>NC_138877.1:59189746-60689433 GCF_965194805.1 Balaenoptera borealis
TATTCATAATTGCCAAAAAAAGTGGCAATTTAGTGTTAGTCAACTGATTAATGTATAAACAAATTGTGATACATCCATTCAATAGACAAATACTAGCAACAAAATAATAGAAACATTCAACATGTATGAATCTAATTTATATGTAAAATAAGTCTCAAAAGATTGCATTTTGTATTCCATTCATATGACATTCTGGATAGAGCAAAACCATAGGGATGAGTAACTGACAGGTATAAGGGGTAAAATGAAATTGGACTAGAAAGTCAAGCCGGAGAGATTTTTTTTTTTTGGGGGGTGGGAAGGTTAGAACTGTTTTGGATCCTGATTTTGAAGGTGAGTGTAATAATCTGTATATGAGGTAAAAGTCATAAAACTGTATATCTTGAAAAGAACATTAATTTTTACAGGTTTTGGAGTAAATATAATCACTATTGTATTTAGATTCCATTAGATCATTTATAGGAATGATGTAATAGTTTCATTCTAAAAGTTAAATATTTGCAAACACCCTGGAAAACACATTATTTTCAACTATTGAAAAAATTAAGCAGGTACAAATTATTGATGGAATGTGTCTTAGTTGTGTTTCCCTTAGAAAGAGGACTGGGATGTAGGGAGTTCCTTTTGGAGATGGTCACAGGCAGCTCACTGGAGGAAATGAGAAAGTGAAGCAGAGTAGGGACATAGTTCATTACTGAATGCATTAATTAGTGGGTTATTGTGGAGGACAAATAAGGCTCAGTCTAGCTGTCCATGCCCTGAGTTATGTGGAATATGCCTTAAAATTGTCATTATCCATATCCATTCTTACTGTACTGCACATATATGGGCAAGCTCACCGGTGCAGATAAAGTTCACACTTGTTAAAAAAAAAAAAAAAAATCCCTCATTGTTTTTCAGAAATTCAAATTTAAGTAAACCTCTTATATTTAATCTGGCAGCTTTAATAGGTGGAAGCTACATCCTGAGGTACAGTGGAGCCCTTATGGTGACCAAAGGTGGATGTATCTCTTACTTTATCACTTGTGTATTGACTTTGTTATGGTGTTGTTGAAAAAATTATGTAGTCAGATTTTTGAATATTTTCTTTGTTTTGTCTTATATTTTGAATCATAAGTAGAAAAGCCATTCCCTGCCTACATTAAGCTTAAAATATTTTTGCATTGTTTTATTTTTTTACATTTATCTCACACCTTTGGAATTCATTCTTATATTAGTAAGAATATGGATCTAAATTTTATCTTTTTAAAACCCAGTTATTTGAAAGTTCGTGTTTGCCCTAGTGAGTTGAGATGTTATCTTTATCATATACTAAATTTCCATGTGTACTTGGATTTATTTCTGCTTTCCTATTCTGTTTTGCTAAAACCAGGTTCATAATGTTATTTATAGAGTTTTTAATAGCATGTTTTAATGTCCAAAAGGGCTTACTCCCCTCATAGTATGTTTTCTCAGAATTTTCATAGCTATTTTTCTGCATGTTTGTTTCTCCATATAAATTTTAATATCACTGTAAATGAATTAACTGTATAAATTGATTTAGGGAAAACTGACAACTTTTATAATGTTATCATCATAATCAAGACCACGGGGATATTTTCCCACTTTTCCAAGTGTACCTTTTTGTCATTCAGGAGTTTTTTAAAAAATTTTCCTCATACAGGTTTGACACATTTTTATTTGTTTGGTACCATTGTAAATATTGTTTCCTTTTCCATTATTCCTTCTAAATCTATTTATTGGCTATATGAAGGCTTTTTTTTCTGTTAATTTTATATTCTGTTAAATTTGTAATTTTTTAAATTGTTTCTACTAGTTTTATCCTTGATTCGTTTGGAATTTTCAGGTTACCACCCTATCATTTGCTAGTAGGTAAAATTTGACATTCACTGTTTTTTGTGATTCTGATTAACTTCCATTGCGTTGACCAACATCTGTTGTACAATGTTGAGAAGTAGTAGAGACAGTGGGACCTTTACGTTGTTTCTTATCTTGGTGGTCAGGCTTCTAGTGTTTCCTTGTTTAGTGAGATAATGACTTAAGGTCTAAAAATCATGTGTGTGTGCAAATGCACATGTGTGTAATAATTTTAAGAAAATATTTGTAAATTTATATTTTCAGTGTGCTTATATTAGAAAAGCATACTGAATATTTTCAAAGCTTTCTCAGCATCTATGGAAGTAAGTGTATGGTTTTGTTTTTTTTTTAAAGAAATTCACGTTCTTTTATTTATTTATTTATGACTGTGTTGAGTCTTCGTTTCTGTGTGAGGGCTTTCTCTAGTTGCGGCAAGTGGGGACCACTCTTCATCACGGTGCGCGGGCCTCTCACCATCGCGGCCTCTCTTGTTGCGGAGCACAGGCTGCAGACGCGCAGGCTCAGTAATTGTGGCTCACGGGCCCAGCCACTCCGCGGCATGTGGGATCTTCCCAGACCGGGGCTCGAACCCGTGTCCCCTGCATTGGCAGGCAGATTCTCAACCACTGCGCCACCAGGGAAGCCCAAGTGTATGGTTTTTATTCTTAGATCTATTAATGTGTTATAAGATTTTAATAGATTTCCTAAAATTGAAATAATCATGCATTATTGGAATAAATCATACTCTTAGTGTAGTATTTTCTTAATGTGTTGTATTTAGCTTGCTGATATTTATTATTTCTGTATAGATATTAATAAGTGATACTGTTTTTTTCATTTATACTGTGTTTATCAGGTTTTGATATTGATATTATGCTTGCTTTATGAAAAGTAGGGAGTTTTCTTTCACTTTCAGTGCTCTGGAGTAATTAATAATGCAGCTGCAGTACCTGACATTAAACATTTGGTAGAAATTTGCTGAGAAACTTTCTATGCCTGGTACTTTCTTTGAGTGTAATTCTTTGATAACTTTCTGTGTTCTATGGAAAGTTGTCTATTTAGACTTTCCCTCTCTGTGTTTCTTTCTTTAGCTTTTTAAAGTCTTTTTATGTTGAGTGATGGTAGGGAATTGGGGATACTGTGTGGTTAGGTGACGTGTCTCTGAGAGGGATGAATAAAATCTTGACTTTTTTTAATGGTAACTGAGAGATTGTTATTTTCCATACTTATCCACAGTTAAATGTGTGAGCATTTCTTTTTCTATTCCTTTAAAAAAAAACAAAACAGAAAAACTGAGCCAGACTGGAGTGTGTGACGAACGAGATGTAAATAGCTTTGGTAGTATGTGGTCTTTTGAAATATTTGGTTTATTATTCTTTTAAAATCTTTTTACTTGCCTTAGGTGTTTTTACGTAGTTCAGGGAAGTAGGTGTTTGCTTTGGAATGACTGCTGTCATAAACTGAGGGTGATTTCTACGATTTACCTATGAGGGAAGAGGAACAGAATGAGTATAATATTGTTCATAGTGAAATAGCAGCAGTTGCAAGTAGGAAGTTTGGTCATTTTTATGGTTAGGTGTATTTTTTCTGTTTTCTTTTTGTCTGTGCTCAGATATGATTAGAGAGCGGTGCTGTATTTTTATCTCATTCTGTTACAGTACCAGGGTTACTACATCAGATGTTCAAGTTCTGTGAAATTGTTTATGTACTGCACAGTAACAGCAGGCCTGGCTGGTAGCAACAAGTCAACTACTAGCTGACAGCTGTTAGGGATTTCTTGATCAATGCCAATAGGAAAAATATTACATATTTTAAAATATTAATATTCTGTAATAAGCACAAGTATTGTTCTGTTATTCCTATATTCTTTGTTATAATTCTGATTATTCTAGTATTTTTCAAGTACCAATACTTAGTCTTTTATTTTAATTTTTAAAAATAATTTATTTTAATTTCTTTTCAGTGTCTTATGCAAGTTAATTCCTTTTTGACTTCTCTTCCCTCATCCTGTACTGATTTCCATCCATAGTATCTTTTTTTAATGTCTCTTCATCCCCCTAACTTCAGAGTCATTGGATAATTTATTCAAAGATGGATTAGAAGACACCATCTATTTTAAACTATATCTTTGGTCAAAAATTTGGTATGTAATATAGTTTCATCAGTGACCTTTAGACATGTGGGCACAGCAGTCAGAACAATAAGGTAATAGATCAGTTCAGATTGGGAGATAAGACAAAACTTAAGTTCATACACACAAGTTCCAGCGGATTCCTATTTACAGAGTATAAAGACAGGTGATTAGCTAGTATCAAGTAACTTGAGGTTTGTAATAACATGTTTTACACCCCTATGTTTGAGTAATTTATTAATCAGTGGATTAATAAATGCAAACACATATAAGCAGGTGAGGCATAACTATGTGTGTAACAAATGGATTGAAAGTCCTGAAATTATTGAAGGATTTTTTGAGTTGAAGCAATAAACGCAGGCACCTGGAAAAATCAAGAAACTATAGAATTAAGATGAGACATACGTACGTTCTGCAGTTCTTGAAAATGACCTTGACAGGAACAATGAAAGTCAAGATTTTACCCTTTTCTCAAATTATTATCTTAATAAGACCTGTCATTCAGAAGTCTCTTGTATGATTATAGAGCTGATCAACTATTTTCGAAAAATAATTTTTGTGCTTCAGATGCTTGTGGTGGTTTTAGTAGTACGTTTTGTTTTTTGTAGGTTCTAAGTAGATATACCTGAATGGATATAAGCAGTTTTGAACTTCATGCTATCCTTCTTGTCAGCTCTCTCTAAATTTCATCAAAAGATGTTTATGCAATTATAACTGTTCGTAAAACCTTGTATACTAGTTGATGAATCTGATATTTATTTGTAATTATTTTGATATCTTTTTTGTTTTGTTTTTAGTAGTAATTTAATACAAAGCATATTGTCTGGCACCCTGAATCATGTATTAGTGAAGTGAGAGTGACTAACTCTGATTTTGATTTTGACTCTTAGAAAATTGTTTCGTGAGTAAATGTAGTATAGTGATTATAATGTGGAGAAGAGCTTCATGAAGCATGTGGCTATTTTAAGGAGCCAGTATAAAAATAGAGTTAGAAATAAAGATAAAGGCCTGCACTAACTTAATGAAACTTTCTGTTGAGATTCAATAAACTATTTCTAATATAAGAATCTATTGTACAAGAATACAGTACTTTCATCCATCTTTCCATCCTTCATGCCATTGTCATATTTTACTAAAATATATTATCCATATCAAAATGCTGTTGTTTTGATTTAATATAAAAATATTTTTCATATTAAGGGCTAAAAACAAAGAACAGAAGTATAAAATAGCTGAGGTAGCTCAGGAGAAAAAAAATTCACTGGATGGATTGAACAACAGAATGGAGCAGAAAAAGAAACTAGTTATTAACTTGAAGATAGATGAATCAAATTCATCTAATCTGAAGAAAGGAGAGAAAAATGATTTTAAAAAAACAGTACCTCATAGACCTGTGGAACAATATGAAACGGTCTAACATACATGTAATTAAAGACCAGGAAGAAAAGGAAAGAAAATAGGCAGAATAAAGTATTTGAAAAAAGGCCAGAAATGGGAATTAAGTTTCCAAATATGATGAAAGAAATTTTAAAATTCAAAACGTATACAATGGAATATTACTCAGCCATAGAAATGAAGTTGAGTTATTTGTAGTGAGGTGGATGGACGTAGAGTCTGTCATACAGAGTAAGTCATAAAGAGAAAAACAAATACTGTATACTAACGCATATATAGAAAATCTAAAAAAAAAATGGTTCTGAAGAACCCAGGGGCAGGACAGGAATAAAGACACAGACATAGAGAATGGACTTGAGGACACGGGGAGGAGTGGGAAGGGTAAGCTGGGATGAAGTGAGAGAATGGCATTGACATATATACACTACCAAATGTAAAATCGATAGCTAGTGGGAAGCATCCACATAGCACAGGGAGATCAACTCGGTGCTTTGTGACTACCTAGAGGGGTGGGATATAGAGAGGGTGGGAGGGGACATGGGGTTTTATGTATACGTATAGCTGATTCACTTTGTTATGTAGCAGAAACTAACACAACAATGTAAAGCAATTATACTCCAATAAAGATGTAAAAAAAAAAAAAAAAGTACACCAGACCACCCCAAGCAGGATAAGTTGAAAGAAGATTGCCTAGGCACATCACATCAAACTGAGGTCTGGAAACCAAAGATAAAGAGAGAATCTTGAATGTAGCCAGAGTGGGGGGAAAAAATCACATACATACTACCAAGAATTTTATTGATTGCTGACTCAAAACTGTGGACATCAGAAGACAGTGGAACAAAATTTTTAAAGTGATGGAAGAAACTCTATGTAGAATTTTATGTCCAGTAAAAATATCCTTCAAGAACTATGTACCTAGTTACAGTATCATTGATTATCCAGTGAATTATCCTTCAGGAATGAAAGTGAAATAAAAACATTATCAAAAAAGATAATAAGAGACTCTGTCACCTACATACCTCTGTAATAAGACATGTCAAAGGAAATTTTTTCATACCAGATGAAAACCCAAATCTTCAGGAAGAAATAAAGAGCATTGGGAATGTTCTAGAAGCTGGGAAGTCCAAGGTCAAGATGCAGGTAGATTCAGTGCTGTCCTGCAGTTCTTCCTGGGGATCCCTAGCAGGTGTTTCTCGGGGGCTCTGCCTTCTAAGGACGATTTTTTCCCAGGAAACCCTGTATCCTTCATGCAAATAGATCCTCAAGAATCTTGTGCTCCAGTCCTCTAGGCCTGCTCTGATGCCTGCTCTAGGCCTAAATACTTGAGTAAAATCAGCATAGGCAATAAAAGCTAACATTCACTCATTCAGCAAGTATTTTTTGGGTTCCTACTTTGTACCAGAATGTTCTAGGTGCTAGAGAGGTAGCAGTGCACAAATAAAGACAACAGAAAGAATCTTTGCCCTCATAAAAAAGGGCTTAGTATTAATTTAGTATAAACTGTAATAATTAAAAAATTAACATTACAACCTAGAGTAATCTCCAGAGAATAACAGTTATAGACAGTACTTCAGATGAGAATAGAGTTAGAGAAATAACTCAATTCCAAATATTTCAAGAGCATCAAAGATAAAAAGAAGAGAGGAAACAAATAGGAAAAAAGCGATTGACTTTAGGTCAACCATTACCAATGACCATACAAGTGTAGATGTGCTAATAACTGCAATTAGAAAGTTAGAGATTATCAGCATCAGTAAATGAGGACACAACTATATGCTGTTTATGAGAGAGTAACTCTAAATATGAAGTTATAAATAGACTGCAGTTAAAATGCTGGAAAGAAATGTACCATGCAAATCATAATTATAAGAACCCTAACATGGTGTATTATTATGAGTCAGACTTGGCTTTAAGACAGAGAACATTACCAGACATAGAGATGCATAAACACTATCACAATTACATTATGTATATGTCCCTAGTAGAGCTTCACATATCCACCACAAAATAATAATTCTAAATGTGCACATTCTTCTTAACAGTAGAAACATAGCTGACAGATTAAAAAGAAAAGTATAGACACATTATAAATGTAATTAGAGGCTTAATATTCCTCTTTGTAATTGCAAGAAATAGATTTTAAAAAAAAATCCAAGCAGTGGGGATGTATACTATTTGAGCAACACTACAACAAATTTGAACTAATAGAAAGATACACAGAACACTACAGCCAACAGATGAAGCACATATATCGTTTTAAAATCAACGAAACTTCCCTGTTATGGAGTGCTGCATGTTTGTGTACTCCACATATTCATATGTTGGAGTCCTAACTCCCAATAAGGTTGTATTTGGAGGTGGGGCCTTAGAGAAGCAATTAGATTTAGATGAGGTTATGGTGGTGGAGCCCCCATGATGGGATTAGTGTGCTTGTGAGAAGAGGAAGAGACACCAGAGGTCTTTCTCTCTGCCATGGGAGGATATATGGAGAAGGCAGCTGTGTCTGTAAGCCAGGAAGATAGCTCTCACAAGAACCTGACCCTGCTGACATCCTGACCTCAGACTTTCAGCTACCTGAACAGTGAGAAATACGTTTCTATTTAAGCTACCTAGTCTGTGGTATTTTGTTATGGGATCCCTAGCAGACTGACATTCTCCATTGTAGACGATATATTGATTTATAACACAAGCCACATCAATTTCAAACGTTGAAACCTTTCTGACTGTGTTCTATGATGACAATATAATTAAATTTAAAATGATTAATAAAAACATAGTATACAGTCCCAAGTTACTTGGGAATCATTGCACTTCTAAAGTCACAGGTCAATGAAGAAATCACAGGAGAAATCAGAAAATATTTTGAACTGAACACTAATGAAAACACAGTATATTGAATTTTATGTCTTGTAGCTAAAGCAGTAGTATGAGAAAAATTCATAATATGAAATTATAAAGTTCATATTATGAAAAAGTAACATTTAAATATAAACATTCTAATCTGTCATCCTTAGAATTTGAAAATAGCAAAGCTAACCCAACATACATAGAAGGAAAAAAAGAACATATCCTGTATCACCCTATTTATATGAAGCTGTAGAACTTGCAAAACGAATCAGCTGAAATTGGAATAGTGCTTGCCTCTGTGGTAGAGGCAGATAGATGGAAAGGGCATTAAAGAAGATTCTAAGGTGATGACAGTGCTCTGCCTTTTGACTGAGGTGTTGATTTCATGGATGTATATATTAGTCAAAACTCAGTGAAATGTACAATTAAGATCAGTGTATTTTCTGTATGTAATTGTAACTTAGAAAAAAACCTCAAAAATGCATCGTATATAAATATGTATTTGCATATCCAAAGCAAAATATCAGGGACTATACTTACCCTTAGAATTGGGATGTACTCTGATAATTTATATTCTATTTTTAACATATGTTTTTTAAATTTAATACCACCTGTTCCAAATCTTTTTATTGGTTTTATCAACTTAAGATCACTGCTTGCTTGATAGGGAACAGTGCCTTAGAATTCAGAATGTACTTTGTTTTTTATAGGGACAATGTGATCACTGAGTATATAGAATGTAAGGTTTGAAACTTTAATTTGTTTCTATATTTGAAATATGAACTGCATGCAAAACTGTTTTAATGCCTGTGTTACTAATTCATTCAGTCTTTATAACCTTCTCCCTTGAAAAAAAATTAAAGAAATCTAAATAGATTCTTTACTCAGCAGCTGTAATCTGATGTTGAACTAAAATGGGACCAGTGTTGTTTATCTGAAATACAATTCTCACAGCTGGCAAGTGTCAGAACATTATTATCTCTTAGAACTATATAAAATCTGTAGCAAATTCTCTTTTAAACTGCAAGAAATCAGTATCCATTGAATTATTTCATTTGTTTTGATTTTTTTAAAAAATTGGTTGAAAGTCACATATATACATACATGCATACACAGACATACATGCTCAAATGCTTTACCAAATAGACTTGATAGACATATAGGTCAAGAGGTAAACTGGAATTGTCAGAAATGAAGAAGAGTTATAAAGTTCAGATAATCACACAGTTTCTTTCAAGCACAGCAGATAAGATCTGTGGGGGTGGGATGGGGATGATAAAACTACTACATGCAGATAGATTATTTTTAAGGTATAGTTTCTGCTTCAAATGCAGATGTTTATGGGAGGCTGCTGTGGGTGGCAGTGCAGTTGTGTGTATAAAGTGTGAGATGGAAAGTGAGTAATTTGCTTCTGAGACACATCGTCTGCTTATAAAGACACAATAAAGTAAATGAATCTTTGTGGTTACTAGGCCTTTTCAGATCATGGTAAGGATTGAGAGAATTGAAAGTAACTCAGACTGATTTGTCTCTTTTACAGTGGAGAATTCAGAGTATCTTTTCTTAGGGGAGGAAAGACTGTGGCCAAAAAGAGAGTGGAAGTACCCTTTTGAAAAGCACAGAATTGGGCTGAATTTGAGGAAATCTGAAAAATATTGCAGGGGCGGGGGAAGGGGGGGGAGGGAGACATGCAGTATCAATGCTTTTGAAAGATAATGAGGTGACAAGTACTTGATGAACTCCCCCCCCCCCCCGTGTTATTGCAGCACCTTTGGCATTTTTCAAAACACTATTGTAAAGGATTAAATTGCTTTGTCACTGCTTTTGGTTGTTCATCTGAATTCAACAACATGCTGAAATAACCATACAGAGACCCACTTCTGTTGAGTTAAACTAATAAATAAGTTCAGAGCTTATATCTGTTTAAAGCATATAGCCCAGCAATTTTATGTTTTCAAAATTAAAGTAGCTTCTTATCAAAGAATGTGTATGCCACATTTTCTTTTGTTTTAGTAGAATGTATAGTCCATGGTGAAATCATGCCTAACTAGTTTGCTTTTAGGTCTTATATCTTAAAGTTTCTTATTTTTTGTATTTTTTGCAACTTAACACTTTATTTACTGTCTTGATGAAGTATACAGAAGCACCCAGTCTTTCTTTTTACCTCTTAATCCTCCCTTCTCCCCCAGTATTGTCAACTCTGCCCAAATTGATGATTATTTTATGGCATTAATAAGTTGTTTCTTTTCTCTGACTAACTAATAGCTAATGATGGGTTAAATCTACTTCTGTAGTTGTGAAATCTTTAGTATTTCTTGAAAATTTTAGTCATTGTTAGGTAACCCCTGTTTCACCTGTTTTTGCCTTTCCTTTATCCCGAGGCAGTATCTTTTTTGTGCCGTCTGTTGGTACAAGCTTGTCTGTTTCTAAGGCAGTCCTACCAGGAACTGTAAATACATCAACAGACTTCTTATTCCTTCAACAAAAATTCATCCAGAAGTACAGAGGGCTAAGGTGACTCATACTAGATCAAGAAACCGGAAGCCAGTCTCCTGCACATCCTTTGCTGTTAATGAGAACCGTAATTTGATTAATCAGATGGATGAACAAAAACTCATGTCATACCCAGTAGTAGCACTTTGTGATCTGCTCCTCCCAATACTGAATCCATTTATAGCATTGGACTTCTGCCTTGGCATGATCTCCTAATTTTCAAAATTGAACTGCTGCCTAGGATGCCTTGTTTCTATCTTCTGCTTATTAGTTGAACCTCTGGAGGCCAGCAATTACGTGAATAGTATGCAGACTACTAATATTTTAGACAGGTTTCATTTGACTACTTGGCTATTTCCCTGGCTTTCTGAAGCACTGGTGGTACATAGGCTTGTGAATGGCTTGCACGTGAACTCATCAGGAAACATTTTTCCAACAAATACACATTTACCCTCAGATTACATTAATACTCTTAATTCTATATCTGATGCTAATTAGGATATGTGATGACTCCAGAATATTTGTCTCAATAAGCAAGGTCTTAAATAATTTTCAGTGCATTACAGGCTATTATGCTTATGCTTGAATGGAAACTAAATGGAAGAAAACTTTGCTTTAGATCTTTTTTTTTTTTTTTTTTTACTGTAGAACGTGGTAACACATTTTTGTTTTTGTTTTTGTTTTTTCACACACACACACACACACACATTGTATTTTATTTTTACAAGAGATAAATAGACTGACACCAAGCATTGTACATGGATGACCACAACAAAAGCAACAATGATTGCAATTACCAAACATGAAACACACTCATACTATGTCATAATATTGACATTCAGTCCAGTAATCCTCCACTGTAACAGCTCCTTTACTTTGCAGTGAAAATTGATTTGTATATTCTTTGCCTCTGAGTCCTTGTGGGATTTTTTCTTTTTTTAAATTCAAACAGAAAGTCACAAAAATTATACTCATCCTCATCAGTTCACTCAGTCCCATGTAATTAATTTTTTTTTTTATCTTGATCTTTTGTTAGCACTTTTATGAATTCATCAGTTTTCCATTAGTGTTCTGAACATGCTTATTCATTCAGTTCAGCAGTATAGTCAGTTACCTGAAACCTGTACTTGTCAGAGTCTTTTTCATGAATTTCCTGAAGATGAAACCCTTTTATAGGAACATATTTACAAAAGCATCAGAGTACACCCAGAACTGTCTGTAAATGAAAAAAGACTTAAAAATGACCACGGTTAAAGATTTGATGAAAGTTCATAATAATGCAGTTGACAAGAAAATTAGTTATTTCTGAGATACACATTTTAAAGTAATAACTAGGATTATGACTTATAACATTATACCAGAACATATAAGATTTTTAGAAATTTCATGTAATGTCTGAAAGAAACATTTATATTAACATATTTCCATACAGATAACCCAATGAAAGTTTAGTATTAGTTTGTTTATACTGCAGGTTCTTATTAGTCATCAATTCTATACACATCAGTGTATACATGTCAATCCCAATCACCCAATTCAGCACACCACCATCCCCACCCCACCGTGGTTTTCCCCCCTTGGTGTCCATATGTCTGTTCTCTACATCTGTGTCTCAACTTCTGCCCTGCAAACTGGCTCATCTGTATCCTTTTTCTAGGTTCCACAAACATGCGTTAATATACGATATTTGTTTTTCTCTTTCTGACTTACTTCACTCTGTATGACAGTCTCTAGATCCATCCACATCTCAACAAATGACTCAATTTCGTTCCTTTTTATGGCTGAGTAATATTCCATTGTATATATACCACATCTTCTTTATCCATTCATCTGTTGATGGGCATTTAGGTTGCTTCCATGACCTGGCTATTGTAAATAGTGCTTCAATGCACATTCGGGTGCATGTGTCTTTTTGAATTACGGTTTTCTCTGGGTATATGCCCAGTAGTGGGATTGCTGGGTCATATGGTAATTCTATTTTTAGTTTTTTAAGGAAACTCCATGTTATTCTCCATAGTGGCTGTATCAGTTTACATTCCCACCAACAGTGCAAGAGGGTTCCCTTTTCTCCACACCCTCTCCAGCATTTGTTGTTTGTAGATTTTCTGATGATGCCCATTCTAACTGGTGTGAGGTGATACCTCATTGTAGTTTTGATTTGCATTTCTCTAATAATTAGTGATGTTGAGCATCTTTTCATGTGCTTCGTGGCCGTCTGTATATCTTCTTTGGAGAAATGTCTATTTAGGTCTTCTGCCCATTTTTAGATTGGGGTGTTTGTTTCTTTAATATTGAGCTGAATGAGCTGTTTATATATTTTGGAGATTAATCCTTTGTCCGTTGATTCGTTTGCAAATATTTTCTCCCATTCTGAGGGTTGTCTTTTCATCTTGTTTATGGTTTCCTTTGCTGTGCAAAAGCTTTGAAGTTTCATTAGGTCCCATTTGTTTATTTTTGTTTTTATTTCCATTACTCTAGGAGGTGGATCAAAAAAGATCTTGCTGTGATTTATGTGAAAGAGTGTTCTTCCTATGTTTTCCTCTAAGAGTTTTATAGTGTCCAGTCTTACATTTAGGTCTCTAATCCATTTTGAGTTTATTTTTGTGTATGGTGTTAGGGAGTATTCTAATTTCATTCTTTTACATGTAGCTGTCCAGTTTTTCCAGCACCACTTATTGAAGAGACTGTCTTTTCTCCGTTGTATATCTTTGCCTCCTTTGTCATAGATTAGTTGACCATAGGTGCAGGGGTTTATCTCTGGGCTTTCTATCTTGTTCCATTGATCTCTGTTTCTGTTTTTGTGCCAGTACCATATTGTCTTGATTACTGTAGCTTTGTAGTATAGTGTGAAGTCAGGGAGTCTGATTCCTCCAGCTCCGTTTTTTTCCCTCAAGACTGCTTTGGCTATTCGGGGTCTTTTGTGTCTCCATACAAATTTTAAGATGATTTGTTCTAGCTCCGTAAAAAATACCATTGGTAATTTGATAGGGATTGCATTGAATCTGTAGATTGCTTTGGGTAGTATAGTCATTTTCACAATGTTGATTCTTCCAATCCAAGAACATGATATATCTCTCCATCTGTTGGTATCATCTTTAATTTCTTTCATCAGTGTCTTATAGTTTTCTGCATACAGGTCTTTTGTCTCCCTAGGTAGGTTTATTCCTAGGTATTTTATTCTTTTTGTTGCAGTGGTAAATGGGAGTGTTTCCATAATTTCTCTTTCAGATTTTTCATCATTAGTGTATAGGAATGCAAGAGATTTCTGTGCATTAATTTTGTATCCTGCAACTTTACCATATTCATTAATTAGCTCTAGCAGTTTTCTGGTGGCAGTTTTAGGATTCTCTATGTATAGTATCATGTCATCCGCAAACAGTGACAGTTTTACTTCTTCTTTTCCAATTTGTATTCCTTTTATTTCTTTTTCTTCTCTGATTGCCATGGCTAGGACTTCCAGAGCTATGTTGAATAATAGTGGTGAGAGTGGACATCCTTGTCTCGTTCCTGATCTTAGAGGAAATGCTTTCAGTTTTTCACCATTGAGAATGATGTTTGCTGTGGGTTTGTCATATATGGCCTTTATTATGTTGAGGTAGGTTCCCTCTACGCCCACTTTCTGGAGAGTTTTTATCATAAATGGGTGTTGAATTTTGTCAAAAGCTTTTTCTGTATCTATTGAGATGATCATATGGTTTTTATTCTTCAATTTGTTAATATGGTGTATCACATTGATTGATTTGCGTATATTGAAGAATCCTTGCATCTCTGGGATAAATCCCACTTGACCATGGTGTATGATCCTTTTAATGTGTTGTTGGATTCTGTTTGCTAGTATTCTGTTGAGGATTTTTGCATCTATATTCAACAAACACACATCCAACAAACAAAAGTCCAGGACCAGATGGCTTCACAGGTGAATTCTATCAAACATTTAGAGAAGAGCTAACACCTATCCTTCTCAAACTCTTCCAAAACATTGCAGAGGAAGGAACACTCCCAAACTCATTCTATGAGGCCACCATCACCCTGATACCAAAACCAGACAAAGACACTACAAAAAAAGAAAAGTACAGACCAGTATCACTGATGAATAGAGATGCTTTAGATCTTGAATATATTTATTAAGGTATAAATTACTATGAAGCTATGAAAATAATTATCAAACCTGTTTTATTAACATATAATTGACTTAACTATTTTATTTCCAACCAAACTACATAGAGGTGAAATAATGGCATTTCTAACTTGGAATTCTATTTTTTAATTCCCAAATTCAATTGATAATTAAAATACACTTTGAAAAACTGTGTATAATGTTTGCTATTGAAAATTATGTCCTTGGGCTGAAAAGAAAATTAGAAGCAATGAAATCAATTCTGTATTCAGTAACTTCTTTCTTGTATATATTTAGCACATTTAAACTTTTTTGCAGTAGGAAACAATTTCAAAAGTTAAAGCTAGTCTTTCCTTTGTGTTACCTAAATAGTAGGAAGACAAATGAAGTTTGATGTTGTGAGTTGCTATTCAAACTACCCTTTTCCTCCAGCTCACTGCCACTGCTGTAATTGAGGCTCTCAAAAATTCTCACCTAAATTATTGTAACCGTCTTTTAAATGTTTGCTTTCCATTATTTCCATCCTCTTTCCTATTTACCCTGATCACTGATGCCAAGTGATTTTTTTAAAATTATTTTTTATTATTTATTTTTTAACATCTTTATTGGAGTATAATTGCTTTACAGTGGTGTGTTAGTTCTGCTTTATACCAAAGTGAATCAGCTATACATATACATATATCCCCTAATCTCCTCCCTCTTGGGTCTCCCTCCCATCCTCCCTATCCTACCCCTCCAGGTGGTCACAAAGCACTGAGCTGATCTCCTTGTGCTACACGGCTGCTTCCCACTAGCTATCTATTTTGGTAGTATGTATAAGACCATGCCACTCTCTCACTTCGACCTGGCTTACCCTTCCCCCTCCCCGCATCCTCAAGTCCATTCTCTACATCTGCGTCTTAATTCCTGTCCTGGCCCTAGGTTCTTCATAACCATTTCTTTTTTTTTTTTCTTTTCTTTATTTTCCATATATATGTGTTAGCATGCAGTATTTGTTTTTCTCTTTCTGACTTACTTCACTCTGTATGACAGACTCTAGGTCCATCCACCTCACTACAGATAACTCAATTTCGTTTCTTTTTATGGCTGAGTAACATTCCATTGTCTATATGTGCCACATCTTCTTTATCCATTCATCTGTCAGTGGACACTAAGGTTGCTTCAATGTCCTGACTACTGTAAATAGAGCTGCAGTGAACATTGTGGTACATGACTCTTTTTGAATTATGGTTTTCTCAGGGTATATGCCCAGTAGTGGGATTGCTGGGTCATATGGTAGTTCTATTTTTAGCTTTTTAAGGAACCTCCATACTGTTCTCCATAGTGGCTGTACCAATTTACATTCCCACCAACAGTGCAAGAGGGTTCCCTTTTCTCCACACTGTCTCCAACATTTACTGTTTGTAGATTTTTTGATGATGGCCATTCTGACCGGTGTGAGGTGATACCTCACTGTAGTTGTGATTTGCATTTCTCTAATGATTAGTGATGTTGAGCATCCTTTCATGTGTTTGTTGGCAATCTGTATATCTTCTTTGGAGAAATGTCTATTTAGGTCTTCTGCTCATTTTTGGATTGGGTTGTTTGTTCTTTTGATACTGAGCTTCATGAGCTGCTTGTAAATTTTGGAGGTAAATCCTTTGTCAGCTGCTTCATTTGCAAATATTTTCTCCCATTCTGAGGGGTTGTCTTTTCTTCTTGTTTATGGCTTCCTTTGCTGTGCAAAAGCTTTTAAGTTTCACTAGGTCCCATTTGTTTACTTTTGTTTTTATTTCCATTTCTCTAGCAGGTAGGTCAGAAAGGATCTTGCTGTGATTTATGTCATAGAGTGTTCTGCCTATGTTTTCCTCTGAGAGTTTGATAGTGTCTGGCCTTACATTTAGGTCTTTAATCCATTTTGAGTTTATTTTTGTGTGCGGTGTTAGGGAGTGTTCTAATCTCAGTCTTTCACATGTAGCTGTCCAGTTTTCCCAGCACCACTTACTGAATAGGCTGTCTTTTCTCCATTGTATATTCTTGCCTCCTTTATAAAAAATAAGGTGACCATATGTGCGTGGGTTTATCTCTGGGCTTTCTATCCTGTTGCATTGATCTATATTTCTGTTTTTGTGCCAGTACCATATTGTCTTGATTACTGTAGCTTTGTAGAAGAGTCTGAAGTCAGGGAGCCTGATTCCTCCAGCTCCGTTTTTCTTTCTCAAGATTGCTTTGGCTATTCGGGGTCTTGTGTGTTTCCATACAAATTGTGAAATTATTGGTTCTAGTTCTGTGAAAAATGCCACTGGTAGTTTGATAGGGAATGCATTGAATCTGTAGATTGCTTTGGATAGTATAGTCATTTTCACAATGTTGATTCTTCCAGTCCAAGAACATGATATATTTCTCTGTTTGTATCATATTTAATATCTTTCATCAGTGTCTTATAGTTTTCTGCATACAGGTGTTTTGTCTCCTTAGGTAGGTTTATTCCTAGGTATTTTATTCTTTTTGTTGCAGTGGTAAATGGCAATGTTTCCTAAATTTCTCTTTCAGATTTTTCATCATTAGTGTATAGGAATGCAAGAGATTTCTGTGCATTAATTTTGTATCCTGCTACTTTACAAAATTCATTGAGTAGCTCTAGTAGTTTTCTGGTAGAGTCTTTGGGATTCTCTGTAGTATCATGTCACCTGCAAACAGTGACAGCTTTACTTCTTTTCTAATTTGGATTCCTTTTATTTCTTTTTCTTCTCTGATTGCTGTTGCTAAAACTTCCGAAACTATGTTGAATAATAGTGGTGAGAGTGGGCAACCTTGTCTTGTTTCTGATGTTAGTGGAAATGGTTTCAGTTGTTCACCATTGAGAACGATGTTGGCTGTGGGTTTGTCATATATGGCCTTTATTATGTTGAAGTAAGTTCCCTCTATGCCTACTTTCTGGAGGGTTTTTATCATAAATGAGTGTTGAATTTTGTTGAAAGCTTTTTCTGCATCTATTGATTTGATCATATTGTTTTTCTCCTTCAATTTGTTAGTATGTTGTATCACACTGATTGATTAGCGTATATTGATGAATCCTTGCATTCCTGGAATAAACCCCACTTGATCATAGTGTATGATCCTTTTAATGTGCTGTTGGATTCTGTTTGCTAGTATTTTGTTGAGGATTTTTACATCTATGTTCATCAGTGATATTGGCCTCTAGTTTTCTTTTTCTGTGGCATCTTTGTCTGGTTTTGGTATCAGGGTGATGGTGGCATTGTAGAATGAGTTTGAGAGTGTTCTTTACTCTGCTATATTTTGGAAGAGTTTGACAAGGATAGGTGTTAGCTCTGCTGTTAATGTTTGATAGAATTTGCCTGTGAAGCCATCTAGTCCTGGGCTTTTGTTTGTTGGAAGATTTTTAATCACAGTTGTGTGTGTGTCTTGGCATGTTTCTCCTTGGATTTATCCTGTATGAGACTCTCTGAGCTTCCTGGACTTGATTAACTATTTCCTTTCCCGTATTAGGGAAGTTTTAATCTATAATCTCTTCAAATATTTTCTCAGTCCCTTTCTTTTTCTCTTCTTCTTCTGGGACCCATGTAATTCGAATATTGGTGTGTTTAATGTCATCCCAGAGGTCTCTGAGACTGTCCTCAATTCTTTTCATTCTTTTTTCTTTATTTTTCTCTGCAGTAGTTATTTCCACTCTTTTATCTTCCAGGTCACTTATCCGTTCTTTTGCCTCAGTTATTCTGCTATTGATTCCTTGTAGAGAATTTTTAATTTCATTTATTGTGTTGTTCATCATTGTTTGTTTGCTCTTTATTTCTTCTAGGTCCTTGTTAAACGTTTCTTGTATTTTCTCCATTCCTTTTCCAAGATTTTGGATCATCTTTAGTATCATTACTCTGAATTCTTTTTCAGGTAGACTGCCTATTTCCTCTTCATTTGTTTGGTCTGGTGGGTTTTTACCTTGCTCCTTCATCTGCTGTGTGTTTCTCTGTCTTCTCATTTTGCTTAACTTACTATGTTTGGGGTCTCCTTTTCACAGGCTGCAGGTTTGTAATTCCCGTTGTTTTTGGTGTGTACCCCCCGTGTCTAAGTTCGGGTCAGTGGGTTGTTTAGGCTTCCTGGTGGCGGGGACTGGTGCCTGTGTTCTGGTGGATGAGACTGGATCTTGTCTTTCTGGTGGGCAGGACCGCGTCCAGTGGTGTGTTTTGGGGTGTCTGTGACTTTATTATGATTTTAGACAGCCTCTCTGCTAATGGGTGGGGTTGTGTTCCTATCTTGCTAGTTGTTTGGCCTAGGGTGTCCAGCACTGGAGCTTGCTGGCTGTTGAGTGGAGCTGGGCCTTAGTGTTGAGATTGAGATCTCTGGGAGAACTTTTGCCATTTGATATTACGTGGAGCCCCGAGGTCTTTGGTGGACCAGTGTCTTGAAGTCTTCTCTCCCACCTCAGAGGCCCAGGCCTGACAGCCAGCCAGAGCACCAAGACCCTGTCAGCCACACGGCTCTCTCTGGCCTTCTGTTTCAACAGCAGCAGTGTGACTCTGGACAGTGTGGGCCACTTTTTTCGCCACTTGGTTGAGGAGAAGTGTGAGGGCGCCCAGCGTCTCTTGAAACTGCAAAACCTGTGTTGCGCCTGTGCCCTCTTCCAGGATGTGTGGAAGCCTTCTCAAGATGAGTGGGGTAAAACCCAGGATGCTGTGGAAGCCTCCATTCTTAGGGAGACGAACCTGATCCAGGCACTATTGGATCTGCCTGCCCTGGGTTCTCCCAAGTGATTTTTCTGAAGTCCTGTTTGGTCAACTCATTCCCTGACTATCATGCATTTTATGTGTATTCAGTTGCCCTCAGTATAAATTTTTAAACTCCTTTACAAGATGGATAAGTTATAAGTTCTGGTTACTTACCTACTAATTCCAGGTCTGAGTTTCGTATCTAAATTTGTTTTCCTAGGGTTTGACTTTGCAAATTATACTTTCCAGTTTCTCTGAGCTTGCTTTCTGTTAAGTTCTATTAATAGGAGACATTAGGGGAACATCAGACAATGAGAAGAATGAATGAGAATGTCTTTATATGTCAAAGTCTCTGTCAGTATTCTTTCAGTGATAGCGGTCAGTTGCCATCAACTTCCAGTGGCATTCCCAACACCAGCATCACTAGGCTAATGCAGAGGTACCAAGAACAAACAAGCCAGGTCTTACTGTCAGGAAGATTTCCAGCCATACCACTCTCCCAATCCACTGAGAAACAAACTCTGCCCTGTCTGAGGCTGTAACGGACTGTTTCCCACATAGCATTGTGAGGCTCCCCCAAGACATGTTTCTCTCTCTTTGGTCTGAACAACTTAAGAGGTCTAGGTGTGCAACATCCCTCCAAAAACCCACCTCTTTGTACTGCTTTTTTGAGCCACTAGATTGTCATAATAACATTGCTTCCTTTTAGTTTCCTACCTTTAGAGGTTGGAATGTATTCATAAAATTATTGATTTCTAAATAACAGCAAGGGTACCATTGTGCTCTTAGCTATCCAATTAATTTCCTGTATTAAATAACTTCTTTAAATACATGAGTGAAGTGATATGATAAATGTTTAACAACTGGCTCTCTGGTAGGTATGGGGTAAGGGGATCCACGATTTGTATAATTTGCTCATTTCTTAAGTGTGAATACTCTCATCCTGGCAGATTTCAAACTGCCAGTGTGGTGTCAGTGAATGTGGAGTTAGGAAGACAAGTATACAGTTGCCTCACCTTTATGGGCTGAGTTCAGCACACAGTGTATTTTCTGTGTTCTCACTGATCCAGTAATGAAACAATAATGGATACCAGTGCATTTTCAGGAAGTAGAATTCTGAAATTGGCCTTGGCTTCATACTGAGTTTCTTTACAATGGAAATAAAAGACTGGAAATATGGTGTGCCTTGGCATCTGGATTAATTAAATTACCATCACTGCTTGTTTAAGATGAAGCACCTGAGGAAGACCAGGCTTTGGTAAGACGCATGGCTGCTGCTCATGACTGTTGGGGTGACAACCATTAGTGGGTTGGGGATGGTTATAGATGACTGAACTGCAGAGTTTACAGAATGAAAAAGACCAGCTCGGGAAATAAAACTCTCAGCTTTCAAATCACAGTGATAGAATTCTACTGCGGCAGACTTCTTATAGCTAAAAGGTAGATGTGAGTAAAAACCATACCCAAAAGGTAATTACGCGTGTTGCAGAATTACAATGTAAGCTCAAGATGGAGGTTTATCAAATATTCAGTGTAAAAACTAGGACCTCTTTTGGAAAGAAATGGGATTCATGACGTGATTGGACTCAAATGAAACTGAGAATCTTGATTCTCCAAAGTTTTCTGAGCCACCACTGTTAATGGAAGCAACTCATTTTTTAAAATTTTTACTTAAAAGCATTGTAATAACTTGTCCTTAGGGTGTCTTACAGAAGGGAATGTTTATTCTTCTGAAGGTTGACTACTTTCAATCCCTTATTTCATCTGTAACTAGAATCATAATATGTTGCAGGGATTCAAGTGTGATGGCGTGTGACACAGGAAGAGATAGTATATATATATATTTTTTTTTATAAATTTATTTATTTATTTATTTTATTTTTGGCTGTGTTGGGTCTTCGTTTGTGTGCTAGGGCTCTCTCCAGTTACGGCGAGCGGGGGCCACTCTTCATCACGGTGCACGGGCCTCTCACTGTCGCGGCCTCTCCCGTTGCGGAGCACAGGCTCCAGACGCGGAGCACAGGCTCCAGACGCGCAGGCTCAGTAGTTGTGGCTCACGGGCCTAGTTGCTCCGTGGCATGTGGGATCCTCCCGGACTGGGGCACGAACCCGTGTCCCCTGCATTGGCAGGCGGATTCTCAACCACTGCGCCACCAGGGAAGCCCGAGATAGTATATTTTTGAGAAGTATTGCAAATTTTTGCCAATATGTATTTATGGAGGCTAAAGGAAAAATGTGTAAAATTGGATTCTAAAGGTTGAGAGAGAGGAGGACAAAACATAACAACAAGAGAAATTTATCTCAACAGATAACTTACCAGAGATTCTGGATTCTATATATTTAAGTAGTTGGAAGTGGCTTAATTTATGTGGTAGACTGATTGAAAGCTGAACTCAATAGCAGTTGTTTTTTAAATGAGGTTTAGGAGTCAAAACTTCTCTGATACAATGCAAAGGAATGAATCAAATGTTTAATGCAGTGGGAAGGTTGGAGTGTATTCTTTATGAAAGAGCTGCACATAAATATCCTGTTTCATACTCAGAGAGGAGTCAGAACAATATCCCTCTACTAAAGAATTGAGACATGTATTAGTGAGAGAGGGCCAGCTTTCGAATAAAGTTCTGTGATTGTTGGACCCTTTCGGTGTGTATGATGGTAGGCGATGCTGCTATGAAGATGATTCCCTAATTTCAATGGTAATTTCAGAGTGACACAGTCTTTATTGCTTTTTTAAATGCAATAAAGGGGATAAAATTACCATATTTGGAAAAGCAGGGACAAAAGGGTAACAGAACAATCTAAACTGCACAAATTTTGATGGTGATGAAATGATCCCAAGTTTACCAAGAGATGAAATATATGAACAATGTACTAAAGTGTGGTTTGATTAAATAATTTCTAGATCTAAGGATACAAATCTGACTTATATTTACAAAGTAGAATATATTAGCATTCAAAATTTATATATTATAAATCATCCCCTAAGCTGTCTTCATTAGGAACTATGTCTGTTTACTGTGATAACTACCAGGGAGAAATAAACCTATCCATGTTTTAGTAGACATAGGTTTTGCATTAATATTATTCTTTGGGCACTCAGTGTGACTCTGGTCCACCAATCAAAGTTGAGTTTTCTGGACCTCCAGTAATTAAGTTTGGGCACAAATCTTGTACACGGGTGTAAACCATTGGGTCTGTGGAGCCAGTCTGTCATTAATTCTCTAGTTCCTGAATATATGATTGCAATAAATTTGTTTCCAACCAGCAGATTTCCCATATTGGTTTTCCAAGTGATAGACTGAGGGCTTTTATGGTAGGTAGTACTGTGTGTAAGCGCTTTGCTAGTCTGTTTTTTTAGCCAATCTGGGAAATAGAGAACAATACTGCATAGCTGGGAGAATTCAATAAAGTAATGCCATTAAAAAAGAACTTGGAAAAAGGAGCTCAGTGGTTTCTATCACATTCTTATTTATATTATACATTTAGTCTATTCAGAAGTTTTATCAATCTCCAAGAATGGCTATAGACTGTAGTGAAATTTTACTTGGTCCTTATTTAAATTGCACTGTAGTTTCAAGTGTGATACCCTTCCTGGAGCAAGGCCTGGAACCTATTATGAAGCCTCTGATCTGGCAGTTGCACTTTTCCCTATATTAAGAAGGACTACTAGAAGTAGTGTAGTAGAGTAGTGCAAAGATCTTGATCTCCTTGACATAACACAGAATATAACACAATATCTATTACATTGGTAATAGCATGCTGATTAGACTTGAGAAGGAGAAAAGAACACAATAAATTATGACAGATATCTGTTAAAAGGGTGAGAAATAAACCTCGTGAGAATTCAGGGTCCTTCCACTTCAGTGAAATTTTGAGGGATCCAGTGGTCTAAAAAACGGTTATAGTATCCTCTTCAAATTGGGACACAAGTTACTATTACGTACACATCTCATAACTAAAAAAGATACACAAAGCTTGGTTGGGCCCCTTAGATTTTAGAGATAGCATGCATTGCATTCAAGTAGTTCCAAAGTTCCAAAGGCTGCAGGGTTTGAGTGTGACCCTGAGCCGGAAAAGATTCTGCAGCATTTCCAGGGTGGAATGTAAGATTTTCTTCTTGACTGGTCTTTGTAACCCAGCAGATCCAACTGTACTTTAATAAATAGGTATGTCATATTAAAACTGTGAAAAGCCCCAATAGAAGATTCACAGAGGAGATCCCTAGAGATTTGGGTTCTTCAGCTATGTGGGATACTCTTCATAACTTGCTACCAGACGTTAGAAACTTAATACCTGTCCTTAGGACATACGGTGCCCATGTAACCTGAGGTGCCACTGTAAATTGTAAATAAGCTGTCACATTTTAGGCTTTCGGATAGCAACAAGATATCTTTCAGTTGAAAATGGTATATATTCTCCTGACTGAGTAAGAGCAGTTCCCCAGGCACAAGTATGTTTATAAGTATGTTTCTAACACTCGTATGGTATTCACTCCTAGCTGCCTGCTGTTTTGCCCTCAGTTCACATTTATTTTTTCACAGGGAGTTCTTTGAGTATTTGTTAGAATTTTTTAAAAGTCTAGATTCTACACAGTTCTCTTATTCCAACTAGCAGTGGGCTGTGGCAGCATGAGAAGCATCCCTATAAGATGTTTGCAAAGTCAGCAATACATTTGTTTCTCTTCGTTGTCTGAATCAAGACATGGCCAAATGTATACCCTTATACTTGTGATCAGGAAGTAATGGCTTGGCTGGATAGTCAGGAATTGGGGAAAAACAAATTGGTAATTTCTCTGACAAGGATGCCTGGGCGTTTGGGTTGACAGTTTGGAATAGGATTGGAATTCATATATGTTCATACTATGTATACATACTGTATACATGCATGTATAATATATGTGTATATGCATATATACTCATATGTATATGGGCATACTAGGTATTGCAACACAGTATGTTCTAAAGGATATTCATATTTTATACTTAGCTAAAATTATATTCTTTAGTCAGTAAAACAAGTATTTCTACCGTCTACCCTTGGCTTGGTTATATACAGGATGAGGGGTAGATAATGACGGTTGGAATAATTTTAAAGTTATTTTAATTCTGAAGTACTTATAAATTTGTTCCCTGAAGGAATTTTAAATTTAGTTGAGAGACTATTTTAAAACTATAAAAATATGTATGTATATTTGCATATGTTTATACATATATACATATAGGTTAGGTTTTCATGTATTTATATGTACATATAAGTATGTGTATATATAAAACATGTAAAATAATATGATGTAGAATATATGTATAAGGAGATGTATAGAATATAAATACTCTAATGATATCTTTGTGGTTTACTCTTTCATTTTATTTCAGTTTGACTTCCCTAAAGAGTTTGTTACTTGAAGAGACCTTCTTGACCACTGTGGGGAATATCAATCCCCTCTCCCCCAACTACTTTTTTTCTTTAACCTGAATTAGTTTATTCATATAAATTATATTACATAGTTAGTCCTGCAATGTTTATTTCCTGTTTCAATCTACCAAATATGAGTTTTGTAGCCACAGTTTGTGGCTCAGTTCTTAGCACATAGGACAGTGCCTGTTTTAAAAACACTGGATGAATTTAGAGAGGAAGATCATTAAGTTGAATAGTCACAAATATGGTAACTGGCTTTGTCACCAAGTAGTCATTACATTACAGGCATGCTTAATAATTTTACCACATCTCAGATTTTATCACTTGAAGAATGGGAATAATGAAAATATCTTCCCAGAAAGGTAATATGTTTGCATAAAAATGACATACTATATCAGAAAGCACTTATACAAATGCTTATTTTCCTATTGGCTCTGGCAAAATCTTTTTTGTTCCCCAGTCACTGTAGACGGTGTGTGCTGGTGCTAATTTGAACGTTTGCTACAAATGATGAACATTCACTTAAGAAGAAATCTTTGTTTTCAGTAATGTAGTGTACACACTGTATATTTACAGATATTTGAAGATGACGTAACAACTATAATTCAGAATTGTCTGTATCAACCAATTTGTCAATTCAAACATTAGCACAGTTTATTAATAATTTTTCTGTGCATTGAATTTCTGTATTTAAACTGCAAAGGACATCAAGCTGTGTTTTCAATTAACTCAAAAAAATCTCCTTCCATTTGCAACAGCAAGGAGTCCCATCACAGAGGGTAATATCAGTAATCTGTTTTTCATCTTATAATTACACAGAAATCTTCTAACAATAGAATGTTTGCAAGAGACACAATCCAGTATAGTAACACGTAGATGTAGATCAGTTAAAATGTCTTACTTTGTGTTATCTTCATTTTTAAGAAAGATCTAGCTAATTTTTGTAGATTTGACTCAAAGACAAATAAGCATTTAAGAAACATGTTCTGCTTCTTTACCTTGTTGAGCTGTGCTTTGTTTTCCTTAATTGATGATGATTTCTTTCATGTTAAATATTGTTCTTCATATGATGTTGTAGTTACATGTACCAGGTCTTTGTGCCTAAATTTGCATCCTGTATTCATTTATTATGAATGGTATGCCCGTAAGCAAATAACTTAGTATCTCTAGCCTAAAATTTCATCTCTAAAATTGAATAATAATAGTCACACGTCATTGAATTAGCATAATTTTTAAAGAAACTAATTGACTTATATCAGGTAAAACATTTCTGAAAACAAATATCAGCTATTAGTATTTTCTCATATATTCTCTTTATTCCAGTATATGAACTTTCAGATGCTTTCTGAATTTGGAAGCATAGGTATTCAACATGCCACTGCAAATTTGACTTCATAAGTAGTTTAGTATTTCATTCTTTAAAAAGAATGATGAAAGTCTGATCAGTTCACTTGAGGGCTGTTTGTAGTCTAAAGCAAACTTCTTAGCTTGGCAGAAGGTCTTTCGTCATTTGTATATTACCTTTCTGTTCACCCTCCTCGCAGAGCAGCCTCTATGGTGATTTCTGTTGCAGCAAGGTTGAAAGATTGTTTCCCCCAAACACCATTTTTAGTCTTTTGACATGTATATTAGTGTATTAGACAAAGTCAAGTATATTAGAAAGACAGTCTTTTAACTTTGGACCTAGGATATAAAGGGAGGAGCGTGAGTTAATAACCAATATTCAGTGTTATGGATAAGTATATATAAGGAAAGGAACATCAGGCACAAAGGCATAGAGTTTAGAGAGAACATGGAATGTTAATAAATGTAAAAGTTTGGTATGGCTGGGTCATAGACAAAGAAGGGGATAGAAATTAGGGAGAAGAGCTGAAACCAAGCTTACGTAGTCATTGGTAGAATTTTTGTTGTTTGAACATTATCTGAAGTAGGATGACTAACTACCAAAGGGTTTTAATTAAATACCCATTTTCAAATGTGGGTCTCAGGGGAAAAAAAATCACTCTTCCTACAGGAATGCAGGGAAATAATTAAAGGCTGGGAAAGTGGTTATGGCGTTATTGCAAAAGTGCTGAGCAGAGGTGATAATTATCTGATTGGAGAGATGGAGAGAACTAGACTGATACAAAATTTTATTTCCATAATTTTGTGGTTAAAAATGGATCAAACAACAAAAATTTAAAGATGATGCCACAGATTCCAAGCATTGGTAAGTGGATGGATTTTGGTGCATTTTATTAACTAGAGTCCATAGGGTTTCTCACAAGCAGATTTGAGAGAAAAGATAAATCCAATTTTAGACACATTGAGATAAAGTCCTGTAAGTTTACAAGTGGACGTGTGCAGCAACTATTGCCTTAATTTGAGAGATGTGGGTTGAAGTTATAAATTTGAAAAATATCACAGTTTATCTACCTGAAAGAGGGAGCAGAAAAAGAAAAAGCACATAGGACAACAGCAAAGGGTCCTTAACATTCATATTATTGGAATCTCAGAAATACAGGAGAAATATTGGTGAATAAAAAAATTTGAAGTAATTATGGCTGACTACTCTCCAAATTTAAGGAAAAAATTAATTTACAGATTGAAGAATCTTGGAGGAGTCCAAACACAGTAAATTCAAAGACTGCCATACCCAGATACATTGTAACACAGATGAGAACCGAAGGTAAAAATAATACTTGAAAGGAAATCAGGAACTCAGCACATTATCAAGAAACACAGATATAAATTACTGCATATTTCTCACCAGAAAAATAAAGGTCAGAATATAGTGTAACAATATTTTTAAAATACTGGAAGTTAAGTGATTGTCAACCTCAGCATCGCATCCAACAAAAATATCCTTCTGGAAGAAAGGTGATAGAAGAGATATTCTAAAATTTAAAGAAATGCAGAGCAAACAAATTGAACAATAGAAAAACAATTTAGGTGATTTATCATCAGCAAAGCTGCTCTAATAAAAATGCTAAATGAAGTTCTTCAGACAAAAGGGAAATAATACCAGAGGAAATCTTGGAACTTCAGAATTAAAGGATAACAACAATAATGATAAATGTCTCATTAACCTAATAGCCTATATTTTCTTAATTTTTAAAAAAAATATCTAATTGCTGAAAGCAAAATTAAAACCTTATCTGAGGGATGTTCAGTATATAAGGATGTACATATGACAACTGCAAATTAAGGTAGGGTAGTTAAAGGACTATTGTGTATAAAGTTTCTGCACTTTACTTGAAATTGTAGAATATTTGCTCTAAGTTGACTGAGTAGTTTGACATACATATTGTAAAAACATGATTCAAAGAACTATAGTTAAAAAGCCAGTAGATACATTAAATGAGATATAAATAAAAATCCATGTAGTATTTGTCTTTCTGTCTGACCTCACTAAGCATAATATTCTCTGTGTCCATCCATGTTGCCGCAAATGGCAATATTTCATTCTTTTTTATGGCTGAGTAATATCCCATTGTAGATATATATATCACATTTTCTTAGGTCAGTTGTCTGTTGATGGGCACATGGATTGTTTTCGTGTCTTGGTTATTGTAAATAGTGCTGCGAAGAACATTGGGGTGCCTGTATCTTTTCTAATTAGTTTTCATCCTTTTCAGATACATACCCCAAAGTGGGTTTTATGGATCATATGGTAGCTCTATTTTCAGTTTTTTAAGGTACCTCCATTACTGTTTTCCATAGTGGTGGCACCAGTTTATATTCCCCCCCAACAGTGTACGAGGGTTCCCTTTTCTCCGCACATTCTCCAGCATTTATTATTTGTAGACTTTTTGATGATGGCCATTCTGATCAGTGTGAGGTGATAACCGCATTGTGGTTTTGATTTGCATTTTTCTAATAATTAGCGATGTTGAATATCTTGTCATGTGCCTGTTGGCCATCGGTACATCTTCGTTGGAAAAATGTCTATTTAGGCCTTCTGTCCATTTTTTGATTGAGTTATTTGTCTTTTCGATATTGACGTGTATGGGCTGTTTGTATATTTTGGATATTAACCCCTTGTCAGTCACATCATTTGCAAATATTTTCTCCCATTCCGTAGGTTTTCTTTTTGCTGATGGTTTCCTTTGCAGTGCAAAAGCTTTTACATTTAATGATATCCTATTTGTTTATTTTTGCTTGTATTTCTTTTGCCTTGGGAAACTGATCTAAGAAAATACTGCTGCGATTTATATCAGAGAACGTTTTGCCTATCTTCTCTTGTATGGTGTCATGTGTTATACTTAGATCGTAAAACTATTTTGAGTTTATTTTTGTATGTGGTGTGAGGGAATGTTCTAATTTCATTATTTACATGTATGATATCACTTATATGTTGAATCTGAAAAATAATAAAAATGAGTCCATATATGAAACAGAAATAGACTCACAGACATAGAAAACAAACTTATGATTACCAAAGGGGAGAGGGAGGTGAGGAGGGACAAATTAGGGGTATGGGATTAACAGATACAAACTAGTATACATAAAATAGATAAACAAGGATTTACTGTATAGCAAAGGAATTATATTCAATTTCATGTAATAATCTGTAATGGAATATAATCTTAAAAAATAACTGAATCATTGTGCTGTACACCTAAAGCTAACACAGTATTGCAGATCTATTATACTTCAATTAAAAAAATTCAAAATGGTCAGGAAAAGTGAAACAGAAGAAGAACACTCAGAAAACAAACGAAATTATAGACTGAAATTCAAACACACCAATAATTGCATTAAATGTAGATGGCCTAAGCCCAACAAATGGATACTGTCAGAGTGGGGATTTTACTTTGTCTACAAGACCACACTTTGTTTTTCTTTTAAAATTTTTTGGCTGCATTGGCTCTTCGTTGCTGCGCACAGGCTTTCTCTAGTAGAGGCAAGCGGGGGCTACTCTTTGTTGTGGTTCATGGGCTTCGCTTCTCATTGTGGTGGCTTCTCTTGTTGTGGCGCACGAGCTCTAGGCGCATGGACTTCAGTAGTTGTGGCACGTGGGCTTCAGTAGTTGCAGCGTGTGGGCTCAGTAGTTGTGGTGCATGGGCTTAGTTGCTCTGCGGCATGTGGGATCTTCCTGGACCAGGGCTCGAACCCGTGTCCCCTGCATTGACAGGTGGATTTTTAACCTCTGCGCCACCAGGGAAGTCCCAGCAAGACCCCACTTTGAATATAATTATAGATGGTTAAAGAATAAAAGAATGGAAAATGATTTGTATAATATAAGGAAAGCTTGAATATAACTATGGATATCAGGCAAAGTAAACTTTATAATAAAGAAAATACATGGGATAAAGAGGTACATTAAGTAATGAAAACAGGGCTAATTCATTAAGAAGACATAGCAGCCCTAAATGTGTATGCACCTAAGAGAAGGGCTTCAAACTTCATGAAACAAAAAACTGGCAGAATTGAATACATAAGTAAATATATTCAGTCTTTCACTTGGAGGTTTCAACACTCCTGTCTTGTTTAATTAATAGAGCAAGTGGAGAGAAAAATAGTAATGAATGAGATATCAGTAATAACTATCAACAAACATTACACAACTGATATTTATAGAATATACAACCTCAAAATAGCAGAATATATGTTCTTTTCAAGTGCATATGGAGCATCACAAAATAGACCATGCCTTAGGTTAAAAACAAATCTTAACAAATTTAAGAGTGAAACTATACGTAATATGTCCCTTGATCCTAAGGAAAATAAAGTAGCAATCAACAATACTGGGTATATTGAAAATCTGCAAATATTTGGATGTTAAATGATGCACTTCTAAATAATTGATGTATTGGAAAAGAAGTCTTAAAGTAGAATGTACTTCAAAGTGAATGAAAATGAAAATACAGCATAACAAAATTTATGTAGTGAATTTTTAAAGCATTACTTTGAGGAAACACAGTAGTGTTAAAAGTAGTATTAGAAAAGCAGAAAGGTCTTAAATTGATCGTCTAAGCTTCTACCTTAAAAAACAAGAACAAAAGTAAAAATCAGAAGAAAGGATATAAGATCATTGTGGAAATAATGAAAAAGAGAATAGACTATTAATATAGTAAAATATGTATGTATAAACAAAGGCAGTTATTTTGAAAACATCAATAAAATTGATGAATCTTTATCCAAATCGATAAAGAAAAAAGAATACATGAAATACTAATATTAGAAACTAAAAGGGAACAGTCTCCAAAGACATTGAAAAGATACTAAGATGGTACTAAAAACAATAGTCTGCCTGTTAATTTGACAGCATAGATGAAACAGACCAATTTCTTTAAAGACACACAAACTACCCTAACTCAAGAACTATTCAGATTATCCATTCCTGTCTAGTAAATCAATTAAATTTGTAGTTTAAAGACTTCCTACAAAGAAAATTGTAGGGCCAGATTGCTTTATTGGCAAACTTCAACAATCATTTAAGGAAGAAACAATAGCCATCCATACAATCTCCCACAGAAAATACATGTAGCACTACCTAACCCATTTTAGGATGCCCAAATTAGCCTGATATTAGTACCAGATAGCATATTAAAACAAAACAAAACAAAGCAAAAAACCAAAAACACTAGGTAATGTTCATGCCAGGAATGCAAGCCTGGCTTAATATGAGAAAATCAATCAATATAATTCATCATATTCACAGACTAAAGAAAAAAGGGATAATCTCCATAGACATGGAAAAAATCATTTTACAAAATTTTGTATCTTTCATGATAAAAATTCTCAGTAAACGATAAAGAATGGAAGTTCCTTAATCTGATAAAGAACCATCTACAAAATCATACAGTTAACATCATACTTAATAGTGAAAAACTCAATACTTTCCCTCTAAGATTGTTAATAGGCTGTAATATCCTCTCTCATCACTTACACATCTTACTTGTAGCACACTTTTGTTCATCAGGTGACGAAAGTTATAAAAAGTCATAGGTTAGAAAGGAAGAAATCATACTGTATTCAGAGTACTGTGATTGGCTACAATGAAAATTCTAACACATCTACAGAATAACACTGAGAACTAAGCAATGAGTTTACCAAAGTGGTAGAAAACAAGGTCAGTAAAGGAAAATTATTCATATTTCTGTGCACTTACAATTATGGTTGGAAATAAAAATTTTCAAAAAGAAACAGCATCATTTCAAATAGCTTTAAAAATGAAATACTTAGGTTTAAATTTTACATGGTACAAAATTACCCAGATGGAAGAAATCAAAGAGGACCTAAATAAATGGTATTGTGCTCATGGATTTGAGGACTCAGTATTGATCAGATATCATTTCTTCCCAAATTGATCAATAGGCCTAATGCAGTATGAATAGAGTTGGCTGAAAGTTTCTCAAGTATCCAAAGATTATTTCATATGTATTTTTGAGATACCTTCCAGTGTTCTGACTACATGATTCTGGAGATTTTGTTCCATTGTGAGAAAGCAAAGCAAGGTTTCATTCTGAGAAAATCATAAGCGGCTTGAAAATATCTTGAACATTATATCTTTTCCAATGCCTTAATAATTTCATCTATCTTAGAAACTCAAACATCTTTCATTTTTAGACTATATAAATATCGCATTTGTAATTATTCATCACGCTTAGTTTATATAAAGTTTATAATCAAAAATGGTATTTTTCTTCAGTAGCAGTTTACTACTGGGTCAGTGGTTAAATCAAAATTAGTTTGAAAATTGTCACTTGATCTGTTTCCAGAAGTAGCAAAAAGAATACTCTTTGATACCTTTCCACAATCAATATATGGTACTTGAATGAAAGTAAGATTTGCCTATTGTGTAATGCATTTTCTAAATATATCAAAATTACAAGAACTATGTTCAAATGTCACCACATATCTAATACATTCAACCCAACCTGATTTGCGCAGATGCAGGGGTCTATACTTCTGGATGGTTAACTAAAATGTCGATATAATTGGTATATTTCACATGGCAAGAGCATTCAGATGATTGTTTTTGTGCATATTATATGTAATAATACTATCAGTAAATATAGAATGGTGCTCCTGGGGAATAATATTTTTTAAAACGAAATGTTTATACTTTTAAGATATACTCAGTAGTTCAAAAATGTAAATTCATAGAATGAAATGATGAAGACAGTTTAAGTTAAGGCACAATTATTAATAAAATATGTAGTTTTTTCTTTACTTACAGGTAATTTTAAATAGTCTTTGAAATTATAAGTTTGCCTGTAAAGTGGATAAATGAAGTAGCATCCTGGTACTATAAGTTTCTTCATTCTGTCCTCAAAGCACTTTTTGTTGACAGTAATACTGAGTACTGCACAAGTCATTCTTTTACTGTTCAAATGTGTAGGAAGATCCCAGAAGTTATTGTATGATTTTGTGTGTCACAGATGTTTGGATGTTTTCCCCTCTTGTTCAGAACATACTTTCATTGTTTCTTATGCAATGAAGTGGAAATTTCCGGACGCCAAATCAGTGACAGTTGTGAAGGTTTTGATATGTGTACCTTTTAAACTAATGCATTGCCTAAACAATATATGTATAAGTCTATATTACTTCTGGATTGCTGATTGAAGGTAAATGACATTAATTGCCTAAATTGCCCCAAGTCCAAGATCTGAGTTTGCTCACTGAGATTGGGGCAAATTTAGGGAATGGGTGACAGAGTGGCTTTACCTGCATCCTTTTGGTAGAGTCACTCTGCTGAAGTGATATATATTACTGTTTGTTAATTTCCTGGCTAAAACTGTCACTTTATGGTAAAATGTTAATTATAATCTGAAAATACTTGAAATTATAATTTATTTTATCTTGGATACATAGGGTCTTATTTCTTCTTATTCCTTTTAAAGAGAGATATGCATATCAAACCATAAAATAAGGGTTCAGACTGGGGTTTGCACTGTACAGTCATTAAAGCTGATTTGAAGAGAGTCATTTGAGATACTAACTTCAAACATACTGCAAGTAGCAACTAGTGAAACTCATTAAAGAACACTTTGAACTTTTGTCTTCAAATCTTCAAATGTGTGAAACCATTGGTGTTAACAGCTCTAGGAAACATAGAAAGTTGTTTCTCTCTGAGAGCTGTAATATTATATAGCCATGGTTTTGGCTTAAAAGTTATCAATGAAAAAAGTAGGGAAAACAAAAGCAATATTCATTTTGCATAGTTAGTTTTGTAATTTAAACAGATACAGGATTCTTGATAGCAAATACTTTTTTTTATTACTGAGTCTATAATGGAAAATGTTGCTAGTTAAGTAACATTCTTTAAATAGATTAAGTCATATTGTAATTATTGTAATAAAGTTCTATTCTTTTAGCAAATTTTGCCTTTTAACCTGGTACCCTCTGACCTCCAGGTTGATTTTAATTTGAATATAGTGAGGTCTACTCTGTTCTGTATAGTTCTATGGTCTATGAAAAATGGGTAGTGTTACATACCTATCGTCATAGTACCACCACCCTAAAAATAATCCCCTAATATTCCCCTAGTACAGTGTTCCCATACCCCCATACCCTTGGCAAACACAGATTTGTTGCCTACATCTGTAATTTCACTTTTCCCAGATGTCATATGAATGGAATTTCTTATTATGTATCAGTAGTTTTTTCAATCTAACTCCTTTCACTTAGGACAGTGTCCTTAGGATTTATCCATAGCTCTTTCATTTTTCATCATTGACTAGTACTGCAGTGTGTAGCTGTGCCACAGTTTTTTCAGCTGTTTACCTTCTGAAGGATATCTTGGTTGCTCCCACTTTGTAGCCATTGTGAATAAAGCTGCTATAAACATTCATATTTTGTGTTGAATTAAGTTTTCAAGTCACTTGGGCTAAACATGTGTATTTAAAAGTGTTTCTTACAAAGTGCTGCATTTTGCATCCCAGTCAGCAACTAAGGGTTCTGTTGCTCTGCACCCTCACCAGTATATTTGATATTGCCATTAGTGGAATTGTAGCCATTTTAATAAATGTTTTAATTTGTGTTTCCCTAATGACAAAAGATGTTGAGCATCTTTCCATATGCTTATTTGCCATCTGTATATCTTCTTTGGTTCCTGTTTAGTCCAGTGTTTTTAAGAAAACTTTTGTTTTCTGAGGGTATTGAATTCCCACTTAAATTCTACCAACCGTCTTTTAAATCACTGTGATTTTTTTAATTGGCAGTCCTCCTAAGATAATTTCTAACCAAAAGTCACGAAGGGGACATGACCAAAAACGTGTGGTTCTAATTGTCCTAAGACATATGTTTACTTCACTGAAATAACTGATAGATTTTTCTGTTGGAAAATGTTTGCCAAACATGAGCATTTTATTTTGACCACTAAACTGTGATTGTAACCAAATAAAGGATTTGTTGTGAGAAAAACATGTTCAATTTGGGAACAAGAAACCAACCTCCAAGAAGTGTATTTTAGTATTAAACTGATAGCCAGAAATGAAACTATATGAAGTGATAGGTATATTTTAATATTTATGTTAATGATAGTTTATAATTTTATTTTGGGGATCAAAGCTATACTTTTAATTAGAAAATGTTACATATAAAATGTAAAGTATTTTCATTATCTTTAATACAGCGTATACAAATTTTCTTAATTGAATTCGTTTTCTAAATTATTTGATTTTTGTGAACTTAATGTTGATTGCAATGTTGTAAATATTATTGCATAATAATAACAATTACATATAATATCCCCTCCTGACTGTAAGTCACATTTAATCGAATATTACTATGAAATATAACTGTTTTAGAATTTCCTATATATGTCGTATTTTGTACTTTAAATACTTACTATAGTCTAAGATTTATCTGTTATTTTCTGACCAATCTGTATTTCATATATCTCATATAATTACCACTTAATGTAAAATGTCTTGTTTCATTGTGTGAATGAATGATACTACTTCCAAAAATAACCCTAAATCTATCTAGTTTACTCTCCATAAAGAATAATGTTTGATTCAGCACACTTTCCACTTTAATATTTGACACCTGACAAGATATATTTTAAAACTGGTGCTCAAACATACTATGTAGTGGATAAAACAAGATGGCTGCCCTAGATAAGTGAGACTATTCAATGTATATGATTATCACAAACTTAGCAGTTTTAAGAAAACTTTTTTTATCATCTTTGTTTCCGTAGGTCAGAAGTCTGGGCAAAGTGTAGCGCACCTGGTTCCTTTGCTCTGGCTTCACAGGATCAAAATCAAGGTGTCAGCAAGGATGGGTATCTTTCTCGCAGCTCTGGGGAAGAATGCACTTCCAAGATTATTTAGGTTGTTGGCAGAATTTGGTTCCTTGTGGTTGTAGGACTGTGGTACTTTGTTCCCATCTGGGTGTGAGCCAGGAACCACAGTTACCTCCTAGAGACCTCTCTTAGATCCATGCATGTGGTGCACTTACATCTCAGAACCTGCAATGGCGTGTCAAACAATTCTCTTGGAATTCTTCCAGTTTCCTCTTCTGCTGCATCTTTCTTGCCTTCTGTACTGCATCTCTCTAACTCCTTTCAGAGAAGGTTTTCTGTTTTTAAGATCTCTGGTTATTAGATTGGACCCACCTAGGTAATCCATAATCTCCTTAATTTAAGATCCTTAAAATTAATATAATCTTCAGAGATCCTTTTTGTTATGAAACGTAACATTCAAAAGTTCCAGGGATTAGGATGTAAACTATTCTGGGTGACCATTCTACCCTATCACACTTAGGCAGTAGACTGAGTTCACTGAAATGTGATAGATGCCAGATGTTAAAAATTTTGAATACTTACATCTAAAATAGGCTTCTTATCAATTAAAGAAAATGTAGTTGAATTCATTAAGCACTTAATTATATTCAAATCAGCTGAATAGGAAAAATTAAAAACATTATATATTGTGAGCTATGCACTGAACTTACCATAAATTTATTTTAAAATGGCTTAAAGATAATAAAATATTAATTGGATACAATTTACAAATATGAACAAATGCATTTTGAAGATATCCTGCAGTTGGGTAACTATTAATAAAATATATTAATTTAAAAAAATATAAATTTTTTTCTTGAACAACTGTATACATTATAAGAAAATGAGACAGTATCATTGTGATATGCAAATTGTTATATTACTTTTACTGCTTGTGTTAGATCAAAGATACTATTTGCTTTATTTGCTTTATTTAACAGTAATTTTTAGTCATTTCAGTGAGTGAAAATAAACCTCTAGTTTTTCTAATAGTGCAGATTTTATGTATAGTAAATATCAAATGTGAATTAAGGGGAAGAATTCTTGTGCTTTATTCGGACAAAACCCTAGTGAATGTTCAGTCTGCAGCTGATACATTGAGATAGTCCAATCATATTCATGATGAAAATCATGGAAACTCGGCCATCTGTAGAGGGAACAATTTGATTGCAATCAAGCTTCTGACCAAAGGTATTGCAAATTAAATATATTTGATATTGTCTTTAATACATTGTATTTCCATTTCTCCCAAATCACACCCCCCAAGCCACTTTAAGGAAAGTCCTTCAAGAATCAAGGAGAGAGTTGCATTATGATTTTAAAATTTATCTGAAAACCTCTTTCTCTGAGTTTAGTTCATGCAGTTTTTTATATTTAGTTCCCTCTATCATCTTGGCAATTTGACAGTAGACCGGTGGTTTTTTTCTTGGGTTCGTATGACTTGTCAATCTGAAAATAATCACTGTTGGGAAGAGAGGGAAATGGGAATAGCTTTCTTTATTATTTGATGCACTGTTTTGGGGGTCTACAAGAAGAGTTCCCCTCCCACCAAGTAGCTTAAATAGCCTTTTATTCACAGAAGTTGTGTTGGTTTTGTGAGCATTATATTCACTTGAGTTAAGACACCAAATGTAGATTAGAATAGGGTCTAGGTCATTAAACAACTCAAAAAAAAAATGAGGAAAGTAGACATTCAAAGGAGAAAATTTAATTTAGAAGGTGTGTATGTAAACGTTACTGTGTTTAATGCTAGCTTGTCTAACAATCCAGTTATCTCAGTGTTCAGCATTAAAAAGGGTTATTTCTCACCCACAATATCCCTAGCAGCTCAGGAATCCATACTCTTTGTTTTGTAATACTGACAATTTAAATGTGTGATGCAGGCCATTTTTGCTCACATTCCATTATTTAGAACTCAATCATGGGGACCCACAGGGAAGTGTCCAGGAAGAGAATATTGAAATGCTTGGTGAACACCCAACATATTTCTGTCACAGGAAATTAGAGACATTGGAATAAATGAGATGACTAGCCATAAAAAAGAATAAACAAGTAGGGAATTAATGGAATATCTAAGATGATACGTGTGGTTAAGTGGAGCTACAGAAGGATATGAGAATCAGTGTAAGATTGATGGAAAAATCTCCACTCAAGGCATTTTGTGGTTGTGTGTAGACCAAGGGCAGAAAATACTGGTTATTCTGAATTTGTTCCCCACATAGTTATTATTTAGCATTCCTTACCATACTCTGTGCCCCAGAAGACTGACTTCTGTGGTATGCAGTTGGATTAAACCTTTGAGTGGTACTGGGAGGAGATGGGGGGCTTAAAGGAAAAAAGGACTCTGGGCTACAGTGCCATGTCTCTGGTAGTGATGCTCCAACTATGACTATTGTGACTGTGGTTTCCCCTCTGTGGGTCTTTATCCATAGTTAGAGCTGTCACTGGCCCTTGGTACCACTTACCTCCCCCTTTTCATCAGTTCTGGAGGTGAGGATAATGGCCTCCTGCTATTGTTAATACTTGAATCATTTATATATCCTTGTTTGTTCTGTAACTGTGCCTGGCTCTATGTAAGTAATCCTTGCACTAAAAGTTCTTCATTAAAGCCTTGGGCCAATCTCATTTTCTACTATGTTCACATTTAATACTATTGGAAACTGTGGTTTTGTTCCATTGGTTTCAAAAGGACAGTCCTTGGGATATACTTAAGTATATTTGCATGTATATAATTTATCATGGTGAACTAAATTTTAACATTTCAGAGATACAGCTTGGTAGGAACAGGCTAACCCCCCCACCTGCCCCCCCCCCCCCAGTCCCCCATGCAATGTCCTTATGGTTATACGCCAGTAAAAATTACTTTTTGTTATAAACCTCAAATTAGGTTTATGAGAGGAAGAGAAGGTCAATTATCTATATGAAAGACTAGGAGAATATTGCTTAGAGCTTCCTTACTGAAGAAAAGTCTAGGCTTTCTCATTCAAGTGTAAACCACAATTTTTCTACTTTCTTTGTCTATATCTTCTCTCTCTCTCCCGCCCCCCCCCCCCCCCCCGCTTCCTGCTCCCTCTTCCTCTCTCATTTGTATTAGTAAGGGTTCTCCAAAGCCACAGACTCAGTACAATAGAATGTATTTTTGTGTACATATACATACATATATATGTGCGTATATATATACATGTGTATACACAGATATTTAAGGAATTAGTTCACATGAATGTCGAGTTGGAAGTCTGAAATCTATAGGACAGAAAGGCAAGTTGGAGACCAGGGATGAGTTGATATTATAGTTATGAGTCTACAGACAGTCTGGAGGCAGAATTTCATTTTCAGGAGACCTTAGTCTTTTTTTCTTTTATGGCCTACAAGTGATTGGATGAGGTCCATTCACATTATGGAGGGTAATCTGCTTTATCCAGAGTCTACTGATTTAAATCTTAGTCACACCTAAAAAATACAGCAACATATTGACTGCTGTTTGACCAAACATCTGGACACCCCAACTTAGCCAAGTTGACACATAAAATCCACCATCTATCGATCACCTGTCTATCGTCTGTCTTTCTGACTACGTATGTATATTACATTAGTTTCCTATTACTGGTAATAAATGTTCACAAACTTAGTTTGAAAATTTTATTTTCAATTTCAACATTTATTTTCTCATTTCTGAAGTTCAGAAATCTGAAGTGGTCTTACTGGATAAAATCCAAGTTATTGACTACATTCAGTAGGTAAAAATAGTGCGTTCCTTCTGGACGCTCTAGGGAGAATCAGTTCTTTTGCCTTTTCTAGCTTCTAGAGGCCACCTACATTTTTTGGGTCTTGGCCCCATTACTCCATCTTTAAAGCCAGCAACGTTGGATGGAGTCTCTCTCACATCACCATCTCCCTTGGTCCCATCATCACATCTCTTTCTCTGAATCTGACTCCTCTTTTGCCTCCTTACTCAACCTGTAAAGGCTCTTGTGATTATATTCAGCCCACCTGAGTACTCTAGGATCATCTCCCTATCTAAGGTCAGTTTACTAGCAACCTTAGTTCTATTGGCAACCTCAATTCCTTTTTGTCATAACATATTTATAGGTTCTGGTATATAATTTATATATATTTAAATTGTCTAGTTACATAATTAGGACATGGACATTTTGGTGGGCATTTATTCTGCCTTCTGCCTACTACACTCTCTCTCATCTATATAATCTTTTAACCTCTTAACTTTATAATATTGGTATATAGTTATTATACATTGCCCAGAGTTGTTATGAGGTCTAGGAATATTTAATGATATTCCACAAAAATTCAACTGAACTGAGTAAACAGGAATAAACATGCTTTGTTCATTATTCAGTGAGGAGATAACACTGCCAGTGAAGAAAAAGGATTTTAAATGTGTTTTTTTTTTCTCTATTAAACATGGTGAGTGGTTATCTGAGCAGGAATAGAACATACAGGCACAGGACTACGGTCACTCTTGTTAGAGAAGCTGACATTATGTTCACCATGAAGCAGATAGTATTTTGTAGTGCTCATTGGAGGGAAGCAAACATTTCATAAATAATAATTGTTAACTACTGAGTACTTAAAGGCATTCTCAGTGTAAGATCCTACTCATTAGTTGTTATGGGAGTCCTGAAACACGAAATCTAATGGTGTAGGAAATATCAGAACAGTTAGTATCACTGTGTGATTGGCAAATTTGGTTTTGAAATAATCCAGGCCTGGACTAGAATATAAACTCTAAATCTTTCTAGTTACATAATAAGGTCTTCATTTTCACAGGCTTTGTGAGAGCTTTAAATGAGATCAAGAACAACAGAAACCTGTACATAAATTTTTATAGTGGCTTTATTTGTAACAGTCTAAAACTGAAAACAACCCAGATGTTTTCAGTGGGTGAAAAGTTGAACAAACTCTGATATATTCACACAGTGCAGTAGTACTAAGCAATAAAGGCAAACTATGGATACATGTTACAATGTTGGTGGACCTCAGGACATTATGCTTAGTGGGAAAAAAACCCTCAATATCATATACCATATGATAACATTTATACAACATTCTCAAAATAACAAAACTGTGGCGAAGGAGAACTGATTAATGGTTAGTGATAGTTAAGGGCAAGGGTGGGTTGTAAATATAAAGGGTAGCATGAAAGAGAATTCCTTAGTAGTAATGGAAGAGTTCTGTTCTATCATAATGGAGATAGTGGTCACACAAATGTATACATACAGTGAAATTGCCTAAGAGTACACACAGACATACACATGCATGCAGACACACAGACACAAATGAGTGTATGTGATCAAGTTAAAAGTGTTGCACTGATGTCAGTTCCCAGGTTTCAATATTGTGCTAGTTACGTAAGATACCATTTGGGGGGAAGGTGTGTGAAAGGCTCCTGGGACTCCATGTACTGTTTTTGCACCTTCATGTAAGTCTGTAATCGTTTCAAAATTAGAAGGAAAAAATGAGATTGAATGTGAAACTTAGCACAAGATCTGCTACATCAGTCTGTATTAATACATACTATCAGTCTGTATTAAAGTTCAGAGGAAGAGTTGTTGGTGAATGCTCCGAGGAGAAAATAGGAGCAGCAAGGAACCTTGAAGAAAAGTATGATAAGAACATGTTTTATATTAGATACCCTTGAAGCAAACATTAGGTGACATTTTGTATACAAGTGACTTATTCAAAAGAGTATTCCCAGAACTATGAGGGGAAAAGGATGAAAAGCCAAAAAAGGAGATTTTGATCTTGGGTAAAATCACACAGTGGGTACTTTCAGCCTGATCCTACAGAAGAACTCTGGAGGGTTGTTATAACCTGCAGTTGCTCTGGACTAGGACAAAGGAGCAGGGGCTTTGAATATTTTACCCATCGGTGTGTATATGTGTAATGGGAAGGAAGAGGAGGTGACAAAAATTCCAAGGACTTCCTTCTCTATATACATGAGGGGGATATGGGCTTCCTTAAGTCTTGGGGCCATTTTCACTAAAAGAGCTGCTGCTACTGTATTTTTGAAGACAAAGTACACTGTAGCCCAGGCACTCAAAACTGGAAAAAGGTGAACCGAAGCATCTTCATGGAGTGCAATCATTACGTATTATCTGCATGTGTCAGGTAGAAGGAGGCGGGGGGGTGCTGCTGATAACTTGGAAAAACAGAAAGGATAACCCTATACAGGGGGAAAGAAGACTCTTCCTTAAAGCATGACACCACTGACCTGCACTTCTTTTCATGCAGCTACTCTTCCAGGGCAGAACTGAAATTCTATTTATAGCATTTTTGGAAAGTTATTCTTCAGCCTTTACTTTAACATTTCCAGAAGGAAAGAACTCAGTGTTTCCCGGGTTAGCCACTGTTAGAAGGAATCAGTCTTCTTTTGGTTTGTTCAAATTATTGAGCTCTTATTCATTCCCTTGTTCACAGGTCACAAGGGATTCCAATTACCAACTAGAATGCCTTCTCTCATTTTTTTTTTTGTTTTTTTTCTATTCAAAAGAGAAACTCCTATAGTTGTGCTTTTTTATGCTCCCCTGAAGCCAAGCTACAAGCTGTTACAACCTTACTAGCTTGCACTTTTATCAGAGATCACTTAGTGTTCCAGTTATATACTTCAGATACCACAGTGTACTTATTTTTTTTTAAGTGTCTTTTAACCCATGCATTTCACAGATAAATAAGACTATTCCATGACCCTAGGGTTATCTTGCCAGTTCTCCCTTCACTCCCAGGTAAGTAGAAACATTTTTCATCATATCTAGAGTCCTGCTGTTGTGAACCTAACCAGATTGGGAAGACGAAATAGAGTTCCCTATTCTTTCCAGTGACCTTTTCCTGCCATGAGAGTTTCCCTTTGTTGTTGTTGTTATTATAGGCAGGGCAGAAGATGGGGAAATTAAAAGGGAATTTGGGAAATGTTGACTTCTTCAAGAAAAGAAATAGCATCTGACTTATTTTAGTTGTATATTAATTCATATATAAAATTTCAAATGCTAAATAATGACGTGAGTTTTTATATATCCCAATGAAGTTAGGTGTAAAAATGTTTAGATATACTAACCTTGGAAAATATTTAATATTCTGTGAACTTTCAAATTTATACCATATGTTCCCTGAGGTTGCTTTTACTTCACTACTAACTAAAAATATATTTAATGACCATTTAGGTTATGTATACTCTTCTTTTTGATACCACATTTCTGAGTTTCTCCTGTGATTATTAAATCACTCCTCTGATTATTAAAGTGTGTATTCACTTTCTAAGAAATATATGTAAGTTTTACCTCTCCAAAGTTTATCAGTTTTAGCCCTTGTCACAAATCCATTGTCTGGATTCTGAACTCTTGTTTTAATTTTCTAGCTAGTGGCTATCAGTTTTGGAAACTGATGGTTATCCCTGGAAACAGAAGCACTCGTAACCAAGAGAAAAAAACATCTATTGTAGGGGGATCCTCAAAGTTTTCCCACAGAGTGATGAATATTTACTGATCTAATAGCGTAGTTTATTTATGAAAATGACCTATTTCCTTTTTTTCCTCTCAAATAGACCATAATTCTAAGGTGATAGATCAAGCTTATATTCACCATTGTATATGATGTCTAGTGTCTGTCATATATTAAATGGTCAATAGTTATGCAGTAAAGGAAGGAATTAATGTTGTTAAAGATAGTGATGAGTTTTCTTACACAGTTACATATTTACAGTAACCTCTTCTAGCCTTGTTAAATTAATTCATCCTCCAACACATCTACTCAATTGTATATGTTTTTGACATTGTCTTAAAATTGTTTAATCAATTGTACATTAGAGTTATATAAAATATTCTAATTCATGCCCAGCTGATCCCTAAATTCTGCTTTAAATGGTGTTGCTTGAATGGGTTTGTTTATATTCTTTTCCCATAATTAGTATTAATGGTAACTTGGGATGCGTTTCAACCCAAAGAGCATCCATATTTTTATTACTATATTCAAATTAATCTCTTGGAAATAACTTGTAATGGCATATTATATATAACTTAAGTCTGATTAGACCCAAAAGCACATGAATAGAATTTAGAATTTACTCACAGAAGAAAGAGAATCAGTTAATAACAGCCTATGTAGCTTCCTTACTCCATTTTTGTTTCAATGTTTAATGATAATGTGTCAAAAGAATAATTTGAGGAATAATTTATGGGTTTGCAGTAAAGATTCTTATATAGAAAGAAGGTGGCAAGGATGCTAAGAGATAGACATATATTCCAGAATTGGTCCAAATCAGATTAAATTTAATGTGTTGGCTCAGATGGAGAAGAGCGCCTGTAGTAAGTCTAATTTCTTTTTATTCCCACATAAACTAAATGCATATATTTTGTTATTCTATTTCATTTCTATTATCAAATATTTTGGCCATACTGTATTTTAATTAAAGAGGGAAATTATGGGATCTTCATAATCTCTAGGAGTTGAAAACGTTTTGGGTGTTGCACTTAAAATTGAAATATTTATCAGTTTTCAGTATCTGAGATACTATTTTTTAACATGTTTTCATTTTTATAGACTAAAAAATGGGAACATAGAATGCTTTGTCCTGTGCTCTTTTCCAGTCCTAAAATATTTCCATAGAATTTTTTTCTATGGAAATATTTTAGGACTGTTGATGGATACACATGTACTGGAAGAATAAAGGCATGAGTAAACTATGTGAAGATGTAATGCAATATCTTGCATTCATTTTTTCTGAAGAACTTGGATTCAAATTATGTGTTTCTAGCTCTGAATAGCTCAAGTATATAAAGCTTTTATTTGTTGCAAGGAAGTTCCAGGGAGAAGGAACAGGATTGTTGACAATCTCCTTCCTAGAATTATTAGAAGTATTCCCTGATGATGAGACTTTTTCTACTTTATTGAAGCCCTAGATGTTAGTACCATGCCTGACTCAGAACAGTTGCTCAATAAATATCCATTGAATGAATGAAAGTACACACCCTGTCGAACTTTTCTTTAGATGAGGTCAGCATCCACACATTATAAACAGTAATACTGAGTCTAAAGCAAGGGCCTTGTGATTTCAGCAATTGTAATGTTGCAGTTCTTTTATATTTTACTTTAGTGTTAAGTTATAAGCCATTAAATTGTGAAGTACATTTGTATTTTTTAGACATTTCAAATGGTGAATATTTCAAAAAATAGTAGGTAGTCAGGAATGAACAAAAACTTGAAGGGAAAAGTGTACAGAGTTACCAAAAGAAAGAAGCGGACTGGGTATCTGAAGACTTGCTTCAGGTGTGACAGTAGAAAAGGTGTTATATGATACCGCCCTGGAACTTTACTTGCAGAGTAGAAGTCTTTGTGCTAATGAAGTTAATCTAAAATTTATAATGATTTTCATTTGCTTCCTTTTAATTCTACAGATATTAACTCTGAACATATCATATGTAGGATCCTTTGCTAGGCATGGTGGAGAATATCTTGTAATAGAATAAGGAAGATAAGGTGTGTGGGAGATAATACTCCTGTTAAAAAATCTTTTGAGAAACATGGTGTTGCTTTATGAGTATTTTAGCTTCTACATCATGCATTATCTTATAAAGAAACCTAATAACTGTCCCAATACTTTATTGGAAGCTTTCAAAAACAAAACATGGGGAGTAACAACAATACTAACAGAGTTGCTTGAAGGAGTATGCTTGGCTATTTATTGAAATCCAGTTTTAATTATTATGGGATTGAAAATGTTTGACAGAGCTGATGTACCAGATATGGTTCTAAAAATAGGAGAGTGTACTAGAAACATGAGACCCTTAAATTCAGTGATGGTAACAGGTGCAACTTTAATGAAATACATTAGCATGTTAAAATAAACAAAGCTAAACATAGATGGATAATGATCAACATCTTTATTTACTGAATTCCACAGCAGAGACTAAAGACATCGTAGAAATGTACCTTTAAAATGAGATGTGTAATCTCAGAAAAGCTATTTTAGCTTTTGCAGATTTTAAAACATAGTTGCTCTATTTTTTCTGTCTGCTCAGAGCTGGTAAAATTGTTTCTATACTTCAGTAAAATACAATTTCAAAGTTACTGAATAACTAACTATGCGAAGTCCCATTTATCAGTATAAACCCAGAGAGCATAGAACCACAAATACAAAGTTCTGTGGAGTTTCACCAAATAACCAGATGAAACCCCTTCCCCAAGTCCAATTTTATGTCTTCCAACCAGTTTTCACATGGGGAACATTAGAAAATTTTCCCTAGGAAGATTATGTTTTGTGTGTACTCTAGTACATCGCAGTTTGGAGAGCACTGAATATATCATGGAGTGAGTGAGTTCTCTATTTTTTCTTGAAAGCTTTAGGAGAAAGGTGGAATGTTCTGGAAGATTGTGATTATCTGACAATAGTGTGGAATGAAAGCCCTTGAAATTGGTACACTTTGAAAGGTGAGACTGATAGCTGAAGTGGATTGCCAAAGGCCGTGTGTGTGGAGATTTGTATAGCCTGGAGAAAATACAGGGGGACAGAAAACCTTGATAATGGGGCAAAAATGGAAAATTTTCTTTACCAAGTTACTTACTTGGGTTAAGCAACAGGAAATTGCGTTTTACAACAACAAAAGGGAATATGCTGAACTTCATGTTTTCAGAAGACATTAATGTGTTATTTATGGACAATTTAAAATAATGTATATTCTTACAGTTCATTCATTTAGTATTTTGGTGGGGCGAAATGAATTCCTACCAAATCTTTCTATGATTTAGGGAGTAAAGAAAGCATTTACTTTTTCTCTTCCAGTATAGATCGTTATAAAAACAACAAGATCACTGGCAAGTATAACAAAACTGAAGGAATAGACATGAAATAGTTAAGTCATAAATTCAGCTAGGTGATTCATATTTCTATCTTTGAATGAAGACTTCAAACTTTAGCAACAATAAAAAAAAAAAGGTGGGGGGGAGATATCAGTTGGAAAAAATGTTTTCAAGTTCACTTTGAAAAAATAAATGTTTTTAAGCGTTTCTAAAACATTGCAGATTTCTGGAGAATAAAGGACAGTTTCTACTGCTTCCACACATGCTTTCAAAAGATTTTCAGTAACATTTTACTATCTCCATAACACTTAATTCAAAATGTACACATTATTAACTTTTACAGTGAAAAGGGAAATTCCTGAAACAAGTAATTTTGGGGATTAACAGCAGTATAAAGATGACAGGAGATAGTAAACAAAATAAATGAAATTATGCCATATGAAGAGGGAAAAAACAGATTGAAAAACTGAACAAATTTTTAAGTGCTGAAATACACAAAGAAGTCTAATAATACAAAGAAGTCTAACCTATGGCAACTGTAGTCCCAGAATGAGAAGAGAGAATGTAATAGAAAAACGTCATGGTCAAAAACATACCAAGTCAATTTAGAGTTTCAAGATGCTAAATGAATCCCATCCTGAATACACACAAAGAAGGTCACATATATATACATATAATTATTTAAATATTGAAATTCGAAGGGAAAGAGAAAATCTTGAAAGTAGCAAGAGAAAATCAACACTTTAAATACAGAGCAAAAAGTGAATTGATTAACAGTTTATTTCTCATCAGAAACTATGGAGGCCAGAAATGAATGAAATGATATTTTTAAATTTCTGGAAGAATCAAAATAGCTGTAAACGTAGAATTCTATATATTTAATGGAAATATCCTTCAAGAAGTAAGGCAAAATAAAGGCCTTTTCATATAAAAAAAACTTGAGATTCGCTGTCTTAAATTGTGTATGACAATAAAATGCTAATTAAAGTTACTTCATGTTGATGGAAAATTATACCAGAATGAAATTTGGACATACATAAAGAAATAAATAGTATCATAAATGTCAAATTTAGTAAGAAAATTATAGAATACATTTTCATGCCTTAGAAAATATTCATCACTGGAAATTGTTCTAGATTATGGCATTAGACTTTATCAGTGTCAAGTAACGACACAGTCTTTTCTAGAAGAACAAAGGACACAAGTTCCTTTTGTTCTTTCATACATTTTCTACTTCTCTGTTAATGTTTTTAATATTTTCATTTATTTTTTTCTTCACCTCTTGAGTGTAATTGAAATAACTTTTTTTTTTTGAAATAACTTTTAAAACTTTCTTCTGATAGTACCAAAATCTGTGTCCTATCAAAGACACCCTCATGTTATCATTTGAAGCTGGCCCATATTTCACTGGTTCTTTGTATTTCAAGCATTTTGGATTGTACCCTGAACACTGTAAGTATTGTGTTTTGAAGACACTGGATTCTGTTATATTATTCTAAAGAATGGTGACATTTTGTTCAGCTTGTTTAGATTCAAACTGGAAAAATCTGTCAGAATCAGTATGATTCTCAGTTACATCTCAGTTACCTTCTTCCACTTTTCGCTTCTGACCAACTCTCCAGCAGCCATGGTTGCCTCTGCTCCATCCCCTGGTTCCTCATTTGAAAAAGAAGGCAGACTATTGACTGGAGTTCTAGCCATACTGCACTACAAAAAGACTACAGCCTTCCCTCCATACAGAGTCACAAAATATAGCACTCACTTCATGGTCATAGCTTCTGCAGAGTTTCACTACTCTCAAAACTCTGTTTTTGTTTATGTTCCACAGCCTTTGAATAGTCGTAGTTATTATTTTGTATTTTACCCAGAATTTATAATTAACTCTGACTTGTACAGTCTGTCATGGGCTTAAACCATCACCATCTCAAAAGCAGAATCTGGGCACATGTTCTATAATCCTTAACTGTCAAAGTGTTTCATTTATATTTCAGCCAACTCAGAGTTTACATAGGATATAATGATTAGAGTATGTGTTGAAGCCTGTAAGTTCCCTTTACCATCATTGATACTTAATGATAATTCAGTATATTGTGAATCACAGAAGTTTCTTCAGTTCCTTTTATTGATATGACATGGATGATATTTTTCACTCTGTAAACCCACAAATACAGACACAAAGGATACCATTAAGCTGACATTACTTGGATTTGGTGAAGCTATCCTTAGGTGATGGGGTAGAATGATGTTTCTAGGAAAGTAGAAATATTTATCTGGTTTTTAACATATATATTCACAACATTAAAATCACTAAAACAGAAAATTGCTTGATAATATTTTTTGAACAAGTAAATGAGGAGGAAAGATACCTTAAGAGTGAAATATTGGGCTCATACAAATATAGAGCAAAATAACAAAATAGATTCACAGTTAATATGAGTAAGTCAAACATTTTATGGCCTAGAGAGAGATAATGAGACCAAAAACAAACAAACAAAAAACCCCAGAAAACCCACATTGGTGTTTGAGAGTGACTGGGGAATATATACCATTTGTATGTAGAATGAAAAAAAAATATTTTTGCTTTTATTCATTTGGCCTCATTAACTTTCCCATTGTTTTGCTTCTGTAACTACTACACATTTAAATCCCTAAATTCAATCTTTGAATTTCCATGGCAACTATCAGTAGTGTGTCTTCTGGAATGAATGTTTGCCAGTGTGCATGACCAGGTAAAAAGGTTTTGTAAACCATGTATTTTATTGGAAAAAAACACACACTAATGTCTGGCCTGCTACCAATGATATATGTCACTAACAATGCAGACTGTGAGCAACATTTAAGAACCACCGGTTTGATTAGCTAGTTGTACAAAAATGTAATATTTATATGATAATTGCACAATTTTCATTGAAGCGTCAGTATATAAGTGTTGCAAATTACACTTTAGTGGGAAAAATAAGGTAAGGTAAATGATAACTGAAGTAAAAGCTGTACTCAGTTCTGTTATAGAAGAATATTGAAAGAGCTTTGGGAGTTCAGAAATGGGTACAATTGCTTTTTAGTACGATGATGGTGGAGGAATACCAGGCCAGATAAGTAGGAATCAAGAAAAGCTATGTTGGATGGCGGCCGCTTGGCTCTCCGGGCCGGTTGCTTCCGAGACTGCTGCTGCTCGGCTCCTGGCTGTCCTGTGGGTCACGTCAGTAACCACGGGACCTCGGGGAGCGGCTGCCGTGGTGGCGAGGAGTCACTTCAGTGCGAGGACCTCAAAGTGGGATAGTATTTGTAAAGATCCAAAAATCAGTGATGCTACACAAGAACCAACTAACTGTACAAACTACACAGCTCATGCTTGTGAGATCTTAGTTCCTGACCAGGGATTGAACCCGGGCCCTCGGCAGTGAAAGCCTCGAGTCCTAACCACGGGACCACCAGAGAACGCCCCACATCAGTCTAATCTCTACTTCTGTCTTCACATTGCATTCTGCCGGTATGTCTTCACATCATCTTCTCCCTGTGTATGTTGAATTTCCCCTTTTTTAAGGATACCAGTCTTATTGCATTAGGGCCCACCCTAATGACCTCATCTTAACTTGGTTAAATTTGCAAAGACTATTTCCAAGCAGGGTCACATTCTGAGGTACTGAGGGTTAGGACTTCAACATATCTTTTTGGGAGGGTACAATTCAGCCCACAATGTGTCTTTAAAATAATCAATTTCAAGATCTTCAGTTTTTATATGTGTATTTTTTCCTACAATTGATGTAAAATTTCTGAATTTTAAAGAAGAGCCCTTTCGTATTCTTGGTTGGATCATAATGGCTATCAGATTGCTGTGGTATTTAGATTCCATTTTAAAGAATGCTATAATATTTCAATACTAAGGGCAGTATTTACAATATCCTGGAAATAATATTTTTCCCAACCATTTAAATCCATGGTGAAAAATTTTAGAAGTCAAGTTAAAAATGTGTGAGGGAATATGTGGTTTTAAAAAATTATTTTAGGGTGTGTGGGAGCAGCGTTTTTTGAAGACCACTGATCTACAGCAGTGTTTTTCAACCTTAGTACTATTAGTTTTGGGGAGTAGATCATTCTTTATTGTGAGAAGGCTGTCTTGTGCATCGTAGGATGTTTAGGAGCATCCCTGGCCTCTACCCACTAGACGCCAGTAGCAGCTTCCCAGCAGTGACAACCAGAAATGTTTCCAGACATTGCCAAATATCCCCTGGAAAGCAAAATTACTTTCCATCATTCCCTCATCATAGAAATAGAGCATATTGATCTCCTTTCAGTTGGTAACATAGAATATATATTAGCATTTCAGACGTATGTTAATCTTGGTTTTGAGTCGTCTGCTATATAGCTCCAGTCAAAAGCATGACCTAAGATGGCAGATCGAGAGATATAACTTAAGGGACACAATAATAATTCATTCACAAAAGTCAGTTTTATCCCTGTATGAAGGCAGATGACAAACAGCTACATATAAAAATCATTTGTTAACTTTTGCCCCATCTCTGTAGATCTCAACATTATAAGCCCTTGCTTATATCTGGAGTCAGTGTGAGAAATGGCTATGTGGAAAAGATCTGTTGTTTTATAAAAGTTCTAACTGAGGACCTTCTCTATTACATTCTCTTACCCTTGTGTCATGAACCAAACCAAGTTCCCACAGTGGTTTAGAGGTGAATTGGTATGCTTTCTTTCAGTTATATCACAGTAGCTCTGTAAAGCTTTTTGCCTTAACTACCAGGAATCTCTGAGCTAGATTTGTGGTCAATTACACCATCTTCCCTTAGTTGTTTCCCAGTATAATTATTTCTTCACTCTCCCTCTTCCCTTAATTTTATTACTTTTTCTCTTGTTTAAATGGTTCTCAGTTGTATTGAATCTATGCCTTTTAGCATAAGCACCTCCTTGTGTTGGAAATGTAAATACATTAAATAAATAAAGTTTATGGGATGATATAGTTTGAACTATCAATAACACACAGAAGGGTGCAAAGTCACTATAGGGTTTTTCTCCTGGCCTCATTCTCTCAATGTACTACTCTGGCCTAAAAAAGGACAGTGATTTGTTGGAAATCTTAAGATAATTATAAAGTAGATAGAAATACCATTTTTCTCTCATAATAAAAAAGAAAAGAAAAGCTATGTTGGCTGTGTTAGAGGAGTTTGAGATGAATCTAAGACCTGAAGAAAAATATCAGAATTTCGTGTTTATTCTGTTGTGCAGCAGATCTCTAGTACCTGTTCATCTGGAATAACTGAAACTTTGTATCTTTTGAACAACTTCCCATTCCCTCCACCTCCAGCCCCTGCAATCACTATTGTATTGACTTCTCTTCTGAGTTTGACTATTTTGACACCTTCTATGAGTGGATTCATAGTATTTATGACTGGCTTATTTCACTTGGCATAATGTTCTCCAGGTCCATCCCTGCACTGCAGATGTCAGGGTGTCTTACCTTTTTAAGGCTGAGTAATATTCCATTGTATGTATACACCACATTTTCTTTATGTATTCATCAATCAATGGGCACTTGGTTTGTTTCCGTAACGTGGCTATTGTGAATAATGCTGCATTGAACATGCTTCCCTGCACTTCTGTAGATATATCTTTGAGATACTGATTTTGCTTCCTTCAGGTATATAACCAGAAGAGGAATTGCTGGATCATATGGTAGTTCTATTTTAAGTTTGGGGGGAATCTCCATACTGTTTTCCATAGTGGATGTACCAACTTAATTCCTACCAACAGTGTATGAGGGTTCCCTTTTCTTTACATCCTCATCGATACTTGTTATTTTTTATCTTTTTGATGATAGCCATTCTAACAGGTGTGAGCTGATAACCCACTGTGGTTTTGATTTGCATTTATCTGACAATTAGTGATGTTGAGCAACTTTTGATGTAGCTGTTGGTCATTCGTATGTCCTCTTTGGAAAAATGTCTATTCAGGTCCTTTGCCCATTTTAAACTAGATTGTGGGTTTTGGCTATTGAATTATATAATCCTTATATATTTTGGAAATTAACCCCTTATCAGATATATGGTTTGCAAATGTTTTCTCCCATTCATACGTTGCCTTTCATTCTCTGGGTTATTTCCTTTACCATGCAGAAACTTTTTAGTTTAATGTGGTCCCACTTGCCTATTTCTGCTGTAGTTACCTATTTTGTGGTCATATCTAAGAAATCATTGTCAAGACCAATGTCAAGAAGCTTTTCCCCTATTTTTTTCTTTTAGGAGTCTTACAGTTTCTGGTCTTATGTTTAAATCTTTAATCCACTTTGAGTGACTTTTGGTGTATGGTCCAACTTAACTTTTTTGCCTGTGGATACAGTTTTCCCAACACCATTTGTTAAATAGACAATCCTTCCCTCTTGTGTTCATGAAACCCTTGTCAGAGATCAGTTTACTGTATATGTGTGTGTTTGTATCTGGGCTCTCTCTTCTGTTCTATTGGTGTATAAGTCTGTCTGTATGTCAGAAGTATACTATTTTAATTACTGTAGTTTTGTATTACATTTTGATATCAGGAAGTGTGGTGCCTCCAGATTTGTTCTTTTTCAAGATTGCACTGGTTGTTCTGAGTCTTCTGTGGTTTTATGCAAATTTTAGGATTTTTTTTCTATTTCAGTAAAAAAAAAAAAGACATTGGGGTTTTGATGGGGATTGCATGAATCTGTTGATTGCTTTGGGTAATACAGACATTTTAATAATATTAATTTTTCCAATCCATAAACATGAGATGTCTTTGAGTGTACTTGAATGTTATTCATCAGTGTTTTGTAGTTTTCAATGTATGAATCTTTCATCTCTTTCGTTAAGTTTATTTCTAAGTATTTTTTATTCTTTTTGATGTTATTGTAAATGGAATTTTCTTAATTTTCTTTTCAGATGGTTGGTTGTTAGGATATAGAAGTAAACTGGTTTTTGTATATTGATTTTGTATCCTGCAAATTTACTGAATTTGTTTATTCTAACAGTTTGTGTGTGTGTGTGTGTGTGTCTGTGTGGAATCTTTAGGGATTTCTACACATAGGATCATGTCCTCTGCAAACAGAGATAATTTTACTTCTTCCTCTCCAATTTGCCTAATTTATTTTTTGTAATCTGCCTTTCTTCCTTTTTCTTACCTAATTGCTCTATTTAGGACTTCTAGTACTGTGATGAATAGAAGTGGCAAAAGTGGGCAGTTATCTTCTTATTCTTGATCTTAGAGGGAAAGCTTTTCATTTTTCACAGTTAAGTATGATGTTAGCTGTGGCCTTTATTATGTTGAGATGAGTTCCTTTTATACCTAGTTTGTTGAGTGTTTTATCAAGAAAGAGTGCTGAATTTTTTAAAATTCTTTTTCTGCATATTGAGATGATCATGTGATTCTTACCCTTGGTTCTGTTCATGGGATGTATTACATTTTTTTGATTTGCATATGTTGAACCATTCTGGCATCTCAGGGATAAATGGTAGTGGGTGATTGGCCATAAGTGCATCTGCATTTACTTCTTTTTTTTGGTTCTTGTAATAGAGCTTGTGCATACCAACAGAAAACATACGTACAAGGCACATAATAGAAAGGGTGAATCATACGCAAACAGACACAGACATTCATGAATGTAAGGATTAGTAGAATATTCATTTATTCCCCAAATGTTTCATTTTTAACAGAAAAAATTTTAAGTCCGTAAAATTGAGTTACTACTACAGAAGGGATAATTGATAAGCAAAAACAGATAAGATGCGTGTCCCACCCACAATACAAATGAGCAAAGAAGACTCTCAGACATTATATATTCCCAAGAATAACCTATGAATGTTAAAACAAACAAAACACTTGGCTGTGTTTAGCTGTGCATATAATCTAGATTTTCAAACAACGGCAACATTAATTTGATCTTTGACTCTGAGAACTAGCATGTAAGAAAGTACTTAAAAATTCATAGGAGAAAAAGTGGCAGGGAATAAAATTTTATATATCAGTAAATGTGTATAATTCCAGTAAAGTAACACAATAATTTTTGAAAAAAAATGTCTATGGTTTGTTTTTCTTCAGTCTCTGAAATAGGATCAAAGTAGGTATTAGGCAGACAAACTGCTTTCCTAGATTTCAATGTGATTTTAAACTTGGTTCAAAAATTAACTTTGATTTTACTACATGGAAGGAAATATCTGTATTTAGAAGAGTCATAATGTTGACACATAAGCATGGGATATGCAAGTACTCTTACTGTGATCTGTCACCCTACAGTTTTGGGCAGATATCTTCTGTATTTTATTTATGGTAATTAATGAATTAATTTATTAACAAGTAATGTATGTGCCCCTCTAAAAATGGTTTAGGTAGATTTTGTGATTTTTTTAACCATTGACAACGTGAGAGGTTTTACTGAGGCAGATGGAGGAACACAATATCATCTTTTTAAGGAAAAACAAGGGATCTGGTTCATGAATTAAAAAAGGAGGGGAAAGTATTTTTTCCAAGAGAAAAAGAATAATAATTTCAATGTTAAAGGTTATGTTAAAGTAAAAGTGTTGAATAGGGGATATCTGTCATGAAATATAACACTAACCAGAGTAGGAAAATTCCAAGTTGCAAATTGGAGGCATAGTGTCTGGGTATCACTTAATGCCAACATGTTATGGCTTCTCAGCTGTAGTTAAGCCGAAGCAGAAAGAGCCATTGCTGTGGGAAAGACACATGAATTCTATGGATAAGAGATAAGTAAATATAGTGTGCTTTCGAATTTTGATAGTTTCCATTATTTTAATTTGCTGTTAAATCATAACTAAGATTATTGTACTGTGTCATTATTAATTTTACACGTCTTAACTATTATGTAACTTGCCTAGATATATCCATAGGTTAAGTTTGCTACTTGGAGATTTTGTGGGCAGAAAATATTTCCTCACATTTGCAGCCATCATATGTGACTACTATATCCTGTGTTATATAGTAGTAGAGTTTTTTAATGAGTCTGACACTGACACTGGTACTAGTCTAGGAATCCTCTGGTGTCAGGAACTTGTTCTTTTTCACTTGTTCCTGGCACAATGTCTGTGATATGTTAATATTTTGGCATTAGAACTGTATTTCAGTATATTCATTCCTCATTTTTCTGTGAATAAAAAAGTTGAATTTTAAACTTCTGGGTCCACTCTGCAAAAAACATTCCATTTAAAATGTGAGGACTGTTACTGATAGTTTTTTTACCCTTTGAAAATGTCTTCCGAGGGGTTTCTTACTGCCCAGACTATTTTTTCCAGTTTTTCCTTTACATGTTTGTGAACATTTTAAAAGACTTATGATTTTCAAGTTAATTAATTTATAAAATTTAATTTCCATGAAAGGCAAAAGTAACTTCAGGAAATTTATTTATTCTAACTTTGATACATGAGTCACTACTATAGAATTAGAAAAATAGAAATAAATACAACATAAAATGATATATTTTGTAAGAGTGATCAGAACTTAAGCCACCTAAAAAAATATTCATTTAAGTTCATGTTTTGATATATTTATAATGGTACACTTTTAGATTAAATACTTTAGCATTATTTAATCTTACTTAAAAAATTTATAATATAAAGTTCCAAAATGTCTGTTCTACCTGGACTATAGAATCAAATATATGGAGGACAGAATTGAGAATGTATTAGTGGAATTTTGATTAATCAGTGCATTTTGAAAGTTCTACCTCTGTTTTTTTATTACAGTATCTCCCTGTGACCACCAGTGTCCCAGCAAGTCAAGCAAATGTTTTATCAGGGAGACTTATATTTTACTATTGATAAAAATAAGGGTAGCAATATACTAGGTCTCAGAATCTAAAAGATTTTGTTGAGAGAGCTAGGACCCAGAAAAGTGATCAAATTTGGTTGTACCCAAAATATAGTCATTCCAAATGATTGTGTATAATCCAACCTTTAAAACAAAATTTCTTATCTTCCAATGCAAAATTATTTTCTCATAAAAATAAAGTGCTAATAATGACTTCTTAAGATTTTTATTTATAGTCTTTATTTTAGCCTTCGTTATTTTTGATGAACACAGTTTATCTGAGTAATTCATCAGTTTAGACATCTCTTTTCAGCATTAATAGTAAAGAGGACTGCAGTTGCTGATATCTCAAGAATATAAACCATATTTCTCCAAATATCTTGCCTAGTGTCTTATTTACAAAATATGTCAGTTGACTTTTAGAGTATGAAAATAGTATACAAATTGACAAACTACTGTGATCAGCAGAGCATTGGCAATTTCATTTTTAAAAAGTTACAGTTTTGAAAGATTAATCATGTTACATAAGTGAAGATTAATAATAGAGTATGTAGTCTTAATATTAAATACATCTTTATGAAATATGTTTTCCATGTTTTGCTACAGACACACATGGAAACATAGATGTAAATTAGACACACCTGTATGAATCACATTACTTAGAGAAACCAGTAACCAAGCAAGTAATGCCCACAGAGGAGGAATTTTGTCATTTAGGAGCTTCCCAATGTGACATGTAAGATTAACTCTCGTTTTAGAATTTCTAACAGTCGGAAATTAGATGAAATTTCTATAAGGAAAATAGTTTGAACAATTCTTTATTCAAAAAATATTTGATATCTAATTTAAGATTGAAATAATCATCTGAATGTAAGCACCATGAGGTTTTTTTTTTCATTCACTAGAACATTCTCAGCCTTCACCACAGTCTGTGACACATAGAATGTGCCCAATAAATATTTGCTGAATAAATAAATCATACATAGGAAACTTTGACAAAATATTACTTTTACATTTTTTATATCAGTAGAGGGAACAGCATGCAAAACATTTCCCAGTATTCTTCAAGTGTTGTTTTAAATTACTCCCTGAATAGTAAAAGTTCATTTATGGTGTCAAACCTTATTAATGTAAAAACAGATGTTTATTGACTATTTATTATGTGCCAGCCACTGTATTAGATCATTATACACGTTATATATGCTATGTATTGTCCCCATACAATAAGCAAGGCAAGCTTGTTGTATGTAGAGTCATGAACACATACACTTGTATATTAGAATACCAGTAAATTATAGTTTATATATAAATAAGTCCTCATAATCGAAGGCTCTTCCTTGATAAGTGTTCTTAGGGAAATGTATAAAGTTTCAAATTTCTTTCATCGTTTGTTCACACCCTTTTCTGTGCATCTAAAGATGAATGCATTTAAATTTGTTGGCAAACTGTTACAATTTGTTGTTTACATGTAGTGTAAATATTTTTTGTTGTTTTGAACCGAGAAAGTCAAACCTGGTTTCACAGATCAGTTGGACATGATGGTGTCTTCTAAGAGCATCCCTTTAAAGTCTCTGTTTCATGTAATCACTGCCTGGCTTGTATTGTAGTGAGTTATGTGCTCTCTCCTCATGACAGAGGTCTAGATTGTCATCTACTCCTTTGGCAGGAGAGATTTTACAGTTATATATTTCCTACTAATAAATCCTTAGCACAAAAAATGTTACATTATATTCTTCGAAATAAAGCAAACAGATCTTTCTAAAAGTAAAATTGTATCCATTCACTGAGAATACAGGTTATTGTCTCTGTCACAAACTCTGTAAGACTAATGTCAAAAAAAATGACAAGAATAAACTAACCGACGCTATTTCTGTCAAGTATACTTAGCATTTATTAGTGCGCCTCCAAATCTGTGGCAGCCCAGATTTTCAGAAAAGCCCTGGAGGAGATTGGTTCAAGATGGTAGAGTAGAAGGACGTGCGCTCACTCCCTCTTGCGAGAGCACTGGAGTCACAACTAACTGCTGAACAGTCATCAACAGGAAGATGCTGGAACTCACCAAAAAAGATACCCCATATCTAAAGATAAAGGAAAAGCCACTATGATTTGTTAGGGGGTGCACAATCACAATAAAATCAAATCCCATAACCTCTCGGTGGGTGACTCACAAACTGGAGAACAATTATACCACAGAAGTCCACCCACTTGAGTGAAGGTTCTGAGCCCCACATCAGGCTTCCCAACCTGCGGGTCCAGCAATGGGAGGAGGAATTCCCAGAAAATCAGACGTTGAAGGCTAGCGAGATTTAATTGTAGGACTTTGACAAGACTGGGGGAAAGAGAGACTCTACTCTTGGACGGCACACACAAAGTAGTGTGCGAATCAGGACCCAGGGGGGAGGAGCAGTGACCCCATAGGAGACTGAATGAGACCTACCTGCTAGTGCTGGAGGGTCTGCTTCAGAGACTGGGGGCAGCTGTGGCTCACCATGGGGACAAAGACACTGGCAGCAGAAGTTTTGAGAAGTACTCCTTGGGTAAGCCTTCCTGGAGTTCCGCCACTAGCCCCACCAAAGAGCCTGTAGGCTCCAGTGCTGGGTCACCTCAGGCCAAACAACCAACAGGGAGGGGACTCAGCCCCACCCCTAAGCAGACAAGGAGATTAAAGTTTTACTGAGCTCTGCCACCAGAACAACACCCACCTCTACCCAATGAGAAACATGCTGAGACACATAGTAATCAAATTGACAAAAATTAAAGACAAAGAAATTATTAAAAGCAACAAGGGAAAAACAAAAAACATACAAGGGAGCTCCCATAAGGTTAACAGCTGATTTCTCAGCAGAAACTCTACAAGCCAGAAGGGAGTGGCATGATATATTTAAAGTGATGAAAGGAAAGAATCTACAACCAAGATTACTGTACCCAGCAAGGATCTCATTCAGATTTGATGGAGAAATCTAAAACTTTACAGACAAGCAAAAGCTAAGAGAATTCAGCACCACCAAACAAGCTCTACAACAGATGCTAAAGGAACTTCTGTAAGTGGGAAACACAAGAGAAGAGGACCTACAAAAACCCAAAACAATTAAGAAAATGGTAATAGGAACATACATGTTGATAATTACCTTAAACGTGAGTGGGTTAAATGCTCCAACCAAAAGACACAGGCTTGCTGAATGGATACAAAAACAAGACCCATATATATGCTGTCTACAAGAGACCCACTTCAGACCTAGTGACGCATACAGACTGAAAGTGAGGGGATAGAAAAAGATATTCCATGCAAAAGGAAATCAAAAGAAAGCTGGGGTAGCAATACTCATATCAGATAAAATAGAGTTTAACATAAAGAATGTTACAAGAGACAAGGAAGGACACTACATAATGATCAAGGGATCAATCCAAGAAGAAGATGCAACAATTATAAATATGCACCCAGCATAAGAGCACCTCAATACACAAGTGCTAACAGCTATAAAAGAGGAAATCGACAGTAACACAGTAATAGTATGGGCCTTTAACACTTCACTTACACCAATAGGCAGATCATCCAGACAGAAAATTAATAAGGAAACACAAGTTTTAAATGACACAATAGACCAGATAAATTTAACTGATATTTATAGGATATTCCATCCAAAAACGGATTACACTTTCTTCTCAGGTGCACACAGAACATTCTCCAGGATAGATAACATGTTGGGTCACAAATCAAGCCTCGGTAAATTTAAGAAAATGGAAATCGTATCAAGCATCTTTTCCAACCACAACACTATGAGATTGGAAATCAATTACAGGGGAAAAAATGTAAAAACATAAACACATGGAGGCTAAACAATATGTTACTAAATAACAAAAAGATCACTGAAGAAATCAAAGAGGAAATCAAAAAATGCCTAGAGACAAAATGATGAGGAAAACACAACAATCTAAAACTTACGGGATGCAGCAAAAGCAGTTGTAAGAGGGAAGTTTATAGCAATACAGTCCTACCTCAAGAAACAAATCTCAAATAAGCAATGTAACCTTACACCTAAAGGAACTGGAGAAAGAAGAACAAACAAAATCCGAAGTTAGTAGAATTAGTAGAAGGAAAGAAATCATAAAGATCAGAGCAGAAATAAATGAAATAGAAACAAAGAAAACAATAGCAAAGATCAGTAAAACTAAAAGCTGGTTCTTTTAGAAGATAAAGAAAATTGTGATAAACCTTTAGCCAGACTCATCAAGAAAAAGAGGGAGAGGACTCAAATCAATAAAATTAGAAATAAAAAAGGAGAAATTACAATGGACATCGCAGAAATACAAAGCATCATAAGAGAGTACTACAAGTAAGTCTATGCCAATAAAATGGACAACCTGGGAGAAATAGACAAATTCTTAGAAAGGTACAACCTTCCAAGACTGAACCAGGAGGAAATAGAAAATATGAACAGACCAATCATAAGTAATAAAATTGAAACTGTGATTAAAAATCTTCCAACAAACAACATAATTTAAAATGGGCAGAAGACCTAAGTAGACATTTCTCCAAAGAAGACGTACAGATGGCCAAGAGGCACATGAAAAGCTGAGCAACATCACTAATTATTAGAGAAATGCAAATCAAAACTACAATGAGGAATCACCTCACACTAGTGAGAATGGGCATCACCAGAAGATCTACAAACAACAAATGCTGGAGAGGGTGTGAAGTAAAGGGAACCCTCTTGCACTTTGGTGGGAATGTCAGTTGTTAGAGCCACTATGAAGAACAATATGGAGGTTCCTTAAAAAACTAAAAATAGAATTACAGTATGACCCAGCAATCCCACTACTGGGCATATACCCTGACAAAACCATAATTCAAAAAGACACATGCACCCCAATGTTCACTGTTTACAGTAGCCAGGTCATGGAAGCAACCTAAATGCCTGTTGACAGACAAATGGATAAAGAAGATGTGGTACATATATACAATGGAATATTACTCAGCCATAGAAGGGAACGAAACTGGGTCATTTGTAGAGATGTGGATGGACCTAGAGACTGTCATACAGAATGAAGTAAGTCAGAAAGAGAAAAATGAATATATTAACGCATATATGTGTAATCTAGAAAAATGGTACAGATGAACTGGTTTGCAAGGCAGAAATAGAGACACAGATGTAGAGAAGAAACGTATGGACACCAAGGGGGGAAAGCGGTAGTGGGGTGGAGGTGGTGGGATGAATTGGGAGATTGGGGTTGACATGTATATGCTAATATGTATAAAATGGATAACTAATAAGAATCTGCTGTGTAAAAGAAATAAATTTTAAAAAAAGGAAGCCCTAGGTACCTGCAGGATTAATTGGCAAGCTATAAAGCTAGCACAGCTGGAATTTTCAAATAACCTAGAGCCTGTAGAATCATGAGCTTTCTCATTTGCAAATTCAAACAATTTAGGTCAACAAGGTTCTACTATACATGAGCACAATGAGGCTGTGTGTGTAGATTTTAATCTTGTAACATTAAGGGGTTTTTATGATATACATCTCTTTTGGCAGAGCTTAGTTTATAGCTAGAGCTTTTTAAAAACTCAGACATTGAAAATAATACCTCGTACCCAAACAATGTCTAAAAAACAGAAAATATACCCTGTGAGTTAGAGGTGCTTATACCAGTATAATCAGGAAATATCACTTCTGCTTGCACAAATAATATTACAAACAGAAATATCTACAATAGAATGTTTAAGCCGAGAAACCTAAGGTAGGTTGTCTGGAAAGAGATTTTTAGTCCCTAAAAGAAGCAAAAACAAAGACTTTGTAATTTTTCTTTAACTATTTGGATTTATTTTTCTGCTTTCCATCTGGCTTGAAATGTTTGCAGCGTTCAGCAAAAGAGAATATTTAACACTAACACGTTTAACATTTTATAATAGTACTTTAGGAAATTTTTACTCATTGGTTTCAAAAGATCCTTATTAAGTGAGGAAACCTGAGATTGCCCAGATGGGAGGTTGGCACTTTGGAAGTACTTGGAAGGGTCTTTACACCTGGATATTTTGTAGTTCAGTTGATCAGGCATGTGTTGAACATGTACTATGGGGAAAGTGCTCTGCTTGGTAGGTCTTGTGAAGTTACCAAGATGGATCAAGTATCTTTGCTCTCCAGAATCTCCAAGCATAGTTGGAGAGTTTGAGTCTAGTAAATATAAGATATATATATGTAAATAAATATATATGTGTGTGTGTGTGTGTACAAAATACTTAAGTGTAAATCTTTAAAGAGATGAAAAAGAGATTGATTTAAGCTTGGAGAGTATATTTGAGGGAATGAGTTTGAATTATGACTCAAATGTTGGTAAAACATTTAGAAGTAATATTTCCTAGGTTTTAGAATTGTAAATGAAGTATGGAGCAGGGGGAATTTTTAAAAGGGAGTTGTAAGAATAGTAAGCTGATCAGTGTGCTAAGAGATCGTGGAGAGACAGGGTAGTGTGGCATAATTTCAGAATGAGTTCCCTATGGAATAGTGATATGTGTATATTCCACTACTAGCTACAAGGATATTACAGGGAATCATAGAAACATATAAATCAGATGTGGTAGGTATGTTAAAGGTAATCTACTCACGTAGTCAACCTTCTGTTTATATCTTAGAGTTTCTAGTTTCTGTAGACCCCCTGACATTTCATAATGGGAATTGTGAAGAAATTGCCTTTATAGGTGGTCTTGAAGACTGAGAATAAGGGAGTTCTCCTATTTGTTCCTTATGCTCACAAAGAAACCAAGTTCAACGGTTTAAATGCGGTTTGTCCTTTCACAGCTAGAGAAAATGACCTTCTTTCTTATGAAAAATATAGTAAAAAATTGAGATCCTTTTCTATTTTTTAAATCAAGGCACAGATTATACTTCTGTAATATGAAATACATTCAGAAATAGAATGTTAGTCAATTTTGTTTTCATTGTAGAGAAAATATAGAATAAAAATATCAATAACATACCAAAAGTTTAAGAAAACACTTCCATGTTGATGAGAAAATTGTATTAAAGTTTTTCATACGTATTATGAATTTCATATGAATGGCTGCTACTTCTCTCTACTGTCTTTTTGTTGTCTTTCTCTTTTACTTTGTTGTTACTGTCAAAGTTAGCTTTTACATGTAACTTTAATTAGATGAATTTTCTTTGAATGAATTTATTTAAATGAATGATTTTAGATTGCAATGAAATAGCAAAATATTTATATAATCCTTAAAGTTGAGTGAACCCATCTCTAAAACTGCACTTCTTATTCTAAGCTAAGATACCGTGTCCCCATCATGACACCACTCATGCCATATTACTTTCATATAAAGGAATATATTTAATCTAATATGTGATTCAACTTGATATGTGAATCAATGACTGTTTTCATTTTATGGTTGTTTTTTGTCATTTGGTTTGTTTTTCCAGTGTTCAGTGTGAGAGCCATTGACCGCATTTTTTTCTTTCACACTTATGCCCTTACATTTAAATATTACTTTTGTTTATTTTGTTTTTTTGCCACCGTCACTGAATTACTTACGTTTTATAAAGTACATATCAAATCCTAACTGAAAATACTTTATAAAATAAGGTTCCGAAGAAAAGTTCTAGTAGTTTATGATGTAAAATTACCACCACAGGCATTTCAAAACATGACCACAGACCAAAAATCAATACAAGAAAGGGTGGCATTTGTATTATGTGCAAGTCAAGATTACAGGTGAATTTTAGAGATTGGAGGAAAGGTTGAAACACATTTATGGTGAGAATTATCAGTGTTTTTCTCTCTGAAAAAGCCTGGGTAAATTCTGCTAGGAGAAAATTACCAGTAGATAAAGATGTTATGGACATGAAGTCATTTTTTATTCTTCCCAGTAGACACGTGTGTGTGTGTGTGTGTGTGTGTGTGTGTATGTGTATAATTCCATCTCATCCAAATATGTCATTAAAATACTTCTAGGGTAATCTAAAGAATGAAGGAAGAAGTTAATTGCTGGCTTGAAACTCCTTTTCCTTGGTAATGTTCAGAAATACAAAGCAGTGATGTGGTTAGACCTCCTTGTAAACAGGCTAATCTGACCTCCTGATGGTATTTGCTAGTGAAAACATAATGGAACATTTTTATCTATTAAATACTTTCAATAGAATATACCTTGTCTGTCTAAATGACTTATAAACAAAACTTGAAATTATGAATTTATAAGGCATACACTGCTGGAGATGTCAGTGATGACTTGTAACTATCAGAGTATAAATGAAGATATTGTATGACTAAAATAACACCATTTCTGTAGGTGATGCCGTGATGCATCCCTTAGGAAACGTGTATGTTAAATTTGAATAACAGTCTGCCTTAATATGGAAAGAAAGAACCTGAGAAGTTAAAATGCTCATCTCAGATGTTGCCAAGTTTGTTGACCTGTGGCTTGTGATTGTTTGCATCCTTGGAACTATTAGTGAAACTTTGTTGAGGATTAAAGACATGCATTCTCTGAGTTGACCTTTTTGTTATTCAAGTTAGAATATTAAGTCACTTTTTGATTTGCACTTATGAATTACTCAAAGTACTAATAATCCCAAGCTCAAGTAGTTCTGCCATTCAGAAAACACCTTACGGCAATTGGTGAAAGTTTAGGGAGAGGTTTGTTAAATATTAATCCTTTGCAGTTATTATACAACCCAGCAATTATACTTTTTCGCATTTATCCCAGATCACTGTGAATGTATGTTCACATAAAAACTCATATGTGAGTGTATGTAGCTGTGTTATTCATTGTAGTCCCGACTGGGAATAGCCCAGATTCAAGGAGTGAATGTTTAGACAGGCTATAGTATATACACACCATGGAATACTCACTGATAGAAATGAATGAACTATTGATTTTTACAGCATGGCTTCACAGAATTATGAGTATAAAAAACTGTTCCAAAAAGTAACATACTGTATGATTTCATTTATATAGCAGTTTTGAAATGACAAAAATTTAGAAATGGAGAACAGATAGTGGAGTCAGGGTTAGTGGAAAAGGTCAGAGGAGATTCCAGGGAAGTAAGTGTGTCTATCATAGAATAACACAAGGGATAGTGGTCACATTGAGTTGTTCTTTATCTTGATTGTGGTAGTGGATACAAGAACCTGTACATTTGATAAAATTGTGTAGAACTAAATACACACACACACACACACACGTATACAGATGAATGAAAGTAGAACAAGTTATCAAAATATGATCAATGGTTTTGATCAATGTTAACATTCTCACTGTGGTATCATTGTTTTGTAAAATGTTGCCATTGGGAAAAACTATATATACATAGTGTACATGTGATCTCTCTATATTATTTCTTACATGACTCTAGAATTGCTTTGATTTTATTCATCAGCTTATTTGTGGGGTAATTTAGTAAGTAAATACTTCTTCATTTCCTACTCAGTTTCAAGCACTGTACTGGGCATTGAAGATAAAATGGAAAGCAAAATTAGATAAAGATCTTACTTTCCTTGAGTTCACAGTCTAATGAGTTAGACATTAATTGAGAGTGTGAATAATGGACACGTTAAGACCAAATGGCAACTCTAGTAAGTGCTACAGAAGAAAAGTAAAGGGTACTATTAGGGAAAAAAGAAAAAAAAAACACAAAAACTGATATCCTAATTTTCCTCAATAAAATAATATTAGAACTGAGTTCTGGTAGCTGAACAGATTTTAGCTCCTCAAAGAAGAGACATTCAGGAGTAAGGTGGCAGGGGGGCAACTGAAGGAGGAAACAGAAAGGCCAAAGGTGCGGTGAAGGAAAGAAGGCTCATGAGGCTGAAATGTAGAGGACCTGCAAGGGGTGAATTTGAAGATAAGAAGTAACTTGACTCTTCACCGTTTAAACATTTTTTTCCCATTATGATAGCAATTATATGGTCTTCAGCATGCTGCTAAAAGGAGAACCATTATATTTGGGAAAGGGAATATAATGGAAGGGGAAATAACTATGTTTGCATCCATCTTTGCAAGCTAATACTATTTCTCTGCCTACATTGTGGACACTAGAATTTGAAAGAATAGTTTACTAATGGATATAATCAGATAAAATTGTTGTATTATTTCAAGTAAATGATGATAACTTGCCCTAGAAAGAAGAAAATGACTTGAATAGAGTTTGAGGTGTTTTGATGTATATTTTGTACATTTGCACAGTTGAGTAGTTGTGACAGAGCCTTTATAGTCTGCAAAGCCTAAATTATTTACTATCTAGCCTTTTTTCAGAAAAAGAGAGTACTTACCACTGGCAAACACAGTCATAGAAAATACTTAAACAAATAAACGTGTCTGTGTTTGATAAAACTTTATTTACTAAAACAGGCCTTGGGCCAAATCGTAGAGTGCACTGGTATTAGTATTAAACATTTGTTACCTCAAACTAGCCTGCCCATACGTGTGTTATGAAAATAGGCACAGGGAGATTTAATATATTTTAAAGCAAACTTTTATAATAACAGCATAGAAATGAATCTAAATAAGGAAAGAAATGAAGAAAGGGGAATAATGATGTAGTAAGTGTAATTAATGCAGTCAAAAGTAGCACATCACAATAAAATTGAAGAATGGTACTGGTGGGATTGATTTAATAGAGAAGATGGAAGTAGTTTTGAATTAGCCACGTAAGAGCTGATGACAAGTTCTATAGTGAATTGTTGGGAGTAGGTGACAAGACTAATTCAAATAAGCTGTGCATACTTATGGTAATGGTAGCGCCTTATTAGTCCAGTATATCAATGTGAAAAGCCGAGCGTCAATTCAGATGCAATGTTTATGTAATCTAATGTTTTGAATACTCTATATCATATGTAATATATAATGTTATAGGCATAGATATATAGATACATATAGGTGTAGATATTCCTTATTGATAAGACTTAGATACAGGCACAGATATATGTATATATACACATATCTATTATATATGTGTAAATATATGTGTATACACAGAAATATGCATATGTAGATAGATATAGATATAAATACTTGGCCATGCAATCTTTGTTACTAAGATAACAAACAGATCATCCATTTCAGATTTGCGTAATGCCAGAGTTTCTCAAGTATAAAAATAAAAACATACCTATTATCTGCAAGCATGTTATACAATAAAGTAGAACTTTTGCCTACTTAAATGATCTCTGTATGAAGAAATGCCATCTTTCTTCACAGTACAGTTGACTTCTCTGAAGTAAAGTAGTATAAGGAACACAAAAGGGGATCTATTTTATTATCACTCTAAATAACTAGAAAAACAGCTTTTAAATAAAACATTACAGAAAAATATGTTTTATATGATTATAATTATAAAACATAATTTAAGTGTAAACTCTTACTCTTTTAGGTTTTCTGACATAAGAGCTGATTTATGGCAGGTTAAGGACCCATCATATAACAATACACTTGCTGACACTGTTCACTCCATTGTTGTCATTTAAACTGTAAAAATAATTTATATTACCAGAAACAAGGTAAAACATTTCCCTCTACTCCATGAAATAATCTGGCAATTAGTAAGTAGTTTATTTATTATGCACAAACTCCTTTTAGCCAAGTTCATTAACTGATGTTGCATTTGCTGAGGTGCCAAAACTATTGAATAGCCAAATTACTTAAAACATTTTGTCCAAACGAGTGGAATAATCACAGCATTATTTTCTTAATTACTAAGCAGCATAGTTGTGGTATTTGCTGAGATTTGCGATGTAATAAAAATCTGTTTAGCATTTACAGTATAAACTAAATGTTTGAATTAAAATATGACTTAAGGTGAAATGATAACATCTGTAGTGGGATTTCTCACAGCTGTACTCTAATGGTTCTCAGCAAATACTGGCCAACAATAAGATGGCAATTACAGAAACAGATTTTATCCTTAGATTCTCTATTAAAACTTTTTTGTTACAAGATAATGAGCCATTCTATTAAACCTATTTTTTCCTAGGGATTTCAAATTACTGCCATCTGTTATATCCTTACTTGAAACATCATTTACACATAGTTTAAGTGTTAACTGAAATCAGTTTATACTTATTAAACATCTTTTGGCTTCTTACTAAAAACAGTAAGGGATAATTGGGATTTAAGTCACTGTTTCCCATTCTACTCTGGATAACTAACTAGCACCTTTTCATCTCAAAGATACTAAGATTTGGGATCTACCCAAATATGACCCTTTGGAGATCTAGACTTTATGGTTACTTGAAGGCACTGCCTGGATGGGGGAGAAACTTGAAGCTGAGTTAGATATTGCTGTTGAAAAGAGGAAGAGAGGGAGGATGGCAAGGGGGAAGGAAGGGAGGAGAGGAATAATTGAGCAGTACTTGTACTACCACCTGGCAAACAATTTTCATTTGCCACTTCACGCAGCTAGTGTCCACAGTGTACATTCCAGACTTTCCCACCTACACATTGCTAAATGGCCTTTTCCCCTCATATAAATACTATTTCTTTTTTCTGTCTGGATTTGTGCCTCTTGTGAAGCCCTGGATGGGGATAGGGCACTGTAGAGCTCCCTATAGTCAGTCTGAAACTAGAATAAAGTTTTAATCTTTCGATGCGTTTCAAATGTCTCACCTCATTACTCCAAGTCCTCACTTTCTGAATATTTGCTTTCTAACTTGCTAATTGTTCACTATGTAGGAGGGAGTTGGTTTAAACTCTGTCTCCTTGTATTTCAGTGACCTTATTGTTTAACGTTTTTTGTGCCCATTACACATTGGAATTAAAAAAGAGGAAGACAGTCATTGATTGAATACTGTAGGGGTTTTTGTTGTTAAATTTAAGGGATTCAAGTACAGTCATGGAGTGAACTGGCTACAGAACTTAGTCAGAAAAAGAGTTTGACCATTAAAATCCATTTCCCTGATTTGCGTTCGCTTTCACTAACTGGGAAGGGAAAAGGTAGCATCTCACTCTGGTCTTACTTTACATAATCTGGGTGTCAAGAGGAGATTGCCCAATGATTCCACCGTGAATGAGAAGCAGTAGCCTAAACATTTACTTCCGGGTCAAATTGAATACTTATAGCAGATCATCAGTCTCAGAGGTAAAGATATTCCTACATAAGGTACTTGATCTTATTTCTGCCAAGTCCATCTTGCTCAATTTGTGATGAAACCCAAATCCCAGTTGTGGCGAATCTTATCCTACAATATCAGCAACAGCCAAAGACGGTTTAGCTACACACGTACGTAAACTGACTCTTCGGTGAAAAACTCCAAGTTCTCTATTAGCAGTTGATTGTCAGTTTTACACAGACCTAAGAGAAATTTTTTCATAATTAATAATTATAATGACAAAGAAAGGAAAGAGAGTAATCTCTGCCTGTGTTCTGCATCTTTTAAAAATAGCAATTATATTTGCTGGATTGAATTTCGTGCCTACTAAATAACATGTAAAAATGTATGTCAAACTGCCTAAACATTAGGAGACATGTAATACTTGATTAAAGAAGAAGTAAAACAATTCATGGGGATTTAGACTGCCTTTAGGCAGTCATCACTACTCTCCAAATGTATTAGTAGAGTGCAGATTTTTGTACTTGTCTAATTTATTAAGCTGCTTTAATGCATAGAACATTGCCTTGCCTAAAAAATTTGCAGCAGTTTCCAAAAGTTCCTGTTCACCATTAGAGTTTATGTATTAGATGAGTATGGTTTCATCTGTATATTAATATGGTTAGTTAAATGGAATCATGGATTATACTAGCACAGTGACTATATTGACAGATATAATATGTTTACACTCTCCCCATCTGTTTACATGGCATTACGCCCATTCGTCAGTTAATCAAACCTTTCCTGAGAGGGGCTGCCAAAAAGACATTGCTTTGGAAGGGCAACTGAGAAATTTTGGGAACGCAAAGGCAATGTAAGAAAGCTAATTTAAATTAATATGTTGAAAGTTACAAAAAGCCTGAACATTATATGATAATTTCTGAAGAAGAGGGAGATTTTTGGACCAAAAAAACTGTTATGTAAATTACATAACTTATTTAAGAATGCTCATTTAAAAATTAATAAAAAGTATTATTAGAAATAAATCTTAGAATAAATTTTTATCAACTAGACATTTCTAGATAAGAATATTATTCAAATAATACACTTAAATACTTTTAATTTTCTCTTTTTTAAAAGAAGGCTGAATCTTAAAAAAAAAAATTGGCAAGATATTTTTTCTTTTCCCTTTGGCATGGAAAACTTTCTGTGAATTTATGACAGCTTTTTCCTTCCCATAGGGAAACATATGACTAAGTGATGTTTTTCTCACTTGGTAATAAGAGATTCCTTTTTGAAATTGTATTTTTTAAAGAGGACAGCGATTTATATATTTTTTCCTTATCTCCTATACCTGTAATACTCTGTTTAGCCAGAATACTATGTACCTGTATATAATTCCATTATTGTCTAATATCTAATATTTTTCTGTTCAATTTTATTCATGTTCTGTACTGAAGGAGAGTCTTTCTTGAGCTCAAAGATGTCTAAAAGCTGCACATGCTGAAGGAGTTTTATTTCAACTTATAATGGGCCTTTTGCAAATGAAAGCCCCTCATGATAAAAAAATTCTACCCTGTACATATAGAAATTTCTCCATAAAATAATTCCATAGGTTATGCATTAAATATATAATATTTTTTTCTGTCTTCAGATACAGGTGTGAATATCACATATGTTTATCATCTCAAGTTTCACTGACAACTAAATTTGTCTGGTAATGGTGGCTTTTGGAAAAGCTTCAGGAAAGCAATAACGTTTGCACTAGATCTTGAAAAAATGAGTAGGCATTAAGCCAATTTGTGTTGTATAGAATTGGTGTACTAAATAGGAAGCGCTTGGCACCTTCTGTTGCCAGCAGGAAAAATGATTTATGTGGTAGAGGTCAGGAATTGAGAATAAGAAAGATGTATGATGCTGCTACATATATTAAGGGAAATTACCTGAAGCCCTAATAGTCCATCCTTCGATTTTAAACATTTGTTGGAAATACTTGTTGTCAGTTTAAATACTCACACTGTTATAATGTTTAGAATTAAGAAAATCTAGTCTCCATTTGATTCTCATGCATAATTTCCATTATTGCTAATAAGCCTACTAATCTTGATGTTATGTATCTCATGTTCATGTTAATGGGAGAGCCAATAAAATTTCCAGCAATGATCTAATAGTAACTATATATTTCCATGTAAGTCACTTTCTGGTCAAATCATCATATATCAGAATATGTCTGATGCTAAGATCAGAAATGCCCTTTTAAAAATCTAGAAAAAAATGGAAAAATAGTTAAATTTGTATGTAGTAAAATTCTAATGACAGTAAATCACTAAAATAGCATCTGTTAAGTAAAAAAGAAACCAGAAATGTGCATTTGTAAAAGTGTCATTGTTTTGTTCTTGATTTCATTATGACAAAAAAGATACAGTCTTTGCCAGGAAAATCTGATAGAAGTGAATAATTATTAGGCACAAAGAATAAAATGAAAAGAAATTTGAGCTTATCTATTTTGAAGGGGAAAACAAATAACTGCTAAAATGTTGCAAATAAAAATACTCCTGTTAACTCATTATTTTTAACCACATGGTGAAAATTCCACTTTTTCCTGTTCCATGAGATGAACTTGAATTTTAAGTATCCACAGGTTGAGAGTATTCATTGTACTTCCAGCTCTTCTATAACTCCAGCTTTAAAAAGAAATGATATTGCTGCTTAGATTTTCAAAATCCTAAAACATGGCATTCATAGTTTTTTAAATCATAGAGCTGGCCTTGTACATTTAAAAAAGGTTGAAACTATGTACAAATATGAAAAGAGAGACACAACTATAAAGGATTTTTGAATGGCTTAAATATTAATATTAAAATTATTTTCTGAAAAACAATTTAGGTTGTCTGTTAATTCCCTAAATTTTCATCAGTGTCATAAAATGAATATTTATATTGCTATATTGCTACCATTATATGTACATGCTGAATTAGACACATATACTAAGAGATGTATATGAATATACATTATATATTCAGATAGAGTGACTCGAATAGCTAGTTAGTGCAGTTAACTAACTTTCTCATATCCCTTCATGCCCAACATATTAATGTTGGCCTAAGGAATATGGATTTTATAGAAGTATGAAATATTACCTTAATTTTGTCTCTAAGATAAACAACTGAATTTATATTTAAAATATACCATAAGTATATTTTAATTATAGCAATAATCTGAAATTTTAAATTAAAAAAAACTTAGGAGTCCAATTTAACGAGTAAACACATTAAGTATATGGGGACTAGTTTTCACAGATTATTACATTGTTATGGGTTAATAATTCAACAGCTATTGAATTGGATTATATTTTTACATTAAATTAATGTTAGTGATGAATTAAACACTAGTTAAAAAACCTAGTTTTTTCAGTAAATATAAATAATAAGTATAAGTAATAAGTATAAATGTAGATATGTTATTTCCTTCCTCAACTGGAACTCCAGCTGCCACACTGAACCATAAAGGAAAGAGTTGTGTCTGAAGGGTGGTAGCAAGTAAAACAGTCCGGGAACTGAAAACATCGTATAGTCGCCACATCAAACCTCACTGTCAGTATCTGAATTGTATATATCAGAAACACAAATTGTTTTTTTATTTAAATCCCAGCTATTTGGATTTTTTTTCTGTATTGTGAAGCTGGACAACCTGACAGATACAGACTTCTAAAAAATACATATGAACATTCCAAAGGTTTAACTTTTATACCTGTTAATTGCGGGTAGACTTATCCACTGTACCTAATTTGTAATATTGCTGTGAAAATAAATGACTGAAGAAGTACTGCATAGTTAACAGACTAGAAAACTGTACAGCTTCTTGGGGGATACTTGAGTAATTGGCATTTGGCAGAATTACTCTAGACAAGTCACATGGTATAGAGGAGTCAAGTAATTCATGTAGGATTTATGCTGATGATGCTGAATCTGCTTTCTGATAAACAGATACACATCTTGCCAATTATGTTTATATTTTTCTATTAATATGTATTATAGGGCCCTTTTGAATAAATAAATTGAAGAAATATAGAATGAGAGATTGGGGGAAAATAATTTATGAAAGTGATCATGTGTTTATTCATTGAGAAGATTCACATACATAAAAATGTTACAAACATGCACACAGTCTTTACATGTAATGTAATGGCATTTTAGAAAGAGAAAATAGTCAAAAAATATGCTTGATAAGTAGAGACAAGACTTTTATTAGTATAATCTGATTTCTTCTTAAATATGTGAGATGTTTGGAGCAATATGACTGTGGAAAAGATGGTGTTATACCTTTTTAGAGGATTATCTTTGATCTTGGACCTTGACAAGAGAAACATCATCTTAAATGTGGGTGACAATTTTAGCTCTGAATGAAAACTGAAAACCAAAGTGTAGGTCTCTCAGGCTAGAAGTATCAGGTTTGAATTGAAGCTAAAATACCACCTATAATAAAACATACTCTCTGGAAGCTACACAGTTTTTAAGTGACATGTAAATTAAAAAGATTTTTCGATGTATTTTGCCGGCTCTGATTCATGAAAACATTTGAAATGTATCTGCTGTTATACATCCAACATATCCCTTAGCTCTTTTCATGAAGACTTGTGGGTGCATAATGCTCACTATCTTGAAGAAGTGTTGGGATATTTTTAAGTGACTTGACATTAGGACTTTAATATGGTTTCTTTTTGGCAAATATCTGAACCAAATGTGTTTTCTGGCGAGGCTGCAAAAGATGAAGCTCAAAAGCAGGGATCTCACCTTGATGAAAAAACAAAAAGTACAGCCAGCGTAGTCAATGAAGACTGACCCCATCTGCCTCTGTACTTGTGTACCTCCAGTTAAACCAGTGGCACAGAAGGAATTGGTGCTGTTGAGTTTTCAAGAAACATGCTTACCTGCCGAGAAAGGCTTTGGGGACACCTTTATACTTCCGTACCTCCAAATGATATAGTTACAGAAATGTGGCTTATGAAGGGCAAAGAGACTTAAACTGTTTTATAAGCAGTGGTTTGACTTTTAATACTATCATTAGGCCATGGTGTGTGACTTACTGTCACATTAAAATCTGCATTATTAAAAAAATCAAAAGCTAGTACAAGTGTTAGTAGGTGATAACTTCATCCATAGAAGGTCAGATGTGAGAGTATAGCAAATTGACTGGTTAATCGTTCTCATTAAGCATACACGTTATCTTAAATTTGTATTATTAATGTGACCTTCAGAGGAAAAATGTCCTGAGCATCTTAACAGGAGCCTCTTTTTTTTTTTTTTAATTGTTGTTTCAGTCCTTTACATTATCATGTGAAGAAACCAGGAAGAAAATGTGGTTGATGTTTCAGTCACGTGTTCTGTAGGATAAAATAGTTGCAAGTGCTCTGTTTAAAACACATGTCAAGGTAATGTTTACCTAACCAAGGATTTTTGTAAAACACACAAAACTCTTAGGAATTCTAGGATTGAGAAACAAGGATGAACAGAAAATCATGGTTAACTGCAATAAGAAAGTAACATCAAAAGGTTGCTTTTCTTTATTGGAAGAAAAGAATCATAAGAACATGGATACCAGATTTGCTGTGTATTTTGTAAGCACTGCAGCAAAATAGAATTTTTTGAAATGTGTAACAGGGGCTGCAAGGAGATTTTAAAAAATGGCTCTTTGAATGATGGACCCTAGATCTAAATTAAATCTTTCTCTTTGTAGAAGAACTTACTCTCTTTTTATGTTGGTGCTGAAATGACAGGGACCAGTGCTGGCATTAGAATAGTCTTGTGGAGTCCATCTTCGACATTCACAGTCCAAATGAGATGTTAGTTGCTCTTATTGACAATGCCCGAGGGTTCAGATTAAGCCAGCTCATCCGACTTAAGTTAGCATCTCTTTGGCTGACCTACAGTGCCTGGGTAAATTGTTTAGAGGCTTGGAAATATTGCAGACAGTTATAGGAAGGGGTAAGAATGCTTTCTCAAAATTCTCTGTAGAAACTGGGCATTGAATTATATCTTCTTATAAGTCCTTTTGTTGTCTAATGTTATAAAGTCAGACGTACCTAAATAAATATATACAGGAGAATGAATGGGATCATGCTAGAAGGAAAAAATATCCAGGCATGTAGATAGAGGTGTCTCATATAAACAGCAAGAAGAAATAAAAAATAGATATCTCAAAGGTGGTAAATGAAACCTTAGGCCTGAGATGTAAAACTGTAGAAGTTTGACTACTATAAATAATCAGTCAAAGATTTAATGAACATTTTTGAATAAATAGAAAAAATTATACAAAATATAAAAATGTATCTTAGTAGTTCTAGTTTATCTAGTATTCCTTAGTTTATCAATTTTTTCAAGTGCCTTACATTTAAGAATGGAGTTTAATGTAAAGTTATGTATACTTAGATGTTCTAATTAATATCTCAATGCTTTACTCCTGTAGTCAAAGTAAGTAGGAGAGTTTTTATCCTTGGTCATTTTGTATGCAATGAAGTTGAAATCACAAAGTTCCAGAGGATACTGGGAAGTGAATTAAGGTCCTATTTTTAGCCCCAGGACATCTGTTAAACATTTTTGATAATATAGATTTAGTCAACTTAAATCTCTGATCCTGTTTCTACATTTGCAAAATACAGAGGTAAAGAATCTGAGATTTACTGATGACGTATAATGTCCAAAGATCTTATACTCCATTACATTTTTTAATATAATTTTCAGTCAACATCATCAGGTAAGTCATGTTAGTCTTACTTTCTAAGTGAGAAAAAAGATTGGAAGAAGTTAAATAACTTGCCTGAATTCTTCAGTTCTAACTCTAATCTGGCTAACTCCAACTATTAGTATTTTTATGTTTATAGAAGGGTTATGTTAGACCAATCATAGGATCTTTCTATTTCAAAATGCCCAAATATTAGAGTATCCAGCTGTGCTCAACTTTGGTGACTAAATATGATTTACATTTATTATTGAGTCTGGATTCCCTTTAACTTACCTGATATAACATGTTAAATCCACGAGATGGTTCTTGGTAATGGGACTATCTAAATTGGATAAAATATTTAAGACCAAAATAGCTAAAAAATGACTGTAAAGACCAAGGTGTAGGTAGGATGGAGAGTAACTGAAACTCTCAAACATTGTTATGTTGCCTGTTAGAGTTGAGTTTATGTATAATGTATTACCCAGCAATTCCATGTGCAGCAAGGGACATGTACGAGAATGTTCAAAGCAATATTATCTGTAATTCGTTCCAGATGGAATATAGATCTAAATATAATGACATAGCAAAAGAAGAGTTCTAACCACAAAGGGGTAGGATGTTTTTAGCACAAAATCTATAAAGTTCAAGCAGCCATCAGAAGTAGAATGGATTGATTAATTACACTAGTGTCACACTATAAGGATGTTATAGTTCAGTTAAGTGTAATACAGTATAGGTACATGTAATAGTATGGATTAGTGTCAAACTTCATGTTGGACACAAGAAGTCATATGTAAAGTTATCTATACTACATGGTTCTACTTAAAGTACAAAATCAGGCAGTTATGAATTATAGTGTTAGAAGTCAGAATAGTAGTTACCTTCGGGGGACAGGGAATGGATATTGATCAGAAGGTGAAAGATGGTGGTTTCTGGGTTCCTGGAAATGTGCTGTTTCTTTCTTGAGTGGTGGTTAAACACATGCTCACTTTATGATAATGCATTGAAATCAGTATTGATGAATCATCCATTTTTGTATGCAATTAAAAAATAAATAAGTCAATAAGTAAAAAGAAGTCAAGAATAAAAGTTAAATGAAGCAGTAACAGTTATGTGGTAAACTTAGTATATAGATTATCAAATAGTATTACTTAGCACCAAAATCCTACAAGAATTACCTGACTCACTATGCAACATGACCTGTTTAGAGTAATTTTGGCAAATACCAATTAATCAAGGATCCCCTCAGGCAGTGGCTCACCAAGCTTTAATTAAATGGAACATTTTTATTTACTTCATAAATCTAGGCTGTTTTGATAGTAAATACCTGAAATTCAGGTCAAATATGTATCTTTTCATTAAGTGTTTATTTTTCTCTAATTCCTGTATTTGAAGGGGAACCTTATATTTTGTCTACTGCACCTTGAAGGGAGTTTAAGTTTAGATTTCTGTGATTGCAGGTCATGAAAACATTGCTTCCATTTGAAAAGTATGTCTTTATAAGGGAAAAAAAAAATGTGTTTCCCAACCTCTCCTTTTTTAGTTTAGCTTCAAGCATTACATTCTCTGCCCCAAAGTCTTATCCTTTTGTATTTCTTACTTTGTCACACTACACCCTCACTCAAGAATCTTTGACCTGATACTCCTGGTTTCCCTCTATATTTTTTTCAATCATTAGTTTTCCATCTTCACTATTTTCATCTCTTTAAAGTTTCTCTCTTCTACAATCCCTTTGTCAATTTTCTTCTTGCCCACTGTCCTTCTCTGTCATCCCCCAAATTAACCTCTTCTGTCTCCCTCCCACTGACCTCTTAAATGTGCTAGAATCTGACCCCTGCCTCCGCATGCCACAGATACTATCAACGTGCTAAAAAGAATGGACAAATTTTTGTTATTAAAATATTTAACATTTCTGAAATTGTTGGCACTGTGGACATTTCTTGTCTTTCTTGCTGCCTTTTAGCTTGTTGATAGTAAATTCTCACAATTTTTCACCTGTTTTTCTGACTGTTTTTCCTTAGGATCACTGCAGACATTTTTCGTCTTCTCTTCCTCAATTTTTGCTGTTTCTTATTATGAATCTCTTGTTCCTCTATGATTTACCAAGTCTCCATAAGCAGTTTTTTCCAATTTCATGAATCCAGTATAGCTATATGCTGATGGCATCCATCTTAGTTTGGAGTCACCTGAGACAATGATTTGGATGCTAGTAGTTTACAGATTAGAGGATCTCAGAAACAGTGTAGAAATGAGAAAAGGATGGAAAGGAGGCCCAAAAAGAGTGCATTATCAGGTAAGCTACTATTATGAACAACTGGAGATAAATTTTGTGGGCTATTTCTTAGTGTCAGGGTAGAATATGTGATTTGGTTGTATTAACAGAGGTGCAAGAGAGTAGGTGTATTTATCCATTGCCTTGTGGGGAACTTCCAATGTTAATTCCCCAGTACTTTTAGCAGAAAGAATTACAGTGTTGAGAAAATCTTCAGGCAAAGATACATAAGTGCTGGATGTTGGGCTGGCATGTATGGAAATGGAAAGGGTTGATGGAATTTGGATGTGTCAGACTCAGAATCTGCTACGGTCCATCTTCATATTACCCAGATCCAGTCATGTATACCACATAATGTTTACACTGTACCATCACTGGTTCTCTAAGGTAGTGAGTATTTGTAACTTTAAAAAAAGACAAAAGAAAGTATATTGGGTCAGTCAACATTCCATGTTGATTGATGCAGTTGATCCCAAGTCCAAAGTCAGTATCCATTATCTTCCTCTGTCACTCATTCTAAAGTTTCTTACTCTTAGCACATCTGCTGCTCCAAATTGCTTGCTCAGTGGGTACTCTAGGTCTTTATCCCTGGGGATCAAAGCCCCTGATTACAACGTTTTGTCAGGCCATCATTGCTGAAATTACACATTCAAGCACACACTCATGGAAGCCACTGAATTTCAAAAAAAAAAAAAAAAAAACTTTCACTAATATGCTTTGAGGCAGAAACACTCCTTTATAATAATAAAGACCATTTCTCTTGGCTGGAAAGTAACTTCTTTCTTCACCTACATGTCTACTATTACAAGAGCCCAAAATGAGCATTAGCAGTGGGAGCTTTAATTTTAGTAGACTGCACACTGCGTCCTGTAGTGTAAGTGTTCTATGCAATTTCCAGAAACCAGAATCTCTAGATCTGTAGAACCTAAAGTTGCAGACAAGAAATATAAATCCCTCAAGTGACTAGTGACTGTGAGAGGATCAACCCCTAATTTTATCCTTTGTTCCCAGTCATCACTAGGTCAGCTTATCATGTGAAAATTATCAGTAAAATTCAGTAATTCTAGGATAGGACCTGCAACTCTGACACCCTAATAAACCTCCAGGCGAAGCCAGTGCTGCTCTTCCATGAACCGCACTTTGAGCAACAAAGCTGTTGAACATTCATAGGTCTTACCTGTCGTTTCCAGCAGTATGATCCCGGCTATTTGTCTGGCAGGTGATCTAAATAATTTCAGAATGCCATCCTGAAATTTTGCTTTCTGGGACCATCATAGAATTCTTTATTCTGCCCAACTTTCCATTCCCATTCAGTCACCAAGACTAGTATCCATGCCTTTTATCTCTCTCCATTTTTAGTTTTGGATGTTGTCATTCTTTGCAGGATTTTGCGACATCCACTAAATTTGCCTCTTGCCTCAGAATTATCATGGTACAGTCTATTTTCTACATTGCATATAGAGAAATCTTTCTAAACTATAATTCTTGTATTTCTGATTAATACACATATAAAAGGAGCCACTTGCTTTCTGGAGAACGTTCAAACTCTTCTTCATGGCTGACAAAACCCTGCATATCTACTTAAATTCCCAGTCTCTTCTAAAACTCTAGTTTCCATTTATGATTTTTATTTGCTAACTATTGATTACCAGGAAGAGGTGTACTTGTGAGCGCTAATACCGAATCTCTAAAAAAAAAAAAAAAAAAAAGGTATAAAATGAATACATTTAATGAAATGTATCTTGTTAAAATTAGTAGGAAAACTTTAAATTTATGTTCAACTCATAATTTATATGAGCTACAAAGGTAAAATATAAAAATATTCTTTCTACTTTATAGGAAAAAAGGGGGACTAATATTTAATGAACTTAAATTATTATTATCTTTAATATCATAAACTGGAAGAAAGTGAAATTATTTGCTAAAATTGTATATCCAGTGAGTGGTAAAGAGATTATTTTTTTAAAAATCCTGTCAGATTCCAAATTTATTCACTTTTTCTGAACAACTTTATGCTTCAGATACAAACAGTGTATTTAAGAGAATTTTTTTTGCCTTCTGTATTACCATAACACTAGACAAGAGTTTGATCTATTTAGTATATGTACTGAATTACAAATTTTCAGGAAAAAGAAATTGCATTAGCTCTATGTTACATTTTCTTCGTTTCCCATATTTTCAACAACATGAGTTCGATACCAATGTACTTACTTTAAAACTTTATTTAAGAGCTGCATTTCAAAACATTTATCTCTGAATACAGATCTCCCAAAGGAGACTGGTATTTGTTGTATCATGAAACGTGTATGCAATATCATATGTCTATATAAAATTAATTCCCTTAAATAGGGCTCTGTTTGTTTATTGGTTTTTCCTATTGGTTTCCTTTTTTACGTTGCCCTGAACACACTTTACCTCCTGAAGCTTTCTTAGTTACTGATGCTGTCTTCGTTTTTGAACCTCTTCAATGGCTGTTTTTTCTAATATATGTTTCAGGCTTCATATTTTCTGTTTCTCCTAATGTTGCAAACCTTAATATTATTGATGATATATGACAGGAAACCATACATAAATGATGAAAAAAAGGTTTAGACATAATTCAGAGGGTAGTAGATGGATGCTTTCAAAAGGGTATTGATCAGGAAGTAAGAGAATCAGAATTATAATCTAGAAAGATTTCTGTGCACTGTGTAAATGGTTTGGAATGTGGCAGTAGTGTAGGAAAGAGTTAAGTTTAGTGTGGGAATTTGCTGAGCTAAATATTGGGACACAGAACATTGTTCATTTCATATAAGTCTGTTTGAACCACATGACTTGGAGGCCTCATTCTGAAACAATCACAAATCTGTGTCTATACTCCCTTCTGTGTTCTTAGTCTGACTCTGACTCTTTCACTGTTAACTGATTGTCATCTGTGAAATATGCTGCCATCAGCATTCTGCCAAAGAAAACAGTCTCTTCAGATTAGACAGAAACCAACCAAAAGCATAGTCTCTTAGCATATAAGGAATGGAGGAGGGGCGCAGTTGTGGATTGTCTGATACAGGGTTTGTGGCAAACAGAGCTAATTTCCTGAGCCACTGCTCATTTTCGAGTCTTACCTGTTGCTCCTTTTTATTAAAGAGATAGCAAAAACTAAAGTAAAGGCAACTCCCATTTAGCATCGGTGATCTATTCTGGAAATACGATGTTCTGCTTGAAGGCAATAACTTGAAGACTATATTATTTTAAAAGTATACAATTATAACATGTTACATTCTACATATCAACTCAAAATTCCCAATCGATCTCTCAAATGTTGTGGAGAATTATGATCTCAAATTTGTAAAAGCCACAGAAAATCAAGTGTGCTCTTATTTTAAGGCAAGGGGATTTTTAAGTGATTTGGACTATTTGGTAGAAAACTACCAGAAAATACTATGCAAACTAAAACATATGAAAATACAATCCATCAAACTCAGGCACAGAACAAGAAAACCTATTTGCTTTCCAATAACTTTCTAACTCAAAACCAAATCTAACATAAGCAAAAATAAGTTATTGGGAAGAAACTTGGCAGGTCACACAATAGAAGGAGTCTTGAAGGTTAGATTATATGAAAACTACAAAATAAGATAGCTTTGGGGCTATTAAGGTAGTTGGAGCTTGTGGCGGTTGCTTGGAAGTATTTCTTTGGCTAACTCAACTCAGGTTCCCTTCAGACACATTGCTTGCTCAATATTCAAATTCCTGGAAGGGTGAGCCTCTTCTGTGTCATGTCACCTTTCTGGAGATAACAGGAGCAGTTCCCTAAATGGACAAATAGTGAAGAGATAAAACAATTAAAAGAAAAACATTTTCCTTTGTCATAGATTAATTGACCCTAAGTATATGGGTTTATTTCTGGGCTGTCTCCTGTTTCATTGATCTATGTGCCTGTTTTTGTGCCAGTACCATACTGCTTTGATTACTGTGGCATTATAGTATAGTCTAACATCACGGAGTGTGACTCCTTCAGCTCTGTTCTTCTTTCTCAGGATTGTTTTGGCTATTGAAGGTCTTTTGTGTTTCCATATGAATTTTAAAATTATTTGTCCTAGTTCTGTGACAAATGCCATTGGTATCTTGATAGGGATTGAACTGAATCTTGGTTATTATACTCATTTTAACAATATTATTCCAATCCAAGAAATGGTATATCTTTTCATCTGTCTGTGTCATCTTCAGTTTCTTTCATCAACATCTTGTAGTTTTCTGAGTACAGATCTTTTACCTCATTAGGTAGGTTTATTCCTAGGTAACTTATTCTTTTTGATGCAGTGATAAATGGGATTGTTTCCTTAATTTCTCTTCTTTTGATAGTTTGTTACTAATGTACAGAAATGCAACAGATTTCTGTATATTAGTTTTGTATCCTGTAACTTTACCAAATGTATTGATGAGCTCTAGTAGTTTTCTGGTGGCATCTTTAGATTTTCGATGTATATAGTATCATGTCTTTTGCACACAGTGATAGATTTACTTCTTCCTTTCCCATTTGGAGGCGAGAACATACAGTGGAGGAAAGACAGTCTCTTCAATAAGTGGTGCTGGGAAAACTGGACAGCTACATATAAAAGAATGAAATTAGAACATTCTCTAATACCATAGACAAAAGTAAACTCAAAATGGATTAAAGACCTAAATGCAAGACCAGAAACTATAAACATAGGCGGCACACTCTGACTAAATCGTAGCAATATTTTTCGGAACTGTCTCCTCAAGCAAAGGAAATAAAAGGAAAAATAAACAAATGGGACCTAATTAAACTTAAAAGCTTTTGCACAGCAAAGGAAATCATCAACAAAATGAAAAGACAACCTACAGAATGGGAGAAAATATTTGCAAATGATATGACTGATATGGCTTTAATATCCAAAATACATAAACAGCTCATATAAGTCAACATCAAAAAAGAAAAAAAACCTGGTTAAAAATTAGGCAGAAGATCCAAATAGACATTTTTCTAAAGAGGACATGCAGATGGCCAACAGGCTTGTGAAAAGATACTCAGCATTGCTAGTCATTAGGGGAATGAAAATCAAAACCATGATGAGATGTCACCTCACACCTGTCAGAATGGCTGTCATCAAAAAACACAGATAACATGTTGGTGAGGATGTGGAGAACAGTGAACGTGTGTACACTGTGGGAATGTAAATTGTTGCAGCCACTGTGGAAAACAGTATGGAGAGTTTTCAAAAAACTAAAAATAAGAACTACCATATGACTCAGCAGTTCCACTCCTGGGTATATATCCAAAAGAAACCAAAACACTAATTCAAAAAGGCATAAACATCCCAATGTTCATAGCAGCATTATTTATAATGGCCAAGTTATGGAAGCAACTTAACTGTCCATCAACAGATGAAAGGATAAAGAAGATGTGTGTATGTGTAGAATACTACTCAGCCATAAAAAAGATAAAATTTTGCCATTTGCAACAACATGGACTTACAGCTCAGGTAAAAGGCAGCACTGTCACCACTCTAATCTTTATTATTTTCTTCCTTCTACTTGTTTTGTGTTTAGTTTGTGCTTATTTTTCATTTAAGGAAAAATGTTAGATTATTGATTTATTTTTTAATAATATTCATTTACAGTTGTGAAGTTTCCTATAAGCACTGCTTTAGCTGTATCTCAGAAGTTTTGGTATGTTATCTCAGAGTTCAAAACAGCCATTGTTTTTGTTCATGACGATTGAGTATTATTCATCACTGAAAAACTCAGGAACAGTCATAAACCTCCTGAGCAGGGTGAATCTGGGTCTAAGAAATAGTCTCTTGAAGACTGCAAAATCAACTGAACTCTATTGAGGTATGATGGGAAACATCAGTTAATTTATAGCCTTGGAGATCAGACCTCTGAAAAGAGGAATACCTGAAAGGAAAAAGGGAAGTATTCACCTGTAAGTTAGGTTAAAGAAACAGGAGTTAAATCCTGAGACCCTTCATTCCAGCAGATTCCAAGAGGTTAATGGATGAAAATATTTGTATTATGCCACACTGCTCATTAATTTTTTAAAATAAGGGTGTCATTGCTCTTTGTGAAGGTGTCCACAATATTGATTATCTTTTGTATAGAGGAATGCATGACCCAAGCTTTTCACTAGACATACTTAGTAGTCCAGACTTTGACTTATTCAGGGAGAAATCCAGTCCATGCTTGGTCTGCTTAGTGATAAGTGCTTGGTCAAATATATGAGTTAGTTGACTTTCACTGACATCATTTCTTTAGATCCTGGGGAGGAAACCAGGTATGAGTCAACGTAGAGTTTTTATACGGATCTGGGCATTCAGATTTTAGCTCTTGGGACTAAATTGGGAAATGTTAGTTTGTAGGGTTGGAGCTGATATTGAAAAAACTGGAACAATTAAAAAATTTAAAACAAATATTTCCAATTGTGTTCTGTTAACAACTTAGACAAACACTTATTAAACCTATACAAATAACTGTATTGCCATGAAGACAAGAATACTCAAAGTTTCCAAATTCTGGGTGGTTTGAGAGGGAGAAAAAGATAAATATTTCATTTCTGTTTATAAAAGCATAATCTGCTCAGTGTTTTGATAGCTTAAACTATAGATAGCTTAAGAGAAAAGAGAAAGTGTTTCCATATAACCAGTAAATAGAATATTAAAACATCAGCAATATTCCAAACAATATTCGTAGTCATCTTTTATTAGTTCATTCAGTACTATGTACTTAATTCTTATTCTGTTTGATCTTGGTTTAGCAATCTCATGAACACATCTGCTTCTCCACTAGAATTCTGGAAATCCTGAGTTAATCTGCAGTGTTGTCTTAAACTTATTTATTAAATGCCATCAGAAGTTCTGTGCCGAAGAGTACCTGACTAGCACAGTCATTTTCTAACAGTCTCTGAGATAGTTTTGTTAAAGCAAAGCTCTCTACTGTAGTTGATTTGGAGGTACTTTCAGGGAAGCATCAAAGTAAAACAAACAACTGTCTGTAGATGACAAAAAGATCTAAAAATCTAAAATCACTGTGGTTGGCTTACTGATGATAACTTTCAAAAGTGACAGATCTAATGAGAATTCATTACAGGAATAATGTAATTGATAAGAATTTTTTCTTGTTTCTGTGACACACAAAACAAGCTAAAGTCAATCAAAACAAGATTTGGACAAAATATCTCTAAACATAATGAATATCTATTTTCAAAGAACAGAATCTAACTTATGAAAATAGTTGAACGTAATATCGTTACAGGGAAAAAATCTGATGTATAATAATCCAGGGACATAATGTATCATGAATATACCAAGCATATACCAAGAATATATCAATATTATCAAGATTATTTCAAGAATATATCAAGATTATCAAGTAAAAAGATGCACTAAGTCTGGAGACAGACTGAAACATCAAAGTCTGGAGACAGTCCTAAACATCTGTATGTTAATAAAACTTCATAAGTAAGTGATGTGAAATCCCTGATTGAAAACAACTAGAATATATAGGATTCAATGTAATTAGCAAAATTATGACCGAATTAATATTTCAAAAGCAACTGAAATTATGACTGATCACACTAAACTCTTGTTTAATATCAGGCATAGTAGTACCAGGACTCTGATAAATAGAAGCATGTCATAGACAGCCAGTGCGGTGAAAAATCTGTAGAAACCTCATATGATTTCTGCAGTATTTATATTAATAACATTTTAGAAATCCAGATTTAGCCAGGAAACGGTAATATCCTCTTCTGATTTGACAACACTTTCCCTACAATTCATATCATATAAACCTACTTATTTCTAGCATCTCTGTTTTTACAAGGTGAAAGAACACGTACTTTGTGATATTCTCAGGAGTCCCTGGGAACTCTCAAAGTGCAAAAGATATCATTTAGGGTTTGATTTGGGGAAGGCAAAATATCAAAAGTTGTCAGGAGGTTTCAGCATTTGAGTAAATAGGATCATGAATTAGTGAGAAACACCATCTTGGCTACCTATTTGAACAAGTGCTAGTAAAATAATTTAAAAGTGAACACAGAAGATAACATGATCTTAAAGAACCTTAGTTCTTTCAAAAGCCAGCATATTTTGTTTGCTTAAGTAATTAGTGGCATGAAAAAAGTCAACATAAAACACAGAAAATGTATTCTTATTAAAACACAGAATCTTTGCTTCCTAAGAAGATTAATCAGGGGTAGAGAAAACTTTTGCAACCTCTTATTAAGAGTAGACTAATAATATAAGAAAAACAATTTAACAGAAAACCAAATTTTAGTTTTGCATTATTATATTTAAAACTGAAGATATTTTTTAAAAACGCTTATAAATAAATTTCAGCTAGCTATGACCGTGACAAATAAAATTTCCTTTCCATGAACTTCCTACAACTTTCTTTTCTATATTTAACTAGACAACATACCTTACTTAGTTTTCATCATTTCTTTACATGCATTTATATAAGTGTGTGCATAGTTCTGTGAAGTTCTGTCCCATGAATCGACCGGTGTAACCATCAGCAAAATCAAGATACAGAATTATTCTATCACCATAAAGAAATCTCTCATGCTGTACTCCTTTATATTCTCATCTTCCCCATCATCATCCACTATTTTGTTCTCCTCTATAATTTTCACATTTCAGTAATGTTACATAAATGGAATCATAGAGCATTTAATCTTTTGAGACTGAGTCTTATCACTGTACCTAATGCCCTTGAGAATCATCTGGTGCTTGCATGTGTCAACAGTCCCTTCCTTTTACTATTGACTAGTGTCTCATCATTGTATAAATACACTGTGTGTTGTTTACCTGTTCACCTGTTGAAGGACATTAGTGTTATTTGCAGATTTGGCCATTATGATAATTTGTATTTTATTCTCTCTCTCCCCCATTTTTCCTTCTTTATGTTCAGTGCATATCAATTTTGTTAAACTTTCAAAGACCCAGTTTGGTTTTGTTAATTTTTTCTCTCATTTATTTTCTGTTTCATTAATTCATAACCTTATCTTTACTTTTACTTCCTTATAATTAGTTTACTATTTTTTCCTATTTTCTTATAGTGGAAACTTATGGCTCTGGATCTCTATCATACAGGATTATAAGATAATAACTTGTACTTTTTTAATATAAATATTTAAAGCTATAAGTTTTCCTCTAAATGCTTCTTTAGCTACCTTTCTAAATTTTTCTCTTGTGTTTTAATATTATTTTGTTTGAAATATTTTAATTCTCTTTAGAGTAAGAGATAAATGGTATTAGAATTAGAGATAATTAAGGGATGATCACATAAAGTTAAAGGAGTATACCATAGTTGTACACTTCTCTGCCACAAAAGAAGAAAAAACATTTTCATAACCGGTGGACATGCTGATGGATAAATTACTCCCTTGTGATTGCTTATTGGACCCGTGCATTATTTCAGTGCATGAGGAATAGTTTCCAAATATTTGAAATTTTACTAGATCCCTTATTATTATTGATTTACCACTTTTGTATTAGATATCACACTATGTATAATAGCAAATATTTCACATTTTCCAAGTCTTTTTTTTTTTTTTTTATGGCCCAGCATGTTGTTTATCTTGGTGGGTGTACCCTGTGCACCTTATAAGAATATTCTGCCTTTGTTGTTTATGGTGTCTTACATAGATCACTTAGGCCAAGACTGCTGGTAGTGTTGCTCGCATCCTCTCTGTTTTTCTCATGCTTCGACTAGTTGTACTTTTACTTGCTGAGAGAGGAGTGTTAAAATCTTTATGACTGTACACATTTTTCTCATTAGTCCTTTAATATTAATATGTTGCATTTTCCTTTTTAGTAAGTAAAAACATTTATAATTCCCTTTTGATTTTTTCTGTGACCACTGAGCTATTTAGAATGTTATTTAACTAGTTATTAACTAACGTTATTTAGTTTCCACATAAGTTTATCTTTGTTACTGAATTTTATTTTACTTTCATTGTGGCCAAAGAACATACTTAGTATGACATGAATCTTTTAATTATATTGAAACTTGTATTATGGCACCAAACTGTGTCTAATCTTCAGAAATATATTGTGTGCACTTGGAAACTTTGTGTATTCATTTACTTTTGTGTGAAGTTTTCTGTAAGTGTCTATTAGGTTAAGTTGGTTGGTAGAGTTGTTCAAATCTTCTATATAGTTGCTGGTTTTCTATCTATCAGTTATTGGTATTGAACATAGTCAACAAAACAAATATATTTATTTTCCAATCAGAATAACAGTTTCTTTAAATACAATTTTGTCAGTGTATTCTCTGTTTATATGAAGTATCTTATGTATACATATTGAATATTTACATAAAAAGGAGATAGGAAAATTGAGTAAGTGCCCTGCAACTTATTAGCTGTGCAATCTTGAGAAATGTATTCACTTTTTTTCTTTTTTTATCAAATGGCAATTAAATAGCAATTAAGAAGTAGTAGTATTTCAGAGAGTTTGGGGAAGAGACCAGTATCTCACGTGTAGTATGCAATGAATAAATTTTAGCTAATATATGACCATTTTGCTTTATAATACAATGTAAAGTTTTATTATTTAATCATATTTTATATAATCATAATGTCTTTTCAATCTCATAATATATAGGAGATATTATTTTATACCTGTAATTCAAGTAATAACATTTAAGTACAGTAAGATTAAGTGGCTTGCCTAAGGTTAGGCAGTTACTGAGATAACAGATGACTGATAGAACTCAGGTTGTGACTGCAAAGTATATTTTATTTTATGTTTTTATTTTTATTTTTTTAAATTAATTAATTAATTAATTAATTTATTTATTTATAGCTGTGTTGGGTCTTCGTTTCTGTGCGAGGGCTTTCTCTAATTGTGGCCAGTGGGGGCCACTCTTCATCGCGGTGCGCGGGCCTCTCACTGTCGCGGCCTCTCTTGTTGCGGAGCACAGGCTCCAGACGCGCAGGCTCAGTAACTGTGGCTCACGGGCCTAGCTGCTCTGCGGCATGTGGGATCTTCCCAGACCAGGGCTCGAACCCGTGTCCCCTGCATTGGCAGGCAGATTCTCAACCACTGCGCCACCAGAGAAGCCCTGCAAAGTATATTTTAGCTGAAGCTTTTCTAGATATAAATATTATACTTTTTAGTTAAGAAAGATGAAATTAGTGTGTTTTAAAAATTAACTAGATCTAGATTTAGAGATAGATAAAGAAAGGATGGTCTCATACTAGGGATCTCGTTAAGCCACTATGAACCAATATAGCCATGCCAATTGTTAAATTACTGAAACTCATTCCCAAGCAGGTTGGAAAATTATATTGCTCCATCTCTCACAGTGCTCTCATCTCATCAGTATGCTCACCACTGAAGTCCCTCAGAAGTCCTTGCTACCACTTGGTACTACAGAAGATGTCCAAGAGCCTATTTCAGTGTCTGGGCAACAGTGGACAACATTATTTGTCTGTTCTTGCTTATTATCTATTGTTAAATATCTTGTATATCACAATTTGCAGATAGCTATTGGAACAGGCAGATGGATACCTTTTTGTGATACCTTGCCAGAAATTCTTGCAGAACAAGCTGATTCAGATAGAGGTTTTCCTAGCCATTATTGAGCAATTAACACATGCCAGGCAATTTACTAGGTGTTTTAACATGCATTCATGAGGAAAACAATGACCACAAGTTTTCCAGTGCCAGAAGGGAAAATTTATAAAATACTTGTTCATTCCTCCTTTCTTAAAGATATTGATTATACTCTGCATTTAGAAGTACAACTATTCTGTGCGTTGGCCTATTACCTTTCATTTACAGTTGCATTATAAACATCAGAATTTCTGAGTCTGTCTATATCTATAAATAGCATTATCTTCTCCAAAAGTCAATGCACTGTGCCTTCACACAGTGTGATAATATTGATAATAAAGGAAAAAAACACTTAAACTTGTTTTGTAGCCATGTAGGGAAAATAGTTGTTTATTCAGGTGTTGTCAGTATTATAAAGATGTAGAAGGACTCTTTCTCCCTCCTTATTTTTTTTTCCAGGAACTTACATATATGATCACAAATATAGCTACACTTAAGGGGTGGGATGAGCTAGAAGGTAGGATAGTATCAGTGTATATGTGGACTAAAATGATTACTGCTCCATCTGAGATTGCTCTTTCCAACCAACTCTCACAGACTTTAGGTGAATCTAGACGTAGAGAATAACTTCAGCTATTTAGAAGTTATATAGTATATAGGGAAGATGTCTTCATCTGTCTCATCTTTAGCCACACAGTTATTTGTGAATTGAATAGGGGACTGTTTATTTAGATTAAAAATATATACATATATAACTACTATCTGGAATAGAAGCCCTTAAAGCAAAGATGAGTTGAACACCTGAAAGTCATGGAAGGAAATACACAAATCCTCTCTATCACTAGTTTTCTCCCTCTCTCATTTAAATACAGGCCTTTATTTCTATCAGTTATTAACTGTCAATATTAAGTATCACTGGTACCTTTACAAGTGATTTTTTTAATGTCCTTAGAGATATAATTATAAAGAATTTGAAAATTCTCTCAGTTCTATCAACAAAGAGAACAATATGAAATTTGTGGTGACATTGCATGTCCATACCTCAAAGAAGTGCTTACAGGCAGAACTGTATCTTGGGTAGCACATGGAGGTATAACATGAATATGTGCCATTTAGATAATTCAAATTTGTACTTTACCTTAAGCGTTTTTATCATCTACTTCTATTCCCAAATAAATGTTGTATTCTGTTTAGCTCTAGTTTCTTTAAATTTTATTAATTACTAATCCAAGTTTTACTGTATTTTCTTCAATATTTTCTAATTTGAATGATTTCCAAATTATGTTCCTCCTATTGGATTTCCCTTCCCAGCAAATGTATTCTGAATTAATTTCAGCAACCCTTACTTTACTAATGAAAGCTATCACTACCTATCAGATGTCTTAACCTTGAGATATTATAGAATTTATTTTTAAAATATGCTAATAGGTTATCATCTTTAAATCTAAGAGTTTTTAGCCAGCCAGGAAGGAGCAACTTTTATTACATTAAAGATTTAAATTAATTAAATCAATTTATATTTTGGACAAATAAATTGAAATCTTAAAGTTAGAAAAGGAATGTAAGAATGGGAGAATTAAGTACAGAATAGCTGAATATATTGTTGTTCCTTCTAAAATGTTCTTTGTCATTCTTACCTATAATTTTCGGAGGAGAAGAGCTTCATTAGAAATAAAAACAAAATTGGAACAGCGACATTTAAAGATACCTGGAGCCTAAAACTCATCGTATGTGGAAAACTTTTCATAATTCAGTTGCAGCCTTGTCTTAGGTGAACTCATTTGAGCCATTTCAAGTAGGATTCTGTGCACATCATGATCTCAGAATTGCTCTAGTAAAAGTGTATAACAACTCTGTGACTACCGCTGACAGAGGTTGTCTTTTATGACTAGTTTGTGAGGACCTTTTGACAGGATGTGATCTGGGTGGCTGTGACACCTCATTGATCCATTTACCGTCTATGCCTGGTTGTTCTGTAACAGCTATGAATTGGTTTCCTTCTCGTAACTTCTAACAAGAAGTCTAGAGATTTTCTGAAAAAGTTTTGGGTGTGAAATCTCAGTGTTAATTTTGAGAATATTGTAAACTACATAAGAAATCTATCAATTAAAAAAATATAGATAAACAATTCCTGTTGTTTATTTGTGTATTTTGCAAACATAAAGTTAATAGAGGTTATTAAAAGTTTAAAGAAAATTAACATTTTGCTTGAAATACAGTTTATTGCTTGTTTATACATAGCATTATATTTTTAAATGATGACTCCATGTCTCAATTGTATCTTTGCAAAACAGGAATAGCGACATCAGTATTATTCTTAGGATGTGTTGCTTGAAAACATTTATTAAATATTAGCCAGAATAAGCATGATAATATGAATAGTCAGATTGATAGAGATAGGTAGAAATACACCGTGGAGACTCTAAACAAGAACATTTATTATTAAGTCTGATTGTTATGCATCGTTATTTGTTAATTACTCCTTGCACCCCAAACTTTGTCATCAGATGAATTCTGTTTTTGCTACCTAGATTTAAAACAGTATTCAAATCTGGATATTATACAACAAATTATGAAATAAGTTTTAACCGTTCTAAATTTTCTCGTGAATAGATTTTCCCCAAAACTTTATTATTTATGTTGATAGGGCCATTTGCAGAAAACAAATGTTGAAGAACTCCATTCTAATAATAAGAAGCATTGGGTTTCATGTTATGTAGGGAATAAAACATTCTAGGAAGGGAGACAGGAGTATAGATAGAAATACTATAATTTTATAATGAAAATATTCTTATTTATCATCATACTGGCAGAAATCTCACTAATTTGTGACATTATCCAAGGGTAGAATTGAATGGACTTACCTTCCAGAACTGAGGCATTTATTCCCTGGGGGGCTGTTTTATACTTTGATATTGATGTATTTTATAGTTCAGATAACCAACAATTATCTTGAAAACAACAGGAAATAAATATGATTTGGCTACCTGACCATGAGAATTTGTAATAGCACCAGAATTGTTACTTTGTCCCAAGGTATGCATCCGGTCTGTGATCTGAATCATTCTGTTACTGCCTGAGGTTCACTTCTCAAAGTTTCTGCATTCAAAACAGAACTGGTTAATGACCTACAAGACATATAACTATCGGAGTTATCTTTTCTAAGGAGCAGAAATTTTCAGGTTAGCACAAAACTTCACTGTGTCAGGGCACTAATCAAATAGTAAATTAGCAAAGCCAAATATGGTGAATTATCTAATGAATTACATCATCCATGGGTGGCCTTGTTAACTAATGCCCAGTTTGACTTTGAAAAGCTATTCTGTAGTCTTAATTTTCACATTAGATAAACATTAATACATGGAGACAACATTTATCAAACCTAGGCTGTATGCCAAGCATCAAATACTATGTCAAACAAAGACTACATCTCTACTTTCCAAGTATTCACAGAAAAGATGCGATGAAAGCCTCATATGCAGTTACAATATATGTTATTTTCCACTTTAGAATTATGTTCTATGTTTATGAGAGACCATATAACAGAACTACAAGCACTGCCTCAGCCATTTAGGAAAGATTCACAGGGTAAGAGGCCCTGAATCAGATTTTTAAAAGAGGAACAGGCACCGAAAAAAAGAAGAGATCATTACAGGCTGAAAGAAAAACCTGAGTAAAGAGTGGAAGGTGTGATGTGATATGTCTCATTCAGTATAACTTATCCAGTTTAGAAAAAGTGCCTGAAGCACTTTTCTTTTGCTGTTGTTGTTACTGGTATAAGACAAAACATGTAGACTACCACTGAATCATGGAGCACTTACAGGCTTTTCTGGAAATAAATTTTTAGCCTGTAGGGAATGGGGAAAGAAGCAAATAAGTAGGGCAGTGACAGAATCAGATTTGTGTTTCATAAAAAGGCCTTGACAAAACTGTAGGGCATTGACAGGACGGTGAACAGACTGGAGGGCTGAAGACCAGCAGCATGTCATTATCATAATTTGCACTAGAGATAGTATGGTCACAAGACAGTCTCAGCTGAATTGGAGAGAATCAAGAGACAGGAGACTTACGTTAGAGAAGGAGAGAGAAATATATAGAATGATTCCCAAGAAATTGCCTTGAGCAACAGGATGAGTGACAGTGTTATTAAATAAGATGGGAAACATATTAGGTTCAAGTGAAGAAACTGATGACTTATATTTTGGACAAAATGAGTTCAGGATGCCTATGGGATATCCAAGGGAAAGTATCCTAGCAGGCAGTGGAATTTTGGGAGTGGAACCTAGGAAATGGGTCTAAAATATATGGATTAATTAATACATTAGTGATTCTTATAGAGACCACTAGCAATACAGTGTGAATGAGACAGGCTTTGAATTTGCTTCCTTGAAGCCAAGAATGTGATAAAGACAGTCATCCAAGTGTAGAGAGAAAGCAGAGATTGTGGACTGAGTTTTAAGAAACTCAGATAAAAGGAAGGGGATAAAGCTTCTTCTTGGATTCAGATTGCAGTCAGTGTAGAACAATACACTACAACCATAATTAATTTCCAATATCTCATCCTACTACTTGAACATTATCCACAGCTGATATTTATTAGGCAGTTAATATAGAACAGGCACTGTGTACACTCCGTGACATAACATTATTGCGTGTATTGAAAGCATGCTAGCCAGTATATAAAATTACACAAGAAGAGGCAACCCTGAGATCTCATAACCTCCTATTTTATAAATTATGCACATAACAGTGCTGGTGGGCAAAAGTCAAAAGGGCTTTAGAGGCTCAGAAAAGAGGCAAGTTAGATCAAATTATCTGGTTTAGTGCCTGTTTCAAAGATGCTATTTTATTAATTTTACTTAAGTTTTTTGACAGAGCCTTAATCTGGGATTTAAAATAAAAATCCTTTCCTTGTTCAAACCATTTAGAGTGTACTCTGTGTGAGGCATTACTCTGTGGGCTTCATTCCAGCTTCACAGAGATCCTATGGAACAGGAGCCGTCATCTCGGAAAAAGAAGTAACATCTCCAGTGATGTAGGACTTGCGTTTTTGTTACTTTACTTCCCTGCATGAGACATAATCATGGTCGCAGTGATCTCTCAGTTTAGGCTTAGAACTAAATTTTCCATTAAAATAGAAGCATATCCAAGGCATGACTTTTCCTATGTGAATCTTTAGCACATAGTTGCCTGACACACAGTAGATGCAACCAGATGCTGATGGCTGCTAAGGATACATATACATGTAGATGTCCTGAGGAGGGTCCAGGTGTTCATAGTGCAGCAAGGTAACCAGAAGCATGGCTCAATCAGTGACAGAACATGTAGGCCCAGTTTGAACAGAATATGGTGACTAGACACCTGGAAGAAAATCAACACAGCGCAATTGCCTTGTGCTAAACATTCTAGTAGGAGACTTAAAACTCTCACTTAAGCTTTACAAGGGAAAGTAGTATAACCAGCCCTAATGAATGGATGAAGAAAAGATGCATCAAATTGATTATATAACTTATTCAATGTTAGAGATGTCCTTATGGATCCAAAGCTCATTCTTTTTCTGCTGCACCTTGCCACACTCCCAAATAGAATGCATTCTACCGGCAGCATATTTCCATTAGGAGTTAGTCTGTTGATAACAGAAGATACGTAATTTGACTTTCCTGATTAAGAAGGAGTTGTCTTAATAATTATCACTGCACACACTATCAGCAGGACACCTCTCTGTTCTTTCTAATTGAAAGATTATGTGTCTGCCGTCTACTTCAATCACCAATGGATGGTGATTGTAATTTTGGATGGATGGATGGATGGATTAGTAGATATCTTAAAAAGATCCATAGAAAAGAAAAATGGCTTCTCCTCCATAATGCATGTGTATGCACACATATACTATATACATAAAATATATATAAGCTAGTGCATGTGCAGGTATGCACACACATATATACGCTCATCATGATGAAGGGAGAGAGAGGCAGAGGCAGAAGCTTGCTTACCTTGCCTACCACTGAAAGGAAATTTGTGGTTATTCCTCATTTAGCAGTAGTGCAAAAGAACGATTCAGTCATGTGCAAATACTGCAAACATATTGCTAAGGTCAGTCAGTGCTGAGGTGAATTTCTAAGAAAGTGCTGATTGTGTAAGTTAATACTGCTTGTGGAAAGCTTTAACTTGATATTCAGTTTATTTTCAAGTTAAAAGTGCCAGCCCAAATGATCTAGATGTCAAAACCCACCATGTAGAGTATATACCATTTCAACGGTTCTGAGGGTAGCATCAATTTTGACCTCTTTATCTGCACCGTAGTATTCTAATAGCTGTATCATCGGTTCAGGACTGAAGAAAAGCAAGCTTCCACCCTAGTCAGGGTCAGCTCTAGTATAAGTCAAGGATGTTGGAAGTCACAATTCCGCAGCAACATTCTATAGGTTTCCATACCGATTGTCAACACCAGAGATACCAATAAGCTTAGGGAAAGGAATCTCTTAGGTAACTTCAATTCATAAACCTTACCCATCTGTAAATGAGACTCATTACATTGAATTTGACCTAGTAGATATTTTATCTCCAACTTATTAGATTTTATGACAAATGTATAATTAAAATTATGTATAATTACATAATGTACAGTATAATTCAAATTATGTATAATTACAATTATGTATAATTACTTAATTAAAATAGCACTCGTTTCTGAAACACAAATCAGTGAACTATATCAAATACTATTTTATTTCATGGGAAAAGGAAAATGTATCTTAAAATTTTCAAGATTACCTTCCATGCATTATGTTCATTGTTAGCAATAGGAAGTGAAAATTTAGGTAATTTAGTTGCATATTTGGGAGGTGGGATTGTGATGTACCCCAAAATTAAGCAAACTCCCTCCATTTTTTGAATTAAAATGAAATATTTTCCTTAATATATCCTAATCCTAAAAGTTTTCCTGAATGTTTACCTGTTTCTATATCTACATGGTATATTTTTAAAGAAATATTAAAAAATGCTCACCATACATACCTTTTATTAAGTTTTATAAAGGGTAGAATCATTGTTGCTTTCCATCTGTTACTTTCTGTGTCTGACTTCCCTACATCCACAAACCTGATTCACATGATTGCCGTGTCTGTCACAGGGGTTTGAAAGAAAAATAAAAATATCTACTAATAAATGTTGCCTTTTAAGATCTTGGGCAAAATGGGTTGCCTCGTTGCCTGAACCTTGCTATCCAGACCCACACAGCCAGTACAACCTACCTTATTCTCATGGATGTGAATCTTGAAAGTTGAGTATGTGACTATTTAATTCTGGAAGGTAAGAATACTAAAAAAGCTGCCACCCTTGTCTTGGAATTGTTTTAACCCCTCAAAAACAAGTTCATGTGTGCAACAAGAGATATGTATAAGTATGTTTGTAGTTAAATTGTCTTTAATACACCCAAATGGTAAATGGTTTCAAGTGTAGAGTGAAATACATAAATAAATGATTCATCAAATGGATATTCTTAAGCGTAGATAATAAATTAATTACAGTTACAACATGGTGTAATTGCAAAACAAATGTTGAGAGGAAGAAGCCAGAAATAAAAGAATAGATGTGGTATGACTTCATTTTCACAATTTCAAATAGGCAAAACATATTTACAATGTAATAAATCAGGATTGTGTTTACTTTGAGGGAGGAGAGAATGATTGGGTGGTGGAATGGAATGAGTTGGCTTTCTGGGATGTTGGTTATGAGACTTTTGTTTTTAAATCCAAGGCTGGTTTCAGAAATGTGTTCACTTTGTAATAATTCACTGAGCAGTGCCCTATGATGTATGAGTCCTTTAAGAGGTAGATTATACTTTAATAATAAGTTAGAATTTAAAAAAAAAATTTAAAAATCCGTAATCAAAGTTAAATCTCTAATGGTCAACCAGTCATATCCAGAAAAAAAGGTCAAATTCTTTTTTTCTTGTTGAAGAATAGTTGATTTACAATATTGTGTTTGTTTAAAGTGTACAGCACAGTGATTGAGTTTTTTGTGGATTATATTCCATTATAGGTTATTACAAGATATTGGGTATAATTCCTTGTGCTGTACAGTAAATCTTGTTGCTTATCTATTTTATGTATAGTAGTTTGTATCTGTTAATCCCATTATCCTAATTTGTTCCTTTCCCACTCCCTCTCCTCTCTGGTAACCACGAGTTTATTTTCTATGCCTGGGAGTCTGTTTCTGTTTTGTGTGTACATCCACTTGTATTATTTTTTAGATTTCATATATAAGTGATATCATATAGTATTTGCCGGTTTCTGATTTATTTCACTAAGCACAACATTTATCAGGTTCCATCCATGTTGCTGCAAATGGCAGTATTTCATTCTGTTTTTATGCTGAGCAATATTCCATTGTATATATGTATCACATCTTCTTAAGCCATTCGTCTGTTCATGGGCACTTGGGTTGTTTCTGTGTCTTGGCTGTTGTAAATAGTGCTGCTATGAACATTGGCGTGCATGTATCTTTTTGAATTAGACTTTCCATTTTTTTCTGGATATACATCCAGGAGTGGGATTGCTGGATCATATGGTAGCTCTATTTTTAGTTTTTTTAAGGAACCTCCATACTGCTTTCCATAGTGGCTGCGCCAATTTATATCCCCACCAGTAGTTTACCAGGGTTCCCTTTTCTCCACACCCTCTCCATCATTTATTAATTGTAGATTTTTTGATGATAGCCATTCTGACTGGTGTGAGGTGATACCTCATTGTGATTTTGATTTGCATTTCTCTAATAATTAGTGATGTTGAACATCTTTACATGTGCCTGTTGGCCATCTGTATGTCTTCTTTGGAAAAATCCCTGTTTAGGTCTATATATCCATATTTATAAAGTAATATATTAGCATAAAAATCTAAATGTATATTAAAAACTAAATCATATGTAGGGCTTGTTCTAAGAGTGCTAGCATGGTTTAATGCTAAATTTGCTAATCAAGTAATTTACCATATTAACAGAGTAAAGGACAAAAGACTGAATACAGGAAGTATTTATTGAGTACCTCTTCTGAGCTGTTCCCAATCTTTAGGAAAGACCAATGACCAAAACAAACAAAATCTGCATTCTTAATGCTTTTGTTCTACTGGAGGAGACAGATAATAGTAAGTCAAGCAAGTGAATAAAATTCAACATTATGTTAAATAGGAGAAAATATGAAAACAAAAAATGGTAAACATGAAATATATATTTGTAGAAGTGGATGGATGCTGTTCTCTAATAATTAGTGATATTGAGCATCTTTTCATGTGTCTATTAGCTGTCTATATATCTTCTTTGGAAAAATGTCTATTTAAATTTTCTGCCCATTTTTTGATTGGGTTTTTTTTTTTTTTTTTTTTGGATATTGAGTTGTATGAACTGTTTTTATATTTTGGATATTACCCTTGTCCATTGAATTATTTGCAAATTTTTTCTCCCATTCTGTAAGTTGTCTTTTCATTTTGTTGATGGTTTCCTTTGCTGTGCAAAAGCTTTTAAGTTTGATTGGGTCCCATTTATTTATTTTTGATTTTATTTATTTTGCCTTGGGAGACTGATCCAAGAAGTTACTGCTACAATTTATGTCAGGAGTGTTTCGCCTATGTTCTCTTCTAGGAGTTTTATGGTTTCATGTCTTACATTTATGTCTTTCATTGTTTTACATGTGGCTGTCCAGCTTTCCCAGCACCACTTGTTAAAGAGACTGTCTTTTCTCTATTGTGTAGTCTTGCCTCCTTTGCTGTAGATTAATTGACCATAGGTGTGTGGGTTTGTTTCTGGGCTCAGTATCCTGTTCCATTGATCTATGTATCTGTCTTTGTGTCAATACCACCTTGTTTTGGTTACTGTGGCTTTGTAGTATAGTCTGAAGTCTGGAAGGTTATACCTCCAACTGTATTCTTTTTTCTCAGTATTGCTTTTGCAATTCTGGGTCTTTTGTGGTTCCAAATAAATGGGGATTATTTTAGTTCTGTGAAAAATGTCATGGATATTTTGATAGGGATTGTGTTAAATCTGTAGATTGCCAACAACTGGATTGAGCTTTGAAGTTGACCTTACCCAGAGCCTCTCAAAAATTCAGCCCAGTCAGCACCTTGATTGCAACCTTGAAATACCCTGAGCAGGGCATCCAGCTTAGAGATGCATAGATTCCTGATCAAGGAGATTACGAGACAATTAATGTAGGTTGATCTAAGCAGCTGTATTTGTTTGTTACATAGCAGTAGAAATCATATATATATATATATACACACACATATATGAATAGTTTTCTCATATTATTTAGTAGAAATTGCTAATACATATTATCTGTGATAGTTAATTTTATATGTCAACTTGACTGGTCCATGGAATGCCCAGATATTTGATCAAACATTATTCTTAGTATTTCTCTGAAAGTGTTTTGGGATGAGATAAACATTTACTCCAATCAATTAAAGATCTGAATACAGTAAAAAGGCTGGCCTTCCCCTGAGTAAGAAGGTTTCTGCAATTAGCTCTGTAATCTGAATAGATTTAAAGATGCTAATGACTCTGTTTCCAGTAGAAAAGAGAGAACTGATGATAGCCTATGGTGTGGCAATAGAGATAGGCCAACTATCACTATTGGATAATTTATAAGAAGCAATGGGTGATTGTGTGTGATACTTTGGAATATTTTGGTAAACACACAAGTAATGAGATTGTCAGGTTGCTCCTAATGTCACTGAACAAGAAAAGGATGAGCTCAGGGATTCAAATTCTCAATTTAAGTGCTGTATTAAAAGTCCTGAAGGCTTCTGTGTATTCCCTGAAGGAGACCCTTAATTTCTTGTAGCTGTAGGACTGAGGTGGCTGAAAATCACACTCATCCTACAACTGGCTGATATACAATGCATGTTGAACTCGCAGCTTCTCAAGGTGTCTGTTATAAGGAATGGGTTCTTAAAAGGTGGAATGTGTACACGTGGGAAGACCTTGATCAAGCTGGTGACATTGAGCCCCCCTAATTTTTCTAAGTCTTTTTTGACACTGGAAGCAGCTTTGACTTCTACTGGAAGTGGCCTCTCCACCCCTTCTGAGGGGGTTAACCCTACATTAACTAAGGAAACTATAATGGCCCCTAGCTTTGAGGCAATTGCCATGTAAGACAATGCTGATGTCCTCAACATCCACCCTACCACCCTTTTTTCCTTCTAGGTCTATAACTAGACTCAAGTTGGTGAGGTACAAAGTGTGATCCAGAAGGTGTTCTGTGGTCTAAAAGAACTACTTGAGTTTCCTAATTTATACAGAAAAAAATCCAGGGAGCTTGTGTGAAGATGGCTTTAAGGATGTGGGATAATGATGGAAGGAATATAAAACTGGGTCAGGCCAAATTTATTGATGGGCTCACTAAGCAAAGATTCTGTGTTATTGATGGAGCTCAGGGAGGTAAAAAGGGCTCAGTTTTTTGGTTGGTTGGCTGAAACAGGACCAAAAGGTGGCTCAGAGTTAGCGAGTTGGAAATGCCAGACCTGCCTTGCTTTAATGTAGAGGGAGGGATTCCAGAGCTTAGGGAGATTGGAATGGTAGAGTGGATTTGTCATTTAAGATTTACTCACCCACACTGGGAGAGACACACAAATAAACTTCCTCCAATACTATGAGAAATAAGTTTGTGAGGGGAGCCCCATCATCCTTCAGGAGCTCAGATCTCTCTCTTCTCTGTAGTCCAGGCTTTACAGTGGGAACTGGAGTCACCAAATTGGGAAAATGAAATGCAATGGGAGTAATTGCATCTCAGGGTGACAGAAGCCAAGTGGCAGCACTCAACTGCTAAAGACAAGGTGGGCATAGTTAACTAATGACAGCAGAGTCAAAGCAAAGAGCAGAATAGTCTGACTCACATAGACCTATTACCTAGCCGATCATGGTGTTCCTAGAGGTGAAGTAGATAAGAAGCCTATTAAACTCTTACTTGATCTGTGTAAGGAAAATTTCTAGGTCAAATAAACAAAAGTCTCACCCTGAATCACAAGAACAGTCAAGATTCCGTAATCAACTCTCAGACTTGAGCCAGTTTACTGACCTAGAGGTCCTTTTGAGGAAGGACCCTGCTACTCTGACATAAATTTGTACTGTTAATCTTTCTCCTAGCCTTCCTCAAAGAACCTGCAGCCTTTCACCAAGGTGTACTGGAGGAAAGGAAATAATCAGAACTTTTGAGGACTACTAGACATTGGTATCTTGATCGTAGCTATAAATTATAAAAATGGTTGTAGTTTGGTTGACACAACTTCTCACACCATGCCACAATTTTACCTAGGCTTCACAATGACATATTATGATAAATGTTTTCCTTTTTCAACTGAACCAGGGCAATACTTTACACAGCCTTCTGCTCCAATATTACTGAGGATTTATTTAAGTATATTTGTTCCTTTGTGCTTATGGTAGAATTACTTCCACCTTGCAAGAATATATTGATACAGATCTCCACTTAATGGCTTGAAGCAAAAGAGTCTTTGCAGAAGATTTTAAAATATAACTCCATGTATATGGCCCTTGTATGTATTTCATATCAGTTACAGTTACAAACACTACACTATGTACGGTGTTCTATTTTGCTGCTTTTGCCTTTAGACTCAGAAAAGCTCCTGACTTTACTGTTTATGCAGTGTTCTATTTAAAGTAGTACTTCACACTGAGATTTTTTAAATTATCTACTCCTTTTTTTATCACCACTTCCATAAAATGTCTGATTGAAATTAGTTACTGCTATAAGTAGCATTAGTATCTGGAATACTCCAGTATACTTCAAAATAAAAGTTCATATTGACCAAACTCAGATTGTTGGTTTCCTATTGATTATTCATAAGTCATGGAAGAAAAATAATAGCTAAAAATGCCTCTCTTTTATTTCAGTCCGTATATGCATACCTAAAACTGCCTCTTGCTCCAGAGTGTGGAAATAATAATCAACATGATATGCATTTGCACTTGAATGGGATAAATTCATTTACAAATGAACTTTTTTGGTGTTAATATATTTAAATTAATTTGTCTTAAACACTTATCCATGTCCGTGCATTTACCACTCTTACACCCTCAACAAGCAAATATCAGTAAAAGATTATAGGTATTTTGAAGAGGATGTTCAGTCATCGTTTGACTATTATCATAATCTTACTTGCTATATGAATATTATTTATTTCTTCACACTGTTTCATTACTAAAGCAATTCATATGATTCATTTCATACAACATTTATTTCAAATAAATGCCATTCTGCACATCTCCTATTAACGTTTTGTTAGTGTCCAAATTTTTATTCCAACTTAGATACTTTTATAAAATACTTGGAAAATTAAAGCAAAGAGAGTTAAGTGGTACATATAGTATTAGTTGTATATTAAAAATAAGTTTTCTAACAGTGAAAGTTGTTTTACTTGATTACAATTAATTAACATATTAGAATCAGTTACACTCTGGAATGATGCAAAATAGTGTTTATTATGGCAGAGGAACATATCAAATGCCTTATCCTTCTTCCGAACTGTGTCTATAAGCATTCAAATAGATGCGTTATGTTCATTGGCAAGCAAAATAAGTGTCCTTGAAATCCTACATCCTTCACTGTAGTTCAGCTCACTTGACACATTGCTAACATATCAGATGATTAAATGGAAACTTATAAGTACTGAATATTTAAATCAACTTTGTATAATAGACCCATTGAGTATATATAAAACTCAAGTTCATAAAGTAGAAAATAAACTCGTACTTCAAGGAGAGGAATAGGCAAATGGGCTTTGTGTTCCCCCTGTTCCATGTGCTCTCTGTGATTTGGGACAAGGTACATAAATATTTGAATCTCTTGAAAACACTGTAAAATGGGACATTATCTAAATCACAGGTTAATTTAGAGGCATAAATATAGGTTGTATACAGTGCCTAGCACAATTCTTAGGAGATCTAAGCTCACAACGAATGTTACTTATCTTTTTTATATTTATTTATTTTATTTATTATTTATTTTGGCTGCACCGGGTCTTAGTTGTGGCACTCGGGATCTTTGTTGCAGCATGTTTAGTTGCAGCACGTGGGCATCTTAGTTGCAGCATGTGAACTCTTAGTTGAGGCATGCATGTGGAATCTAGTTCCCTGACCGGGGATTGAACCCAGGCTCCCTGCATTGGGAGCGCAGTCTTACCCACTGGACCACCAGGGAAGTCCCCAAATGTTACTTATTTATTTTATTTTTAATACTGTCTTATTGCTATTATTTCAATTCCTTCACTCTATTTAGAAAATTTCCAAGATTATATTTTCTTAGGTTCTCAATAGCTTCTTTCCTTTTCTAATAATAATGAAAAGGATTCAAGAGCAAGGTCAGAAAATGTGTTTTTGGACGATACATGCTTGGGCAGTTAGAAGTGATGAATTCTTTACTTGTGGACCTATCACTAGTAGCTACACATGGCGGGGGGGTGTGCAGAAGTGCCAGAGGGAGATGTGTCAGGCATCTTTTCGTTTTCTTCTCTACCATGTGTTCAGTCCCAGCAGTTCATGCCATTCAGCAGGTTCCCCTGCCTTCTTGGTTCCAGTTTGAGTCATCCCACAGGGAGCCCTCGTAGGAGATCAGATACAGAAGGAGAGTGACATTGGTAGTACATTTATACCCCTAGCTCCCAACTTGCAAATTCACCTTTAGGTAGTTTGACCCTTCAAGAGAGGTTCACTACTCCTTTACAAGGTGGCTGACACTGTGCAACTCAGTACCTTTGGGTTCTGGTCATTTCACTCTTCTCTTGTCCTTCCGACTCTGGGTTGTTGCCTCCTTAGCCTTTGGAGTTCCCCTACACACACCTTATATAGAATCCTTTAATCATTTCCTATTGCTGCTTCACAGAATACCATAAACTTAGTGATTTAAACAATACAAGTTTTTATTTTAAAGTTCTAGAGGTCGAGGTCAGAAGTCCTAAAATCCGGGAGTCGGAAGGATGCTTTCCTACCAGATGTTTTAGGGGAAAGTCTGTTTTCTTGTCTTTTCCAGCTTCTAGAGGCTACCTGCACTCCTTGGCCCTTGGCTCCCTATTACTTTGACATGTGCTTCTCTCACCACATCTCATCTCTGACTCTCCTGTCTCCCCCTTTCACTTACAAAGACTTGTGTGATTACATTTAACTCCATCTGGACACTCCAAAATAATTTCCCCGTTTCATAATCCTTGATTTAATCACATCTGCAAAGTACTTTTGGCCATTTAAGGTAACATATTCACTGGTTCTAAGGATTAGGACATGGAGATCTTGGGCAGGGGGTGCATTTTTCTGCCTATCTCAAGTTCCTTTGTAAATGAGTTCTCAAATTCTCTAATTTTGAGTGTGATTTATTTCTTGATGGGAACCTCAATAATACTAGGAGACCAATTTCCCTACTGTTTTTTAGGTTCCTTTTCCAATATTATTCTGTGTAAGTAGGAAAGAGACACCAACTAATAACAGTGCTTTCTTTATACCTGTTCCCACCATTACCAATATGGTTTAAGCTCATTTTATTCTTCGTGTTATATTCTCCAATCATCAGTTTTGTTTTTTTTCCCCAAGTCATACTACATATATCTCTAAGAATAATATTCCCAAAGTAAAGCTGTTTTTAGCAAACACTAAAAATAAACCTAAAATCCAGCATCCTTGGATTGATATTCTAAGCCAACTCATTTTAGGCAACTACTCCAACATTACATTTACTTTAAAAAATATTTTTAATATAGAATTCTATTATCCAGAAATTTGGATTTTATTGAATGAGTAAAAGGCCTTCCTATCTCCACAATCCTGCTTATTTTTGCTAAAAATAATGTATTGTTTCTAAGATACATTTTCAGTACCTTCTCAGATAAATTCAGATAGAAGGGAATCCTCTACCTTCTAAATTTCTGTAGGATTTAGGCATCATTTGTGGTTTTTATTGCAATTCATAATGTAGTTATTTCTATTTTTATATCTACACCTAGATTTCAAATTACAGAATCTTTGTATAGTTAAGTTTTATATACCTCTTACTATAGAACATAGAGGATATATATGCAGTTCTTACATAGTTTTCTTTTTTCCCCAAGGTACTTGACTATTTAAAAGTACTAAAGTAGGCACTCTGAGAATGGAGCTGCATATCTTGGTGAATACAATGTTCTGTTGTGTTGGATTTTCTTATATAATGAATTTCCAATATAAGCATCAAACTAGGAGTTTTTTTTCTAATTCATTGCCTAAAGTTCATCGATTGAATCATGGTTAGCTGGCCTAGCTGATAGCATAAGAAGTCATACAAAAACTAAAAAGACCTAAATTAATAAAGGTGAAAATCATAGCATGCTTCTGTGTGGTGATTCTTATCTTATACAGAAGCTTAACAGAAAGTTTATGGTATTTTGAGTAAAATGTGAAGTCTTGAATTAACCAGGTTCGGTGTTGATTCTGGTTTTGCTACTTATACAGTATATTACCTTGCTATGTGGCTTAATATCTATGAGCTTCAATTTATTTATTATTATTATTATTATTTTTTGGAACTATAATGCTTTTATTACCAGAATGTACAAAACATTGATCCCTTTATAATTCTACAATACTGCCTCAGATTCCCCCAGTTTCAAACAACTTGTCTTTTAAATTTCCATAACATCCATTTAGCATAAATGATTTTGTTGCTGTTCACAGTAGAAGACAGTCTTTAGCTTTGATGGTTCAGACCTAATTAAACAGAAATGGCTAACTTTGGGCCTAAGATAAATGTGGTATAGAAACAAGAGCACAGAACCCTACCAATACACATAAACCATACTCCATTCAAATAGTCCTGGGACCTTACTGAATGGACTTTCAAATAAGTAAGCCTCCCATTAAAATACATTTAAAAATGTACTGTCTGATAAACTCAAAATACAAAAAATGCAGTATCACCAATTATGTGCATTTTCTAGGATTCGTTTTAAAATTCAGACTAATGTTTAACAATAGCATTTCAATTAAATTATGGCATTGGAAAAGGTTATACTTCTGAGGAAAGATCACATAAACATGCTTTTTGGGAGAAGATATGTTTGGAAAACAGCAGTAATGAATAATTAATATTGCTTTAACATTTCTAAAATCACATAAAAATGATCATCTTTGATTGCCATTTCAGTAAGTTTTGATACAGGGTGTGTTACTGTCCACTTACTAGTAACCAAAACACACATAGAAGACTTGTAACAAATACTCAGAATCTGTTATTTTCATGAGCTAAACATTTCTGAGACTTTAAGATTCATGTTTGAACATACAGTACTGCAATGTTGGCTACATAAAATAAAATAAATAGAAGATCTTTTTCAGAGGAAGCTCAGTCATCAGAGGCTGTACTGCATTTAAGGATTTAACACTGGCTATATACAGAAGGGAAAGCATTTCACTTAGAAATACTTTACATTACTGGAGCTCTCTTTTTAATATGGCAACATATAGCAGCTTACCATTCTGACACTTAAAAATCAAGAGGAATAGTGCTACTCTTTTATCCTTTGGTTCCCAGTGACAAATAATGCAGTAATTACACCTCTGGTTTTCAGTTCCTCTCGAATGATATTTATTAACAGAGAGAAACCCGACGCTTTAGCTGAAATTTGGCAGCCCAAGAAGTGCACCAACTGCTCCAGAACATCCCTCATGGTCTAGAAACAGTGCTTTCAGTTGACCTTTTGACCAGTAATCCAGGACATATGCCAAAAGTTTCATCGAGAGAGAATTGACACGTAAAGTTTCCAACAAAGACAACTCTGTTTATTTTCTCATTAACAGCATACATTCATGCCACAGAACCAATGTTGTTGGTGATAGTAACTAACGTAGCTCTTGCTAGATCTTCTTTACCAACAGATTCTCGCTTCTTCTTATAAGTCATATTCCCAAAACTAGATGCTACAGCCCAGCCAGACAGACCAAATCTTTCAAAATCTCCTCCGTAAATATCACGGACCAGCTTGTCAGCTTGGGTGCTCTCACCTTTGGATGCCATTTCAAGAGCCTCTTCAAAACTTTCACAGCCAGTCAATAAACTACATAAACCCAGAAAGGTACCCCCTCCAAGGCTTGTCCCAGTTGCTCGTTTATAGTTGTCTTTGGAATAGACTGCTAAAATACTGACCCCGGAACCAGTGTTTACTACCAGCAGTGGATAGGGGTCAGCCAGGTTGAAAGGCATCTTTTGGCATCTCTCAAAGGCATCTTTTGGCATCTCTCAGGTTCTGAGGCATTAGCAAAATAATAGCACTCTGCTTGTCCATTGAAACTGCCAGAATCTATGTACAGCAAGCCCTTTACAAGGCAGTCAGCTTCATCCAGTTTGTGCAGGTGGAGGTTTCCAACTGTGCGAAAACCGTTTTCAAACTTGTCACCACCACCTCCTGTAGCACGTAGCACCGTGGGTAGTGTTGAGAAGTTTTTCTCTCTTCCCCTTTGGACAAAAGCAGGCAGGTCCTGGGTTGGAAATCTGATAAAGTGCAGGTTCCCTCTCCGGCCAAAAAGTATTAAATCTTTTAGTTCAAGGCGTGCATCCCGAATACCAGTGGATCCACAGGCTACATTAGAAGTCAAATATTTCCAGATACTTTTTAAGCTCTCAACTTCTTGTTCTTCCTCTGCTGTGATATCGATAGGTTCAAAATACGAGCGCTTTACCAGAGTTCCCCCGATGTCCATGCCAAACCATGGGAAAGAGGGTTTCTTGGCATCCTTGATCTTCATGGCGTCGGCCCGAGGGGCGAGAGGCAGCCTCCGGTCCTCCCCTCGGGCCGGGAGGGGCGGGGGCACCTGAGACGAGGCCCGGCCCAGGGGGCGGCCCCCCATCCCCGCGAGGGGCGGCCGGACCGAGCGAGCAGGGGAAGCAGGGAGGGGGCCCCGGGAGGGGGCCCTGCCGCCGCCGCCGCTCCAAACAAAAGGCCTAGGTCCCCCGAGCCGCCGCCCAATTTATCTATTATTTACACGTAGGATTTTTGAGGACTGAGTTGCACATAGGTTTGTTGAGAAAATAGTATATGTGAAATAGCTTTTTCAGTATTCACTAAACTTGTGTTTTAAGAAATCTTAAAAGCAAGAAATGAATATACCAAACCGCAAATCTGATTTTCAGGACTATATAGAAAATCTTTCACCGGAGCCCGAGAAACATGAGCCTAAGAAATATGTGGTCTAACTTAGAACGTGGGAAAAGGCATCGTGTAAATAGTTTTATGAGACCAGGTTTGTTGCAGCTGTTGTGGTGGTTTTGTGTCTAAATGAAGGACTGAAGTCCATTTTTGCCTCCTTGGAATCAACAAGGAAAATCAACAAGGAAAATCACATGGTCATATTGGGGAGAGTTTTCCTTCCCTGTCAGAAGAACCTGTTTTGACATTAAAGTTCTCTCATCAGATCTGAACCACTCTCCTTCATTCACCTCCCTCTGTTCAGAAAAATACTCCTGTCGTAGATCTCAAAGAAATCAGGTTTCATCTGAAGCAGAATAAATGATTTAAGAAACTTGATTATTTTAAGAGAAAATTGGTTTGCCATAGTAAACGATATTAGTAAGAAAGTAAAAGTATCTTATTGTACCTACCCAATTTTTCAGACTTCCCCTGATAAATATTCTTCTAAAATTATTAGATTTATTCAGAAACCACATTTCTTTTATAAACATTTCTTTGTAAAACACCAAACTATCTTCAGTTTGCTTTGAATCACTGTTGTCCTACCTAGAGTCTAAATAATTTGCCAATGAATACATTATAACGTAAGTATTATAGAGTACAGTGAATTATAATGGCTTCTGTCACAATAGAAGGTAAGTGTTCCATCCCATTCACGTTGCAATTTGACAACTTCCTGAAGCAGTTGTTGACAAAATAGCACATATGAAAGGAGGCTTACCCTTTAGCCCTTTGGTACAATCAAAAGAACACAACTATTTAACAAGGGAAGAATTAAAGTCTGAACAGCAGTGCTCTGTCTGGGGGGAATTCTAGTATTGCTTATGAAGGATATTCAGGGAGACAGCTATAAAAACACAAGTCGACTGAAGTTTGTAAATTAATTTAGCAATTGCTACGACAAAGCTAAGGGCGTGGAGCTAGCTAATAAAATGTGTCAATCATGAAGGCTTTAAATAAAAGTGGAAGAGAGCAGTTATTGTAGATTTTAATGGTGCTTCAAGTTTTAATCTTTTCTTCTAGTCATGACCTTGTATAATAAATCCCAGGTTGTTTTCTGAGAAAGGAGAACTTATTACAGCTACACAACTGTCATATTTCCAATATTTTTCTCTCTCTTTTACCTTTATGTCAAATGTTTTCTGGATTTTTAAATTCATATGATAATAAAACCATTAGAGTTTTATTCTCTTTATGGAGAGTTGGAAGTATACACATTAAGCAGAGGATATGAACAAAGTCTTAAATTTTCCACAAGCTATATTAAAAATGATTTCCTCTGGAAAAATAGATACCCACTTAGGAATACGAATAACTGTAAATTAAAAAATGGATTAAATTTCGCAGGATATCGATTTACCAATTTAACAAAACAAATATAAGTGTATGCTTTGTTTCCACTTCAATAAAATCTATTGAAGTGATAATTAAATTATGGCCTGATATTTTCTTTCAACCTAAACTAAGCTTTCATATTTCCTACAGTAAGTATTATAACACAGAAGATAAATAAGGCTGCCACCTGCAAATCATTATAGTTTAAAAAGTAAATAGTCCTATCAAGATAAAATATTTAGAATAATTTTAAATATACCAAATACTCATGCACACATAAACAGATACATACACATACATAAACATATATGTATATATGTGAGAAACACACATCTTAAGGATAATCTTGGAGAGTTTTAATTAGTAAAGAGTAGTATTTACCTTACAGAGATTCTTTTATTTTTATACCAGAAGATGCATCCTTTAGAAACAATTTTGGTTTTCAACTCTGGATCTCAGAATTTCAGAGTTGGAAAAGCAAATGTCTTTAATGCCTTTTTAAGTAAATGTATTTAATCCCATTATATACTAGGGCTTCAGTTGTCTCTATCATATTTGCATCAGAGATCAACCTGCTTTTCCTGGTCCAGTGCATCCGAGGGCCACTTGGTCTATCGTTGTACCTCTCAGAGTGTTGGGCATTTTTCCCTTGATGCGTGCCTCCTCCTGTACATTCTTTATGTCAATTAGATTATCATCTGGTCGGAGCTGCTGTTGAATGTCCATCTTCCTTATTATAGACATTAAGCTAAAGATAGTTAATATATATTCTGAGTTACAGATCTAGAAAGCAAGGCAATTGTCTGTTCTCTGCTGAACTGTCACCCATATGCCACTTTAGTTGCTGTAATTGAAAAGTGTAATGAACATGTACCTCTCCAGCTTGTTGGATTGCAATATATATATATATGCACGCATATATGTCTCTCTATGTGTATATATGTGTGTATACGTACCACTATGTATTATATAATATATATAATATGTACTATATATTATATGAATCAACCCTTCTCCCTTAATATTTATTCTTTGTTTATTTTTATTTAGTTTTAAGGATGTAGCTGTAGTAAGAGAATATGTAAATGATAATCAACAGAGGAAGGAGTTTTTATTACCTAATGTCTAATGGCCTTAAAACTGTCATTAGTGCTGCCTGTTTGTACTGTGTTTCTAATTCATACTGATACATGTAATTGTGTGTAGCCGAAGACTACCAACTTAAGATATCATTCACCTTTAGTGGAAAACATACACTCACATTCCCCTTTTATTTTCTTATCTTTTATTATTGACCCGGTGAAATTCATTGTCTAATTTTACCCTTACTATGAATGCCCACCGTACCCAACAAAGGGATGAAGTAGAAGCTCTAAAACACAAACATTCCCGTTTTCTTTTTCTTTTTTTTCACAGTAGGGTAGTGTTGCAGTTGAACTCTTGATCCATCTCTAAAGTCCAACTGCCTGCATTCACTGGGAACACAGTCAAAGGGATAAAAAGTGACCATAGATGTGCTATAGACTGGGAGTCACCCACCCTGATTAGAATTTTGAATAATGAGGAGGAGACAGTCATGAGGAGATTTAGTATCAGGTTTTTCTAGAAGGAGGAAACCACAACAAATGCAAAGGCCACAAAAAGGAAATAACCTAGGTGTATATGAGTATCAGAAAGAGGTTCACAGACTGCAGTTTGGTGTGTGAGGGGCAGAGGTGTAGGAGGTTAGGTGGGAGAATGAGGCAGGGGTCTTCTCTGTACCCTCTTCTAGCTGTGGGAAGAAGTTTGGATTTTATTTCAAGGCAATGGAATGCAGCCAGAGGGTTTTTAAGAGAGGAAGGAACAATCTGATTTGTGTGGTAAAATTCCACACTGACTGCTGTGTGGAGAATGGATTATAGGAGTGGAAATGAGAAGGCAAAGACAAGCACTAAGCAGCAGTTCAAGTTATCCTGATGTGAGGGAGTGGTGTCTTGGTTAGAAAGTCAGAGGATATATTTGGCAACATCAATTTACTTGGGAACATTTCTCCAGAAGAAAATCTCAGCCTTAGTAATTTAATTAGTGTGTGATGCTAATTAATGCATTACACCGTGGTCCTGCTGCACAGGGTGAGAGGTTAGAAGGGTGAGCAGGGTTCAACATAGCCTTTGACAACTGGTATTAGTATATCAGACTATGGCTATATGACATCATGTCACATATCTAAGATTTGAATGGCATACTATATAAGATTTTATATTTTTTTCCTCATTCTGTTTTCTTCCACAAACAGAATGGTTTATTTTCACCCTGAAACCCATAGTGGCAGCTGCAACCAGTTTGAAAGTTTCTGCAATCCTGAGAGGAATGGAAAAGAAGAACTTTGGAAAATAAACTGAAATGTTTTGAGTATTCTCACAAAGTTATAAGGTTGTAGGGGAAGAAAATAGTTACTTCTTATAGGAACAGTAGTTTGGTTACTGATCATTAAATTACAAGTTTCCAAGTGATGGGTATTAAAATCTTGTAGGTAATATTGATTTGGATATAACTTTAATAACAATGATTGATAGTATTGTAAGTGAATAAAAATATTCATTCACCTATACATTTCCTAGGAAAAGCAGGAGTTGATTGTTCTGTTTCCACAGACATTTACTGAGCATTTATTAAATATCAGTGCTAGACAGTACCATCAAGGATTTTACAGTTCTTTGAGGGGCTATAGGTATGTAACCTGATCATTTGAATATAATGTGGAAAGTGATTAAAAAAGTAAAGGAAGACAAAAGAGTACCCCAGGGCACAGCAGTTAAGACAATTGTTCCAACCTCTACTTTCAGGGAGAACTTGGTAGAAGAGATGGTGCCTGAGTTGACTCTAAAGAAATGAGTAAGAGTGTAGCAGGTGAGGAAAAGTGGTAAGGGCTTCCCTGGCAAGGGGACAGCATAAGTAAAAGAAGGATGACCTGAAAAATATGTTGTGGAAAATAAAATGACAAATAATTACATAGTATCAGAGAATGCTGAGGAGCAGTGAGATTTGATGCTGTAAAAGTATCTGAGGAGGAATTTGTATTCATTGACTTTATTCTCTCTGTGATAGGGATTCTCTGAAGAGTTACATGCAGGTGAAGTTTCAAGGATATATTAATATCCACCCATAGAGAAAATTAAAAATCATATTATCATTAAGCAGTGCTTTTACATATAATTTACACTATATTAATCATGGCCAAATCTACACAAAAGCTTGGAACATGTATATTTAATAATAATGACTGAAATGTATATATGCATATGCATATATAGTTATATACACACGTGTATAAAGATTTATAAACATGCATATGCATATACATACATTTTTTGAGATTAGAAATAGATGCTGAACTCTGCCCCAAATTCTTTACATAACTTTTTTGTCTCCATATAACATTGTAGTTGATGATCTTTTTACAATATTCATAGCTGCCAAAGCGGTTTCTTAAATATGTGTGAACTATAGTTAAAGGGGATTAGCTATAAAATTCTAGAGATAGGATTCCTGCTCATTCCAAGTTCACTCTGAATCTAGCATTTGCTATTCTATGGCTTGTTAATTTACCAGACATTCAATAGCAGTACTTAGTGTATTAGTTTGCGAGAGCCGCTGTACCACAAACTGGGTGGCTGCTTCAGTGAAACTTTCATAGACAGAGTGAAACAGGCAAGTCAGACTCTATTCAGGACTGTCACAGTAAGGATGAGGGATTGAACTCACCTCTGTTGAAACAAAAAGCAGGAGCGTTTTCCACACCAGAGTAGCTAGTGGAAAAGTACTAGAAGACAGTAGAGGGTACGTTGGTGAATGTGATTTGGTCATCGGTGTTTGCCAATTGGCACTTTCTGAAGTCTGACTCCTACTCCCCCAAAGAGGCTGGGGATGTGAGAACCTATCTTTATTCTTGGCGCTTACACTTCAAAAGGGTGGCTCCCAGGTACTTGAGAAAGATACTCCTGGCTTGTGAAAGTGGCAAGAAGAAGGGAGAAGATTTACATCTCGAAGGGGTAGGGAAGGAATACATAATTGCAAGTTTTCTAAAATAAATGTGCTAAGATGAGGAAGCTCAGGGGCCTGTAGTCAGGAAGAAATCTGTCTAAAATTTAGTCAAGCTGAGGAGAACCTTAAGGACCTGTCGTTCAGCTTAAACAACAGACATTTCTCGTCTCACAGTTCTAGAGGCTAGAAGTGTGAGATCAAGGTGTTAGTAGAATTGGTTCCTTCTTAGGGCTGTGAAGGAGAATCTATTCCAGGCCTTTCTCTTAGGTGGTTCGCTGGCAGTCTTTGGCGTTTTTTGGCTTCTGCTGCATTATCCTGATCTCTGCCTTCATCTTCACATGGTGTTCTTCCCCTGTGCCTATGTCCAAATATCCCCTTTTAACAAGGACACTGGAGTTAATTGGATTCGGTGCCCACCCTACTCCAGTGTGACCTCATCTTGACTAATGATATCTGCAACAATCCTATTTTCAAATAATGTCACATTCTGAGGCACTGGGGGTTAGGACATCAAATTATAAAACACAGTTCAACCCTTAACACTGAGTATGTATGAGTTAAAGGACACATTTAATAACCCAAATGGTTCCAGACATATTGAGAATTAACACCTAAATAGATTCCCGCTGCAACGTATGACTATGAGTCATCTGGCTTCAGTTATAATGAAATGTAGTGCTTATTATAACTGATGTTTATATTAGTTATAATATTATACATATATAATATTATACATGTATAATCTCTGATTAATAAACTCTTAATTTTAGAGAGACTGCCTACCAATAAATGTTCAGTATTAACCACTATAGTAAAATTTTCCTGGTTATGTCTGAAAATGGAGCGTAGTTTTCCCCTGCCATATATTTAATATTTGTATATGAATATTTTATTATTAGGTGCTTTTAAAACTCTGACTTGATTTTTACAGGATTTTGGCTTATGCAGTTAAATCCCAATTAATGCATATGAGGTACTTTTCCAATTAAAAGTAAAGTCAAGAAAGAAAAAAATATGTTTAATTTTCCCAGCTATATAGGCTTCTTAGTTTAATCTAAATAATATTGATCAGAAAGGCAATGCCTATGTTATTTCAGTGAAATAATCGTATCTCTTTGTAAGTATTATTGTACTTGTTATTTTGAGTTCACAGGTTTTTATACAAGTAAAGTGTGAGTTGTTCTATCATACTTAACTACAATGAAAAGCTGTTGCTTAAGCCTGTTTTTTCTTCTCTGTGTCTAAGGGGTACTCAAGTTCATGAGGAGATGAGAAAAGAACAAGGTGATGGTGGAGCAGTGGGAGGCGGAGCAGGGAGGGTGTGACTGATTATGTCAACGACAGAAGCAAACTTGAAGAGGAAGAACAGAACAGAACAAAGCAGTCAAAGATGTTCCAGTACAGCACAGTAGGTGAAAACTGTTTTAATAGAGGGGTGAACTGAGTGGGAAGAGAGGAAGTTTTTGATAAAAAAGAGAATAGTTTTCTCCAGTTTCTTAGAAAGGAAAAAGGAATGTAAAATACCACTTTTGGAAGCAATTTGTGATATAGCAGTAATTGGATAGTCTTTATATAGAAAGCGGCAGTGATGTGGTAACTGTTTTTTGCCCAGGTTAATACGGTTATACCTAAATCAAGTTTCCTTTAAATAATTTAAAATGACTGAAATGAGACTTAGAGTCTTAGCTGAAAAGCAGTTGGTATTGAAAGGGACAGGAGTTTAATACTGGATCACTGCAAGCCATGAGTAGAAAGTGAATGGAAGAGCCTTCTGGAAAGAGGAAATGTTGAGGCCAAGAAGGCCAGTGGATTTTGTTCATTCTTGTATTGTAGTTTAAAGTGTTCACTCTTGTGTTGAAGTTTAAAGTGTTTATTTCAAGGTCTGTTACTGAAGTCCTTTGCTAAAAACAAAACATAGGGAAAATAGGGACTTCCCTGGTGGTCCAGTGGTTAAGACTTCGCCTTCCAATGCAGGGGGTGAGGGTTCCATCCCTGGTTGGGGAGCTAAGATCCCACATGCCTCGCGGCCAAAAACCAAAACGTGAAGCAAGCAATATTGTAACAAATTCAATAAAGACTTTAAAAACGGTCCACATCAAAAAAAAAAAAAATAGGGAAAATAAAATCCAAAAAACTGGTATCTGGTCATGGCCTAACATGGACTTTCCTTAGCCTGTATATTTTTTTTAACAATGTAGTTTTCTTAATATGTATAAACAAATTAGACTTCCAGAGCACTGGCCTAATTGAGACTATTTGACAATGCTTGTAGTATACTACTCTTTATATTTAAAAAGCTACATGGATTGTTTATACCACATTAGATCCTGGGCTTTTTCTCTAAAGTATCTTGATCTTTCTGAATTTCATAAAATTAGTTTAGAAAAACAGTAGAATCATTGTTCAGTCATTAATCATGGGTTTTGCTGATGAAGGTTTTACTTCACTTTGAAATGGTCTGGTCTGGATATGTATGGAAGTTGCTTAGCTAAGCAAATATTGGGGGATAAAAAAGCTCAGGCAAGTATTAGTTAATGAATAACATGAAACATCTGAGACTGAACTACTGTGCGACAACAACAGCAGATGGAACTGCTTCATAGTTAACTATGAATATGGGGCAGGTCCTGCTTGACGACCTGAGGATCAGCAGAACCTGATAAATATTTCCTAAAGTATTCATTTGTGATCATTTAACCTTTGTATAAATGAGGATTAGGTGGCAGTTTTTAGATGTTGAAGCGGGTGATGTTCTTTTTAGACTACTGTGCTCTGATATCTTAAATGCGTGATACTTTTGGGAAACCAGGAGTATTTTCAGTAGGACATTTTAATGTTTGGTGGTTTCAGAGACTATTAGATTCCAAATCCAGATTATATGACTAAATCTCAGGGGAATAGTTTGAGATTGGAACAGTTTTGCTTAAATACATGTGTGTTAAGTTCATATTGTAGAGTCAAGCTCTTACTGATTTCTAATGATGATTTCATCTTATTGTTGAATCATGTGATGGTCCATGTTTGAAAAAGAAAGGGGGGAATCTAAAGTCTTACAGTTTTATTTAGAGAGATGATAAGAAACAGGAAATGTATATTTAGATATTGAATTAACTCTATAGTCAGATACAGACTTTTCAAACGTAGAAGAAATGTATATGCATGATACGTGTATATTTTACAGAGTAAGACTCTTCATAAGAGTCTTACATAAGTCTTACTCTTCATAAGAAGAAGGTATTAAAAGGCCTGTGAAACTTTGATGAAAAATATTACCATTTTAATATGTGAGTTTTATGAAGTTCCCCTTCTCTCCAGTGTTTTTATTTTTTTTATCATTTCTCTTTAGTTGTATACTTTTCACAAAGAGTACAAAACTATAAGCCTGCTCACATTTTGAACATTGACTCGTAATTCCAAGAATTATTTTAAATGAGTATTTTAAACTTTAAAAGAGAATAAAGAATAACCTAGAGGTTGGGAGATCATTTACAAAATTCATGGTAATTTTACTGGTATGTTGAAACAACGTAAAATAATAAGACCATCACGCTTTCTAATTTCAAGCTGTATTATAAAGCTATAGTAATTAAAACAATATCATACTGGCATAAAAATAGAAGTAGAACAATGGAACGGAATCGAGAGCCCAAGAAATAAACCCATACATATATATATCAACTAATATTTGAGAGTAGAGCAAAGAACAATCAGTGGAGAAAAGACAGTCTCTTCAATAAATGCTACTGGGAAAATTGGACATTCACAGGTAAGAAGATGAAACTAGACCTCTGTCTTACGTCACTCAAAAAAATTAACTCAAAATAAAGACTAAATGTAAGACCAGGCAAAATAAAACTACTAGAAGAGAACATAGAAAAAAGCTCTTTGACATGGGTCTTGGCAGTGGTTTTTGGATATGATACCTAAAGCACAGGCAAGAAAATAAAAAATAAACAAGTGGGACTATACAAACTAAAAAGCTTCTGCACAGCAAACGAGTCAGCCAAATGAAAAGCCAAACTATGGTTTGGGAACAAAATATTTGCAAACAATATATCTGATAAGGGGTTAATATCCAAAATATGTAATAAACTCATACAACTCAATATCAAGAAAACAATTGAATTTAAAAATTGGCAAAGGACCTGAATAGACAGTTTCCAAAGAAGATATATGAATGGCCAACATGTATGTGACAAGATGCTTAACATCAATTATCATTAGGGAAAGGCAAATCAAAATCACAATGAGCTATTACCTCAGGCCTGTTAGAATGACTAGCATCAAAAAGACAGAAGATAACGCATGCTGGTGAGGATGTGGAGAAAAGGGAACCCTTGTGCACTGTTGGTAGGATGGTAAATTGGTACAATTATGGAAAACTGTATGGAGGTTCCCTCTAAAATTAAAACTAGAACAACCATATGATCCAACAGTCCCACTTCTGTGAATATATCCTAAAGAAATAAAAACTCTATGTTGAAGAGACATTTGCACCCCCGTGTTCACAACAGCATTATTTACAATAGCAAAGACATGGAAACAACCTAAGTGTCCACTGACAGATAAATGGATAAAGAAATTGTGGTGTATATATATATATATATATATATATATATATATATATATATATATATACAGTATTATTTGGCCGTTAAAAAATGAGAAAATCCTGCCATTCAAGACAATACGGATGCACCTTGAGGGCATTATGCTAAGTGAAGTAAAATAGAGAAAGACAAATACTATATAATCTCATTTATATGTGGAATCTAAAACAAACTCATAGAAAAGAAGAGGTCAGATTTATGATTACCAAAAGTGGAGGAGGAGGGGTAGAGAAAGAAGGAATTGGATGAAGGTGGTCAAAAAGTAGAAACTGCCAATGATAAGATAAAATAAGTAGCAGTGATGTAAAGTACAACATAATGCGTATAGTTACACTGCTGTATGATATATATGAGAGTTGTTAAGAGTAAATCCAGTTACTTCCCTGGTGGCACAGTGGTTAAGAATCCGCCTGCCAATGCAGGGGACATGGGTTCGAGCCCTGGTCCGGGAAGATCCTACATGGCGTGGAGCAGTTAAGCCTATGCACTACAACTACTGAGCCTGTGCTCTAGAGCCCGCAAACCACAACTACTGGGCCCGCGTGCCACAACTATTGAAGCCCACGTGCCTAGAGCCCTTGCTCTGCAGCAAGAGAAGCCACCGCAATGAGAAGCTCCTGCACCACAGCGAAGAGTAGCCCCCGCTGACTGCAACTAGAGAAAACCCACACACAGCAATGAAGACCCAACACAGCCAAATATAAATAAATAAATAAATTTTTTTTTTTTAAAAAAAGAGTAAATCCTAAACGTTCTCATGACAAGGAAAAAAATTATCTTTATTTTTTTTGTATCTATGTGAGATGATGGATGTTAACTTACTGTGGTAATCATCTTGAGATATATGTAAGTCAGGTCATTATGCTGTACAATTTAAAGTTATAAAGTGCTATGTCAAGCATGTCTCAATAAAACTGGAAAAAAATAATGAAGAGTCATAGAAGGAGGGTATGAGATTGGAAACAATCTCCAGTAAAATATTTCCTTGATGAAATATGACGTAATAGCTTGCCAAAACCCCAAAATGATTGAAGCAGTGACTATTGAAATCATTCTGCACATGTAAACTTAAAATATATATCTAGGCACAATAGAAGAACTTGAAAAGCAGTCTGATTTTTATGTTGATGTGAAAGATGATTAAGGTATAATTGCTTTGCACTATGCTTTGTTTTTAACCTTTAATTAACTTTAGTTGTGTTTTTAAATTTTTTGACCTCATATTCACCTTCAGATGGTGACATTATTTGCATTTAAAAAGAGACACCTGATAGTGCCATTCTGGAATCAGGCATTAAGGAGAAAATGAATGCAAGTCTGACAGACGACATAACATTTTCAGCTGGAAATGTTTGTTATTACAATTAGTATAAAAATACAGAATAAAAATGACAACTTGATTCTGCCTCTGAAATTGTCATACACAGTAGTGAAAACTTTTTTTCTCAGGACATGTATCTTTTCACAGCATTACTAAACGCTGATGAAGAGAGTGTCCTTCATAGGGTTTCCAGTTTTAACCTCACATCTCCATTTGCTCCCTTCCTCCTTTCTTGCTCAAGTTGATCGTCATCTTCAAGAAGACTCTTCTTCAGTTCTACCATCTGTGACCCCTTCATTTTATAAGTCACTGTAACAATTTATATAACTTTCAGATTTGTTACCAGGTTGAACCTTATTTTTAAAGTTGCGTTATTGTAATTAACCTAGAACATAACATCCTTGAAGGGGAAAAAAAACTATCCCTCATAATCATCGTATCCAAATGCCTGTCTCACGTGCATAGTCTTGACTCCCACTCAGCCTCTTAAGAATGGGACTTGGGCCTGAAACACTTCCTTACCAAGAGATAGAACACCCACAGAGCCCATGCCAGCCTTATTGCTTCATATGGGAATATCTGTTATTGTTTCATGCTCAATGAGTACTATTTTGGCTTTGCTTAAAGCATGTATGTTTTATGGCACCTGACCAATCCCACTGTTAAATCTGTCTTCCATGGGGGGGAAGGATAGGGTTCCTTCCACTGGGGCATGAAAGGGGGTACTCATAGGTGAATCACCAAAACAGACCCCCTGGTCATGGGGGGGACCTACCCCTACCTTTGAAGCTGTCTCTTCTCTGTGTAACTAAAGCATTGTTCTATCCAGTGCTTAACTGCTTTGTGTTTTCCTTGGCAACCCTGATACCAAACTGCAGAGGGCTATCATGTATATTGGAGGCTATAGGTAATGTTCTTTTACAAAGGTGAAAAGTCAGAATGACTTAAGCACAGGAAACAGAGCACAAAGATTAGAGCTAAGAAATAGACTTGATATGGACTTAGGTTTGTTCTTCTCTGTTACAAGGAAGATGGATTTATACAACAAATGTGAATAAATCATTAAACTTGGAGTGGCAAGTTATGGGTGTATGAGCAGACTGTGTGTCAAATTCAAGTATATTGAAAGACTTACAGATTGTTCCTTTGATTTAACTTGGCATAGTTTTCATCTCTAGTTTCTTTTGGTTTACATGGTTCACTAAATAAAATATGTATTTATTAATTTGGTTGCTAATGTAGTGATAGGACCAGAGGGATAATTAACATACTCATAATTATAAAACATTTCATCACAACAGTCATGTTGGTGAATCCATATTGTGATTTAATTTCATGATAAATTTTCTTATTTCATATTGTAAAGTTTTAACATAATGTAAACATCGTAAGATCTAATTAGTAAGTTCTATAGGAATGATTAGTCCAAGAATGTTTTTCAACAAGAAAATTGCATGGTTTTGAAAACTTCACCAGTGTGCTACACATGAATTATCTGGCCGCTGCATTTATTCCCAGACATCACTTCTTGAGACAACATCTCAGGAGAATGGGCGCTTTAACTATACCCAGTGTCTCATACCTCTCACTGGGCATTTTGATTCCTCATAACATGAAGGGACTACAACTTTCTTGAATTAGAGTGGCTGTGGGAAATTTTGGTAACTGGATTAAATTGGAAAGTTAGTATATAAGCTAGGCATTTTGTTCCTCTCATGCTAACAAGAATGATGTGACTATCTTTATGGAGCATTTTGTTTTCATGATATTTTGTAGTGTGACCTTAATCACAGCTCTTGCTGTAGGTAAGTTGTTTACAACAGTATGTAATTGAACCAGATAACAATCTCTTGAAATGGCTTGCTGAGGACAGGAATCTGTTATTGTTGTTGTGTATTTTTATGATTGAGCTGGTCATAGATTTTGCTACCATGTGAATGTTAATAAGTCTACATCTGGGAACGCAGCTTCTAAACATCTGATTATGAGAGTCAAATATACCTTTTGGTTTTCTGCTTCTATTCCTTTGCTCCAGTTATTCTTTCTGCTGTGAGAGGACTGTAATTCCTCAAAAATACGTCACTAAGTAAACTCATCCTTTATCCCATTATTATTCTCTAGGGAACATATCATTTGTTAAATGAGCAGGTGAAAAAAAAATGAAAGGTTTTCCTTCTTTCTCTCATCAAACACAAATCAGTATAACTTTGATGCTGTAACTAATGGAATTACTATATATTTTAATTCAAAATTGCCGTTATATGCTAGGAGGTAGACAATCTTCACTTTTTTAACTACATTCATTGTTATTCTCCGCTTTAGTCCATATATAAAAAGGTACCCTTTGTCAGTTCAGACTCGAGTTCTCTCTAGTTCTCATTGCTTTACTTAGGTCTTCTAATTATTAAATTAATGTAAAAATTAATTTCGAGATTTCATGTGTGTGTGTGTGAGAAAGGTGTATGTTCTCCAAGAAGTATTAAGTTATATGCTATAGTACATGGGTGAGTTCACACAAATTTGATACAGGTCAATACAACATTTTTGTAAGAAAGTAATAACATCAGTAACAACTAAATTGGGTTTGTGCCTTACAAATATTTTCATATATGTGTATTTATATAGATTTTCATATACATAAAATGATGTAATTGAACAAGCATTCCCTTAATTTATAAAATATTTTACAGCTAAAAGCAAAACAAAACAAAGAACCACTTAATACATCTGTACTGCTGAAGTCTGAGATGTCAGATTACAGCTGAATGTGTTTCCTTCTTATTTACAACAAAATAAACAAGCAAAAAACTGAAAATGGAATCATATTGAATGTAAATTCAATAGTGTAGGTTTCATCTTTATGGAGTTGCCATCACTAATCCTATCTTCAGTGATGTGGTATACCATGAGTCCTGTGTCTAGATTTCATTACCTACAACGCTGTTTTATACTGATATATTACATTGTCTATGCCTTAGGTACTGCTTTTATTTTCATGATACCCTGTTACTTATGCAATTCTGTTTTTGAAAAACAGATTTTACCTCTGCATTTTACAGCACAATGTGATTTCTTTCACTTAGGATCATTTTATATTCTCTAGGAAATTCAATTAGCAGTTTGCTGTTCATATTATCATAATGTTACCAAAATCTCTTAAAATATGAATATATTAACTTTTTTTTTCAGTGACACAGATGTGTTGTTTTAGGTTGGATGTAATGGAATGCATTTCCTAGGAGGCTTGAGATAGAAACCTATTTATTGATTGATTGATTGATTGCCGTGTTTCAACTTGACATCATGTGGGCAATTGATAAATTATATTACAGTCAAATAATCCTGTTGATCAATTTTTATTGGGGTCAGTCTAATTTTGGATTGTCTCTTCCATGTTTCTGGCTATAAGTAGAAGGCCTCCTTAGATATTTTTGTTATGACAACATATAAACATGTCTAAGCCATCCATACTCAACTAAATATGATATTTTTGCCTAGACTTGGCACTTGTAATATGTACATTATCCACAGTTACTATTTTTTTTAATATAAATTTATTTATTTTTGGCTGCGTTGGGTCTTAGTTGCTGCGCGTGGGCTTTCTCTGGTTGCAATGAGCAGGAACTACTCTTCGTTGTGGTGCATGGGCTTCTCGTTGCAGTGGCTTCTCTTGTTGTAGGACACACACTCTAGGTGCGTGGGCTTCAGTAGTTGCAGCACACAGGCCCAGTAGTTGTGGCTCATGGGCTTTAGGGCGCAGGCTCAGTAGTTGTGGTGCGCGGGCTTAGTTGCTCTGCGGCATCTGAGAGCTTCCTGGACCAGGGATAGAACCCGTGTCCCCTGCATTGGCAGGCGGATTCTTAACCACTGCGTTACCAGGGAAGTCCCCACAGTTACTATTTAGTTATCTAATTTGGTTAAAAGATTATATGTTTATCAGTAATGACTTCCTTATTCAACTTTGTAACTTCAGCAGATTAGCTCAGTTCTTATCATGTAATAGATGGTCAATAGATGCAAGTTATTTTTAATTAAATTTGCTGAATGATCTCAGCATCAAACAAAGCTGAATTATAACTGTATCAAAATGTTTATAGCATATGTGAAGCACTACAAAAAAGACAGAGTATCAAGTATATTACAAATGATTTCAGACTTGTTTGAGAGAAGCAAGAAGGCAAGAATGTCTGAAAGTGTCAGTTCAGTGACAAGCAGCAAGCAAAGTGGGTTGTTAAATCACACCCGAGTTTCAGACGTATATATAAATAATCAGTAAGTATTTCTGGAGTCCAAAGAATGTGTTGCTAAACAAAAAATAGTTTAAATGCTACATATCTGAATATTGGTAAAATATTATATATAGAATTAACCACCTTAGGATTTGTAAGATATTAAACTTTAAAGATTGATCACATTTCAGAATACCCCCACTCAGCTAAGGGTGGTTAGCTATCCTGATCCCCCTGAACAAGGCGAGGAAGATGACAGGAAGAATATCAATGGAGTGTGCAATAGAATTTTTTTAGTCACAAGTTTTCATTTTTAAATTCAATGTATGACTGAAAGTGTATCATTTCAAAATGCTTTTATGCACCAATATATTAGGTTACAAGTTTTAATAAGAAGATACAGTCCAAACACAAGAAGTAACTTACCTTGGACATAGAAAATCTATTCCATGTATATTATTTTGCTTACATAAACCTTCATGATTTATGTAGTTGTACACCATTGACTATGAAACTACATTTTTAGTGTGCTACAGGAATTTCATGGTTCCAACCAAGATTTAAAACCTTGTTACTCCTAAGTTAATCTTGTTATTTTAGAAACTCTCTGTAGAATGTAATTCATACTACTTCGAAAGTAACTTTGCACTACTGAGTGAAGTAATGGTTCAGTGGGGAACTTTGTATATCAACACCATAATATGTATAGTTAATTCATGATTATCCATGAGTAGGTAATACAATTTGAAGATTTTCTTAGACTTTAAATGGTTTCATTCTTTGTTATTGTTATTGTCATCATAATGTTGTTTGTCACTAGTTAACCACAAAAAACTAAGGATGCCTAAGGATCCTTTTTCTGAACCACCAAATAAGCCCCCATGTTAAATTAACTATGAAAGAGAAGCAGAAATGTTGTAAAAGAGACTACAGTGTGATTCAAATTCTTATCAAATAATTAAACCCATTGCAAGTCATTTATTTTATATGTGTATGTATATAACAGAATATAATGTTTTAAAAATTCATCATTTTAGAATCCTGTAAATTAATAAGGAAAAAGGCAAACAAATATATAGGAAATTGGACAAAATGTTTCAGATGGCATGTCACAAGAGGGTACATGAAATACACTATGGAAATGGGCAGAAATGATAATTAGGAATAGGTGGGGGGAAAATGACTAAATGCTATTTATGAAGATTCTCTGTGTCACTAGTACTAAGTTGATAAATGCAAATTAAAGCAAGATAGTGCCTCAAAGACCAATTTTTAAACTTCGTAGTAGAATACACTTATTGGTGATCATGTTGGGAGACTGGTACTGTTACCCACTGCTGGTGAGCATTTAAACTGGCACATATATTATGGAAAATAATCTGGTATTAATTAAACTAATATGCACATACTCTAAGGCTGAATTTCCATTCCTTGACTTATATCCCAAGCAAGTTTTCACAAATTTGATAATGATCAAAGAACAAGATTTATATAATAGTGTTGTTTGTGGTAGAAGATATTTGGATGTAATCTAAATGTCCATTACTAGGAAAATGGATCCATTGGTAAATGTTTTAAAGGGGAAAAAAAGAGAGAAGTGTGTTGTGTGAAATGGTGCAAAATAGATGGTAATTTATAGCATAATATCATTGATGAAAATTAAAAACAGATACATCAAATAATACTATATATTTAAGGACACATTTTATATTTTAATGAGTGCAATAGGATGAAATAAGGAGCTCTGAAGAAAAAGGTTAAAATTAAATGAAGAGAAATTTGTTGCAAGGTCATCAGGTAACAGTGTTCTGTGATGTGAGGGATCTGGTTTTCCCTCTCTTCTGTGGATCTGAAATAAAAGCAGAACTATTATTACAATATTACAAGTATAAATATTATAAGTGCTTATTATGCCTAACAATGTATGGAATTTACTCAAAGGAAAACTGGAAATGAGTGGAGCTTAAAAAAGAGTGCACAGAATGTAGAGGAACAAGAAAAATAAATGCAATAAAATAATAAAGGTTATAGAAAAGGACAGTCAATAAAATCAAACATGGATAGCTGATATCCTCAAATTAGAGAGAAAACCATTCAAAAGTGTGAAGAGGGAAGGGTTTAGTCTATAGATTTATATGTATCACTGTGTTTCAGGAAAATCTAATAGTCAAATCAAATCAAAATTTATTCTGGTAATATACTAAACCTCAGAAATAAATTCCATTCAAAAAAGAATAATAAAGCACCGAAAAAATATTTAAGACAAACAAAAGTAGTTCCAAATTTATACTTTGAAAACTATAAAACATTGTCAAAAGAAACCAAAGACGATTTCAATGGAAAAACATCTCATGTTCATGGATTAGAATCCTCCCAAAACTAATCTACAGATTCAATGCAATCTCTATCTGATTCCCAGTTGACTTATTTATAGAAATTGGTAAGCTGATTCTAAAATGTATATGAAAATGCAGGGGACCCAAAAAAGGGAAAACCTTTCTGTTTCAAAAAACACAATCAGTGAAGTGAAAAGACAACCCATAGGATGAGATAAAATGTTTGCAAACTCAGATATATGATAAAGAACTTGTATCTGGAGTATATAAAAACTTAGTACAACTCTTTTATTAAAAGCCAACCCAGTTTTTAAAATGGGCAGTGGATCTGTATAGACACTTCTCTGAATAAGGTATGCAAATACCCAATAAGCAGATGAAAAGTTGCTCAACATCATGAATAACTAATGATCTGGGAAACGTATTATATGTATTATACCTTAAATGGGTGAGCTGGATAATATGTTAATTGTATTTCAATAAGCTGTTTAATTTTTTTAGTAGGCAATGGACTCAAATTGATATTTTTAAAGATAATATACAAATGGCCAACAAGCACATTAAAAAATGCTAAGCATCATTCACATTCATGGAAGTGCAAATCAACACAATGAAAAACTACTTTCACACCAAGTATAACAAAGATCAAAAAGGTTAAAATAAGGTATGGGAAGAACGTGGATTAATTAGTACTCTCGTATGTTGCTGATGGGAATGTAAAATGGTACAGCTGCTAGGGAAAACAATTTGACAGTTTCTCAGTGAGTTAAATATAAAATTACCATATGACTCCACTATTCCACTCCTACATAAATAGCCATAACAATTGAAGACAAGTATTCAAACAAAAACTTGCACATACATTTTCATAGCAGCATAATTCTATTTACAGTAGTCAAAACTTAGAAACAGCCCAAGTGTCTATTGCCTGATGAATGGACAAAATATGGTATATCTATACAATGGGATATTATTCATCCACAAATAACAAATGAAGTAGTGATATATGCAACAGTGTGGATGATCCTTGAAAACATTATGCTATGTAAAAGAAGCCAGACCAAAGGCTGCATATTATTTCATTTATATGTAATATCCACAATAGGCAAATACATAGAAACAAAAAACAAATTAGTTATTGCCAGGGTTTGGGAGGAGGGGAGAATGGCTATAACAACTTTATTGGCATGAATTTTCATTTGGGATAAAGAAAAATTCTGGAACTAGATAACAGTGATGGTTGTGAATGCACTAGATGCTACTGAATTGTACACTTTAAAATGTTTAAAATGGTGAATTTAATGATGTGCTTTTTATCATCATAAAAATAATAGATAAACCATTATTGTGAACATAGTACTATGTAAAATTTAATCATCTTTATTTTATGAATTATAAAATAATTCTGTTTTCCAGATAAAATGCACAGCTGAACAAAATGATTTAGTTCATTGTTTCAAATGAATTTTCACCCAGATATATAACATAGGTAATGTTGAAGGATCTCTAGTGTTTGAATTTTCCCCTTCATTTGTCCAAATATGTTCATGTTCTTGAAAGGAAAGCAATTCTACCTATTTGACTTTAATTAAATCATTGTTTAGCCTATTTAACATGAAGATTTTAATTTAAATTTGTACCTTTCTCATATTTGTCAAGGTGGGATAGCACAGTGTTTTAACCATTCTAATAATAATTATTGAAATAAAAGCACAGGATGGTTTTCCAGGGCCGGGCTGCAAAATATTCTTTGTCTGGTTTTGATTTATATTTAAGGTGAATGTAAGTTGTTGGTAGTATTTTCTAATAAGTATGTCAAGTATACCTCAAAGATTAAATTAAAACAGAAGGGTAATATTCGTGGTTTGTGAGGCAGAACCAGTTAAAGTATTCCCATTAGGATAGTGATCTGTGAAAATGGGATCGTGTTTGTGTTATGTGAATTATATTAAGTCATGACAGCAGACTTCAAGGCATGTAAAAGTTCAGCTTAAGATAGTGACGTCACTAAGATAGTCTACTAGGAAGCTTTAGGCCCTCCTTATTGCTCATAGGAACCAAATTAGCAACAATAGAATGATCAGAATGCCTTGGTGAGAAGTGTAGAGAACAGTTGAGAAGCTACAGCAGTCAGACCAATGTAAAATCAAGAAAGTGTTCCAGCAGTAGGAGTAGAAAAAATTGTGGCATTTTGCACACCCTTCCATGCCCTTCTTTCTCCCTGACTTACTGTGGTGAAACTAGGAAGAAACCTCACACATTGGCCATCCTCCTTTGGGACAGATTCAAAAGAGAGGATCAAGAGTCAATGTTCTGGCTAGTCTGGAGGCTGCTTGAAGGACTGGAATCTGTCTTGCCTGACTCAGAACACTGACAGTGGTGCCATTTTTTGGAAGCCCCTGAAAACAGACTCTATCACTGTAGCCTATTAGAGCTTCAGTTCTGCAGGCAGATGCTAGGTGGAGCAAGAGATTATGAACTTCTGAAAATAAGCATTGATAAATTGTTTAGGTGAGTTGAGATAATTAAAATCACATGCACACACTCAGAGATGATACATTATCAGAAAAGGTTTGAGAGGACCTAGGCCTCTGTCAAGGCTGATCAGTGATGGTCATCCCCTTTGTTCTAAGACAGCCCATAAATATCAGGAGAGGTGGTGGTTTTTTCAAATGCTGAAGTCTCAACAAAGCATCACAAAGCATAAAAATAAACAGGGAAACATAACTCAATCAAGGAAAACAAAATGAAACTCCAGAAACCAACTCTAAAAACATGCAAATGTAAAAGCTGCCTTACAAAAATTTAAAATAACTATCTTAAAGATGCTCAATGAGCAGAAAGAGAACACAAATAGCCAGCCAAACAAAATGAGGCAAGTGATGCATGAACAAAATGAGAATGTCAACAAAGTGGTAGGAGCTATAAAAAAGAACCAAACAGAAATTCTGGAGCTGAAAGATACAATGAATGGAAAAATTCACTCAGTGGGTTTAACAGCAGACTTGATCAGCCCGAAGAAAGAATCAGTTAATTTGAAAAATAGGTCTTTTGAAATCATTAAGTCACAGAAGTAAAAAGAAAAAAATGAATCAGAGTGAAGAGAACTTGAGACTCATGGGACATTGTTAAGTGGACCCCAATATATGCCTTACTGGAGTCCCAGCAGGAGAAGAGAGAGAAAAGGGGGCAGAATTTATTTGAAGAAATAATGGCTGAAAACTTCTCAAATCTGAGGAAAGAAGTGGTCATACAAATTCAAGAAGCTCAAGGAACTCCAATTATATACATCCAAAGAGACGCATATTGAGACATAATCAAACTTTAAAAGACAAAGACGAAGAGACAGCATTGAAAGCAGCAAGAGAAAGGTGATGTATCACATAAAAGGAAGCTTCCTTATGATTCCCAGCAGATTTCTCAGCAAAAATCTTGCAGGGTGGAAGGGAATGATATGATATATTCAAAGTACTGGAAAAAAAAAAACAAACTATCAACCAAGAATATTGTATCTGGCGAAAATGTCCTTCACAAATGAAGGAGAAATTAAGACTTTCCAAGATAAACAAAAGCTGAGGGTGTTCATTAACACTAGAGCTGCTCTGTAAGAAACATAAAGGAGTCCTTCAAGGCAAAAGCAAAGATGACAGAGAGCAATGTGAAACCACATGAAAATATAAAGTTCTCTCATAAAAATAAATTCAGGGACAAATATAGTAACCTACATTAATGTAAATTTGTTGCATAAATTCACTTTTAATTCTTGTATAGAATTTAAATGAGTAAAACGTAAAAATATCCTATGTTAATTGGTATATAGTATGTAAAGATGGAATTTGTGACATTAATACCATAAAGTGATAGGTGGAGCTATATAGGAAGCTTTATTTTTAAATAACTACAGGGGTAACCAAAAAGAAAATATCTATAGAGCTTACACAAAAGGGAATGAGCAGGCAATCAAATCACGTCACTACTGGAAAAACATTAAAAAAACAGGAAGGCGTTGAGAGGAAAGGAAGGACAAAAAGGTAAGGTACAAGATGTACAAAAAACAATGAATAAAATGTAAATAGTAAGTCCTTTAATATCAGTAATTAGTTTAAATGTAGATTGATTAAACTTTCCAATCAAAAGACATTGTTCAGGTGAATGGATCAAAAAAACCAGGAAGTGTATGTTATCTTCAAGAAACTCACCTTAGAACTAATGATAGAGACTGAAGTGAAAGGATGGAAAAAAATATTCCATACAAATGGTAACCCAAAGAGAGCAGGGGTGGCTATACTAATATCATACTTTTAAGTATAAAAGCTGTTGTTACAAGAGATATAGAAGGACATTATGTAAAGATAAAAGGATCAATTCACCAAGAAGATGTATCAATTATAAATATTTATGCACCAAACATCAAAGCTCCTAAATACATAAAATAAACTTGACAGAATTGAAGGGAAAAATAGGCAGCAATAAATAATATTAGGAGACTTTGATACTCCATTTTCAATAATGGATATAAGAACCAGATAGAAGATTAGCAAGGAAATGAAGGACTTAAACAACAATATAGTGAAAAGTGACAGATACTCTAGACTTATTGGTAAGGTATTTGTGTGTCAAAGGAAAATAAATCTGAAAGAAATTCCACAGCCTTTTATCTCAGTGAAATTTCTAGGGATTCAGTGATGCGGAGCATATCGATATATCTAAGGTGAAGGATATGTGGTTGCATGTGACCTCACCTACAATGAAGCAAGAGACACAACATTTAGTGTATCTGTATGGATTTTGGAGGAAATGTATTCCTCATTTGGGAACGTTACTGCAGCCCATTTTTAAATTGAGGTTTAATTGACATATAACATTATATTAGTGTCAGGTGTATAATTTAATGTTTCAGTATTTGTATACATTGTGAAATGGTCACAAGTCTAGTCAACATCCATCACCATACATAGTTACAGTTTTTTTTTCTTGTTATGAGGTCTTTTAAGATTTACTGTCTTAGCAACTATAGCATTATTAACTGTAGTCACCATGCTGTACATCCCCATGACTTATTTACTTTATAACTGGACGTTTGTACCTTTTGACTTCCTTAACACATTTTGTCCACCCTCCAGCCCATGCCTCTGGCAACCAGCATTCTGCTCTCTCTTATCTATGAACTTATTTTTTGTTATTGTTATTTGTTTGTTTAGATTCCACATATAAGTGATATCATATGGTATTTGTCTTTTTCTGACTTATTTCACTTAGCATAATGCTCTCAAGCCTCATCCATGTGGTTGCAAATGGCAAGATTTCAGTCTTTTTTTTATGGCTGAGTAGTGTTCCATTAGGTATATATCACATCTTCTTTATCAGTTCATCCATTGATGGACACTTAGGTTGTTTCCATATCTTGACTATTGTAAATAATGCTGCAGTACATATGGGGTGCATGTATCTTTTTGAATTACTGTTTTTGTTTTCTTCAGATAAATAAAAGTAGAATTGCTGGATCATATGGTAATTCTAATTTTAATTTTTTGAGGAACTTTCATACTGTTTTCAGTAGCGGCTGCACCAGTTTACATTCCTACCAACAGTGCACAAGGGTACCCTTTTTCCCACATTCTCACTGATACATTATTTCAGTTCCTTTTGATAACAGCCATTCTGACAGGTATGAGGTCAATCTCATTGTGGTTTTAACTTGTATTTCCCTGATGATTAATGATGTTGAGCATCTTTTTATGTACCTGTTGGCCATCCGTATGTCTTTTTTGGAAAAATGTCTATTCAGATCCTTTGCCCATTTTTTAATTGATTGTTTTAACTATTTCCCTTTTGAGAAACATTGCTTAGCCTGCTACTGGGCCTTAGTATTGACTGAATGTTTAACCATGGACTACCAAGTTGCCATGGAACCTGAGTTGCCCATTATGTTCTGGGTGTTATCTGAGCCACCAAGACATACATTTGGTTGTGTACAGCAGCACTCCCTCATCCAGTGGAGGCGGTACATATGTGATTGGGTTTGAGCAGACCCTACAGTCACAAGTAAAGTACATGTAGAATGGGCCCAAATGTCCATGGTCACCATTCTTGCTACACTGCCTTCTCTCTCTAAGCCTGAACCTATAACCTATGGGGAGTTTCCTATGGTCAGGTAACTGAGGAAGAGAAGACTCAGGCCTGGTTTACAGATGATTATGCACAGTATGCAGGCACCATCCAAAAGTGTAATGGTGTAGCATTACCACCCCTTTCTGAGACACCCCTGAAGGACAATGGTGAAGGGATATCCTCCCAGTGGTCAGGATGTTGAGCAGTGCAGTTGGTTGTTCACTTCACTTGTATGTAGAAATGGCCAGATGTGTGATTATATACCTATTCATGGGCTTGGCTAATGGTCCATTGACAGATGAATGGATGAACAAAATGTGTGTGTGTGTGTGAGAAAGATGAAATATTGTGCAATCTTAAGGAAATTCTGTGACATGCTAAAGCATGGATGAACCTTGAGGACATTTTGCTTAGTGAAGTAAGCTAGTCACAAAAGATAAATACTGTGTGATTCCTCTTTAATGAGGTATCTGAAGAAGTCAAAGCAAAGAAATAGAAAGTAGAATGGTGGTCACCATGAGCTGGTAGGAGGGGAAAAAGAGGGGTTGTTGCTTAATGGGTTTAGAGTTTCATTTTGTTTTGGCAATCTTTGTTTCACAATGAAAATAAACTTAACACTACTGAACCATACACTGAAAAATGGTTACGATGGTAAATTTTATGATTTTTACTACAATTAAAAATAATAAAAATTTTAAAACAAAATTTTAAAAGTTCAGCTTTAGAAGACTGAGAAGAAGCTAATTCCCATTAAGTTCTCACTGTGAGCCCTCCCCTCTATTACATGACTATAACAGTAAATATTAAATACAAAATAAGAAAAACATGAGAGAAAATGAATTTTTAAAAATGATAGAAGCATAACCAAGACTCAAGTGGTTTAGCATGACTGATCTTGTTCCAGGTTACAAAGCAGTAAAAAGTTACCTGAATTTGGCTTGTGCAGAGTAAGAGAGTTTAAAGTATCCTACACGAGGATGTGATCAGATCTATGTTCACTTCTTAAAGTCAGAACCTGGGATGTAGTTTTCCCAGCTGAGAAAATTGGCTGCAAATATGTAAGCCTTCTAGCTCCCTGGGACAGTGTTATACATGGCCCTGTCTGTCCAGAAAGCTGACAGTCTTCAGTCAGGGCTTCATGTAAGCTAGTCATTATATTGGTGCTCAGTCCCTCAGATAGGGCAAGAGTCTTGGACTGCTAGTAGATGAAGTATTTCTGAATTAAGATTTAAGGAGGCAAAGGGAGATACAGGACAGCTGTTTGACAGAGAAATTTGTATCCAAATTAATGTACAAATAAAATGCAGTTATCTTCAAAATATGAACAGGTTTTTATTTTAACGAGATTTAACAAGATGGTGTTGCATTTTTATGGGGAAAACCAGAAAAGGTCCTTAAACATTATGAATGAACAAGTCATTCTATATTTCAAGCCTTATTAATAAAGATAGGATAATTAAGACTGTGATATTATACAAGAGAAGACAGTATTATAAGGGAGTGAAAGAAAGCCCAGAAACCATATATACATCTATAGGAATTTGTTTTAACACATAAGTGGTCACACTGAAGAGCAGTGGGTAAGTTTTGAACTACTAGATAAATGCTTCTGGAAAATGCCTGATGTCATTTTGGTGCTACCATTCCAGGTTAAAGCTGTGGAATATATATTTTTTGTATAATTCCTTTCCCTTTAGGTTATAGGTTGGGTTAGAAAGGAACTGTGTGCAATTTTGAAGTCAGAGGTAAAGCAGAGGGACAGCATGCATTAGTTTTTATGTGGTTGACTGATATGATTTAAATACATAGTAAGAAAATAAGAACAATGCTGCTGTAACTATGATCAGAGAGAAAGATGGATGTTTGATCTCCCTAAAAATGATTTGTTCTTTCATAAGCAAACATTTCCCTTTTTATAAAATACCCTTAGTTTTATATGAGGAAACTCCTTAAAATTATATTTCAATATCTGCTGTTTTCATATGCTCTGTTTAGGAGATTCACAAAGGAATTTTAGTATATAAGGCAATCTAGCATAAAATTTCTGGAGATATGGGTTTAGGAAAACAAAAAATGTTTTATAATAACTTTAAAGAAATTCCTACAGACTGGCAGTGGGGAGTAAAGAAAATTGAAAGTAGGTTCTGTGATACTGAAAATTAACTTGTCACAAATTAAGAGGTACAGTAGAAACTGCATGACTGTGTGTTGCTAATCTGTGCATTATTGGTGTCTGAGTTAATATGAGAAATTGCAGAGGAAGGAGTGAAAGAGATAGCAGATGTAGCTGAGATTCTATGTCCATAAAGTGAAGCAGTTATTTCTATTCCAGTAAGTCAAATACTTATACAAAAGGAGATTCAGGTTTTTTTGTTTTTTTTTTTTTTTTAAGACAAACATATTAAACTAGATACTGAGGAGCTGACATGAATTGATACTGTTATTCTGGAGCTTCAGAAGATACAGTGAACACAACTAGGAATGTCCTCTAGCAGATTTTAAAAGTTTTATTCTACTTGTAAAAATTAAGCTGGCTGGAAACTAGACAGGTTTGTTGAGGTAGTGTTTCATACTACTAGGAGATTAGAAGAGATTTATTAAAGCAAAAGCACTGGTGGGTCATACCCTGTGAACTGTATTGTCTGCCAGGAAGACAGAGGACTCTCTCCTAGAGCTGTGGGCTCCAGGACCTCAGTGAAAGATTTTTACCCAAGTTTAGGGCTGAGTCGTAATAAAAAGGAGGATCTGTGGTAGAAAATACAGAATCTATTACATGCACATAAAAGTAAAATTGAAATGTGAGAGAAAGAGAGCTGGGAGCCACAGAAGACAGCTTAAGGTCAAGATGTGTGCGTCGAAGATCAAGAATTAAGGAAAATGAAGCCAGGGTCTGAAATCAGATTAGTCAGAAAAGAGAACATGTAAATCATTTATGGTAAGAAAGGGATCTATAAGAGAATTTGGATGCAATAGCCAAGATTACTGCTACAAGCCTGCCTAGTCTAATAAAAGCTTATTTTTTCACAGCAAAAAGGCAGTGAAAATAAAATGGCTCCTGACACTTTCTCTTTCTGGAAGACAGAACTAAGTTTTGGAAGCCAGAATTTATTTAGAAGGAAATTAATAACTATTACGTTGTTAACAGCCAAATGTCCAACATGTTTCTTATGAATATTGGTTGAAATAGAATTTTCTTTATTGTCTTGTTAACTTCAATGACCTGAATTAAATTACTGTCAATAGTCAATTGTTCAAAAGAGTCTGGAGTTTGGTTATCTCTGAAATACTAAATAAGTACTATTCGCACTTGATACTGACAAGTTAATTACAAGTATATTTTAATGAACTATCTTATTTCCTCTAACACAAGATGCCATTAGCTGAAATGTATTCCATTATTTTATGAGACCCTAATTAATAGAAAACATTACAGATGCAGTTACGGAAAAAAAATCTGACCACGTTGCATTTTGTTTTATGCTTATGGAAAGAACGCATTCAAGTTTATTTAGACCCAGATGTTTATTATGTACCATTCTTTTGTATACATAAGGAAGTAAAATATAAATGAAATAAATGGATTAAGGTATGTCCAAACTTTCTTTTCACTCAGAGCCATCGGTGTTCATCTTTTTCCATAAAATGTCATATTCTGGAGCATCAAGAGAATTGGCTTGCCACACTTAAGATAGCACACCACTGTTGTCTCTGGGATTTTCTCCAGAGTTGCTGACACCTATCTTAAAAGTGTCTTTCTTACATACACACAGTGAAGACAAATTCCACCTGCTGCCTCTAAGGTGAGCCGGTTGTCCAATGTATTTGACTGGTAAATTGGGGAATAATGAACTAGAAATTCCTGGCTCAGTAACTTTCTCTTTCTCTTAGTTATCTGATGGCAGGCAACACAGATATCTCTCCACTTCTCATTTGAAAGTTTTATAGGGTAGAAGTGGGAATCCCACAGTGGAGTTAGTGTTTTATTAAGCCCACTTACCCACAGATTTGTGTCTTCTTCGTAAATTGATCTTCATATGCCTGTTTATTTCCTAATAGGTTTAAAATCTGATCAGAGAGAATATTTTCCTTTACTGTAGATGAGAGTAAATAATATGTATGTACTACTTGAAGTGTTTTACAAGGCCACTGCCATCAGAGTATGTGGCTGCAGTTTTAAAAAGGAGGGGAATGGGCTACAGAGAGCGAAGAGATTATTAGATGGAAGATAAAAAACTCTGAATCAGATGGTTTTTAAAATCTCTAGTAACAATAATGTTATTTGAATGGAAATCATTCCATGAGGCAAAACTTACAATTCATAGTCTCGTATCCAGTTCTTTAAGCGTAATATCTTTAATTGCCATTTAATGTTAGACATTTGGGAATAAAATGTAAAGCGACATAGGCTTGGGAACAGTCCCCTTTCTAGTAGAAAACAAACACAGTTAAGCAATAGACATAAAATGTGGTGAATTCTATCATCATAGTAATAGGTTGTTATGAGACAATATACTACTATAGCAATATTGCTCTGTCTCCAAATGCACGTGTGTAAGAAATATCACTATTTTCTATAATTAAAGTTTTCCTACAAGCCCTCAGTGCTTCCAGGCCCTTAGGAAATGTTGTCTCATTAATTCTACAGGTATTCTGCTCTGGGTTTATACTCTGGTAGAGTCATTCCCCCAAAGAGCATGTCTTGAGTATCTGTAATGAGCACTGTTACAGTTCTTGAATGTTCTGAAGCCCAAAGATGTTGCAGGGCATAAGCCACCTCCAGTGCTGGTCTTACTCGGGCGGTGGCAGAGAACAACGTCTCAGTGCTAAGGGCTAGGGATCCAACACTCCTTTCGTACTTCTCCCTTCCTGGTGTAATTTTTTACATAATTATTGGCAGGGCTTACTCTCCTCCTTCTATACTTTCTCATATAGACCTTTTTACTGAAAACCCATCCTTCCTCAATGATTTTAAGATTTTGAAGACAAAAGCTTGGAAGTCCTGCTGACTTGTACTACTTATTTTTTCCCCTGGCAGACAACTCCCCTGAGGCAGAAAGGCATGAGACCTGCTATTCCAAGAATTATGGAGAAAGAGAAAAAAGAAAATGTGGTTAGACAGGAAGAAAAAAAGCTTCCCAAATTATATCTAAAAATATTATCTAGCGACACCAGTCAAGAGATGGTCAGGAAAGATTATATTTAATCTGATAACTGAAGTAGAAAGGCCAAGATTGTTTGAAACAGAGGAAGAATGCTTGTTTGAGAATCCACAGGGTAGAGAAGACATTTTATGCTTGCTGCTGAGAGGTTTTCAATATATCTGTAGCTTAGAATATGGGAGGAGGTGAGAGGGATGGAGAAAAAATAAGACAGGCAAGATAAACAGGCTCTAGGACTTTTATACAACCATATTAAGCAATTTTAATTTTATTTTAAGGGCAGAGGGACGTTTTGAAAATGTTTAAAGCAAAGACAAGGTTGATTTGCATTTTAGAAATCTCACTCTGGTTTCAAGCCAGAGGGAAAATCCTCACACCTCTCACTACTAAATGCTTCTTTTGTCCCTGAGCTTTTATTGGACTAGTAATCTTTCCACCTGCTATTTATTTCATAAGATACATTGTAATTCTGCCATAAAAATTAAATATCTTTGCATGATATTTGAGGGATAATCAAACCAGTTTTTTCTAACCTCATTAATTCCTAGTTCATACTTGTTCCAGAGTTTCCATATCAAAGTCCATGCCTGATAAATTCTAATCACAGTTTATTCCATACTGGAGAAAAAATACTCTATCCATTATTAATTCATCATGAGAATTTCAAGCATGAAAACAAATATTTTTAATAAAATTAATTATAGAATCCTTGAGTTTAAAGAAAACAACTTTACAAATGTGTCCTTTTGTCTTATTTAAAGATTGCCATAATACTTCTAAAGAGGGAAATTTAAAAATCTTTTTCCCATTAAAATTTTTTTTCCCATTTTAATTGCAGTAGCCCTCACTGTCAACAAACATATCTGTGCTTTTGCTATCAAACTTAATTCAAATCTACCTGCTTTTGTTCTCCCCCTTTGAGTATAATTTATCAGTAACCACTCAGCAACTACTCCTTAGCATTAATATGTAAATGAAGGCTGGTTATATAACATTCCCTTTGAAAGAGCATTTTTGGCATCTGTATATTTCTTCTTGATCTTAACTTTTTTAGGGCTGAAGAGAATGTTCCAGATTTTTTGAGAGCCTACAAAGCCTAAAGGCCTTATATTATTAGCTCCCTCCCCTGAAACCCATAACTCTGCAGTGTCTCGTGTCCTCACTCAGCGCTTCCCTACTTTCCACTCTCCTGGAACCTCCCAGATCTTCCTAGAAAATGCCCCCCACACTCCTGGCTCAGGGCCTTTAAACCGGCAGTTCCTCTGGCTGTAGGCAGTGCTTGCCTTCAAATGTCCACACAGCTTGGTCCCTGACTTTCCTTGTCTTTGTTCAAAAGTCCCTTTCTCAGTGAGGCTTTTTCTAACCACTCTAAATAAAATTACAAAAACAATCTCTGGCGCACTACTGTAATCCTTATACCCTTTTCATACTTTTCTAAGTATTTATCACTTTTAAATATACTTTATCAAATCCTTTTTAATTTTTATTTTTACTCTGCCCCTTTAAAATGTAGACCTTTACGAAATTAAAAAAAAAAAAAAAATTACTGCTCTGTTTACTGCTGTATCTTCGGGGCTTAGAGAACTGCTTGGAAATTGTGTGGTTAAGAAATATTTGTCCGATGAATTGATTAAATACTAAATGCTTCAAGAATCCTATTTCTCTGTACTTAATATGTATCAAGGCAAATTTTCATGTTCATCTTGAATATATATACAAACACAAAATTTTATTTGTAATCACATATAATTTATCTACAATTATATTATCATATATGTGATTTACTCTAGTAATTGAAGAGTAAGAGATCATATATATGGTCCAGAGAAGTGCCGAATTAATGCTATCAAGGTTTTATCTTATAAATGCATGGAAAAAATTGGAAGGCCTTTATCAGTCATAATTTAGTCCTCAGAGCACACACACATGTGCATTTGTGTTTTATCTTGAGTATCAACAATCTATTAATGCTAAATGATTAAAATAAAAGATCAAATAATTCTTAAAGTAGTGAACAGTAAGACAAGTATTTATATTTGTATTATTAAACCCTGTACATGTACGCACCACACACACACACAAAACAAGGATTTAGCAGCATCCCATGAATTTTAACATGTTGTATTTTCATTTTCCTTCAGTTTAAATATGTCTTGAAATGTCCCTTGAAATTGCTCTTTGTGCTAAGGGCCGTTTGGAAGTATGTTGGTAATTTTTGGATATTTAGATACATTTCCAGATATGTATTTATTATTAATTTCTCGCTTAATTCTGTTATGTGTCGAAACACACTTTGCTTGATTTATTTTAAATTTCAGGTTTTTTTGTTTAATGGCCTAGAATATGATGTTTCTTAGTGAATGTTCTGTGTTTTATGTTCACTTTAAAAGAAAGTATATTATGCTGCTTGGGGAAGAAATATTTTGTAACAGCCTATTGGGACTACTTACTTGGTGATGGTATTCAGTTTTCTCTATTGTTTCTGATTTTCTGCCTATTCTGTTGATTACTGAAAGGATGCTGTTAACATTTCCACATGTGATTGTGGATTTGACTATTTCTCCTCTCATTTCTAACAGCTTTTTACTTCATGAATTTTGATAACTCAGTTTTCAGATGCATACATATTTAGGATTTACATGTTCTCTTAGAGATGTAATTTCCTTTATCATTATGTAATATCCCTCTTTATCCCTGATAATATCGCTTGTTATGAATTCCAATTTTTGATATTAATATTGCTATTACAGTTTTTTTAATTTGTGTTTGCATGGTATATCTTTTCCATCTTTTATCTTTAATTTCAAATTTAAAGTAAGTTTTTTTTAGATGGGTTTTCTTTAATCAGATCTGATCATCTCAGTGTTTTACATGAAGTGTTGGACTTATTTACTTTTTTACACTTCGTTTTATTGTGTTAAGAACAGTTAACATAAGGTCAGACCTCTTAACACCATTTTAAGTGCACAGTACATTATTGTTGACTCTGGGTACAGTGTTGCACAGCAGATCTCTAGAGCTTATTTGTCTTGATTAACTGAAACTTTATGCCTGATGACTAGTTACTCATCATTTCCTCCTCTCCTCAGCCCCTGGCAACTACCATTCCACTGTTTGATTCTATGAATTGGACTTTTTTAGATAACTCATATAATTGGAATTAGGGTCTCAAAGAAATATTTGTACTCGCATGTTCATTGCAGCATTATTCAGAATAACCAAGATTTGCAAACAACCTATATGCCCATCAGTAGATAAAAGGATAAGGAATATGTGACATATAAACACAATGCAATACCACTCAGCTTTAATGAAGAGATTTCTGCAATATGTGACAACATGGATGGACCTTGAGAACAGTATGCTAAGTGAAATAAGCCAGTCACAGAAAGGAATGAGCATTTACAGTATGCATCTTCATATAATCAGAATCTACCCTTAATTAATATTTTACTGCTTCATATTTAGTGAAAAAGTCTACTGTAGTATATTACTAATCCTTTTTCCCATCCCTTTGATGTTTTTGTCATGGCCCTTACTTTTACCTATCCTGTAAACATACAAACAGTTATATTTAATAATATTTAAAAGGAAGACAAGTAATTTTCTGTCCGTCATTTATTCCATTCCAGAGCTCTTCATTTTTTGTAGATTCACATATCAGTCTGACATCACATTATTTTTGCTTGAAGAACATTTTTAACAGTTTTGTGGAGAAGATCTGTTAACAGTGAATTCTCTTGAGTTTTTGTTTCTCTGAGGAAGGCTTATTGCTGTTTCATCTTGAAAAGATACTTTCTCTGAGTATATATTTCTAGGTAGGAATATTAAATTGTTTTCTTTAAGCATTTAGAAATGTCCCTTTATTATCTCTGGCTTGCATAATTTTTGACATTTTTATCTTTCTTACTCTGTTTGTATTTATTTTTCTCTGCCTACCTTTAAGTTTTTCTCATTGTCTTTGTATTTCAGCATTTGAATAGGATATGCTTAACATATTTGTTTGTTTGTTCCTGCTTTGTTTCTCCGAGCTTCTTGGATATGTGCTATATTGTCTGTCGTTAATCTTGGAAAATTCTCTGTGATTTAAAAAATAAATATTTCTTCTCTTTTAGTCTTTTTTCTCTTTCTGGGATCTCAGTTACACTTAAGTTAGAACATTTAATACCATTCTACAGCTCTTGAATTTTCTTGATTGTAGCTGTTTTATTTCTCTTTGTGTTTCAATTTGTATAGTTTCTGTTTACCTCTCTTTAGTTCACTGATTCTTTGCTTGGCTGCATCAAATTTTTGATGAGCTTATCAAAGACATTCTTCATCTCAGTTGCTGTGGTTTTATTTCTACCATTTCTGTTCTGATCTTTCTTACAGTTTCCATCCCTCTGCTGAAATCACCCATTTGATCTCACATGTTCATCTTTTTAATTTGAGTCTTTTTTTTAACTGCAAATTGCTTATTAAAACACAAAGCAATGGACAGTAAAGAACACTCTTATTATTTTTACTTTCTGATGGGAGTAGGGTGAGGTATGGAAGGAATAGGGACAGATGGAGGTAGCACATAAGACAGCTCTGTCCACCCCTACTGCTTTCCTGAGCCAGCTGGGTTCAAAGGCTCTCAAGTGCATCTTACCGTGCCACTGTAAGTTGTGCACTGTGGCTACAAAGAGGTGGTTTGGCCTCTGCAGGGAAAGGATGGAAACTTAGAGTAGGAGCTATTAAGGCTACCAAGAACTTGACAGTATACTTCAATACTTGGTACAAACAAAATAGAGCAGCCAGGCCTGATCTGAAGGGATGGGGTTGGTTTCCTGACAAGCCAGGTTAGGCTAATAATGATTGAAGAGGCTGCCCTGGGCTCAGAATGGGCAGCTGGTGCTAGGTTGGGAGAACTTGGTGGAAGGAAAATCCAAGGAGGGAGCTAGTCCAGGGTCATATTTCTTTTCATTCCATGAATCATGACATACCAGGGAAGAGAGGGGTCAAGAATGTCTCACTCCTGGTTTTGCCATATCATCTCTGCCTGCCAATTCTCCCCTCCCACATGGCATACTTATTAACATAATTTATTATAGTGATTTAAAAATTCCTTGTCACACAATTCTAACATCTGTGTCATGTCTGAGTCTGGCTCAGATTATTGCTTTGTCTATTCTTAGTGCATTTATTCTTGCCTTCACATATATATTATATTGTATTTTAATGCTGACATCATATGTAGGAAAGAAGAGACTGAGGTAAATAACATGTGTGCTTGGAAGTGGGCACACCTCTCTCCTAGGCCTTTAATGCAAACGTGTGAGTCAGTATAGTTGAGTTGTGCTGCTTTTGTAGTGTTGTTGCTTTAGTTATCATCATTGTACTACAGGCTTCAAATTCCTACAGAAGTACTTTGTATTTGGGGCGAGGAGTGAGGTTGGTTTTCTAGAGCAATGTCTCTCCATTGCTGAGTTTTAGGTCTTCCTCTTGTGGCGTGCCTCAGAACCTCTGCGTGCTCTTTTTCTTCTCTTTTTCCTCTCCTGACAGTATTCTGCTTACTTGTTACTTGAAGCTTCTGTACTTAATGGTGTGGGTGTGGTCTTAGAGGTACATTCTCTGATGTTCTAATTAAGTCTCAATATTAACCTGGAATCATGTCCCTGGGTCTGAGATTATAGCTACTTTAGTCCTGCTGCCCCTTGTCTGACTGTAGTTGTGGGCCCAATGCATAATCCAACTACTTTCTAAGAAATAGTTTTTGTTTGTTTTTTAATCCTGATATATTCCATCAGTTGTAATGACTTCACCAATGCCCTAGGGACTGCAGTTCTTAGTTACCTTTCATTCCCTGAGAGTAAGGGTTTTGTTCAGTAGTGATTAGGAAAGAGGATCTGAGTGGAGTTTCTTGCCCTTCCTGCACAGCCGCTTTCTCCTGGCCCAGGTCTGGATCTATCACATGAATGCCTCTTGGGATTTTTTCCAGTCTTTTCTATGAGCATGCTCAGCTTTCATCAATTTACAACTCTTCTAACTAAACTCTTAGCTTTGCACCTTACCCAAATGACTGAGTCCCTACCTTTCTCCTTTCAATGCATACATCGTCTCTCAAAGATCTCGTACTAGTTGGTCGTTCTGTGACCTTTTTACTTCAGTGGGTTCAAAAATGTTGTAATTTTGAAGTTAGCCCATCTAACTACTACTACTACTGCTACTACTACTACTATCCTTTTTTTGTGAGATTTAGAGAGATGCTCTTTCCAGGACTCTACAGTCTGGGGTTGGAAACTGCAATAGATAGAAATTTAAAGATAGAAATTTAGAGGCATAAATATCCTTAGAGTGACTTTCAGAGTAAAATGAATGTTTAAGCTCATGCTTTCATATCATTCTTATTTCCCAATCATATTAAATCAATAGAACAGTAATTAATAAGCATGATTTCGTAGTTAAAGGAGCATCTCAATGTATGAGAAATTTTAATCAACTTCTAGAATTTGAAAAATGGATGGTAGACTATTTATTGATGAAGCAAAACAGAGAGAGTCACAGCCTATATACATGTGGAGGAGGAGGCAGAGAAGAACAAAGAAGCTGAGCTGCTTTGGGAACCAAAGGGACCCTGGACTTGGAGGCAGCAGGTAGATCAGAGGGAAGGAGTGAGAGGTGGAAGCAGAAATCAGAAGTTCTAACTGAAGACTTTAATGTCATTTACATAACGGTATATTATGCATTCACACTTCCCACCCCTGCCTTTATTTAGAGATTGCAGAGCAGCTCGGAATTTGCCTACCACAAGGAAAAAAAACAGTAGGGTTCTTTTCTGATGGTATTATATAATCTCTCCAGGGGAAGAATGAGCAGTTAGTATAGATGAAGCTGACTTAAGAATAGGATTCCTTATTCTGACATTTGGATAACCCCTAATACTTGGGTTAGTTCCTCTCATGCTCACTGTAAAGAAAAATCTTCATGTAACCAAGCTTTTCTTATTATTACAAGAAAAAAATAATGTTAAAGGACTCTTTGTTTACTTACTAGGTGCCAGTACTTATCTAAAGTAAGAGCCATGGAAAGACAAAGCATTTATCAGCTATTTGAAAAATCCAGAAATTAAAGGCAAAATACCAGTATTATAAAAGCAAAAATGTTGAATTAAAATTAAAAGTAGATATGTGATGAGTAAGAAGACAAATAGTTTTTTTAATTAGAAAACTTCAAATATTAGAAAGAATTCATAATAATCTTACATTCATAGTGAAAATAATTATATGAAGGTGGAATAATGTAAGAAGAGATGGCTTTGGAAATATTAAAACATGATTTCCTAGATTAAAATATAAATAATAGATATGTTGGAAAACAGATTTGGTAAAATATTTTAAAATATATAAAAATAATGAAATAACTTAAAATATGTGTAAAAAGTAAGAGACAGAGACTTAATCCAGGAGTTTCAAAATGAAAATAAATCAAGACATACATATACAGTATTTTAATATTTTCAAGTTGCTTGTCTCCTACACTGTGGCTCCCATTAAAATGTATATATCTTTTCATTAAAGGTGCTGCCACATTACACAAACACAGATGCACACATATATGTATAAATATACACATATATTATACGTGCAAACACATACATTATGTGTAAAAGCGTTAAAGTAACCACCAGCATTGCAGAGGATAAACCAGTGTACTCAGTGGCCTCTGGAGAGTTCTGTGTATGCAGAAGTATGGGCATAACTCTTTATCTTATTATTAATATCTTGTACTAATTTTTATCATTTTAATATCTTGCTTTGACCAACATATTAAAAATAAAACAATATGTTTATTTACATTCTGACTCCAGCACCATATCTCTTTACCACTCAGTAACATTTTGTGAATAACAATATGTAAACAATGTTTCACTATCACCTTGAACAGATTTTACAATCTTCTGATTACACTTGGTTACAGTAAGTATCTCAGTTGGTATCATCTAGGATCTGGTTCAGAATTTCAATCTCAGATTTTTACTTTTCACTGGTCAGGCTTCAGTTAAGGGGATTTAAAATGAAGAGAGAGGTGTTATTTTAATGACTCCTTCTCCTGACTCACCTTGGAGTAGAAGGAGATTGGTTCTGTTTTATAGGCTCTACGTGGCCTGACATGTTGGGTCAAGGAGGGTAAAGAGGAAACACGGCAGTACTTCCAGACATCTCTTAATACGGAAAAAGAAAAACTCACCAAAGATGGGTAGGAAAAACCTGCTAGGTCCAAGACAGACAGACAGACAGACAGACAGACAGACACACACACACACACACACACACACACACACACACACACACTTCTTCTAAACCTGTCATTTCCCCTATGGAAGTATTGCTTATAGTCTCGGGCAGACAGTGTGGGTTGATACAACCCTTAATTATCCCTAAAGGAAATGTCTGGGTTGTAGGTGTTTATGATTCACTTTATAGGGTGAAGGTATTAAAGTGTCTGCATCTCCCCTTGGAATCCCCGTAACCAACAGGACAGCCCCACTGACCATAGTGCTCTTGTGACCTGCCCATTTTGAGACTGGCTCCCTACTTCCAGGATATGTCTCAGTCATTAACTGTTGTACAATTGTTAAAAAGTTATTTCATTTCTTAGTGTCTCTTTTTTCTCATCTTTGATAGAATAATATGAATGTATCTATTTATTTTGTTTTACAAGAACTAAATGAGATCAAAGAGAGTGTGTAGCACAAAGCCTGGCACAGAGTACTTAATTAATATTACTGCTAGTATAACCCCAGCCTTCACATGTTTGGGTAGAGGTGAGTTCTTTCCTCACAGTACCAAAATATTAGTTGTCTGTAAAATCACTTCATTAAAAAAATCAAGAAAATTCAGTTGAAATTCTACTTATCTAGCAATGTGACCTAAAGAAAGTCATTTACCAATTACGTTTCAATCATTTCATCCAAAACTGAGAAGTGGGAGATAGGCTATAATATCTTAATGTATTTTCTAATTTACAAGTTGTTTTATTGTATTTCAGTATATTTTTTTCTTTTTCTGTAACACTTCTTCCTTTACATTAAGGAATGCTGTTAATTTCTCCTCTAAATGAGTCTAGTAGTAGGAGACTTCCACCAGCAAGCTGCCTGAGTTAGTAGTTCACTTCATAACCTGACATTAGTGACAGGTTGTTTCCAAAGAACTGATAGTCATTTAACCCAGAAAGGTAAGGCCAAGGTAAGAGACCTGACAGCCAAAAAGGAAAATCACCTTAACTGGCAGTTTCAATAAAAGTATATGCCTCACAGGCAACAAATTAATTGAACCTAACCTTCCTTTCTTTCTCTCAGTCTCTATTAACAGTGAGTATTCCAAGAGTGAGAATGGTAAAATGTTCTCTAATTCTACATGTTAGAGAGGAAAGTGTGTTTGGAGAAAGGGATGATTTTTTACTCCCTTATCAGAATGGTGTTAAACCCACTTGACTCCAGGACACCACAAGCTTTTTATTTTCCATGAACATTATCTTAACATAGTATAAGAATAAAGTGCCCACATTGATTCCAGGACTTCATTGCTTTATAAATTTTGGACTAAATATGTAAAATCACTCTCTTCATCTAACCAGCGAGACAGTGTCCTATCTAGACTCTCCTGTCCACATTGGATAGGAGCCTTTGACATGTCTTTGTGGGACCAAAGGAATGTTTAGTAAACATTTGAATACAGAGGTGTGGAGTGCAGAAAACAGGTCTAGACTGCAGATGTGTGTTTGGTGGTTAGCATATGGGTGGCATTATTAAAGTAGGACTCGATGAGGCTAGCTAAAATAAACACTTGTAGAAAGAGATGAGGATGAGGGCCTAGATTGCGACCTTAAGGACATGATACTTGAAGATTTTTAGTAAATAAAAGGAAGAATTCCGGAAGAATATGGTGTCATGGAAATGATGAAACAGTGTTTTGGTAACAAAAACGTGGTTCTCTGATAATGAGTTTTGACTTTGATGCAGTCAAGAAAGCTGTAAACGTCTTCATTGAATTTCTACCTTGGTGATGCCAGAGCTGGAATAGTTTTACTTAAGTGAGTGAAAACCTGATTCAACTTATTAACTTTTAAGTTATTTCAAACAGTGTTAATTTAGTAGCACCTATGCAGTGAACTATCTTCAACATTATTGAGGTAAAGTTGAAAAAATTTTAAAAAGAGAGACAGGAATTCCTGCCATATTTAACATGCAATCTAGTGGTAAAAGACAGTTAATAAGTTAAATGATAAAAGACAGTTAATGAGTTAAATGAATAAGTAAAAATAGTGTCAGATGAATAGAAGTGCTATGAAAAAAAATAAAAGCAAAAAAAAAAAACACAAGGTTTTGTGTGGACATTGTAATTTTATTTCTTTTTATTTTTTATTTTTCTTACATAAGCCTTCCATAGCTTTTATGGTGGAGGCAACTCTGAACCACCTTCAACACTCAGGGCACTTGTCCACTTCAGAGAACTTGGGCCAGTGGATAGAGCCCTACCTGACACAGAACACAGTGGGTTACCTCATAGAGTTGGCGGTGGCAGAGTCATAATGCCTCCAGCTGCAGCTGCTGCTACCAGCCCTTGGATGTCTGTGAGATTCGCAGTGGGCAGTGGGAGGACCGGTCCTTGCTGCCCTCCTAGCCGTCCGGCCATGCTGAAGGGGATGAGGACGGGCTGTTGGAGGGCCGGCGTGCCTCCCGGCATCACACCGGCGACAGCAGAGGCTAACTGCTGTGCCGTCAGAAGTGGCTGCAAGGATTGGCTGTAGAAGTCTTTTAATAAGTCTGATGGTAGTGAAAGGCAATGCAAGAATTGCCACATATAATCACATATGCCACACATAGTCACATATAAAGCGTGACTTACTCTCTATTCCCTAGAAAACACAGATTTGTAATGTCTGGCTTTGGTGCCGAAACCTGGCGTCTTCCACTTGTGCTGGAGCATTCCAAAGACGTTGTACAGCATCCCTATCCTCCCTGGGTACCTAGAGTACCATCAGATGTCCTGTTATATGTCACTAGTTGTACAGCAGTTTGAACCTCAACCCCCTTACTTACCATCCTACTCCCTCAGGCTAAAATTTCCAGATCCCCCTTTGCCTGCCACCATGTATTAACTAGCTCCTGAAATTTCTTGGTTTGTAATTCCTGAAATTTCTTTGTTCTTTTTCTGAGCAGGGCTTGTACTTCCTCACTCGATCTGGCTGAGATCTCACCCTTTTAAATCTGGGGGCTAACGTACAGTGGCAGTAAGTATGGAGGAGAACAGCATCATGTTGTGAGGCACTTGCTATAGACCAGATCATAGCATGAGGCCATTCTTAGCAAAAAGGAAAAGGGCTACTTCTCCTTTCCAGCAGGATTCAGGAAACTATGGATGTTTGATATATTTTATTCCCATTCACACAAATGTCCCCATAAGTGTCAGGGTCCCACTTTTCCTTATAAGGGTCAAGATATGTCAAGGCTGCATGTTTAGTGTTGGCTGCAGCATTTACAACCTTATAACCTTTCAGTGGACCCGATTTTCAACACGCTCTTCCTTGTAGCTGAAATATTTAAGAATTGCTTCTAATATGGCCTGAGAATTCCTGAGGTTTTTCATAGCATGCTTAAGGTTAGGGACTGTTAATCCTGAGCCTGTGTGTGTGTGTGTGTGTGTGTGTGTGTGTGTGTGTGTGTGTGTGTGTATGTGTGTGTACGTGTGCAAAGTCTCCATATCTGGCAAAAGCAAACATCTTACCTAAGGTTTCTTATAATTATCATTGCCTCTATACTAATCAAGTGCAGCAGCTACCTTCCTACTCTTTACCTTGTATCTGAGCTTCTTCCTAATTAAACATTTCTGAAAGCCTTAGTAAATATGATGCCAGTGCCTGACAGGGATCATTACTCACTCTAATTATCCAAAAAAAAAATGTGTCTGTATTACTTAAGATCAGTGAGAATGCAAGCCGGAAATCTCATTCTGCGGGTTTATTTATAGGACCAATGTTGTAACCAATTGTCTTAGTCCAGATTTTCTTGAAAATCGAGCCAGAGGTATAGCTTATATGGTAAATCTTTTGTGGGTTTTTTTTGGAGGGGAGAGGCATGGTGGGAAGATTGCTGCATTACTAGGGCAACAAGACTGAGGGAACAAGTATGAGGCCTGCTCTGGGGAAGGAGAGAAATAACTATGAGTTTGTGAATAACCATGCTGACCACAAATTCACAAGGGAATGTAGGCAACAATGCATCTCTGGAAAGGACATATGGAATTACTGTGTCTGGAACTATTAGGGTGAGAGAAAAGGAGGGTCAGACTATCTAGCCATTCTTTCAGGTCACCTGTCTTTCACTGTTCAAAGTTTACCCTGTACAGTTTAACACCCCTACACATTTACGCACTGTTTTAACTGGCCCTACCTGACTGCTACTGGGGAAACCAGAGCCTGCATGGTTGTAATTGAACTGAACGTGGGTGCTAGGGCTCCTGTAGCTGTTGTGTTAATAGTTGTGATATTGACCATGACAGGGCTCAGCCCTTATCCTGAGGAGAGGCTGAAACAACCATTTGGCTGGGGGGTGTGGGGGGACAGTGGGCAGGGAGATAATGGAGTTGAGCAGATAAGAGGAGTATAATCTGCATATTCAGTCTATTAATATTCTGTTACAACTTTATTTTAAAATATTTTTACTTGATGCTCTTTGTGGGAATATACCAATGACATGTACAGTGTTCAAAATATAAAATATTTTTAAAAGGTGTTTTGTATATGTTTGATTTGTATTAGCATAGCCAACTTGAGATGTTTTTGCACTTTATATTCTTCACGTAACAGAATTCTCCCAGAGCTAATCAGGCATCTGTACTAATGTGGTCACATCACAGGGTAACTGACATTCCTGGGACTATGCCTCCAACTGTGTAATTCAGGAATTGTTGCCCTGCCCAAAAGTCTCATTTAGTTGTTGGGAGTATCTATCTAATATGACCTCACAGTCTTCCTTCACCTTTGTGAATGAAGGATCCACCCTTGTGGATCTCATGCACAAATTTCCAGTCGCAACTCCTAGTTCCCCTGAAGTTGTTAAGCAAACTCTGACTCTAAAGCTGTAAAGTCAGTGGGAAAGATATGTCTGTGCCAAGGTTACAAGCTGTGGATTATCTAGGCCAAGTTGCATTGGAGCCCTCATTTTAGTAAAAATATACTGAATTTTAAGCAGAAGTGGAGAAAATATTTCACCATCTATCTTTACTTTGTCATTTTAGAAGAGACTTTGTTCCTCCTCTGTCTTTGTGATTGCATCATAGGAGTTCTTACACTTAGGCCAGCAGACTTCTGGCTCTGATCTGAGTCAAGAAATCAAATCCTGAGAACATTCCTAAGGTATGCATCATGTTTTGTTCCTCTCAGGAGACATTTTCAAGCTCCTCCTCCTTTTTAAAGCCAGAACAGCTGTATGGACTGAATGTATTCCCCTCAAATTCATATGTTGAAGCCCTAACCCCCAGTGTAATGGTATTTGAAGGTGGGGCCTTTGAGAGGTGATTAGGGTTAGATGAGATCCTGAGGGCTGAACCTTCATGATGGGATCAGTAAGCTTTGTAAGAAGAGGAAGAAGGGGTGTGTCAGTGGAGAGAACCTTGTCTGCCCTGTGAGGGCACAGGGAGAAGGCTGCCATTTACAAGCCAGAGAGTCCTCCCCAGAACCCAACTCTATCTCAGACTTCCAGCGTCCAGAACTGTGAAAAAATAAACTTCTGTTGTTTAAGCCACCACATCTGTGGTATTTTGTTATGGCAGCCCAAGCTGACTGATACAGTAGCATTCAAATCGCTCTTGAAAATTTACCACTTCCAGGATGGAACTACATTCCATCCTTCTTCCAGATGTGCTTGATTCCTATGTAGGCACAGGTTTATATTCCTGCTTCCTACAATTCCTTAAGCCTGTTTACAGAATAATTTTAACCTCTGTCTCTGCTGTCACATGAAAATATTGGGCTGGCCAAAAAGTTCATTCGGGTTTTTCTGTAAGATGTTAACGGAAAAACCCAAACTTTTTGGCCAACCCAGTAGATTGACAACTTTAATGGAAGATCAATTCTGTTAGGTAGGTACAGATCCAGACAATTAGTAACATACAATAAATCCCCAGGATAAAAAATGTCAGTATTAGATTGCTATCTACTTCTTAAACAATATGCTCCAAAAGAGCTTCAATTTAAAAAAATTGAACAGTTTAATATTTTTTTAAACTTTTAATTATAAAAAATTTCAAATGTATATAACAGTAGCTAGAAGAATGTTTAATAAAATCTCATATATGAGTCTCCTACCTTCAAAAACTATAAACTCATTGCTAATCTTGCTTTACCTATATTCTCACCCATCTCCCCTCTAGCCCCATTGCATCTATAAAAAATTTAGTATGTATTGGTAGATAAAGTATTCTCTTTAAAAAACATAAACACAGTATCATCAACATACTTTTAAGATTAACAACAGTTTCTTATTATAGTATCAAGTCAGTGTTCAAATTTTTAAGTGTAAGTCTTGATCGAGTGAATATATGACTTGTAATTCATAAAAAAGAGAAACACGTTTATTTGCTTTACTTTTAGCGATCAGTATTTTTAACTTACATCCAAATTAGATAGCTTCATTGCACACTAAAATGCTCCATATTCATTTACCCCTGAATGTATCTGAATATTGGAAGTTTGTCATTCAATCTAAATTTTTTCACAGGTCATTGAGATAAATGTTATTATAACTTTTTTTTATATAAAAATGCTAAGAATATGGGATTTTGGTGTTTGACATAATTTTACTGGCATTAAATAATATACAAATTCTAATTTTATATGTTGGAAATTGAACTTCATATAGTCAGTAGTACAGTTTAGAAAAGTAAGTATATATTGTATAATCACACTTAATTAAACTTTTTTTCATATATTATTCTGCAACACTGATAGATAACATATTCCTATCTAATGGTCAGATGTCAACTGTAAAACTTCATAATGGAAGGGAGGCAATTGTATCATTTAGAATTGGAATTTAAGAAAAACTCCCTCCCAACATCCTCCCCTCCCTCCTCCCCTCCCTCTCTCCCCTTCTTCCTCTCTCCCCCTCTCCTTCTCTCCTTCCTTCCCTTCCCTCCTCCCTCTCCCTTTTTCTCTCTCCCTCTCTCCCCCCCTTTCTGTCTCTTTCTCTCTCTACCCCCTCCAACACACATACCTTATTTTTCTGATGTTCTTCTCTGGCTTTTTTATGCATTTTGTATTCTATAGATGCTTTTTTTTTATGATTGTCATATCTGCTATAACTAAGTAGAGAAGAATGAAAAATGATTCTTTGTGGTGCTTAATCAATACATAGATCTGTATTAAAAATCAACAAAAGGAGATTATTTTATTTCTTAATATTCACCGTTTTTAAAAGGGATCTTGGAGATAATTTCCAGGTTAAACACACAAAAAATGTATAAGTTGACAGAGCAAAATAAGTAATTATTAAGGAACAATATTATCAATTTAAGAAGAACACAAATATATAATTTGCTTTTTTAAAAGTAACAACTATTTGTTCTTGAACCTTTGGATCATAGAGTAGAAATTCCGTAAGGAGAGATAACAGTATTTCCCTCTTCATAAAACCATGTTAATAATTCTGCCTATGGAAATAAATGTTATCTGTAGATAGAGATATATGATGAATATATACACATATATATTTATGCTATCAATAAGTTATATAGTAGAAATGATGGAGAAGGTATATCTCGGAGATGAAATAAAGAACCAAATAATTATAATTGACCTATATGGGAAAAGAATCTAAAAATGAGTGGATATATGTATATGTGTAACTGATTCACTTTGCTGTACAGCAGAAACTAAAACAACAATGAAAATCAACTATACTCCAGTAAAATTTTAAAAAACTTGTATATATGGTATGCAAAGCTCTGGAAACTAAGTTTTCTGCTCACCGCTGTCTTTCAAAACCAGTGACTAAGTACATTTGGAAGTTGACTCAACTAGAAAAACATATTGCATATTGGTTGAGGTTAAATCTGGATCAGAGAAGATGTACTTTTACATTAAAATGTTTTTCATCTCCAAGTATATGTAGAATTAGGTACATATTTATATATGTATGTGTGTATTTAAATATAGTCCTAGTAACCACATACACAAATTAGCTCTTAACAGAGACTATTTGATTGTGTTCTTATACACCCTTTCTGAAAACGATTAGCATTCCAGAGACCTATGTATTTTTTGTTTTGTCTTTATGTCTTCCAATAAGTACTTTTATGTTACTGAGAAAAACAACCCACTTCATTCAACAAACATTTTTCACCTTCCTAATGTATGACAGCCAGTAAGTTAGCTGTATTGGATTCAGTTGTTAAATGCCAAGGTTGTATTAGATTAAAAAACAGAGCTAAGCCAACTCTAATCTTTCATTATTCTATAACTTCTTTAAAGAAAAAAGAAGCCAATCTCAGTTCCTTTGAGTAGTGGTGCAACAAATTGACAATAGGTGGCTTTTGTATTGTCCTTCTTATCACCAGCCCTTTAACAGAGGGTATTTTATACGCACAGACATACACAATATAAAAACAATTTCTTTATGTGTCAGTATTTTATCAGTGTCTTAGAGTAAATATGAGTATGATTTGTGGTAACTCATGACAAATGTAGTTTGTATTTGAGTGTTGTAATATGAACATTTTAAAATATACCACAGTTAAATACATTTATATATGTATCATGCATATTTATAAGCTGTGTTAGTACTTAGAATCCAAATTGTTGTCTTTTATTTAAAAAAAAAAAAAAAACTTGGACTCATTCTCCTTTTTGAGAAACTTCTAAAAGACATTTCCCTAAGTGTCCAATTTAATTGCCTATGATTCATTTTTGACAGATCATGTACTTAAACCAATGAGTCTTAGTTCTTTTCTTGTTTTTCATTGTTGGCAGCCACAAAACTTGTATTACTCATACCCTTGTAGATAAAATTTTTACAATATTACTGACAGATTTTTGTATTAAGTCTTCTGTGTTGTGCAGACCACATGCTGAAGTTGCAGTAGATTCTATCAATCTATATAAAAAGGTGTGAAGATGAAGGAGCCAGTAACCCTACTAAAAAGATCACCTTTAGATGGATATTGAAAAAAGGTGAAAGTGGGTATAAAATGATGAATGATTAGCATTCAAACTAAGAATGGCAGATATGAAAAAGAGGGTCCAAATACTGTCCTTTCATTAAAGAAATAAAGAATATGATGCAAGTTAACTGTTAACTAAGTAAGGGTTTCAATATATAAACATTGACCTGAATAAATACACAAAAAGTTTTTAAGTATCTAATGTGTTTGCTAATAAGAGGAATACTGTAAGACAAGTAAATTAACTTCCTCACACACACAAGAACTACAAAGCTTACTGAAACTGTAAATTTTTTAAAGTGATAGTGTTAAATTAGCTCTTAAACATGGCTAATTTATACCCTGAGACTACAACTTATGCTTCTGAAAATCAGACACATCATACACAGTAGTACCCCCTTGTCTGTGGTTTCACTTTACACGGATTCAGTTACCCAGGGTCAATTGTGGTCTGAGAATAGTAAATGGAAAATTCCAGAAATAAATAATTCAGAAGTTTTAAATTGCATGCCATTCTTTGTAGAGTGGTGAAATCTCATGCTGTCCTTTGCTGTCCCGTTCTGTGGCACCTGTGGGATGTGAATCATCTCTGCTCAGCTGATCCTAACCATTAGTCACTTAGTAGCCATCTGGGTTATCAGATCTACTGTTGTGGTATCACAGTGCTTGTGTTCAAATAACCCTTATTTTGCTTAATAATAGCCACAAAGCATAAGAGTAGTGATGCTGGCAATTCAGATACGCCGAAGAGAAGCCATAAAGTGCTTACTTTAAGTGTAAAAGGTGAACGTTCTCGACTTAATAAGGAAAAAATATATATATTGTATGCTGAGGTTGCTAAGATCTGCAGTATGAATCTTCTATTCCTGAAATTGTGAAGAAGGAAAAATAAATTCATGCTAGTTTTGCTGCCGCACCTCAAACTGCAAAAGTTAGAGCCACAGTATGTGATAAGTGCTTAATCTTTGGGGGTGGAAAACGTGAATGGAAAACGTGTTCTAAATATTGACAGTGACGTGTTGTGCCAGAAAGTGTGGAGCCTATACGAAGACTTCAGAAAAGGGTCCCCTGAAAAGAGTGACACCAAGCCATTGGTTGCACGTAAGGGATGTTTACACACATTCAGGGATAGGTTTGGACTAAAAATATATATAAATTACCTAAGAGGCTGTATCTGCAAATGAAGAAGCTGCTGCCACATTTCCAGCAGAGCTAAAGAAGTTGATGAGGGAGAGACACCACGTTCATAAAACTTTTATCACATGTATTGTTATAATTGTTCTATTTTGTTATTATTGTTAATTTCTTACTGTGTCTAATTTATAAATTAGAATTTATCATAGTATGTAGGTACAGGAAAAAATGTATATATAGGGTTCACTGCTCTCCGTGATTTCAGGCATCCATTGGGGGTCTTGAAACATATCTGCCATAGCTGAGCGGGGACTACTGTACATACATAATGATCATACTGGGGTAAGTGGATGGTGTAGTTTATTTTCCTTCTCAATTGTATATATACATAGCTATAAATTGGTCATATTTACTCAGTGTGTGTAGCTTTCAGATGTATTTCAAAGGAGAGACAAGTTTATAAAAGCTGAACCTGTATTTGCTACCTGTGACAGTGATGTCATTTAATACCACACACACAACAGAAGGAATAATAGCTGACATATTTGTATTTATTATGTGTCAGGCAGTATTGTGACATACAGCACCCATTTAATCCTTACAGCAGTGTTATGATGTGGGTACTGTGAGTGTTCCCAGTTTAGAGAGGAGACAACCAAGGCATGAGTAACTCTCCAGGGTGGAGGGTGAGGATTTGATCTTGGGTAGTTTGAGTGCAGAGAGGACACTGTTAACACCCATACTTAGCTGCTTTCCAAAGATAACGTCAGGCATTTTCGTTGAAAGGGAATCTAAGGCTCACAAACTACACTCATTTTAGCTACTTACAAAAGAAATAACATTTCTTCCTAATAATTTAGGGCTACTAAAATTTTGGAGATGAGGCAAAGTGATGTACAGATTTTAAAAGCAAACAAAAACAACAAATCTTTAGGACAAAATGAAATACTGAAACACGACAATTCTTAGATAATAACCTCAGTGAATATTTCAAGAATGTTGTCTAAGATTATCTATGGATGCAATTATGCATGAGTCTGTAAAGCTATGTTTAGCTCAAGCCTTTAAACTCAGTGGTGGAGGCTGAAAATCCACCAGTGGTAATATTCCATTCAATGAAGAAATGGAAATTAGTATCTAAATTTTAAACTTTAGTTACCTTATTGTTCATTTGTTTCAGTCTTAGAAGAGAGACATAATAAATTGTAACACCAAAATATGCATCTTTTAAAGTACCCATGTCTAAAAATTAGGTATAAGTTTGTTGATTGTAGGTAACAACATATTTTCTTTAGGAAATCAGCTCTACTGCTGTTTCCTTGTCACAATTCTGGGGTCAAGGCAACTAGAAAACTTACTGTAAAATTAGTTCACAGCTAAAATCTCTAAAGGATAATTTTGGTAAAAATATTGTGATAAGGTGGTTTGCCTAAGTGAAATATACCAGGATAGACTAGAAGCTGAATAATATATAATTGAAGTGAGTCTGTGTATATGAAGCTTACAGCAACACATGTACCGATAGTGAAATATATGCAAATATTAATTTTTTAGTTTTATTACAACTGACATCATTTTATTTATATCTTCTGTGAACTTCAGTGAACTCAGTGGGCATTAGTTATTTTCACGTATTCCATAGTATATTTATGGTTACTTGGATCAATTTGCTTGATAAGAACAAAACTGTAAATGGAAATAAATAAAAATGTAAGTTTATAATTTAAAATATTTTGTTTTAAATTCAACAGAAGAGTGAGCTTGCAATTATTTTGGTATTAAATAGTATATTAAGCAAGTATAAAGCAGGAAAACGTGGATAATATATATATCTATATTATCTACACTTATATTTTATCACTTATTTTTTAAATGAACTTGCAAAATGACTATTATTACTGCCACTTTTTTTTTTTAAACATCTTTATTGGAGTATAATTGCTTACCAATGTACTGCCACTTTCAAATAGAGAATGAGGTTTATAGCACTTAAACTTTCTCAAAGTTGTATTGCTAATGGTAATAATTATTATGTTAGTGGTAATATTATTTATAGCCTACATGGAATACTTTTATCCAGGAAAACTAATTTAGGACTTCACATTTATCTTCATAGCACTTTGAATCTAATATAATAATAATAATAAACAGGGAATTATAATGTAATTATTATTTTAATATTATTACTATATATGCCCTATTTACTTTTATTACTACAGTAACAGTCATTGCTCCTTTATTATTACTATTTGGGGATCAATGGAAAAGACTAGAAAAATAGATTCAAGTATATTAGACTTTTAATATATGTCTTGGAAAGTAAATTAATAGAAGAGTTATGATGCACTTGATAAATTGTGATAGTACATTTAGTAAATTATCTGGAAGAGAACACTCAAATTGAAGTATTACACAGGCACCTAAAAGAAAAATTTAAATAACTACCAAAGTTTTCCATAGTCTGCTGGTGAGAAATGCAAAATTGGATATAGAATAATAGGATCCCATTAATACAAAAGAAACAATGACAAATTCCATATATATTTTTGTGTGTGGATGCACACATATATGGTACATATATTGCTTTAATGGCCCCAATTCTTCATCCTTCCCGTGTCCATTTCCTTTGCAATGTGGCTTTACAACTCCTCCAGTAAAGGTGAGGAAGGTGGACCCTCCTTGATTCCCAGTACATACATATGATTTGCTTTGGCCACTGTTAGCAAAGGATTGAAAAAAACACTTGTGCATTTTAGCTTCATCTCTTGCTCTTTTTTTTTTTTATAACATCTTTATTGGAATATAATTGCTTTACAGTGGTGTGTTAGTTTCTGCTGTATAACAAAGTGAATCAGTTATACGTATACATATATCCCCATATCTCCTTCCTCTTGCATCTCCCTCCCATCCTCCCTATCCCACCCCTCTAGGTGGTAACACAGCACCGAGCTGATCTCCCTGTGCTATGCAGCTGCTTCCCACTAGCTCTCTGTTTTACATTTGGTAGTGTATATATGTCCATGCCACTTTCTCACTTCGTCCCAGCTTACCCTTCCCCCTCCCCGTGTCCTCAAGTCCATTCTCTATGTCTGCGTCTTTATTACTGTCCTACCCCTAGGTTCTTCAGCACCATTTTTTTTTTTTTTGCTTTTACATTCCATATATATCTGTTAGCATATGGTATTTGTTTTTCTCTTTCTGACTTACTTCACTCTGTGTAACACTCTCTAGGTCCATCTACCTCACTACAAATGACTCAATTTCGTTTCTTTGTATGGCTGAGTAATATTCCATTGTATAAATGTGTCACATCTTCTTTATCCATTCATCTGTCATTGGACACTTAGGTTGCTTCCATGTCCTGGCTACTGTAAATAGAGCTGCAGTGAACATTGTGGTACATGACTCTTTTTCAATTATGGTTTTCTCAGGGTATATGCCCAGTAGTGGGATTGCTGGGTCGTATGGTAGTTCAATTTTTAGTTTTTTAAGGACCCTCCATACTGTTCTCCATAGTGGCTGTATCAATTTACATTCCCACCAACAGCGCAAGAGGGTTCCCTTTTCTCCACACCCTCTCCAACATTTATTATTTGTAGATTTTTTGATGACGGCCATTCTGACCGGTGTGAGGTGATACCTCATTATAGTTTTGATTTGCATTTCTCTAATGATTAGTGATGTTGAGCATCCTTTCATGTGATTGTTGGCAATCTGTATATCTTCTTTGGAGAAATGTCTACTTAGGTCTTCTGCCCATTTTTGGATTGGGTTGTTTTTTTAATATTGAGCTGCTTGTAAATTTTGTAGATTAATCCTTTATCAGTTGCTTCATTTGCAAATATTTTCTCCCATTCTGAGGGTTGTCTTTTCGTCTTGTTTATGTTTTCCTTTGCTGTGCAAAAGTATTGAAGTTTCATTAGGTCCCATTTGTTTATTTTTGTTTTTATATCCATTTCTCTAGGAGATGGGTCAAAAAGGATCTTGCTGTGATTTATGTCATAGAGTGTTCTGCCTATGTTTTCCTCTAAGAGTTTTAAAGTGTCTGGCCTTATATTTAGGTCTTTCATCCATTTTGAGTTTATTTTTGTGTATGGTGTTAGGGAGTGTTCTAATTTCATTCTTTTACATGTAGCTGTCCAGTTTTCCCAGCACCACTTACTGAAGAGGCTGTCTTTTCTCCATTGTATATTCTTTCCTCCTTTATTAAAAATAAGTTGACCACATGTGCATGGGTTTATCTGGGCTTTCTATCCTGTTCCATTAATCTATATTTCTGTTTTTGTGCCAGTACCATACTGTCTTGATTACTGTAGCTTTGTAGTATAGTCTGAAGTCCGGAAGCCTGATTCCTCCAGCTCCGTTTTTCTTCCTCAAGGTTGCTTTGGCTATTCGGGATTTTTTTGTGTTTCCATACAAACTGTGAATTTTTTGTTCTAGCTCTGTGAAAAATGCGATTGATAGTTTGATAGGGGTTGCATTGAATCTGTAGATTGCTTTGGATAGTATAGTCATTTTCACAAGGTAGATTCTTCAAATCCAAGAACATGGTATATCTCTGCATCTATTTGTATCATCTTTAGTTTCTTTCATCAGTGTCTTATAGTTTTCTGCATACAGGTCTTGTCTCCTTAGGTAGGTTTATTCCTAGGTATTTTATTCTTTTTGTTGCAGTTGTAAATGGGAGTGATTCCTTAATTTATCTTTCAGATTTTTCATCATTACTGTATTGGAATGCAAGAGATTTCTGTGCATTAATTTTGTATCCTGCTACTTTACCACATTCATTGATTAGCTCTAGTAGTTTTCTGGTAGCATCTTTAGGGTTCCGTATGTAGAGTATCATTTCATCAGCAAACAGTGACAGCTTTACTTCTTCTTTTCCAATTTGGATTCCATTTATTTCTTTTTCTTCTCTGATTGCTGTGGCTAAAACTTCCAAATCTATGTTGCATTATAGTGGTGACAGTGGACAACCTTGTCTTTTTCCTGATCTTAGAGGAAATGGTTTCAGTTTTTCACCATTGAGAACGATGTTGGCTCTGGGTTTGTCACATATGGCCTTTATTATGTTGAGGTAAGTTCCCTCTGTGCCTACTTTCTGGAGAGTTTTTATTGTAAATGGGTGTTGAATTTTGTTGAAAGCTTTTTCTGCATCTATTGAGATGATCATATGGTTTTTCTCCTTTAATTTGTTAATATGTTGTATCACATTGATTGATTTGCGTATATTGAAGAATCCTTGCATTCCTGGGATAAACCCCACTTGATCATGGTGTATGATCCTTTTATTGTGCTGTTGGATTCTGTTTGCTGAGGACTTTTGCATCTATGTTCATCAGTGATATTGACCTGTAGTTACCTTTTTTTGTGGCATCTTCGTCTGGTTTTGGTGTCAGGGTGATGGTGGCCTTGTAGAATGCATTTGGGAGTGTTCCTTCCTCTCCTATATTTTGGAAGAGTTTGAGAAGGATAGGTGTTAGCTCTGCTCTAAATATTTGATAGAATTCGCCTGTGAAGTCATCTGGTCCTGGGCTCTTGTTTGTTGGAATATTTTTATTTACGGTCTCAATTTCAGTGCTTGTGATTGGTCTGTTTATATTTTCTATTTCTCGTTCAGTCTCGGAAGGTTGTGCTTTTCTAAGAATTTGTCCATTTCTTCCAGGTTGTCCATTTTATTGGCATATAGTTGCTTGTAGTAATCTCTCATGATCCTTTGTATTTCTGCAGTGTCAGTTGTTACTTCTCCTTTTTCATTTCTAATTCTATTGATTTGAGTCTTCTCCCTTTTTTTCTTGAGGAGTCTGGCTAATGGTTTATTAATTTTGTTTGTCGTCTCAAAGAACCCACTTTTAGTTTTTATTGATCTTTGCTATTGTTTCCCTCATTTCTTTTTGATCTGATCTTTATGATTTCTTTCCTTCTGCTAACTTTGTGGGTTTTTTTGTTCTTCTTTCTCTAATTGCTTTAGGTGTAAGGTTAGGTTTTTTATTTGAGATGTTTCTTGTTTCTTGAGGTAGGATTGTATTGCTATAACCTTCCCTCTTAGAGCTGCTTTTGCTGCATCACATAGGTTTTTGGTCGTCGTATTTTCATTGTCATTTGTTTCTAGATAATTTTTGAGTTCCTCTTTGGTTTCTTCAGTGATCTCTTGGTTATTTGGTAGTGTATTGCTTAGCCTCCATGTGTTTTTACTTTGTACAGATTTTTTCCTGTAATTGATATCTAGTCTCATAGCATTGTGGTTGGATAAGATACTTGATATGATTTCAGTTTTCTTAAATTTACCAAGGCTTGATATATGACCCAAGATATGATCTATGCAGGAGAATGTTCCATGAGCACTTGAGAAGAAAGTGTATTCTGTTGTTTTTGCATGGAATGTCTTATAAATATCAATTAAGTCCATCTTGTTTAATGTACCATTTAAAGCTTGTGTTTCCTTATTTATTTTCATTTTGGATGATCTGTCCATTGGTGAAAGTGGGGTGTTGAAGCCCCCTAGTGTTATTGTGTTACTGTCAATTTCCCTTTTTATGGCTGTTAGCATTTGCCTTATGTATTGAGGTGCTCCTATGTTGGGTGCATAAATATTTACAATTGTTATATCTTCTTCTTGGATTGATCCTTTGATCATTAGGTGTAGTGTCCTTCTTTGTCTCTTGTAATAGTCTTTATTTTAAAGTGTGTTTTGTCTGATATGAGAATTGCTATTCCAGCTTTCTTTTGATTTCCATTTGCATAGAATATCTCTTTCCATTCCCTCACTTTCAGCCTGTATGTGTCCCTAGGTCTGAAGTGGGTCTCTTGTAGACAGCATATATACGTGTCTTGTTTTTGAATCCATTCAGCCAGTCTGTCTTTTGGTTGTAACGTTTAATCCATTTATGTTTAAGGTAGTTATCAATATGTATGTTCCTATTCCCATTTTCTTAATTGTTTTGGGTTTGTTATTGTAGATCTTTTCCTTCCCTTGTGTTTCCTGCCTAGAGAAATTCCTTTGGCTTTTGTCTTAAAGCTGATTTGATGGTGCTGAATTCTCTTAGCTTTTGCTTGTCTATAAATATTTTAATTTCTCTGTTGAGTCTGAATGAAATCCTTGCTGGGTAGAGTAATCTTGGTTGTAGGTTTTTCCCTTTCATCACTTTAAGTATGTCCTGCCACTCCCTTCTGGCTTGCAGAGTTTCTGCTGAAAGATCAGTTGTTAACCTTACGGGGATTCCCTTATATGTTATTTGTTGCTTTTCCCTTGCTGGTTTTAATATTTTTTCTTTGTATTTAATTTTTGATAGTTTGATTGATATGTGTCTTGGCGTGTTTCTCCTTGGATTTATCCTGTATGGGACTCTCTGTGCTTCCTGGACTTGATTGACTATTTCCTTTCCCATATTAAGGAAGTTTTCAACTATAATCTCTTCAAATATTTCCTAGTCCTTTTTTCTCTTCTTTTTCTGGGACCCCTATAATTCGACTGTTGGTATGTTTAATGTTGTCCCAGAGGTCTCTGAGACTGTCCTCAATTCTTTTCATTTTTTTTTTCTTTATTCTGCTCTGTGGTAGTTATTTCCACTATTTTATTTTCCAGGTCACTTATCTGCTCTTCTGCCTCAGTTATTCTGCTATTAATTCATTCTGGAGAATTTTAAATTTCAATTATTGTGTTGTTCATCATTGTTTCTTTGCTCTTTAGTTCCTCTATGTCCTTGTTAAACGTTTCTTTTACTTTCTCCATTCTATTTCCAGGATTTTGGATCATATTTACTATCATTACTCTGAACTCTTTTTCAGGTAGACTGTGTATTTCCTCTTCATTTGTTTGGTCTGGTGGGTTTTTACCTTGCTCCTTCATCTGCTTTGTGTTTCTCTGTCTTCTCATTTTGCTTAACTTACTGTGTTTGGCATCTCCTTTTCACAGGCTGCAGGTTCCTAGTTTCCATTGTTTTTGGTGTTTGCCCCCAGTGTCTAAGTTTGGTTCAGTGGGTTGTGTAGGCTTCCTGGTGGCGGGGACTGGTGCCTGTGTTCTGGTGGATGACGCTGGATCTTGTCCTTCTGGTGGGCCGGACTACATCTGGTGGTGTGTTTTGGGGTGTCTGTGACCTTATTATGATTTTAGGCAGCCTCTCTGCTAATGGGTGCAGTTGTATTCCTGTCTTGCCTCTCTGCTAATGGGTGGGGTTGTATTCCTCTCTTGCTAGTTGTTTGGCATAGGGTGTCCAACACTGTAGCTTGTTGGTCATTGAGTGGAGCTGGGTCTTAGCTTTGAGATGAAGATCTCTGGGCGATCTTTTGCCGTTTGATAGTACGTGTAGCCAGGAGGTCTCTGGTGGACCAATGTCCTGAACTCGGCTCTCCCATCTCAGAGTCACAGGCCTGACACCCGGCCAGAGCACGAAGACCCTGTCAGCCACATGGCTCAGGCTGGTTGGCTTCAAAAGCAGAAGTATATTTTTCAGAGTTATGAAGCCTGGAAGTCCCAGATCAGGATTCAGCAGGTTTTGGGTTCTGGTGAGGTCTCTCTTCCTGGCTTGCAGATGGTGTCCTTGCTTCATCCTCACATGGTCTTTCATCCAAACTGTGGAATTCTACACTCTAAAGGGTCTCCTTTGGATGTGCTGCCTCTCCCCTTTTGCGCCACAGAAATTTATTTAAGGAATGTCGAAACATGATTAAATGAAGCTTCCATGCTGATACAACCTCAGAAGTATTGCTGCTTTGTTATCTTCCTGCTCTGAGTGATGGACTATCCATGATCTGCCAGGGGACACTTGGACATGACTCTGCCTCAGGGTCCCCAGAGAAGCAGCTCTTTGAAAAGCACCCCGATTTTCTGTCTCATCTCTTGCTCTTTTTCCTATGCCATGAGAGTATTCCTGAGCTAGCCTTCTAGAGGAAGAGACACATGGACCAGCGTTGTTTCACTCTAGTACCCCATCCCATCCCAGGCCAGGCTATAATAGACTACCAATGGACAGCCAGCTGGCCTTGAGATATGTGAGAGAGTCCCTCCAAGATCACCAGCGCTGTCTAGCCAACCTTCAGTTATTGCAGATGCACAAGTGAACCCAGTAAACACCACATGAACATCCCTGCTAAAACTGTAGACTCATGTATTCAATAATTACTTAATTTTTTTATACTGAATTTTGGTCTGTTTTGTTAAGCAGTATTATTGTGGCAATAGAGGAGCAACAGTAGTGTCCTATGAACCTGTGGAATGGAAAAAATATGGAAATATAGGTACTATGTTGCTATTCTTGATTACCTGCAGAAAGGTTATGGCTAGCGTAGGGGTAAGTTTATAGAACAAGTGAATTAAAGAAAAAATAAAAGACTGAAACACTGTTACTAAATTGAGTGATTACTGATATTTTCAGTCTTGGCAATTTTTGTTGAACAGAGCTATCCAGCATTGTGCAGAACATTTAGACTCATTAGTCTCTGATAATTAAATGCTTGGAAGACCTCCTAATATGTTGACAATGAAAAGTGATCTTATAAGTTGCCAGGATTAACATGTGTTCAAGATCAAAACTGCTGTATTGTCACTAAATATGTGTGTTCCAGATTAAAGAACAAAAAACAACAAGAATTTCCTATGTAACATAATACAAACTTTGTTATCGGATTCATGAAAAAATTATAAATTTATTGTTTTTAGTCTCAGAGTGGTGAGTATTAAAGAGTGAATCTTTGTGTTACTCCCAGTTCATAAGTTGAAGCCCTAACCCCCAGTGTGGCTGTATATAGAGTAAGGAAGTAATTAAGATTAAATGAAGTCATAAATGTGGGCACCTGATCTGATTGGATGGTGTCCTTAAAAGAAGAGACAACGTGGTGTGTCCCCCGATCCCATGTGCACTCAACAAAGAAAGGCAGCTTGAGGATATAGCAAGAAAGGGTTGTCCGTAAGCCAGGAAGCTCCCGTAGGAGAAATTGACCGTTCAGATCTTGACTGTGGACTTCTAGCCTCCAGACTGTGAGAAAATTAATTCCTATTGTTTAAGACACCCAGTCTGTGCTATTTTGTCATGGCAGCTCAAATTGACTAATACAGTAAGTTTTAGATGATTTTAATTTACAGTTTATGATATCACTTATATACTTTAAATAGTCAATAACATAAGAACAGTTGCAATCTCTCTCTAAGAAAGAATAATTTTTAAAAAATAGTTAATACATCTATAAGCACTTAGCTTTGTGCCTCACACATAATGCCATACTCATGCAATAGTCAAATAAATACATTATATCAAAGTATTTAACATTTAAATATTTTCATTATAGTATTTAGTGTTCAAATGCCTAAATTTGTACATATAACAGTTAAAAATCATGTTTCAGAAACATGGATATGGAAAAAATATTACTTTGTCTTTTAATAAATGAATCTTAATTGTACTTAGAATCTCCTCTTTGAAATTTAGTCTCAATGAATTCAGGATCTCCTCTCATCTCCTTCTTGATGGGATATAATCATCAATGGGGCTCACTCCCTCTTGTGAGAGCACTGTAATCACAACTAACTGCTGAACAGTCATCAACAGGAAGACACTGGAACGCACCAAAAAAGATACCCCACATCCAAAGACAAAGGAGAAGCCATAGTGAGACAGTAGGAGGAGCACAGTCACAATAAAATCAAATCCTATTATTGCTGGGTGGGTGACTCACAAACTGGAGAGCAATTATACCACCAAAGTCCACCCAGTGGCGTGAAGGTTCTGAGCTCCATGTCTGGCTTCCCAACCTCGGGGTCCGGTAGCAAGAGGAGGAATTCCTAGAGAATCAGACTTTGAAGACCAGTGGGATTTAGTTGCAGGACTTGGACAGGACGGGGGGAAACAGAGACTCCACTGTTGGAGGGCACACACAAAGTAGCGTGCGAATCAGGACCCAGGGGAAGGAGCAGTGACCCCATAGGAGACCGAAACAGACCTACCTGCTAGTGTACGAGGGTCTCCTGCAGAGGTGGGGTGGCTGTGGATCACCATGGGAACAAGGATACTGGCAGCAGAAGTTCTGGGAAGTACTCCTTGATGTGAGCCCTCCCAGAGTCTGTCATTAGCCCCACCAAAAAGCCTGTAGCCTACAGTACTGAGTGGCCTCAGGCCACACACCAACAGGGAGGGAGCTCAGCCCCACCCCTTAGTAGACAAGCAGATTAAAGTTTTACTGAGCTGTTCCCATTAGAGCAACACCCAGCTCTACCCATCACCAGTCCCTCCCATCAAGAAGCTTCCACAAGCCTCTTAGATAGCCTCATTCACCAGAGGGCAGACAGCAGAAGCAAGAAGAACTACAATCATGCAGTCTGTGAAACTGAAACCACATTCACAGAAAGATAGACAAAATGAAAAGGCAGAGGGCTATGTATTAGATGAAGGAACAAGATAAAACCCCAGAAAAACAGCTAAATGAAGTGGAGATAGGCAACCTTCCAGGAAAAGAATTCAGAATAATGATAATGAAGATGATCCAGGACCTCGGAAAAAGAATGGAGGCAAAGATCGAGAAGATGCAAGAAATGTTTAACAAAGGCCTAGAAGAATTAAAGAGCAAACACCTAGAAGCATTGAAGAACAAACAAACAGAGATGAACAATACAATAACTGAAGTGAAAAATACACTAGAAAGAATCAATAGCAGAATAACTGAAGCAGAAGAACGGATAAGTGACCTGCAAGATAGAATGGTGGAATTCACTGCCGTGGAAATGAATAAAGAAAGGAGAATGAAAATAAATGAAGACAGCCTAAGAGACCTCTGGGACAACATTAAATGGATGAACATTGACATTATAGGGGTCTCAGAAGGAGAAGAGAGAGAGAAAGGATACCAGAGAAGATATTTGAAGAGATTATAGTCGAAAAATTCCCTAACATGGGAAGGAAATAGCCACCTAATTCCAGGAAGTGCAGAGAGTCCCAGGCAGGGTAAACCAAGGAGAAACACGCCAAGACACATAGTATTCAAATTGAAAAAATTAAAGACAATGAAAAATTATTAAAAGCAAGAAGGGCAAAAGTGACAAAAAACATACAAGGGAGCTCCCATAAGGTTGAGAGCTGATTTCTCAGCAGAAACTCTACAAGCTAGAAGGCAGTGGCACGATACATTTAAAGTAATGAAAGGGAAGAATCTACAACCAAGAATACTCTACCCAGCAAGGATCTCATTCAGATTTGACGGAGAAATAAAAAGCTTTATAAACAAGCAAAAGCTAAGAGAATTCAGCACTACCAAACCAGCTCTCCCACAAATGCTAAAGGAACTTCTGTAAGTGGGAAACACAAGAGAAGAAAAGGACCTACAAAAACAAGCACAAAACAGTTAAGAAAATGTTAATAGGAACATACATATCGATAATTACCTTAAGTGTGAATGGATTAAATGCTCCAATGAAAAGACTCAGGCTCGCTGAAAGGATACAAAAAGAAGACCCATATATATGCTGTCCACAGGAGAGCCACTTCAGACCTAGGGACACATACAGAAAGAAAGTGAGGGGATGGAAAAAGATATTCCATGCAAATGGAAATCAAAAGAAAGCCGGAGTAGCAATACTCATATCAGTAAAATAGACTTTAAATTAAAGAATGTTATAAGAGATAAGGAAGGAAACTACATAATGATCAAGGGATCAATCCAAGAAGATATAACAATTACATATGCACCCAACATAGGAGCACCTCAATACATAAGACAAATGCAAACAGCTATAAAAGAGGAAATTGACATTAATACACTAATAGTGGGGGACTTTAACACCTCATTTACACCACGGGATTGATTATCCAGACAGAAAATAAGGAAACACAAGGTTTAGATGACACAATAGACCAAATAGATTTAACTGATATTTATAGTACATTCCATCTGAAAACAGTAGATTACACTTTCTTCTCAACTGCACCCGGAACATTCTCTAGGATAGATCACATCTTGGGTCACAAATCAAGCCTCGGTAAATTTAAGAAAATGGAAATTATATCAAGCATTTTTTCCGACCACAGCACTATGAGATTATAAAGCAATTACAGGGGAAAAAAACATGAAAAACACAAACACATGGAGGGTAAACAATACATTACTAAGTAACCAAGACATCACTGAAGGAATCAAAGAGGAAATCAAAAAATACCTAGTGACAAATTAAAACAAAAACACGACGATTCAAAACCTAATGGATGCGGCAAAAGCAGTTCTAAGAGGGAAGTTTATAGCAATACAATCCTACCTCAAGAAACAAGAAAAATCTCAAACAATCTAACCTTAGGCCTAAAGGAACGAGAGAAGAACAAACAAACACCAAAGTTAGTAGACGGAAAGAAATAATAAAGATCAGAGCAGAAATAAATGAAATAGAAACAAAGAAAACAATAGCAAAGATCAATAAAACTAAAAGCTCGTTCTTTGAGAAGATAAACAAAATTGATAAACCTTTAGCCAGACTCATCAAGAAAAAGAGGGAGAGGAGTCAAATCAATAAAATTAGAAATGAAAAAGGAGAAGTTACATTGGACACCACAGAAATACAAAGCATCCTAAGAGACTACTACAAGCAACTCTATGCCAATAAAATGGACAACCTGGAAAAAATGGACAAATTCTTAGAAAGGTATAACCTTCCAAGACTGAACCAGGAAAAAATAGAAAATATGAACAGACCAATCACAAGCAATGAAATTGAAACTGTGATTAAAAATCTTCCAACAAACAAATGTCCAGGGCCAGATGACTTCACAGGTGAATTCTGTCAAACATTTAGAGAAGAACTAACACCCATCCTTATCAAACTCTTCCAAAAAATTGCAGAGGAAGGAGCACTTCCAAACTCATTCTACAAGGCCACCATCATGCTCATAGCAAAAGCAGACAGAGATACTACACAAAAAGAAAATTACAGATCAATATCACTGATGAATATAGGTGCAAAAATCCTCAACAAAATACTAGCAAACAGAATACAACAGCACATTAAAAGGATCATACACCATGATCAAGTGGGATTTATCCCAGCGGTGCAGGGATTCTTCAGTATATGCAAATCAATCAATGTGATACACCATATTAACAAATTGAAGAATAAAAACCATATGATCATCTGAATAGATGCGGAAAAAGATATTGACAAATTTCAACACCCATTTATGATAAAAACTCTCCAGAACGTGGGCACAGAGGGAACCTACCTCACCATAATAAAGGCCACGTATGACAAACCCACAACAAACATCATTCTCAATGGTGAAAAACAGGAAGCGTTTCTTCTAACATCAGGAATAAGACAAGGATGTCCACTCTCGCCACTCTTACTCAACATAGTTTTGGAAGTTCTAATCACCCCAATCAGAGAAGAAAAAGAAATAATACAAATTGGAGAAGAAATACAAATAATACAAATAATACAAAAACTGTTTGCAGATGACATGATCCTATACATAGAGAATCCTAAAGATGCCACCAGAAAACTACTAGAGCTAATCAATGAATTTGGTGAAGTTGCAGGATACAAAAGTAATGCACAGAAATCTCTTGCATTCCTATACACTAACAATGAAAGATCAGAAAGAGAAATTAAGGAAACAATCCCATTCAGCATTGCACAAAAAGAATAAAATACCTAGGAATAAACCTACCTAAGGAGGTAAAAGACCTGTACTCAGAAAACTATAAGACACTGATGAAAGAAATCAAAGATGACACAAACAGATGGAGAGATATACCATGTTTTTGGATTAGAAGAGTCAATATTGTGAAAATGACTGTACTACCCAAAGCAATCTACAGATTCAGCACAATCCCTATCAAATTTCCAATGACATTTTTTTACAGAACTAGAACAAAAAATCTTAAAATTTGTGTGGAGACACAAAAGACCCCAAATAGCCAAAGCAAAATTGGGGGAAAAAACGGAACGAGGGGAATCAAGACTCCCTGGCTTCAGACTATACTACAAAGCTACAGTAATCAAGGCAATATGGTACTGGCACAAAAACAGAAATATAGATCAATGGAACAGGATAGAAAGCCCAGATTTAAACCCACGCACCTGTGGTCAACTAATCTATGACAGAGGAGGCAAGGATGTACAATGGAGAAAAGACAGTCTCTTCAATAAGTGGTGCTGGGAAAACTGGGCAGCTACATGTAAAAGAATGAAGTTAGAACACTCCCTAACACCATACACAGAAGTAAACTCAAAATGGATTAAAGACCTAAGTGTAACACCAGCCACTATAAAACTCTTAGAAGAAAACATAGGAAGAACACTCTGACATAAATCACAGCAAGATTTTTTTTACCCACCTCCTAGAGAAATGGAAATAAAAACAAAAGTAAACAAATGGGACCTAATGAAACTTAAAAGCTTTCGCACAGCAAAGGAAACTATAAACAAGACGAAAAGACAACCCTCAAAATGGGAGAAAATATTTGCAAATGAATCAACAGACAAAGGATTAATCTTCAAAATATATAAATGGCTCATGAAGCTCAGTATTACAAAACCAATCAACCCAATGAAAAAATGAGCAGAAGACCTAAATAGACATCTCTCCAAAGAAGCCATACAGATGGCCAAGAAGCACATGAAAAGCTGCTCAACATCACTAATTATTGGAGAAATGCAAATCAAAACTACAGTGAGGTATCACCTCACACCAGTTAGAATGGGCATCATCAGAAAATCTTCAAACAACAAATGCTGGAGATGGTGTGGAGAAAGGGTACCCTCTTGCACTGTTGGTGGGAATGTCAGGTGATACAGCCATTATGGAGAACAGTATGGAGGTTCCTTAAACTAAAAATAGAACTACCATATGACACAGCAATCCCAGTACTGGTCATATACCCTGAGAAAACCATAATTGAAAAAGACTTATGCACCCCGATGTTCATTTCAGCAGTATTTACCATAGCCAGGTCATGGAAGCAACCTAAATGCCCGTCGAGAGACATATGGATAAAGAAGTTGTGGTACATGTATACAATGGAATATTACTCAGCCATAAAAAGGAACAGAACTGGGTCATTAGTAGAGACGTGGATCGACCTAGGGACTGTCATACAGAGTGTCGTAAGTCAGAAAGAGAAAACCAAATATATATTATCACATATATGTGGAATCTAGAAAAATGATACAGATGAACTGGTTTGCAAGGCAGAAATAGAGATATAGATGTAGAGAACAAACATATGGACACTAAGGGGGAAAAGTGGTGGGGGGGGGGTAATGGTGGTGGGATGAATTGGGAGATTGGGATTGACTTGTATACACTATTATGTAAAATAGAGAACTAATAAGAACCTGCTTTATAAAAAATAAATAAAATAAAGAAAAATAATCAATGGGCCCATTAATAAGAATCGAGTTGTATGTTTTGCTTGTGTGTTTGTTTATTGAAGCTGTGGAGGTGCAGGTCTTTGTCCTGGTTTATTATCCTAGTGACATTGGTGGGAAATTCTTTCTCTAGATAGTCTTCACTGCCCTTGCAGACATCTGTGCATCCTTACAACCGGCAGTTCTCTCCAAATGCGTTCTCCCTCCTCCCATAGATATGTGGGAATTAGCTACACTCATATGAGGACATTTCTACCCTTTCAACTCTGGTGCTTTTGCTGTTTGCGTCATAATGAGTGCACAGCCATGCTGTTTCTCCAGGATGTTCCCAGGAGTGCAAGCGGCACTGTCATATTTCAATATACATATTCCCCCAGATTTCTCATTTTGTTCTGGCCTGATACATGTTTTTCCCAGTCTCCTCTCTGCATCCCATAGGCTGGGAGGGATGAAGGGAAGAAGTTTCCACTCTCTTCATTAGGAACATACACCAGTTTCTCACCAGGACATTCCTCTGATTTTCTTCCAGCCTGTGATATACTCCCTGTTTAAGTATGGCATATAAATTATTTACTTGTAGTTCAGTATGTTGGTTTTGATACTGGGAAACCTTTTTTTAAACCAAGCTTCTCTATCATTAAAAAAGTTAAGAATGAGCCCTTTTGTATTCTATCATGTTACGCATTCACTGATGTGTTGAGAGAGAAAAAATACATGCTAACTGAATATGGAAGACGAAAGGAAAAGGACATTCAAAGGAAAATAATCAGTTAATATGGCAAATATTATCCTGCTGAAAATTAGTGCTATGTTATCAGCCAGTGAAGTAATCTGAAAATAATACAGATTAATTTTTTGTGTTGGAATTGTGGTAAGAGTGAAATACAGACTTATATCAAGCTAAATGATTATTTTTAAAATTTTCTAGAGGATGAATTTCAAATCCAAGTTGAATCAAGCTCATCTTTGATAGAAAGTGTCATTTCAAATTGGGAGAATAATGTTTGTGTGCAGTTAGATATGGTTTTTGGCCTGTGTTTTTAACTTGATGTCTCACATTTGGAAATGTGCAATTGAGACTTTTTTTTTTTTAACCTCTTTACAAACTTACTGTGGAAACAAACAGATGTGCCTGGCTTTATATGAAGAATCTTCCTGGAGACAGGGTAGGGGTGTGTAGCATAAAGCCAGAGTAGGAAGAAAATGTGTGATGGGACAGAGAAAGATTTGAGATTTGCATCAGTGTGTGAAATCATAGGAAAGGGAGAACATAGTTGTGTCATTCCAAATGGCACTTCCACTTCACCTCAATTGTGAGAATATTTTTAAATGCTGATTTCATAGATTTCAAGATTATGGTAATTTTATATTTCACTACTTAAAAATGATAATTTGCATTTTTTCAGTGGTTTCTGTTTTGGGCTAATATTATTATATCTAAGTTTGTGACTATGGTGTTGTTACCTACAATGGAAAGCCTAGAGAAGAATATGCAAAAATCTGACATAAATGTCACATATGCACCTGCCACCAGTGATTCTTTCTGCCATATATGCAGTTATTTTCATACATCCATGTCTGTTCATTTATTCTAAACCAGTCTGTCTTTTAGTGTTTGCAAACAGAAAATAGTTTTTAGTCTTCCATCAAATAGTTTAAACCTACTTGATAGTAAAACTTATAATTTTTTTTTAACAATTCACTGGTTTTTTTAAAAAATTTATTTATTTATTTTTGGCTGCATTGGGTGTAGCCCCTGCTCACTGCAATTAGAGAAAGCCTGCACGCAGCAACGAAGACCCAATGCAGCCAAAACTTATAATTGAATGCCATACAAATGTTATTTGTGAGCTTTTTTCTGATAAAAAAACATTTAATGAATTGAATAAATTCAAAAGGATGTCATTTTTTAAGTTAACATAAAAGTATAAAATCATGAGAAAAATATAAAAAGTAAAAGTGTTCTTTATGTTGTATCTGTGTCCATATTCATTTTAACTACCCCTAATATGTTTCCTAATACAATATTTAAATCATTTATCTCTATAAAATGTATTAGACCCTAGAAAGTATTTATAAGAAGATCGCTTATACGTTGGATCTTAGTAAACCATCAGTCTTCTTAAGAATATAACCTCATGTGTGGTCCCCCTCTTGTTTGATTCTAGAATCTCTAAGTGTGGCTTAGAGACTTTCTGCTCACATTATTACTTCTCTGACAGAGTTAGGTGAAGGATTCAGAATAAAGTTAATTGAAGGAATTGGGAAATTATTAATTGCTTAATGTTTTCACAATCTATAGAATTTCTTTAACACCTGTTTTTCTACCTAAGTGTATTTTAATATTTTATAAATTAAAAGAATAAAATCCAAGTCTAACAAAGCTCTTTCTCATACATGTAAAACATCTAATATGTTAGTGTTCTTGTTAACATATCTGAAAAAGAACTTACAACAAAAATTATTGTACATTTGGAATGCTTCTTAACTTCATTTCTTTAAAAAAAATAGTCCTAGAAAAACATGGATTAACTGGGACCAAATTACCATACTGAATATTAAATTATGTGTGTTAGCTTTTGTTGTTATTGTTTTCACTCTTGATTTTTTACTGGGGGTGAGAGATCATGTTTTAAAAAAGTTTAAATTCAGAAATTATACAAAGATAAATTAGAAACTGTCCTTGCCTACAAGTTTTGAAAATAAATGACATAAACACAGCATTTTAGACTTCTGTGCAAATAAGGACAATTGAACACATTCATACACATAATATCTCTATGTATTCATATCTATACTTATTTCTACATCTATCTACCTATGTTTACATACCTACCTATCATTGTTTGTTACCTATGTTTACATACCTACCTATCATTGTTTGTTCTAGGATGGTATTGGAATATCAGTAATGGAATAAAATTATAATGTAATTATAAGGTAAGAGAAGTAGGAGTTGTCAACAAAATATTGGAAAATGAGAAAGCTGAGGTTATCCTTGGTTCTCCATAAAGCAGAGTCTGAGACAAAGGCTTGCATGCAGGTATTATTAGAAAATGTGATCTCAGGAAGTTGATATAAAGGGTAGGTGAGTGAAACATGGAAGGAGGAAAAGCCAAAAGAAAGATGTATTTTGGATTTAGCCACTGCTTACACGTGACTGATACTTGATCCCACCAGAAAAGCCTAAGGAGCATTTTGAAATGCATGTCAAAACTCTCAGCCTGAAGGAGTAAGAGAGCAGAACTTATACATCACAAACTCCATGGTTGGTAACACTTCTGCACCCTGGAGTTGAGCATGCATAGGTGTAGAGTAGTTTCCTGCTGACGTCATACTTTGCAATGATAGAAAATCACCTGAGAAGAAAGCATGAGGTACACAGCAATGATATCAGACGAATATGGCTGGGGTTACCCTCACATGAAGCCTGTGCAACCCTGCATAATATGATGGCTAAGCTGGAGGAAGAGGAGGAACCAAGAGGATTTTAAATCGTTACGTAAGAGGCGTCTACTCACTGAACCACAGAAATCAGCTTTTGCCTGCCATTAAGCTAAATGCTTCATAGAGCCCTTTGTAGATAATTCTCAATAGCAGTTTCTCCAAGGACCTAATAAAAAAGCCCTAAACTACATGCCGCAGTTCCTATTACTGTAGTTGATCCTAGGACTGTAATCCATATCCATTCTCTTCCTTCTTAAATGAACATTTTGATTTTCTTCAACAATATGGCATTTCTAGGTTCTTGCTTCATGGGGTCACTTGGTTCTTTATTCACAGAGTATCTGAGCTCTTAATTACTTCACTTGTGATGCTCCCTAATCACTGATATTGGTCATTCATCATTATCACAGACCTGGAGGACCTTAGAGGCACCCCCATGAATTTCCTGGCTTCCAAACTTACTGCTCCCTTGCTTGCTACAGTTGTGTAAAACTATCCTTCATCCTTCATGGTTATCAGGATCTCTGTGGGCTTAGCAGAGTGCCCTTGTTGTTTGTCCCCCAACCCCACCCCGCTAATCCTCTTCTATGAGAGTCCAGATGACAAGATGTTACTCATAACTTTGTAAGTCTATTGTAATCCTTACAATTCCATTTTCCATTTAATAGTATGTACTCACCACCCCTAATTCAAAACACAGCATATCAGATTGGCAGAGCCAAAAGTTGTGGGGATCAGAAGCACAGATTTCACAGGTGAATCACAGGGAGTGAGCATGAGAGGAGGCCAATATCACTGCCACCCTTATTTCCTGCACTAATGTATTTTAGCTATTTGAAAGACAACACTATATATCAGCTTATATTCAACATCCTGGAGAAGGATAGCCCAATTCACAGGGTGTTTTCCCAAGCTGGAAAATTAACTCAGTCTTGGCAAGGACATACTACTGTTAGGTTGGCAGATTTTGAATGGTGAGAGATATATATATATACATAATATTATTGTATTATACATACAATAATTTATATATAATTTATATATATATATATATATATATATATATATATATAAATCCTAAGTCCCAAGAACTTGTATCCATGTTCATACCTCCTCTGCCCTCTGCCAGGGGCTGAAATCATCTAAATCTTTTTTCCACTGATGTCTGGTGGTTGTTACTGGTTTTTAACTGGGCTCTCAGTTTCTCTCCGCTTGGGTTTCTCCATGTTTCTCCCCCTGTAACTAATCTGGGCTTCCTAATGGCACATGGTTGGGTTCCAAGAGTATGTGTCGTAAGACCAAGTAAGCCAAGCAGAAACTGTAATATTTTTAGGACCTTGCTTTGGACACTGTTACTTCTGTTGCAGTTTATGCATTAGAAATGAGAAAATAAGACTGGACTCTATATTTGAGGACAGGAATTTTACTGAAATATTTGTGGGAGAATTGATACCAAATGTGAGGACTTGTTTTAAAGTCATCAGTCTCTGACCTCTAGCTACACAATAGTTACCTTATTTCCATATGAAAAAATATATTCACCATTTCCGAAGACCCATGATCAAAGAATTATCTGTAAAACAGTAAATACTTTTAGCGCTGTATGACATATGGTCTCCGTTCAGACTACTCACCTCTGCCATTATAGCTTGAAGCGCTCACAGACAACATAAATAAACATCTATGGCTGTGTTCTAATAATGCTTTTTTTACAAAAACATATGGTCCAGAATTGCCCTGCTGCCCATAGTTTGCTGATGTTTGATCTACTGCATCAAACTCATGTTTGAGGTCCAGGATCTGCCCATCTAAGTCAGGTCCTCAGAAGTGGTTCCTTTTGTGAAACTCTGCACATTTAGTTTTTCTCAATCTTAAGACTCAAGACCTAAAAAGACAAGTTCTAATCCTCACAATTCAAATACAGTGGTGGAACAGGAATAGAATAATTGCTACAGCCCCTCCCGTTCAAAAAGGGAAATGGGAGGCACCACCGAGGCACACAGATTGAGAGCCATTCTGAATCCCAGCTGGGCAGGGATTGCCAGCTTAGTTTTGTGAGCCTGTTCCTGTCCTTTACACTGTCTCTGTTCCTTTTCGTCTAAGCTGAAATAACTATAAAAATTTTGTGGATTTCTTATGTATCTATTGGTTATCTGCTCTGTTAGACAAAAGCCATCATTTTTTTTTTCCCCAAAGTAAGAACTTATCTGCCATGGGCTTCCTGCAAGGGTGCTGAAGAACAGCTTTCTTAAGATTTTCAGAAGCCCTAAAATTGGATGAACAGTATGAGGCACATCTTAAGGTCACCTGTCTAATTGAACACTTTACTGAGGCAACTCTTCAGATATTTCTCAGGTCTTTACCAGTGATCTTATATTTACATGTTGAGTTCAGTTTTTGTTCTGAAGCCCTTTTTTATTTGAAAACCTTGAGTAGGCGGGAATGAGAAATAATTTAAATTTCAAACCAGAAATCCCTTTCTATTTTGACTTTGGTTTGAATACTGAAAAGGTCTTTTTTAAACTCCTGTCTCTCCTCCTCAGTTTTACTACGGGCAGCTTGATGAAGCAAGATGGCATCTCCACTGCTCTTCCTGGATGTATGTGAAACACCCAGCACATTATTAACACCTTAACATTAGTATAGTGCATTTGTTACAATCCGTGAACCAATATTGATATGTTATTAATTCAAAGTTATACTGACTTACAACCTAATTTTGGTAGTATAAGGTTCTTCTAGTATATGTTTATGAGATGTTTATATATGTAAGGCAAAACTTTTTAGGTGGTGCATACCTGAACATGCCTGTATTTTACCATCATATTTGTAGTTTTCCTACGTACAGAATTTTAGGTTGGTAATCATTTTTCCTCAGAATTTTGAAAACATTTGCACATTATCTTTTAGATTGTGCATAAGCTTGTTGCCAGTCAGGTCCTTAAACCTTTTAAGTGACCTGTTAGATCCCTAATCTTTTGTAAGTGACCCATATTTTCTTTTCAAATCTTCCTTTTATGGCGAGTTTTCTAAATTTTTTGGAACAGTGTGCCTTGATTTAGAACTCCGTGTGTGTGGGTGCATGCATGTGTGTGGCTTTGCTAGACCTCCAATTATTTCTTTCACTTAGCTTTAAGTAAGTAAGCTTTCTAAGGACACAGGGCAGGAGACAGCATCCCTAGTATCAACATAATTATTACTGTTAAAGCATAAAAGGAAGATTTGAAAGAAATAAGACATTTTTTAAAAGATACAATTCAGATTACACTTTGGCCATCATGTGCCATTGAAGGTTTTGTAAAGTGATATATGTGTTAAGATGTCACTGCTTATATAATCTCTCATATAAATAACATGGAAAAGTCTAGTATTAGATAGATATTATCATAATTTTTAGAAGATATTTTATTGTCTCAAAAAGGTACTCTTTCTTCCTCAATAATGAAAAAATGATTCTTAGGTGCATAGGCATGAAGAACAGGCAGTTTTGACCAGATGATTAAATTCTTTTTGGTGACGTGACAAATAAATCTGATAAGTTTTCTTAAAGGGAAGGGACCTATATCTCTTTTCTCTTACTCCTTCTTGCTGTTTGAAAGGCAAGCATAAAGGCTGAATCTTCAACTCTTATCCTATACCATGGGGTGACCTTGGGAGTAGAAACCAGGGAAAGTGAAGGACCATAAGAGTAAGTAATTTATCCATCTCAACATTGAGTAGATTAGAAGCCTGGATTCACTCCTTCTGTACCTCTTGACCATAAGTAACAAATATCCTTCTGTCATCTTTACAACAGTATTATAGTGAGTGTTTCTATAATTCACACCCGAACTAAGACTTACTAGTGCATAATTTTTTAAATGAGTGTAACCAGAGAAATTATGAGTTTAATAAGTGACTACACACTTGCACCAGTACAGTATAGCTGCCTCCTTCATTTCTGTGTTAAAATCAAAGTTGTAATTTTTTCTTTAATAATTATTCCATACTGTATTTCTTATTTCTAGTGTCTCCTTTACTCCTCTACACTTATTACACACTAAATTTATATACATTGTGTAAATATATATATATTTAATTTTATATATACATTTTCTAATTTCTTGATGCTTTTAAATCATGACATGGGAAATAAAAGTCAAATTTATAATTTGAAAATCTATCTTACTTTTTCAGTGATGAAATATTATTTATTATTTCAGGACTCTCCAGTGTAATATATATTTTCTTTACCATTTAAAAAATAACAGTGAAGTAATAGTGAACCTATTGTCCATTTTCTCTAGGGAGTAATTTTCTGCATTTCGGGAATAGGAGACTTTTAAAAATATACACTTCATAATACTCTCCAGGCTCCAACAAATAAATACCTTATCTAACCTCTGTGCTTGTATGACTGCTGACTTTGACAGTTGTCAACATGACTTTTTATGCATCATCTCTTGCCTTTAGCAGATTCCCTTCCTGTCCAGGAGATCTAAGAAATGTGAGAGTGAGGTAATCACACATACACAGATGCTCTGCTTCATCAAGATGGAAAATGATATTAACAGGACAGCCACTTTCTCCCTTACTGCCCTATGTAAATTTACCAGCATATGTTTAATGGCTTACTATTGAATTCCTTGGTTATAAACCTGAGAGGATAAAAATATAATACAAAAATATATTTTTATAGCTTTGTAATAATGCTTATTGTCTTCTGTCTACTGTGTGTTGAAGAGAAACTCATTTTTTTTTTTTTCCTACAATTCCTATTCACTTATATGCTTAAAAATACCAGAAACCACATTCAGGTTACCAGATAATTTCCATTCCTATTCCCATTACAAGCATTATATGTTAAATTTCCTAAATTATTTTTTCATTATATATTTATTTTGATGTTTAAAATGCTTGACATTTTCTCTCCTGTACTACATTCTTCTGTCTGTTTACAGTTTCATCTAGCTTTCTCTCAAAGCATTTTCCATGTTGAAGATATGTCATTTTCCAAGTGAATAAGATTCCCTCCTTTTATTCTCCCAACATAGGTTGATACATTATGCTTTTGTGATAAGCTTATCTCTTCTCTATTTTAGGGTGTAATCACTCAGTGATTCTAAGAATATTGGTAGCATTTTAGACCCAATTAAATAATCAGTTTGTTTCAAATAGAAGATAAGATAGGGAAATGATAAATGTCTTAGGCTTTATGGTTTTCCAGTAATGGATAATGAGGATTGACCCAAAGTAACATAATTAGATCAGAGACATTTGTTTTTGATGTGATCATGATTTCAGCTTCACCTCCCAACTCCTCTTGAAAGCCTTTGGGCCTCTCAATATGTATAACAGAATCCAGTGCTATTTACCTCACTGTTCACATTCTGCTCATATACTGCTTTTAGCTAATGTAACTAGAAAGATGAGATTAAAGAATAAGTTATAGTGGCCAATACCCATTGCATCCAAGCTTTATCCTTACCAATCATTTATATTTTGACAGGAAAAATGACCAAAGTAAATGAAGTTGCAATTACGTAATACAATACTGTTATCGGAACCATGTTTCAATATCATTTTTCTACAGTGTAGGGTTATGTTCATTAGAGTTAGAAATAAATTTTCTTTGACTATAATTGTTTCAACATGGTAAGTAAAGGTTTTGTATACCACGTGAGAAGTTTTGAAAGCTGCATTTTAGAATAACTTTAAATTTATTAATGTAGCTTTTGGAATCATTATTAAAACCATCAGTATTACAGGATCAGTCACACTGTACACATACTACCAGTAATGTGCATTCTAAACCAAGTAGTCAATCACTTCATTTATATACCATGTGTAAAGTGCTAAATTATGTCCCATAGATTACATTTCTCATTCTGAACAGACTAAAGAATTAAATAAGGCCTATATATAATACAAGGAGACATTTACTTATTCCAAGAAAATAGCAAAAAAAAATTCAGGTATAAGAGAAAAATGTCAACTAATATTTATTAAATGTTTTCTATGTGTCAGGAACAGACGTAAGCAATTTTACATGTTTTAGCTCACTTAGTCTTCTCTACAATCTTAGTGTATATATATATATATATATACACAGACACACACATAAGTATAAAATCTTCTGTACAATTTTAGTATATATATAGTAGTATATATAATATATACTATATATAATAGTATAATACTTATACTATATTAATGTATATAGTATAAGTATATAAAATACATATAGGGTATAAAGTATATATAGAATATATACACATATAGTATATAGTATATATATAATATATAATATATGAATATAATATATATTATATAGTATATATATATATATACGCTAAGATTGTGCATTTACACACACACACACTCTGATTGTTGTCTTTTGAGACGTGATGATATTGAGGCAGAGAGAAGTTAAGTAGCTTCCCCAAAGTTACACAAGTAAAAAGTATTAGTTTATTCTGCCAATCTGGCAGAAAACCAAGTGTGCAAAGGAAAATATAGGGGGATGGGTCTAATGTGGTATGTTGACACAGTATCATAAAATACTTTAAGTGGAAATTTAAATTGTTTTGAATAAGGTAAATAAAAAATAGAGAGTTGTTATAGGTGATACTCTTAACGAATTGCAGTATCCTGGATTGTTGGTCATGGATTAATATTTACGTTATAAAGCTTGACTTTTCAATTACCAGTGGGTCATTCTTTCTCTAACTGTCCTCTTTGGTAAGCCTGAAGTCTCTTCCATAACTATACTATTTTCCTTAACTCTGAAAACCTCCTAATGATAGTCTTATCTGCTTTCTACCAGCTTTTACAAGTGATCATCCACTACCCTGTTAAAAAGAAGATTAATAAGTCCTATGAGATAGGTAAAGCAGTAGAGGGTGATATGATAAGAAAAAAAGATATATCCAGGAAAGATGAGGTATAAAAATGAAAGTTCAGAATTTCAGTGTTGTATGTGATAATGTACACCTAACCAGTTCTGTATGTGCGTATATACCCAGAAATACACATATATATTTATTATTCAAAAGTGTTCTTACTATATAATATACGACATTAAGTGATATAGATTTATACCTTTGAAAATGTTCCATTCCTTTTGTAATTTGATACTTTATATTCTGATTTTAGTTAGATCTTACAAACTTTGTTGCTTCAATACTCTGTTTACCTTTATAAAGTCAGGCTTTTCACCATAATTTGGCATGGAAATTTCAAACTGTTGTTTAATTTCTTCAGTATTTTTACGGTCTTTTCAAATTTAGGTAGAATTTTTCTCACTTCAGTTTAGTCCAAGTGATTTGACCTATTCTGATTAGAACTAGAACTTCCTGCAATTTATTTTTCACAATGCAGGAAGAATGATCTTTTCTATATCCCTTTCTACAAACCTTATCATATCCTTGTCTTAAAATCTTTACTACTGGGCTTCCCTGGTGGCGCAGTGGTTGAGAATCTGCCTGCCAATGCAGGGAACATGGGTTCGAGCCCTGGTCTGGGAAGATCCCACATGCCGCGGAGCAACTAGGCCTGTGAGCCACAATTACTGAGCCTGTGTGTCTGGAGCCTGTGCTCCGCAACAAGAGAGGCCACGATAATTAGAGGCCCACGCACTGCGATGAAGAGTGGCCCCCACTTGCCACAACTAGAGAAAGCCCTCGCACAGAAACGAAGACCCAACTCAGCCATAAATAAATAAATAAATAAATAAACAAACCCAAAGTTTAAAAAAAATCTTTACTACCTTCTTATCACTTTCACTGCTTTCTTAAAATTATCTTTAAATTTAATATGTAATGGTACGACACCTGAGATCTAGAATAGAGTTATGTCTCACTCTAATCTTTATTCAATTGATCCTGAAAAACTTTTATTCTAAGAATGCATTATGCTCTCTTTGCCTCTGGTCTTCGAACAAAGATACTCAGTAACTCTGACAGGATGTAATGTAACATAATAGTTAAACATATTGGGCACCAAAGCAATTTTCTGAACTTACCTAGCCTTCAGTATCCTATTTATAATGACAATATACCTGACATTTTGTGTGGACTAAACTGAAGAAGGTACTCTGTTTGTTATAAAGTAAACAATAAATGCTAGTTTCCATTATTACCAGCTCTTTTTTATTTGCATCCCCCTCCCATCTGATAAGGTTGGGTAGTTGCCAAAATTCTGTATTTCATATATCCTTTTCTCATTGCCTATGAACATAAGAGATTGAGTTTTTTAGTATTTAGCCATTGGCTTATTTCATTAGAGTTTAAGAACTTGAAGGTAGCAACTCTTGTCTTGCCTGTACTTTTATCTATTATGCCTGATATATAAGTACACTAGTAAATATTTGTTAAATTAACAGGTGAACAAATGAACAATTATTAAATAACCTTTTATATTTAGGAGGAAAATACAGAGATACAGAATATTTCCTCTTTTTAATTTTTATTTTATATTGGAGCATAGTTGATTAACAATGTTGTGTTAGTTTCAGGTGTACAGCAAAGTGATTCAGTTATACATATACACGTATCTCTTCTTTTTCAAATTCTTTTCCCACTTAGGTTATTACAGAGTATTGAGCTGCGTTCCCTGTGCTATGCAGTGGGTCCTTGTTGGTTATCTGTTTTAAGCCCAGCAGTGTGTACACGTCAATCCGAAACTCCCAATCTGTCCCCCCTCCAATATTTCCTAAAACTGTGAACCCAGTAAAAGACCTATTTGGAAGTGTTCTAATTAAATACCAAGTCTGGGCAAGATGTAAACCTTCAAAACATAATCTACATGTTTAAATAAGACATATGTGTAATATATTTATTACATTATACCGAAGGACGAAATAGATTGACCACGTAAGGATTTTAGATCAAAAGATTATGACATTGTTTTGGTGGATGAAGTAGGGTTGTTGATGTGACCTAGCATGACATTGCTGTAGCTTTGAGTACACTCTGAAAAATCATGCTTCATTGGTGTTCTGCTATACTTGAAAAGAAGACAATAGTAACCTGACCTAAGATAATGCATTGTTTTCATGAAACCTAAGAATCATATAAAATCTGTGCATATTAATGGCTAAAACCTGTAAAAACAATTTTTCAATTTTATCTAAACTAGCATTGGCCACAACCAATATTTTCATGTGCACAGTTAATAAATTGTCTTAATTTTATGTTTGCTACAACATTATACCATATATGTGTATAATGTACAAATATAGGGAGGGGGATACATTATAAGGAGAAATATTTTGAAAAAGCTTACAATTGTACTTTAGTCCCTTAATTTGTATCATTTCTTTTCAGCTTTTGATCTGTTGTAACATCACCAATAATTACAACATAATTTGTGTTTACTAGATTTAGTGAAGTTTGGGTATCTTCAAATATTTAACATAGTTTAGCAGCACATACACTGAATTACACAAATTCTACATCATGAATAAGAAAAGTGGGACAATTTAAGACAAATATAACGCACAGTATCATTTAACATGCAAGTTAATAGAGGTTAGAGAATTTGTGACCAAATCAACTAATAAGCTCCAGATTTTTGTGGGGAGGTGGAAACAGGAAAAAATATATATATGTATATATTCTGGGATTCCCATCAGAAAATAAGATTATGAAGAAGATTATGACTGAGAAAGAAACACATGACTGATAAAGTGTTATTTCAGCGTGAGTGTTAGAAAATTAGGGGAATGCAGTGTGAAGGCTTTAAGTGGAACACTTTAATTACCATGGAAAACATTGGTATTAGGATATTTAGTACATAAAATTAGAAAGGTAGTTTGGAAACTGGAAAAATGTAGAAAGGGAATTATTCTTACTCTTTGAGACAGTAAATTTTGACATAGTGTTTTGGCCAATATTATGATGTGATGAAAGTGATATTTTGAAAGATTATATAGCAGCAGTTAAAATGATTGATTTTGGTAGGGAATAAACTGGAAGCAAAGGGGTTGATAATAGGATTATTGCATTTGCCTTATGCTGCTAATACTACTGCTACGTGCTTAGAGGCTGCTTAACATCAATTTCAGAATGGAAATTTACTTGTCATAGCATATGCCAGAAGAGTATTGAATAAAGTGAACATGTATATCCCAGTCCCAATTTAGGGTGTCTGTCTTTGAAATAAACAGCCTGAGATGAATTTCTTGAGTTTTTACATGAAATGGATTGAGTACTAACAGACTCTTCAGTGGAATTGCTAACTACTGCAAAACTGAACATAGCAGAGCAGACAAGGGTGTCAACCTTACCTCTATTACATTCTGCACTGCAAAGGGCAGGTGAAGAAAGTATAGACACAGATGCACTTTGAAGGAACAGAATAGTGTTTGTTTATAGGGAAGGTGAAAGAGAAATTTGAGCATAACTAACAATATTGAAGTGAGATTCAAAATAGGTATAAAATTTACTATTGTATACCAGTAGATGTTTAGATGTCAGTAATAGATTGAAAGATTTACAAGAGATTTGTGAAATTTCAGAACACTTGGAATAAATGATTTAGGTAAAGATATTTGATTAATTTATTTTAGGATTTCCATTAAATTTTAGGTCAAAAATATCACATGAAAAGTTATATCATCAATCAAAGCTTAAGAAGCAGTTTTTTTAAATTGACCTCTTTAACAGTTTTATAGGATTAAAAATCTACATGGATAAGAAACTGTCCTCTAAACCTAATTCAGACCATTAGTTATCTCTTGGTAGTTTTAAAATGAGATATGCAAACCGATTAAATTAGACACACAAACCAGTCAGATTATGGACTTTTTACCAGAGGAAGCAACTATAAAATGAGCACAGAAATATGGTTTTTGTGAGAATTCAGAGAATCCTCGTTAAATTATCAGCTCAGTGGCTAGTCTTTGGTTAGTGTTTAAAATAACTGTTAACTCTATTGATATTATTTATTTTGTATACATACATACATACATCATATTTATTTACATAGCAACAGGTATAGAAATAATCACCTTTTGAATTAGTTTGGAATGAGTTTCTCTTTTAAAAGCAATCCTGCCTAGAATATATGTTAATGCTCTTGAATGGATTTACTAGCAGCAAATTCTTACTGACTGTAGAGTTCAGACATGGTGCCTGATAATGAGGATTCTTTCACTTTAGCGTGAGAATGTGGTAGACCATAACATTCCAAAGTATCACAGCCGATGTGACTATTGCTTGTAGTACTTCCATAATTAGTTCACATGCCCACTAAGGCATGGCTTTGGAAGACTTGTAGCCAAATATATGTATATCGGAAGATGGTCACTAGATTTAAAGAAAGTTAAATAAAAGTGGAAATATCAGTTCTAACTAACCTGCCTGGAGAGAGACACGGACAAGCATAGTGATTACATTCCTCAGATGTGAACATCCTGTCTTTTTGTTACTTAGTTCTCTAAGATTTCTAAGACCCAGGCTGAGACTAAAACATGCATGTTGCCAAAAATCAGCCACTGATTTTTCAGCATTTCCTGTGGTTTCACAAGTAAGTCAATGGCCTTTTCAAATACCAGAATGCTAACATCTAAAATGGAGTGTTCATTGACTTGGGAATCTAATTATAAATAGATGTGAATTCTGGAAAAGGGTTGGTTAACAGGCACTTGAAAAGACAGAAAAATTGAGGATAAAGACTTCTTACTCATTAGTCATATCAAGTTTTGGTTTTCCCTTAGCGTCTGTGTGCTGGTTTAGAGAAGATGAGTGAAGAGTCTAGGATATTTGGAAGGCTCACAGTCCTCCAAGGCCAGCGGAAATAAGAGTCAGACGACCTAGTAAATCCATTAATGAAAGGGTTAGTGGAATGGGTATGAATCTGTGTGTTGAGAGCCAAAACAAAATTGGAAATAAGCCCCTGTAATTCTTCTGGAAATTTTATTGCTAAAAAAGCAAGTTTTGTTGAGTATTAAACAGATCATGCTTGACTCTAATCAGAAGGTCAGGAAGGAATCTTGCTTCTTCAGCAAGCTTCAGACCTGAGTTAAAAAAAGTATATTGACACCTGCTTAATATCCACAAGCCCAGTCTGTCTTCAGGTAGGTGGATTTCATGAAACAAAAGAATTGAAATATTCTCCAGACCAAAGAAAAAGTAATTTTATTTAGAGAAAATAGAAGAAAAGGAAAACTATTATAGACTAAGATTGACAAGGAGAATTCATAAAATCCAAAAGGAATTAACTTGACCGATTTAGAATTAATATTTGGTTCAAATAGCTAACATATCAATATTATTAATATATATATATACCAATACTCATTAAGCTTCTTTATTACTAAAACTTACAAAGATGAAAATCCCCTTTATAATAATAACTATATATAGTATATATTGGCTGTTCTTCTAAACAATGAGTTACATTGAATATGCAGTGTGTTGTTAAACCAGTATCCAGCTCAGCATCTCTAGGGAAGTTATGCTTTCATCCAGTGTCTCATATGTGGAGGGTGCTCAGAAAATATTTGTCGTAAGAATGACTTAATTAATCAATGAGCCCCAAACTTGTAAGCCTGTTTCCTACTTAATATATTCTTATTGTATTGGGTTACTTAATATTTTTAAAGAGTAATTCTAACCTGATTTGATGATCCAGAGTCTCCCATCCAGAAAAAGACAATAGGCAATCACTTTACTATTATACAGTTACATTTATTAATTATGAATTGACAAAATTGAACACCCATTTATGATAAAAACCCTCCAGAAAGTAGGCATAGAGGGAAGTTACCTCAACGTAATGAAGGCCATATATGACAAACCCACAGCCAACATCGTTCTCAATGGTGAAAAACTGAAACCATTTCCACTAAGATCAGGAACAGGACAAGGTTGCCCACTTTCAGCACTATTATTCAACATAGTTTTGGAAGTTTTAGCCACAGCAATCAGAGACAAAAAAGAAATAAAAGGAATCCAAATTGTAAAAGAAGAAGTAAAACTGTCACTATTTACAGATGACATGATACTATACATAGAGAATCCTAAAGATGCTACCAGAAAACTACTAGAGCTAATCAATGAATTTGGTAAATTAGCAGGATACAAAATTAATGCACAGAAATCTCTTGCATTTCTATACACTAATGATGAAAAATCTGAAAGATAAATTAAGGAAACATTCCCATTTACCACTGCAACAAAAAGAATAAAATACCTAGGAATAAACCTACCTAAGGAGACAAAAGACCTGTATGCAGAAAACTATAAGACACCGATGAAAGAAATGAAAGATGATACAAACAGATGGACAGATATACCATGTTCTTGGGTTGGAAATATCAACATTGTGAAAATGACTATAGTACCCAAAGCAATCTACAGATTCAGTGCAATCCCTATCAAACTACCAATTGCATTTTTCACAGAACTAGAACAGAAAATTTCACAATTTGTATGGAAACACAAAAGACCCCGAATAGCCAAAGGAATCTTGAGAAAGAAAAACAGAGCTGTAGGAATCAGGCTCCCGGACTTCAGACTATACTACAAAGCTACAGTAATCAAGACAGTATGGTACTGGCACAAAAACAGAAATATAGATCAATGGAACAGGATAGAAAGCCCAGAGATAAACCCACGCACATATGGTCACCTTATCTTTGATACAGGAGGCAAGAATATACAATGGAGAAAAGACAGCCTCTTCAATAAGTGGTGCTGGGAAAACTGGACAGCCACATGTAAAAGAATGAAATTAGAACACTCCCTAACACCATACACAAAAGTAAACTCAAAATGGATTAAAGACCTAAATGTGAGGCCAGACACTATAAAACTCTTAGAGGAAAACATAGGCAGAACACTCTATGACATAAATCACACTAAGATCTTTTTTGACCCACCTCCTAGAGAAATGGAGACTGTTTTCCTTTGTTTCTGCATTTTCTCACTTCTCTGGTTAAACTTATTCTTCGGCTACAGTTTTTCCACAGACGAAAGGCAGGCTGAGGACATGGGGTGGGGGTGGGGGTCAAGGACCACGGGGTCCTACTCCGTTTCATGGCGAGCCATTGAAATTGGTTTTTAACCCCAAACCTATTTTTGGTTCAGCTTTTTCAGACACAGAGTTCCAAAATCCAGAATATTTGATCCTCATACCCTTTACACCAAGTATCTAAAGCCATCACCAAGTTTTGTTGTATTCACTTCATGGTTAAAGTCTATCACCTTTTTTTTACATCTTATATCATCTCTCTCTTGGACTCTTTCTCAGATGGGCTCTTGAGCAATATCTAAGATCCTATTGGCCTCATGTTTGATTCATGTCACAGAGAAAGAGTTCTACACAAGCTTTGACCCACTTCGCACTGAAAAGGTCTCACCTTAGCAGGCGCCACGTTTCTCTGGCTCCTGCCTGGAACTGGAACTTCTCTGATGGTGCAGCTTGGGATGTTACAGGAGCCTTTTTTGACTCATACATGTGTATCCCCAAGTTCAGCAGAGCCTGTGGCCCAGCAAAGCCTTTACCCAGTCAGAATAGAAACAGAATGGTTAAGGCATCTCCATTCCCTCCCTAATGGACCTATTTATAGGATTCCTCAGAAGTTTCTAGAGGATTAGATTAATATTCCCCCACAGAGGTTGCCAACTGAAAACTGTATCTTTGTATTGGCCTTTTCTCCTTCCTTGTTTCACTCTACTCTCACTCCTTCTCTCTGGAGTCACATTCAAGTCAAATAGCCTGTAAGTAAGACCTTAACTCAAACTGAGCCTTTGGAAGGAAACACAGACTAAGAATGTGGTGATAAGAACAGCCCCACTCTGCATAACATAACATTCTGGAAGTGGACCACTTTACCTATCTGATGACAAAAGGACCACATTGTGGTGAAGTGGCGACTAGACCAGGCATACAAAATGATCAAACTTTTCTAGGCTGTCATGAGTGGAGAACTGTGATGAGGCACATGTAAAAGTTGAAGTGTTGGATAACTGGGTAACTAAGTTCCTTAAGTCATGCTGGGCAAGCTAGAAGCTTCCATGGCTGAGTTAAAGAGATTCATGTTTCTTGGAACAGTAAGGATACTGTGGAGAAAACCAAGTCCTGGATTTAATTATAAGAGTGGCAGAGCTCAAAAAATATTGAACTCATAGTTTTTAAAGACACTTTATGCCGAGTCCTCAGGCCCTCTAAGGAAAATAGTATAAGTCAGAGGTCTGTGATTGGGTCATTTAAATAGATGACTGTGAGAATCTTGAACCTCCAGATTCTCATTAATCCCCTGGACTGGGTGGAGGACTTAGCCCCTCTCACTTGTTGGAAGAGAGCGATGCAAGATAAGGCTTGTCTTTGTCAAGCTCCACGTCTGCTTTTGCTTATTGCCTCTTGGACCAATAATTGGAGTCACTTCTCAGCACATACCAACAGGGCAATAGAATTTCTGCTGTAAGGAAAGGCCTTACTTGTAGAATAATTGGAGTTCCTAGTTAATACAAACCAGAAGGAAAACAGAGGAACACATGAGGGAGTAGGTCTTGTTGATATTGGACTTGTGGGCAGAATGAAAGACTTGGCAGGGCGGAATTTATTGGCATGAGAATACATCTTCATGAATTGTGTTTAACTTTCTTACCCAGGACACATGGAACTAGTCATAACACTCTGCTGGGATGATTCTTAAATTGTAAACATAATGATGGCCAACTGTAAATGTGATAATGTGCTGTGATTATCACAGTAGAGTACTGAAAAAGGACTCAGAAGGCTACAGAAATGATGGGATTATAAGAATGGATTTATTGCGTAAGGGTGAAGAATGCCTCCTACTTTGGTGTGACGTACCCTTCACTAAAGCTTTAAGAGATATACCAGTGATGGGGCCTTGGAATTTTTGATTGAGTCAATGTTTGATATAATATGTAGGCTTGGATAGATTTTAGAAGATGCTTCCATCTAGCTAGATTTCCTGCAATTCATGGAAATTATATTCTTTTAAAATGCCAGAGGCCATATTATGACACTTCAGGATTCTATTACTATTGATATAATGAACAGGAGATCTGGAGTGGCAAAAAAGTTACCTTAATCTTTGGGTTTCCCATGGGCAAAATAGTGTGATAGATTCAAGACTGACCCAGGTTGACACTCCTCCTAATGAGAGGTAGCATCTAAACCTCCTCCCTTGTATCTGGGTGGCCTGTCTCTCTCTTTGACCAACAGAATATGGTAGATGTGTCACTGCTCAAGTTTCCTGGTCTAGGTCTTAAGAGACTGGCAGCTTCAACCGTCCTACTTCTTGAAAAATTTGCTATAGAAATATGTGTTTGAGGGGAGGTGGTGGTGGTGGTGCCTTAGCTGTCATATAAGAAACCTGATATGAGAAGTTCAGACCATGTAGAAAAGGCAGGAAATGAAATGCCATGTGGGGAGAGAGAGAGAGACAGAGAGACAGAGACAGAAACGACAGTGAGCCATATTGACTAGAAATGTGAATAAAAACCATCTTGGCTGCCAACTTTTCAAGCCCAGATGGCACATGGATCAGACACAATCAGCCAGCTGAGCTTTTCCTGAATTTCTGACCCACAATATTGTGAGCAAAATTAAACATTTGTTTTAAGCCAGTAAGTTTTGGACTAATTTGTTAAACAGAAATAGATAATTAGAACATATGAGTGGACACAAATACAGTTTAACTTTGTACTTTTAGTTGTATTTTACTGTAAATGTGTTTACTTTCCTGAAAATATCAAGAGGTGGCAAGCAAAAGTACAAGATGTCAGATGCTACAACGGAAAATTCTCATCTCTCACCAGTTTCTAGGTCTAAGCCAGTTCACAGACTGAAGAGGATGCTCTGTCCTCTTGAAAAACGTCTCTACAGTATCACCTCAATAATATGAAATTAATATTTCTCCAGTCTTTTTCTAAGCAACCCATAGGCATTTACCAGGGAACTGTGCATTGAAGGAAGAGAAATTATAAAGCCACGTGAAGGCTTTTAAATATAGGATCTGAAATGTCAGGGGATCCAAATGACATCATGGTTCTTCCATAAGGGAGAGGGCTTATTTGGCAAGGTGAAAATTTGTCTATCTGTCTACCTATCTACATATCTCTCTGCGTGTCTGTCTGTCCGTCCGTCCATCCATCCATCCATCCTGTGAAGTCCTAAAAGAAGTTTACCTTGCCTGAGGCCTGTGGATTTGTGGACCCACACTACTGTTATTTCTTTAGTTCTAGAGTACATAATTGGGATAGATATGCATGATATCTAATGGAACTCCCATATTTGTTTCCTGACTGGAGTTAAGACCCATCATGTTAGGAAGGGCTAATAGGTAATCCCTTAACCTGATCCCCAAACCACCCAAGAAGTAAATCAGAAGTTATAAGCCATATCCCAGGGAAAATTCAGAAATTAGAAAGGACCTCCATGAAAAACTTAAAGAGTTCAGGGGTGTCGGTGCCTGCCATTTCCCCATTCAACTCTCCTGTGTGTCCCTGAAAGAAATCAGCAACACATGGATTGTGGTGAATCACACTAGGTAAGTACATTTTATACCACGAAATCATAACCCTACTCATAGGTGCTAGGGTAGATGTGGTATTTTTGTTGGTAATAATGGAAAACATGTTATGGGCTGCTGCTCTGGCAATTGTCTTTTCAGTTCCCTCCACAAGAAGGATCAAATGCAGTTCACATTTACTCTCCATGTTTCAGTAGGCATATGGACTACAGGAAACTAAGTTATCTGAACTTGGTAGTCTTTACTATATTGATGACATTTTGCTAATTGGACTGGGCAAACATTCATGATGCCCTTTCAGTTAGATTCTTATACCCAAGAATATGTGATTCTACACCACACCTCCAGAATCTTGAGGACTTAGACCATGGAGTGAATATAGTATTGGCTCCTCTTGCACCTTTTCACAGATTACCCACTCATGGAGTGTGTGTTCCTTGTTCCTACTCAAGTAGGCCCTGCCCAGCCTCAGTCCCTGGTTCCTAAAGGAGGTACACCACTGGCCAGTGTGGGCTCTTCTTGCCAGTGGGTGAGAGGTAAATAGAAGATTTATTGATTCTGATATCCTTGGAAAGCTGGAAGTAAGTCATGAACTCAAAGAGATTCTCTAGAATGTCTTTTGATGTTTTGTGCCTGGTGATAATTGTGAATAGAGTATTGCAGTAACCCTAGCCCAATAAAGGTAAGCCCACAAAGGGCTCATACCTTATAGAGATAAAAATCTCTGGAACTGTAGCAGGCAAGAATCCCAGTCCAGTGTAAGTACAGGCTGAGGGTGAAGAAAATCTAGAATTAAAGATGTAGGAGGGAGCTGATAAATAGTAGTTATGACAAACTTTTGTTTTCTATCAAAGGAACACCTGCACACTCTAAATAATGGCTCTTATTTTCCATGGATTAATAATCCATCCTGTTTTCCCTGTTTACATGGTGTGATGGAAACTAAGCACAGACTGTAATTGTTTCATCTATCCTGGAGCATCCCCCAAAACCTGGAAAATTAATTTAATTGAAATTCTGAGTTATATTCATTTTTGCTAATATTATATAGAAGTTACATACAACACCAGAAAGCAAAGAATATAATTTCTATTTAATTTTAGCATAGTGTATTCAGAGGGATAAAGTTTAGTATATGCTAGTAATTATCACTAAATTCTTGTACTAAAACAGACTTGGGTAATTTGTACTTTGTTTCTCAATTAATTATTGAATATTCACTTGTGTTATTTTTCCTCTGTCATTTGCATTTTGCATGAAATAACATTTCTTTGGTGTTTTGTGATTAACGGCATTTTATGCTACAATATTCATGTTTTAAAGATGTATAGTCTCTTTATTTAATATATGTAATTTAAAATTTATTTTATCATTCACTATTCTATTAAAAACTACCACTATCTTTCAATCTTTTTGAACTATTGAATGTTTAATATTTTTCACATGTATGCTCTCATCTTACTTTAGATTTTACTAGAACAAGTTGCTCATAAAAAGCTTGTCTAGGAAATAATTGAATGTACAATGAGCTTTCTGATTTTCCAGTTCACTGACTTAATCCTTACTCCCTCCTTCGGTGGTAAAAACATTAAAATCTTACATTAGAAATACAAAGATACAGTGTCATAAATTATTATAAAAATAAATCACTGCAGTTTTGTGAGTAAATTCTAATTGCTTACTGGCAGACCCTTGAAAAGTCTTTGGGTATACATTGTTCTTTTGCTTCTCGAGGAGCATATGATTATTTTGTGAAAGAATTCTGTACATGATTTTTTTTAAATACACCAGGAGTCTAGTTGAAATTAAGCATATCCCTGACCTTAGGCAAGTCATCAAACACACTGTAATAAGAGTATGCTTTATACACTCTGTCAGAAATGTGTTGGAGAGTCAAGGTAATAATGTAGAAAAACATTTTCATCATTATGTAAGAATGTATTTGAAACAATAAATAGCAAAGCTCTGCAAAATTTAGCAAACTTAGCTGCTTCAGTGTGAATAGGGAAAATTTTTCTACATGGGAAAGTCCTGGGCTTGGAGTGGGAAGAGCCTCAGTTCACTTGAATGACCCTGGGAGATAGATGTCTTTAAGTCTTTGAACCATAATTTCTTACTCAGAAGCAAAATGCAGAGGCAAAATACACATTTAGAAGAGCAGTAGTTGAGAAACTATATGTAAAAATCTATATAAACAATGAATTTCTACATTACTGTAGCCATCAGTAGATTCAGGTTTTGTGAGCCTTGAAGCTTATACAATATAAAATAAAGGATACATATTATGAATAATATTGGATAGACAAATTAATATTTATTTAGAATGAGGAGAAATCATCATAAATTACAAAGCTAATAAAACTGGAAATTGCCTCAAATACTGCAAAATCCAGAAAAAAAGACCATTATGCTCTTTATAATTTACTTTTTGACATCTCTATAATATTTTCCCTATATATTATTTAGGTGAGTACTCCTTAATCACCTCTTTTTATAAAAATAATTTAAAATATTTTCTATGGAGATAATAGTTTTGGATAGATCTTCTTTGCATCTACATATTTCATTGCTTCCTGCTGTAAACAACATTCAAAGAGTGAACACATCCTCTGTGCCTAGGCTTACATCATGATGCCAGGAAGGGTGTCACAGTAACCCTAGAATGAGAACAAAAAGAAAGGTTCATAAACGTATAGCAGAGTGAGCACAGGTACTGTTAGAAGGGAATGAAGTCAGAACCATCAGTGTGGGGTTATGTCTCTTTCGTTCATCATTATATTTCTAGTTCCTAGCGTAGTTCCTCACCCATGAAAGGTGCTCAGTAAGTAATTGTTGAATAAATTTAGAAGTTCATGAATAAATATATCTGGAATGATTCCATTTTGATTCGTAGAACTCATTTCCACACTGAGGGTTCTAGCAGTATCTTAACTATAAGTAGACGGGACTGTCGCCATTTGAACATCTCACAAGACTCCCTACTCCCCTTGACCATATCTTTATTCCAAAAATACCTGCATCCACACTTACGCTGTAGACTCTAGACTAAGTCTGATGGAGGCGGAGGGGCAAAGTAATAACAAACACCATCTTAACTTTGAAATTTTACACAGGCACTATAAAAAGCAAAGTGAACACATTGCTAAAGCCCTTTGAAGGAACCTATTGAATGAGGAGCTGTGAATCTTTAGCTTCATGGTCAACTCATCTCTGAATGTATGCTCTTATGAAAAAGGCGATTCTTCTCAAGTAGAATGCCAGAAATCTTTTATGAAAGTAAACAAGCAATGGTATTTGGGGAAACCCTTACTTTCTTCGTTCACTTTTAGTAGATAGTACCCCCCCACCAAACCGCACCCCCCCACCCTCCCTCACCCTCCCCCACCCCCGGCAATGTGTGGGCATGACTGATGGCTTCCAGAATTAGTAACATTATATTAATTTAATAGACTCGGCACTGTGTTTGCCCTGGTGAAAATTCTTCACGAAATCTACATAGTCACAACCAGCTCCAGACTGCCTTTCTTTGTTAGACTTTCTGGAACTAGATACATTTTTTTTTTTTTTTATTGTTTTACATATTGAACTTTTCCCAATGTTTGATGACCTCCATTCACTGCAGAGATTGTGTCAATTCATTTTTATATCCTCAATTCCTAGCATATTCTTTGACCAAGTATAATCTTTTTGTTTTTAAATTAATTACTTTATTTATTTTTGGCTGCGTGGGGTCTTTGTTGCTGCTCGCAGGCTTTCTCTAGTTGGCAGTGAGCAGGGGCTACTCTTTGTTGCGGTGCGTGGGCTTCTCATTGCAGTGGCTTTTCTTGTTGCCGAGCATGGGCTCTATGTGTGCAGGCTTTAGTAGTTGTGTCACGTGGGCTCAGTAGTTGTGGCTCGTGGGCTCTAGAGTGCAGGCTCAGTAGTTGTGGCCCATGAGCTTAGTTGTTCCGTGGCATGTGGGATCTTCCTGGACCAGGGCTTGAACCCGTGTCCCCTACATTGGCAGGCGGATTCTTAACCACTGTGCCACCAGGGAAGCCCACCAAGTATAATCTTAATAAACATTTGTAGAATTAATTAATAATAAAAACAAACCAAAAAAAACCCCCCAAAACATATAAATTTGAGTGTTTTAAAGTAACTTTAAAATTAATTTTATTTTGCACCACTTTTCTGTTGTCTTGAAAATGTTGATATTTAACTCACATGCACTGAGTACTACTGTTGGCTACTCAAAATACTGTGTTTTCTATGTAATTCAACAGAGATTTATTAGGCTAGTTACTTAAGTTTATAAATATGAATAATTGTCGTCAAATTCCCTGCCCTCAAAGATCTTATAATCACCATGAAGAGCCAGATGTATTAAAATCTCATCTACGGAGCTTGGGTTAGACTCCAAAAGAACAACATATAATGTAGTCATTTGTGTTTTTGGTGAAGCGTAATTGGTGTTTGATGGTTTTATCAGGGGAAATTTACTAAGGGCATGAAAGCTGAGGTCTCTTACAGGATTAGAATAACTAGATTACCAATAACTAGAGATAAGAACACCTCCACTCCCCCCCCCACACACACAGATATGTCAGAGAATGAGGAACATGAAGACTAATTAGTGTAAGTGGAAAGAAACTGGTGTCAGAAATGGTGTCTATTTTAAAAAGCAAGGAATTTAGTATTTTCTAAGCAAAACATAAAAGTTAGGGAGTAGCTAGGTCCAGCTCATGGATTTTTTTTGTATACTGATACCAAAAAATTTGAGTTCAAGCCATGAGGGAAGTAGTCACTCTTGGGATATGAAGGAGGAGTGTAGTATAATCACATTTACACTTACTCTTACACTTATTCTTACTCTAGAATAGACTGTTCTAGTAGCATTAAGAAGATCTACAATACATAAATCTCAAAGAAAAGTTCTAGTTAGGAAAGTATATATAAAGGGTACAGGAACATAAAAGAGGCTGGCAATCTAAACATTTTCATTAATTCTCACAATACCCTCTTGAAACTTAAAAAAAAAAAGTGTCCTCATTTTGCATATGAACATATTTAGGTTCAAAAAGATTTCATTGTTTTACTTGATTCACTTATCCCAGGCATACATGCATAATTGTCAATTCAACTGTCTTTTTCCAGGAAGTTATAATAACATGTCTCCAGCAGTGAATATGAGTCTTCAACCAGGGTTGATTCCAGATTTTCTGCTAGGTTAGATGCTAGCTTCCTATAGCTAAGAATTTCTAAGCTGCTGTGAGAAGGGCGTGCAGCCTTATGTGCTTCAGATGACTCAACTCATAGGTTTCAAATGGGGCAGTATAAATTGTGAGAGATTCCCCAATTCAAGAAATGTCAGTACCTGACATCTTGATAAGTTTTTACTGTATATTGAATAAGTGATAGAATGCTTATTGTCCTTTCCTCATTAGCTTACTCCCTTTTAAATGATTGTTTGCAAGGACACTTTGTTCCTAATCATGAAAATGTTCTTAACTTCATGCAAGTGCAAACCACTAAGTCACAATTTTAAGAAGCAACAAGAGAAAAAAATAAATTTAACTTTGAAGCTTTCCTGAGTAAAATGTTCTAGTTTTCCTGTTCTCCCATCAAACCTCTTCTGCCTTCATCACAAACTGGTTAAACCACTACAGTATTTTGATCACACCAACAGGATCTCTGGTTGCATATGTCAATGTCCTCTTTCTCTGATTATCCAGTGGAGAGTTTAGGAACTGTTTCAGAGGTGAAAGTTTAAAGACCATATTACAGTTTAGTCTCCCTTTTTTAGGAGAGAAAAATCAATTATTCTATACATTTAGCTACTTTGAACAGAAAAGACATTAAAAACTCAGAAGGGCATAATAATATTTAAGTGCATCTCTTCAAATGCGGATGACCCATGGAAAAATGTATAAATAAAATTCTAATTGTATATACTAAATTGTGGCCGTTGCTTGTTTATATGTTGTAATTTATTTGTTTTAGGCTATGATTAGATTTGGAAGCTCCCCTGTTCAACTGTTAAATAAATAAGTCACATGATGAATTCATTTTAAATCACTTTCAGGGAGAGTGATGATTAAATCTATGCTAAGAGGCAGAAAGGATTTAGAAGCTCTGTGAAGATTAGAAATTAGAAATAGAACATATAGATCCTGCTTGGAACATTAACTTTATCTAATTATACTTCTCTTAGAATGTGGTCCAATTTCAACCTTCACTTTTTTCCCACTCCAGACAAATCAATTCATGATTTCTTATTCTCATTTGGGTCCTCTGCTTAAAATCGCACAAGGTCAGAATCACAGTATTGGCAGAACTGTGTTCCTTTTTGGAGGCAGTGGGGGTGAATCTGCTGCCAGCCTCATTTAGTTGGCTGGCCAAATTTGGTTCCTTGCAGATGTAGGAGTGAGGTCTCCACTTCCTTGCAGGCTATTAGCCAAGGCCCTCTCTGCTCCTCAAGGCCACCTGCATCCCTTCTTGTGTGTGCTTTGTGTGGTTGCCTCCCTCAGATTTTGAATCTCCTCCTGCCACATCTTATTTAAATACAGTTGAAAAACCTTCTCTGCTTTTAAGAGTTCATGTAAATTAGATTTGGCCCATTGAGATAATACAGGATAATTTCCCTGTTTTGAAATCCTTAACCTCAATTATATCTGCAAAGCCCTTTTTATCATGTAACGTAACATATTTATAGGTTCCAGGGATTAGGGTGTGGGTGTCTTTGGGAATCATTCTGCCTTCCATAATTAGTGATAGGATGAATAGCAGTGTATCTGTTAACCAGTTTATGAAACAGATCATTTCTCTTAACTTTAAAGTATCATCTATCTCATTTATCTCCAGCTTCAGAAGTAACCATTATTCTTAATTTTGTGTTTACCATTCTTAACAATAATGGAATTTCTATTTATTGAAGAATGCATATTTTCAGCTTTAGTGGATGACGGGAAATGGAAGATGTTTCCAAAGTGATTGTATAAATGTACACAACAACAAAAAACACTGTATGTGCATTTCCACTGTGCCACATCCTCATCAAAAATCAGTACTTAAACATTTTTAAACATATGTAGAGATCTTAGGACATGTGTAATGTAAATATTGTGAAGATTGAGCCCCTTTTTATTTGAGTATTGGATATTCAAATTTTTTCTTCAGATAAATGCCGATTTTTCTACCAGTTTACTGACTTTTTCTTATTTATTTCTAAAAATCCTTTATGTGGTCCGGTCACATATATTTTAGATGCTCTGTCTCAGTTTATGATATGCTTTAAACTTCCTTTAATGTTCATGAAGAACAAAAAAGTAGGAATGACAGGTGTGATGGGAATAGAGTAAAAGGGATGCACAGAGGGAGATTCTCTGAGACTATCTTGTATATTGATATGATTTTAGAATCATCTTAACATGTCACAGTCAAAAAATATTTTAATGAAATGAAAAGGATGAGGAAAAACAAAAATGGATTAAAAAAATAATTACTTCTTTCATCCCACTTCCACAAAGATATTCTTTATATATTCTTCTAACTATATAATTTTGCCTTAAATATTTAGAAGTTTAATCTTTCTAGATTCCATCTTTTTGTTATAGGAGGTATCTAGTTGTATGTCTCTTCATGAAGGGAGCCAGTTGTCTAAGTTCACCTCCTAAAGAAATGCTTCTCCCCTATTGACTTGCTTTATTTGAGGCTATTCCAAAGCTGTCTCTCCTCTCCAGTGCTATTTGTGTGTTCTTGTGACAATAACGTGCAGTTTTGTTACTTTGCCTTTGAAGTGCAGGCAGTCCTCACGTTGCCTGGTTCTGATTTGCATGAATTTTAGTTGCCATGGTTTAGTTAAATAATACCAGTCCTCCAACAACACAGTTCAAAACTTAGTTGCCAGAATAAGTTAACTGTGAGTAATTGCATAAAGCACAAATTTCACTGTGAGCTTTTCATTTCACTTAGCACTGTGTAAATAAGAGGTGCACATCATGATCAGAGACCAATTCTATCACTTCTTTCAAAGTCTGTTGGTGATTGGTCAGTGTGCCTCCGTTATTCAGAAGGAATTGTCCCACAAAAATTAGAGTGCAGAAAAGAAATGAAAAGTGATAATGCTGGATGTGAACCAAATGTAAGTGGAATTATAGAAGAAATAATGATCATGATAATGTTGACACTGTTGCTGTTGGAGAGACTCTAGATATAAAACCAGAGGGACTTGGTGACTGTGAATTTTTTGGCATAAATGAAAAAAGTGGTTTTGATGAATAGGATGAAGATGTTCCAGAGGAAGTGATGCCAGCTAAAATGTTCACATTAAAGGAATTCACAGAGGTATTTCAAGACCTTGGAAGCACAAAGGATAAAATGTTGGAAGTGATCAGTGCTTAGAAAGGAAGCATAGAAAAGATGCTCACTCCATATGATAATTTATGTGATGGAAGAAGATAGGCAAACGTTCAAACTACTCTTGATAAAATTTTTACAAATAAATAGAATATAATTCTCAGTCTCTAATATTTTACTTTACAGTGCACTGAGCCTTCATTTTACTAGTCTTTTTCCTTTCCCTATGCATTTATAACTAACACTAGGAGAATTTAATATTTTGAGAAAAGATATTTTTAAAGATCATCCTGCAACAATAGTAATTTTTCTAACTGATCGTTTAGACTGTTTTGCACGATTTTGGCCTGCAGTGTCCTTTATTTGTGTGTGTGTGGTGGGGTGTCATGTGAGTGCGTGAGGACTGCCTGCCTCTCTTAATATTTGGTAGAGAAGATTCCTCACTTCTGTTTTCTTTTTTATGAGTATGACTAGTTTTCATAATCTTTAATTTCTCCATTTGAATTTTAATTAGAGTTCTTCAACTTTTTGAAAAACCTCATTGGATTAGAATTAGGATTGCATTAACTCTGTAGCTTAATTTATGAAGAATAGACATCTTTATAATATTAACTCATCTTATTCAAATCATCTTCTATATCCTTTGTCATTATTCATTGAATATAAGATGCTATTGATTGGAAGATACAGCATTATTGTATGGACAATTAAGAAAAAAGAAAAATAATACTGTTAATTAAATTACACTGTAATGTTTCCATACCTCATTATTATAAGACATTCCAAATTTGAAGATGTTATAAACTGGGGAAATTTAGAACAGATAGAATAACTTCAGAGTTTTATAGCTTTCTCCTTAAGAGATGTTATAAATTCTTAATTATATTTATTCTGTGATAGCATAGGCTCTTGTGAATGATATTTTTAGTAAGTTTTCTAGTTATTGTTGGTTTGAAAAATACTACTAATTTTTGTGTCTGATTTTAAATTTGGCAAATATGTGAAAGTCTCTTATTCTAATAGTTTATATTTTGATTATATAGTGATTTTTTAGATAGATTATATAATCCGTAAATAATGACATTTATGCAATTCTTACCTTCATATTTCTTCATTTTTCTCCCCTTTATAGTGTTGACCAGAAGTCAACTACTATTTTATATATAGTAGTTTGTATCTGCTAATCCCAACCTCCTAATTTATCCCTCCCCCCTATTTTTCCCCTTTGGTAACCGTAAGTTTGTTTTCTAAGTCTGTGAGTCTGTTTCGTAAATAAGTTCATCTGTACCATTTTTTAGATTCCACATATAAATGATATTATATGATATTTGTCTTTCTCTGACTTACTTCACTTAGTATGATAATCTCTAGGTCCATCCAGGTTGCTACAAATAGCATTATTTCACTAATATTTATAATACTAAAAATATGGGCAAAAGTCTCCTGAGTATCCACAACATTTGTAAGAAGTTAAGTATATCACAATATATCTGCTTAACAATGAAACTATTAAGAGCTATGATTACATAAATTTAATAACATGGAAAATGGTGGTGAAAAATAGAGAATATCAAGACATATATACTCTGATCTCAGCTATATAAAAATATAAGTTAAAAATGAAATTGATGAGACTTCCCTGGTGGCACAGTGGCTAGGAATCCACCTGCCAATGCAGGGGACACAAGTTCGATCCCTGGTCCGGGAAGATCACACATGCCACAGAGCAACTAAGCCCGTGCGCCAAAACTACTGAGCCTGAGCTCTAGAGCCCACGAGCCACAACTACTGAGCCCACGTACTGCAACTACTGAAGCCCGCGTGCCTAGAGCCCGTGCTCCACAACAAGAGGAGCCACCGCAATGAGAAGCTTGTGCACTGCAGCAAAGAGTAGCCCCTGCTCGCCACAGCTAGAGAAAGCCTGCGTGCAGCAACGAAAACCCAACACAGCCAACCAAGAATCTGTTATAGCTTCTTTATGAGTATCAAGATATCTTTTTCAATCTAGATAAATGATCTATGCAGACAACTTTGATCTCCACAGGAGCCTATCTTGTGATTTTTACTTGGAGCATAACCAAGGTTTGAAACAAGAGTGAGCAAGCAAAGAAATCTTAATTCTTGATCATAGTGCCCTGTTTTTATTTAGATATTTATATATGTATAATTATAATTTGATTAAATGACTACTATAATTGTTATACATAGCCCCAGATATTATTAATTACATCTGTTAACATGTCTACATATGTTAATTATGTTATATTTCATAACATGAAGTGGCATTAAAACAGGCTAGTTTCTTTAATCACCTAGACTTTCTAAAATGAGGACCTCCAAGAGTAGTTTAAAAATGAAATTCACTGAATTTCAACAACAGTAACATGCTGTTTAGTACAACATATTAATGCATGAAACTAAAGGAGCAAAACATAAATAACATCCCGTATTCTTTTGCCTTAAACACATATTTCTGTTTTTGCTGTCTGAATCACAGAACTCCACTGAAATCCATTTATTGTTGAATGCCTTCTAAACATAAATTCCCATTCGAGCATACTTATCATATCACTGTTTGCTTTTAGACAAATTAAACAATGGAATTTTTATAAAGCTTTTATAAAGGTACTAGTGCCAATTATTGATACATAGGCTGTCTTTTTATTGTATGCTTTGCTATTTTTATGAAGATGCAGCTGAATGAGGAAATTACAGTTCCATAACTTATTAGCAGTGGGGTTATATTGCTTAAAATCTGTCAAATTTGCATTCTCCACAATATCTATTAAATAATCATTGCCTAGACTATTGTTAACAATTATAGTCAGTTAAAAAAAAAATGAAGTGCTACTCAATTGCAAGAACAGTTATCAACCTTAAGATTTATTAGTTGAATATCTTGAATACTGTAAATCATGTTCAAATATCCTTAACAATTAAATATTTTGACTTACTAAGTTTAAACAGAGAAAATATAGCCAATACCATCAAGTTAAAAGTGAATGTTTTTGAAGGCTAAGTTAGGGCATAACATAAATTATCTGTGCATATATTGAATAACTTCCAAAAATGATTTCACATCACTGCTAGCTTAATTGAGGAGGTTTCTATTAGCCTAAGAAACACTGAGTACTATAATAAAGTCTTCATCTCATTCCATTCAGAATGATGAATATGCCTAAAAACATAAAAAATAATACACTAATGAAAGTCACAGGGTTTGTGATATTTTTAGATGGTTGAGTCATTTACATATTCACCAAAGTTATATGCCCTTCCAAGTATGGGTACACTGATCATATGTTTTTTTATTCACCAGCATTTAATTATCTTCTCACAGACCTCTCAAAATCTGGAACTTGATGGATGACGTTATTGTCACTTTGAATTACATGTTATCTTCTTATTTGCTATAAACCTTTTCCATCTTTAGTGATTAAACAAGCAAATCATTGATTGAAACTACCAAATAGTGTCAAAGCCTTTGAATAATGTTCTACTTTATGATAGATATGGTGGATGGATAGATAGATAGGCAGATATACAGTTTGACTAAAGCCTCAAAAAATGGCAATATTAGAAAACACTATAAATATTATATATTATATATTAACTTGGAATAGGGAAGTCTAATGAAAATGGGTTAAAATTTAATGCTGATTAATTTTTCTCCATTAAAATATTTAAAACATTGAAAAACAAAACACACGATTAAGCTAAAAGCTATGCACTGGTCTAGGAAAAAGTGTTTTTAACATGTATACATTAGGATTAAGTAAACTTGAGAGTGACAGAATATAAAACTAATAGATGTATAAACAAAATAGAAACTTATTTCTCCTTCATATACTTAAAGTCCAGAGGAAATCAGTCCATAATTGGTTTGGCTGCTCAGAGCTTTATTTGGGACCTAGCTACTTCTACATTCATTGTTGCTCTGATTTCCCCTTACTTCAGAACATGTATCATGGTACAGCAATCATGCCAATATTTCAGCCAGCAGGAAAGAGGATGTGACACAGGACACACCTCTTCCCTTTGAGCACTGTTTCAGATGTCCCACCCTACACTTCCCCTTATAAATCACTGGACAGAATTTAGTATGACCATACCTAGCTGACTAAGAAATGCCAAAGTTATATCTACAGCTGGAAAGAGTTATATTAAAACAAGGGCAGAAAACGACATCAAAATTACTAGTAAAATTCAGTTTTTTAACATATTGACAATAGTTTTATTTTCTTTCACACTATATGTATCATTTGCATGTGCAATATATTTTTCAAGAGATTTTTTTATTAAGAAGAAAATCAGGTGGCTCTATAAGAACTATATTTAAGCTCCTTTAAAAAAATGTTTTCTACCTATTTCTCTTTTCCTTTCTAGAAGATATTTACTCCCAATATAAGTTCATTCTACTCCATAGAAATAATATAAGTAATAAAAATTTATTTGATTCTAATATTTGACAACTTTATTTACATTAGCTGTACTAATAGTCACTGTTAAGGAATTAGTATTTTGGCCAAGAAAAAATGAATATATTGCAACCCAAAAAAAAGTAAGCAGTCATTATAAAGTGAGTAGTTATATTTGGAGGATTATACAGATATTTGACAAACCTGTCCCTTAATAGATTTAAGAAATAAAACATATTTTGCTTTTACTGGAAGCAAATAAGGCATTAACATGTAGAGGATATTAAACTGAAGGTAATCTTCTTCTTTTCTTAAATGGCGTAATTCAATTAACCAAATTATTAAGAGCTTATTTGGCTCTGCTTGCTTAATGCCCCAATCACTTCAGTTTATGTTTTCACCTCCCTGGACTTACTGGAAGACCTCTATTTCCCTCTATTTCTTTATAGAAATAGCTTGACATGTAAAATGGGTTAAATTTTATATTAAAGGTTTTATATTTTGTATCATAAATTTTAAAATCTTTACATTTATTTCCACATTTTCCTATATATAGGTATATTATTCCTTTAAATATATATAAATACTTGACTATATATTATTGTGTTTAGTGTAATGCAGTATGTATTTTATTATAAAATGATAGGCATTAGGTAGTATAGGGAATTTCTATAAGTCAAATTCTATATATTCTGTATTATAGTTCTCTTAATATACATTTTTTAAAGATGTGAAAGTCTTTTTATAACATGTGGAGTCAAGATGATCAAATACTTATGTTAACAGAAAACAAGATTACCTTTGCAAGCTTGGATGTGAAGAATTGCCACAGAGGGTAATAGTATTAATCAAAAAGTATCAAGAGGCAGATTATTGTGCAGCTAGTGAAGTTTAAGCATTAGATTTGCTCACACACAGTTTCCTTCCAAGGTCCTAGTAAGGGCCCTAGGACTATGTTCAATGGATGTTGTCAGTGCAAAGGTTATTCAAGATTTGTACTGCTCCAGAATACTTGAAATGTCCTCAAATGTTAATTCTCCTCTATGAAAATAAAAAACCAAATAACTTGAAAATAATTTATCCTAACTTGAAAAGAAGCCTATAGACTTACATGGAACATTAGCAAAATTAATTAAAAAGTTCAAATATATTTTTTAACCATCAACAATAAAAAACAATTGATCAAACTTGCTAGAGAAGAAACTAAATTACCATTCAATTACCTCTATAGAAAATGCAAGGAGAGTGAGTTCCAAAGATTTAAGAAAAATGATAGTAGTATGAGGGACAGTTAATTCATAAGCATATCTTCCCCTACATTTTACAGATTTTGTGTATTTTCCATTTTCAAAATGTACAGAGTATTAGAAGTTTTCCCTTATAGTAATCTAAGTAAATATTACACTGATGTTTTTTTATCTTTCTTATTTTAATATATTCCTTTCTTAAAATCATGCCAAATTTGTTTAGCCTTCGAGTCCCTCAAAACTTGGGTCCACCTTCAGTGTGCTCAAATTCGATGAATGCAATTTGAAGTAACCTTGATCCAAAATTTTCTTTCCCCCTTCCTTGAACTAAAAAACTTACATTTAGAAAGAATATCAATCATCCATTAGAATTCCAGGCTGGATATAACACCTAGGTATTCATGGGATCAATTTGGCTTCTCCTATAATAAGCTAATTTATGAATTCTCCCACTCCATCTTATGCCTTCTCTTTCTAGTTTAACCTAGAAACTAGAATGACTGGCAACCTCGACAGCTTGGCAGTGCTGTTTTCCAGATCCCACTGACCGTAGCTGAAGCATGAAAAGTTATAGTAAACTCATTTGGAGAGCATCCAAGGAGAGCACTGATGGGGAAACTAATAGCTATGTATGCACATGTTTGGATGGATCCATTACACTTAAAATTACTTTTGCAGTGTATCATATCTTTGAAGACATGGTCTGTGGATATTCATTTTAGTATTTGCAGCAAATCTGCTCAGAACATAGTACAAAAAAATAAGTAATAAATGCTTGTGTCTTGATGAATAGATGAAGAATGAAGGAAAAGATGGGTGGTGGACAGGGAAATTTTTAAATTTGTATGTGTTCAGGATTTGTTTTGGAAATACCTTTTATAGAAATTAAACTAGAACTTCTTTATACAGATATAATATAAACATTCTCTTGCCTTCAGATATATTTCATATATTTCATTCTACCATAGTTAAATCTCAGTTTGTATTTTTTCTTTAGATTAACATCTATTCTTGTCACGTACCTACATTTTTTTAATATGAGAGTTGCACTGTGATTATGACAAAATATTCTCCGTGGCAGAAGAGAACCTGGAGGAGTATATTCTTTATTTTCCTTAACATATTTCCTTTTTATGATCGATACTTTCTACCTTCTCTATGTTATATTTTATCTTTTTAGTGTTTCCTAGGGAATGGGAAGATACGTGGAATATCCTGGCAGTGCTTGAACTCTTTTATGTAGCTTTTCTAGAGAAGCTCAGGATTTATTACTCAGCATGAATATGTAGTTATTAATTCAGTCATGTTAACAAAACTTTATTAAATGCCTACTCTGTGACGGTCAAGGTGTAGCTGCCACACACATTGTGAAACCAAACAGAAGCAGTCATGTAGAGATAAGCAGTTTAAAAGAAAACATAAAAATGAATTTATCCTTATAAGTTTGACAACCCTACAAAGGAAAGAGGCAGGGTAATGTAAGGGGAATAATAATGGTGACTTACCTTAGAATGTATGAATAGGAGAGTCACACAATATTTTTTTATTTTTAAAAATAAAATTTTGGGGACTTCCCTGGTGGTCCAGTGGTTAAGACTTCGCCTTCCAATGCAGGGGTTGTGGGTTTGATCCCTGGTCGGGGAGCTAAGATCCCACATGCCTCGTGGCCAAAAAAACCTAAACATAAAACAGAAGCAATATTGTAGCAAATTCAATAAAGACTTTAAAAATGGCCCACATCAAAAAAAAAATCTTAAAAAAAAAGATACTTCTAAATAAAAAAATAATAAAATAAAATTCTTTTTTTAGATAATTTATTGCACAGTGTAAGAAAAATAGAAATATGAATCAGGAGAAAAAGAAGAGAATAGTAACCCTGGAAACATTCATCATTAAAAGGAAGGTAGAGATGAAGGTGCCTTTAAATACGGAAATTAAATCAGCCTAAAGTCTTGCCTAAAACTACATTTCCACCACTCATATCTCATCATTCCCAATGCTCCAGCTGAGCCACTGCTTCAACCATAGTATATATATTAGTTATCTATTACTCTGTAACAAATGACCCCAACAATTAGAAACTTAAAAAAAATTTTAGTATCTCACATTTTCTATGAGTCAGAGATTTGGATATGGCTTAGCTGGGTAACTCTGGCTTAGCTTCTCCCACCAGGTTGCAGTCAAGGTGTTGTCCAAGGCTATGGTCTCAACTGAAGTATTGACTGAGGGAGGTTCCACTCCAAGCTTAATCATGGATGGTTGGAAGGCTTTAATTCCTTGATGGCTGTTGACCAGGGGCCTTACTTTGTTGGTCACTCAGTAGGGCTGCTCACAATATGGTGTCTGACTTCCCTCAGAGTGAGAGTAAAAAAGGCAAATAAGAAGAAAACCAGGGATTTTTTTGTAGTCTAATCTCAGAGCTAACATCTTACAACTTTTACTGTCTTTTATATTTAGAAGCAAATTACTAGGTTCAGCCCACACTCGAGAGTCAGGGTTATACAAGGGTATGAATAACAGGGGATGGGACTCATTGGGGGCCGTATTTAGCAGCTGCTCTACAACACCGTGATACAGCTTTTTTTTTTTTTTTTTTAATATTAGGGTGAACGGTTTTCTCAGTTTGACTGTGACTGCCCCAGTTTTGGCAATAAAATCCCAATCCTGGGAAATTTCTAAATCCTAGGCCATTGAAGACAGTTGGCTAGCCTACATACACTTTAAAAACACAGGATTTTATAGAGAGACCTCTACCTACATTGTCTCAATAGCCTTTTTTTCTACTAGCATAATACTACTCAAACTCCAAGACTCTGCTTAAATATTGTTTCCTCAGAGAATCCTCTCTGTCTCTAATTCAGGGTTAATGGTTCCTTCCCAACTCCAGAAAACGGTTTTTGTAACACTGTTTAAATACTCGTTTCACTCTGCTTGTATCAAGACTTGCTGTGCCCTTTCCTCTCCCTCCACCAAGACTAGGATCGCGGGAAGGTGGTTGATTCCCTTTTGTGTTTATGGTATCCACCTCAGTAGTTAGTAATTTTGCAGGCAGAATCTACATTTTATGGGAGAGAAAATACGACCTCAGTAAGGTGAAGGAAAATGTTGAAATTCATTTAGCCAATAAACGAGGAAAGAAAACCTTCAGTTGCACTGGTGTCTACCACATACCTTGATAATGAGTTATGTGACAAGTTTATATTTAAAATCCTTCCATTGTAGGCAATGACCTATCCAAAATTGTATTATAACCATAAAAATGTCTGTATATTTTTGGGCACCAAGAAACATAATAACTGAAGAATAATTAAAATAATTTCTTTTTTGTCAGAAAATATAGACATCTTACAGTTAATATTGCTGTCACACTCTGTATTTGTAGAACTCACACTATTAGGATGACACTGATAGAGCATCCTGAGCTTTCTGCGTAAACACTGGTGGATTAAAAATATAGGTGCTACAGGATTAGGTAAAATAGTTTGTAAAACTGCATTATCTAATCCAACAAACAGGAGCCACCAGGAGTTTCACTTTTCTCCCAGGTTGTCATATATTATTTGGATTTTTGAGCAACTGTTTACCTACTTAATGCTGAGCCTGGAGTAAGGAGTGTAGCTGAAATATTAAGAATGATCTTCAGTGTTTATGGATGGATGACAAGGATTCAGTAACGCCAAAGCATTATGGCTGAAGAGAGGAGACAGTTTCCCAGAGTGAATGGACTTTGGAGGTAGAGGAACGGGATTCCTGCCTTTGCTTCTTCCTCCAATTAAATTTAATAATTCAGGAGTATATTAAGAAGGGCTAGGAATTTGGAGGTGACTTAGAGGTCAACTTTGTATTAAAGTTATCTTGGCCTACTTACCTTACTGTTGCTTGACCTGACATGTGACACACAATTTTGGTTGCCTATCCCATGGCTATATTGCTAATTTTTTTTTATGTGGATGACAGTAAATAAACCATGATTAATTTAAACTAATATGGTATTCATATTTCCTTTTGCCAGATATTACATTGGGCTGTTCATGTAACTTATATTGGAACAATGATACTTCTAAGAAAGATTTTGTCCCCTTGATTAATAAACTAGGTGATTAAAAACCAATAATGTGATATTTAAAGCTATGACTGTAGTCTTCCAAATCATGCACAGGGACATCAGTAATACACTGCGTTTAAGAAAGAGTGGAAAAATGGGAAGATGTGGACCCATGAATTCTTCAGTAAATCAAATGAATTAGTGCCTACCTTCTAAATCCAAATACCTCTAGCATCTTCATAAGTGTTCTCTTTATGTTTTCAAACTGCAGGTATTTGGATATTCTGTTCTAGCAACTGAGTGCATTCTAACTGAATAAAATAATTCTCTAGTGAAATCATTAGAGAGGTACATAGCAAAAACATTTGAATAAAATTGAAAATTAATTTAATTATATAACCATATTTTTGAAGATCAGTCAACTTAAAAAAACAGTCCACCTTGCTAGTAATGTAACATTTACAGTCTAAATAAATATAATTTTTAATGGCAAAAACAAAGCCAAGATAGGTTAATCCTAAGAAATCTCCTGTATCCTAAATAAGCCTGTATTTTGTACACACACACACACACACACACACAATATCTCTTGTGTATGTTTTCCTACTAATATTTTAATGTAGCTAAAAGTGTAGTACAAAATATTTAACAAATAGAGGCTTACTGGCCTGATTTTGGGTAAAGAACATTACCAGATGTTGTTTACATTAATGATTTTAGGTGATAATGGAGTAAGATTAGAGTAATTTTCTCTTTGTCATCTCATCAACAATACAAATGACACTATCAAACTATATTTATGTATATTTTTTCCTAAATAGTCTCACTTTATTGTTAGTGAGATCAACAGAATAGGAAATCAAAACAGCACATTCACTCACTAATTTTCGCTGTGAATAATCGTTGAAACTGTTAGTGAGACCCCTTGTGCTTTTCCAGCTATCTCTAACTTGAACTTGTTCAGCAAATTTTGTCTGCCTTAGTAGCCATGGCAACTTCAGGATAAATATTGATTGCTGGCCTTCCAGCTGTTAAATACCTCTAAGTCTCCTCTAAGTCCATAGTATATCTCTACAGAGACACAGGGATGCAAAACAATGGAAACTTTTCATCTAGATCCAAGGAAAGGAAGTAAAATGTCAAGAACAATCTAGTTTATTATAAAATTAAATAGAAGTTGCAGTGCAAATATTAAGAAAACTTTTTTACTCCTGAGGTGGTAGAACAAATGGCAAATTTCATAGCAATTATATGAAGCTTTTACATAAACAGATCATTAACACACTTGTTTAGCTGCTCGAGGGACTGTTGAAGAAAGGTATAAAAAAGGGTAGTTCAAGACCAATATTTTCTCAAAAATTTCATTGCCCTTTTAGGTATGTATTTGTGATATATGGTTTTATGTAATGTCCTCTTAATTGAGGCTAAAAGTATAGCATGTACAAACTTTTTAAAATCATATACTTGTCACTAGAAACTTACTGACTGCTCTTCAGACAGTGCTGATACCTACAGATTACCCGTGTTAACTCAGAGCTCCATGTCTGTGGCATCTAATTGCCTGTTGTTGATATGTTGGGCAGGCAGACTGCTGTGCCCATCTTGCATATGCTGATAGTGCCCTTTGATTTTTTAGAATACTCAAATGTGTACCATTAAAGACTGTTAAAATGAATATAAGCCCTCTGGCATACTGTATTTTCCACAGATGACCACAGTAATATCTCCCATACCATATACTCTTCTAACAATGTAACCTTGACATTCCTCCCAAGTGTTCTGTCCCTTGGATCTCAGGGACTATATGTCTCAGGCAACAGCGTGTGGTAGAAGTAACACTATGTGGTTTCTGAGGCTAAGTCATCAACATAGCATACACTTTTTGCTCCACTGGAACACTTGCTTTTGGAACTCAGCTGTGACCATTTTGCAAGGAAGCCCAAACTAACCCATGCAAAAATATCAAATGGAGGAGCCACATTTCAGCTGATAGCTGGTAGTGGTTCCACTGCCTGTCGTCATCAATTGCCAGACATGTGAATTAAGATGTATACAGATGATACCAGTCCCTATCTGTTAAGTTCCATCAGACTTAGTGTTTTTCTACTGAGGCCCAAGACATCAATGAATAGACCAAGTCATCACTGCTCTGTTCTTGAATTTCTAAGCCTCAGAGTCCCCGAGCACAATGAAATGATTGTGTTATGCCTCCAAATATGGGTAGATTAGTATGCAACGTTAGTAACTAGATAAGGCACCAGCTACTCATCTCCTTATTTGTACTGACTATGTCTTCAGGTAGTAAATTCCTAATTATGTTTGCTAAATTTGTTAAAAAAATGTTTTATGATATCAAGCCCATCTTTATTCAAGAGAAGATCATTGAATAAATATATTATTTTCACTCAAAAAGTTTTATCAGTTGAATTATGATCAAAGAAGCATCTAAGCAGCACAGAAGTTTTCACTAAAAGCATTAGCAAGACTTGCCCCTGTCAAAAGTTAAATAGAATTTATCACTTGGAGATACAGATTGGAGAAACTGATTTTAACATTGTCAGTAGTTATTTTCTTTCCTCCACATAAAATATTATGAAAAATTTCCCTTTGCAATAGGTAAATATTGATTCAGAAAATGTCAATAATTTATATCCTGGGAATTTGAAATTGAAAACCAGGATCTCTACCAGGCTTTGTTGTGTGTTGCAAATCAGAGGTAACATAATGTTGGAAAATGCATGAAGAAAGAGACAGGAGAAAGAGACAGACAAAGACAGAGGCACACAGGCTATGGTGGCATTTTTTTTTTTCCTAATGGATTTTCTGTTTCTGGTTCTAGTCGTCTTAGAGGTGCAACTGCATATCTTGATACCCCTGTGTCCCTGCAAAACCCAGTTGTCATCTGAGGTTACTTGAAGATAATATATCAGTTAGAACGCCTTTTGACTTGAGAACAAGTTACAGTGTCAGTTCTGTTGGTTTAAATGAAAGGAAGGCTGTAAGATTACATAACAAGAAATGTGGAGACAGAGTCATCCAGCAGCTTCGCTGTAGAGAAACCAGAATATTTCCATGTTCTGATACGTTAGTCACAGTTTAAGATTTATCCTACCACCAGTCCCTCTTGTGGTTGTAGGATGCTTCAAAGTGCATATTACATTATTCATTCTACATATTTCTTCATTCAGTACAAGTAGTACCATCTCCTCTGTACTCCTTCTTCAATTCTTTTTGCTCTCACTTGACTCTTCAGAGCCCTCTAATTCTTTATTTCCCCAACACTGGCAAATCCCAACATCTGCATATTATACTATGATCTGATTAAAAAAAGGACATTCTTCTGTGCCTCTCATCTTTTTGCAGGACAGAATCACTGGTAGTGACTGGGTTTCATCATTTCTTTTTCTCACAAGTTTCTACATATGGAAGCGAGCAATAACCAGATTTATCTTAAGAATAATTTCACTTTTATAATATTTTCAGAAGACACAGATATAGTCAGTTTTCATTTTGAATACTATTTCTTTTCCTTGGTTTCACTTCATTTTGTTTTTTTCTAGCTAGTTCAGGGTCTATAGTTTATCAATAGTAAGAGACCCATTAATAAAAGTATAGGAAATATTCCATAAGAATAATTTCTTAGTAAACATAGTTCGTATTCTAAAGCACAATTTATTTTTAACTGAATAGGCAATTAGCTATGTCAAATATAAATGACTGAATCATACAGAAGTTACATAGAAAAAAAAGCACATCACTCCAAATAACATTGCCCAAAATTAAACACTATGGACATGTGTTGCTTTCAAGATTTTGTTTAAAATTTCTGTTTTGACCCTACCCATACACAGATTATAACATATCTGGCATATAGTTTTGTCTTATGATGTATTTTCTTAGTCTTATGCACAGAAAAATTTCCCCGTGTCATTGAATATTTTTAAAAATATCCGTGAAATATTTTTAAATGAATGTAGTATTAAAAAATACATGTATCATTTTCATGCTTTTGTTTTTTAGATTATTTATCCTTTTAGTATTAAAATGCTACTGTTATGTATTGATTAACTTTTTTACATTAATATCCACATTTTTTATTAATACTATATCTTTAAATTTATTCTTGTAATGGAGCTACTGGGACAAATAGTATAAAATTTCTTAAGGTTGTCACATAAATGAATATAATTATTAAAAATGTAATCTAAAAAATTTCCTGGGCCACTGATAATATGCCTAAAAATGATTTCTTATGAATTTTCATTTATTTATCATTTCATTCCATCAGTTACATAGTAAATCCTAATAAATATTATATAGCATCAGCTACTGTAAATTGCATATTGCCCTATAGTCTACAGAACACAATGTAGCTTTCAGTACTTTAATATTTTTTCACTTTTCATTTGTAAAATGGATGCATAATTTTTCAGTATAAGCACACATTTTTTTCCTTTGCTTTGTCATTTGTAAGCAGGGGAAGTTTACATAAAACCAGTAATCATAAGATCTCTTTACCATTATGAGAAAAGAAAAAGCAACTCTAGTTAAGAACAGTTTTAAAATGGAAGGTTAACTCCATGGAAATATACTTTGATATAATAACTTCCATCTTGACAATCACAGAGGTATCCTTTCATGTGTGAAATTCAGATGGAAAACTCAAGCTGAATTTTTTGGACATCAGTAAAAGATATTTCTAATTAATAAAATAGTAAATTCTTTAAAACATAGCCGCTTAAATATTTTTTATTGCTTATGTACAATTTATTTTGGAAAAATTTAATAGCAATTTATAGAAACCATTCATCGACCAACTTCTTATGACACGTGCATTCCTCAAAGAAATAGATTTACATCAGTTTGAATATAACAATATGATCATTTAAAGGACATTTGTTTGATATGTGTTTATATTTTCAATTTAAGAATAGTGATTTTAGTTCACCGGAAGAGAAAGATAAATTCAAATCATCCAAATTTTTCTTCTCTTAACCCAAAATAGTATTTTCTTCAGTATTTTCCCACAGAAAAAAACCTTAAATACTGAAATATCAAATAACCAATTTAGATTTTAGTTGAGTCAGCATAAAATTCTGTATAATAAAACATCAGAGATGTTTACAAATACTTCTAATATATGCCTTTGCTTTCAAAGGTTTTGTATGTGTGAGGCAAAAATCCTCCCTAGAGGATTCTTGGCACCAAATATTGTAGCCCCAGAGAGAATTTCTGTTTCTCCCTATCTAAAAGTATTGATTGGAAGCTTGAGTAACAGAACCTGACTCTTCAAAACACACCCTGGATTTTTTGAGGTTTTTGTTTTAGGGTATATTTTGGAAAGGACCTACAGATCTGTGTGTGTTATTGAAAATACTGCATTATCTTCTTGTTAAAGGACACTGCGTGTCCCTCTTCATTTAGCAGGACCAGCCTTAACTAAGATTTTCTTGACTGCATTCAGCCATGCTATGAACACCTTATCTGCAGCCTTATCTTTTCTTGAAACTCTTTTTATAAATGTGTTTAGGCAATTTCTAAAATTTTCTCATGCAAAAAGATATCTACTTAGTTATGGACATATTGGCTACAATTCTTTTTTTTTTTTAATTTATTTATTTTTATTTTTGTCTGCATTGGCTCTTTGTTGCTGCGTGCAGGCTTTTCTCTAGTTGCGGCGAGCGTGGTCTACTCTTCGTTACGGTGCGCAGGCTTTTCATTGGGTGGCTTCTCTTGTTGCGGAGCACGGGCTCTAGGCGCACGGGCTTCAGTAGTTGTGGCTCGCAGGCTCTAGAGAGCAGGTTCAGTAGTTGTGGTGCACGGGCTTTGTTGCTCCGAGGCATGTGGGATCTTCCCGGACCAGAGCTCGAACCCATGTCCCCTTCATTGGCAGGTGGATTCTATACCACTGCGCCACCTGGGAAGCCCGGCTATGATTCTTAACTGTTACCAGTGTAGAAGGTGCCCTTCTGGAGTAAAGAAATCTGTTTATGAGTAAAGCAACGTGAGCTTTCCTGACTCTCTGCAGCAAGGGAGAATGCCACACATCATTCTGAGAAGAAATCTTGTTAGGAAAAGTGAGTGCAAGGATTTAATTGTGTGTCAGTTAGGCCTGGATGTTATTACTGTGGGATATCAGAGTTGAGTCTTCATATTGGTTGATTATTTAAGGGAAGAGAGATTCTTGGTGAAGAAGAAAGCATTATGTGAGTCACCTGACATACTTCAGCCATTATTGCATAAATGATGAGGATGAGAGTTCTGGTCCTTGGGAACTATCTTAAGAGATAATTGAGAAAAAGAGAATTTTGGTTTTATAATAATTTATATTAAATCACTCATTCTCACTCTATTTAGATAAGTTGGTAATTCTTTTATCTCTGAAGTTACCTCTTAGTTTCTAGTAAGTGAATAGGAAATGCATAGACTTGTCCTTAGTTCTTTGGAAATCATAAATATGCATAACACATATGCACAGCGTGTGATAGACAGGCCTTGTGACAATAGTGAATACTTAAAACTACGTCCTGAGTACAAGGCTCTGTTCTAAGCATTTTAAAAGGATTAGCTAAGTTAATTCTACAGTGATCCTGTGAGTGGGTATTATTAGAATCCTCATCTTACAGATGAGTAAACTGAGGTACAGGGATTTTAAGAAAGTTGCTCACATTCACACATGTCCTGAGTTCCTGAGCCACGCTTCAAACCCAGTCAGTCTAGCTCTAGAGTGTGTGGTTCATAAAACACAGTAGGGAAAGGAAAACAGGGATAGAAACAGAGAAACAGATCATAAGTTAAGGTCAGTAAAAAGGACATGGGTAGAAAAGTCAAGAGCCCATGAGACCAGATTTGATTGGGGAATTTGGGGATATTAGCTAGAGGTAGGAGAAAAATGTTGGTTACTGATGCAATTATTGTTTATATTGATTTAAAGAGAGATGAGGAGAAAAATGAGTTATAAATGACCTTTCACTTTGGCATTTTGGAAAGGCTTCAGTAAAGATTTAAATTGACTTCATTACTTTGGTTTTGGACTTATATTTCTTTGAAAGTTACATTGTATTTGGGGCTGACCTCAAGTCAAGAGAGGAAGAGTTGACTGAAGGTGGAACTTTGAAGGGGTGGTTCTTGGATTTTTTACCTATGATTCAGTACCTACACCACCTAAATTATTTCAACGCAGTAAGCTAACCCCCTGTAGCCAGGAGAAATCCTGGTAATAATTTCAGGAACCAGTGGTACAAGCTTTTGGGGACTTGAAACAGTCATATGGGACAGTTACTACTAACATGATTTTACAAATATGGCAGCTTTTAAGTGAAGTTATGGTGTGACGCTGTGTTATGTCAAGTGGACCATGAACTGTGGGTATCAGCATCACCTGGGAGCTTGTTAGGTATGTAGATTATCTGACTTCACTCCAGGCCCGTGGGATCAGAATCTCTGAGAATGGAGTCCAGGATTCTGTATCTTAACAAGGCAATTCCTGTGCACAGCAGAGTTTGAGATTCACTGGTATGAGGATTGCCTGTTGTTCAGACATAGGCCATGATGGCACTTAGATTACCACCAAAATGCCAGGATAAAATGTTGGTGATTACTTGGAAATCTTAAATACCAAGTATTTTAAAAAATGCATTGTTTGAGATGGGTTATCTACAGAGAATGAAAATATGCAACAGTATGTGAGTTTTCTCTACCACAAAATGTTAAATTCAAACTTATATTCTAACCAAAGGCTATGAACTCCCAATTGCATTTGATTTTTCTGAACCTGTTAAGTATCATGAAGATGAAAACTGTGATGAGGACAGCTCCACCAACTTGGTGAACCCAGAACTTGCTTAGTGGCAGACGAAAAAAAGTCTTTAGCCCTGTTTTTGTTTTTGTTTTTGTTTTAACAAAATGATTTGAATCATATAGTAATATCTACTGGTAGCTCTCTTATTCTTTTCTGTGTATATAAAACCTTTTAACCAGCGACCAAAGCTCAAACAAAGAACTTCCTTTGATACTTCTCTGGGGTTCACTTTGCATTCCATACTGTGCCCCTTGTAATGCCCCCCCCCCCCCCCGCCCGCCCGCCTTGTTCCTTTGTTTGCTTTCCTCTCTGCCTTTGATGATGTTTCCTTTCTGTTTGGAATGCCATTCAAGCTTTATCTCTACCACAATTCCTTTTCTTATCTCCTCTGCCCCACCCAGTACCCCAACACACCCCAGGATGGATTGGGTGCCTACTCTGTACGCTCATACATGAGCCTTCACATAGCAATTGTTGGGGGATATTTTCTGTGTGTGACTTTTCTACCCTGCTGAACTCTAAGAGCCTTGAGGGTGAATGCTGTCTTATTCACTTTTGTAAATTCAACTCAGGTCCAGCGCCTGCAATTCAGTGGGCACTCATTATAAATTTGATAAACTCAACTAATCAGATCACACAGTCATGAACCTGAAAATCAACAAACACATGTTTCTTGGTGGCCTCAACAGATATAAATGTGACATGGATTCTGAACTAAAAGCCAAACACTTTTTCATAGAAAAGTCCCTCAGGTTGTATACAGTCTTATTTTGGACACCATTAAAAAAAAAAAAAAAAAAGTGCTTGCTTATTTGATTTCCTAGCACACAGAAAATTAAAAGCAGCAATTTGGAGGCAGTAAAAGGGTGATGCTAGAGGCAAACATAGGAACAAAAAGAAGTTATAGCTGCTGACTCGAGGTTATACAAAGGTGATACCAAATGTACACATGAAGCACTTTTTTCAAAATTAAATTATGAATATCAACCACTAGTATGTTCTTTGACTAGGGATAAATTAAATTACAAATCAATTCTTTTAAAAAGATAACTATAAAAGTTCATTTGTTTGGATACTCCCCATGTATTTTTAAATCACCCCCATATTAACTGAAAAATCACAAAGAAGTAGGAAAGAAATATTTTGAACTAAATAATAATAAAAATGTGGCATGGTAGAGATGTTGTCTATATATAACAGGGCATATTTTTTTATTTTATTTTTTTATTCTATTTTCTAAAATAGAACAAAGCCAGTTCTCTTTTAGAAAAGGTAACAAAATAAATCAAAAGAAATGAGTAATAATAAAGAAAAGGTCAAAGATCAATGGAATAGGTAAGGTACTTACAATTGAGAAAACGAAGAAAACCTAGCTCATGGTGTTGCATCAGGTACAGATCTCAAAATTCTATGTATTCAGTAAAACCATTTCATAAAAAATATCTTTCACTTATTCATTTAGTAGTTATTATCTCCTCTGCACCAGTGAATAAGAGTTCTTACTTTAAGGAACTTACACTGTTAAAGAAAAAAAAAAATTGAAAATAAACAATTAAAAAGCAAATATGTAACTATCAGACAAATATAAAAGTCAGATAAGCAAGAAAACATACCAGCTAACAATGAGTTTTTTATAGGAAATGTGGCCAAAGTATCTGTGAACACGCCTAAGTCAAGTAAGAATAGAGGAGTGAAAATTGAATTTGTAGATCCACAGTATCCTCCCTTTATGGAGTAGATGGAAAAGGCACGTATAGTCAGGGAACGAAGACACTATCTAAATAGAAGAAATTCCACTCTCTAGATCAGAAATGCGAGATCAAGGGGAATTCTTGTCTTCTTACACATGGAGAGTACTGGGGAATATTCTAAGAAAGGGAGAGAAATTGTTATGCAGCAGAGAGATGTAGTGAAGTCCTTGAGAAGGTGAAAAGAGAGGAATACGAGGACAGGACTTTCATTTTAAGCAGCATGGTTTAAAAATTCTGAAAGTTGGCTTCCTTATTTTTCTTTCCTTTTATTTGCCTCTCAGCAAACTAAATTGAATGTTTCTGCTGATGTCTGGATACAAATTTATTGAATACACTGGTTAAGAAGGTTATAAATAGGTCAGAATAATGGAGAATATATGTTTGGATCTAAATAATTTAATACCTAGACTTCTGAGGTTTGGCATATGGGTAACAAGAAATTTGTTCATGATCTACTTGAAATATCAAATGATGGGACAAGTTCTTCAACCAAGATTTTTTTTAAAACTTTCAGGAGAGAAAAAAAAAAAAAAAGAGGGAAGACATTTGCAAGAGGGAGCGCCCTCTCCTGATACACTTATTTCTCTACAGTTTTCCCTACCCCAGCCCCACTCTACAACTTGGCCATGTGGATATGAATAGTACTAGTTTGTGTTGAGTGTGGAAAAGACAGGAAGGTATAGCACCTAAATTTAGGACCATAGAAACTGCTTGTGCAAACTTTTCTCTGTGAGTTAATAATGGATTGGAGCGTTAACTTATTACATTACTTAGGGGTGTGTCCTCTGACCAGTACAATCCTTATAGACACTTTAATAATACATGCTACCCTAGCTTAAGATATAGAGATACAGTGAGGGGTCTCAGTTGCCTTAGAACATAATTTCATATTACTGGAAGAGAAATTCCAAATGCATTAACTAACATCATGTCAGAGGTCCTTTACAGTCTGAACCCATGTTTTCCTACTCCTTATATTCTTAAAACCCTAGAGTATGTCCTCAAAAAGTGGTTTATATGATTGGGAGTTTTAAGATCTCAACTTTCAAATATGCAGTTTTCTCAAAGTAAAATGTATATATTTAAAAATGTATTGCCTAAGAAAATAAGTCCACAGTTTCCCATTTCTCCCTCTACAAAAATCCTTTTTCTAACATTGCAGAGAATGACATGCCTCTCATGTGTTTTTAATATTTTTTATCATTAAGGAGACAGTTATATGCTGATTTGCCATTGTCAGTCTGGATTATGCTTGTTTTTCTTGCTTACTTATTAGTATTGCCCACATTTATTCTCAGTTTGGATGATAAAGTATATGGTCACCCTAACTATGGTGCATTGCCCCAGAGGGTAAATAACTGAGGCACCCTCATATATAAATAGAAGTATTAAGGTTTATATTACAAAAGTGAATGACACTAATGACTACATAATAAATCCTCTTGTTTAGGTTTCCCATTATTTATTTTTAACACAATGGAAGGAAAACCTAATAGAGTTGTCAGATGATAGATTATTAAAAATAATTTTGAAGATAGATAGCTATGTAATCTTTGGCATATCTCTATTAAGAAGTTCAAAGAACTGAGAAACCTTGCTTTAATGAAACAGCTTTCATTACCATCTATTTATGTGAACATATTTTCTCAACACATACCTGAAAAAAGAAAAGGAAAGAAATATAGGAATAAAATTGATGCTGAAGACTATCTCATTCTAGTAATAAGTAATAATCACTCATGTACATGTGACAAAAGAAAAAAAAAGCCCTATCAATCTCACTAAGGCTTTTATTTTTAAAAACTTAAAATTATTATAATAAATATTTAACAAAGCCTGTAACATAAATATATTGTTTTAATTTGTCATGTACTACTGATAATTATAATAATTCCACTGAACTTTTTAAAACAGACTCTTGTGATCATAGAAAATTGAGTTAAATTTTACTTTATATAAAAATTATATTGAATGTCTTTTTTTGTTTGTTTTTTTGTTTTTTTTTTACATGGTAACTAATAAAGGACTTTAAAGCATAAATGTGTATTGCTTGAGGATACCAGTCTATGAAAGAAATGGACAGGATTTGTTTGGTGAAGGAGTAAAAAAGGGTGATAGATTAATGCCTAACTATGAAAGAGTTTATGTTTTTGTTTTTTTAAGTGGAAGATAGTGGTGTCAGCTTTATAAGGATTTAGATTTGATTACATATATTTATAATATTTTTAAAAAATAGTTATTTGTTCATCTCTGGTTGCATTGGGTCTTCGTTGCTGCACGTGGGCTTTCTCTGGTTGTGGCCAGCGGGGGCTGCTCTTCGTTGCCGTGCGCGGGCTTCTCAGTGCCGTGGCTTCTCTTGTTGCGGAGCACGGGCTCTATGTGTGCAGGCTTCAGCAGTTGTGGCATGCAGGCTCAGTAGTTGTGGCTCACGGGCTCTAGAGCGCAGACTCAGCAGTTGTGGCTTAGTTGCTCCGCGGCATGTGGGACCTTCCCAGACCAGGGCTTGAACCCGTGTTCACTGCACTGGCAGGCGGATTCTTAACCACTGTGCCACCAGGGAAGCCCCTGATTACATATGTTTCAGTGAGTGATATAATTTAATTTTAAAATGTTTATATTGAAAGGATACAAGAAAGTTCTCGATATTAACTTAAAAGTGACCAAGATGGCATATGGTTTTACAAAATTTTGGGGGGGGTGATATGGGACCAAAAAGGCATGAAGACCACTGATAGTGAATTTCACCCACTTCCCTGAGTATGCTGTGATCTCCCAGAGTGGGCTGCATGTCGTTCTGTACTTGTCTGGGCAAATTCCTCTCTAAAACTCACTCACAGGGTGATTTCCTGTTCATTCTCTACGATTCAAATCAAACAAGATTTCTCTAGGAAGTCTGCTCCAGTATTTCTTTGTTTTAAGGTAGAACTGCATTTGAACTTCCCTGGTGGTCCAGTGGTTTAAAACTCCGCACTTCCACTGTGGTCAGGGAAGTTCCGCATGCAGCGCGGTGCGGCAAAAAAAAAAAAAAAAAAGTAGAACTACATTGATTCATATGCTATAACATCATCACACTTTACTATAATTATTTGCTTACATATATTATTGGTATTAGATTGAGAATCCTGAGGGAAGTGTTTACTAGGTCTGTATAATCTCAATATCTTGTATAACACACCCCCTGGAACATGAGTTGCTGAGTAAATGAAATCTGATGAAAATACTGTAGAAAGAAGTTACAGATAGGTTTGTGTTTCAGAGAATCACATGCATTTTAAGCTGCTGTTTTTCTTCAAGTCTATAGACGTTAAAACCTTGTCTAAAACTGAGAAGGAAGAAATTTGCTAAAGTGATCTCTTAAATCACAATTGTTTATTTTGCACTCATCAAATTTTACCTAAATGATTATTCTATAAAGCACAATATTTTAAAACAAAGGTTATATAATATATTCTTGGATTGACTAAAGGGAATTTAAAATTTCTTCTAGCATGGCATATCGGAATTAATTTTTTTATTATTGATGATTTTATAAGTATCTTCAGCTTCACAGGTTGTATTAATGACATAATGCAAACATATAGGATTATTGTTGGTGTCAAATTTTGGAAGACATCACTTTTTCACATGTGAGTTGTACTATTTTTTTTAATTATTTCCTGTATTCTTGAGCAGTGACAAGTCCAAAACACATTTGAGTTGATTATATTTATTATTAATCACTTCGTTTTTGTTATTCTTACTTTTGTGCTGTATTTTAATTTTAATATCTTTTCACTGTCAATAGTGAATGACAAATCAGCATGAATATCAATTTTAATGTACGTGATATATCACTAGTTTTCATAAACTGTCTAATAATCAAAGTGATTATTCATTATTTTAATTCAAAAGTCACACATTTTTCTTAATAAATTTCTGCTTTTATTAAAGTCTGAAAAATGTTAGAATTTGCTTCTCAATAAAAAAATCTAGTATTTTGTCATATTTATCAGATTTTTAAAGTAATCTCATTAATTCTATCTGAAATTTCTCTTTTTTTTTAAGTACATAAATTTAATGTTAGTAAAAGAAGATACACTTTCTATACTTATATGTTAGGAGATTTTAATTTTTCCTCACTTGTTTTATTGACATAGGAAGACATTTTTCACATTTGCTATAAAACTTGCATAGTTCCAACTCAGCTATCTCTCAGCTAGATCCCAAAAAGTCCGTCTGTCTCTCCATTTCACTAGGTCCTAGGGGAATTGTGGTGGAAGGGAAGGCAGAGGACAGGGTAAGTCCTTGAATGGCTATACTTCCTTAGTTTCATGATACATCTGCTGCTGACCAGCGTGTACTTCTTATTTGTATTATCCCCTATGAGTATACCATGAACTATTAGCAGATGAACTTAAGATTTTTCTTAAACTCATGTATACATGAATTCACCATAAGAACATTGTTTAAGAGCCGTCCTGGATTAGGATTGCTAGCTAGCACAGTAAGAAAACATGGAATTTCTACAAGATGCATGCACCATGCTTAAATTAAGAATGATTGTGTTTTCACTGTTTTACCCAACCATAGTCTCTCATAACTCGATAGTGTTAAGTATCCATCTGCCATTCTAAGGGGAAATACTTCCAGAATATATGTGGAGGTCTCACCTGCTAGAAATTTTCACTGGTCAGATTTCAAGAAGCCATGTTGACAAAAGTTATGCTTTTCTGTTCTTTCTAACTCCGTATTCATTAAACTTATTGATGAAAACATGCTGAACATATGTATCAAATCAGTTTACACTGTCACATTGTTATGCACTCCACAAAGTAATTTAATCTGAATAAAAATCGGGGACAGTACAAGAAGATCCAAGAGATGAGTAGGTTGTATTTGGGAAAATGTATTAGAGCTCAAAAAAATACATTAAGGAAATCTGCCTTTTGAGTGGACGAGTTCAGCAGTGGTGAAGGATGGTGGTTAACCATGCACATTTTATACTTTAATTCCTTTTTAACTCTCTGGCTGGAGTTGGAGGTTCAGTCCATGTCTCTGAAAGAGAAAGTATCTCACCTGAATGAAGAATATTAAAGAACTTGAAGTACACTATTATCTAACCCACCAAAAATGGGTATTCTCAATGAAATTGCTATTTTTGGACTCAAAAAAAAAAAAAAAGAAAACCTCAGCAAAAAAGTGTTTTGAGGTTTTTTTTCACATTTGAAAATATTTTTCTTACAAATGTCAATTAGAAATTGAAGCAAATATCAGTGCAAGTCTTAGTTTAAGTTCATGTGAAAATTTAAGCTGTTGGTCAAATACCAACAAAATTTATAAAGAATTCTATTAAAAGTAATCGTTTATTATACATTATGTAGTCAGAAAGAATTAAGGAACGAGTATCCTGTCTTTGAGGGCCTTATCTAGTTGATGAAAGAAAATATGTTCTTATGATACATAAATTTTTATAATATAAAATACTATAGCACTCCAGGTTTAATTACTGCTAGACATCTTTCATAGTATCAGGCATTGATCATTAGACTACTAAGTGTAATGCTACTTTGATTATTTATGAAAGTGGCATATTCATTAATAAATAACGTTTTTAATTTGTGCTGATGAAAGCTGCTATTACAGTTATTTTCATATATTCATTAATGAACTACTGGCAAACCATTTTAATTCTTGAAAAATAAAGCTTCAAAATGTTCCCAGCCTGTGATTTCCAACTTAAAATTGTGTAACTGAAGCAAACAGTAGTCAGCAATACAATACGTATATTCATTGTTTATCTAAAATTCAAATTTAACTGGTATTTTTTAATTTTGCTTGTTAAATCTTGCAACATTATTTAGTTTCTGTTAAATGAATTAGTAAATGTGTATATTTTTCACAAAACCGTATTCACTGTCCCTGTCTTTTCAAATTAATGATATAGAGATATTTACATATATATATATAATTTTATTAATTATTTAACTATTGAATAGCATACCATAACATTTACATAACTCTGTTTATTTATTAAGGATTTCTCTACTAAAAGCCACTTAAATATTATAAATTATTGCAGATATTATACCACCACACAGTGAGAAAGATCTAAAAGTATATTCTTGCTCATGTTCCTTTGGATATATGGCAAATATCTCTCCAAAGTAAATATTAGAAGGCAAAGTTTAGAGTAAAAATTCAGACCTATTTCATTTGAATAAATACTGACTTACTCTTCATAATGTTTAACAAAGATATAAACAATTACAGATTCACTCTATTATCATTGTGGACTTTGACAGTAAAAAACAATAATTTATTTTAATTTGCATCCTTTTGATCCATGACATTGATTATCTTTTCAGGTTTTAATTAGTCATCTACATTTTATTCAACTCTGTTATATTGTATTTAACTTTTTATTTATTGGTAATTTTTAATATGTTAGATAACAATGCTCATTGTAAATACAGCAGATATTTTCTTCCGATCTGCCTCTTGCCATGTAATTTTGTGGTATCTTTTGCTTCATAGGAGTTTAAAACATTAATGTCATCAAATTTAGCAGTACTTCAAGAATTTTGAATGATATTTTGAAATAGAAGGTACCTGTGGTAGGCTGAATAATGATGTCCAAAGACTTCCATGCCCTAATCCCTAAAACCTATAAATATGTTACCTTAAATGGCAAATGGGACTTCACAGATGTGATTAAGTCAAGGATCTTGAGGTGTGAAATTTATTATCCTGGGTTATATGGGTGGATCTGATGTGATCACAATGGTTTTTATAAGAGAGAAGACATTATGAAACTTTTCAGAGAAAGATCTGAAGATGCTACACTGCTGGTTTTGAAGACAAGGAATGCAGCGCTAGAAGTTAGAAAAAGCAAGGAAAGACATTCTTTCCTAGAGCCTCTGGTGGGAGGGCAGCTCTGCAGGCACCTTGATTTCAGATCAATAAAACCTGTTTTGGACGTTCACCTCCAGTACAGAATGAGAATAAATTTGCATTGTTCTCAGGCACCAAATTTGTGGTAATTCATTACATCTGCAATAGAAAACTAATACAACACCTATTTGAAATTTATAAAATTGTCCTATATTTTTAACAGTTCTATAGTTGTTTTTTTTAATCAATTTAAACTAGCTGTCAGTTTTGTAACCGATATATTTTGTAGCCTACATTTTCACAATTATTATTATTAATTACTTCATAATTGCTCCATTATTAATTTTTGAAAATGGCTTTCCTTCTCTAAATTAACTTTCCACTGTTTAATTAACATATAGTCATCAGGTTGTTTCCAAATTCTCTTTGCTATGCCTTGGGTCTATTTATACATCATTGTCATAATAGCACCTCTTATAAAAATGTATATCTTTTCATACTGTTTGTTTTCTGGTAAGACAAAAATCCCCTCGTTTTTCTTTGACATATGCTCTTAGTCTTGTGTACTTATTACAGAAAAAAAAAAAAGAATATTTTTGTTCCATTATTTAAAAATCGCTATTACAGTAGTAAACGTATTTTTTAACTTCCCCTTTTAAAGGAATGATGTTTGTCCTTTTTAACTTTGAAATGACCATCAATCCTTCAAATACTTCCTCTTCTTTTTCACTGTTTGTGGAACTCCTGTTCCTAATCATTAGAGCCCTGGATGTAACTCAGTCCTATGAATTTTAATTTATTTTTCAGTTTCTTAATTTTTATACTACTTTCTTAAAGACTTGATAAAAATCAATTTATTGTCTTAAAAATTTGGATTTTTCAGAACATGTGTTTGTGGCAACATCGGATGGAGCTGGGCTCACGGTTTCCAGTGTGCGCCCTAACCAGGCTGAGGGCACAGGTGGCACACATGGGTCTCCCCTCGAAAGAGGCAGCCTCAAGGTAAGTCTTTTCCTTGATTTGCCTCTTCCAAATACATTTAAGAGTTTCTGAACACAGATAATTCCCTTAATTGACTTACATGTGGGTATACATGAACTTTTATATTTGTAGCATATACTTTAGTACATCTTTTTCTTTCTTTTTGTGAACTATTTGTGTGAGTATAAATTCCAGCAGGTTCTCAATCTGAAGTTTTTAAACCGGGATTAATATGTCATAAAATAAAACACCCATGAAATTTTGGAATTATTCTTACTTAGGTATGATTGTATAATATGGTATTTAAAAATTTTTCAGCTTTATTAAGTGACATTTTTGGTTTTAATAATGTGTGACTTGTTTAATTTTGAAGCCACATTAGCCTAACTTTACAAAATAAATTAATGAGTTAAATAAGTCATGTTGACCCAGTGGATTTTAGGATTTGAACTTGTAGTGCCTTGCCATTTTCTTCTAGGTTTATTTCCTGTTCTGCCTCTATTTTGTTTGACCTCATTATTGTAAATTACAATTTAATAGGCAATAATCCATATACTATATAATCACAAATGTATTGGGATACAGGTATTTGCACTATTAGCTTAACTTTTAAATATGTACCTTATAAATTAATGCATGCATTTATACATTATGTTATATATTTTTCTCAAACTTCCTAAGGTTATGTATATATATTTTTATCTTTTCAAAGAGCCAACTTAAGTTTTAATTAATAACACTACAATTTTGATTAGCAGCAAATACCTTAATTTCTCATCATATCTTTGCAAATTTGTTACTTCCATTTTTTTAGTTTGTTTTATTTTGTTGGTCTTTTCATAGATTCCTGATATTAAAATTTTGTCCATTTCTTTCTAAGAAATCTACTTAAAGCTGTAATATTTTATTTGTAAACTACTTAGGCCATAACCCACAAGGTATTTTTTTAGTCACCTTTACTTGTCTATCATTTTCTGTTATAATGATCAAATAGGGAAGTAGGAAAAATAGTGAATTAAACCCCATATATGCATGACACAAAGATTCAAAAATTAATTTTTCTTTGTTTGCTTTACTTGTCCTTTTTTTTCTGTAATGAATTTTAAACATATCCCCATAGGTCACACCTTGACCCATATATGCTTCAATATGTGTTTTTCAGGTCGTAGATAATTTTTTACCATATAACCATGATGCTGTTGTTCTGTTATCACATTTTTTTCTCATTTTCTCTGAACTGTTATCTAGAGTGGATTTATTTTAGTAAGGATTTAAACAAGGTCCACGTACCACATTTAGTTGTTAGATGTTCTACGTCTAATTTTTTTCTTAATGTGGAGACCTGTTAAATTTCCCTTTAGAACATACCACATTGTGTTTCTGCTTGTTCTCTGATTGTCATTTAACTTGTTTCTCTCTTCTCTGTATTTGCTAAAATTTGAAGTTAATTCTAGATATTTGCTTTACAAATTTGACATGAACACTTCAAAGATATTCCTCTGAGATTCATATTGCTCTATATCAGGAAACAGAATATTTGTTGTCCATTTTTAGAGAATCTGAGATTCTACTAGTGGTTCAGGAGATGACAGCCTTATGTTTCCATTTTGAAGTTCTCCATGAAGTATTCACTCAATAATTTTATTCCTTATTATTTCTTGAAAAAATTATTTCATGAGGAATTACCAAATGTTGTTTTTCAAATTTTATCACTTTCTTCATATTTTGGCTTCTGTATACACATACATATCTGATCAGGTTCCTTTGAATTTACTTCTTACTTCTGAAAAAAAAAAAGTGTATTTTTTCCAGTTCTTTTATGATATGTCAGCTCCCATTTCATGTCCTCCTGCCTGTCTAGCTGCAAAATATCAGAATTTGTTTATATTCTGATTTGTGTCCTTCCAAAGCTTGGACAGTTCTTTGAATTTCTTTTATAGAACTTTAAATCATTAGGTTTCTGTTTCCATTTGCTTTGTGGTCACATTCTTTTGGAATCTAGTCATTTTCTATTGGAATTTTATTAGGTACATTTTCTATTTTGTCTTCTATAAAATTTTTCGGTTTTGATTTTTATCTATTTTTTTCCCATATCTAAATGAGATGTGTCCTGAACTATAAGGAAAAGGTTCACTCCAAGTATTTTAAATCTACTTTCTATATATATTTTATTTCTGTCTTTTCTATTTTTATTTCTGTTTTTATCATTCAAAAATCAAACATAAAAAATTTTAACAGTTCACAGGTATATTTGATTAGTTTATTGTTATTTTCTATTTATATTGCATTAATACATTGAGGTCATTGGATATTACACCTAGCTAATTGATCTTATTTGGAATTTCTTGAGATATTCTCTGTAGTCTGACCATATTATCTAGTGTGTAAATATGTATATATTTCAAGATATGATCATAGGCGTCATACTTAAAACAGAATCCTGTTTATGCCATTTCATCCTCTTGCACATATTTGCCAATGGAAATACTGGGAACAATTATTCTTATTCATTTGAAGATGACCACTCTTACTCTTTGCAGACTTTTTGGATTTACATTTTGTTTTTGGTGTTTTGAACATCGTGGTTTGGCCTCCTCTCTGTTGAAAAAGGGGATTGTGGGAAAGCTGGCTAAGTCTTTTTTGCTCCATAAAGGGAGGCATCAGATTCCACTGCTTGACTAGGCATTTTCTCATATCTCTAGCCTGACTCTCTGTGATGCTCAGTCTTGAAGGGACAGTACCAAGGACTCTTGGCAAGGACATTCATCTAGCCTACTACTTGTCACCTATAAATGAGAGAGTTTTTATCCCCTCTGAAGTGAAGAATACAGATTCAAGAAATACTCCAAATTCATTGTTTTGGGTATATATTAATATTTCATGTATTTCAGATATTTGCCTTCTGAAACTCAAAGCTCTGTTTCCTTTTTGGGGATACTTTATCAGTTTCTTTATTTTTTTTTCAAATTATTCAGTAGAAAAGAGGTAACTCTACACACAAAGTAAAGAACTGATCATTTCTAATGCTTGTTTGGCAGTTGAAAGGTTTGTTAACAGTGGCTTAAACCATATATGTCCAAAATATTTGGATGTAGTATTGTCTACTGTATTGGTCTAATGGTGAGAATGCGTCCTTTCTCCCAACTAATGGTTATAAAATCTAAAATCTAAAATATCAACCATAGTAAAGGGTTACATCTTTATTTACCCAATTATATTATAGTCTCAGGAACTTAAAGTTGACATTCAGTAATTTTGTAAATCTCCATTTGTGTTGGGAATCAAGATGATGTAAATTGCAGAGCTGTGTTGGTGTACTGATGAGTAGAGAAAGCCAGTCTACAGAGAGAAGAATGAAGGAGACCTACAAACTGTTGTAGAGATGAGAAGTCATGTGGCTCCAGGGGGAGAGAGAGAGAGACTGATGATGTGGAAGCTTTGATCCTTGATGGATTTCCTCATCTCAGTTCTCAGCACTCAGGAGGTCTGAATGTACTGCCTGCCCTTGAGTTCAATGAAATACCACTGGATCCTTTACTTGCATTCTTTTAATAAATGTCTTTCTTTTTTCTTCTTTTAATCTATTTTTCTGGCTTAAGGCATTTAAAATTCAGTTCTCTAATGAGCCAAGATTAACTTTGACTAACATGAATATTATTTTTACCTTACATTGTAGAGATTAATTTAAGAAGTTGTGTGTAACACCCTGCACAGGTACAAGAAACAAATGATAACTTAGGTAAAAATAGCAGATTTTTCAGGCCCTTGCTATATCAGCTTTATTTTTAGCTTTACGTGTTTAATTGTGTTCCTAATTCCTACTGAGTCAAATTGATTAGATGATTAACAGTTCCTCAAATCGTTTGCTACCGATGGCACGGTAATCTGTTACTATTGGAAGAAAAACAAACAAACAAAAAACCCTGGGGGTGAATTTTCTGAATCAAATAAATATTATTGTAGCACTTTTATAATGCCAGCATGTGTTCTAATATTTTAATCACTTTTGCTGTCAAAATAAATTGAAATGGAAATACTGTCTCTAAGGACATAAAGATGTATTTCATTTTATTTAAAGTTTACAATTCCATATTTTATACTAAACAAACACTAATTACATGTTCAAAAAAATAAACCTCTGAATACTTATTACAGTTGTATAATATAAATCTGCTAAGAAACATAAGTGGTATTAGAAGATTTAAAATATGGACCCATTTTTAATACATTAGCACATTAATTTGTATCATATGTATGAATATACAATACTATATTATTAATTTGTTCATATATATAAGGATGTCAAATATTGTGGAGGGTGCAGTATTTCTGAATTATTCAGAGCAAAGCACAGATATTATGGTCTGTCATAGCTTCAAACTGTGATTCTGCTGGTTACTAGTTCATGATTCTGGGCAAGACTTAAATCCTCTAAGTCTCAGTTTTTACATTGAGTTCTTGGAGTAATTATGTTAGTTTTATAATATAATGTTTTTCAACATGTAGCACAGTGCCTGGCATAAAGTATATAATTGGTAACTGATTCTTGTTATAAAACAGGAAAAAAATAAGTGCAAAAATTAAGTTATACATAAATGATGATAATTGCCTCCTTAGGTATAAGGTCTCACGTGGGATTTCTCTAAGGTTTCCTCTTCTGACTCAATAATATAAGTTTACCTCACGCTTGGGGAAGCCACAGATTCATGAGGGAAGATGTCTCTCAGATCTTCTGCCCTGAGCCCCATCTTTGGCATACTGCTCCCAATCACTTGGGGAAGATCCTAGGAAAATATTGCCTAGTTGTCACATTTTGGCTGGAGAACCTCAGGATTCTGTCATACATACACAGAGTCATTACAAGTTCAACTATGTGTTTTCTGTTTTTTTATTATACCCGATTGATTGATTCTCTCATTGCCCTCTCAGTGTGAAGAGAAGTCATCAGTCTGTTCTCTCATATGAGGCTTCTCACTCCTGCCACTTAGTTCTCCAAGGCTTCTTATTGATCGTCAGCTCTCTGAGAAAAAAACAATGCTTCTCTAACTTGTCAAACATGGTTTGGTTTTTAGAATGGGACTGATGACCTCTTGTGACTGCCTCTATCCTACTCTTTCTGTATTGTTGACTTAAAGAAAAACACACAACGTAAGAGCTGTGAGTTTAAGTTTTATTCCGGGTCTTACTGAGGATGATAGCCTGAAAGACAGCCACTCAGGTAGCTTTGAGGAGGTGCTCCGAAGAGGTAGGGGAGAGGCCAATTTATATATGATTATTTTTTTTTTTTTGCTAAGAAATGCATGCAGTCAAGGATACATCTTAGATCACTGCTAATCACAAAGAACAGATGTCTCAAGTTAATGATTTTAGTGCTTTTCTACGTATGGGAAGATGCAAGAATCTGAGATCATTGAAATTCTTCCTGAGATGTGCATCTAACTATCTAAGGGCCTGTTGGTCCAAAGTACAGAGTGCCTCATCCTGTTTTTCATCCTGACTTCCTCTTAGGTTGCACTGTCAGTGGGCAACTGCAGTGGGTTATGAGTCAACCCTTATAGAACTGGGTGGTGAGGAACGCTCCTTTGTTCTTTGTTCGCAGTATCTTCACCGTAGAAATTTCCTAATTAATTCAAGGTAATTTTTGGTGAAAATAGTCAGCCCATGAACCTCCAGTAATAATGATCTCTGTGTATAATGTTGTCCTGGAAGAGCATAGAAGTTGATGAGAGAATTTGAGTTCAAGTTTCAGATCTGATGTTCACTAGCTGTGTCACACTAACTGCTGCTTCTGTGTGTTTAGCAAGGGACCCGTGCCCTGTAAATAATTCCTTGCCTTGTATACACCAAAAAAGGGAAATATTTTGATAGAGGAATGAAGCTATTAGGCAAATTATTATACTCCCTGAATCCCAACTTCTTTACCAATGAAGCAGATATAAGAATTTTAACTTTATAAAATTAAAGTGTATTAAGAAATAGCAGTAATTTGTGTTACAATCTTCGCATATTAAGTAAGGCTATGTTTTTCTTTGCTCTACAGCTGTGAGAGGTTTGAGAAGATATTTTGGAACTAAAAATTATTTTTAAAAAAAGCTTCAATGGTTGAGAATACTGGTGTCTAGGAAAATAGTCTTATTGGTGACAGAATGATTAGATCATTTTTGTCTGTAGTTTTAGGCAGGATAAAAAGACCCTCTCAGCACTTTCCAACTATAAAACAGATGGTCTAGTTAAGACCTGCCAGATGGAGGATATGTGACAGATTAGAAGGTACAAGAACTTGCTGTTGCCTGACTTCACTACCAAGTATATCCTTCCTCTTTCCTTCCTCAGTCAAGACATAATTTTAATAAGTTTTCATTTGTTTTGTTTTGTTCTTAAGAATCCACTCTACTCCATGTGGCCATAATCCTCCAGGGAAGTAGAACTCAGTCCATGAAATAAAATCCTTTTGGTCTAAGATGTGTGTGCTGGTTCCATTACTCTCATCATGAATTGGTGTAGGAGTGGAACTATAATATAATTCTCACCTGTAATATGAAAAGAACACAATTGGCAAACTTCTAAAATGCTTTTTGTCACTGATAAGAAGACCCAAGCACTTTGGAGGAGTGTTCTCTCCCTGACTCCCTCTCCTTCCATAAACATTGACCTGAAACAACAGCAGCCATCTTTAGAACATGACAGCAGCAAAACTTCTGACAGAGTAGATTGAAAGAAACTGAGACTTTAATACTATCATTGATAGTTAAGAACTCTGATAACACTTACCTTTGAACTTCTTGCTGTGTTAGAGAAAATACTTCCTTACCTTTAAAATTCAGTTGAGATAGTTTTATGTTACATGCACCTGAAAGCATTCCAACAAATATAAGGATGAGTGCATTATGATCCGTGAAGTCCCATTGGCTGTGTGGCAATTGGTTAGTGAGTTCAATGTGATAATTTAAAATAGGAAGTGTAAACATTGATGCCATTGCTGTATAAACAATGAGATTCTTTAGTAGGGAACCATATTGTCAAAAGTAAAATTATTTAGCACATATCCTCCTGAGTTGGATATAATCTACTGGAGATATTAGAGATCAGTGATCATTCTTAGTTTTGTATATACATCAAGTACATAGCACAAACTAAGCGTTCAAAAATATTTGCCAAATAATAATAAAAGAATAATCCCTATGAAATAATCACTTTGAACAAATATTTTATATTGGCTATACAAAGAACTAGAAAAGGTATAGTTAATAATTGATGGTAGAAAAAGCAATATTTATTGAAACATTGCTGAATTACTTGCTGTAGTCGAAATAGGATGCTAGAGGACACAAAGTGATGGAATGCAATGATGAATAGTTGACTAGTGATATTAGATGTATGAGGAAAGGACAAATCTGGAAAAATATATATAGCCTTTCCTTAAGTCTTATTTAACATCTCAAGTGACAGACTCATATATTAAAATTATAAGTCTTTAAGCAAAATTTTGATTTTACTAAATTTTATATATTTGAAATAAAAATGAAATTGAAAAAAATGGAAATCTGATTCTATAAGGTAAAGCCTGAAATTAGTGGGACTAATCATTGGAAAAGTCCAAATCTTCTTTTTATCTTGTCTTGTCCTATTTTTCTTTCTCTCTACTTTCTTTACTAGTTATTCTCTCATTACCCAAGATTCCCTATTTTATGATCATTTCTGACATGTCCTCATAAGGCAATTCTCAGTGTTTTAGACTAATCTTTCTAGTTTACTCTTCAAACTATACTTGTTCCTAGCAAACTAGTTTTGTTGGAGAGAGTTCATAAACTATTTCTCCTTGGAGTGGAGTTGAAAAATATATTACCTAAAGGCAGAATGTAAGACATTCTTTGGAGATATTTAGGAGGTCCTAAAATTGTACAATAATTAGACCTGTGGGTATGTTTGATATAAGCCAATAGGAGAAATGGAGAATCCGTTTAGTCGTTCAGATCAGGAGAATCAACTCCAGAGATCAATTGAATAACAAAACTCCTAAGGAACAGTCCTCAACTCACTCTATAGATAGAGGACTATTTTATTTTTCTAGAAGACTTGATCTGAGAAAATTAATTATTAAATATAAGGAGATAAAATAAAAACGATAGGGAAAATAAACTTTCCCTGCTATGAACAATTCTAAGAAATGGCAGTCCTCTAACTAATGAACAAAGGTTATACTCAGGAAATATTGAGAGAGAGAGAGAGAGAGAGAGAGAGTGTGTGTGTGTGTGTGTGTGTGTGTGTGTGTGTGTGTGGTGAGTTGGGTGCATTTCCTAAAGCTAAATGTAGCCTGTATATTTATATAATATTAAGTGATCAATGCAGGATATTACCCATTATTGAAAACTATATTTGGATATTTTTGGAATGCAAAATGTGTGCACCCTACTGGCTTGAACAATTTAATGCAAATTCAACAAATTCTCTCATGATTAGTTACTTATGCATTCAAGAATTTGGATCCAGAAGAATATCTACATGTGGTCTTCTATTTTTAAAATGATTTGGGGGATTTGTGCAGTAAAAAAAAAAAGAAATGTTAATATTCTATTTTCTTTTAGTTTTATTTCTCTTTGTATTTGAACCCTGATACATTTGAAAAGCAACAGCTGGGGAGTGACAAGCAATCTTAGAAATTGTGGATTCTTTCACAAAACCGTATCTAAACTCATTTATAATGTTCCTTCTATTTTCTAGAATTAGTAATTGATTTATGCATGTTAACTTATTTTGAGAACTTATATATATATATGTATATATATATATATAATGTATGTGTGCATGTGTGTAATTTTTAAGTTATTCAAATACATTGCAAATATCCTTGATTATATTCAATTTTATTAAATATAAAAAGCACTCTCACATTTGCAATGCTTTTAGAAATATCGGGCTATAGAATATATGACAATACATGAAAGTCTGAAAATTAAACTGATCTATTTTCCTAATGTTTTTAAATGTGTTTCCCAATAAATACCATAATAAGGTTTTTAGGGGAGCAAAATTTGCCACCTCAAAATATTATTTTGGCATGCACATTATTTCAAGCTGAAAACAATCAAGGCCCAAAAGACTCAGGAAAAAAAAAATGTGACCTCTCCCTTAACTGCCTAAAAGAATGTAGATAGAGAACCTGTTCCAGGAAGGGAACTATCACGATAGATAACTGTAGTATGAACTAGGTGTGTAGATAGGGTGGAACCTGGCAAAGTCTGTTCCTTTCTGTGCCCCATGGTCTCCACCTAGCCCAGCAAACATTTGTTTACCACTCATTTGCTTTTTCACCTCCATGTGTATTGTCTTCCTTCCACTTGACGTCCCAAACCACTACCTCCAATATCCTCTTTTCTCCTTAGCTGAAGGTGGTACTTAAAATGAGTATTTTGGCCATTTTGGCGAGTTACTCAGTTTTCCTGGGTCTCTCCCATGTATATATGTTATTAAACTTCTGTTTAATTTTATCCTGTTCATGTGTCTCATGTCAACTTAATTCTTAGACCAGCCAGAAGAATGTAGGAGGGTAGAGGAAAATCTCTTCCTCCCCGACAGGTTTATATATTTCATTTTCTTAGTAATTTCTCAATTATTTCCCACATAGAATGGCAATAATTTAGTTGGTTAAAGTAAGGCATATTAAAACTCTGATAACCTTGAACAGTGCTATCCAAGAGAGTTTTCCTCAATTGATGGAAACTTAATAACTGCACTGTCCATTGCGGTAGTCACTAACCATGCGCAGCTATTGAGTGCTTGATATATGGCTAGTGTGACTGGGGGAGAACGTTTTGTTTTATTTTAATTAATTTAAATATAAATTTAACTAGCCACAATGGCTAGCATCTACTGTGTTGCACAGTTATATCGGGAGTAATATATGTATCTTCAAAGTCGTTTTTGTCATTTCAAAATAGATTGCACAGAGGGGAAAGCTTTTTCTGCTATTGTCAGTTAAAAAAAAATAATTCCATGCAATGCATGACCTAATGAAGTGTAGGTATAAAGTAGAAATGGAGAATAGTGGTATATAAGATTAGGTGACTATAGCTTCTAGAAATGTTTTGTCTTCACAGTGATCTATTTTAAAGACTTTGCATGGCTTTTTGGGGGGGAAGGACCGTGTTTGGCATTTGTTCCCCACTCTGCCCTTTCTCTCCCCATTTCCTGCCCTGGATAGATTCCCATGTTCATAATCGCAAATCTGGCCTCTACTACAATCTCTTTTAATTGAGCTTACCCTCCGTTAAAGAAAGGGCCTTTATTTTAAAGGTGTATTTATTTGAATTTAATATGAATAAAAATGACTTTTATACTCTGTGAGAAGTTGATATAAAAAGATACACAGTTCTCTAAAGCTCAAATTATTAATTTGTTAAATAAAAACATTTATTATGTGTTTCTTTTAAAGGGGACAGTTAGACAAACACCTGCTTTACCTATAAAGTCAAACATAGCTGTAAATCTCTGAGAAAATTTACTTTTAGATAATTTAAAAATCAATAAAATTCTTGCCATATTGTATAGCTTCGAAAAAGGCATTGACCTAAAAAAATATTTCATGTCACAGCAAATTTTTGTGCATCAAAGAACACAAATAGAAAGTGAAAAGACAACTTATAAAATAAGAAAATGTATTTTCAAGGAATACATCTGATGAATCTAGTATCTAGAATATGTAACTATACATTAAATATATAAAATATTAATATATGTATTACATATAAATGTGTATTAAGTATATAAAAATATATTGTTCAGTATTACGTGAACAATATAGAGACAAATAACCCACTTAAAAATGGATAAAGGCATAGACGTTTCTTCAAATAATATACAAATGGCCAATAAGCACATGGAAAAATGGTCCACATTATTAGTCGTTAGAGACACACAAATCAAAACCACAATCTAATACATTTTAACAGTTGCTCCAGTTTCTTAAATATAACATAAATTGAAATAAAAGGAGAGTAATTTGCAGTTAAGTAATATGGGTTCCATTTACTTCTTAAATTTGTGTCCTGACTAGCTTAGGAGACATAACAAAGTCATCATGTACTTACACCTACAAGTAGTCTAACTATAAATGTGATAGGAATGCTATAAGGTAAAATTTCAAGCCACTGGCATCATTAACAAAATAACACATTTTCTTGACACAATGAAAAAATATTAGTATAATTTTGAACAAAGCAAAGTGCTATATTTCTTCATTTGATGTAGTAGTTGAATTTGTTGCATATTTTGTAATTATTAAGCTCTGCAAAAATAATTTTATTATATAGATTTAAATGTTGCTTAGAAAAGTATTTTTAGAAATACTTTCATAAAAGTATTTTTATGAAAACATATTTTTCATCTACATGAATATCCAGTAGAATATGTGAATGTTCTGGAGAATTAGGGAAAACATTTCAGGTTTTGGTGGCAAGAGAGGAATTGGAGTGATTTCTACTCTCCCAAAGTGTACAAATTCAAAAGTGATTTATACAGTGCACCTCAAATAACATTTATTGTGCTATCTCCAAGCCACTAGAGGCAAATAGCAGTACCAATGAATAAGGTAGAATACAACAATAACGATTTCTAAAATACTGCCTTCCCCAGTGGTTGGACCCTTTAAAAACCCATTGCTTTAGACACATTTCTGTAGCAGTTACATCCGTGTCTTTTATCTAACACATTCTTTCTCTGTTACAACTTATTTTAAAAATGGTGGCAACTACAGTCATTTTCCAAAGTTACATGTTTAAGAATGTGGACATGATAAACTGAGGAGGTGTCAAAAAACTGTTTTTGAGACCAAAGCAGACCAAACCCCTCCAAGCTCTGAAAGAGACTGACAGGTGGAGGAGTCGTCGGAAATTAGGAAGACGTTCCAAGGAGGAAGAAAGGAGTGCTTCCTTCTCCCTGCAAGAATAATAAGAAAAGTTCAAGACCATTTTAAAAGCTTCCACTTGAATCCACTGAAATTTGTAGAAAATAGTGGGATGGTGGTCAGCATACCAAAGAAAAATTTTCTGTAGCTTCTAGAAGTAAAAGTCTATTTGTGGCAATAGAGAGCTGCCTCTGGGAAAGTAAATGGCTTTCACTGACATTTCCAGATGTTTATTGTTCATCTCAATCACTGAAATACAAGCTTATTAAGGCCTGAGATCTTCTCTCTTTAGTTCACTGCTACAGCTCTACCATCTAAAGCATTGCTTAGAAAATAGCAAGTTGACAATAAATATTTTGAATTACCAAATGAATGAATTAATGATATGTAGGATAGAACAAGTGATGATACCCTGTGTGGATGGATGTAGCATTTGTCATTCATCAGGATAGAGAACACAGGAAAAATAGTATATTCAGAGGGATGGAGTTAAAAAGATGGGTATAGCATTGGGAATGTTAAGTTTTAGGTCTGTTTGATATCCAAATGTAGATGCCCTATAGGCATTTGGATATATACATCTAGATTTCATAAGAGCCATTTGGGCTATAGATTTAAAAAAGAAAAAAAAAAAAACTAGGTGTCAAAATAACTGAAACCAACTGTTGAGCATATAATGCCATACGCCATCATAGTACACAGACCAGGTTTTCAGGCAATATTTATAGCAGGTGTGAGATTTTCTTATTGCCCGTTGCATCCTGGGGCAGGGAAGATATACTAGCAGAGCTGGATGTCAAATTTTGGACTGGGCGCTTGTAGAAGGCATGATTGAGGAACCACCAACTTTTCTTATGGCATGACCAAGGGCCAGGGTTTATACCCAGTGTTAACTGTTACAGCAGTATAAATTGTCAGAGTGTTTGAAGATAATCTAACAAGAGGGAACAAAGATTTGGGGTAGCAACAGAACTTTTTTTGGTTTTGTTATTAAGATGTCAGTAAAAATAGTGTATCTCTATACTCATGGAAATCATCCTGTCAAATGCAAATTAATGATTATTTAGAAGAGGGAGGAAATTTTTATTTGTAGGCAAGAGAGGATGGGATCTGGCACAATAATCAAGGAATTGGCTTTAGCAATGTGTTTGGATAATTCATCTTTGGTAAAGAGTAGAAAGGCATACTATATGGGTGCAAAATCTGCTGCAATCAAGATCTGTTGATTCTGTTCCTAGAATTTAATGACTTCTTTTCAGTCCCTCATAATATCCTGTGATAATCTAATCCCTATTTTATCCCTCCCTTCCCATCAATACCATTCACACATTCACTGAATATTCATTTAAGGTTGAACTTTATGCTGCTTCCCTGTTTGCTCTGTTGCCTCTTATCCTTTGATGATGCTCTGCCATCCTAGAGCTCTCCTTCAGCTGTCAATTCAAGCTTGATAACATGTATGTCCTTCAAATACTGTCCACTTAAAGAGCATTTGCTTTTTTTCCCCCTGTGATTCCAGGCCCTAACTCCCAAAATCTCCTTTGAGTGTTTCTATATATGACCTCACATTGACCCCTCACTTATCGCTGTCAAAGTGCTTATTACACTGTATAGTAATGCATCTATTACCTAGAAGTATGTGTCACTAACTGCATATTAATACACCTATTATCTAATTGTATGCTTCACTAGACTATAAGCTTCTTAAGGACAGTGCTTCACAACCTGCCATATCTTAGGAGCGCAATAAACTTCCATGAATGAATACTCAAGTTCCTATTTTCCAGCTCCTGGGGCAGAGTCCTTTCAAAGATTTATAAAAGAGTTAATATAAAAAGAAAATTATTTTTTATCAGTTTATAACCTAAGTACTGAGATGTAAAAATTGCGTTATAAGGAACCAGCTATGTTACAGTATGTTGTAATTCTGATTTTTGGAAATACGATTTTTTTAAAAAACCAAATAATGGTGGCCAATAGTAGTCCCAGGAATAGTCAAAGTAATTATAGAGCACTGAAACTTTATTCAGGTGTACACTGGAGCATGACCACCAACAAAGAATGAATAATATTGAATGTCACAACAAATTGCCCCAACACAGGAGCTACAGAGAGGTCATTCAGATCACAAAACTCATTGATCTCCTTTGGCATTTAGCACAACTGGGAATAATGCACCAGGACTTTGGTGGTGTCTAGGCTGTGTTCTGTCTGAATTTCAAAGGCAATCTCTTGGACATGATAACAGTGATAAAGGTGTTGTATACCACTTAGTAAACAAAATGGTATGTCCGTTATTATCTGTGAGCTTTTAAATATCTCCTTTGGGATTCTCCAAAGGGATTTGATTTCATTCAGACTGAATACTTTTCACGCACAGATCGCATAAATAAAGGCATGCCCGCAAAATATTTGAAAAAAGAATCAGTGAGAGTTATGTCAAGTAACATTCTTGTTAAATTGACTCTAAAGACTTAAAATCTATATTTTCTTAAAGTCAGATCTTGACACAAGATCAGAAATATCAGGCTGATTTTTAATTGTCAAATGTCGCAGACAAAAATCATAATAGTTGATAAATAATGACATTTCCAAGTTAGAGAAACTGTTTATATACTTACTTTTATCTATATAGCAGGAGTATATCATCAAATCTTAATATTTTGCCATGTGTGCTTCAGATTATCTTTTAGGAATTAAATATTACAGATGCGATTCACGCCCATGCATTCCTCTCTTCTATTCTGTTCTCTTGTTCCTTCCTTAAAGATATTGACTTTTGTTTTTACTGTAACCCACAAAAGTATTTTTATACAGTCACCAAATGTCTTTGTATCCATAAAAAGTTATAAAAAAGTGTTGTATTTTTGTTTTAAATATTTTATAAATTATATCAGTCTGCATCTTGCTTTTTCTTAGTTAAATTTTGTGCTTTTGAGATATCTTCATATTGATATATTTAATTCTAATTTATTCATTGTAATAGTCATATAGTATTCAAGTTTACAATTATACTCCAGTTTGCTTTACCATTCTTTATGGATGAGTAGTTGTTTTCTTTTTCTAAATATCTTATGCTACTGAATGCTTCAGTGAACATTCCTGTACATACTTCCTAACGCACACCTACCTGCACCGTCTTCACTAAGGCATTTAGGTGAAAGTAGAATTGCAAAGTTCTGGGTGGACCTTGTACATTTTCAAATGTTATCTATTGCCAAATTTCTTTCTAAAGTGGTTGTATTAGTTTGTACATGTTCCAGCAGTGAAAATATATTTCTGTTTTTGCAAATACTTGCTGCAATTTTGCTTTATCAGTCTTTTTAAATTTTGCCAATAGGATAGGTATGATATTTTATACCACTACAAGTTTTGAAGTCAAATATAAATTTTCCTCAATATTACCAAATATACAGAAAAGTTAACAGAGCATAGTACACAGCTTGATGAGTTTTCGTAACTCAAAACACACTTGTAACCAGCACCCAGGTCAAAACAAAGAATATTGACACATTGCCTGGTCCCCAGAGGCCCCCCATGTTCACCTTTCTAGTCACTGCCTCTTCCCAGGAGTACCTGATATCCTGATTTCTAACATCCTAGATTAATTTTGCCTGGTTTGGAATAATTTCTTATTGGAAGCAAACAGCATGCACCATTTTGTGTCTGGCTTCTTTTATTTAGCATCATGGTTGTGAATCCCTTCCATATGGCTGTATTTATGCATTCTCATATTTTGTTGAATGACTGTGAAACAGTTTGTTTATACATTCTACTGTGAGTGGATATTTAAATGATTTACTGCTGTATAAAATCCTAAAAGTTGGTGCCTTAAAACAACTGTTTTATTATGTGTTATAATCTGTGCCTAGACTCAGTGCACCTGAGTCTTCTGCACTACTGAATGATGCTTTGGCTGCAGTCATGCGCAGAGATCAGCAGACCGATAGTCAATGCTGTGGGAGCCCTTCTGGCACTGTCAGCCAGACTGCCTCTATTTCCCACTCCGTTCCTTCTTCATATGGTATGGTTCCAAGAGAAGCATCCCAAGATCAAGTTTTCCAGATGCAAATAAGCAGATTCTTCCTATCATTTTAAGGCCTGCGATCAGAAGTCTCTGAATATCGTTTCTGTCACAATCTCTTCATCAGATTGTTACAGCATAATCTTAGATCCTGGGGCTTGTACAGGGAAGGAAAGAATTTGGGAAAAATTAGATAGCTTTGTTCACCCTCTTGTCACAATAATTCATTTCCATGTGAAAAATACGTTCCCTCCTTCCCTCTCTTCTAATTATGTCATTGTTGAAAAGTTCAAGATTTCATCATTGAAATAAGGTCAAGGTATAGATGGGCTCATTGTGTTTAACATCTTAGGTGCATTTGTTTGGTCTCAAAAACTTGTGAACTCAAAAGCATCCAACATATAATGTTGAGAAAAGAACAGGATAACTGCAACAAATACCTGCGTTTAAAGGGTTGCAGGTTGGGGAGACACTGTTTCATAGTAGTTCAGGTATCCAGCCAGCCATGTTTCATCAATACCCATGCTTTCTAGAAAGGATTTTCTTCAACTCTTGGCTCTGACCTCTGAGTCTTTCTTCCTTTTCCTCACGAATACTGTTAGAAGTTAAGTAGCCTTCTCACTGCTAAATGCCTATGCTAAGTTGAGAACTGAGAGGCCCCCATCCCATTTTATTCCCTGTAACTCTCCAGCACCAACCCTTATATAAATAAGGATGAAAATCAGGTTTATGTGGAAAAAACCCTTAGCATTCTTAGAATACTTCGTGTCTAACAAGAAGATTGAAGAGGCATGTTTTAAGATTCTCTGAATTTTTTTTTTTTTTTGCTGAAATTGTCTATGAAATAACACCGTCAATATTTATGAGGTATTTAAAAAATCTTGAGACTATTCTTTTTTTTTTTTTTTTTTTTAGTGGTAGCACCCTGAGTTTCATCTTTTTCTTAAAAGACATTTCTTTTTTAAAAAACATATTTTAACTGGAAAGACTCTAATATCCTTAATAGTTCTAAATTCTTCTAAAACATTTACATTCCTTCTTATTTTGTGTCTCTTTTCTCATATATTATCTTAAGACAGTTAGAAAAAGCCAATTAGCACCTTGCAGGTTGAAGATGTTAAGATATCTAAATATCTCTGAAACTATTTAGTCACAATGACAAGTTCATTATACAAACTTTATTTTCCATGTTATTGTAGGTAACGGTGTTGTCAAACTTCCACCTTTTCGCAGCATGGGTCATTTTTTCCTCAGCTTTTATTAACACTTTTTTGTTGTGCTTCCTACCTTCAGGTGCCATATTTTCAAGGTCCTTCAAGCCTCGGAACATTGCCCAGTTTTATTTATATATTGTTTTAGATGAAATGTTTTAGATACTTGTTTTAGGTGAGATTAGCATAAATGGAAATTCACCATTTTAACCATTCTAATGTGTGTTAGTGCAACTATCTAATTTGATAATATTTCCATCACCCCCAAAAGACACCCCATATCTCCCAGTTCCTCTCTCACCGCATCCCAAGGTAACCATTAATTTACTTTCCATCTTTATGGGTATGAAGTGGGGTAAAGGGGTATTAAAATGTATTTTTTTGGAGAAACTTTGGGTCTGATTGAGCTTATTATCATTGTTGGGAAGTCAGAAGCATAGAGGGCCTACTAGGCCCATCTAAATGCACAAGATGAACAGTGAAAGTAACTCACACTCATGGTCGAGATGGAGTAGTCAGTAATGTTACAAGTAAATCACAGAAGCTAAGGGGGACTACTGAAAACTAAAATAAAATAAAACAGCAGTGGGTAAATTTATCTATTAAGAGAACAAATAACAGTAGGATTTAAGAGGAATCGTCTTCTGTCACAGTGACGATACGCGTGGAATGTATTGGGCAGAATCAAACTTCTGTGCATTCAAGTAAATATGTCACCCATGAGCATGAAATGTTTCAGAATCATGATTAGGAAAAGGAAAGTTTCTGGTTCTTAGGTTTGAAGGATTTTTTAAAAATTCATTTTGTTAAGGTGAGACTCCATGAAAATTAGAAAATGTTTAACATTGAACATTCTGTATTCTTTATCCTTTAGCATCACTGGGTGTTTGTTCCTGCTCAGTTTTTGGGACTTATTTGAACTAGCTAAATCAGTGTCTGATGATCAAAAATCGTTTATTCTAACCAGAGTTGTTTATGGATAGTAATAGTATAATGTAGTATCACTTGCTGAAAATACTTGTATGCTAGTAGATATTTTAATGTCTGAAATGATGTATACATCTAATGCATGGATGTCAAGATCCGTGAAAGGGGATAGATACTTTGAGAGATTTTGTCACTCCTCAAGTTCTACTATGTATCTGATTACTCTGTCACCATAGAACAGATATAATCCCTGCATTGTTGAAAAATTGACTTTGTTATTAATCATATCCATTCCAAAATGAAGTTGTAAAGTGGTGACTGATTTAGAGGAATATATTGATCAAACTGTAAATTTTGTAGATGTGGAAACTGTTGCCAAGGGAAATTAAATGTCACGTGGTCAAGGTCACAGTGAAAGAGGACATAAACCCAAGTTTTCTGATTCATGGTATAATGCTGTATCAAATTGCCTATATTCCTTCCCTGGACATATCAGGACCAATTCTTAGTCCATCCTCCCCATTTGGCTGCCAAAGTGCTCATTAACCACACTTTCTCTGTTCCTATCTATACCATTTTTAAGTTTCCCATAAATGCTACTTTTACCTTTACCTGACCTTTCCCAACATGATATAGAATCTGATGACTGAGGTTTTAATCCTAGTAGTCAACTCACTGGGATTGCAGATACATAATATAACTTTTACAAAAGTTTGTTTGGCCAGTTGTAAAATGATGATACTAAATACATCTTCCTCCCAGGGTTGTTGTGAGGACAAAACAAAATGTATTGGGAAGTGTTCTGTAAATTGTAAACAAATACAGTTGTGGGTTTTGGTCCTTTTCTTTAGTCTAGAAAATCATAGATGCATTCTTATTGTACTTTAGCCATACTGTTTGTTGTGAACATCATAACCTTACTGCAGTAAAAAGTTAATTTACTCAAAGGTGAAAAACACTAATGATGAATAGAAAATACTCAAATATTGACTTATTAGTCTTTCTTACAAATACTGTATTGCCTAGAAAATAACCTTTTAAAAATAATTTTGAACATATGTGTGGAATTCATTTAAATTGAATACTACTTACAATCACAGGTGGAAAAAATATCAAGTTCAGGACCATAGCAGCAGTGTGCTCCTTGTAATCAAGCAAGTGTTGAATTTGTGAATAATTCTGAGATTTTTTTTTTACTGACCTCTTGAAGAAGTACAACAGGATAAAAAATATATGAAAACCAGTTCAAGGAAACGCATCCCCTGCCTTGCTTAAATCGATTAAGCCAAGTTATGTTTAAAATATGTGAATAAATGAAATAAATATTTTCTTGCAAGTCCTACCACTAGAACTCCTTGCCTTCTAATATGTAGATCTCAAAGAATGTGGTGATTCTACCTATGGTGAAAAAACAGAAGATAGGAGATAGATTTGTTTGGATTTTTATGAAATTCATACTTGTTAAATAATCATTTCTTTATAAAGTAATGTATGTACTTGTTGAAAAATCACAGCATAAATAAATATGAAATCTATGTAAAATGAAGACCTAAATGTGAAAGATAAAGGAAAGAGAAAAAAGTGTAGAGTAAAAATGTGTGAATTGGAATGGGAAAAAAATGTTAACAAGTACTTCAGAAGCAAAAGCATAATGTAGAGAGAGAGAAAGATAAAGAAAGACTTTTAAAGTATCAAAACTAAGGTTTTCACTTCATGAAGACACTTGTGAAAAATAGTCATTAGATAGCTGAGTAAGATAATTGCAGCAGCCAAACATGACACCGGATCATATCTAGAAAAGTAAGGAATGTCTGCAAATCAACAAAACAATGAAAAACAGAAGAATAATAGGCACATTTTATGCATAAACATGTTACATAATGAAACGATGAATAGTTAATAAATGCAGAAAGGAATGGTCAGTTTCATTTGTAATCAGAGAAATACAAATCAAAGCGATAATTATGTCCCACATTATATCCATTACGTAGAAAAAAATTGAAAAGTTACCTCCAAAAGTGTTAATGTAAATATGAGAAAGTGACAAACTTTTTGCACTGCTTCTAGAATCAAAATCTCCAGCTATTCAGGAGCACATAGTAGTAGTACTTTGTGAAATTAAATGGTGTTTATATCTCATGATGTAACATTTAATTGATGGGATATACACGTTTACTAATTGTCTATCTCAAAATAAATAAATACTTAACAAACTTAATGTTTTAAAACAACGACAACATAAGGTAGATTGTGAAGGGTTCACGGGGGTCAGTTTATAAACTCTTCCACTGAACATTACCTGAGGTGGCTAAAAGGCTGCAGACTGGAATCATCTGAGGGCTCATTCTCTGAGAATGAGCTGGCTCTCCACTGGAAAATTAGCTATACCTACAAGCAGGAGCCTCTTATTGTGACCAGAGTTTTCTCCCAACATGGTGGCTGCTGTCTACGAGTATCCCACAAGAGAGAGCAAGGTGGAAGCAGCACTGCCTTTCTAACCTAGCCTCAGAAGTCAAGCCCTGCCCCTCCACAGCATTCAGTTCATCAGGAGCACATCATACGTGACTCGTATGCACATATGTACAAATAACATGTTCTTTAAAGTATTTTTTCATTGAAACGGAATCACTCTGCAACTTATTTTTTTTTAATGTGATGATATGCCATTGACAGTTATACAAATATTTTATATATATTTAGCTTTTATAAAATTATTAGCAAGTATTAAAAACAAGCAGGCAGTCTTACTATAATTTTAATTTTTGAAAAAGAGCTAACTGAAACTTATTTTCATCTCAATTAGCAATTTTTTACAGTATTGAATATAAGCATTAGTAATATGGTTTGTAGCCACTTGAATTTGTTCTTATATAAATTGCTCTTTAAGGAAAGGTGATTGTGTCTTTTTTTTTCTTTTTGAACCATTTATAAGGGCTTTTTCCTAATATGTTAATATAAAATGCTAAAATGCTAATAATTTTTTATGCTTACATATGTGCTTTTATTTTTATAGATTCTTGACATTCTGTGCTACCTGAAGACAAAAAAATTTTAATTGGTGTCTAGAAATAGACACAAAAACCAGCCAGGCCAAGGCCAACATTAAAAAAAAACAAAAAAAATACCACATGATTTTTTCTTAATTTATATATTTTTCATATATAATATGTGTGTGTGTGTATATATATATATTTATATGTATTAGCGCTGCCCTTTTAAAATTTCTATTTTCCTCAGTCTCTTTTAGAGTCTGTTGATGGCAATTAAATTTCAAATTTAGATGTGACTTGCAATATAAAAATATGGGACTGAGATGATATTAGAATAGAAATAGGAATTATATAAAAATCCTAACTTGTGAACCTAATGCTGAAATTAATACAGTATTGGGTTGATTTTCCTTGGGATTGAATGTGAGTTTGATATCCATAATAGAAGGATCATTGTATTATGCTGTTTTGGAGCTTATTAGGTCACACAGAGATGGAGACTTCTAACCCCTTGCAAAAAATGATATGCTGCCTAATATCTGCTAGGATAATGATTAATTGAGGTTCGCGCTGTGAGACTTTGCAGGGCCTGCCTCAGTTTTCAAACAAGGTCCTGCTCTTTTCCGGGAAGCTTCCAGCCAATGACTGAACAAAGAGGTTAAGCAAGGGCCTAGCCCTCTGTGTACGGTGAGACACTCCTCTGACCGGCAGCCTTTGCTCTGGAGCGCCCAGCTGCACTGGCAGAGACTCTTGGGTTGGTATGATAGTCTAATGCCTTCATCTGGCCTGGCCTGTTCTTTTCTGTTTTCTTGAAAATTGTTACTCCCTGTAAAGCTTTTGCAATTCTGCTCCATTTTAGTATCTACTTCACTGGGGATACATTTGGCAGAATTTTTTATTTATGTTAAGTCTGGGATTTGGAAGGATGGTACGTATGGTTATTCAACAGTGAAAGGAACAGAGAATAATATATGTATAATGTATATTTCTACATGTAATACATATTATTTAAATGTACATTGAAATATATAAAACTTATATAAATATATTTGCATAATTATTTTATAAATATATTTATATAATATAAAATTGAAATTTATAAAATATATATTACATATTTATTTGTGTGTTTGTGTGTGTATATGTGTATGTGTTTAAAGGGCTGATAAAAATCCAACTTCACAACTACTTTGGGAAAAATCTTTTTTTAAAACCTTTGTATTTAATATTACTGTAATTAAAGGGCCAACCACTATAACACAAATCAAAAAGGGAAAGCTCATTGTTCTCTGTCCCATCTAACTCCCAGCAGGCAGGGTATTGGCATAGGACCTAGGCTTAGAAAATTCAGTGTTTCTGGAGAGCGTAAAATTGAATTTGGAGTAGGTGACACATAGAAAGAAATTATTAGAATTCATTAAAAGCAACTATAACAGTGTTGCATGGCAAGTGCAATAGTATGTGGCATTAGGTATTTCCAGCTGTGATGTCCACCAGTATCTTCTAGTTAAAACATGATTGTTGGACTTCTTTCTCTTCTTCCTCAGAAGTCATCTTGATTCTTACCCATTTTCTAGCTCCTGCTCCCATGATCCCATGTATCCTGATTCTCTTCCATTAATTCAATATTAGTTTCTGTTGCATGCACACAAGACATTGGATTTATACAAATTTGAACATTAACAGTATTCCCCCATTATCAAATTCCCATAGAGTAATGTAAGTTTAAACACTGTATCCTCCTTTCCTGGTACAATAAGGTATATGGGAGTTAAATTCAAAAGGCTTTAATCCTGAAGCTTTGTTTCATCAGTGACTGCAGCCTGAATTGTCTACTAAGGAAATGAGGCAGTTTAGTTAAAACCTCAAAATTGAAGTTCTTTAGTACCAAGACTCTCAACAGCCCCAACCTTTAAGTTCCAAATCAAAACTATCAAAGCATCACTCCACACCTATGATATTGAGAAAACTCAAGGAAGAATGACTAGAGCCGTTGTCTCAAACAAAATGATGTTTTCAGAACCAGGGCATAGAACAATACAGAAAGATGCTACTTTTATAAGAGTTGATAGTGGAGACTCAATGAAATCTCTGGCAAAAGCAGTAAATAGAGGACTCCTGCGAGTTGGGAAAATGTGGCCTCAAGAGTCTATGACAGGACTTCCCTGGGTGGTGCAGTGGTTAAGAATCCACCTGCTAATGCAGGGGACATGGGTTCGAGCCCTGGTCTGGGAAGATCCCACATGCCGCGGAGCAACTGAGCCCGTGAGCCACAACTACTGAGCCTGCGCTCTAGAGCCCGTGAGCCACAACTACTGAGCCTGCGTGCCACAACTACTGAAGCCCGCATGCCTCAACTACTGAAGCCTGCATGCCTAGAGCCTGTGCTCCGCAACAAAAGAAACTACCGCAATGAGAATCCTGACCACCGCAACGAAGAGTAGGCCCCGGTCGCCACAACTAGAGAAAGCCCGTGCACAGCAACAAAGACCCAACACAGCCAAAAATAATAAATTTATAAAAAAAAAAAGTCTATGACAGTTTACTCAAGCCTGGGAAATTTAACTTACTGGGAGGTTGCAGTCAGTAAGTTAAGTGTGGAAGTTCACTTAATCATGTAAAGTGATTTAAAATCCTTCTGTGCATAGCAGTTCTCGTCATTTGATATACTTATGTTTCCTTAAAAGTTTTAGAAATGCGCAGTGATGAACTCTGCTCTTATTTGCCACTTTGCATATTTATAACTTCTAAATTTCCACTTATATTTGAGCCTTTTGTTTTAGGCACTTCAATGCTAAATTGAGTGTGAATTCTGTCAGGTGACATTTTCTTTTCTCGCTTCACTATGCAGAGTAAATTGCATCTGTAGCAGCCAACTCTCCATTCACAAAGTGCTTTTATTACATATCTCAAATCTTGTATTTTCTTCTGTTTTTCTCCTTCCTCAGAGACCCAGTGCATTTTTAACCCTGTGCTACAGTATCTGCTCCCGTGAATTTTTGGAGTGGAGTTTCCTAGGTATGTAGTATTTATCTGATAGGGAAGGCCTCCCTTGAGCATTTGCATTTGATTCAGCATGAGACTTCTTCGTGCGTTCTTGAAATGAAGCTGCTATCGATGATGCCTGCAGAACCTGGGCTCCCAAGGACCTAGTGAGAATCGCCACTTCTGCCAGATGGTCTTCCCTGATACTTTGCCTTTCCGCAGATTTGATCATCCCAAGCCTTTAGAAACCTTCGGTGATTCAGGGTTTCAAAGAGTAGAAAGAGTCCCTTCTGCCATACATTTTCTGTGGTTGTAGAACACGCCTGCTGTGTTCCATTTTTCCTTTACCCTTTGTAGTTAGGCATGAGTTTTAAAAATTTGTATCTCATCTTTTTTTTTTAATTTATTTATTTTATTTTTTGGCTGCGTTGGGTCTTCATTGCTGCACGCAGGCTTTCTCTAGTTGCGGCGAGCAGGGGCTACTCTTCGTTGCAGTGAGCGGGCTTCTCATTGTGGTGGCTTCTTTTATTGCGGAGCACAGGCTCTAGGTGCGCGGGCTTCAGCAGTTGTGGCATGCAGGCTCCGTAGTTGTGGCTCATGGGCTTAGTTGCTCCGTGGCATGTGGGATCTTCCCGGACCAGGGCTCGAACCCATGTCCCCTGCATTGGCAGGCAGATTCTTAACCACTGCACCACCAGGGAAGCCCTGTATCTCCTAAGTTGGTCACATTTTTGTTTGCCTTGTTTGTTGGATTGAATTGCAGTACCTTTACTACTCTTCCCTTCAGATTGTTTTGTGGTCCAGAGATTTATTTATTTTATTTAAACTAAGCAATTTTGTTTTCCTATCCTACGGGGCTTGGATTGGATTTAACCTATTTTTTCCTCTATTCTGTACCTTAGTGTTTCTCTTGCTTCCTGTAATTCTCTAACATATTCTAAGCAGGAGCTCTAGGGACAGAAGGAATAACTATATCACCATCTAGCAGTAACTGTGTCACCTTGTAACTGATACAATAAAGTCAGAAATATTGTACATACATTTTCCTGGTATTTCATCCCAATTAGTCTTCCTCTTTTTTTCCTGTAATCATCTAATGTTTTAAATGTTATTATTATGGACTGTTATTATGGATTATACATCAGAAGCTTTCAGAGTGTTCTTTTCAATAATTTCCTGGAATCCAGACCATCTTTGAGAAAATCAATCAAACTTTTTTTTCTATGAATTATTGCCTCTCTTCTTCTGTTAGGTGTACTCAGGTATTAATCACTGTTTTTAACCCAATAAAAAGAAAAATTTTCCTCTTTTCAAGTCTCATTTCCTGAACATATAAATTAGCATTGTTGTTACATGCAAAAATGTAATTACTATTGATGGAAACATACTTTTTAAAAATTTTAGAGCAATCCGTTTTTGTGTCTAGCCTCATCTTATAGCTTAACATATCTGAAATAAATTTTAAATGTATTTTCTGATAACAATGCTTTTAATATCTCAAATACATATAGTTAGATTCTTCTTGTTTATTATTTTATTTATCTGTCAGTAAGTAAGACTTCTATTCCATGTTTTTTGCGTCTGTGTTTTTTTATTGTGACCATATATGACCTTAAAAAAATGTTTGGGGTCATGTTTTAAGTGACTGTCTTCTGATGGATTTTGCATTACTTCTACTAGGTACCTGAAAGCAATAACAATTCTGGACCAAATTAAGTTAAACCATCTGTTTCTAGCTCTAGTGATTAAAAGTTATGATGAATTCTGGATTTATATTTCCATGGGAATTCAACTTGTGCTAACAGTTATCAGGGAATGGGGAGAATTGCTTTTGTTTTTATTTTTACCCAAAGCCAAGTCTGACACCAGCAGTTCCGTAGCAGCTGCTTCTCTTCCTCTTCCTCCTCCTCCTCCATCCCCTCCTCCCCCCTCCCCGTCCTTATCCTCCCCTTCCCCTCCCCCTCCCCATCCTTATCCTCCTGTTACTACTAGTTTACCCATAGAAAGTGTCATTTTTGTGTCCCTGGCTATTTAAAGAGCATCTCTAATTCAAAGTCCATTAATGATCAGGTTTTTGACTTATCTCTTGATTGCTGCATGGAACTAATACAACTAAAATTCTAGGCTTTGGGGCACTGGTAGTTAATGTTACGGCAGGTTCGGCTTCAGGGTTAAGTAACCTCTCTGTGTACATGTATTCTCTTTATTTTTCAAGATTCCTCTTTATAGCTATTTCAGGCATTTATAGTAGCTATTTCAGATGTATTTCCCATGTACTTAAATTGTTTATTAACTTACTACAGAAAATTATTAGTAGATAAAATGTGTTATTTAATTTGACTAATATAAGAGGATAATATGGGCTTAATTGTTTTTAAAAAAGTATATGGAGGTGATTAAATGCTTTGTAGACTTCAGATTTCTGTAAGCAGATAAGAGGAAAGAAGTGATTCTTAGAAATAATGACAATATACTGCAGGGATATAGGAATTAAATCGTTAAAGGTAAGCTGCAAAGAGATTAGTATGACTTGATTGAGTTTGTTCCTGGGTTGTGGATAAAATCTTGGAAAATTATGAAGTAGACAATAGCTAAAGGGCTTTGAAAGTCAAGTAGGGGAGTATGGAACCAATTAGCTAAGCAAAAGGTAGCCGTGGGCTAGATGGGAATATTGTTTTATAAGGCAGGTGGAAAATATGGGTGCATTAGAGTAACTTTGCAGGAAATGTTAAGAACATGGGCTTTTAACTGGCAATAACAGTGGAATGAAATTTTAATGGAAGTGAGCTTTTCTTTATTGAGATGAACTTCACATACTATAAAGTTCACCATTTTAACCGTTTTAAAGTGTACAATTCATTAGTTTTTAATGTATTCACAAAGTTGTAGAACCATCACTACTAAATAGTTAAGAGCATTTTCCAGAGCAAATTCCAGAGAAGTCCCACACCATACCTATTAGCAGTCAGTGCCCATTGCCTCCTCCCCTGAAGCCCCTGCCAACCACTAATCTACTTTCTCTGTGTGTAAGATGTGCCCGTTCCTACCTGTCATCTAAATGGAATCATCATACAGTATGTGGCCTTTTGTGTCTGGTTTCTTGCCCATAGTATAGTATTTTCAAGATTCATTCATGGTGTAGCATGTATTAGTACTTTGTTCCTTTTTATAGCTGAATAGTGTTCCATTTTTAATTTATCCATTCATCATTTGATGAACATTTGAGTTGCTTCTACTTTTATCACTATTATGAATAATGTTGCTATAAATATTTATTCACTAGTGTTTGTGTGAACATGGTTTCAGTTCTCATAGGTTGTATATATAAAATTGGAATTTCTGGGTCACATGGTAACTCTGTGTTTAACTTTTGAGGAACTGCCAAACTGTTTTATAAAGTCAGTGCACCATTTTACATTCCCACCAGAAATGTATGATAGTTTCAATTTTTCTACATCCTCACCAACACTTGTTCGTTTCATTGTTATTATTCATTATTATTATTGTTGTTATGCTAGTGGGTGTGAGCTGGTATCTCATTGTGGTTTTGATTTGTATCTCCTCATGTTCAATGAATTAGAACATCTTTTCAAATTCCTGTTGGTCAATTATATATTTTTAGAGAAGTGTTTATTTAAGTGAATTATTTAATTGGATTATTTATCTTTTTATTGTTGACTTGCAGGAGTTCTTTATATATTCTTATATTCTAAATACAGGACCCTTATCACTTAGATAAATTGTAAATATTTCTCCTTAATTTCATTCAACTTTCTAAGGGCATTTTATTAAAAAAAAGGTTTTAAGAAGGTCTTTCAACTTCTTGCTAGTGTCTTTCAATGTACAGTTTTTTTTTCTTCCCTGCTTGTAACTTTGGTATCATATTTAAGAAACTGTTACCTAATCCTAGGTCATGAAGATTAAATCTGCATTTGCATCTAGGAACTTTATAGTTTTTGCACTTACATTTAGTTCTTTGATAAATTTGAGTTAATTTTTCTATTTGTGTGAGGTACAGATCCAACTTCAGGAGTTTGCATGTGGAATTCTAGGTATCCAAGTAACATTTGTTGAAAAGACTGTTCTTTCTCCAACTGAATGTCACCTTTGTTAAAAATCAATTCACTATTGGAATACAGGTTTACTTTTGTACTCTCAATTATATTCCATTGATCTGTATGTCTGTCCTTATGCCACTACAGTACTATTTTGATTACTATAGCATTGTAGTATATTCTGAAATTGAGAAGTGTGAGTCCACCAACTTTATTCTGTTTTTTTCAAGATGATTGGGATATTTTGGGTCCCTTGCAATTTCATATGAATTTGAGGAGCAGCTTGGTCACTTTTGTAAAAAAAGACAACTGGAATTTTGATAGAGATTGCATTGAATCTGTTTATCACTTTGAGGAGTATTGACATTTTAACAATATTAAGTCTTCCAATTTATGAACATGAAGGCTCTTTGCATTTATTTAGATCTTATTAATACTTCTCAACAATATTTTGTAGGTTCAGTGTGCAAGTCATACACTTGCTTGGTTCATTCCTAAGCGATGTTTTATTTTTGATGCTATTGCAAATGAAATAGTTTGCTTTCATTTTTGATTGTTCAGTGCTCATGTATAGACATAAACTGATTTTTGTATACTGATGATATATGTTGAAAATTTTCTGAATTTTTTAGTTCTAATAGTCTTTTTGTGGATTCTTTGGGGATATATATCATAATCATGTCATCTGCAGGTAGAAATGGTTTTACTTCTTTTCCAACGCGGATACCTTTATTTCTTTTTCTTATCTGATTGCTTTGGCTAGAACTTGCACTATAGTGGTAAACAGCAGTGGCACAAGTGAGCTTACTTTTCTTGTTCCTTCTTAGGGGGAAAGCTTACATTCTTCTACTATTGAGTATGATATTAATTATGGATTTTCTATCATGTTGAGGAAGTTTCCTTCTGTTCCTTGTTTGGTCACTTTTGGGTGGTGCCTGCATATTGTACAGAGCCATATGTAATAGCCACAGGCTTCCCATTGATAACTTTGAGTAAGACAGCTTTTTGTGTAGCTAAAGGCAATTCATAATGATAGATACAAATGCAAACATGAATGAAAGACTTTCCCAGAAACTAGTGAATTAGTGTGTTGGTCTTTCATAGGGAATAGGATGGAACAATGCAGTATACACTATAAATGATAAAGGCAAAAATCTGGTTAGTAATCACAAGATTACATTAAATAGCACATAACAAAGTTCAAAGAAGCCAATTTTAAACAAAAGATTTTCAGTGAAGATCAGTAAAATCATATTTTTATTTGTTATATGATATTCTTCATATAATGAGTGATTTGAGAAAATTTAGTCCATGGTGCATGGGATTTATTTTTGCATATGTATTTTATATATTGTGCTTGTATTCAACATATTATTTTATAACTTTGCTATTTTATTATTTTGCCTAGTCTACCTCTGTCCATACTATGAATGAGGGCGATATATTAAGTGAGATGGACTACAATGAAAATTGTTTTGGAAATAACATTATAATTGATTATAGTTACATTCCCTTAACATAATGTTTGTATGCAGCTGCTGAGTATAATAGCAAGTTGGACAGATTCCTTGTCATCCCACACATTTCAATCCTTTTAGAAAATAAATGGCAATGATATTTTCTGTTCCTTAGAAACAGAAAATAGCAATGCTGCATCTCAAATAACAATTTTCTTTAATCAACATTGCAACGTGAGGGGAAAAAAGCTGGCAAAAAGATCAATGAATAACATCCAGTTAGAGAAAATTGAAGTCCACAAATAATCTGTTCAATGAGTGTCCTTGAGTAAATTTACTTTACAAGTATTTGTAGGACAGAAATAGAATTGATATTTCAGAATTATCATATAATTCTGGCATTTAAAATATAGCTGCACATTACTTCTGGCTTGAAATGAGCAGCTGCAATTGGGAGCATTTGAAAGCTATTTACAAGAACTCTGAGTTCTTTATGCAGTCATTTTTCTATAGCCAGACCCTACACGAGGACTCCCAGGAAAAGTGAGAGGCTTTCTATAAAGTCACCATGGTCATAGTTTTTAACATACTGATCTTCTTTCATATGGATGTGTTTGCTATATAGCCACTATGGGTAAAACATGCTGTAAAGAAATATAAAATATTTACTGATATATCATCATTTATCTTTTTCTACCTCTTTCTTTCTACTGTGCCTTCTCACAAACTACCCCATCCACATTTGCATATTTGATGAATGTGTGAATGAATGAATGGAAGATATGAATAGTATATTTAAGAACATGAGTATTATTTAATTCTTCTGAATATATTTAAATTTCAATGGGACACAAAATACTTGGCTTCATGAAAAAAGTGGCCAGTTGTGTTTACCAGTCATCATATAGAGTGAGGAATTATATTAGGAACATAAGTCTCTTGCCCTCTCCATAGTCCTTCAATCAAATGCATAAGCAGCTACTCTGTTGAGAGATGCTATCTGTCCATGTGTACCAGATTATTTCCTCATTTCCATCTTCATGATTTTGTTGAATGTATAAGTATAAACTACAGTGTCTAGAATTTTCTCTCTTAATTTAAATTATCTTTATCTTCAAATTAAGAAACATAATTATTAACGTAAAACACAAATATTGAATGGAAAATGATAACATTTTGTTTACTGAAGAGAGGAGAAATAAGCCTTTTAATAAGGACCTAGACCATATAAGAAAGTTTTACTATGGCATAGAAATATCATTACTATTACTAGGGATGGGTAATATTTTATTCCTTCTTTAAAGCTGATTATATAACTTTTAAATTTATTTTTTCCAAAATATTTGAAGTACAATCAGAGTTTTAGAATTGTAGGATTATATATTGCTCTATCTTATATCTTTTTTGCTTAATTAAGGCATTCAGGTAAACATCTAATATGTATTTATTACTATTGGTAAGTTTCCTTAATTGGCCTGAAATATTTATTTGATTAATGACTGATTATACACATACGCACGCATAATTTCAAATAGTTTAAAATTTTATTGCTCTCTTACACACCATCAGTGCCATGGTTTAAGACTGTCAGTTTAGGAATACTTGAACTATGTTTCCCAGTGTTCTCTTTTGTATATGATTCCAGGTTGGGTTTGGTCATGAGTGAAATCTGCATGATACAGCAGCAGTCAGGAGGCTCTACTAACTAAAGCTGGTTAGAGTCTGTGAGGAATAGGTACAGAGTACAGAGCGGCCTGCCAACTTTTCGCTTCAGCACATCATGTTCTCATTCCTAACTGCAGGTCTTGCTGACCAGCAATGATTCAGGCCTACCACTAGATGTTCTGTAGCAAACTCACCAAGGGAGGAGCAACAGAGAACCAACAGACTCCACAGACTTCTACAATAGCCTTCTTCACATTTCCATTCCAGCAGCTCCATGCTGATAAAGACTTTCCTCTGATCCTTTTCAGAACTTTACTTCCCTAGCACATCCCTCAATTGCATGAGATGCAATTTCAATTAAAAAAAAAAATCTCATTTCATTTGTTATTCCATGAAACTCATAGTGTTCTGCTTCCCTGATCAAACTCTAGCAGACAGAACCAAGAAATAAAGTGTAGGTCTGTTAACAATTTGGCTAACATCTATTGAATTTCATACACTGAGTGTGTCTGTTGAGGGAGAAGAAGAGGTAGAGGAGTGAGTTATGCCTCCTAGAGCGAATATCTCAGAAGAGTGAATTTCGTTTTTACAACTCAGTAAAATTCTAAAAAATCCAGTCTGAGATTATCTGAAAGTTTCTACAAGATCTAATTTTAGAATATTTAAATATTAAATACATCTATAGACCAGCGTGTAGATCTGAACATGATCTAATGATCTAATGCCAATACAGTGCCTATTCTTGGTTAATCAGTAGAGTGGCTAGTTCAACTCTGGCCTGTGCAGCAAGTTGATAGAAAAGCCCAGGAAGGCACCAACGTCTAAAGACTTCTCTGAAAGCTTCCCGCAAAAGCTCAGGCAACAAGCTATTTCAGTATATATTTTCAGCTTTGTGGATCATACAGTTTCTTTTTTAACTACTCAGTTTTGCCTTTGTAGCATGGAAAACGGCCATATGCCATACCTAAACTGATGGCCTTGGCCAGATGTGGCTTACACAAACCCCTGCTCTAAATGATCATTGGAGAGATTCAAACTTTTTAGTCTTAAAGCCAATATTATAGATTTTTCGTGAGTTTCAATTGTCTAACCATCTGGTGACAATTAAATACCTTAAAAGACTGTAGAGGCCAACAGAATGACCACATTTATAGAAAATGTAAAATAAACTAGGCTTTATTCTATGACTAATTATTATTGATAATGTGATGGCTAATGCCTGAAATTATGCCTTCGATTAGAATGGACACCTTAGAGGTGAAGAAAAAGGAAATGCATGAGCAAAATCTATTACTCTTACATTAATCAACCAGAGACCAAAATTAACTTTAAAAATCTGAAGTTTTCCCACAATGTATATTCAGCTAAGAAGACATAAAACACAAACTTCCAAATTAAGAAGTATATTCAGTGGTTACTGGCATCCCAAGGAAAAACAAATCAGTCACTACAGTTTTATGATTCAGTTCACCTGTTATTTGAATAAAACTTTCTGAAACTTATTTCAGCTAAAAATGCCAGGACAGTGTAGTGATTTCATTTCATTTATAGCAATGCACTATTTATTGGCTTTACTTGCATGCATTGCTCTAAGTTTATTTTTGGTACTTGCAGCTGTTGACTTTTCTTTTGTAAGACTTAGTTTTTTAGAGTAGTTGTAGGTTCACAGCAGAATTGAGGGGATGGGACAGAGTTTTCCCATATGCTTGCTGCCCCCACACGTGTGCAGCCTCCCCATTATCAACATGCCCTACCAGTGTGCATTAGTTACAACTGATGACCCTATGCTGACACATCATAAGCACCCAAAGTTTAGAGTTTGCATTTTCATTCACTCTTGGTGTTACATAGTTGACTTTTAAAGTTTGAAGTTTTCGTTTGAGATTCTGATTTGCTTTCCATTACGTTTGAATCGTATTAACTTCTTGGAATAGCCATTTGTCTAAGCTTTTTAAGTGTTAAATAACATAGAATGTCTACTCTTCTAACTTATGTAGCAACCATATTGCAAATAACACTTTTAGGAGGAATTTAAAAGAGACTTTAGAGATTATGTATTTCAGGTTCTTGCATAATTTAAGAAATCTTTTTTTAAAATACAACTTTAAGAAATAGCTATCTAGACTTCACTTGTAATAGTTTACATATAGATAATTCTCTGTCTTTATTAGTGAGAGAGAGTGAGCAAGGGCCCTACTTTTTATATTATATTTTTCTGAGCTTCCTATTATTTCTACTTATTTTCCTAGGTCTATTCTTTAGAATAATATAATAATCTTATCCTATTTTTACAACTATCTATCTGTCTATCTGTCTATCTCTGTCATATCGTCTTTCAGTCTATGTATCATCTACTGTAATTCCCATGACTAAAGATTCATTTCATGATTTTTACCATCCTAGTTCTTTTTTTTCTTTGATATTTTGTATCTTTGGAAATGAGCATTTATAAAACCTTATGTATGTGAACAAACCTCTACCTCTTTTCCTGAATGTTTTGAATGAATATTCTTTAGAGATATATACCTAGAATGAAATTAAACTGTCTAAGATATAAAAAGAATACTTGGTGTCATTTCTAGTAGTTTTGTCAATCACCTGTGTCTTCCATAAGAACATGATTTAATTTTTGATATTATTACTTTCTTAAACTCCTTAGCTTGTTTATGGCTAATACCCATGCAAGGTCCTTAATCTTGACGAAGATATCTAATTGTAAAACTTAGGTTAAGAAGCTAAGAAGTTGTTTTATACTTCTGATCAGTGATCACAGACAAGGAATTGCAGAAAAAATTTTGGCTGCTTTTTTTTTTTTTTTTAAATAAACCCGGAGGTTTCATGAATCCCCTACACTGCCAAGGTCCTTACAAGTCTTCTGTTATTTCTAGACTTATTTTATTTTTTTATAGTAATTGCCTTGCCATGTCTGCACTTGAATGTCACATAGTTGCCTTTTTTGTAATGCAGTTATTCCCACATTTTTAAGGATCATTGGAAAATTGCTGGAATCACATGAATAAACTGCACTTATTGAAGAGTTATGTATGTTACCTGCTATGGACTCAATGTTTGTATCCTCCAAACCCTACTCCCACAGTGTGATAGTATAAGGAGGTGTGGTCTTTGTGAGATAATTAGGATTAGATGAAGTCATGAGGATGGAGCTCTCATAAATGGGATTAGTGCCCTTGTAAGAGTCAGGAATGAGCTTGCTTTCTCTCTTTGCTCCTGGCCATACTTGAGGATAAGTAGGTAGTCTGTAACCCAGGAGAATTCTCAGCAGAATCTGATCATGCTTGGCACGTTGATTTCAGACTTTTAGCCTCCAGAACTGTAAAAAATAATTTCTGTCATTTATAATCCACCCAATTTATGATATTTTGTTATAGCAGCCCAAGCTCACCGTGGCAGTATCCTAGACTATATCATAGATTCACCGTGCTTTACAATGTTTGTGATCTTATTTCTATTAGCAGTTTGATAGCTTATGGTAAACTTTTGTAATATGCAATTTCTGAGGACACAATACATGTGAAATTAATGAAAATAGGTGTTCCTGGTAAAGTATGTAGACCCTAAGCAATGTATGTTTTTGATATTTTTACATTTGTTATTTGATGGAGGAACATCGAAACACTGCTATCATTGCCAATCACAAATAATTGAGTGTATTTTCCTCTTTTATTCAGTATCTTTATATAAACACTTTTCAATAATTTATTGAATGAGAGCGTACTCTTAAGAGTATGTCAGTCATCAGGCAAAAAGGTTAAAAATGTTTTGTTTTTTCTTTTTTGATATTCTAAGTTAAACTTATTCCTCTTGTGATCATTATGTTTACTTTTGCATTTGTCTATTCTCATATTAAATTGGTCTTGATCAATTTTTATTTTTAAAACTTTGGGGGGTTGTTTCTGAAATAATTTAACCTAATATTTAGAAATGCTGCCTTAAGTCGTTAATTTGTCAAAGAAGACTTTCACGTCTGCCAAACTTTCTTGAATCTAAATAATTGTTCAGGGAATATCTATATCATCCAACATATTGCTGAAGGATGTCCACCTGCCAAAGACTGAAGTGAAGTAACATATTCTGGGAAACTTTGAAAAGAGAAAGAGCTTCGAAAATTTGTAAATGTATTTTACCATTTAGAGATACTTGGCACCTGTCATTTTTGTGTTATTTCCTTTCTTGTAGAAAAGAAGAAATTCCTTTCGTGTTTGACAGCTTCCTCAAGGTCAGTGGAGTGGTTCTTTTTACAGTACAACTTCACATATTTTGATTTCCGAGGGTAAAAAAAAAAACAAATTCAAGCCTCAGTGTGTGTACCCAGAGATTTGGTGTTAGATAGTCTGATACTGTTTCTGAGAGCTCCTTTACTCTGCTGGTCCTGAACATGGTTTACCAACGACAGTGGTACCAGTAAACAGAGCTGGGGTAAAGGGAATTTGAACAAGTCTTGAAATTAATAGAATTTGCTCCAGCTAGACCTGGCAACAGTAGAGAATGGATATAGGCGTTTAGGTTGAGATCAAATCTAATGGTGAGGCCTGACCATTCAAAATCACCTAGGCCTGTGAAGTTATTAAAAAAAATTCTAGGATGAGGTCTAGCCTATGGATTTTTGAATGTTTGAATGTTCAAGGTGGGAGGAAATCATAATTCATGAACTATTTTCAGACCTGAAAATTATAGGACTTAAAATATACAAATATATGTATATGGAAGGGAAGGAATTTCACTTGATGGGAAATTCTGAACAGCTATTTTATGGTTTAATCTTAATTCACATATATACAAAGCATGTATTTAGTTATATTAAAGTAAAATAAGAGTGTCAGTAGCCTAAATTTTGCATTTACATTTTTATTATTCCTTAGTTATGATGAAATTAGGTTAATAGGCTTTGTTCTGTTCCCTCTCAAATGACATACCTGTAACAATGTAGGATCAAGATGAGTAAACTATGTGAATAGTGAATATTCATTTTTCGGTGTTTTTTCATTATTAGGTTAAAAAAAGAACATAATTCTCCACTAAGTGGGATGTAATTGTCATTCACTAAAGTTATCATGCTCAAAATCCTTTACATACTGAATAATGGTATCTCTCTGGTACTTTTGACCCATCAGAGAATCTTCAATGGCCTCAAGATACATTTTCAAATTATCAAAACATGATATATTTTAGTTTCTGTAAACATTAAATGAATAGCCACACACACAAAAAAACCAAAAACAAACAAACAAGAAAAAACTTTGTGGGAGTAAATGCAGAGAAATAGGTACAAAGAGAAGCAACAACTTAAAAATGATAATATTATTAGATTGGATATCTCAGTTGTTTTATCTGGGTAGCTTACACATCATCTTTATCTCTTAATGTCTCTTGAAAGCTTATTACTGCAAACATCATAAAAATATAAATAACCCTAGAAAATTCCAATAGCAGAAGCAGACATGTTAGGTATGGAATTGTTTTTGTTCTTCAAAAGTCCATGATTAAGGACTTACCCAGTGTTGTGCTGTAACTAGCTCAGATCAGCTCAGCATAGCCAATTATGCTCCTCTTTTCCAAACCACATATTCGGTGATGTCAGGTTGTGTCTTGAAAGTGGCCGTTGTGGGAGTATATATACCTCAGAAACTGGCAAATGTGAAAAAGCTTTTTTTTTTTTCCTTAATTTCTTTGTGTTAGCTATTAAACATTTCTAGCACACCAGTGGGGATCAATGTGATAAAAACATTAACATTCTGTAGAATCAGTTAAGTATTTGTCTTACTTGTTGTTGCTACATATGGGCTAAGAATATAAAGTTGCTTTCAATTGAGTATGTAAAGCTGTCTATTAAAAGAGAAAACATGAAGCTTACCAACTGGTCTAAAGTTTAGTGTCAATAAGTAGATACTTTTAAAGTACTGCTTAAATTTTCCTCATGGAAAGGTAAGTGTATACTTTAAGAAAACAAATGTAAATAGATGTGAATTAGTTCCTTCAAAAAAGTCTCTTTGGGGAAAACAGTTCATCAAATCTCAGTTTAATTCCTTTAACTTGAATGTTATTTAATGAAAGTGTATTCTTTGGAGTGTACATTTTTTTTTTGATACTCTATTAGACTCATAGGTTAATAAAGTTTTTAATGGTATAAACTGCAGTGCCAAAAGGATAAAAAGTATATTGAAACTTGTGGAGGAGGGTCAAATTTGGGAACAAGTCAAAATAAACTCAGTCTACATTATGTTTCTTTTTCTCTCAATATTTAGTTATTTATATTATTAGAAGAGCCATGATTATTCTGTTTCAATTTAATGCTTGACTATTTCCGCTTAAAATTTTGCTATTGTTACCAAAATAGTCTTCAATTTTTAATTATTGAAGTAGTATTTCTAATTTTTCTAACTTAAATTTTGTTTATCTTTCAATCTAAACACATGGTTTTCTGATTAAATTAAACCTACATCTTCAGTGATATATAGGTCACATGCAACTATGGAATGAATTGCCTATTTTAAACTTAATGATCTAAAACATACTTTATACTTTCTCTAAGAGTGTTGGATCCTTCTAAATAAACTTTTTTAAAAAATTGCTGCCAGTATTGTGATTGTGTATACATGACTATTTCATACAAATCCTGTACTGAATTAACAATAAATATATAAGTAGTTTTAACTTTTTGCTTATATTTTGACAAACTTAGATTCTACCCTACTAGGAAAAAAAAAAAAAAAGAATAAACACAAGTCAGGAAAAATTAATTAAAATCTATGGAGTGAAGAGCAGTCTTCACTGACCAGGAAGGGAGTTGGGATAACTCTGGAGAAGGAGGTAGAATAAGGGTAATGATGGTTTCCATTGAAGAGTAGTGGATTTTGACCTGGATTAAATGAAAGATCCAAAACATAAATAGTTCTCTCACCTTGGGACTAGGATACTTCCCCAAAAGCATGAACCCTTTTTAAATTTAAGTAGGGTGGAAAATTAATGTAAATCTTTCAGATAAAATCCTAGATTTCCTAAGTCTTCTGAGAAGGCATTATGAAGTACCTCCTAAAAATGGATTGTCTTAGAATTGAGAGGATAGAGCATTTGCCTAATAGCATTGTAGCAAGCATCAGTGATAATGGGAAGACAGTATTAAGGAGCAGCAATTGTTAGCTGCTTTCTTGATTTGCCCGGAATTTATGATCTAAAGGTCCGTTTTCACATGTATTCACTATTGTTGTTTTCTAAATGCTGTATTAATAATGTATTTATTTTAGATTGTGCTAGCTAGAGATAAGCAAACTTTTAATAAGCCCACATAAGAAGGAGCATTCGTCCGCAGCACTCCTGGCTAATTTCCCTCAACCTTGGCTTTCTTTTCCTGGCCTCACAGTCTGTTCAGTCCCTCCCAGCTTTGCCCTGTACATTAGCAGCACTTTTATCTGAAGCTGTCCACCCAGACCTTCAAAGATTATTCCAAACTAGTCAGCCTTATCTATAGGGAGGGGCAGGGAGTGGCCTGGAGCACCGATATGTTTTTCAAAGGGCTCTCTGAACATGGTGATAGTACTAGCCTGTAGTGAGAGGAAGGAGTCTTGTTGAACGTGCTCCAGTTAAATGCTGCAGACTTCCCCCAGGAACAGCTGCTTTCTGTTGGGGATTTAGTAAGGTTTGGTAACTTTAGTCCTCAGGCTAACACTGGATTTTTCAGACATGCCAGAAGAGAGTATATCCAAAGGAAGATATTCTTTCCTGTCCTGTCAGGTTTCAGAAATTCACTGCCAGCACCAAGTTAGTTTGTCCTCAGACAGGCTTTCTTACTAAATGATCCTAGGAAAAGAGAAAGTGGGAGCTTTTGTGTCAGCCTCAAGAGAACCAGTCATTGGTTCTCTGACCTAGCCATCCTCTTTGACTCAATAGATGACTCAGTAGTGAGGGGCTCTGAGTAAATTCATTCATAATTACAGTTTACAGTACTGACTTCAAAATACTTACACATACTTAGAGTTTCTAATGCAAATAAATAACAATAATTGCTCCTAGAATTTATTAGGTTTCCACAGAACTTAGTGGTTTTCCACCAACACAGTTGTAAATGATTTGAAAATGTATTTTAAATATGTGACTGTGTCTTTTCATTTGCTCAGGATCGCTAGTTGCAGGGAGAGCTAGTTTTGATCAAGCGGTTCACCCTCTCCTTTTCTTTGGGCAACTGGAGGCCACTTCACTTATAAATTGCTAATTTTATTCATCTTAAAATCCAGCTGAAGTCAAACACAACCTGTTAACATTATGTAATGGCACTAATAGAAGTTGCAAGCCAAATTTTATTCCTAATTATATAATTTGATGATGTCCTTATTAAATCAAGAATTTGCAACCATAAAGAATTCAGGTAAGAAATATCAGAGTTCCAGTAATAATGTCAGAACCTTAAAAAAGCAAATGTTTAAAATATTTTAATTCATAAAAGAATGTTTTTAAGATACGTTTTAATCTGAAGTTAAAAAATGCTTAAAAAGTCGTTCTGTTTTTAAAATACCAGTATACAATTTTTATTTGTTATGTTGAAATCAAATATTTCATTTAATTGTACTAAAAAATGTAGCTGAAGGTTTTTTGTTTTGTTTGTTTTGTCTTAGGGGGGTAGGGGGTGGTAGTGCTTGAAACAACAGTTATCGTCTATCTTGGTTTTTGTTTCTTAAACTTGGGTGTTGTTTCGGTCCCAGACTGTTGCTAGTGGTGCTCTCTGGGCGAGGTCAGTGTTGCTTGTATGGAGTCCCCACAGATACTTCTCCCACTGTGATCAGTGCCGTGACTGGACTGGCCCTTGTGGTTCTTATGATTGCAGGATGTACTTTAGCAAAAACCATCAGGAGTTGTGAGGAACAAGATTTATTACCCTTCAAGTCCTGGAGGGTACTTGGCATGCCTGAGGGCCACACAGTGAGGTTGAGGGCAGAGAGAGAGAGAGAGAGACTGTGAACCTGGGGCTCGGCCTTTATTACAGTGTATCTGTGGTTTTGCAGGTTTACTCTTTATTGGCTAATTTAAAGAATGGGAATTAAGGTGTGGGAAGGGAGAAATGGGGTCACTCAAGAGGTCAGTTATCTAGGTTACCCAGGGCCTTCTGAAGAGGGAACTTCATGGGTGGAGGCGGCCTAATTCCTTATCTCCTTGTTTTGCTAGTAGCTATGTCATAGAGCTGGATATTTGTTTATTCAAGTTGGATGTAATTTGAAAAGGATGCCTTGGCAATCAAAAGCTTAATATCTGGCACTTACACTATATTGGATGGTGATAACTAGGGACAGGTATTCTCTATTCCATGTGGGTGTACACTGCTGACATAAGGGACTGAAATTTTTAAGATGGCTTCTTTACTCATGTGTCTGACTCAGTTGAAATGACTAGAACAGTTCAGGGCTGGTCAGGTGTCTCTTTGTCTCTCTCCACATGGCCTCTCTATATGGCTAGCTTGAGCTTCCCTACAATATGATGGTTTCACAATTTCTTGCATGTTGCATGCTTCCTTCTTCAGAGCACAAAGGCAGATACTAGCAAGCATTCTCAACACTTGGTCTTAGAAGTCCCGGAATGCCACTTCCTTTTGATTATTTTGGTCATAGTAGTCTCAGGGGTAGCTTAAATTCAAAATGAAATTAAAATAGACTTTACCTCTTGACTAGAGACTGTCAAGGTAACACTGCAAAAGAGCATATGGAATGGGAATTATAGTGTCATTTTAGGAAACATGATCTGCCGAACTCTTTAAACTAGATTTCTATGGAAGATGAGAATTCAATCTAGGAGAACTGAGAGTTAAGGAGATAAATATGACTCACTGACAAAACCTGCATTGTTGAGAAAAAAATTCAGAGTGCAGTATAGCGTTTATCATTAAGATTTCTCTAAGGTACATACCCATCTTTTCTTAGATTCATATCTGTATTGTGGCGTAAGAGGGTCAAATAAAAGTGAAATTACAATATTTTAATAGTACTGCTTCATTAAAAAACCCTTAAGGCATACAATCACAAGTAGTACTGCTTTGGTATTCTTGTGGAAAAATATTAAGACCAAAGGACAGGACAGGGGTCTCTCTATCCTCTGGAAGAATGCAGTGCAACTTCTATAATTCAGGAATACCTGATAGCACAGCTCCCATTTAGGCAACACCAAGACTCTGACTGGCATCTGGTAGAGATGGATAATTTAGTAGACATGGTGAATGACACTCAGCATCCACAAGCTTTATACTGTGATATAGCTTCCTATACTGTATAGGCTAGATTACATTTCCCACACTCTGGGAAATTTGGGAGGTGAATCAGGTTTCACCAAATATAAACAATTCCATTAGACCTGGAAGGCAGAAGTGAGACAGAGGCCATCTTGCTACTCCTTTATTTATTTATTCGTTTGTTTGTTTGTCTAATTTTTAAAAATTTTCCTGCTCATTGGCAGGCGTAAAGATATTGGAGGTTTTGCAGCAGCCTCCCAGTGTACAATCACTGGCTTTGTTGATGTTGAAAGTCTTTTGAGTTGGCATAGACGGTGTCTGTCTGATCCATGGATCATACCTAGACAATATGTAATTGAAGTTGAGTTCCAGTAATCTTCCCTGATTCCCACCTTCCTGAATAGGTTAGTCTAGAATCCCCTCATCTAGCTCTTCTAATAATGTTGTTAGTACCTAATCCCTCAATACTAAATTATTTTCTGCTTAGAATAGCTGAAGTGGTTTCTCCTTCCTGTAGCCAAATCTTGCCCGAGACAGCCAGTATCTGGTAGATGTCAATAGGGGAGTTCTCTTAACTGGAGGTGCAGTACCATGCAAAAGCAGCATGGCACCCAGCAGGGGTAACTGTCCTCATGGAGTGAAACAAAAATTGTCAAGGAAAACCACTGGAGCCTTTGTAAACTAACTGACCAGATTTACTCTTGAGTACTTGTGAGATATCTCAAGGAAATTTTCACAATTTTTAAGAGACTACACGGGTTACACAACTATCAGTGTATAAAGGTTCTGTCTTTTTTTTTTTTTTTTTAGTAAATTTATTTATTTTTGGCTGCATTGGGTCTTCGTTGCTGCGCGCGGGCTTTTCTCCAGTTGTGGCGAGTGGGGGCTACTCTTCGTTGTGGTGTGCAGGCTTGTCATTGCGGTGGCTTCTCGTTGTGGAGTACGGGCTCTAGGCGCGTGGGCTTAGTAGTTGTGGCTCGTAGGCTTAGTTGCTCCGCGGCATGTGGGTTCTTCCTGGACCAGGGCTCAAACCCGTGTCCCCTGCATTGCCAGGCGGATTCTTAACCACTGCGCCACCAGGGAAGCCCCGGTTCTGTCTTTTTTGAATAAGTGCTCTTGGAATAATTCCATCTGAGAAGTGGATGGAAGGGAGTTGCATTTGGGCTTGGTACTGTAATTTTTTTAACAACTTTATTGAAGTGTTCCTGACACATAATAAACTGCATATACTTAAAATATTGTTTCAATAAATTTTTACATAAGTATATACACTGAAATCATCACTCATTTCAGAATAATTAATATATCCATCATCCACAGCAGTTTCCTCAGGACCCTTTGGAAACTCCTCCTCATGCCCCTCTGTTCCCACTCCTTCTCCTTCGTCTCGAGCACCAATATTGGCAACAGCTGATCTGCTTTCACTATAGATTAGTTTGCATTTTTTAGAATTTATATAATTGATATCATACAGTACCTACTTTTTTTTTTCCTGCTTCCACTTGGCATAATTATTTCGAAATTTATCTTTGCTGTTGTCTATATTAATAGTTCATTCATTTTTATTGGTGAGTAGCATTCCATTGTATGGATATACTACAGTTCGTTTGTTCGTTCACCAGTTGACAACCACTTGGTTATTTCCAGGATGGGGCTACTATAAATAAAGCTACTATGAATATTCATGTACAAGTCCTTATATGTATATACCTTTTCATTTATCTTGGATAATTACCTAGTAGTGGAATGGCTAGATAATGCAGTAGGTATTTGCATTTCTATTCACAACCTGAGTTTTACCAAATTATATTCCCACTAAAATTTTCACTTTTACAAATACATAAAGTGAAATCCAACTAATAGTAATCTAACATGTTTGCCATTTATGTGTTCATACACATATATAGTACACATACATGTATGTCTTTATAATTAATATCTATACAAAATTTTGTATATATTTTAGCAATATTAGTATATAGTTTATTATTTGTTTGCATGTTAGTAAAGAGAAAAAATAATTATAATCTGTTTCCAGACTTTGTTTCATTATGTATTCTCATCAAACATTGCCAGATAAAGAATTCATGTTATTTTCTATAGTGGATTTATCATTTGGGATTTAGATATTTAATACACAATTTTGAGTGATTATAACTTAAGGCTTAGTTCACAGTAATGTATGAGACATAGGGACCATGGTATCATTGTGTTCACCTTATTAATACATCTGCTTAGATACCCACAATGTGAAATGGCTTCAGTGATGGAAAACATACATTACTGGAAGCAGAATGGACAAATATACATAAATAAGATACAGGCTAGGGAACAAAGAGTTAGTACTATTTGAAATAGAAACTTTTTCTTCTTTATTGTTCATTTTTACTTTCTTCTCTTTGTAGACACTTTTAATTATTTTAGGTAGAGATAAAAACATATGACACTTTTATAATTTTTTTCAAATCTCTGAAATTTGTTCACATAATTTAGTACCACCAGAATGTCATTATATTTCAATTTTAGTCTCTTTACTTGTTGCCATGTGGTTTGATTTTTTTTTAAATAAAAATAAGAGTGGAAGCAAGAATAGATGGAAGAAAAAAAGTAAGGAAAGAAATTTAAAGAAAAACTGGTAAGCATTGCTCCTTATATCTAAAATAACCACACAGTGTTCATTATTCTTAGTGAAAAAATATAAATATTTTTTCATAACAAAAGCAATAGTACTCCAAAAAATCCAATTGTATGAGTTATTACATTTAACCTTGATCATAACAGAAAGTATTCTGGCTTTCAACATGATTTCTCATAGAGGATTTGCTTACTAAATCCAAATCAATAGTGTAACAGTACACTTACTTTATTGATTGATTGTACAGTTATGCTAAAAGAACATGCATTCCTCTTCTTAGAGTCACTCTATTGTGGTCTCCTTATTATATATACCCCTGCAGAATGAGCCTGAAAGCACAGCGCACTTTAGCAGTCTGCTATTTTGTAGTATAAGGCAGACGGTGACAACAAGACCTCTTTCCTCATCCTCATTATAGAAATAAGAGGCTCTGAGAACTTAACCCACATTTCTGAAGTTCAGGTCTCTCATTTGTAGAAATAGTAATACCTCCATTTGTCTACATCACAAAGATAATCAGAAAATAAAATCAAATGAGATCACTGAAGTGAAAGTACTTGGTTAACTTCAAAGCACTTTAGAAATATACTATGATTTAGGGACAACATCAGGGTTTATGTATGGTTTTCTGCTTTAGGAAAGGCTAGAGTAAGGTTACAATTCAATTTTTAGAATTGAATTATGTGTACAGACAGAGATACAGACTGGCATTCTCAGTACATCTCTTATATTAGCTCTTTATTATAGTTGTCAGTTTTATCTTGATGGTTGGTAATAAATATAATTTTTAAAGTAATACAATATGAAGAAACTTTGTTGTTACCAGGAATTAGCCTCAGCCATTTCAGCTTGCATTGTGCTTGCCATAACTCTGGTTTGGGGCTTTGGGTAGTGTCATATAATCACAAATACTCCAAATATAAGGAATATTGTCTTCCTACATAAAAATTAAGATGGTTTTGTAAAAAGAGTATTGTATTTTATAACAAATGCACAGAAGAAGAAAATTTTAAAGTTGAATTATCTGGAGATTGTTGAAAAGAGGTCATGGATGAAATATCTTAAACATTAAGAAAAATCAACACTAACTTTTCACCTTTCCATCAGGTTATGAAACTAAATAGGTTTTTACTTACATTTGAACAATCAGAGTATGTCAAGTTCGTAATCTTGACATATTGGGCAAAATGTTTGCATTTTGCTCAGTTCTCCTCTGTTCTTCTGAGGGACCAAGTACCTAGAAATGTCTCTTGATTTCCTGTGTTTCTAATGACATGGTAAACTAGACCTGTTGAAAATCCTACAATAAAATAATACCTATAAGTGCTGATGAAATATGTTTTAATAATTTCCTTAAAAGCATAGCTGAACTCAAAAGAAAGTAACACATCCCAGGAGTTAAATGAGAGAGATTGGAAGAGAGAGCGAGAGGTATTGAGAGAGAGACAGAGAGGGAAGGCAGGAAGGAAGTTAGGAAGGAAGGAAGAACAGGCAGGCAGTGAGCTTTCCTTATCTGAAATAAATAGGCTTTAGATAATGATTCAAACAGGGGTAGAATAACAGGCCTGTGGCCATGTGATATGGAGAGTACAATCTGGGATGCCTTTTAAACCCAAGGTTTTCAAAGGCTTACAACTTTATTGAAATGATAGACCATGGGAAAAATGATCTTGCAAAGAAAAGAAGACTGAATTCTAATGGAGCCGGCTAATATTGGGGAAATGAACAAGAATTCTTATGTAAGTGAATAACAAGAACTTTACCCTTAGGTGGACCTGAGATTGGTTTAATATTACCTTAATATTCTAGAACACCCCAAATCAAGAAAAAAATAAATAAAAATAATAGTACAAGTGCTAAATGTGTCTGGGAGGCAAGCAAGCAGCAAATGCAGTGCCTCTCAAGAGAGCTACACCACCAAGTGAGATCACACGCGGATCCCCTCTGCCCGTGGACACGCCAAATCTACAGCTACACATGGAACAGTTTCCTCTCAAATGGACCTGAAAATTAGCTCCTCCATAATAGAGGATAAAAGGACCACAATGAGGAGAGGCAGAGACTTGATCTCACTATCACAATAGGGAGGGATCTCACAATTACAGAGCTTCTCCGTCAGGAGCAAGGAGTTCATGCCCCACATCAGGCACACGAGCACTTGAGCCCTGAAAGTGGAAAGACAATCCCCCAAAACATCTGGCTTTGAAAACTAACAGGACTTACGTCCGGGAGACCCAAAGCACTTTAAGGAACAGAAATTCTGCTCTTAAAGGGCTCAAACCACAGACACATTCACCCAGGGACCCAGCACAAAAGCAGCAGATTGAAGAGCACCTAGACTGTATGTGAAAAAGATTGATTTGCTAACTTTAAAGCCTCTGCTGGTGGGGGAGGGGCCTGCTGGGACTCTCACTGGGGACAGAGGCACTGGCAGACGCCACTTCAGTGTTCTCGCTCTGCTCTGCTGGCACTGGCGGGAGCATGCAGCCACAGCGCTCTCCGGCTAGCCTGCTGAAGCCTCCAGTGCAATGTCTACTGTTTGTGGACAGCATGCTTTTGTATATGGAAAACCCTGGAGTCTTCACCAAAAAACTTCTAGAACTAATATATTAATTCAGAAAAGTTGCAGGGTCCAATATTTATATACAAAAATCTGTTGCATTTCTATGCACTAACGGTGAACTATCAGAAATAAAAATTAAGAAAACAATCCAGTTTATGATTGCATTTCACAAAGATTAAAATTCCTAGGAATAAATTTAACCAAGGAGGTAAAAGATCTGTACACTGAAAGCTGTGAAAACATTGAAGAAAGACATTGAAGAAGACACAGATAAATGGAAAGGTAGTTCATGCTCATGGATTGGAGAATTAATACAGTTTTGCAGAAAATGGTGGATATAAAATATTGAACATCCATGACATTTAAAACCCAAATAGGTAATTGAAGTAGAAGACTTCAAAGATCCTTGAAATACTTACAAGTAGTGTAAAGATACCGATAATTTTAGCCTTTTAAGTAACTACAGCATTGTAAGTTTTAAGGGTAATCAGTAAAATTTTAAAAATTAAATGCATAACTTCTAAGACTGTAATGCAGGAAAACAATGTATAAAAATTAATAGATATGAAAGACATTGGGAAAAAATCATAGAAAATCCAGATAAACAGAAAGCATATAATAAACTTGAAAATACTTTCAAATATTTCAATAATCTAATTGTAAAAAGCTCTCCAAATAAAAAACTAAAAAGACTAAAAGTTTTAAAAAAATGACTATTGGTTATTTATATGAGACCACTCAAATCATTAAAAATATTCCTATGCAAATACTAAACATACATGAAAAACCTCATGTAGGCATATTAATATTAGGAGAAATGAAAGTTTACTGTAAAAATCTGAATTAAGAATAAAGAGTGTATAGCATGAAAATATATCTTTAATCTACCAGGAAAGTATAAAGAATCTAAGGTGTTATTCATTTAATATTATAACTTGCATTATGAAAAAACAGAACTACAAATGAAATTTTTAAATGTAATTGTGAATTTTTATTTTTCTGTACTTTTTTTTTTGGCCATGCCACGTGGCATATGGGACCTTAGTTCCCTGACCAGGGATCAAACTCGTGCCTCCTGCAGTGGAAGTGCGGAGTCTTAACCACTGGACTGCCAGGGAAGTCTTTCTGTACTTTCTTGATAGACTCTAAAATATCAGAAATGTGTAAAGAATAAGTCTTATTATATCGAGTTATGGAAGGATTTCTTAATCAGATGGAACATATAAAAAAAGTTACTAATAAATTTAATAAAATTGATAATGTCTGTATAATAGTCACTGTATATATGTTGATTTACGAATCATATTTAACAAAAGATTAGTATTAATATATTTTTTTTATTTACAAGCTTATAAATAAAAGTCAAGCCAGTATCACCAAATCTGTCCCTTAGTGCCAGCAGTATTCTATAGCTGTAAGAACAGTCACAGGAATAAAAGGAATTTAAGAGAAAATAAACTGTCATCCTTAGATTATATGATGGTCTACTTAGAAAACCAAAAAGTCTAAAGAGAATTATAGAGTAAAGAAGTTTAGCAATGTTGGTAAATATTAGATTGTCACAAATTCAATTTCCTTGAATCAGCAATAAAAAGTCTTTGGAAATAACAATGAAAACATAAGGCATCTAAGAATAAATGTAATAAAGGTGTGCATCACTTTTATGTAAAAGTAAATTTTTATTGAATAGTTATAGTCGAACTAAAAAAAAGGGAGAGATGCAGATTTATGAACATAAAGATGCCATATGAAATGTGATAATCTACAAATTTGATGTCTTTTTCCATGAAAAATCCCAACTAGTTCACGTTTATGTGTGTGCTTGTGCACAGTCATATGTGAGTGTGAAACTAGACAAGCATTATGTAAGTACATGCTGCTGTTTTCAATTTGGTTCTTCAGAAGCAGCCTATAAAATAAGTATGCTTGTACAAGTGATTTTTAAAGGAAGTGTGCCAAGAAGAAACTAGTGAGAGAGTGAGGAAAGCAGGACAGGAACAAGGAGGGAGCCCGGCAAGGATGTGATTTCAGACAAATTACCATAATGAATAGATTTAGGCCGGTTCCATAGGAAAACTCTGGAGTAAACTAACTCAGAGTTGTCCCTTTCTAAGACAGTGGACCTGATCTTTCATAACTCTGCACTAGTGAGTTCTTGGTTAGGGGTTGCTTCTGGTTTCCTGTTTATGGACAAAACTAGGTCCCAGGGGCACAAAGATACTTGGACTCAAAGTCCACCCAAACTGAGGGGATATATAAAATGGTTTAAAAAGGAGCCCAAACATTGTGTACACTATTTGTCAAAACAATTTTTAAGAAGAACAAGAGGGAGGGCTTTTCTTGCCAGTGATCAAGAATTATAAAATATTGCAATTAATATGCAATATTTGTGTAAGAGAAGAAAAATAGACTAGAGGGCCAGAAGTAAATCAATGAATATTTGATAACTTGATAAGTGAAAAAGATGGCTTTGCAAAATCAGGGGGAACACAGTCGAGTAAATGGTATTGAGACATAGATAAAAATAAAATTATATTTCTCTTTCTTATTTATTTATTAAATTACTACACATAATTATAAAATAAAATATAGAGCTTGATTGAGGAAAATATTTTTTAAACAAGACCCCAAAAACAAAACCATGAATTAGGAGAACTCATGGTTTGAAGACATTGAATTAGGAAAATATTTCTTAGACAAGACCCCAAAAGCAAACCCATACAAAAATGCTGATAACTTAAACTACACTATTTCTTCTTTTAATTTTCTGAGGCTTAAATAGATAATTGGTAGAAAGACAAGCCAGAAGTAAAAGTGGAGAAGAGCTTTGCAATATAACCAAAGAAAGATTAATTTCAGAATATATAAAGTACTATCATAAATCAGTGAGAAAAACATAAAGCAATAGAGAAATCAATGGAGAAATTTTATGTATAGATAATTCATAGAAGAAAAAGCCAAATAGCTAAAAATCATGAAAATTAACGCTTAATCTCACTGGTGATCAGAAGAAGACAATACCTCTTCTCTCCTCAAAAAAGAAAAAAATAAAGGTAAAAATTGTGAACTCATTATTTTGACTGACTACCAAAAGTTGGTAAAGATATGAAAATAAAACAGATTTTCTTATCTGTGCTGAAGAAAGTTTAAACTGTTTGAATAATACAGCATATGAAATATGAAACAATGTTTCATATTTCAGGCAATATGACATAGTAAAGTTGAAAATGAATATATCTATGATGCAATGGTACCAATTCTAGTAGCATAGTACTTCTATAGTATAGTACTTCCATAGCATAGTACTTCTTAGTATACTTTCAAATATTATCACTAGCCATATGTGACTATTTAAATTTATATTTATTGAAATTAAAGATTCAGTTACTCTGTCACACTAGCTATATTTTAAGTGCTCAGTCGTTACATATGGGTAGTGGATACTCTTTTGGACAACACTGATATAGAACATTTCATCATCAAAGAAAATTCTGTTCGTCAGCATTGCCCTATGTTATACATATGTACAATGATATTAAGAAGGAATATTTATTATAGCATTATGTCAGCAAGTAATTGGAAGCAAATACTATCAGCAGGAAAATAAATTTACTAATTTATGGTGTATCTATACAATGAAATATATAACAATGCAAGTAAATATATAGAACTACATTTATCAACATGGATAAATCACCTAAAGTTATTGATTACAGTAAATATCATAATGTTTTTGACATTAATTTGGTGAAATTCTCAGTCATTATTGTTTCAAGTATTTCTTCTCTTTCCTTCTTCTCCTTCTGGTATTTCCATCACCCGTAGTTGTCCCACAGTCCTTGGATCCTCTGTTCTGTTTTTTTTTCAGTGTTTGTTCTCTTTGCCTTTCAGTTTTTATAGGGATATCCTTAACCCGGAAATTCTTTCCTCAACTGTGTCCAGTCTACTCATAAGCCCATCAAAGGCATTGTTCATTTCTCTTACAGTGAGGTTTTTTTTTATCTCTAGCATTTCTTTTTGGTTCTTTCTTAAGAGTTTCTGCATCTCTGCTTACATTGCCCATCTGTTTTTGTGCTCTGTCTACTTTATTCATTAGAGCCTTAACATATTAATCATAGTTGTTTTAAATACCCAATCTGATCATTCCTACATCTCTGCCACATTTGCTTCTGATGCTTGCTCTGTGTCTTCAATTTTTTTTTTTTTTTTTTCTTTTTGGTATACTTATAATTGTTTTCTTGATAGCTGGATTTGAAATGTGCCAGGTAAAAAGAACTGCTGTAATAGACCTTGAGTAATGTGATGAAATGGAGGTTGGGGGGGGGGGGAAGCATTGGATTAGGTCTGTCTTTTAGTGAGCCTATACCTCTGAATTGTGAACTTTACACATGCTTTTCAGGGTTTTTGTTTGTTTGTTTTTCTTCCTGCTTAGGTGTCACAGGATGACTAGGGTGGGCTAGAGTTGGATATTTCCTTTCCCCCAGGTCAATTAGGCTCTGCTAACACCCCAGCAGGTTAGGGTCTGGTTAACTAGTTTCCCCTGAGGGCAGACTGTATTAAGAACAGGGTGCTCTGGTGTATTTCAGTAGGGTTACTTTTCTTCTCCCCCTGTGGGAAGCTTGAGGGGATTTTTCTCCTTTATTACCATGGGAACCTGGCTGAGCTCCTGGAGGTAAATCTCACAAAATTGTGATATCCCCCTATGATTAGGTCCCCCTGGAGTTTTTAACCCTCAGCCTTGTCCACACTGAACCTCCAGCAATTTGTCAATTATAGTTCAGGTTTTCTCCCAGCACTGGTTTCTTAGGAGGTTTAGGCTCATGAGCCTCTGCTCTAACAAATTGTTCTTCTCTGTATTTGCCTGTCTCTCCCATCTTGGGGGCAGCAGTTTGCCCTGTGTCTGTCCCTTTGTTATGGATCCATAAAGAGTTGTTGATTTTGTAAATCTGTTCAGCTTTTAACTTGCTAGGAGAGAGTGGTGGCTTCCAAACTCTATATGAGGAATCTGACAATAAGTGGCATAATGCAAAGGACATTATTACATTTAAATAAAAGTTAAAAATATGCAGAATACCACATCATGTTTATGGATATAATGCGTGAAATAAATGTATAAAGACACGCATGGAAATGAAAAACACCAAATTTAGGAAACTGATTAGCTCTGGTAGGAGTAGGGTGTATAAATGGGGAATGAAATTGATTAGGGCCACACAAGGATGTTTAACTCTGTATATACTGATATTTGTATCTAACTTAAGCTAAGTAGTGGACAAATGAGTGTTTGTTATACTGTTCTCTTTTTTATATATCTGAAATATAATAAATTTTAATTTTAAAACTTCCCATTGTGTACCTTCTACTTGTAGGTTACATCTAAGAATAAACTAAAAATCCTGGTAATAAGTTCTTTAACTACTTTTCCAACACTTGTCTTCTAAATTCTGTGTTAAACATTCTGAAATTAACAGTTCTCTGTTTGTTTGTTTAATTTTTAATGAATGGAAGAAACGTTTAATTTATTGTGCGTTTTTTGTGACCCTAAATGCAAGTGTTGAAATTGCATCATTACGTGCCCCGTTTTTCAGGGTTAAGGGTGCTTCTTCAGCCTATAAATTATTTTTTGTATCTGAAATCCATTATTATCATCTCAGAGAGTATTTGCTTGCACATTTGGTAAGTGTTTCTTCAAGGACTAATAAAATACTTGGAAAACATAGGGTCTAGTATAAGGCCTTCTTCTGTGTTCATACAAGTCCATTATTCATATTATCCATATTATTTAGTATTCTTGTGAAGCCAGACAGAAAAATGTATAACCAAATTGTTTTATCAAGTAAACTCTAATCATGACTACTGAAAACTTCATTACTTTTTACTTAAAAGTAACATTTCCGACTATTAAGAGAAATAATAAAAATGATTAAGTGCATAAAAATTTGAAAGTTCTTTCAAGTAATTTCTTTGAAAATATTATAATTGCCTCTTGGTCTCTGACCTTTGACTTGAATAACAAACAATTTTTGTTTAGATCATGCATGATCAATCATGTGGTTATAGAAATGTGCCTTCCAATGTGCAGAGAAAGAACATTCAATTCTGATTGTTTCTAATTTGATTTTCGTGACATCTAATCATCTCAAAAACAAATATCTGTGCATCCATCAGTCCTTATTTAACTGAACTTCACAAGGCAATCTACTAAAACACAAGGGAGTTAAAGGAAAACTATAAGAGGGAAAACCATTTATTAATTCATTCATTTACTATATATTGTTCATTTATTATTTACAGACTAATATATAACAGTATTTATTGTGTACTAAGCACTAGGAAAATAAATTTTTATATTAAAGCCTCCATTTTTTAAAGCAACCCTATTAATAGGTTATATTATCTTCATTTTGCCAAGAGAACATGGAGAAATAAAAATCTAACATTACTGAGTGCTTAATTTATGCCAGACAATGTTTTAATTGCTTAAATGTGTTAATTTTCACAACAATGATATAGGTAGGAATTAATATCATTCCTAATTTATATATGAAGTCATATTGCAAAGATACATTAAGAAACTGGTCCAAGGTCACACAATTTAGAGATTCAGGATTCAATCCTAGGCAATCTGGCTTCAACACTTCTTCTCTTGAACATTATGTTAAAGCTGTTTCTATATAAGAGAGCCAGGACTCAATCTCAGAAACCCTAGCTGCCAAAACCCATTCTTTAAATGTTACACTGTACTACCAACAATCTGTTTCCTGAAATGACAGATTAGGTTGTTTTTGACCAGCACTTACACTAGAAAATCTGGACAAGATATTTTTAAAAACGTATTCAAATGTTTTGGGAACCTGCCAAGGCAGTGAGGAATTACAGGGTTTGAATAAGGAGAGAAGAGAAACCAAAAGAGCCAGGAACTTGGGCCCTTTAATTCTTTTTTTTTTTTTTTTTAAACATCTTTATTGTAGTATAATTGCTTTACAATAGTGTGTTACTTTCTGCTTTATAACAAAGTGAATCAGCTATACATATACGTATATCCCCATATCTCCTCCCTCTTGCATCTCCCTCCCATCCTCCCTATCCCACCCCTCTAGGTGGTCACAAAGCACCAAGCTGATTTCCCTGTGCTATGCAGCTGACTCCCACTAGCTATATTACATTTGGTAGTATATATAAGTCCATGCCACTCTCTCTTTTGGTCCCCAGCTTACCGTTCCCCCTCCCCATGTCCTCAAGTCCATTCTCTACGTCTGCATCTTTATTCCTGTCCTGCCCCTAGGTTCTTCAGAACCATTTTTTTTTTTAAATTCCATATATATGTGTTAGCATACAGTATTTGTTTTTCTCTTTCTGGCTTACTTCACTCTGTATGGCAGACTCTAGGTCCATCCACCTCACTACAAATAACTCAATTTCGTTTCTTTTTATGGCTGAGTAATATTCCATTGTATATATGTGCCACATCTTCTTTATCCATTCATCTGTCGATGGGCACATAGGTTGCCTCCATGTCCTGGCTATTGTAAATAGAGCTGCAATGAACATTGGGGTACATGACTCTTTTTGAATTATGGTTTTCTCAGGGTATATGCCCAGTAGTGGGACTGCTGGGTCGTATGGTAGTTCTATTTTTAGTTTTTTAGGGAACCTCCATACTGTTCTCCATAGGGGCTGGATCAATTTACATGCCCACCAACAGTGCAAGAGGGTTCCCTTTTCTCCACACCTTCTCCAGGATTTATTATTTGTAGATTATTTGATGATGGCCATTCTGACCGGTGTGAGGTGATACCTCATTGTAATTTTGACTTGCATTTCTCTGATGATTAGTGATGTTGAACATTCTTTCATGTGTTTGTTGGCGATCTGTGTATTGTCTTTGGAAAAATGTCTGTTTAGGTCTTCTGCCCATTTTTGGATTGGGTTGTTTGTTTTTTTGATATTGAGCTGCATGAGCTGTTCATATATTTTGGAGATTAATCCTTTGTCCGTTGATTCATTTACAAATATTTTCTCCCATTCTGAGGGTTGTCTTTTCGTCTTGTTTATGGTTTCCTTTACTGTGTGAAAGCTTTGAAGTTTCATTAGATCCCATTTGTTTATTTTTGGTTTTATTTCCATTTCTCTAGGAGCTGGGTCAAAAGGATCTTGCTGTGATTTATGTCATAGAGTGTTCTGCCTATGTTTTCCTCTAAGAGTTTTATAGTGTCTGGCCTTACATTAAGGTTTTTAATACATTTTGAGTTTATTTTTGTGTATGGTGTTAGAGAGTGTTCTAATTTCATTCTTTTACATGTAGCTGTCCAGTTTTCCCAGCACCACTTATTGAAGAGGCTGTCTTTTCTCCACTGTATATTCTTGCCTCCTTTATCAAAGATAAGGTGACCATATGTGCATGGGTTTATCTCTGGGCTTTCTATTCTGTTCCATTGATCTATATTTCTGTTTTTGTGCTAGTACCATACTGTCTTGATTACTGTAGCTTTGTAGTATAGTCTAAAGTCCAGGAGCCTGATTCCTGCAGCTCCGTTTTTCTTTCTCAAGATTGCTTTGGCTCTTCGGGGTCTTTTGTGTTTCCACACAAATTGTGAAATTTTTTGTTCTAGTTCTGTGAAAAATGCCATTCGTAGTTTGGTAAGGATTGAATTGAATCTATAGATTGCTTTGGGTAGTATAGTCATTTTCACAATGTTGATTCTTCCAATCCAAGAACATGGTATATCTCTCCGTCTGCTTGTATCATCTTTCATTTCTTTCATCAGTGTCTTATAGTTTTCTGCGTACAGGTCTTTTGTCTCCCTAGGTAGGTTTCTTCCTAGGTATTTTGTTCTTTTTGTTGCAGTGGTAAATGGAGGTGTTTCCTTAATTTCTCTTTCATCATTAGTGTATAGGAATGCAAGAGATTTCTGTGCATTTATTTTGTATCCTGCTACTTTACCAAATTCATTGATTAGCTCTAGTAGTTTTCTGGTGGCATCTTTAGGATTTTCTATATATAGTATCATGCCATCTACAAACACTGACAGTTTTACTTCTTTTCCAATTTGGATTCCTTTTATTTCTTTTTCTTTTCTGATAGCTGTGGCTATAATTTCCAAAACTATGTTGAATAATTGTGGTGAGAGTGGACAACCTTGTCTTGTTCCTGATTTTAGTGGAAATGGTTTCAGTTTCTCACCATTGAGAACAATGTTGGCTGTGGGTTTGTCATACATGGCCTTTATTATGTTGAGGTATGTTCCCTCTATGCCTACTTTCTGGAGAGTTTTTATCATAAATGGTTGTTGAATTTTGTGAAAAGCTTTTTCTACATCTATTGAGATGATCATATGGTTTTTCTCCTTCAATTTGTTAATATGGTTTATCATATTGATTGATTTGCGTATATTGAAGAATCCTTGCATTCCTGGGTTAAACCCCACTTGATCATGGTGTATGATCCTTTTAATGTGCTGTTGGATTCTGTTTGTTAGTATTTTATTGAGGATTTTTGCATCTGTGTTGATCAGTGATATTGGCCCTGTAGTTTCTTTGTCTGGTTTTGGTATCAGGGTGACGGTTGACTTGTAGAATGAGTTTGGGAGTGTTCCTCCCTGGGCCCTTTAATTCTTGAGGTATGTGAAGATTCAAAAATATGGTGGCAAAGAGAGGCTACACAAAACTGGCATACACATTGGACAGAGGAAGAAACTGCAGGCCAATACTTTCAGTTAGGATACAATTAGGAACCTTAAAAGTAAACCTTAGGAAAAAAGGTTAACCATAATTTGGTCTGCTTTGAATTACCTCAGTACCTTATTAGGTTCATGTTATCTGCTAGCTGCCTAACGAAAGCAAAACTAAATCCTTTCTTAAAGTAAGATCAGTGTAATAGAACATAGGACGTGGTAAAGGTCTAACATAGGTGTAATTCAAATCCCATATAAAAGAAAGATAATAGGGTAGAAGAGATAATTAAGCTGTTAATCACTGAGTATTTTCTAAAACTAACTAAAGACTTCAAGTTAACGGTTGAAGAAGATCTGAGGATCCCAACCATGATAAATGCAACTAGAACTACACCTAGGTCCATCACATAAAAACTGATAACAGAAAAAATGTAAATCTTTTTTTTAAAACTTTGTATTTTATATTGGAGTATAGTTGATTAATAATGTTGTGGTAGTTACAGGTGTACAGCAAAGTGATTCAGTAATAACATATATGTGTATCTATTCTTTTTCAAATTCTTTTCCCATTTAGGTTGTTACATAATAACCTAAATGGGAAAAGTTCCCTGTGCAGAGTTCCCTGTGCTGTACAGTAGCTCCTTGTTGGTTATCCAAGAAAAAATGTAAATCTTAAATAAGCTGGAGGAGGTGTAAAATAACCCATGTTATCTTCAAAGGAACCAAAATAACACTGATAACTAACTTTTTTTTTTTTTAAATAAATTTATTTATTTATTTTTGGCTGTGTTGGGTCTTCGTTTCTGTGCGAGGGCTTTCTCTAGTTGTGGTGAGCAGGTGCCACTCTTCATCGCGGTGTGCGGGCCTCTCACTATCGTGGCCTCTCTTGTTGCGGAGCACAGGCTCCAGACGCGCAGGCTCAGTAGCTGTGGCGCACGGGCTTAGTTGCTCCGCGGCATGTGGGATCTTCCCGGACCAGGGCTCGAACCCGTGTCCCCTGCATTGGCAGGCAGATTCTCAACCACTGCACCACCAGGGAAGCCCTGATAACTAACTTTTTAATGGAAATAATGGAAGCCAGAGGTCAATGTCTATTTATAAAATGCTAAAAGTTACTAACTGCCAACCTAGAAGTCTATATCCAGTTGAAATACCCTTTGACAAATAGCCTACTTAAAAGTCATTTTTAGACAAAAACTTAGGTAATTTTGTTACAAGCAAACCTTTATAAAAGTAAATAATAAAGGATCTTCAGGCACAAAGAGTAGACTTCTCTGCAGATGTTACTGATTTGGAAAATGTAGGACCTTACGATGAGGATTGGGAACATCTCAGTGTTGTATTGGGAAATCTTGTGCTGATTTCCAAATAACACAGCCTTTGTAGACTCGGTAACTGAATATGAGCTAGAAGTTGACTATTCCTACCCTTCAGTCCCACTCAAGTGTGGCCCTAAAAGGTAAAACAGAGGTGAGAGAAGAATAGCTCCCAATTGACAGAGATTTGGGTAGTACGGTTGTTAGTCATTTATACACATACACACACACACACACACACACACACACACACACACACACACAGGGAGGGAGGGAGAGAGTCAGTGGCAGTGGTTTGGTCAGGTGGTTGTGAGGAAAAAAATTGGAAGATCAGAGAGAAAGTCATCTGGAGAAGAGGCATGAGGTTGAAACTTTTGAAGTATGTATAAGTGTGAACATCTTTTAATCCCATTTTAACACCCAACAAACAGCGTTCCCCATCAACAACCAAGTAGATAGAATGACTCAATCAGTTGATGTCAGCCAGCCTCTAGTCAGAGTTGGCACAATGAGTGCATGAGCCTGCCACTCAAATCCTGCACCATACCTTGAGGAAATAAACCATCCAACTGGTAGCAAGTTGATGAACAGAAGAATGATTCATCTTGATGAGTTTTCAAGTTGCCTTTCCTTCAGAACCTCATATAGCAACGTTAAGTGAGGTTACAGTGTTTAATTCACCCAAACAGGATACTTGTGTGTCCTGGCACATAGTTTTCGGCAAAGGTGATGTAGTGAGCACACGATGATGGGATTCAGTGATCTTATCACATATAACAGTAACCAGAAAACACCAGCGTGATAGTAATAGAACAGTGTATGAGTTCCAGCTCAGAGATAATGGCCTGCAGGACATCCTGAGTCAGTGGGCCATCATACCTTCAGGATTCAGGAAGACCATTATAACAATGATCATTTGGTTCTTTGTCCCAATAGACAGAATATATGGGTCCAAAAGTCAATATATAGGAGTGTTCCTACTTACCTTTATTCCCAGGTATTCACTTTGGAAATTTGGGGTTTATTCCCCACAAATCTATGCTCTGTGCATATAGAAGTTCTGATTTCCAAAAAGATATTGCCTCTACCAAGGGAGAGAAGCAAGGGACCAGTAAGTAAGGAAAGAATAATCTTCCTATCTGGAGGAGGTAGGGTAGCTGTCATACCATGAGAGCAGGGAACAAAATTTTGGCATCCGGTGACACACTGTGGAGATTCTTGATATGCTGTTGCCCCATTCTAACTGTTAATTGCCAAATACAGTAGCATTGGCTTGAGAAGTTCATGGTGATTAGAGACTCAGATCCCTCAGATCATCCCACCGGGTAAGCCTCTGTTAGAGGTGATACCTGTAGAGGTGATACCTGAGGATGATGGGAATCTGTCTAGAATGGGTATTAAAAGAAGGAAATAAGTATTAATTGCTGTTCTAAGACCAGCTGCTGTGATAACAGCTATAGGATATATCAAAAACCTTTCTTGTGTGCGTTTCCTTAGGAAAAGAGACCAAACAAACCTGGAGGAGCTATTCCCAGATGAAAAAACTTTAATACAAAGTAACCAGATCTTCCTGAGAAACGGGGTAGATGTTGTGACGTGCTGCCCAGACCCACCGAGTTCATTTGAGACAGGCCCTCGTTCTCTAACTGCCAGGAGCTTTGGCTGTTGATGGCTTACTGTTGAGTCTCTTGCTGAGGACTTCCTTCAGTCAGAAGGAGCTATCTCACTGAACATTATACTTTTGCCCTAGTTGATGCAGGAGGGGAGATGCAGGGCCTCTCTCAATTCAGACATTTCTTAAATACCGTCCCAAGTGCTTTGAAACTACCTCATAGTTCAGATTTCCTCTGTTTCCCAATTATGTTTGTCTTGCACCCTCACAGGTGTTATACCCAAGAGCTCTCCCAAATAAATCTGCTTGCAAATATCAGTTGCAGAGCCTGTGTTCCAAAGAGTCTGACCTGCGCTATTGTGAATAATAAAGCCACATAGTTTAATCCATAATGTAAAGTTGGAGCTAAGGAAATAATTAGTATCAAGTAAACAAATGGTAAATAATCTGATAAAATACAAATATGTTTGAGACAGAATAAATCCAGAGAGTAGGAACATCAGCACCTCTGATCTTCAGGTGCTTGGGAGTCAGTTCATACCCAGTGTGAACTCGGGAGAGAGCAGTTTGGAGAGATAATGAAATGTTCACTTTGGGGTATAATTTTAGTTGCTTTGATATCTCTCAGAAGACCGGTGGTATGTAGACGAGGACTGCAAGTGTGATATTAGAAGGAATTATTTCAGGGGACTGTTACTCTAAAAAGAGAAGGGAGTATGTCCAAAGCAGAGGAATGCAGACCTTTAGAGGGGACCAAAGGAATGAGGGTCTGCTAAGGAGACAGACTAAAAATAACCAGTGGGTAGAATAAATTTCCAGGGAGGTCAGTTTACGCCTAAAGACTGATAAAGCTTTTAAGAATGAAGATATTTCCAGAATAATTCTAAGTGGTAAAATAAGATACAAATTGAGGATATTCTACAGAGTTTAGCATCACATTTTCTTAGTAATTTTAGTAATTTTTAGAAAAATTATTGTTTTGTGATGGAACTGGGAGAAGAGATTGAATGGGATGATGCAGATAATCCTTGGTAAAAACTTTAAAGAATTTTTAGGGCTTCCCTGGTGGCGCAGTGGTTAAGAATCTGCCTGCCAATGCAGGGGACACGGGTTCGAGCCCTGGTCTGGGAAGATCCCACATGCCGCGAAGCAAATAAGCCCATGAGTCACAACTACTGAGCCTGCGCGTCTGGAGCCTGTGCTCCACAACGGGAGCGGCCGCGACAGTGAGAGGCCCGTGCACCGCGATGAAGAGTGGCCCCCACTTGCCGCAACTAGAGAAAGCCCTCGCATGGAAACGAAGACCCAACACAGCCAAAAAGTAATTAATTAATTAATTTTTTTAAAAAAAGAATTTTTAAACATGGTTTAGCACTGATGGGGGAAAATAAAGTAGAGAGGGAAGTTTGGGAGGCTTGGGAAAGAAGAGATAATCCACAGTGAGGTCTTCAGAGGAGGCAGGAAAGGTGATGTTCACAGCAGATGATTAGCCTTAAAAATTAGGAGACATGCTTCCTGAACGTAACAGTAGTGACAAGGAAATTGTGTGGTTGAATTTGTAGATACAGTAGTTTTATTAAATATGATTTCATTGTATGTCTGAGTTTACGTAGATAAATCATTTAAGGTGTGAACATTATTAAGAATTCCTAATACTGTGTAGTGTTCCATTATGTAAATAAACTTGAGACCATAAAATAGCTTTGAAGAGATTATTAAGTTAGCGTTGAGTTCAATTCCAAATTGAGAATCCATTTTGAGAATGTATTGTTTTTCATTTCAGAATTGCTTTGGGTTTATTACCACTAAAAAAACGAACAAGAAAAAATTCTTCTATAAGAGGTGAAAAACCAACACTCTAAGAATTTTATGCTATGTATTACAAGCCTTGTACAGTACCAGAGGTACAAAAGAGGAATAATATACAGGCCCAATAATGAAAACTAAACAAGAGGTTCTACTCTACATGAAAAATGTAAAAGTGAAATACAAACTCTAAGAGGTTATAGAATTGTTACAATGATGTATAAAGAAATTCAAAATGTCTTTTAAAATAACTTCTATAAATGAATGTGAGAGAATGTTAAGATTAAGATGCTAATGTCTTGGTGCTGTATATTGTACATTGGAATAAGAAATGTTAATATTTAGTGTCTATGTAGTTTTCTTTCAACATGACTTCAGCAGATTAAAATATTTTAAGAACTCTTTGACTTTACTTAATAACTTATAAATCAGTTTATTAAAAGTAAATTCAAAGAGTGATAAAAGCATGGTTTTTCAAATCTTAGTACTAGGAATTCATAATAAAACATGGAGTTAAATATATTTTTTAATTTACTTAATTTGCATGTAATAGATTTTCTGTTCTGCAACATTGAAAGCTTCTTTAGCAATTGATCAAAATTTGCTTATCTTTCAAAACAAGTGGTAATGATTTTTAAAGAATTCCTCCATTTAATTTGTTCTCTAATTTATTCATCTTTGTATATTAAGGAAAAGGCCCTACCCTAATGCTGGAGAGAGAGGTAGACAAAGCAGATACGCAGTTTTTAAACTGTAAAAACACAAGTGAATAAATACAACAACAGTGCAATTTCAGGTAAATAAGGTAAGAAGAGAGAGGGCGATAGATGTGGAGGACAGTCTGGAAAGGTCCTCCTGAGGCAGTGACATATGAGTAGAGACCTGAGTGGTCAGTAGGGAAGTGTCCTGTGGAGCGCTAGACTTTCAGGAAAGGAACAGTGAGTTGAGATGAGTTTGGCAAATTCTAAGACCAGCAAGAAGACCAATGTAGCTGGCACCAAGGGAGCAAAGGCGAGAGGGAGCAGATGAGGCCAGAGAAATAAGCAAGAGCCAGAAGAAGGTACAGAGAGCTGTGAGAGAGAAGAAGAGAAGAACAGTCCTTTTCTGTGTGATAAAAAGTCATCTTTCTCTTTGTAGTTTGCATCACTTAAAAAACAGATATTTTCATTAAGTTTTTTGTTTTGCCTACTAGCTAGAGTACTAAATGAAAATGATTTATCAAAATAACTTCACAGTGAATATTTATCCAATATTATTTTCATACATTTAAAAAAATGTTTTTATGAACTCAATATATCCTAATATAAAGTTAACTATATAATATTCAAAACAATTAAAATAAAAGGAAAAATCGTTGGAGCAGACAATTTTTCTAAACATTCCCATATCCCATAGGATTCAGCTGTTTTGTTTTCCTTGGGAATATTAAGAACGTTTGGATAATCTTAGATTTGCATTGTAATTCTTGATTGTTTGCAAGTTTCTTTTTTAAATCTTTTTTTCATTTCTAATACCTTACTGGTCTTTTTTGAAAATTTATTTATTTTATTTTTTTTGGCTGCGTTGGGTCTTCATTGCTGCGCACAGGTTTTCTCTAGTTGTGGTTAGCGGGGGCTACTCTTTGTTGCGGTGCTCAGGCTTCTCATTGTGGTGGCTTCTCTTGTTGCAGAGCACGGGCTCTAGGCGCACGGGCTTCAGTAGTTGTGGCTCGTGGGCTTGGTAGTTGTGGCTCATGGGCTTAGTTGCTCTGCAGCATGTGGGATCTTCCCTGACCAGGGCTCCAACCCATGCATTGGGGTTGCATTGGCAGGTGGATTCTTAACCACTGCACCACCAGGGAAGCCCTGTTTGCAAGTTTTACATATGTCTTTTAATTTGGTTGAATAATGCACCCCCCACACACCTGAAAATTCATGTCCACCTGGAAACTATGAACATGACCCTATTTGAAAACAGGGTCTTTACGGATGTCATCGAGTTAAGATAAGGTCATACTGGATTAGAGTGAGCCCTAAATCCAATATGACTGGTACCCTTTTAAGAAGGAAATTTGGACACAGACACAGAGAGAAGGTGGGCATGTGAACATGGAGGAAGAAATTGAAATGGTGCATCTACAAACTAAGGAACATTAAGGATTGCTAGTATCCACCAGAAGCTAGGAAGAAGCAAGGAAATATTCTTTCTTGAAGTCTTCCGGGGGCATTGCCTTGACAATACCTTGATTTCAGATTTCCAGTCTCCTGTACTGTGAGGAATAAATTTTCTCTTGTTTTCAGTCACCTAGTTTGTGACTTTGTTACCACTGACCTAGAATGCAAATACAGTCTTTATACAAAGAAGAATTTGAAAATACCCATGTTTTTGTTTTTCCTGATATAATTTTGCATTTCCCATCCTTCAACAGCTTCTGGGTTTAACATGAGGAATAGAATTGTTTGGAGAATTTTTGTTTCTTTGTTTGTTTTTAACATAGCCTATAGACAATCTTTTCCTTCAAAAGTTGCTAAAACCATTATCTGTAGAATTGACTTGATATACCCATACTCTCTGATATCTCAAGTATATCACCCATTTTCCCTTGCCTCTCAATTATCCCTTGTCAAGTCCCTCTAATTTCATTATGCAAGCGTGATAGAATTATTACATACATATGTATCCTACCTTGGGAAGCATATAAGCTCTTAGAATCATTTACATAATAGAACAATTTAAAACATTTCATATATCTATTCTCCCCTTCATCCGTCTCTTTTTTCCTCTCTCTCTCTCTCTCTCAGGCCTGAAGAAAGTAGGTAGAGAATCCCATGTTCCTTTCCATCTATTAATTCATGCACATATAGAAGGACACTAGGTGATCCGAGCCAAGGTGTGCAAAAGGTGTAATTCTTTTGAAAACTGGTTTCAGTAACCTCATTATGGCTAATTTTCCAGAGGTTATAAAATGCTTGATTTGCCAAGTGAAGTTATCCCAGCTTTTAATAATTTGTGATAAATAAAATGTGTGTTATCACCAGTCTTCCAGAGTAATTTCTCTCTTCCCAGTTGTCCTTACTTTACGTTTCTTCTTCCCAAGATGCTGTGGTTGCAGAGCAAACTCATATCAGTTTACGTCCATGGAGCCCAACGAGGCTATGTCGTTCAAGCATAGCAGAGAGCAGAGCTAGTGCCGGGGCCTGCAGGCCACCAGCTTTTCACCAGTCCTACACTTGGCCACATTCTTTGCACAAAATTAGAATGTTTATGATCCAACTGGCTACCTACTTAGCTTTTCTTATTTTATTACCGCTATGATTTGCAAGGTAGAATGTCATTCCAAGGCTGAGGTTTCTCTGAGAACCTTGCAGACTACCAGTCCGTCACTCCAGTCAAGTACCACACAGCTCTCTTTTCTGGAGATTCTCCAAAACCCAGCTTAGTATTTCCACCCCTTTCTTGCCTTGATTTTAATCCACAAGCAGGGATCCAGGATATGCACATGAACTCTTGTCTTACCCTCCCCTCTCCTCTGTCATCATTTCTACTTCCTTCTGGAAAGAATCACCCTAACTCCAAAGAGCTCTCCTTTACTCAGCATGATTCAGCCGCTTCTGCCACCAGGGCCCTTTGGACGCCTTGTGTCTGGCAATCAGTAGGCAAGAAGAGCAGTCATTATAATGGCTGTGCAATTTGACACTGACCAGCAGGCCAAGGTAGGGCTGCTTTACATAGTAGAAGCCGGTGGAATACCTGTGAGCTCAAGTGATCCTCTTGCACACCTCGTGGCAAGCCCCTGCCGTAACATGGCATCAAGTCACAACGTAACATTGGGTGGCCCTGGGCAGCAGCCCTGGACTCAGAGGAGTATGAGTAACCTTCTGGGATGAAGGTTTGTGTCGTACTACCCAGTAAGCCACCAAGACCCACCTTGCTGAGAGCTGAGCCTGAGGGGCGTTCAGGATGGATGGAAAAGGTCGGAGATGAGCACCAGCTGTGGCCCTGAAACTGACTGAGGTGGCGAGGGCTGCAGTTCTTCCCACTGTTCTCTTTCTTAGGAGTTTTCCCTCAGAAAGAAAAGCCCGTGGGAATTGTACAGGAGCTGACATATGGGCTTGAGTGAAGTAGATCTGTGCAGCACAGAGATAACTGTGGTGGTTCTGAGAACTGCCTCACTTTGATCATTGACCAAAGACCCCAGCTGCTGTGCTCTGAAATCTACCACCAGTGATGGAGTGCAGAAGGGATACTAAGGCAGGCCCATTCCTGGGAAATCTGAGAATCCTTTGCCAGCCCACTCAAGGCTCAAGGGTCCCATGGAGACTTTGCTGAATCTTCCTTATACTGCAAGGCAGTCTATGATGCTTCCACCCAATTTTCTCTTCCTCTCTCCTTCACCTGTGGTCAGATTTGGATCATGGCCTTACAGCTCTCTCAGCCCTTTTGAGCTCCATCCCTACTTCCTTTCACACAGGCATTTCCTCTTTTTAAAGTCTTTGCCTATTTGATTCTGTCTTGGCATCTGCCCCCTGGCGGACCAGGATTAACAAAGTCATCCAATCTGCTGTTCCCAGGATCTGGTTTCTGGATGACTCTTTCTTGAACGTTGTTTTCTCTGGCCTTATTTAGGATGGAATTTCTCCAAGTTTCTCTTTCTGGGTCTCATGCATTCTTAGACCACTTGCTGTTGGTGTGAGTCTGGAGTCCAAGAATTGCTTCAGAGCTTTAAACATTCTTGATTTGGTATTTCTTTGACAATGTGGTTTCCTTAAATATTTAGTAGGTTTGTGACCTACTTGTTTTATATCATTCTTCTAGATATATATGTGAAAGGGCCATTTTTTAAATCTCTCATAGGATAACAGTTTTAAAAAGATAATACAAAGTCAATTACTAGAAAAATTTGAAAAATGTATTGGATGTTGAAGCAATGTCAAAATGTTATGACATTTTATAAACACTCTCAATTTCTATAAGCAAACTGGTAAACATTTCAGGAGTCTACACCAGTCTATGGACCACATTTACAGAAACAATCCTTTAGATCAATTTTGTAAGATGAAAACTACTCAGAGAAGTGTTCTAGAAATGGATTTTTGATTCATAGAATTCCTGTTTTCATGCTGATCCTAAGTTAAAGGTCTGTGAATTGGGGTGTTTGAAATTATACCCTTGACTGGGGAGGCAACTGGATAGAATGCCTTTCAGCAGCATTTCACCAGTAGGTGTGTTTGCATTTTTTTGTGTGTAAAGAGGGCAAGCATTGAAGAAGCTAATGTGATCAGACTTGATTTTTACCTCAATAACATTTTTTTTCTTTTCTCATTTCCCTGTGTATGCTGGTACCTTCATTATCAGGTTAGAAAATTTGTTTTGTTTTACCTTATATAGAATGTTAGATTGTCAAATTTACAACATTTTTATTGAAGTCTAGTCAACAGGCTTTGTAAGAAAAACCATGCTTCCTCTAATTTTTGTCTTCAAGTATCCTTTACATATAGTGATATATTAAATGCCCCAAGAAATACCTAATGTAATACAGTATTTTCATATATTTAGTTAGTCATTACCAAGCCCCCTAATACTACACAATCAGTAAATAAGAAGCAAACACCAGATCATAGTTTAAGCAGCAGTTTCCCAACAGCATTAGTCCTCTACGTACATGACAAGGCATCTGCTTAGCTTGGCATGGTGAGGTCCTCACTACCCTCTGCCCTATCTCCTCCATTCTGTCTGACCAAGATGACCTTACCGTTCCCCTCTGTCTTAGTCAATTATCCAGGCTGCTGTTTCAAAAATACTATAGACTGGGTGGCTTATAAACCACAGAAATTTATTTCCCATGGTCTGGAGTCTGAGAAGTCTAAGATCAAGGTACTGGCGCTTTTAGTGTCTGGTGAGAATCTGCTTACTGGTTTATAGATAGCCGTCTTTTTGTCGTAACCTGTCATGTCAGAAAGGGACAAGGGAGTCCTCTGTGATCTCCTTTATAAGGCACAAATTCCATTCATGAGAACTCTGCCCTCGTGATCTAATCACCTCCCAAAGGCCCCACCTCCTAATACCATCACGTTGGAGAATTAAGTTTTAAGATAGGAGTCTTGAGAGACACAAGTATTCAGTCTGTAGTACTTGATTCAACTTTCGCCAGGTTTCTTCCTGACTCTAGGTCCATGACCTCTCTTTTCTTAGAGCATTTCTTTAGAAAACTTGTAACTGTAAATTCTTTCTGAGCCCCTTTGAGATCTTTTTTAAAAACTTCTTGTCAGTTTTCCAAGCCAGGCATGTCTTTCTCATGGACTGGGAGCCATCTCTTTGAAGTGTAATCATCAAGGGAGATAGTACCCCGAACTCCCAGGTTCTGGGAGAGGGTAGGACCCTAATTTCAGTGGGAGCCTTGACCCCAGTTGTAAAACTACCTCCTATTATGAAGATACAAAAAGCGTTCTTTTCCTTTGAATACGTACAGCCAATTAGCAAATGCAGATGGTCTATAATTTCCCCACCTCAGCTCTTAAAACTCTCCAGCCCTTTATTTCAGCAGAGTTGAGCTCAGACTGAATTCTGGCCTCAATCCCCTATTGCAGTAGCCTTGAATAAGGTCTCCCTTGCCTATTTAATGACGTACAACACAATTTTTGTTTCGACAAGCTTATTCCATTGTATGTTCATTGTGGTACCATTTCTTCCTGTTCCCGAATTCTTCATTAGTCAAAAATCTCTCCTCTGTAGCAACATAATAGTGAAATCAAAGTGGCCCGAACAAGTGAGGGTGTGTATTCTCACTTACTCTAAAGTCCAGAAAAGGAGTGGTATTCAGCTTGATCCCACAGTTTAATGATATAATCAAAGAGCACAGGTGTTTGTGAGTCTCAGTATACGTTCCACAATGTTGGATCAATGCTGAAATTCTTTAATCTCTTGGTTATAGGATGGCTGCCAATAAAAAATGAGGCTAAATGCTTCCCTTTTAAAGAGAGAAGGAGGGAGGGAGCGAGAGAGGGAGAAATTTTCATATATCTGACTTAAAAGTTGAGAACAATTACTACCAAGACTTCCAGCAACTTTCTGATTATAATTTTTGCTTATATTTCATCAGAATTCAATCATATTCATGAAGCAAACACTGGCAGCCACATTAACGCTGTTAAGAGTAAATGGTTAGCTTTCGACAGTACTGTCCACTACAACATGATATACCTAGAGTTCTTAGAAAAATTCAGTTTTTAAATTTAAGTAAATTGAAGTATAAAATTCTAATTTTTTAAAAACCCAAAACTACCTACGGTTTTTAAATACCAATCTTTTTCTCTGATGTTAACTCAATTTTGAAACACAATTATCTGAATAATAACTGCTAACACTCTTAACACTTTTAGTTGAAGTTCTTCACTTTTATCATTTTGCTGGAAATACTTACTTTGTGTTATATTTGCTGGGCTTTTAACATAATTTGATAACTGCATAAGAAAATTTTTCTTCTTATAATATGAATGCTTTCCACCATTCTTTTTCAAGCACAAAATTAATTCAAATTATTGTCATAATCATAACCTTTAATATCATTGCTGAAAAGTAAGATGGATATTTAACATTGAATTCAGTGTCATAAGTCAAGTAATATGGGAAAAAATTGAGGACAGATAAAATCTTAACAATATACCTTGCAATCATATCATCATGAAAATATGTATATTCAAATTGGAATATTAAAGTTAGGTTAAAACTCAGCTTGTATTGTGAATAATTCTTTGTTACATTAAAGCCATTAAAGCAAATGGCATGCAGTAGCCTTGTTATTTTGAGTTTTATTTTTGTTCCTGTTTGTCATTGGATAATTGTAAATCTGTGGCTTGAGACTCAGAGGAGATACACTTTCACTCTTAGCTGTATGGCTTCTTTTATAGCCTCAAGTCATGAGGATTCCAGAGAGGCAGTATAAGAATGATTCATATGAACACATGGGTTACATCATGTGCATTAAAATGCTATAATACTGGTCTCGTACTTCTTTTAAATTTGGAAAAAAATGTTCTTTTTCAGTATGTTAAATATGGCTTTACTGAGTACAGACTTGTTCTTTTCAAAATCTATTCTTAGAATTTCTCAACAAATCATCTCATCAATTTTTTAACCTATTGGAAGGATTTGAGCTGGTTTAGGCATTATTGATCTTTGAAAAGTCGCTGGTGAGTCTTAATTCACCAGCCGACTTGTGGGTTAGATTCCAGTGGGTATAAAAGAAATTTGTAGATTAAATAGGTGAAAGATAATGCAGGTGGTGTTCGTGCAATCTTACTGAGTTACAACTACAAGGTGATCTCCATGTCCTACTCCTCCGCCATCTTGAAGGTCCTCCTGCAGTTTCTTTTTATCCATTCACCTGCTGATGAGCTTTTGAGTTGTTTCCAGAGTTTTGCTATTATAAAAAAGTTGTTATGAACATTGAAGCACAAATCTTTGTGGGTATTCATTTTCATTTATCTTATATAATTACCTGCAAGAGGAATTAATTTTATAAGAAACTGCAAAACAGTTCTTCAGAGTGGTATTTCCCATCTTTTGTATTTTTACCTTTGCATGTGTATATATATATATATATATATATATATTCATATATATATGAAAACTACTATTTATCTACCTATTTATCTGTGAAAAGTACTGTCCAATAAAGCTCACAGTTGGTATGATATAGAATATACTAATAAATACTGTACATGGATATTTACATGGAAATATTATACTTTACATACTAATTTATAATCACTGTTATTTCTTCAATTTATGCAATGTTTGTCTATCCCTGTGTAGTAAAATGTTTTACAAGATTATTCTGATGAATTTTAATGGATTAACATTATTTGTTTAATCAGTAACTTTTTAAATTGATTCTTTTTTATTATAAGAATCCTACAAAGTATTTTTATACTTAATCTTGATGTGCATTTCTAATTAAGTCCTCCAGATAAATTTCTAAATATAACATTATCGTTCAAATAAAATGAATACTCTTTTAAAAGAGTTACAAATTGTGCTGTAGGAACCACAGGCCCCATTCCATTTTCACAAGAAGTAGTTAAGGCAGTCATGCATGGAGTGGCTCTTTAACCCACCCTGTTGTCTAGAATTTGAAAAGGAACTATATTTTTGAAAACCCTACAAGATATTTGTTTTATTTTATGATTATTTAGCTAAATAAAAGCCTAAAATAAAAAAAATTTAATATGTACACTTCTGACCTCATATTCTTCCTTCACTCAGCTTTATTTTCTATATAGGTTGTTAATTTTTAGCCATTTGAATTTAAGTTGACCTCATAAAACAGAATTATCTCCCATATATGTCTTGAATATTTTTATCCAGTTTAATTGTTTCCTTTTTTTTTGTTCACTATATGGAAATTTAAATGCCTACATTTAAAAATTTCATTAATAATTTATATCAATTATTTTTCCCATTTAAATGTTCATTTATTTTATGTTTATTCGTATATGATATAAATAAATCGTTTCATCATCTTTATTCAAAGAATCAATCTGTAGTATAATAGAAAGTTTTATTGATAATAAATAAATTCACATACTTTATGCAGGATATTTTAGTCTATTCTTATGAGCATTTTATTTTTATTTCAGAACCATACTGCCTAAAATGTATTTTTATGTTTAGAAGTACATGCTTCTCACCATATTTTTTTTTCCAAAATTGTGTTGACTATTTTCAAATATTTGTTATATAATGTATGTTAATCTATAATTTTCATGAGTCACAGATTTGATTAACTAATTAAGGAAGATGTTAAAACCAGTCTCAAGAACATTTATGGAGTTAGGTATTTTTAGACCATTTAATAATAGAGTTTTAGGAAAAGAATGTGAGAGGAGATGCAAAACTGATTAAATAAAAAAAGAGCAATAAGCGATGACCTTTGGAGTTTTCTTTCTCACTGGTCAGAAATCATTGATGTCTACAACAGATAAATATCTGCCTCTTAACCTCTGCGTGTACTGAGCTGTAAGATAGCTCAGGACATAGAAAATCAATTAAAGGTACAAGCCAGTATAGCATTGAAGGGAAAAAAACAGCAATGACTTTAGTCTATGCCCAGGTTCCTCTAATTATTCTGATAGTCCACTCCTGTGTGATCATAATTAATCTCCAAAGATTATTCATAATCACAGAGAGCTGTCCTCATTAGGTTTGGTCTATTTCTTTTCATAAGTATAGCAAAAGTATTAATCATGACTGTTAAAAGATAAACTGAAGCATATTACAAAAATTAAGAGTTTATTTGAGCAAAAATTAAATCAGGCAGCACCAAGCTGGAAGTGGGTAGAAGGACTCCACAGACAGGAGCTTGGGGCAAGACTTTTACAGAGAAGTAGAAGCAAAGCCGGAAATAATTTGATTGGCTATAGCTTAAGTGGTTGCACTATTTGGGGAAGCCTCCTTGGCTATTTGTGATTGGTTGTCCTTAGGTTTCGATTTCTTAACCTTGAGGCATTATAGTCTTATGTTTTGGTTTCCTCACATAGACTACTAAGACATTAAAGCCCCCTCAGTCTAATGGCCATGTTCTTTAATTATTTTAATACTATATAATTTTTTTAACATATATTATTGAGCAAACTAAGACCAGATAACTCCTGTTTGTCAGTATTCACATGGTATCTTAGGATCGATTTTTCATAGATTCTGTGATTACCACTTCTATTCTGACACTAGAAGAATAAGCTCAAGACACTTCCTCCATCAGATTTTACCTCTGTCTCCTATAAGTGTGGGTAAATTCATCTCTTATTGAGGTTTCAAAAATCTGCTAAGGTCCCTGGTCTGCCAGTGGTTTTTCCAATGAACCTGAATCCCTAGAAGCCAGATACTGACCAGTTTTCTCGAGAGGGCTTTGTGTAGGGCACTGGTTCCACAAAAAAAAGCAAAGTCAATTTGTGTTCCTTAATAGTCTCCTTGCCAGAACTGACTAAATGAGAATTATTCTCAAATATGGCACCCCAGGTAGGAAAAGATTAAAAAACAACAACAATTAGGATTTACTCTGGAAACTAGGAAAAGACGTGCATGAATTTAAGCAGCCCATGAAGTGTATACTTCTATGAAAATGTATTTTATTGGCTATCTCAGGTGAGTCCATGTTGGCAACTTGAAGATGATGCACAAAACTGTTAAAGTATAATTTTCAAAAAAGGTAAAATTATGACTGTAATGCAAATATAAAATGAACACATGTCAAAGATAGTGTTGGGCTTCCCTGGTGGCGCAGTGGTTGAGAATCTGCCTGCCAGTTCATGGGACACGGGTTCGAGCCCTGGTCTGGGAAGATCCCACATGCCACAGAGCAGCTGGGCCTGTGAGCCACAATTACTGAGCCTGCGCGTCTGGAGCCTGTGCTCCGCAACAAGAGAGGCCGCGATGGTGAGAGGCCCGCGCACCGTGATGAAGAGTGGTCTCCACTTGCCGCAACTAGAGAAAGCCCTCGCACAGAAACGAAGACTCAACACAGTCATAAATAAATAAATAAATAAATAAAAGAACGTGAATTTCTTTAAAAAAAAAAAAAAGATAGTGTTAACGTACCTGAAATCCTTTCTTTGTTCCTGCAAACTTTTCTTTGAATATCCTCAATCTGGTGTATCTTCTTCACCAGGGATTTCAACTATTCCCCAAAGAAAGGGGGAAAAAAACTCTTTAGTTGGTTTGTTTTGCAAAGGTGACTTTCTCAGACATTGACCAGGTGGTAAAAGAGATCTTACTGTCTGTTTCTAAACCGAAAAGAAAGGTGGTTGCTTGGCCCACTGTTTCTGCTGTTAACACCAATTCAGTCTCCCATACAACACATAAAGCTTTATTAATTTCCACACTAGTTACTTAAAAAGGAATACATATCGCAAAGTGAGGATTAATTTTATTTTTTAATTTTTATTTTATTATTATTTTTCTGGAGATAATTCATTCTAGTTTTATGTGCACGCACAGAACACATATTCTTCCTGTTACTGGGAATTTTCACACTGTTTCTTAAAACATAATAGCACTAGCATTACTGTGATAAGGTACCCCTGACTCCTTCCACAACAGGAAATAATTCTGTCTTAGCCTAACACTGTAGGTGATACCAGCCCTAGTTAAATTTTTTTTGGATACCTCAGACTGGTCCCAGGGCTATCACTGTTAAGCCAATTTAGAGGAAAATAACATTTCTTCAGTAATAGGGAAGTTACAAAATGTCTCAGTTCTCCTTAAGTTTATAGTTAGTGCTGTGAACATTCTGTATGATAAGGAGAAATATCTCACAGGATTTTGTGGATAGAAATAACAAGACATGTGAAAATTCTCTGCCAAATAGTCCATGTCCTGCATCATTTTTCAATGAATTATCCGTTGAAGTTTCATTTTAGGTTGCATTCTTCCCATTAGTTTCATTCTTCATCCTGAAAGGAAAAAAAAAAGAAAACGGAGAGACAGAGTGTTCTCTGAGAATTCGTATACCCTTAGCATATCACTTGAACATAGGAGCAGGAAAAAAAAAAAGTCAAGGATTTTATTTGAATACAATGATTTATCTGCTCAGTGCTGAAGGACATGAATACATTACGGTATCTTTTGCATTTGACTTTTATTTCTTTCTTAGCAAGTAGATGGTTTCAGAGACTGCTTAAAAACAATTCTAAAATGGTATGATGAAGCATTTATTTCTCTCAATAGCATAGACTTTCATATGAATAATTGAGCTATACATGGAATCTCAGACTACTCCGTAGTTTAAAATTTATACTAATGGTATAATGACTTTTGCATTTCCAAAGTTCACTGTATGGCTCTATAAACTTGCATGTGTTAATATACTTCAGTATTTATGTTTGATAATTTTTCATACTAAATTGATGTTAACTATAATCGTGAAATAAACATGGGCAGGGGTTCAGGAATTAATTTTTTGAAGTTAATAAAATCACATATAATTAACTAGAGAAGTTAAATCTGAGGTATTACTTTTTCTGCTGCTTTTATGCTTGTAAAATTTTACATTGCTTTCTTTGTTTACATGTAGAATTTTCTTTTTTATGCTATGTACAGTTTTCTATATTTTAAATAACCAAATAATTTTCACATATATGTGATAACAAGAAAATTATTTATTTTAGCTTCTTGGTTGGGGAATGTGCAATTTAACATCATAGTTTATAACTGCCTTATCTTTTTAATGGATTTGATATTTTAAGTGCTTTAGATATTCCTGAGGCTGAGGCTGAGGCAGCGTAATATTCTACCATCCATGAAGGGGAAAATCACTGTAAATTTTAAGGATAAAATAATATAATAATTAGAGAATAGTAGAGACATGGTTTCCATTTCCTCTCATCTGAATTCCTGGCTGAACAGTTTAAGAGAAGCTTCCCCCTCTATTTTTATTTTCCTGATACTTAGCACAGTCTTTGCCATATAGAAATCTTATCATTTATGATGTGATGGATTTTGAGAAACCATCTTATTATATTCTGAGTTTTAAAGCTTAAGGATTATAAATTTATACATTAGTGTTACTACTTATAATTCAGGAAAATATTTCAGAAAATATTCAGTTATTGGGATATTCACTAGGGATTCTAGACAGATGAGTGTATGGACAGTTGGTTAAGTGACACCTTGCAAGTTAAACAAAAATTTTAAAATGAATAAAATTTGCACTCCTTGGCATGCTAAATGAGGTAATTCCAGAGATTCCACTTGGATGTAGTTGTAGCTTAAGAAGCTGAAAGTTTCCCACGTATCTATCCTATATTCAGACATATTTGCCTTATGCTCTGTGAAGGCAAGGACCACTTAAATTTTTGTTCACCACTGTTAGTGTGCCTGCACCAGGAATCTTTTCATAATGCTCTTCTTTTTCATTTTCCCGGCCACATCTGTTTCCAATTCTAATACAACACTTATCACCACATTAAATTATAAAGTGTCTTACTTGTAATTATTTGAAGCAAAAGTCTTTTTTCTTAATTTGCGTATGTTTTTATAGTGCCTAGTTGTGTCTCAGGTCACTTGGGAAATATTCAGTACGTTAGTGTTTAACGGTTTGTAACTCTCTGCTTAACCAGCAGCAGTGGTCTTGGGTTTGGATTCAAAATCAAACTTCTGAGACAAGATAGTCTTCACCCAACGCTGTTACCTTGAAGCATGAACATCAAGAATATAGTAGAGATCATGTGATCCTTGGCCACAGATTGCAATCTCAGTTTCTTTGCACTGGGAATGTGGGTGTTCACAAGTGATGAGACTGAGTGGGTGCAGACCACTGTTCAGGAAAAATATGTTCCATGACATTTGTTAAAACAGTAAGGTAGACTTTATTCAGGACCATTGTAATAGGTATAGGGACCACTGCAATGGAATTTTACAGTTGGGGAGAGAGATTGAGGTCAACCCTGAATGCCCACAGCATGGGCAAGTGGGAATTTATAAGCAAAGATGTGAGTAGGGGGTCAGTGAATGGAAAAGTACTAAGAGGAAACATCAGGAGTAAGGGGGATTAGGGCTAAATCAGCTTCACAGAATTCTTGCTGAAGACAGGCCAGGGTCAGGGATCAGACATCACCTGGGGGATGGTGGATGAGAAACCTGATGAGATGTTGAGGGTGATCAGATACAGAGGGTGGGAGGGGTCTGGTTAAACTGTTTTAGCAGAGTTCTTGCTAAAACTAGATTTTACAAGGAAGTACACAGATGGACCTAGAAGGGTTAGCAGATTGATCAAACAAAGAATTTTTGTCAACACCTCAGTTCAGGGAAGCTTTCACGATCTCATCTAGTTTGATAACTTACTAATTACTTAAGCCCCTCAAGGGTATAGTTCCCATTATATGGTGTAGTTATATCAGATTAATCCTGCTGAATCATTTGTCAATAAATAATCTCAAAAAGAAGTAGAGTTGTTTGTTCTGGTACATGGGGAATATGGCCAAGTAATCGTTTCTCTTAGATCTAGCAGTGTAATCAAGTATACATTTCTTGATCTAGTGTTGCAAGGAGGATTCTACTTAAAGTCACATTTTCATGCTTACCTGAGCCAAGAACTTACATGAGAAAAGGCAGCAGAATCCCTGGTAACTCTTTTCTTCCACTCACTAAATTAGACCTTTTTTTTTTTTTAATGTAACCATTTAAATGAATATATTTGAAAGTATGTTTTTAAATTTACTTTTTCAATATACCCTTCTACTTATCCTCACAAACTACTTTTTTAAAACTGAATTTATAATAATCCATCTAGAAGTAGATATTTTAAATGCATATTTATATATATTTATTTTACAAAATTTCATATTTTTCTACATATATGTTCCATGAAAAAAGTTATTGGTTAAGATTCTTAAGGATCCTTCTCAAGAAATTTATATGTTTATCCAAAAAGATCAAAATTTAAAAGCAAATAAGACCTACTAGGCTCCACTGAAATTCATGGAGGAAAAATTGTTATGTACAACATATTGATAGATATCTTAACTTCACTACCATTATAATTACTCTTGAATAAGTTCTTGTTTGTACATGTTGGTTCTGGGATCTTGTTTCACTAGTGCTAGAAATGACCAAAGATGAATTTTTAAGTTGTAAGAACAACATGTGACTAAATTGTCTCTGTATAATTTATTTTTGAATAAATAATGATTCAATATCAATTTTAATAGCAGAAGGATCCGGAAATAAATATGAGTATACTAAAAGTGGTAGAGACTAAAGGAAAATACTTATATGTACCTATGTTTTCATACATACAACAATCATCTTTTTAAAATTGTACACATCTAAAATAGTTGCCCTGATTCTGATCATCACCCACTTAATACAAATAGTTCAAAAGTCCAAACATCAGTTATTAAAAGCCTGTAACCAAACGGCATTAACCGGGAATCCATATGTACATAGTCCCTTAAGTATTTAAGTACTGTATAACAAATAATTAAGAATAAGATGAATAAATTTGGCTCAACTCAATTAACATGGTCAAATTGGTGCGACTGATCATTTCTTCCGTTGAATTGCTTTTTATTTGTTTTAATATGCAGAGACAGTCTTACTGAAATACACCTTTAAAAAATACCTCATTATTAAACATTTCTATTGTGATAATGAAAAAAAACAGCTTTCACAAGTGCATTAAAATATCTTAATATTATTAATTGTGCTCATAATTTAACTGGTATCCCTCAGTCCCACACTTTACTTTGTATAATTGAATACTAGCATGGGGGTTCTAAAACCTACATTTCCGGGCACCTTTAGTAGCTGGCTTTCAGTTAGTAATCCTAGTTGGAGAATCATAGGTCAGACCCTAAGGTTCTGGTGCAAATCCAGCTTTCTGCAGAAAATGATTCTCCGTTTGAAGAAAAAAAAGTATATTGTGACTTGCTTCTTGGCCCTGCTAAGGATTAAATAACTGGTGATAAGACCCCAAGTCAGTTGTGACCTCAGCTGTCAATAATCAAGTAGGGGTTCACAAAGTTATAAAGATGGGCTTGTACACAATATACCACCATCATTTGGAAGTACGATATGCAAGATTTGGCTGAATCAGATCCTGAATTCTTGAGTAAGTTAGGAGAGTATGTGGCTCAGAATTCCAAGACACACACTTCAACTGTTTTGCTCCATCTACCTCCATCCATATGTATTGTCTCATTGACTAGGACCAGTTCACCAAATGAGAAAAGAAAAAAAAAAAAAAAATGGCTGTATTTTCAGATGGTTATTTGCATTATGTTCCCACCAAGCAGAAGTACATGCTGAAGCACCACAGTCCCCTCATAGAGCTCCATCCCACTAGGCAAAAGGTCAAGGAGCATATATGGTTATCCACCGTGCCTTGTTCTTTGATGGGGATGTAGCCAGAGGACTAAGTTGATAACTGATTCATAACCAGTAACACAGAACCAAACTGTGTGATAGGATAGTCAGAAAAAGATTGGAAGATTATTTAAAAGGAAGTTGAGAAAGAGAAATATAGATGAACCTTAAGTAATGGTATGGAGTGTAAGGATACCTGTATCTAAAATGAGTACTCACCACAGGAGTCCATTACAAAGCATGATCTAGATAATTTGTCAGTGACTGCATTTGTAGCTACTCTTCAAGCTGTGATCTCTTTATTGGAACAATTAACAGAGAAAGGCATTTAATATTCAGCTACTAATGTGGAGAGCTGGAAAATACTCCCCTCTTGCTTTTTTTTCCTATATGTTGATTACCCAGGACCATCAGAAGGAGGTACTTTCAAATTGCAGACCAACTGTCCAACTTCACTGTCTTAAATCAAAGCTCTGTTGATACTGTCTCTTCCATAATTATTACTCATGAAACTTAATTGTTTCCACATCACGTAGAACATCGTAGTGGTCCACTACCTCGCTGGCATGCAGATTAGACCTGGTGAGCTGGATGTATGAATAGCAAGTATCTTAGTTGCCCATGCATAGGGGAAAACCACTCTACTGATGCAAAGAAAAACAGACTTTATACTCCTTATTTCAAAAGGAGAGAAGTCCATATAGGAAACTGGTGACCAAGATACTAGAAAGACTAGGTCAACAGAAGAGTAAGGGGAACGGAACTGGAGTAGCAAAATGGGAGGAGGGAAAAAAAAAATCTTTTTGGCCCTGCCTCCTACCATTGTTGCTTTGTGTCTAGGTGGATGTGGTGTGTTTATCTTGGTCCCCAGTGACCAGGGCAGAGCAGCCCAATTTCAGTGGTTCTGGGCTTTGATGGAGTTGCCCCTTTTAGGCAGGTCGAGAATTAAATGCAGCATCATCTTCCACTGCAGAGTAGGTGTTGCCTCATGTATGCCAGCCCTGGGGCATTAGCTCTTCTGATTTCTGGGTTTCCCTTCTTCCTGTCTGTTTCTCTAGGAGCCCAGTCTCTTGCTGCCCTACACATTTTTCTAATGATGTTGCCATGGATTTGCTGTTCCCATTCTCTGTGATTAAAATACCTAGACTGCTTTCTGTTTTTCTTACCCAGATTTTCCTGAAACATTAATAATTAAATTACTGAGCTAATAATGATATATAACTTTAGTGGGAACTTAACTACTCATCCCAAGCTCTGCTCTTTCACTGCTTTGCAAATAGGCCAATATGCCATGAGAAGCAGCATTAAGCTAAACTCCTCTTCACAGGCCCTACCTAGCTCAGCAAGATATCCATGCTGCAGCATGAATTCTTACAATTTGTTGTAGTAACTTTTTGAAAAATCTAGGTTGTACTTAGCTGGAAATATAAATATGCTGAATCCGATGGGATATTAGCATCCACCCCAAAGGGGAAAAAAAAAATCTTTGCTTTAAAAAGTAACTTGAATTGGTGATATGTATTCTGCAGTGCTATTAGTTTCTTAGCTTTATAAGACATTGTTCTTAACTGAGTCTTATGATTAGATTTATAGCCCTAGTTTACACTGATTCAGAAATAGTCACCTTTTCCAATTTTGTTATCTTTTCTGTGAGTGTAATTTTATCATGTAAGACTAAACAGGATGAAATGATTATTTAAACTAGAACTTTAGTAGCCCTGAACTGTAATTAACAATAAGCAATGATCAAACATACAGGTTTCCTTCTATGATAACAATGGTGATACAGGCAGTATATACCCTTGATAAGAGAGAACGAGGAGAAAAAACTGCTGCTATAAGCACAGTTGTAACCTTTAATTTATGTAGAAAAGACTAAGGGGTAAATCATCTTATCCTTCATAATGTGCTTATTATATACACTCTTCTCACTAATTTTGTTATACATTCCTATCCTTGAGATTCTAACATGCGACAGGAAAACAAGATGGAAATATATTCCAGAAGAGCAGATGTTATTGATTTAGAATCATTCATTTGAAAATGTTAAAATGTCAAGTTTTTAAGTTTTTAATTATATTTTATTGTTATTTGATTTCATAGGCATACAAATCCAATCAGGGCAAAATTAATATGTGCATCTCCCATATAGAGACTTCATCTCTATATAGGAGAAAATGATATTTGAATTCAAACTACTGTTCGATATAATTGTTTTTCCAAGTCTGCACATGTCCTGCCAAGCCTTTTTCATAAAAAGTAGAAAGTTCTGCTTCGGTGGGGTGGTAGCAACTGCTGGATGATAATTAAGTACATTTGTTCTTGTTTCTGGTTACAATGCTGGATGATAGCCCCCAGCTTCCCTGCAGTTAAGTGTGGCCATGAGATTGGGTAATGGGATATGGGTGGAAGTGATATGCGCTCCTTTTAGCCTGAGTCTAGGACTCAGTTCTCCCTGTACTTTCCCTTCTGTAGAGCTCTGAGATAGAAGAATCCTGTGACCCTAAATCACCTCCTCCCAAACAGCAACAGCCCCTTCAGTTTGAATGCATGAGAAATAAAGTTCTATTATGTCAAGCCATTGAGAGGTTTTGCTTTATTTATTTTATATTTGCTAAAGGCACTCTAAACAATAAAAGGGATCAGACAATGTGTACTTAACCCATTAAAAAAAAGCATAGTCAAAAAGTACAGTAATTGCTTTTGCTGAATTTTTGGTAAGTTTTATTTAAAGTGGCATTTTAAAGTTTGTTGTTCTTAATTAAAACTTTTACAAGTAATTTGAAAGTCTGTGATACAAAGTGACCTGTAATTACTCTGGGTCACTAATTTAAATCCTGAACCTTCAAAGGTGGTGAGTAAGCCAGATTTAGCTGATTACTCAGCCTGGCTGTCCAGCTAGCATCTTGCATCCCAGAACTGGTTTTATTGTTCTCCCGTATCTAGTAACACTCAAGAAATATCAAACCTTATGTTGTCATTCAACTATGACCCAGTAAAAAAAAGTTGCTTATAATGTTAAAGAAAAGACCTTTTAATTCACAAAAAAATATTCTTTCCTATTAAGAAAATACCTACTCCAAAGGGACTTCATGGAATCATTCTGCATATAAAGTACTCCCTATATATTTAAAAAATCCTATTATATTTTACTTTGCATATTTTTGTTCATGAATTTTAAAATCTATTATTATTTTAGTACTAATGAACTTCATAATATTGACAGGTCTTTAAATTACACTACAAAAAGTTATGTTTTAAAGAGTTTCTCAAGGAGATAATACTCTAAAAACTGATTTGGACTAAGTGCTTTGCTAAAACAGAATGCACAAAAGTAATGAAAACATTTTTTATGATAGGTGGCTATTCATATACATTTTGATTATTCTGGGTAAGAGTTGAGGGATACAAAAACACATTTGATGTAATCTTGTAGCTTTTCAGGGCAGAATAGCACATTTGACCTTATATTCTGAAGAATGATACTTATTTGTTATAAGATCTTAGAGTTAACTGAATTTGATTTTATTGAGTGTATCTTTTTATTTAATTTAATATTTTGCTTTTTAAATAAAAAGCATTTAAGCATAGGATAACTCCACTGAGAAATAATAACTGACATGACTTCAAATGCAAATAATAGACCACCGCTGGGAAAAATTTTCATAGAGGTCACGCACCATTTATCTATTGTCTTTCACTGGGGTCAGAACCTTCATGGTTTATTTTCAACAAATGCTGGGAACTCAATTTTAAATAAAGTACTCAGAAATCAGCTTCTTGTGATATGTTAAATGTTTTGACTTTCAATGATACTTAGCATTTCAGTTGATGTCAGAATGTTAAAAAGGGAATGTTGAATCACAATTCAAAAGAATCTGATTAAACTTGAAGTGAGAGTCCCAGCAGATGAAGCAGTATTTGCTAAGGAAAAAGTCACTGTATGGGATGCAGAATGGGTTTCATATGTAGGTTAAATGGACAAGAACCCACCCGAGTAATCATTTTTACTACCTAGTTTGGTTTAGTTACATAAAATTATTTTGATAATATGCTGATGGTTTGTTTAACAGAACTCAGTAGTTTATTGTTTTTTACTTACACAGTCGTATTTCTTTAAACCTGCTGTTGAATTATCAAAGGTACAACTAGATACAAAGGAGAATTGGGAAAGAAATAAAAATCATATCTGAAGATTCAAGACAGAGGTGATTTTTTTATTAACTTATTTTATGATTCAGAAAAGAATGAAATAATTTTCCTAAAAACAACAACAACAAAAAACAAATTAGCGGGCCCTTCACATAGCTGTGATCTCATCAAAATTGAGTCAAATTATCATACCCACAAATTCATGGATGGATCTCCTGAGTATGTTTTAACCAACTAAATCTGGATAGCCTTAAGAATATTGCTCATGATTATTAGAACAAAGGCATAAACAGAAAATCAATATAAGTTAATTTAAAGAAGAGGCACAGCTTATATAAGCAGTTGCTGCTGAAAGTTTACCATTTTCAATTTCAAAGGCACACTGAGGTATAGATACTACTGAAGAAGAAAAAAAGAGAGGCTCCATGTCTTTTCCATATTGAGAAATATATTCAAGTAAAGAGAAAGCACAAGGTGAATACTCTGTAATTTTTACAAAGACATAGGGAAAACAATTTTCCAAACTTTTCTTTTGTACAGTAAATCAATTAAGAAAGACATCTTAAAAATGATATCAGGGAAGTAGTTACAGAGCAAAATTATGAGGTAATGGATGTTCCCATTTCTCCTTTTGGAGGATATTACTAGGGAATATAGTAATTATTTTAAAAAGAACATTGCAATAACTCCACTCAGGTTCATAAAGTTTTTGTATGCAGTACATGAAGCAAATTACAAACACATAAATACATGTTTTTGTCACAGTCGACCTGTAACATTTAGAATATTCCGAGAAGCTTTGTCAACAATAAAAATGTTTGGGAGAATAAACCAAAGAATCAATCATGCTGTGTTTAAAGTGCCATTCTGGAAAATCCACTCATAACCCTTTACAGTAATTCTGATACAATCTATAAACACGCAATATAATTTGGTTAAACAATAAAGGGGTGGGCCCTTTCTATGGAATGACTATTACTTAGAGTATCTGATAGCAGAGCCCTCAAGGGTCACCAGGAAGCGTTCTGGTTTTTGTTCTGTTTCTGTCCAGACAGAATTACTGTTAGTACTTTCTTACATTTTGTTTCTTTTTCTCCCATATTTTATTAGAGTTGGTTTTAAACATGTCTGAACTTAAGTAGTGAGACAAAATCTTAAAGAAAAAAATTCCTCTGATAAATCTCAAACTAATGTAACTGGTGTCTTAGGTTGTACAAAGATGTTAGAAAATATTTTTCCTTGGACAGTCTGAAACTCAGATTGGTAAATTTCTGGTTTAAGAAGGTTGGGCAACAAAGAAATTTAATTCTTTATCTTTTAAAACTTTTCATTATGGAAAATTTCAAAGATATTAGAAAGTAGAGGGAAAAATATCATGACTCTGATCCATCCAGATCTCAACTTCAACAAATGTCTATTCTATCTCATTTAGCAGGCTCCCTTGCCGTCACTATTATTTTGTATCAAATACCAATTTAAGGCATCATTAACATGCTATTAATATAATCCTTTATATTATCATATATCTAGTCAGTGTTCACATTTTACTTTACATTTTGTTAGATTTGGAATTCAAATAAAGTCCATTACATTGTATTAGATTCAGTTTCTTAAATCTCTCTTAACTAGGTTACCATTACATTTCTTTTTATTCCTTGCTACATTTGGTTGAAGAAACAGTTTTAGTGATAACTGCATTTTTAGATGTCTCCTATAGAGATATAGGTCCCTCTCCCCATAGACACCACGTAAGAATAATTAAGAATCACCTTGATGAAGAAACACTGTCACTGATGGAAAGGAGTATCTTCTAGATACAGCTCAGTGGAGAGGAAAAATGTGAGCACCACTCACCCTACCTACTGTTTTACACATCTGAAAATAAACAGAGGAAAATAACTGTCATTTATTTCTTATTTTCTTGGAATATATGAAAATATATTGACATTTTTATGTATTATATTGGGCATAACACTAGTTGATATTTAGTTTCTGAACAAGATGTCTGTTACAACTAAGTTTAAGTTTCAGTTCTGGAATTCTGAGAAACAATTCTGTAATAGCATTCTACATGAAAGCAGTCTTAAGAAGTTGTTTATTTTGGTAATGAATACACATACACGCACATATGTATATATAACTTGGAGTTGAGAAAGAAGATACAGGGGATGGCAACCACATAAATATTTGCAAATTGTAGACTATATTTGGGGAGCCAATAAAAAATGCAGAATACCCTTGGAACTGAATTTACCTCCAATAGAAGAAAGAGAAAATAAAATGAGAAAATAAAATGAGAAAATAAAATGCCAGAGCTAGGTCAAATTTTTAGCTGAACCCTGCTGTGCTTTGTCCCTGAGCTTTGCAAGATGCAGCTAAGGTTATATAATTATGTGTATTCCTGAGTAAGGTTGAAAAATGCATTTTAAGTGTATCAGTCAGGGCCAACTAAGTAAAATGGAAATTGCATGAGGTAATATAAAGGATTTAGTATAAGAAATTGGTTACACAGGTATATGGAAGCTGAAGGAGCAAACACAGAAATGAGGTAACCCCAAGTTAGTAACTGCAGGAAATTGTTACCATGTCTATGGTTGGGAAAATGAGAAGCATCCTATAAGCTCAGAGGAGTCTCCTCGAGATCCAAGTCTTAAAGGAGGGATACGTTTGAAGAGTGCACTGATATTGATTCCAGAGGCCAGAACAGACTGGAGGCTAGAGCCAGCTGTTGTTACAGTGGTAAACTGGTTCTGCTGGGGTACTCTGTGGCTATGTGGGCAGTGCTGAAAGGAACAGCAAGCAGAGACGGAAACACAAGATTGCCCTTCTCCTCTAACCTTGCTTCCGAATTTCCCTTTAGTTTATCCTACTGCCAGAATCTAATGGGAAGCCACTGACAAAGAAGTAAGGGAAATGAAGGTTGTAGAATCCTAGCTTGAGCCTGTCCAAATGGATTCCAAAGGAATTTTGGAGCTAAGGCAGTGGTCCCCAACCTTTTTGGCACCAGGGACCAGTTTCGTGGAAGACAGTTTTTCCATGGACGACGGGAGTAGGGGGGATGGTCCAGGCAGTAACGTGAGCGATGGGGAGCGATGGGGAGCGATGGGGGGATGGGGAGCGGCAGATGGAGCTTTGCTCGCCGCCGGCCACTCACCACCTGCCGTGCAGCCCGGTTCCTAACAGGCCGCGGACCCCTGAGGGACCAGAGCTAAATAAGCTGCCCACTCAGCATCTACACGTAGCTCGTTAAACACACTGATCGTCTATGAAACAGTAACATACTTTTCCTCAGTAAGATCCACATATCCTTCACATGAACAAAGACACTCATCCTTTCATCCAAGAGGTATCTTGGTATCCATCTCAGGGCACTAGTCATGAAAGAATATTTGGGCCACTTTATCTTTTAGTTTAGTCACAATCCTTTGTGAATATCCTTGCAGTTTAAAGACTAAAATATAGAGTTATCCACAAAAAAATATTATCTGGAAATACTAAAGGGAAAGAGGAAAAAAGGTAGAAAAATAAAAATTTGTTAATATCAATTAATTACTAGAAATATAACAAGCAGGGAAGAAAATATGCATAGTTACTGTAATCTTCATTTTTATGTTTAGGTTCAATGGTTTATGTAATTTCTTTCATCGCCAATTTCATACTCTTTTTGATCTCAGCCACCAGCTCAGCTGGTCAGTGTTCAGTAACATGGAAGGATGATCCAGACTTTCATTCCTGAAGGGTCTGTATCCTCAGAGGTCCTTCCTGTTGTGCCCTGTAATATTTCATTTATGTTTAAGACTGACCTCACAAAAAAACCCTAGGTCAGAAGTATTCTGTCTCAATTGTGTAAATGTAACACAGTCTGTCTTTGATAATTTAATAACTTCAGCAGTAACTGTTAGCTCCTTCTTTGCCTATTGATTCATAGAAATGAGAACAAAACACCCAGGTGGCTATATCAACTTCTAATTCAATGTAATTATTTTGGTATCACTTGATAGAAACATTCTTACCATTAGGAATTAAGACTTCTAAACCAACCCAGAGCTGCAGAGACAGGAAGCAAAAATTTTGCAGGGAGATTATAGTCTAATAGTGAGAAAGGCTGCACTCAGTTCCACCACTTCATCCTTGAATCCAAGCATTTTTGTTGCATCATAAAATATCAGAAACATCCCTCCTGTAAACAGCTCTTTAATCTTACAGAGAATTTTCTACCATACTGTTGGACCAGTTGCCTCTAGATGCACTGTGCAGGGAGACCACTAATCTATGGGCGTGAGCACATTGCTGTGTAACTTTTGTTGTGAAATACATTTCTTCAAGAACAATGTTGGGTTGGGTACCATGACTCCAGATAAGGCATTCTATAAGTCTACAGATAATGGTGTTAACAGAATCATTTAAGGTAAGAAGGCAAATCCATATCCAGAATTAAAGGGAATATTACAGGTAAATGATTGCCTACTCAAGAAAGGGGTCCAATGTCATTCTGCTATCAGGTGACCAGTTGCTCTACTTAGAGGAAGGATACTATTGAATATATCAGGGGCTCAAGAAATGGTCTCAGTTTTGGCAGGTTTACTCATCAGTGATTGTAGTAAGATCAGCCTTAGCAAGGAAAATTCACATTGCTCAGTTCGTGCTTGGCCTCCAAGTGACTAGTGTCATGGCCACTTTGAACATGGGCACGTGGTGCACACAACAAATTAAAGAGAATGACTGGTATCCATAGATCATGTAATCTTTTTCTTCTGATTATTAAGAGTTGACTCTGCAGTGGATATTCTTTGGTAAACATTCAAATATAACACAAGTATCTTCTCACTCTACCCCTTTTGAGAAGTCCAGCCACATATCTCCTTTTTGGATTTCCAAGTTAATAATCTTCCAATCTTGATCTTTCTAAGATCCTAACATCTGGTCAAAGTTTTGAACACTGCCCTTGCATCATTGTGATTTTGCAATATTTTCAGTCAAAACAGGACGATCAGATGCAATAGTCAAAGTCTGCCTAAGGAGAACTTAGGCACTACTGTGTGTCAGGAAGACTATCAATTAGAATGTTAGTGCTGCACTAAATGTTTCCATTAATGCCTGCATATTAAGCAACACCACCTGTAACCAAACATTTTTTTTTTTCTTCCTAAATCCACTGGTGTTGAGAAACTGTCCGTGTGTACATTGCTAGGGAATGAAATAAAGGAGAAATGTAACAAGATCAGATGCAATGGAAGCTGAGACATATGCATCTGGAATTTATTTTTATCATGAAGAACTATTCAAGCCTGATCATGTAATAACCTATTTCTAATTGAAGATGGGTTACACTTGTGCATGAATGATTTTATAACAAGTTGGATCAGACAGAACACAAATTATAATCAGAAGTTTACTTGATTGTATGATCAACATTTATTTTCTGTTAGATTCCAATAATAAGATAAGACCTGTTTCTCAAAACTAGAGGAAAAAGAGCACGGTCTTTCTTCAGAACTCCTGAAGTCTGTTTAGTGATTCTCTTATAAAGGCTTTTACAGTGGCTCTATAGAACATTCTGTTTGTCAAGGATACATAGATTATATTTGGATCTGTTTTGTCATGAGGGAAAAATAATAGAATAGCTTTCATAGCAGCCTGAAATTGCTGCAGAGCCTTCTCTTGCTCTGAGCCCTACTCAGAATGTCAACTTTATGGTTACGTCATTAATGAGCCATGAACACACACTTGTATATGATTTTTATTGCCTCTAAAATTGAAAAAGCCCCTTTAAGAATTGTTCTTCTCTTTTTTAGTCATAGTCAGTGCAAGATATAACAAATTGTCTTTTATTTTGGGTCTATCCTGTATAGGTCAAGACCTCTAGACAGAAATTTCACCACAGGGTCTTGGATTCATGACCCTTATTAACAATGAGTTGCTCTCCCATTATCTGAGATGCACGCCACTGGTAAGACACATGCATCTTATAGACTTGCTAGTTTTTTCTTATTAGGTCCAATCAGCATGACCATGAATTTATTTGATCACTGTGATTTTCCATGGGTTACAATTAAGTTCTTGGTGAACTTAATCAGTGGTACTCAAAGTAAGGTCCACTGTCTAGTGTTGATTTGAAAACTCTTTGTTACTGCCCCACAATAAGTATAGAAATTGAAAGTAAGCTTTTACTTACGTTATTAGAGACTGGCATAAATCCACAGATTAGACATCAAATAGCACTGGAGAGATTATGGACAAGAATAGGAGAGCTGGCATGGTCCTGAGACAAGACCTTGGAATTGTACTGCTGTTTCAGTCAGTTGGTAGCAAACAACTTACGGTGATGCGTGTAAATTCGTATAGAGAAGAGGCATTTGCCAGATCAATAGCTGCAAACCAAGCGCCGGGTAAAATTTGTTCCAGGTGAGATAACATACCTGGAGAGCATTTGCAGTTGAATCTGCCATCTAATTAAGATATTATAAGCCACAGTTTATCACTAAGATTCATCTGACTTTTATATAAGAAATACAGCCAAGTAAGTGGGGATGTTATAGGAATCTTTATCTCTACATCTTCCAAGTCTTTACTGATTTCTGCAATTCCCTGTTAATTATCCTGATAAGTGTAATTTACAGCATTGTACATACTATAATAGATTAGATGAACATTTTAATTTATTGTGCACAACTGGATGCTTTTCTGAGTGAAAGATGTGCAATAATTACATCTGGACAGTAGGTGTTAACAGAGTTTGGCCATAATTTATGGTAAATAAAAGTGTCTCTCAATTCATTGGTCCAGGAGCCAATGTTGGGATTCTGATTATGCCTATTACGAATATGGAAAAGAAAATAAGAGGTATACCTGCCAAAATTGAGGTCATTTCTTAAGCCCCTGATATAGATTATGCATTTCAATTCAGTTTCAAGCCCCTTATTTCAATTATGCATTTAAAAACTGACAAAATAATTATAAGTGGGTCTGCAAGCTCACTATCTCACTGTGAGATGACCTTATGTCAAAAATCCTTTTATGCTCTAACAACCATAGGCAGAGTATTGTTTTGGTCCTCAGAAAATTGCATTATATTAAAGTTTAAAGTCTATATATTCTCAAAAGTTTTGAATAATTCTCATTTGCTGGTATTCTGTCACCTTTATGAATGATCCCAATTCCTTTAGAGATAGCCTTGGAATCATAATTACATTTGTATTTGTCAATGTTGTAAAGTCTTTCCATAGTGAATTCTAGCCTCTCTGAAGCAAGGGATTACAGAACTTTGAACAAAGTCCAGAAATTTCTTAAAAGTTTATCACTTTCCATTGTGACAATACAAATAAATCTTCTATTAACATGAAGATTTTTTTTCTGTAGTATACATCAAGTAATATTTTAGTATATTGACCTCATATTTTATTGCTAATAATCCATCATTACTTGACCACTGCAAAGATTATGTCAAAGTATTTTGATTTCTACTTAATTCTTGCTGCCTATTACAGTGTTTATGATTATTTTGTCTCTGATGATGAAGTACTATTAGTTGGTGTCTGTTGCTCTGTATGTAATTATACTCCTGGAAATCATTTCACCCATCTCAGTGATGCTGTTTCTCATCATCGTTTATGGTCTACGTACCAACCACAGCGGAGTTTATGAGGATGATGTCGGAGACCTCATTAATGCAGCTGAAGCCTTAGTGAAGTGAACATACTCTTGACCTGCTGGAGGATATTATCAGGCAGATGGTTTTGCCAGTAGCACGTGATAAATACACTACAGCATTCCTATCTCTCTAAACCTTTGGGATTTTTTCTAGGGTATTTTTAGTATCTCAACCTAACTGAATCTAAGCCGATACAATTTAAGATCAAGTTTCAGTCAATTTTTCAAACTGTTTGAGTCACCTCCAACTATGCAAAGCTAGTCATTTACATCCAAAATCATTAAGTATACCCAAAACAATAAATTCAACCTATTCTAATGTTACATTACATTATTCTGTGACTAGCGTTCTTAGAATTCATTCATGAAATATCCCCCAGGTTTCTGCTGGTATGAATTAACTAAATGCTCCAGTTATTTGCAGCACAAGCTCTCTCTGCTGGTTCAGAAATTTGAGCTTATTTCCCTGGGTCACACTGGAATTGACTCTAGTTATATGTTTGGTGGCAACAAGAGGATGAGGAAGTGGGTCATACAAAAACAGCCATCACTTCTTTAAAAAAAAATAAATATAGGGATTTTTCAGCAATTATTTTCAATTATTCTTCTGCTCCTTTCTCTTTCTCTCTTTCTGCTGCTCCCACACATCTCTGAAGCTCTGCTCATTTTTCATCATTCTTTCTTTTCTTCCTGTTCTTCACATTGGATATTTCTATTAATATACATTCAAGTTAGCAGATTATCTCTTCTGCAAGTTCACATCTGCTGTTGAGCTCCTTTAGTGATTGTCTTTCATTTTTGTATTGTAATTTTAATATCATAATTTGTATTTGGTGCTTTTTTTTTTTTTTAAATTGATATTATACTTTAATTTTTTTTTTTTAATTTTATAGCTACTTTTTAATTTTTATTTATTTATTTATTTTTGGCTGTGCTGGGTCTTCGGTTTGTGCGAGGGCTTTCTCTAGTTGCGGCAAGTGGGGGCCACTCTTCATCGCGGTGCGGGGACCGCTCTTCATCACGGTGCGTGGGCCTTTCACTATCGCGGCCCCTCCCGTTGCGGGGCACAGGCTCCAGACGTGCAGGCTCAGTAGTTGTGGCTCATGGGCCCAGCTGCTCCGTGGCATGTGGGATCTTCCCAGACCAGGGCTCGAACCCGTGTCCCCTGCATTAGCAGGCAGATTCTCAACCACTGCGCCACCAGGGAAGCCCGTATTTGGTGCTTTTTAAACTTTCTATCTTATTAATATTCTGTAGTTGTTGAGTCTTTGTTGACATATTTTAATTTCTTTAACCCTGTGAACATATTTATAATAGCTTTCTTTGCTTGCTGAATTCAACATGTGGGCCCTCACAGAGACAGTTGTACTGGTTTTTGTTGTCTTCTCTTTTTGGGTTACTTTCTTGTTTTTTTGTTTTTTTTTTTTTTTGTCTTACAATTTTGCTATTGGTGGTGGTGGTGAAAACAGGACATTTTAGGTAATATGTTGATCAGTTCTGAATTATGATGCCACTGGGGCTTGTTGTTGGAATTTGCTTGTCTGTGTTAATTTGACTTGCATGGACTAATTCAAAATCATCTCTCTCCTGCAGTGTGAGGCCAATGATGATACTGCTTGTTCTTTTTGTTTGTTTGTTTTTAATTATTGTTTTTATTTTTAAGTCTGGCTTCCTATGTGCCACTCCTTGGAAGCATAACTTAGTGACTGGCTGCAGATTGGTCAGAGGTTGTGCTTAAGAACATTGAGCCAGTAAGACTTCCATTCTTTGTGATGTCTCTGTGTGTGGTTTGGGGAACACATTTAAATTTCAGGCAGTTTAGAAGGCTGCCTCAGCTTTTATGTTCTGCTCCTGCAAAGCTTCATGTTCATCCTGACTTACAGGTAGTTGGAGCCCCCTCCGGTCTCTCCTAAGCGTGCGTGTGCTGCCTTGTACATGTGCTCAGACTTCCAGAGCACTAGGGATATCTCAGAGCTTATCAAGGCCCACTGCGTCTGTCTCCTTATTCAGATTTCCCTGTTATATTTTTGGCTTGTCTGAGTGTGTGTTTTTACACTTACAAATGCTTGACTTGATGGGTATCACATCTTGAGGCAGCTGGGATGTTGGCCTTCCCTGACTGATTGCCTTGGGGTTGCCATTGTTTTGACAGTTCCCCTGGGCCTGGTGATTTTCCTATTCTCTCAATCTGGCCAGGCCCTCAAGCGGCAGAACTGCAGGTGCTCTTGGCCTGTGCAGCCCTGGTTTAACTACTCTGCCATTATGTTCAGTGGACGACTAGCAGCAGACCCTGGCTAGAATATCATGGGATGCAACTGTTCTAACCAGGTCTTAGTATTCCTTTTCCCCTCACTTTGCCTGAAATATGACAGGATTTTTCTCCCATAATCTGTGGGACCTTGGTCATGTTCCTGAAGGTAAATCTCACAATGCTGGGGGGAGGAGGGACTAGGTCCCTCTGGAGTTTTTAATTCTCGGACTTGTCCACGCTGAGCCTCTAGCAGTTCATCAATTACAGTTCTGGTTTCCCTACCCAGCACCGATTCCCGAGGTGAGTCTCAGCTCTGGTAAACTGTGACTCCCTGTGCTAAAGAAGAATTGCCAATTTTTAGTCTGTTTGGCTTTTCACTTGTTTTAGGGATGGAGTAGTGACTTCAAAGATCTTTACAAGAGGAACAGGAAACTGGAAGCTTCTAGCAGTATTCCTTGGATAAATACCACTCAATTTGTTGTGTGATGTACGGTTTTGTTCAATTTCTAGGTTTTGGGAATGGTTGGTTTTTTGAATGTTTTTCTACCTGTTACTTTTTAGGGAAAAGATATGCTACCATTCTGGAAGTCCCACTCATCTACTCATTCGGTGTATATTTATCACATACAGTATATATTTCAACACTAGATGTTTGATTCAGGTCTTTTGTATATCTTCTATGTTTCTACTAAACATTTTGACATAGAAGATATAGTCATCATAAGTGTTTGAACAGCCTTGTCTGGTAATTTAAGTTGGGGCTGGGTTTGATTGATTTGTATTTCTCCTGATACGTTCAGCACCAACTTATCCAGTAGACACAGTGCCTAGGGCCTACAGTAGTTTCAGAGACCCACAGAAATGTTGTAATTTCTGTTAAAATCAGAAGGAAAAAAATGAAGTTTTAGATTGAATGTTAATATATTTGTCATTAAACCAAAGAAGCTGTAAAGTATAATTTTTATTTATTTATTTTTAATGGAGGAAGAGGATCATGAAGATAATAATGCCCCGGGCTCATGAAAGCCGTAATGCAGCCCTCTACTAACTTCTTGCTCTTGTTCATTGTTTATTATGGAATTTTGCACTTGATTCAGTCTCATTCTTTCTACTCAAGAGACAACTCATCATTTACATTGGTTTCAACAATCAAGTGGATAAACCATTCAGCACCCTGATCTGTCATTCGCTGGATATTTTCAACACTTAGGGGTATTCAGTGTCAACGTATCTCAGAAACTCACTTTCATAACTGTAACCTGTACCTTGGCATTATTCAGAAAAGCTCCACTCTGAAACAGTAGCTTCAAATTCTTCATCCTTAGGCTATCATTTCTGATTATTCCAGTAGCCTAATTTTGGTACTTACACTGTTCAACCTCTGGTTCCTTGGCTTTAGTCATTAATCTCAATTCAATCCCTTTTCTCTGTCTTTATTCTTTTCCTTAGTTAGACTATTTTCTATGATTTTCAACTATTTTCTTTTTTTGCAAATATGCTTAAGTGTTATATATATTTTTTAAAAATCCCAACACAGGATAACTGCAGTTAGTTGCTTACTTTTGTCCTGTGCTGAGGCCTCTCCAGTACAGTTAGAGAAAATAACTCAGAGTGGTGCCACTACACAATTACAGTGTTCAGTTTTAACTGGTCCCTCAAAACTGTCTTAAAATCTTGATGTTTCTCTATTTATTCTCTTCTCATGTTTACTTCATCAGGCATTAGAAAGTCTCTCCACTATAGATAACTACAAATCTACCACCCCTTTTTTTTTTCATAGTCAGCAGATGACTAAGGTGATTTAAATGATCCAGTAGGAAACTTCTCAACTTCTTGGTCTACATTGGCATTCATACCTCCATTTGCTTTACTCCTAAATATTATTGATTATTTCAAGAAAGCTTCCCAGACCCCAGGCTGGCAGCCCCGTGTGCCTGGCCCCCAGGGCTCTTCCCAGGACACGTACCACCGCCGCCCTCCCCAGGCACACGTGCCCACTCGCTACTGTTGTTTTTTTAATGTTCATATTACTGGTACTAGTATTGTAAATTAGCTTCAGAGTCTCTAAGTAAACAGCAGAGGACTTCCTCTCTTTGTTTTTGTGCACTTTTTCTAGAAAAGTATATGGAAAGTCACAGGGAAAAATGACTTAAGACCAATGCCTCCATGGGTGAACTTGATCTGGTTTTGAAGAAAAATTTAAAGTAATGTTTATGAAACTTTAATGCCCATACAAATTACGAGGATTATGGCTAAGGTATGTAAAATATGTATGTAAGAATAACCTAACACAACTTACCTTGTTAATTACACTTCTTTCTGTTTCTTTAACTTTTTTCTTTCTTATTTTCACATGTGAATTTAAACACAAGTTATCATGTTACAAGTTAGGAAAATCCTTGTCCTCATGACAACTCTCCTTACTGCTATCTATTTCCTCCCTTTTTCAGTAAGCTTCATATACTGGAATATATAATTTGGCTTCAAATTGGTTGCTTCTGAGTTATTTCCCAATATACTGCATTCTGGTCTCCACCTGAATGATTTTGCTGAAACTGGTATTGACATAATTACTAAAGAACTTAAATATTTTAAACTAATGGGTAATTTTCACCTCTTATTTAAATTATTACTGTATTACTGCTGATATTATTGCCCACTCTTTCTTTCTGGAGATTTTCCATGTTTCCTCTAGTTCTATTTTGACAATACTATGATTTTCTTTCTCTCTTGAGCATTTCTCTTCTACTGATCTTCTTGTTTTTTGCTTTTAACCTTCTCATTCTGAATATCATTCATAGGTGATGGTCATATGCATTTCTTCAGTTACTATCTGTATGTTGATTAATCTCATATCTTTTTTTTTTTAACATCTTTATTGAAGTATAATTGCTTTACAATGGTGTGTTAGTTTCTGCTGTATAACAAAGTGAATCAGCTATATGTATACATATATCCCCATATCTCCGACCTCTTGCATCTCTCTCCCACCCTCCCTATCCCACACCTCTAGGTGGTCACAAAGCCCCGAGCTGATCTCCCTGTGCTATGCGGCTGCTTCCCACTAGCTATCTATTTTACGTTTGGTAGTGTATATATGTCCATGCCACTCTCTCACTTTGTCCCAGCTTACCCTTCCCCCTCCCCATGTCCTCAAGTCCATTCTCTATGTGTGCATCTTTATTCCTGTCTGGCTCCTAGATTCCTCAGAACCATTTTTTTTTTTTAGATTCCATATATATGTGTTAGCATACGGTATTTGTTTTTCTCTTTCTGACTTACTTCACTCTGTATGACAGACTCTAGGTCCATCCACCTCACTACAAATAACTCAATTTCATTTCTTTTTATGACTGAGTAATATTCCATTGTATATATGTGCTATATCTTCTTCATCCATTTATCTGTTAATGGACACTTATGTTGCTTCCATGTGTTGGCTATTGTAAATAGAGCTGCAATGAACATTGTGGTACATGACTCTTTTTGAATTATGGTTTTCTCAGGGTATATGCCCAGTAGTGGGATTGCTGGGTCGTATATTAGTTCTATTTTTAGTTTTTTAAGGAACCTCCATACTGTTCTCCATAGTGGCTGTATCAATTTACATTCCCACCAACAGTGCAAGAGGGTTCCCTTTTCTCCACACCCTCTCCAGCATTACTGTTTGTAGGTTTTTTGATGATGGCCATTCTGACCAGTATGAGGTGATACCTCATTGTAGTTTTGATTTGCATTTCTCTAATGATTAGTGATGTTGAGCATCCTTTCATGTGTTTGTTGGCAATCTGTATATCTTCTTTGGAGAAATGTCTATTTAGGTCTTCTGCCCACTTTTGGATTGGGCTGTTTGTTTTTTTGATATTGAGCTGCATAAGCTGCTTGTATATTTTGGAGATTAATCCTGTGTCAGTTGCTTCATTTGCAAATGTATTCTCCCATTCTGAGGGTTGTCTTTTCATCTTGTTTATGGTTTCCTTTGCTGTGCAAAAGCTTTTAAGTTTCATTAGGTCCCATTTGTTTATTTTTATTTTATTTCCATTTCTCTAAGAGGTGGGTCAAAAGGATCTTGCTGTGATTTAGGTCATAGAGTGTTCTGCCTGTATTTTCCTCTAAGAGTTTTATAGTATCTGGCCTTACATTTAGGTCTTTAATCTATTTGGAGTTTATTTTTTTGTATGGTGTTAGGGAGTGTTCTAATTTCATTCTTTTATGTGTAGCTGTCCCGTTTTCCCAGCACTACTTATTGAAGAGGTTGTCATTTCTTCATTGTATATTCTTGCTTCTTTTATCAAAGATAATGTGACTATATGTGCGTGGGTTTATTTCTGGGCTTTTTATCCTGTTCTTTTGATCTATGTTTCTGTTTTTGTGCCAGTACCATACTGTCTTGATTACTGTAGCTTTGTAGTATAGTCTGAAGTCCAGGAGCCTGATTCCTCCAGCTCCGTTTTTCTTTCTCAAGATTGCTTTGGCTATTCGGAGTCTTTTGTGTTTCCATACAAGTTGTGAAATTTTTTGTTCTAGTTCTGTGAAAAATGTCATTGGTAGTTTGATAGGGATTGCATTGAATCTGTAGATTGCTTTGGGTAGTATAGTCATTTTCACAATGTTGATTCTTCCAATCCAAGAACATGGTATATCTCTCCATCTGCTTGTATCATCTTTAATTTCCTTCAGCAGTGTCTTATACTTTTCTGCATACAGGTCTTTTGTCTCCCTAGGTAGGTTTCTTCCTAGGTATTTTATTCTTTTTGTTGCAGTGGTAAATGGAGGTGTTTCCTTAATTTCTCTTTCAGATTTTTCATCATTAGTGTATAGGAATGCAAGAGATTTCTGTGCATTAATGTTGTATCCTGCAACTTTACCAAATTCCTTGATTAGCTCTAGTAGTTTTCTGGTGGCATCTTTAGGATTCTCTATGTATAGTATCATGTCATCTGCAAACAGTGACAGTTTTACTTCTTTTCCAATTTGGATTCCTTTGATTTATTTTTCTTCTCTGATTGCCATGGCTAGGACTTCCAAAACTATGTTGAATAAGAGTGGTGAGAGTGGCCATCCTTGTCTTGTTCCTGATCTTAGAAGAAGTGCTTTCAGTTTTTCACCATTGAGAATGATGCTTGTTGTGGGTTTCTTGTATATGGCCTGTATTGTGTTGAGGTAACTTCCCTCTATGCCTGCTTTCTGGAGGGTTTTTATCATAAATTGGTGTTGAATTTTGTAGACAGCTTTTTCTCCATCTTTTGAGATGATCATCTGGTTTTTATCCTACAATTTGTTAATATGGTTTATTACATTGATTGATTTGCATATATTGAAGAATTCTTGCATTCTGGGATAAACCCCACTTGATCATGGTGTATGATCCTTCTAATATGCCATTGGATTCTGTTTGCTAGTATTTTGTTGAGGATTTTTGCATCTATGTTGTTCAGTGATATTGGCCTGTAGTTTTCTTTCTTTGTGACATCTTTGTCTAGTTTTGGTATCAGGGTGATGGTGGCCTCGCAGAATGAGTTTGGGAGTGTTCCTCCCTCTGCTATATTTTGGAAGAGTTTGAGAAGGATAGGTGTTAGCTCTTCCCTAAATGTTTGATAGAATTCGCCTGTGAAGCCATCTGGTCCTGGGCTTTTGTTTGTTGGAAGATTTTTAATCACAGTCTCAATTTCAGTGCTTGTGATGGGTCTGTTTATATTTTCTATTTCTTCCTGGTTCAGTCTCAGAAGGTTGTACTTTTCTGAAAATTTGTCCATTTCTTCCAGGTTGTGTATGCTCCGCTTTGCCTTCTGCACCCCTGTTGCTGCGCTCTCCTCCGTGGCTTCAAAGCTTCCCCCCCGCCACCCGCCGTCTCCACCAGTGAAGGGGCTTCCTAGTGTGTGGAAACTTTTCCTCCTTCACAGCTCCCTCCCAGAGGTGCAGGTCCCATCCCTATTCTCTTGTCTCTGTTTTTCCTTTTTTCTTTTGCCCTACCCAGGTACGTCGGGAGTTTCTTGCCTTTTGGAAAGTCTGGGGTCTTCTGCCAGCGTTCAGTAGGTGTTCTGTAGGAGTTGTTCTACATGTAGATGTATTTTTGATGTATTTGTGGGGAGGAAGGTGATCTCCACGCCTTACTCCTCCGCCATCTTGAAGGTCCCCCCTCTCATATCTTTATGTGTAGCCAATATTTATTTTCCTAACCTTAAATCCATAAATAAAGCTGCCTACGCAAGCGATACATTTGGGCAGTTCCTGAGAGAGTCAAACTTAATAAGACCCAACTGATCTTATCTCCTCCCCAGCAAATCATTTTATTTTCTTATGTTTCCTATCTCAGAGAATGCCTACTCTACCCACAGTTACACAAGTTGGATAAGCCTCACCACTCACAACTCCCTCTATTACATACACAGCCCGTCAGTTATCGAATTCATTGATTCTGTCCTCTAATTATTTGTTAAATGCATTCACTTGTCTACATACCACCTGCCATTTGTTCATTTGCATCACCATTACCATTTTTCACTTGGATTCCCACAACCGTTTCAGATTGTTCTTACTGCTACTTTTCTTTTGTCTCACTATATACATATGTGTATGTGTGTATATATATATATATATATATATATATATATATATATACACACACACACACATACTTCTTAGTGGAGACATAAAAAATGGTTCTAAAACACAAATATCTCCATTTCACTGTCTACCTAATAGTATTTAAGAGCTTCTATTACCCTCAGGAAAAAGTCCAAACATTTTAGTGTGCCATATATATAAGCATTTCTTTGTAAACTTACCCATGCTTATCTTTCCAGTCTTTTATAATCCACTGTTACTTTGTGTTAAATGTATAGATACCTTCTTACTACTCTCCAAATGTGTCATTCTTTATCTTTCTTTCTGGTGACTACATGTGTTACTCTCTGTGCCAATAACTCTCTTTCATTCTTTTATTTCTAGCAGAATTTCCTTCATCCTCAAGACCCTCTGAAATACCAGTACACACATTGTGTTGGCTTTCCCTCCTCTGTTTCCTCATATTCCCAAGAATACACCTATTTGTTTTGTAGAGTCAAAGTGCCATTTTATTTTCATGTTGTTTGTGGAGGGGAACATGGTCAGTGCTGTGGAGTATGTGAGTCGCATGTAGAAGTATAGGTTAAGTAGTGCTGTGATGGCTATAAGTGTGGGTAAAATAATATTACTGTTTTTTGTTATTTCTTGAATAATTATTCGTTTAGGCATGAATCCTGATAGTGGTGGGAGTCCCCCTATTGATAGTAGAGTAGCCAGGGTAAGGGTTGTGATAATGTGTGTTTTGTTTCATGTGTGTGACAGTGACAATGTAGTGGTGGCCGAGCTGTGAATGAATAATATGAATATAGTGTGAAGGTTATTATAATGTAGATTAGTAGGTTTAGAGTTGTTACAGTTAGGTTGTGTAGTAAGCCGGCTGTTATTCATCCTGTGTGGACGATTGATGGGTAGTCCATGATTTTTTGGCGTTGGGTGTGATTTAACCCACCTCACTCTCCAATTAGGATGGACAGTATGGATATGGATAGTAGTAGGTTTAGGTTGATTGATGGCGAGATTTGATAAAGGACCGATGGAGGCGCAAGTTTTTGTCATGTCAACAGGATTAGGCCTGCCGTTAATGGGATGCCTTGTGTTACCTTGGGCACTCAGAAGTGAAAAGGGGATAGTCCTAGTTTTATGGCCAGGGCTACTGTTATTACTGTTGATGCTGTTGGGTTGAATACTTTTGTAATGGTTCACTGGCCAGAATAGAGTAAGTTAATGATGACTGCTATTATAAGTAATATGGGTGTGGTGGCTTGTGTTAAGAAATACTTAGTGGAGGCTTCTATGGCTCGTGGGTTAGTTTTTTATTATAATGGCGATAATGGCTAGTATGTTTATTTCAAACCCAATTCAGGCCAGCAATCAGTGGGAGCTGGTTATTACAATCATAGTCCCTAAATTGACAGTTGTTAAAATAATGATCGAGATAATGGGGTTTACTAGTACAGGAAGGATATAAACCAACATTTTCGGGGTATGGGCCCGATAGCTTATTTAGCTGACCTTACTAAAGAATGTGGTGTAATATGGTAGCACGGAGAATTTTGAATTCTCAAGGGTAGGTTCAATTCCTAAAATTCTAGAAATAAGAGCACTTGAACCTCTAGTATTTACTCTATGAATGTAACTCTTTTATCAGACATATTTCTTGTTTGTGGGGGGCTGCTTGCCATTATGATGGGTAGTGGTACGTGTCATATGCACAGGGCTAGTGTTAAAGGCAGGAAATTTTTTCAGAGTATGTGTATTAACTGGTTATATCGGAATCGAGGGTAGGATGCTCGAATTCATAGGAAGGATACTGTTAATAATAGTGTTTTGATGGTGAAGTTGATTATATATAGCTCTGGTGTATGTGGGTTGTAAAATGCTCCTAGGAACAGGATTGTTGTGAACATATTTATTATAATGATGTTAGCGTATTCTGCTAGAAAAAATATAGCGAAAGGGCCTGCTGCATATTCTGCATTAAAGCCGGATGCGAGTTCAGACTCTCCTTCTGTCAGGTCGAATGGGGCTCGGCTAGTTTCTGCTAGGGTAGAAATAAATCATGTCATGGCTAGTGGCCATGATGGGAAGATCAACCATAGCTGTTCTTGTGTTGTAGTGAGGGTCGATAGGGTGAAAGACCCATTTATTAAGAGTACAGATAAGAGAATAATTGCTAGTGTTACTTCGTATGAGATTGTTTGTGCTACAGCTCGTAGGGCCCTGATTAGTGCATATTTTGAGTTGGAGGCTCATCCGGATCATAAGATAGAGTATACAGCTAAACTTGATATGGCTAGTATGAATAATACTCCTGGGTTTATATTAATGAGGGGATATGGCATGGGTGGGGGATTCATATTCTTAGAGCTAGAGTCAGAGCTAGGATCGGTGCGATAATAAATATGGAAGTGGAGGATGTAGCTGGTCGTAGTGGTTCTTTAGTGAACAGTTTGATTGCGTTGGCAGTGGGTTGAAATAGACCATGTGGTCCTACAATATTTGGTCCTTTTCGGAGTTGTATGTAGCCCAGGATTTTTCGCTCTACTAATGTTAAAAATGCTACGGCTAAAAGAATAGGAATAACAAGCATTAGGATATTGATTATAAACATTTTGTTAGGGAGAGGGTTTGAACCTCTGAGTATAAAGGCTTAAGTTTTACACAATTACCGGGCTCTGCCACCCTAACTAAACCCTGGTCTCGGGTGGTTATTTTGTGTTTGCTTATTAAGTTGAGATTACATCATTAATTGTTTTGAAGGTGCTTGTTTAAAGTGGGCCTTATTTCTCTTGTCCTTTCGTACTGGAAGAAATACATAATAAATAGAAACCGACCTGGATTGCTCCAGTCTGAACTCAGATCACGTAGGACTTCAATCGTTAAACAGGCGAACCTTTAATAGCCGTTACACCATTGGGGTGTCCTGATCCAACATCAAGGTCGTAAACCCTATTGTCGATATGGACTCTAGAATAGGATTGCACTGTTATCCCTAGGGTAACTTGTTCCGTATGATCAATTTTTGGATCAATAAGTGATATTATGCTCTGACTAGTGGGTCTAAGCTTTAATCACTGGGAGGTTTTTTTGTGCTCGGAGGTCACCCCAACCAAATTGTCAATCCATGTGAAATTTTGTTATCCCCTAGTGGTTTAACTATGTTTTTTTGGATTGATTAATTGAAGCTCCATAGGGTCTTCTTGTCTTATTTTGTCACCCCCCCACCCCCCGCCTCTTCATGGGGAGGTCAATTTCACTGATTAAAAGTAAGAGACAGTAAGACCCTCGTGTAGCCATTCATACAAGTCCTTATTTAGAGAACAAATGATTATGCTACCTTTGCACAGTCAGGATACCGTGGCCGTTTAATAATTGTCACTGGGTAGGAGGTGCCTCTAATACTAGTGATGCTAGAGGTGATGTTTTTGGTAAACAGGCGGGGTTTGTGTTTGCCGAGTTCCTTTTACTTTTTTTAATCTTTCCTTGGGTGCACAGCTGTGTTGGATTAACAGCATGTTTAATAAATAGTGTAGTGTTGGGTTATATTTATTTACTGTTAATTATCAGTATATTATTTGCTGATGTAAACTTGTTATTTGATGTAAACTTGTGCAAGGAGAAATACTTCTTGTTACTCATATTAACAGTATTGCTTCTATAATTTTATAGATTAGTCCAGTAATAAGACTAGGAGCTGATTTATTTAATATTGAAATTAAGATATATTTATTGTTGAGCTTTGAACGCTTTCTTAATTGGTGGCTGCTTTTAAGCCAACCATGGTGCTGTTTGTTTTTATTCTCTAGTTAAGGTTGTACCCATTTCTAAAAAGCTGTACCTTATAAGGGATCCTTAGTATTATTTAACGTGGAAATGAAATTCTTTCCTGGACAACCAGCTATCACCAGGCTCGTTAGGCTTGTCACCTCTACTTATAAATCTTCTCACTATTTTGCCACATAGATGAGTTTGTTCTAGTAACTGTTCATAAATAGCTTGTCTGGTTTCAGGTAGTTTAAGTTCTCTTTGTTAAAATTTTGCTAGTTAAATAATTATGCAAAAGGTACAAGGTGTAAGCTTTGCTTTTTGTTACTTTTAATGTTTCTTTCATCATTCCCTTAGGGTGCTTTCTCTGTGGCGCCATTAGTATTTAAATTTCTATCTCCAATACTTTAGATGTTAGGTGAATGTTTTATTTGATTGATTTGTGCTAGTATGATGGGAGGGCTGTGGGCTAGATTTAGTTCAAGGCATTCGTAGGCTATGAAATCTTCTAGGTGTAAACTAGGTGCTTTATTTAAGCTATGCTTTGGTTTATCCAAGCACATCTTCCAGTATGCTTGCCTTGTTGCGACTTATCTCCTCTCATGTAATTGACTAGCATCTGTTAATAAGTTATGGTTTTGTCATAATACTTGAGGAGGGTGACGGGCGGTGTTTTGTATGCTTTATAGCAATGTTTTGCATGCTTTATATGATGCTGTTGCATTTTACTTGTTTGTAGCTCTTACCTCCTGTAAAGTTTTTGAGGGCAGGGAATACTATGTAACATTCTAATCACAACGACTAGTATTGAGCAAAACCATAATAAGGATAAGTCAAATGCCTTTTATAAAGACAAGTTGAAGAAAGAAAAGGAGTTCCCTAACAAAATATTATGTCCAATAAATATTTAAATGGTATTGTAATATCCACTGAGTGTGGAGCTAAAGCTTTAAGCCTCGTGTATATTTTGTCATATTTTTCTTGTCAGAATGACTTAAGCTTATGCAAGCTACACTATTACACTTTGATAATATTCCCCAAGAAACTATATTTTTTGGATTGAGTGTGTCATCATCAGTATACGATTAATACATTTTTAGATCAACTAGAACTTTATAAAAATATATAAACTATAAATGCTATTTTTTTTTTAATAAACTTATTTGTTTATTTATTTATTTATTTATTTATTTATTTATTTATGGCTGTGTTGGGTCTTCGTTTCTGTGCGAGGGCTTTCTCTAGTTGCGGCAAGCGGGGGCCACTCCTCATCGCGGTGCGCGGGCCTCTCACTATCGCGGCCTCTCTTGTTGCGGAGCACAGGCTCCAGACACGCAGGCTCAGTAGCCGTGGCTCACGGGCCCAGTTGCTCCGCGGCATGTGGGATCTTCCCAGACCAGGGCTCGAACCCGTGTCCCCTGCATCGGCAGGCAGACTCCCAACCACTGCGCCACCAGGGAAGCCCTAAATGCTATTTTTTAGATTTCATTTTAGATTAATCAAACAATATAGTAGATTAAACATAAATTATGGAATTTTAATATAAAATATGTAAAATATATAATGAAAACATGTATTTTTAGATTAAGAAAATAAAATATTAAAGCAAATCAAAGAATGTTTGGTCTGAGAGAACCAATGATACTTCTTATATCTATTTTCCAAGCAAAATTTTAAATACCTGAAACACAAATAAATAATCTACATTGAAAATAATTTTATCACGAGGCAAACATAAGTCTTTGTCAACATACATTTAAGTATTTCTCTAGAAGCTCCAACTTAACATTCTAAAATTGACTTTGACTTCTCCTTCATTTTCCAAGGCTTTTTTCTTCTTGTGTTATTTCAGTGAAACCATCTGCAATTTATACAAACCAGAAACCTGACCTTCACAAATGATTTCTACTTTACCTTTACACTGACAACCTAATAGTTAGAAGGACATTTTGATTCTATGTCCTCCTCAATGAATTCATAGGATGGAATATCCTTTGACATTACTTTATCACTGCCAACATTATATGTTTGTCTTGTATATATTTTAAAATATTAAGTATAGTAGGCCCCTTGTAGGCCTGTTGCAGATTTGATGGTAAAGGAGAAAGCAGAATACAGAAGTTGGGCAGTATGTATCAGTAGACCAGGAACAAATAAACACTAGATGGCCTGATGGTAGACAGTACGGCTTGCCAGTTTATCTGAACTTTTCTTTAGATTTCTCCCCGCATGCACCTGAACTGACCAGCAAATACGATACCTTTCTTTTTGAGGAGCTAAGGAGTATTTGAGAACTGTACCAACTTACTTGTATCCCAATGTGGTCTTTGAACTGCTTGTTTGCTGTTCAGTGGGAAATTTAGGAGAAATCCGTCTCAGCTCTGGTCATTGTTTTGGCTAATCTTGCACCTAGATGATACTTTTGCAGTCTTCCCTACTCACCAAGTCAGTATTGGAATACATAAATCCAAATTATTACTTAAAGCTCTGAATTGTTTCCTTATATTTCACCTACATCATTACTATACATGTGGCAAAAATTTGATTGGATAATTCTTAAAATAGTAGTCTAGAATTAAGATTAAAATTTTTGGAGCTTCCCTGGTGGCGCAGTGGTTAAGAATCCACCTGCCAATGCAGGGGACACGGGTTCGAACCCTGGTCCCCGAAGATCCCACATGCCGCGGAGCAACTAAGCCCGTGCGTCACAACTACTGAGCCTGTGCTCTAGAGCCCACGAGCCACAACTACTGAGCCCACGTGCTGCAACTACTGAAGCCCGCCAGCCGAGAGCCCATGCTCCACAACGAAGAGTAACCCCTGCTCGCTGCAACTAGAGAGAAAGCTCACGCGGAGCAACAAAGACCCAACACAGCCAAAAATAAAAAAATAAATTAAAAAAGAAAAAAAGAATTAGAGTATTGCCAGTGCCTCAGGAAGTTCCCTAATGTCCCTTTGTCCCCTCCAACACCTCAGCCTTGATCTCTTGGCCTGTAATTTTCCCTTTTTCAGAATGTCAGTATTTGAAATTATACTTTATGTAGCCATTTATTCTCTAGACTTTTTCATTTAATATAAAGATGACAATAGTATTTATTCATGTTCTTCCATTTATTACCACTTCATTCTCTTATTGATGAGAAATATTCCCATGTTTTGACTTACCACAAATTGTTCTTCCATTCTCCAATTGATGGACATTAGAGTTGTTTCTGGTTTGAGACTATTATGAATAAAGCTGATTTCAGATGGTTTGTTGAAATGACATTTCTCTTTGAATTTTATCTGGCCAGCTGTATTGAAAATTAATTGGCCATATATATAGAGAGAGAGATTTCTGTATTGTCTTTTTTTTTCTATTATTATATATGTCTATAATTACGCCAGTACAACAAATTTGTTGATTGCTGTAAGGATATGGTAAGATTTGAATTAAATAGGGTGAGTCCTCCAAATTTGGTCTCATTTCTTTCAATTGTTTTGGGTATTTTTGGTCCTTTGCTTGCTCATGTAAATTTTTCAGTGTTTCCAAAAATGCCTGCTGGGTCTTTGATTGGCATTGTATTGAGTCAACAGATCATTTGGAGACAGTTGACATCTAACTATATTAAATATTCTGATCCATGCATATATTTCTCCATTTATTTAGGTCTTTAATTTTTTCAGCAATGCTATGCTTTGTAACTTTTGTCCTACAAATCTTCCAAATATTTTGTCTGATTTACCCACAACATTTCATGTTTTTATGCTGTGGTAAATGGTATATTTTAAATTTTAATTTCCAGTTGTTTCTTATTATTTTATAAAAATATAGCTGATTTTGCTTATTGGCCTTGTGCTCTGTTACTTTAATAAATGCACTTCTTAGTTCCTAACAGCATTTTAATAAATTCTTTAGAGTTTTCTGTGTTGACAGTTATGTAATTTGCAAATAGATTTTGGTTTTCCTTTTCAATCTGCATAGATTGTATTTGTTCTTTCTTTCCTTATTGCACTGGTTAGGGACTCCAACAATGTTTAATAGCCATCGTCATTCATTAAATTTTCCTGATTTAGGAAAGCTTTCTGTCTTTCATTATTAGACATGATGTTAGCTGTGAGATATTTTTAAATGCCTGTTCTCAGTTTGAAGAAGTTTCCTTCTATTTCTAATTTATTGAGATAATGTCAAATGTTATATATGAAAAAATGTGGAGATAATATATGATTCTGAATGATTTTGTTGTTTTTTTTTTTTTTTGGCCAATATAGTTTACATATCTCTCTGGCAGGCAGTGGACTAGGGATACTATTAAATTGGATCATCATAATCAATTCAAAATACTGGATTAGAATTATCTGGTACTGAGCTTGAGTCACTGAATGGTCTGCTTAATATTCTTCAAGAGGTATAATCCTGAATGCTTGGGTTATTCACTAGGGCCTTCAAGGTTAGCACACTTGAAATCTATTTTTATTCTGGAAATTTTCATTAGAAAAAACAAAAAACAAAAAACTTTTCTGCTTCTTAACTCTTGGTTGGGGTCATCAAATGGCCCAAGGAGAAATACAGTGCCAGATACCTTGATCACCTTTTTAGTTTCCCTTCTTCCTTAGGTTTTTAAACCTTTTATAAATCCTAATTACCTTATTAGCTCTGTGATGCTTTCAAGTAGATGAAAATATTTCATCCTGGTTTTACAGTTAATATCAGCAAGAGGGGTTGATCTGAAGCAGCCTAGTCTGTAATTACTAGAAAAAGAACCTGAAAATACTTTGAAAACAGAAAAAAGACATCTCTATGATTAATGCAGAAATTATTTATATTTTATTCAAATATTACTATTAGGATATTCTAGCTACAGTATTCTACAATAGCAGTCTGCAAGATACAGCTTCAATTATTAACTTTCAATAGTAATTTTTTAGAACAATTGAAATATATAACATACTTATACACCAAATATTTGATATTTATTTTGCATTGAAATTTATATTACTGATACTATATAATGAAAAGATGTACGTAGTGATATTGTGTAATGAAAAGCAGATAAGTAAATAATAAATGAGAAATGTGATTTTAAGTCATTTTGATACTACTGAAAGGATGAGAAAAGTTATGCAAATCAACTAATAAGATAACAACAGCTTACTTTGACTTATCTGCAATTACTTTCCTAAGGCTTCTGGAACAAATTATCACAAACTTGCTGGCTTACAACAACAGAAATGTATTCTCTCTCAGTTCCGGGGGCCTCTAGTCCAACATCAATGTCTCTGGGCCAAGATCAAGGTATCAGCACAGCCACACTCCCTCTCTAGAGGCTCTGGGGAGAGTCCTTTCCTTGCTTATTCCAGCATGTGGTCAGTCCTTTACTTGTGGCCACAGCACTCCAGTCTCTTCCTCTGTGAACAAATTGCCTTTGTATGTGTCAAATGATCTCCCTCTGCCTTTCTCTTAAAAGGATACATGTGATTGGGGACCACCCAGATAATCCAAGACACTCTCTCCATCTAAAGATCTTTATCTTGATTGCATCTGTAATGTCCTTTTATGTTATGTAAGGTCACATTCACAGGTTCCAGGAATTAGGAAGTGGGTATCTTTTGGAGGCCATTATTCAGCATATCACACTTCTCAACTCTGCCAAAATCAGGAAGAAAGATTTACAACAATGATGTTTTACACATTGATTTTATACCACTGTTTTAATAATGTGCCATGGCATTGATTTATTTCATTGTTTCTATGCTGGAAATTATGAGAGAAAGTAGAAGTGGAAAGATGACATACATTGATATATAATCAGACTTTATATTAATACAGATATGAAAACATATGACTACATTTTGAAAAACATTTAAAATGTTCATAGGAAATATTTACTGCAGACCTATGATTGTAAATAATTTCCATTTAAAATCAACCTCCTTAGACTTATCTGGAGGACTAGATTTTCATTATCTCTCTTGTCAAGCATTACGTTATCACTGAAATTTAAGAAATAGCAGAAGCCATCAGTTCAACACTGAAGTTCCAAATATTTCTCAGTTGTTCTGGTTTAGATTATTCTAATTTTTTACACTTGATCTTGGAGTCATTTCTATTTTCCTCTAATCATTTTGTTTTATTAGTTTTATAAAATTGAGACATATTTCAAATACCATAGGAAAATGCAGAAAACAACAGAACTTCATGTGTTACTTAAAACACTTTTAGTTTTGCAATCTTGAGTCTGATAATATGATTGTCTCTCTTAATTACTGAGTATATATTGGAGAGGTCCAGAGAGGTGTAGGAGTCCAGTTAGGAAGGGTTTACACTAGTTCAGGCAAGGGATAACTAAAATTCAGAAGAGAAAAGTGTTGATTTATGTGCAAAGAAAGGATGCACTAAAGTAATATTTATTAAATGACTTTGACAGTACTTTATAATGGATTGCTTATGGGGGATTTGATGGCGTACTTGCCTGAGATGGAAAACTCTGGAAAAGCGTAGGATTTTAAATGATGTGAGAAGAGATTATGATTTTATAAGGAACATGCCAAAATTAGTATTTTGTTGGGATATCTGTGGGGTGATATCAAATAGGTAGTCAGAAATATAAGTTGGGGTTACAGAGGAGAGGTTTTCTATAGAGATCTAAATTTGATAGACAGAATATCTGAGTTTGAACCCTGGCTTCACCCTTTACTATATGTAAAGTCTTGGACAAGATATTTAGGTTCTTTGAGTCTAAATTTCCTTTTTACAATGACAGATAATAAATGATACCTACTTCAGATATTTACCATAAAAATAATACTTAGCAAATAGCAGAAGAGCTGGCTTAGAGTTAAAATGCAGTAAATGTTAGTTCTTAATATGTTGTGATGATAACAGTGCATTATGGAATGCACATTTCACTTCCACTAAAAAAGAAAATTCATGTCAAAACGAGCAGTAACCATTAAAGTTCCCATGAAATAAACAAAGTAGTATTAATCTTTTCAAATTGTATCAATCATATTGATATGATATCAACCATGTATCAATATATTAGCTACTCTGTTATTATTTATGAGACATTTCTGAATCACTAGCAAGGCAGTTTTTTTGTTAAATATATAGTTATATGTAGTTATAAAATGTATTTTGTACATTATATTATTCTACAATTTACTTAACCCTTTTTAAAATTTTTTTTACTGATATAGAGGCACTTTTTTATTTAGCTCTCAATTGTTTCTTATATGTACATAAATATGTATAATTTTAGCATTATTATGCAAATATTTAGTGTTGGTTTCTAGTAGATAATGTTTATCAAGCTAAAGAAATTCTGTCTTGTTGACTTCTTTAAGAGAATATTTTGACTTTTTTTTTTATAACTTACTATTACTGGTTTATTATAAAGGATGCAAATGAACAGCCAGATGAAGAGTTACTACATAGGGTAAGATTGGACGGTTGCAAGCAGCTTCTGTCCCCATGGAATTTGGGGTATGCCATCTTCCTGGCACATCAGTGTGAGAATATTTTTACTTTAAAATGATGTACAATTGATTTATTTCTCTATTTCATTTGGATTTGAAAACATATAAAATATTTTAGTAAATATTAAAAATTGATAAGTTGTCAAACTGTATTCAGTTAGTGAAAAGAAGTTGAAGAAAAATGTAATGCCGTATAGCAGGTCATTGAGGACTATTACAATTAATTAAACAAACTGGAGTGTTTGGGTTTCATCTACATCTCAAACAGTAGAATCGTCATTTACAGTTTCTCTCTGAAAAGTTAAGGAAACTCTATAAATAAATAAATAACTACTAGCAAATAGTATTTTCCTCTTCTGTGCTCCATGGTGTATTCAGTTATTACATAAGGTCAACAAGTACTCAGTTACATACCCTGCCAAAGAAGGTAGAGTACTTAAGTTTAAAATAATGAAATTTACACAAGAATATTTATTGTAAATATGTTATACACCTAGGCCCTCTATGTCACCAGAGGGAAAGCTACTTATGCATATTTCTAAATGTCAAAAAATACATTAATTTATTAAAGTCATGGAATTTAAAACTGTCTAAAAATTGAGCTTTATATTTTTCTAATATTTTTACATGTTATGGCAAATATATATAAATAAATATTATGATTATATACGATAGCAAAATTTTACTTTACCATTATCAATTATTGTTGAAATTTGTTTGCAGATTTTGGTTTATTCCAGCACAGTTGTCAACACTACTCTCCTTTTTAACCCAATTTGAAATAGTTAAAAATGTAACTTTAGAAATAGTAGTGATAATATAATGACCTTTATTTTATTATTGTGCAAAGATCTATCCTTTACTAATTTTATATGTAGCATATAAAGTGGTATTTGTGCAACACAAAATAAATAGATTTTGCACTTAGAGATCTTTAGCTAAGTAACAAAAACTCTAAACGCAATTCAGAACTAATCTAAAACCAATAAAATAAATCTTCAGCCCATTCCAGGTAAAGTTCTTTTGACAGTCACTTAGTGACTTGTGAATAAGCTAAAACCAGTGTCCCTCATTAAAGACATGGATAAACAATGGCTTAAACAATCCTAACACACATTAAAGCTCCAACTGAAGGTAGGAAAGGATTGGACAAATTGAATTTTAATTGACTAGGGATCACTTATGTCCTTAAGGACTTAGACCTTTAACTCTTCAGTTGTAGAACTACCTGAGCCCACTTGTTTTTTCCTATTTCGCCAAGGAACTTATCTTTTACAGATTTCTGTTCCTTCAGAAAAATTTGGTAGAATAATATATTTTTGATAACATCTTGATTATCTTCTAATCACTTTGTGTTACTTTCCTACAGGAGCAAATATGCCTGTTATAGTTTGATTTCTGTCACTGTTCTCGGAAAATGAACTTTACAATATTTAAGACTATTGTTGATATTTGTGTCAGTCATATGTAAAAATGTAATTTATTTTCAAGAATGATATTCTAAATATCCATGAAGCAATAATTTTCTTCATATTTATTTTGTATGCAAATTTTAATTTAAATATAAATAAGTTATATCAAGAAATAAATTAATGCAGTGGCATATTGTGTAGATCATCAGCATGATGATAAGTCACTTGCCCAGACTATTTTTAAGATGATTATAAATGCAAAGAGCTTTGCCTGCCAATACCAGTGAAACTGTATGTTACTGGTCTAAGTTTAGTTTTAGATTCCTGGAATGCAACATGTTCAAATGGGACAATAAATAGGCATATACCTGTTAGAGTGCACATAAATTAAATTTTGTTTGTCCTTAGAGATAACTACTTTAAAAAGACGTTATTATTCTAAATATGAATATTTTAATCCCTATTACTGTGATGTTGTTAATGAAGTAGACTTCATAAATTTTCAGAGTTAAATTAAGAATACTCAGTTTCAGAGTTAAGAATACTCCTCGATTCTCAGCATGTTGTCTTTGGTAGACCATCACATATCTTACTTATTAGTTCTTTCATGATAACACCCAGGTTGGCTATACTCCTCTCCTCATTAAGAGCAACGCGTAATGAACATCCTTGAATATGTACTCCTACAAATGTTTGTGATCATTTCTTTGAGATGTATACTCAACAGTGGATTGTTTGGTTCATGGGTCATACAGATATTTATTTCAACTAAATACTATCTGTTTTCCATAAAACACCAAATAGGCTGTACTACTACCTATAATGCATAAAAATTCTTGTTTTCTCACATTCTTAATAACACAGTTTAATATGTATATTTTTAGTGTTCTGTCATTTTATGGGCATAATGACTGTAGTCATATCTAATCTCATCATAGAATTCTAGTATTTTAAAATACCTAGTATTCACAGCTGTCTGTACATTTCTGTTTCAGAGTTTGTTTATCTGTATATACTCCAGTGTGAATCATAGAATACATTTGAAGAGTTCCTTAAAAATGAAGTGAGAATTTTTATTGGGATCTTAGTGAATTGGTAGATTTTGGGGGAGAATTTAATCTTTTTTTTTGTTATATCTTTCTATTGATAGGCATGGGATATTTCTCTGTCCAAATATTATTTTATGTCATTATATGCATAAAGACCATGTGCATTCTTCTAGTTTGATTCCTGTATATTTTATAGTTTGTCACTGCTTTGAACTGTAATTTTTCTGTAGTTTAATCTGTGCTTGTTCTTAATTTTTTAACATGTATATTTGTATCTGGCAATCATGTTGAATTCAGTTAATTCTGATAACTTGTCAATCAGAAATGCCATAGAAATGTCTTAGCATTTCCATGTTGATGGTTATATTATCTACAAATATTGGTATTTTGATTCCTTCTCTTCCAATTCCTTTGTCTTTTACTTACCTTATGGCACTATCTAGAGCATGCAATCATGTGTTTTTTCCAAGCCTTTTCTCTTGAAATGATAAGGTTTTTCAGAAAAAGATTATGCAGTCTTCTTTATAGAAAAAGAAATGCACAAACACATGCAAGCACAAAATGATAGCTGATATTAACAATTTTTTTTAATGTATTTATTTTATTTATTTATGTTTGGCTGCATTGGGTCTTCGCCACTGCATGTGGACTTTCTCTAGTTGCAGCGAGCAGGGACCACTCTTCACTGCAGTGTGCGGGACTCTCATTCTGGTGGCCCCTCCCGTTGCGGAGCACGGGCTCCAGGCACGTGGGCTCAGCAGTTGTGGCACACAGGCTCCAGAGCGCAGGCTCAGTAATTGTGGCTCAAGGGCCCCCCAGACCACGGCTCAAATCCGCGTCCCCCGCATTGGCAGGCGGACTCTCAACCACTGCGGCCACCAGGGAGGGAAGTCCCAGCAATTTTTAATATATATAAATTCAGATAATTCCTTTGTTTTCAATAAGTGATAGCACCTCATGCATTATTGTTTATCTTTCTCTTTTTGTCTACCCACCATTCCCACTTCAGAGGTATCTGTTATCGTCCAATTTCTGAGACTTTTTGAACTTCTTCCAAGTGCATCAGTTTACTTCTGGGCTTCCTGCATTGATAGTTACAATTTTAGGTTTAACTGAAACACTTAGACATTTTCTATTTACGTCTCTGCTTGTAATTTCAAAATAAATTTACTGTCCTCTATCTCATCGTTTTTGGCCTTGAAGGTAAAAACAAATAAGGGATTTTATTGTCATTTAATGATTCATAATAAATAGATGTAACTTGTTTTCAACTCACCATTTACAATAGAAATCTACAGTCCTGGGTTTTCTTACATGACCAGCATCAGTAATTAAGCAGACAAATGATCACAGAGGTACCACATATCACCTATTGAAATCATGATACATGCTTAAAATGGGGATTATATACAATTACAGGGTAGTTATTTTAAATATATAAAAAAATGCAAACTAGGGATTCAGAATATTATTTATTCCTGGATTATCAAGACCCTATATTCCTAGCGTAGAGCTTTAGAGGGAAGCTCAGAATATCCTCCAAATTCTGATTAAAATACTCAAAAATTATTAATTTTATAAATAATGTTAGAAGAGGATTCAAAAAAACTCAAAATAAAATATAAAGCAAATATACAGTTATACACATAATGTGTATATGTGTGTGTGTGCTTATGTATGTGTATGTACTTTATATATCAAACAGTAAAAATGAAGAAGTAAAGCAGAAAGATAACTGATCATGTGATAGTACCTGGATCAAAGAGTGATATATAATTTCGATGGGCCATTTGTTTTTACTAATAATAATTGATATATAACATGCCTTCTTTGATGCCTTTAATAACCAGTGTTTTAATGCTGGGTTTAATCTAATGTAACATTCTTTTGCAATAAATGCATCCTCTTGTATACTGCTATTTTGAAAAAAATAAGGAAATGAATATCATTTCCTAATTTTCCTTAAATTTTCATTTCTTTGAGAACTCTTCCATAAATCTTAATTCTCTACCTAGTATATCAACTGAGATTTTTTTTATTTTTTAATGTTTCCATTTAGTAGTGCCTCTATATCACGTCTTTGCAATTGAGTAATTTATTGTTTATATTTGGACTGACTCACGTGTTTTTGTTGCATATTAGAAGTGCCTAGTCTTGCCTGAAATTTATTTAAATTGGAATTATTCCGTTTTGGGGGAATAGCCATGGTGTTTATTTTTTTCTGTTTTGTTTGGAAAATTTTATTTATGTCATTTTTCCCTGTGACTTTCCATATACTTTTCTAGAAAAAAATGCACAAAAACAAAGAGAGGAAGTCCTCTGTTGTTTACTTAGAGACTCTGAAGCTAATTTACAATACTAGGACCAGTAATTTGAACACTAAAAAAACAACAGTAGCGAGTGGGCACGTGTGCCTGGGGAGGGCGGCGTTGGGGTGTGTCCTGGGAGGAGCCTGGGGGCCGGGCGCACCCGAGCTGCCAGCCTGGGGGCCGGGAAGCTTTCTTGAAATAATCAAAAATAAATGATCTTGCCTGGGGGGAAAAAAATAACAGCAGCAGTACTACTATATATTTTTAAACTAGCATGTAGCTCTTTAACATGAAGCACATAATTCTTTTATTCTCCATGGGAAATACAGTATGTTTTTATCTAAGATGATTTTACATATTATTGGCAACCCATGTCTTTAGTAGGTATTGGTCTCTCAAGTAAACAATTCAACTTTTGTATTGTCTTCAATGCAGAGTATCATAGTTAAGTATTATCATTAATAAGGATTTGGACATTAAAAGTATCACAAAGAACAGCTCTCTCAATTATATTTGTTATGTTTTTAATGGAGATCTTCTTCCTAAAATGGAAGTAGGTACCCAGGTTTATTTAATTTATTTTCTACATATAACAAGATAGTTCTTTTTCAAAATCAGATTAGTGTGTTCCCAGAACATAGTGGCCATGGTTTAGATTTGTCATTAAAGTGACTGAATCAAAGTTGACTTTATAAGAAAAATACAATGATTTTAATGTTTCTGTTGGAGACAAACTTAGCATTTGAATGTCACTAATATTGCCTGTAATATACTAAGTAATGTCGTAGAAGAAAACACTTACTTGAAATAATTTCTACATGGAAGCTTTTGGAAGAATGGCCTTTCCTCCTAAAACTTAAGTAACAGCAGCAAAAATGATGCATAACAATAAAGTCATTGGAAAACAATAGGAATTTGTAATTTAATGTTTATATCCTGACTCTTCAATTTACTTGTATTGGTTTAGTGATGCACTTTTCCTATATGATAAGGATTTGTTAATAATTCAAAAATATTTTATCAGTAAAATTTTCTGATGTGTTGTGATACATTTTAAGGTATGTTACTATATTCACCTATCCAGAACTAATGAGCACACTTGTACAAGAAAAAAATGATTCTAACAATTTATTTATGATAACAGGTGTTAGTAATAATAACCATTATTTTCTCCTTCAAACCTATCCAAGGAAGAGGACACTGATGAAAATGCATACAAGCATAAATAATTACATGCTTACCTGGCTATTTAGGGATATTTAGAAAAATGTGATTAAGGGAATATAAGCAAATGTTCAGGAATACAGGACCCATTTTAACTCATGATAAAATTTCTTTCCTATGAGAATATTATTGCCTTTGGTCACATTTCTAGCCATTCAGTTTATCACACCAACATTTTCTACCAATCTGGTGTAATCGAGTTCTGAAATCTCTTATGAGCCTTCCAATTCAGGATGCACAGGAATCCCCCCCGGATTCCAAAAATAAAGAAAAACACTCTCTAGGTAGTGTAACTATTGAGGCAACATTCAAATGTTAAAAACTCTCTTCCATCTGAGGGTTTGCAAGACTTGCATCAATTTGGCAAACTAAAATTACACCACCACACAAACCAGTTCAATCCAATTATAATTACTTTTCAGAGTATGCTGTGTTCTTATTATCCTGAGTTCCTCTGTGGTTCCATTCCATGTCCTCCCCAGTATTTCTATTTAACATTTGAAAATTCTTCTACAATGTTAACAAACTCAATTGCATCCACATTTTCATTCACATATTAACTGAAACTCTTTTCTACTCTTTTTTTTTTTTTCTTTTCGGCTGCACTGCGCGGCAGGATCGTAGTTCCCTGACCAGGGATGGAACCCGTGCCCCCTGCAGCAGAAGCACAGAGTCCTAACCACTGGACCACCAGGGAAGTCCCTCTTTTCTACTCTTTAGGTGCCCCTTGGTCTGCAGTCTTCTTAGCATCTAGAGTTCTTTTCTCTTGATGGTGTGAGTTTAGGATGGTCTCCTCCCACTGCACTTCTATATCATTACTCTTCCACTTTCATATAAAACCATTATTCCTTTGGGTCACATGTTATCCCACTTAATCACCCTCTTATACATATATGTTATCATGTAGAAACTGCTTCCATTAAAAGCTTTAATAACCAACTAAAAGTGTTATTTTCTAACTCCATATCATGTCATTAATATAAAAATATTGATATGATATAGCCAAAAATCTCAACCTTTAATGCTTTAATTACCTTAACAGCAAGATCATTTTCTGCATTACTTCATGAACCCTTTCAAGTGTCTTGTCAGCAGCAAGTAATTGCTTTATTTCTGAGATCACTTATTCAGTCATCCCACTCTTTGACCACAGCTTTCTATACTTCAGATCATTCCTGCAAGTCCTCTCAACAGTAACAACCACACACGACAAGCACATACCTTAGGTTCTAGCCATTGTTCTAAGGTTTTCTTAGGTCCTAGCCAGTGTTCATACATCTTGGCCATCTTTCTAAGTGCTTTACAATACTAACTTACTTAATTCTCAAATGCTATCATGAGGTAGGTGCTATTTTACTAGGGCCACTTTGAACTTGAGGAAACTGAGACAGAACATTAAATCACTTGTTACTATGTTAATAAGGGGCAGAGCTGAAATCCAAACTGATGCAGCATGATTTAGGATTTGTTCCCTGAATTACTATAGTTAATTACTCTTATACATTGAAAATTCAAGTCTATTGGGCTGCCTATATGTCATCCTCCTGAATTCTTAACCATTCTCTGGCCAATACCTTTACACTTACACTTGTACCAATATCAGTATGTTTCCATCACAAAGCCTGGCAGAACTTGAAGCCAAATTTTGACTATGCATTTATATCTTTGGATTTATTAATAATACAATATAAATCACTTAATATGCCCATGCTCTTTGTGTTTTCTTTTAGTAAAATTAGTAGCATATCTTTCTCTTAGCTACTCAAAAGCATTTGTTTTGTTCCTTCTTGTTATTAGCAAAATATATATACAGTTAGCTCTGTATCCATAGGTTCTGCATCCTTGGATTCAAGCAACCTCTAATGGAAAAAGAAAATTTTTTAATTCCAGAAAGTTCCAAAAAGCAAAACTTGAATTTGCTGCACTCTAGCAACTATTTACATAGCATTTTCATTTATATACAACTATTTGCAAGTGTTAACATTGTATTAGGTATTTTAAGTAATCTAGAGATGATTTAAAGTATATGGGAGGATGAGCGTAGGTTGTATGCAAATAGTATGCCATTTTATATAAGGGACTTGAGCACCTGTGGATTTGGGTATCTGCAGGGGTCCTGTAACAAACCCCTCTGGGGGTACTGATATATGTGATATATGTGCACTATATATAAATATATACTTTTCCTCACTTCTCCATCTATAGCTAATATTGTATAGATTTATTTTGGTTATTTTTAAGTATTATTTTTTTATTATCTCTCAGGGATTAAGGATATTCACAGATGGAAGATTAGATCATCATATTCTTGAATGGTTATAATTGTTATTTATCTGATACAGTAGTGATGTCACAAGGTAATGTAGTCATTCTTGTCACCCTTGGGTATTCCTGTTTGGACAAGTTTCCAGCCAGATAATTGGTTTCCTTCCTGAGTTAAATTCCTCTGCCTGTGATATTCTTGAAAGTGAAAATGTATAAGACAGCATATTAATTAGTGTCTATCTATCTATCTATCCTGTATCTACCTAGTGCTCCACTTTATAAACATACAAACTTTTCACTGTGATTGTAGCTTGTCCTTCATTCTGACCAGCCCCATTGAAATCTGATGCTGAGTTTGGCACTGTAAAATCCTGTCTGTACATTTAGGTTTCAGCTCAGTTATAAATTTGACTCTACGTTGTGCTGGTGTAGAGACCGTTGTGCAGCATAAGACCCTGGGGAGCATCATCGTTAAAATCAGTGAATTGACTTCTTGTTACTTGTAGTGTCTGTCCAGCCAAGTATTACTTGCTCCACTGGGACTAAGGGAAAACATTGCAGAAACGAAACACATCCGACTCCAAATCTAATTTTAGGAAATAGTTGGAGCTCTCCCTCCATCAAAACTCTATTCAACATTAAAGCGAAATTACCTGGTTTGAGCAGGTATTTTCTCCTTCAAGGCGAAAATACTAATGAGAATGAAGTGTTTTAATAACAAAGAAATGATTGTACCACCAAAAAAAGACACAAACACAGAGCTTTCAGCCTCCAGGAAGAAAAATAATGAAGCAGAGTATGTGAATAATTGTTTCTCTTCACTATATGCATAGCAAAGTGTTTTCCCAAGGAGTATTTGGAGAGAGAAGTCCTGTGATATATTAACTGTCAATTCTCTCTTGATGCTGACTGGCCCTACAACACAAACCTATTAAGGAACCAAACATGTCAAGTGCTTTGTGACACTTGTACATTGTGAAAGTCACTTATAATTAAAAGCACCAAGTGGAAATGTAAAATATATTTCTTAAATTATATTTATAAATAACAGTTGTTTCATATGTTATTATTCAAACTAATAATTACCCAGATTAAGTCCAGATTAGTTGAGATTAAGTCTTTTGAAAAAGGAGCCTCTATAGGGAACAAAAATACTAATGAATGAACTTTAGTTGTTTGATTTCCAAAAGTGGCATTAATCACTCAGGAAGGCTAAGTTTTTATCAAAATGTACAGATTTGGGGGCAATCATACTCTGTGTTTTAATGCATACTTAATAATAATAATAATAGAAAATGAAGTTGAGGATCCAGTATGTAATATGAATTATCCTAAATGTGTTTCTGTAATGAGGAGATATTGTTAGTCCATTTTCCCTGAGGAAACTGGGAGATAGAGCACCTAAGTGATCAAATCACATTGCTGGTACCTGGCAGGGCCATATTACAGATCAACATTTGACTGAATTCAAAGCCTGGAAACATAAACGTTGATTTATAGCACATTTTAGTATTTTACAAAAATTAGTTTACATTGGTGAACATATCTACAATTTAAATATCTTTGATTTATTTTAATCAAAATTTTTAAAAAATTTACTGGTTGGAGTTTACTTAACCTAAAACAATAGCTGTCTTCTTTCTTTGTATTGTAAGAAAAACAAAAAATATTTTACATATGTATTTTTATTGACAGTAGTATGTGCAATGTTTAATTAAGAACCTTTTGTTATAGAAAGAACTTTGAAATATCTTGTTTAAGCATTATACATGATATTTAACCTAAAAAACCCTCTGTAACAAATAAGTTTGAAAGAGTAAGTGATTCATATGCCTTGCTCTAAGAATTTGAAAGAAAATTATTTTGCAAAACTTTTAAAGGCACATTCCTGAAAAAAATAGGTCTGTACATAACAAAATAATGGAAAGTAAAGGAGAGTATTTTCTGACTTTTCTTAAGATGTGATTTTTTTTTTTTTTTTTTTTTTTTTTTGGTAACTGCTTTGTTGAAATACAGTTCACATGTTGTACAATTCATCCATTTAAAGTCTACAGTACAAGTTTTTTAGTATACTTACAGGTTTGCGCAACCATCACCACAATTGATTGAAGATCCTTTCATCACCTCAAAAAGAAACCCTGGACCCTTTAGCTATCACCACTTTACCACAGTTCCCACCCCAGACGTAAATAATCACCAGTCCACTTTCTGTCTCTATAGATTTGCCTATCCTGTACATTTCCTTTGAATGGGATTATATAATATCTGGTCTTTTGTTTTCTTTCCCTTAGCGTAATGTTATGAAGGCTCATCCATGGCTTAGTATGTATCAGTACTTCCTTCATTTTTATGGATGAATAATATTCTAGTGTATAGATATACTAAACTTTGTTCATCCATTTATCAGTTAATGGGCATTTGGGTTGTTTCCAGCTTTTGAATATTATGAATTATGCAGCTGTGATCATTTGTGTACAAGTTTTTGCATGGAAATAATGTTTTTATTTCTCTTGAGTATGTTCCCAGGAGTGGAATTGCTGGGTCAAAAGTTAAGTCTATGTTTGACATTTTGAGGAACTGCCAGCCTGTGTTCCAAAAGTTACTGTTGCATTTTATATTCCCACCATCAGTATATGAAGATTCTGATTTCTCCACATCTTCAATGATACTTTTTTTATGATGACCATCCTAGTAGGTGTGAAGTTGTACCTCATTGTGGTTTTGAATTGTGTTACCCTGATGACTAATGATGTTGAACTTCTTTACGTGAGCTTGTTGGCCATTTGTATATCTTCTATATATAGATTTTTGGAGAAAAATCTATTCACATATTGCTATTTTTAGTTAGGTTATTTGTCTTTTTTTGATTCAGTCATAAGACGTCTTTTATAGTACATATATAATTCCTTTGTCAGATATATGATTTGCAAATATTTTATCTCATTCTGTAGGTTGTCTTTTCAGTTTCTTGATAGTGCCTTTGAAGGACAGAAGTTTCAATTTTGATGAAAGTCCAATTTTTCTATGTTTTGATCAATATGTAAATATCAAATATATTGCTATATACTAAAACTATACAGTAAAATGAAATTGTAAAAATACCATTTTAAATAGATGTAAATTTGAAATATTTAGGGATGAATATGACAAAATATATGCAAGCAGACTGAAACCTTATAAAACATTGTGGTTAAAATTTTAAAGAACCAAATAAATAAAAAGATATTTTCTCTTCATGGACTGAAAGACTCCATACTGTTAAAAATAAAATTCTCTTCAGTCTCTTTTTAAGAGTCAAAGAAATAACTAGCAAAATTTTCACAGGATTTTTTTGTAGAATTTGACAAGATCATGCCAAAATTTGGGGGACAATTCAAAGAAACAGAAACAAAATAGCACTAACAAAAAATAACAAGTGACTTACTTTTGAGATGTTTTATAAAGCTATAGTAATCAAGGGAGTGAGAGTAGTGGCATCAATGGTGATAAATAGATCGATGGTACAGAAGAAAAGACCAATCAATAGATTGGCACAGATATAGTTAATTGATTTCCAACAGGTGAAAGGAATTTAATGGCGAAAGATTAAATTTCAGTACAATGCTGGAACTGTTGAACATCTATATCAAAGAAGTGCACCTGTTTCATACTGTGAGCTATACACAAAATTCAATCAAAGTAGACCATGGACATAAATGTGAAACAAAACTTCCACAAGAAAACATAGGATGCAATTTCGTGATTTAGGATTAGGCAAAGATTCTATTGCAGATAAGACAGCAGCGTGATTATGTTGGATCATGTGGTATATATATGTGTATATATATTTACCTTTATTCAAATATCACAATCAACAAATTACAGTTTTGTTGTATATCCTAAAAAACAGAGTTTGTCATGTTTCACAACACACAAGAAAAAAGGATTGGGGATTTTAGCTGGTGTTAATGGAATCTAAAAATGGATTTGTAAATCACTGAAATTATTACATTATTGGTTATTTCAATCTGATAACATGGTATACTTTCTATTTATTTAGATATTCTTTAATGGCTCTCAAAATTTACATATAATCTGTTTGATGTAGTAAAAAGGTAAATGCACTCTTTTCTCAAAGTCATATCAATCTGTATACCCACCATCAGGTAGGAATACCAGATACATTAACTTATGATAAAGTTTTATTCTCACTACATTAAAGATATCGTATCTTCCTATATTATATTTGATATGTTCTTGTGATACTTAAGTTTTTTTTTACCCTGACTGCTGCTAATATTTTCTCTTCGTACTATATTCTTCAATTTTAAAATATGTTTAGGTGTGGCTTTTAAACTTTGTTTGCTTTTTCCCCTGTGATTAGTGCATTTTATCTTTTGTAAAAATTTTTGGCTCTTTTTCTTTAAATTTATCTTTGTCCTTTCCCCCTCCATCTGAATTATTGATTCAAAGTGTATTAAGCCTTCTCTTCCCCTTTTTATCACTATTTCATTCATATTTTCTGAAAATGTAGATCTTTATAATTCTAGTTGTTTTGAAATAATTTATAGTAATTTAATTTTATCACACAAAACATTACCAAGGTAACCAAACATTCTCAAGCAGAAACTTTATTACTTTATTACTTATTTTATCAATTGTGTTTACATCTTCAGTTAGAATTTGTTCATACCGTTTTTCAGGCTTTTAGAAATATGTTTTATCACATTTTCTCAGCACTTTTATATGCTGTCCTGACAGATAGCTTGCATGTCATATTACAAGAAATGGAGAGCACATGTATAATTTATCATTGCTGTATTTTTGGCTAATTCACTTTGGCAGGTACTTTATGAATATATGTAGCTTTTAATCTTACTTTACCTGGTTATGTTACTTAGTTTTATCTAACTTTTTCAAATATATAGATATCAAGCTAATACTTGTACTGCAATGATCTGCTCGAATATTAAAGCAGCAGTCCCCAACCTTTTTGGCACTAGGGACCAGTTTCGTGGAAGACAGTTTTTCCACAGTTGGGAGGCAGGGATGGTTCAGGCGGTAATACGAGCGATGGGGAGCAATGAGGGGCGGCAGATGAAGCTTCGCTAGGTCACCCGCCACTCACCTCCTGCTGTGCGGCCCAGTTCCTTACAGGCGTGGACCCATACCATTCCACGGCCTGGGGGTTGGGGACCCCTGTATTAAAGCATATCCAAAATTGTTTTAAGGGAAAAATTCTGATTTATCTGTCCCAGAGCAATGACAATGTTCAGTTACCAAGAAGAAATAAATTATTATTTCACACTAGAACAGCTAACCTATGATCTGCCTCTCTAGTTTTCAATATTTCTCCTTTGAATTAATTTTTATGTTTGTTTATTGTTTGTTTATAAATGTGACCTTAGTTTGCAGAGTTCTAGATTTAAAAAAACAGTTTCATCCCCCCAAAAATATGCATTTGGAAATTTTATGATAGGCAGGCAGGATTCTGCAGGAACCATAAGAAAACCACATAGCTTTGAAAACTTATTGGCAGGGACAGGAAGGTAATATAAGCTGACAAGAGATTTGCGTGAAAACAAATGGTGGTATTGCAAAAAGGAAAATAATTTACAAGTCTTGGGGATTTACTGCATACAACTTGAGGTAAACTTAAATCAAACTTTAACAATAGTTCACCAAATAGTAAGAACTTTCTGAGGAAGAAGCTTAAAATTTCCTGAAATGATATGAAAGTTGGTCATCTGAAACCAGTTAATTTATAAATATTATCATAATGTTTATAATGCAAATTCACCAAGTATATACATGCATACCTTAAATCAGAAAAAAATTGAAAATGGTTCCATTTTGAGTGCTACTGAATTTACTAGAAAGTTAATCCCATTTTTTGCTCTTTTATTCTTTTTGAGCATGTACATTTTTTCCATATCTAGTTATCCTGTAAAATAAGAAAGCTAAAGTCAAAGTAAAAATAGTTGAAAGAATATATGAAGCATTATCACTGTTTTATTTCACATCTAAACCAGGGCAGACCTAAATGATATATCTTCACTTATGATAAAAAGAGAGCAGCTGCTGTAACTTAATTATCTTGCCCTTCACAGCAGCAGCCTTAATTAGGACACTGCTAATTAATGTAGTATTATTCCAGAGGGCTAAATAGAATAAACTTCTTTGAATTTGACCTGAAAGGATAAGTCATGAACTGTACAATTTTGAGAACTTGAAAGGCTCAATTTAAAAATTCAACATCTTTTTAAAACATTCTGAAAAAAATAAAAACGCAAATTTCCCAGTTTACAAAATACAAGGGCATTTCCTTAATAACCCAACTGTCTTCTTTAATCAATAAAATATATTCTCACTAACTGTAAATATTTTAATATTTGCAAAATTTAGCATATGTAAATATACTGAAATAAGTTAATGTAGACCATAAAATGTGTTTTCATTAAATTATATAAATCTGCTAAATAAACAAATCCTAGTACATCACATTAAATCCCACTTAAAATTAAAGATAGAAAATTCTAAAATTATATTTTAAGTAGAAACCTCATTTTGATATACTATAATTAAACATCCAATAGGAAAGGAAATAATTTAAAATCCCATCAAATCAAGTATGCATCATATTTCACAATGCCTGAAATTCCACTCTCTCTCTTTTATAGGATGTGGCAGTTGTAGTTAGTAAAAATAAACTTTACATGTTCATAGGTGGCGTCTAGTCTTAATCAGCCATCTGCTTTTCAAAAATTATTCAAGACTATAAAGAAATACCTGGCATACAGAACCAATCTCATTAATGTATTTTTAATTAAGAAAACATTATAAATGCCTTTTAAAACAGCCTCACCAGGAATATATCCATATCCATATAATATGCGTTTAACCTATATATATTATACATATATATAAAATATGAACATCTGTCTATCCATCTATCTATCATCTGCTCTTTGGTTGCATAATTCCATGAAGGAAGAATAAAAGGTACTTTGTCTTATGCTACATTTTGTTGGTTTTATTAAACAATTTGGGCACAATCTTAGAGTAGATGAAAATTTAGAGCTAAAACCATCATGATTATATTTGAGTGAAGAACATTACTTATGAAGCTCAGGGAATTTAATTACACTTTCCTTCCCAACCCCTCAAAAATGCTCCAGCAAAACAATATGAACAACCCATTACTGATCCCCCAAGAACTCAAATCTACATTTGTGGATAGATGCATATTTTATACCTTATATCTTTAAGAGGCCGCTCAGGATCCATACATATCCAAATTATAACAAAGAATAGTTGGAAAACTAAAAGAAAGTGCTTCAAAAGTAAATGTTCTTTTTCTCGCAACAATGTAATTTTAAAGTTTTAGTTTTGTTGTGCTGATGGAAATGTTTATATTTCTGTAATTATTCAAGACCATTGCCAGTGTTAAGATCCCCAGATTGATAAAGGTGAGAATAGACTTTTAATGAATAAGGAATAGAGGCCCTTTTAAAGTTATAGTATGTGAAGTTGCAGTAAGTTGAAGCTGGATTATATGAACCATGTTTTCCCACAATGAAAACATAATCATATATCGTATATATTACCTATTATATATACTATTATATATACATTATAATATTTTTAAAGGACTGCATAAATTTTATGTAGAATAAAAAAATAATGTACTTGCATACCTTTGAAGTGGCTGAATTTATCCAAAAATAGAAGGTCTAATTTTATAACTAAATAATTTAATGTGACATGTTATGATTAAGAAACACTCTGATTACTTTCTTCCAAATATTGTCCAATATTTGAAGGAAAATAATTGATTATAAACGAACAATAATATTAAAACTCACTGTTTCTGTGATATAAGCATAAATATAATCAACTTTGAGGGTAACTTGTGGACACATGATCCTGGCAGGAAATAAATGGCATACTCAAATGGAATTACTAAGGAGAATTTAATGAAGAGGCTCTTTATGTAATAGTGGGCTGGGTTAAGATAAACCAACAAGGACTATCTCCCAGGATGAATCTTCTGCGGGAAAGTTAGTCCTATCCCTAGACCTGAAGGGAGCATTACCAGAACCTGGAATGATTAGCAGTGAATCTGCCTAGTGTGCTGTGTTTGCTGTTGGAGGAATACAATCATCACCACCCCATAGTTCAGAATAAAGAGGAAGTTGAGGGCTGTGAATGGATATACTCCTAATGAAGGCCATATTGCTTCACTATCAGCTTCTGTTGGTAAATACCCAATTTTGGCTTTATGACTGAACCTAATTGAAAGTCAGAGAGCAAGGGAGACTCTTTATGTAATCCGTAAAGATCTTGGAGCAGAGTATACCGTGGAGAGGAATAGGATAGAGAGAGGATTTGGGATAAATGGAGAATATTCCAACTCAACCTGGCATCACTTTATTACTTTCAAAATTCTTACATTCTTTGTTTTTTGAATTTCTGAATTTTATTTTATTTATTTTTTATACAGCAGGTTCTTATTATCTATTTTATACATATTAGTGTATACATGTCAATCCCAATCTCCCAATTCATCCCACCACCACCATCCCCACTTTCCCCCCTTGGTGTCCATACGTTTGTTCTCTACATCTGTGTCTCTATTTCTGTCCTGCAAACTGGTCCATCTGTACCACTTTTCTACGTTCCACATATATGCGTTAATATACAATATTTGTTTTTCTCTTTCTGACTTACTTAACTCTGTATGACAGTCTCTAGATCCATCCATGTCTCTACAAATGACCCAATTTCATTCCTTTTTATGGCTGAGTAATATTCCATTGTGTATATGTACCACATCTTCTAATGCTTATATTCTTTTTCACTTTTCAAATTTCAAAAGTCAAACACAGGTAGAAATTAGTGGTTATGCTATGAACGTTACTGCTTCACACAGGATACAGATCCACTGTTGTACACATCTATTTTGCCTTTATGGCAACTAGACATGGACTGTCTAATCTGATTCCCATTATCCTGCAAGAAATTCAATTAGTAAGGCTTCTTGGAAAAAAAAAAAAAGGTTGTGCTTTCTGGTTCTCTCTGGTTGCTCAGGACAAATTGTTCCAACAAATAAATGCCAGATATTAAAAAAACAAACAAATAAAAACCAAGCAAAAATTAGAAATCAAATAATTTTACTTTTTGCTGGAAAAAAAATACAATATGATAATATATGAAAAACCTAAACATATTTCCCATTATCTATTGAAAAATTGTAATTCAGAGGAAATCTGACTGAATTTGGAAAAATAATTTGTACTCCTATGCTTTTCTATCTTTAGGTAGGAATAATGAAAAAAAATTTTTAATAAAAATAAAAAATTGTTACATCACATTTGGAGGCATCTCACATGGCAAAACAAGTAATTCAAATAGCTGCCAACACAATGAAATCTGTAAATGTAATACCAAAGCTACAGAAAAGTTAATTTTTAAAGTCACAATTATGGCATTGTTCTAATAATCCTAATAGTGAAGCCTGGAATCATAAGCAGTTCATTAGAACATTCGTGAATCCAAGTCAATATATTGTAGCAGCAAGCAATGGGGTAAATAGAAAAACTATGGCTGCATCTTCTTTGCAGTTCGATGATTGCCTCTATAGTTGGGGCAACTACCTTGTAACTGATCAGTTAGCTCTTCTTGTTCAACACCAAGGGGATGCCTATAGCAGAGGACTCGGCAGATTTGATATGAAAGCAGCCCAGACTAGAGACTGTAGTTTCCCCAGCTTACTTTCTTCTGCTGTCACAGCGCACACACTACTCCACAGCAGAACAGTGATTAGTACCATTCAGAAATGAATGATAAATCAAAAAAGGACTATTGCAAGAATCATGACGTTTCAAAGAATAATAAGAAGGAAAAGCACAAATAAGAAAAGATAGTTGTGGATACATGACAGAAGAATTTCGCCATAATGTAAAATGTCCAATAAATGTACATTCATGTGTTCAAATCATGTAAGACTACTATGTTTCCTTCAAATAAAAGCTCAAGGCTTGGGTACAGCAGATCAGAAAGGTGAAATGGGTAACATTTGAGTTAATGTATAAGCTGGTAGAGTTCAGAGGGAAAAAAAAAAAAGAGTAAGAAACATAAAATAGAACAATCGAGAAACAATACAGTTAAGAGGTAAGACCATGGAATCTGAAGTCACACTTCTTGAATGAAATACTGAGTTTGCCACTTGTTAGCTTTCTGACCTTGAGCAAGTTACTTGTTCTCATTGTGCCTGCATTTTCTGATTATAATAGTACTACTTGATATGGTTGGTGTAAAAATTCAATGAATTAATATATTTCAGTGCTTAAAACATTGTCTGGAACATGGTAAAATTATATTTGGTATTTATACTTCGTTACAAATATCATAGCCAGATGGACACTGCCACACATGCTTCAGATGAAGATACCAGAGGAAAAAATAGAGCTTGGGAAATATAGAACTTATGAGCTCTTCTTTAAAAAGTAAAATGAGGAGCTTCCCTGGTGGTGCAGTGGTTAAGAATCCTACAGCCAATGCAGGGGACACAGGTTCGAGCCCTGGTCTGGGAAGATCACACATGCCACAGAGCAACTAAGCCCGTGTGCCACAACTACTGAGCCTGCACTCTAGAGCCCACGAACCACAACTACTGAAGTCCGCCTGCCTAGAGCCCATGCTCTGCAACAAGAGAAGCCACTGCCGTGAGAAACCCGCGCATCGCAACGAAGAGTAGCCCCCGCTCGCCACAACTAGAGAAAGCCCACACACAGCAAAGAAGACCCAACACAGCCAAAAAAAAAAAAAAAGTTAAAAAAAAAAATTGAATTTTATGAGCACAAAATACAGCCTTTCAAATTAATCAAGCTAGTATCCATAGGACAGAAAAAGCATAGTAACAAAGGACTGTGGGATATACATCAAAGTTAACTGAATACTGAACTAAATGAAGACAACTGTAGATACTATTCTCACAGAAAAATGTTAAAATGATAAATATCATGCAGAAGGGTTAAAAACTATCAAAAATAAAGAAGTGGAATGGAAAAGAAGTGGAAATATGTCTATTTCACCAGCTTTCATATATAGGACTCAACAGTTACTTCATAGCTGTTCATTCAGTAAATATTTATTGAATTCATATCCATGTGACAAAGCCTGTAAGTATTTGAAAATACAGTATTGAACAAGGTAGGAAAAATCTACAATTTCATGATGTGTGTTTGCAATGGAGAGATATAGAAAATAAATACATAAAATATCATTTTTATATTAAAACTTCACTGAATTCACTTTCTTTACAAAACTTAATATTGTCAAATTTTTCATTTTTGACAAAGGAATGTCTGAAATAGTATGTCATTTGTCTCTTGTTAGCTCTCTGACCTGGAACGGTGTTCTCCTTTGCCTATGTTTTTGATGATACTACTACTGTTTGGTAGGATTATTGTGAAAATTAAATGAATTCATATATTTAGTGCTTAAAACATTGGTCTTGATTAATATTTCCCACATTAGTAGTAAAGTTTAGTATCTTTTCATAATATTGTTCCCTAAATGTTTTTCTTCCTCTTTGAAATCCTGTTCATGTTCTTACCTCTTTTTATATTGGGTGATTATGACTTTCTTATTTGTTTGTAGACGTTCTTCATATATTGTTAATACAAACCAATACCAAAAGAACTAGGTTGTAATTTTTATAAAGTCAAATTTTGACAATTTTTAAAATAGCTTTTTTTTTTTTGAAGCAACACTTTAATACCACAAGGTCTGAATAATATTTCTTAACAAAATCTTTAAATATTTTGTTTTATGTTAAAAATCAAAACACGTGTGTAAACTGTATTTTGGGGGTTATTAGTGATTTATGGATTTAATTGCATTTTTCTTATATGAGTATTTTTTTATTTCAGACTTTAATTATGTAAGAATACCTCTTTCTTCAATTGATCTGCTAAGTTACCTTTGCAACTTTAATTTTCCATATATATCTAGGTTTTCTCAGGGCTTCTTTCTGTTCATTGGTCAATATATTAATTGCTTTATAAGCACTATACTGTCTTAATTACTATACCTTTATGATAAAACCTTATATCTGATGTGATAATCTCTCTTCTCTGTGCTCTTCCTTTTCAGAAGGAATCTGAATTCTTTTTGCCCTTTATTTAACATTTAGGGTAATGTATATTTGGATTTGAATGCATGTTTTCATAAGGTTAAGGAATTTCCCTTTTATTACTAATTTACTAAGTTAATTCCTACAGATTTGTGATGTCGAGTAGGATGGAGAAGGTTGTGGCAGAACAACATTCCCTATAGGAAATGGAAAAGTGAGACAAAATATCAATATCATGTGTTTAAAGGCATCCAATAGCTAAAGCATCAAGGACTAGAGTGGATAAGTTAGTATAGAGAAGAAATCTGCAGAGGTGAGCTGTGATCTGCTGGGGTACCCTTTGTTTGTTTACCCATTCTTTGTTTCTTACCTGCTTCTTTTTCTATTGTTCCAGCCACCTTTTACACTTGTTCTGTGCCTAAGGTTAAACTGTACCATGTTTCCCTTTTCTCTTCAGAGGAGCTTGTCACTGTCAAGAACTTAGAATGGTCTGAGATTGCATGATGCTTCAAAGCTACCTAGTTAGCCTTCCATGTTTTCATAGATGCTTACAGAAGACATAAGATACTTGGGTCAGAGAAAAAGGGTTTTATTACTTATGACACAGCAGGCAGTATGAGCTTCATGTTTGTATTGGTTCCCCTGACTCCCCTCCCTAAGTTCATTGGTAGTGATTTAGAACTAGACCAGGCGGATGCTGTGCATACAGTGGATTTGTGTGGCAGCTGAGGAACACTGAGCTTAAGCAACTTCCAAACTTACAAGTGAGCTGCTGGCAAGTCTTCCCATTCTTCCTTTCTGCAGAAGGACCTTCTTTTTTTACTCTGGAAAGTGAGCAAATGGTCTCTGGTGAGGGAACAGAGAGGTCTTTATAATCTGAGCAAATTGGCTTAATGCCTAAACATAAAGAACTGTGAGAGACACATGGAGAATTGACGACTAATAGTCAATGTGGAATTGACTTTGGAATGCTGTTCAGCTGTTTGCCATGCAACTCAACTCTCTGTTGACCTAAAGAAAAGTTATGATTTTCTAGATTATGTTTTTTACCTCATTCCTAGAATGGGAATTATATTTCTTGTAGCTTTCTACATCCTAGGGTGAAAGAGAAGATTGCTATCAGACTTTTTAAGTTTAGCCTTTCCAGGAGGTGTGTGTATCACCATAACATGTACTTCCACTTATATGTGTATTTATATGTGCATATTGATTATACATTTATACACATGTATATTTAGGTGTATATGTATTTTAAGATTTTGACAGAAATTACAAAATAAATAATGTAAATATAAAAACTCCTTTAATGTTTTCAAGTACGTTACCCTAATAAAAATAAACAACCTAACCTTATACCTTAAATAACTAGAGAAGGAATAACAAACAAAACCCTAAATTAATAGAAGGGAAAATAAAGATAAGAGCAAAAATAAATGAAATAGAGACTTAAAAAAAAACATGAAAAAGAGCAATGAAACTAAGAGGTGGTTCTTTGAAAAGATAAAAAAATGATAAACCTTTAGCCAGACTCATCAAAAAAAAATTAAAAAGACCCAAAATAAAATGAAAAATAAAAGAGAGGCTACAACCATAAATGCAAAGGATCATAAGAGATTACACTATTAAAATGACAGCCTAGGGCTTTCCTGGTAGCACAGTGGTTAAGAATCTGCCTGCCAATGTAGGGAACATGGGTTTGAGCCCTGGTCCAGAAAGATCTCACGTGCTGCAGAGCAACTAAACCCGTACACCACAACTAACGAGTCCGTGTGCCACAACTACTGAAGCCTGCGTGCTTAGAGCCTGTGCTCTGCAACAAGAGAAGCCACCAAAATGAGAAGCCTGCACACCTCAACGAAGAGTAGCCCCTGCTTGCCGCAACTAGAGAAAACCCGCGCACAGCAATGAGGACCCAACGCAGCCAAAAATAAATAAATACAAAATAAATAAATTTTTTAAATTTAAAAAATAAATAAAATGGACAACCTAGAAGAAATGGAAAAATTGCTAGAAATGTACAATCTCCCAAGACTGAATCAGGAAGAAATAAAAAATGCGAACAGACAAATTACCAGTAATGAAATTGAATCAGTAATCAAAAAAACTCCCAACAAACAGAAGTTCAGGACCAGATGGTTTACAGGTGAATTCTACCAAACATTTAAAGAAGAGTTAACACCTACTACCTATCCTTCTCAAACGATTTCAAAAATTGCAGGGAAAGGAAAGCTTCCAAACTCATTCTACAAGGCCAGCATTACTCTGATAATAAACCAAAGACACCACAAAAATAGAAAATTGCAGGCCAGTATTGTTGATCAACATATATGTAAACATTCTCAAAAAATATTAGCAAGCCAAATTCAAGAATACTTTAAAAGTATCATACACCATCAAGTGGCATTTATCCCAGGAATGCAAGAGTGGTTCAGTATTCACAAATCAATCAATATGATCCATCACATTAACAAATTAAAAATAAATATTATATGATTATCTTAATAGATGCAGAAAAAGCGTTTGACAAAATTCAGATCCATTTAAGATAAAAACTAAACAAAATGGATATAGAGGTAACATATCTCAACATTATAAAGGCCATATATGACAAGCCCACAGCTAACATCATACTCAGCAGTGACAGCTGAAAGCATTTCCTCTAAGATCAAGAACAGGACAAGGATGCCAACTCTCTTCAGTTTTATTCAACATAGGTATTGGAAATCCTAGCCACAGCAATTGTACAAGAAAAAGAAATAAACAGATCCCAAGTTGAAAAGGAAAGAGTAAAACTTCTTTTTGCAGATGGCCTGATACTATATATAGAAAATCCTTAGGATACCACCAAAAGACAATTAGAATTCATCAATGAATTCAGTAAATTTGCAGGATACCAAATAAGTATACAGAAATTTGTTGCATTTTTATACACTAACAACAAACTATCAGAAAGGATAATTAAGAAAACAGTCCCATTTACAACTGCATCAAAAAGAATAAAATACTTATGAATAAATCTAAGGAAGTGAAAGACCTGTACTCAAAAAACTATGAGACACTGATGAAAGAAATTGAAGATGACACTAACAAATGGAAAGATATACTGTGTTTCTGGACTGGAAAAATTAATATGTTAAAATGACCATGCTACCCAAGGCAATCTACAGATTCAATTATACCAATGGTAGTTTTCATAGAACTGAAACAAATCATTCTAAAATTTGTATGGAAACACAGAAGACCCCCAGTAGCCAAAACAATCTTGAGAAAGAAGAACAAAGCTGGAGGTATCAACCTCTCTGATTTCAACTATACTACAAAGCTACAGTCATCAAAACAGTATCGTGTTGGCACAAAAACAGACACATAAATCAATGGAACAGAATAGAGAGCCCTGAAATGAACCCATGCTTATATGAGCAATTAATCTATGACAAAGGAGGCAAGGATATACAGTGGTTAAAAGACAGCCTCTTCAGTAAGTGATGTTGGGAAAACTGGACCACTACATGCAAAAGAATCAAACTGGACCATTTTCTTATACCATGTAAAAAACAAACTCAAAGTGGATTAAAGAGTTAAATGTAAGTCTCAAAACCATAAAACTCCTAGAAGAAAACATAGGCAGTAAGCTCCTTGACATTGGTCTTAGCAATATTTTTCTGGATATGTCTCCTCAAGCAAAGGCAACAAAAGTAAAAGAAATGAATGGAACTACATCAAACTAAAAAGTTTTGCACAGTGATGGAAACCATCAACAAAATGAAAATTTAGCTAACTGAATGGGAGAAGATGTTTACAAGCCATATAGCTGATAAGGGGTTAATATCCAAAATATACAAAGAACTCATACAACTCAATGTCAAACAACATAATTTAAAATGAGCAGAGGAACCAAATAGACATTTTTCCAAAGAAGACATACAGCTAGCCAACAGGCACGTGAAAAGATGCTCAACATCACTAATCATCAGAGTAATGCAAATCAAAACTGCAGTGAGATATGACCTCACACCTATCAAAATGGCTGTTATCCAAAAGACAATAAATAACAAGTGCTGGCGAGGAGGTGGAGAAAATGGAACCTGTGTGCACTGTTGGTAGGAGTGTAAATTGGTGCAACCACTATGAAAAACAGTATGTATGTTCCTGAAAAAATTATAAAGAGAAGTACCATACAATCCAGCAATTCCACTCCTGAGTATTTACCTGAAGAAAACAAAACCGCTAATTCAAAAAGATATATGTACCTCTGTGTTCACTGAAGCATTATTCACGGTAGCCAAGATATGAAAGCAACCTAAGTGCCCATGAATGGATAAAGAAGATGGTATATAGATATAGATATGGATATAGATATAGATAGATATAGATATAAATATACACACACACACAATGGAATACTACTCAGTCATAAAAAAGAATGAAATGTTGCCATTCAAAGCAACATGGATGGACCTAGAAGGTATTATGCTAAGTGAAATAAGTCAGACAGAGAAAGACAAATACTGTATAATTTCAGTTATATGTGGCATCTAGAAAACAAAACAATGAACAAACATAACAAAACAGAAACAGATTTACAGATAAAGAGATCAAACAAATGGTTGCCAGAGGGGAGTGTGGTGGGGAGAGGAGAGAAACAAGTGAGGAGTATTCAAAGGTACAAACTTCTAGTTAGAAAATTAGTGAGTCACTAGTATGAGATGTACAATGGGAGGAATATAGTCAATAATACTGTAATATCTTTGTACGATGACAGATGGTAACTAGACTTATCATGGTGATCATTAGAAAGATATAGAAATATTGAATCACTATGTTGTATGCAGTGTTGTAGGTCAATTCTACTTCAAAAACGAACAAACAGACAAACAAAGTCCTAGATCAGATTTGTGGTTACCAGAGGTAGGGGTTGTGTTAGGAGGAATTGAATGAAGGTAGTTAAGAGACACAGACTTCCTGTTGTAAGATAAATAAGTACTAGGGATGTAATGCACAACATAATTATGATTAACACTGCTGTATTTTATATATGAAAGCTGTTAAGATAGTAAATCCTAAGAGTTCTCCTCACAAGGAAAAAAATTTTTTTCTTTTTCTTTTATTTTGTGTCTATATGAGATGAGAGATGGTCACTAAACTTATTGTGGTCATCATTTCATGATATATGTAAGATCATTATGCTGGACACCTTAAACTTATGCAGTGCTATATGTCAATTATATCTTAATAAAACTGGTAGGAAAAAATTTTTAATAAAAATGAAAACGCCATCTGCATATTTTTGGTGATGGAGCTCCATTTACAGTTCACAAGGAAATGGAAAAATACAGTTGTAGCTTTATCTTCTCTTAATGTTTTAAGGTCATAAAAGTATCCAAAGAAAACATAGAAGAATGCTTTGTTAATAAAATATCTTTATGTTTTTAAAACCAATCCAAAATATTATAATCTACATTTAATAGGTACTGGATCTTTTTATTACCTCTAAGTTAAAATTGTCCCTTCTGTCACAGCCACTCTACCAAAAGTCCAAAGATAAGCAATAACTTGAGAAAAATATTTGATAAAGACCTTCAAAAAACAAACAAACAAACAAGAACCCTGATGGGATTAATATCTACTTAGTACTACAGATTAATGAAAAATAAATAGTACAGTAGATATTGGTAAAAATATAACACATTTTTTATAATATACATTAATATTCATTAGACATAAAAATTTGTCACCTTTACTGTCATGTTAATGCATAGGAAAGCAAGAATCAGATATAATTTTTATCCTTTCATATTGCCAAAATATACAATCAATATGTTTGTATTTGAAGGCTGACACAAATGGGTGCTCTCATATGTAGTCTGGTTGAATATGAATTGGCAGCCTTTTTTGAAGAGGAATTTTTCTAATATTTATCCAAATTTTCAATTTTTATAAAATAATGGCAGAATTCAAGTTGAAGACAAATAAGTTATAATTTTATTCTCTCCAGATTTGCAAAAAATCATAAAATCTAACATGACCAAATTATGGCACACATACAATGCAGTGGGATTTATTCCTGTACTGCTATGAAATTGTTAACGGTGTAATCATTTTGGTTAACAGTTTGCCATCGTAAATTTCAAGATGCTAATCCCCTAAACCCCAGCAATTCTACTCTGTGGAATGTATCTTAAATTATGCACCAGATGTATTCAAAAATGTTTAGAACAGCATTATTCGTAAAGACTAAATGATAAATATAAAACAGAATTGTGGTAGCAACATGCAGTGGATTACTACAAAGTAATGGAAATAGATGAAGTACAACCATACACAATCAGATGCACAATTCTTAGAAATAAAATCTTGAGTTAAATATCCAAGGCACAATATGATTCTATGTATGTAAATTTTAAAAACCGGCCAAAGTGAACACTATATTGAGATATTGATTAGGCATGCATGTAATGGATATGATGTCAAGCTCTAAAAAAAAAAGCAAAGATATAATTATCACTAATGTCAGGATGGTAGTAAACTTCGGAGGACAAAAGTGTGTCTTGATGGAAAAGGTTACACTGGGAGTTTCTAAAGTGGTACTTTTTTTTTTTTTGGCCATGCCATGCGGCTTGCGGGATCTCAGTTCTCTAATCAGGGATTGAATTAGGCCACAGCAGTGAAAGCCCAGAATGCTACCCACTAGACCACCAGGGAACTCCCAAGGGGTACTCTTTTTGATAAGGCACTCATATTTTACATCTTCTTAAATATGATTGAAGTATTATTTGAAAATAAGATTAAAAGGTGAAGAATGTGGGAAAATGTCATTGTCAAATAGATAGAAGATGATGGGGATTTATTTTGTACTGCTACAGATGGCAGATCTAGTCGTTGGATAAAATTTAGAAGGAATGAAAATTTTCTTTCTTAGAAATAGGGATGTTATATAAGTCAGATGTCTTTGTTTGCCGGGAGCATCTTACAGCAACTTGACAGTATTACTTTTCTAAAAAAATTAGACTTTGCAAACTCATCCATACATCCCATGGTTTCTGTCCTGGACTATTTGCAAAAGCCTTTAAATTGGTCTCTCTGCCCCTCTTCTTGCACTTCTCATAGTCCTTTCTCTACTCATCTGTTTGAATTATCTTTGAAATAATACATCAGGTCCTATAACCACTGCTAATAAACTAATATGTTACCCATCGCAAAAATAATTTTTAAATTCTTACTATTGCCTAAAAAATACCATACATGATTTCTTGCTCCAGAGAGAGAGAGAGAGAAAGAGAGAGAGAGAGAATAAAAGAAATACGGGGAGAAAGACAGAGGAGAGAGAAAGTACAGAAGAGGAAGGAGAAGAGGGAAAGTGGAATGAGCAGGAAGAGTGGGGAAGAAGAGAGAACTCAGAAGATCTACACCTTTATGGGTTATTCATATATTATATTATGAGCATTATGTTTGTAAACAAAGGAATTGGATGCAATGTAAACAACAACAAAAAATAGTTTGGAAGTTATGGGAATTTGACAGAGCAAACGAATGGAGAAAAACATATGAGTGTTCCCTAAACACTTTTCATTTCAATTTATACGTATTTTTTTAGATAAATTGAAATATGTCCTGTTTCTACAATAAGCCAAAGAATTAGCAAGCTCTCAGTCACAGTGATGTGGTCTTTCTCTCATAATAAGGGTGGTTTTTAGAAACAATGGATCATGTTGGCCAGTTACTGTCAGAATGAACAGCTCAATAACAATGTTAAAATCAGAATTGTTGATACTGGCAGAGTCTTTTTTGTATCCAGATGGATAATACTAAACCAGCCTATCAGATTAATTCCTTTCATGTTAACGAGGTAACATTTTACGGTTTTTCATCTTGACAAACACATCGAAATGCTGTTTGACTGAAAAATAATTTTTAAAAGCCATTCTTCATTTATTGTGTTTGTATATGTTTTGTTTTTATGTTTACTAATGCCTGATTTCTCCTACCTTCAGGCCATTTCATTGCAATATGATTTCTATAGGTTATGATAATAGATCCTGGGGTTTAAATTTGGAGCTGGTGTCAACATTTTTATTAGCAAGTCTGAGTATTCCTGGCCTGGCCTGGCCTGACTCGTTTGGCATTTGCAGACCAACGCTGCACAATCACGGTGATCGGTTATCTATATCTCTCTTTCTATTTTTAACTGACTGTGCATTATTGTAATATATCCTGCCTACCTCATTCATCTATTCCCATCATCCATAATTTATTACTTGACTTTTATTCCTATGTCTTTAATGATTTCATTGTATTTTATATATTATTGGAAGTTCACTAAAAATCTTATTTGTATGTAGCTTGGCATTTATTGGGGTTCACACTTTCAAATAACCTCATGAATGAAGGGCACAGGTAAGAAAACTAACAGAAACATGAACATGTAAAAAAGCATATGGGGTATTTTCCTTGGCAAATGAGGCTCTTATTTTTATATAACACATTACTGACACTAAAAGGGTTAAATAGAGTTGTTACATGGAATAGTCTTAAGGAAGCTGAATCAACATATTCAGAGCACTGTGGATACACTAATTGAAATAGTGACACATTTTACTAAATGGACCAAAAAATCCCTCAAAATAACTTCACTGATTTTTTTCAGGGTCTAAGTCATTTGTATGGGAATATTTACTCTTAGAATATAAACTTCTTTCAGGTGGGAAGCCATTCTAATTCATCTCCTTATCCACTCTAACATCTAACACATTAACCTATAAATCATTTAAACCAGTATTCTAAGAACTGTCATTATTAGCACTAATAAAGCAAATAAAGGAGATTTATTGAGCTCTACAATGTGCCAGACACATGTTTTGCATGCTTTAGTTAATTTAAAATTCATAGCAACTTTATTAAGTAGGTACTATTATCAATCTTATCATACTAAGGTTGTTATGTAACATGCTGAAGTCACATAGTTAACAAAATCGCAGTAAATTGCATGCCGTGCTTAAAAAAGGAACTCTTTGCAATGTGAATTTCCGAAAGAGAGTTAGAGGCATTTTTGAACAATACTGAGTTGACTGGGCAAAAATGGGAAAGGGTGAGCTATCATTATCCCTTCATTTAACTAGGTGTTGGGGACTCTGGCCAAAGTCATCATAAGGAGGTAGTAATAAAAAAAAGTTGTTCTGACCTTTTTCCTGGTTGTGCCTTTGTTCTGAAAGTTTGATATTATTTTATCAGTAAGAACCTGTTTATAATCAGATGGATTTTTAAAAAAAAAAACAATTCAAGTAATTACTTTTTGTTGTTTTTGTTTGTGTGTGAACTGTAATTTTACTTATCTTAAATGAATAGGTGCTTCCTCAAGTAAATGAATTTTTTCAATAGATAAGGGAACACAGAAAATGATGAGATTGCCAAAGAAGGACGGCAGTATTAGAAATGAGATGATAATTAATGCTCAGCCAGAAACTCTTTACTGTCTTGAACAGCTTAGGAATTAAGACGCAGTTTTAAATAAAATTGATGTTGAAAAAGTAAAATATTGTCTTTGACATTACTTCATATGTAAGTTATCAAAAAAGAAATTATATAATTGCTGGATGTGCATATTAAACACTTGAGTTTCCTATTTAGCAATGAATGGCTTAATCCAAAACCGAGGTATCATTTTTTCTTCAAATGAATATCAACTTTTGAACCATGTCTTTGTTCTTAAATAATTGAAAAGAAATTATCTCTTAATTATTATATCAATTATGCATTTTTACTCAGCTTATTGTAAACAACTATTTAATTAAACTTACCCTAAATCATCCTTATCCAGGAACAATAGCCTAGTGAACTGGAATGAACATAATACCTACTAATATTTACTGAGATGCTAAACCCTGTTTGTTATTAATCATTTGGCCTTTGATAAGTTATTTAGCATATCTGAGTCTTGCTTCCTTCACATATGCAATTCAAGGATGAGATTTTAAGCACTGAATAAAATGATTATCAATTCCACGAATTATTGGGAACACCTATTTTCCCCCAATTTATTAATCACTCACACACACCATGCACATCCTCCTACACACAGATCATGGTTTCATAATTCATTATGAGTAGACAGATATCACTGACAGAGGCCTTAATAAATCTTTGTGGTTTCATTGTGTTCTCAATTAGCATCCATCATGTCATGTTTGATTTTAAGGTGCAGATCCATTTATCAGTTGTTTCATGAGACCAGGTTGATGTAAGGGTTAGCTTTCTTCTAATATCAGATAACCATTCAATTAAATAATATTTGCTCCTATCTTTTAGTTAAATATTGACATTCACTGAACTTGTTCCAAGTTAAAATTATTATCATACTTTGACCCTTATATTTTAAGTAAGGCCCTTTCAGCTCTACAATTCCAATACAAGTTAATGTTTAACAGTTACTTTGTATAACTCTACTAAATTTGAAAAGGGTTTGAGCCTTTAGCATACACTGGTATCAAGTTTAGATGCACAGGCTTGTAATTTTCTTGTTGTTATTTATTTATCTATTTTTGGTATATCCATATATACAGACATTATTAAGTGTAGTTTGACGGTCGACAGGCTTCTTCTGCCATCCTTTGAAGTTTTGTCTTAATTTTGAATCAATTCCATAGATTCTCATCTCCTTTTAATAGTTGTGTGAATTTAAATTTTAGGACTATGAAAGCAAGAAATATGTTGCATACAACCATTACGCATGTAGGTCTCATGCATTTCTGGTAATCAAATGAAAATTAACAAAGTTAAAATTAAAGGTCAACTGTCATCATATTTTCCAAGATACTGTCTAAATTTAAGGAAAACATATAAATGTAAATTGTTATTGTTGATCTCCCTGCCTCTACCGTGACCTCATTTCTGTCTCTTTTTAACACAACATCCTGAGTGTTCTCATATTAATACTTTAATCCAGATCATGTTACTCTTTTTTATCAAATCCTGCCATCACTTCCCATCTCATTTCTTCTTGTAAAAGACTATAAGATGTTACACTATTTGGCTTCCCATAACTCCTTGAACCTACCTACTATTTAGTTCTAGCCATCCTTTGTTCCTTGCAATTTCTCCTTAAAAATTCCTAGTAAACTCCCCACTCAGGGAATTTGCACTATTTCTTCCCTCTGCCTGGAATACTTTTTTTTTTTTTTTCCGATTTCTTCATGGTTTACTCCCTCTTATACTTTCAATTTTTGCTGCAGTGTCAGCTTCTCAGTGATAGTTTCTGTACTCTAAATAATATCTTAGCGACACTTCAATATTTCCTATCTTTTTTCCTACCTTATTTTTCATCATAGAAAATACCATCTTCTAATGTACCGGACGTCAGGTTTTGGGGATGCAAGTCTGGTTGTTGTTGTTATTTTTAACCTTGATTTCTAATTACTGTATCTTATCTGAAGCTGGAAAACATAAGCAAAATCAAACCACTTCATCTATGGAAAGCCAAGATGTGTGAAATTATATTTGTATTTTTTGTTATAGATTTGGATAATAAAGATCTTCCATATGGCACAGATCTTTTTCTTGAACCAGTCATCCTTTCATTGTGTTCATGAGCACCAATTTGGTAATGTTAGAACATCTTGTCTAAACCTTTCTCAGTTGGAGAAAATGTTCATATTCAGTGAAACAAAGCAATCACATAAATATATTTTGAATGTTTTCTGGGCAAGCCTGCTGTACTATTTTAAAAAGAAACATAACAAACAAAATATTGAAAGTATTTCCTTTTTTAAAAATATTTATTTATTTATTTATTTATTTATTTATGGCTGTGTTGGGTCTACGTTTCTGTACGAGGGCTTTCTCTAGTTGCGGCAAGTGGGGGCCACTCTTCATCGCGGTGCGTGGGCCTTTCACTGTCGCGGCCTCTCTTGTTGCGGAGCACAGGCTCCGGACGCGCAGGCTCAGCAGTTGTGGCTCACGGGCCTAGTCGCTCCACGGCATGTGGGATCTTCCCAGACCAGGGCTCGAACCCGTGTTCCCTGCATTGGCAGGCAGATTCTCAACCACTGCGCCACCAGGGAAGCCCCAAGTATTTCCATTTTTAAGACCCATTATTATTGAGAGTATTGCTAATAACCTCGCGGTCTTTAGTTGAAAATTTAAGTCAATTAAAAAGGAGGGCTTCCCTGGTGGCGCAGTGGTTGACAATCTGCCTGCCAATGCAGGGGACACGGGTTCGAGCCCTGGTCTGGGAGGATCCCACATGCCACGGAGCAACTGGGCCCGTGAGCCACAACTACTGAGTCTGCGCGTCTGGAGCCTGTGCTCCGCAACAAGAGAGGCCGCGATGGTGAGAGGCCCGCGCACCGCGATGAAGAGTGGTCCCCACTTGCCGCAACTAGAGAAAGCCCTCGCACAGAAACGAAGACTCAACAAAGTCATAAATAAATAAATAAATAAATAAATAAAAAAGAACGTGAATTTCTTTTAAAAAAAAAAAGATATGTCTGAAAGCATCTATATATTTTTCTTAAATATAAGAAAGGCCATACTCATTTTTCATATCAATAATTTATTCAACTAGGTATTTAGATTCTGATCGAGGCAGAAAATGGCAGAAAATTGTGATAAAGCATGGATATTTTCACGTGAAAAAACTGGCTTCAAAGCACTTCCTCTGCACACCAGGAAACTTTGAAATTTAATTAAAGGGCTGATTATCCCCTTAGGTATTCTGAATAGTTCTAAACAGTGAAGGGAGAAAATACACACTTTGCTTTCAATGGGCCCTCTAACTAAAAATGAATACAACTGTTTTTCGTAGTTGTATCATTGTGCTGATCATAATTAAGTTGAATACCTAAGTCATTATTAAACACTATTTTAAAAGCCTTTCCTAAATTTTTCAACAACTTACATTAAATTATTGAAAATATTGAAAATCGGTCTAAAATTTTACCAACTACAGAAATATGTTAAATAAGCCTAATTACTCATTTTTAAGTAATAGGTTATTATTATAATAATAGGTTATATAAAACTAATAGGTGTAGTTATGAGATAGCATGTATATGTATTTAATTTGTATTTGATTTATATATCTAGTATATATAGGTATGTAAATGGTTAAGTTTTCTTGACTTACAAATAATAAGCTTCAAAGCTGAGACAATTGAAAAAATTTGCTGTTATAGAATTGTAGTGTTGATGAATTCCAATCAGCAGTAACATGAAAAAATCAGGATTTTTTTCCATTTAAGTGGAGAGCATTAGTCTTCTATCATTAAACCATAATTGTATTATAATTATAAATTATAATTGAAATAATTAAATGAGGTCAATTTTAATTTTTTACTACTTTGTTTCAAATTATTTCTCCTTGTAACCAAATTGCTATCACAATTACTTTTAATTTTTTATTAGTGAAAAAATAAAGAAGTGAATTCAATATGGTATTTGGTCTAATGAAGCATACATTTCTGAAGAAGCATCATATGAATAAGTTTTGAGCTTGATTAATTACTTTTCTCTCCACTATAATCTTACTTTGTATTTTAAAAATAAACATTGGTGTATATCTTTAATAGTAACAAATCAGGATTTTCCAAAAATACCAAGAACCTTAAAATTTTTAAAAAAATACCATCCTAGATTCATGTATTCATTCATTTTCTTTTTGTATGTGGATGCGTGTAAATGCATGGTTGATTGTGGTAACTGGCATTCTACTGCACACAAAAATGAAAGTAGAGTCCACCATTTCAAAGACTCAAGTTGAGTGGCAGATAGAAAAATGGTCTCCATTATTTTCTGGGTGACTACCTTGTAAAGTGCTATGGTAAAATATAGAATGAAGGAGCACAGAAACCAGACTACACTGAAAACATAGTAAGATAAGTAAGTGGGAGGAAGCTGAACAAGCATATGCTGCCTTAAGAGGAGGAGATAAATTGTGCACTTACAAGCTGCACTGTCTCTAGGGGACTGGGAAGAGTTCCGTTCAAAAAGCTAAGCAAAGCTAAAATCCTGAAATGTCTTTATAGTCATAAAAAAATGTATAAAATGCTGAAGTCAACTGGGTAATAGTGGCAAATACATTTGCATTTTAGCTAGTTGATGAAAAATTAGAAGGAGTTTTACTGTAAAAGAAATGGGAGTTAGTGATATTAGATTAACTGAGAATGTCTTTTTCTTTTTTTTTTTAACCAATCCCATGAAATTGCTTAACTCCCTCACTCCACATCCCTTACACTGCACCAGGATGTCAATTCTTAAAAAAAAAAAACAAAAAAAAAACAGAAAGAATAAATTAATATAATGTGCCTGCTCTTGCTTAAACTTACTAAATCAGTCTAAACATTAAGTTCTTTTAGACCTGGTTTACAGTGGTCCAGTGCTGGGATATTCAAAGATCCATCCTTAGCTGCAACAGAGATGAGCTCTATGACCACTTTAAGAATCATTCTGTATTTCTGCCTAGTTTCCACATTAGACCTCACCGGTCTGCTTCCCTATCTTGTAGAGACCTTGGTATGTATGAACACAACCATTCATATATTTGAAAAATCAATTATAGTGTACCTAAAATATGCCAAGTTACATGGTAGCTCATGAGTGAGTTTGTGCATGAACCCTTTAAGAGCAGAGTCTTGGTTTCCCACAGCTCTCAGCTCTCCTGGATGTAAGCCCCACAGGTTGGGATTTCCCTACCACTTGTTGCTTTTCGCACCAGGGATGTGGGTTCTGACTAGACCACGTCTATGCCCCTCCTACCCATCTCAACGTGGCCTTTCTTTATTCCTTAGTTATAGAAAATCTGTTTTGCTAGTCTTCAGATCATTCTCAGAAGTGGTTGTCCTATGTATAGTTGTAGTTTTGGTGTGTCCCTGGGAGGTGAGGTCAGGATCCTTCTACTCCACCATCTACATCCAGAACCAAACTTTAAGCAAAATTTAAATAAGTGGAGAGATAAACTGTGCTCATGGATTGGAAGGCTTAATCATTTTAAGGTGTTATTTCTCATAAGTTATAGTTGACTCGTGAACAACATGGAGGTTTGGGGTGCCAGCCCCCCCACACGGTCGAAAATCTGCATATAATTTTACAGTCAGCTCTCTGTATTCGTGGTTCCACGTTCACAGATTCAACCAACCTTAGATCGTGTAGTACATGTTTATTGAAAAAAATCTGCATATAAGTGGATCTACGAAGTTCAAACCCGTGTTGTTCAAGGGTCCACTGTAATTTTTTTAATTCAATATAATATGAATTATAATCACAAGAGGATTTTTTCCTTAGAATTAACAAGCATTTTTACAATTTTAATGGAAACACAAAGGACCCAGAGTAGTCAAAACAATTTTGCAAATAAAATGCATATTTGGAGGACATACACTAACTGATTTTGATGTATACTTTAACAATATAATAGGGCAATATGGTAATGGAGTTAGGATAGATATGGATAAAATAAAACAAATTGGAGAATTCAGAAATAAATCCACATATATGAAAAATTGATTGGAGAAAAAGACAAAATAGAAATTCGATGGCAGAAAGAAAGTATTTTCAACAAATGGTACTGGAACAATGGATACTTACTTTTTCAGTTCTTTTTCATCTTTGACTTGTTTCTCTAGATGCTTTCTGTGCCTTTCACCATTTTCTGACTTAGATTTTTTTTCTCCACACTTTCCATCACGTTCATTTCAATACTTAGAAATTCTAACATTCCTGGCAACACTGATATAAATTCAAAACAAAACAATAAACAAACATATAGTGTAACTGTTAATAGTAATGGAATTGTTTCAAAGAGTATGGCTGGAATTAAACAATTCAGAAAAAGCAAGACTTCTAAACATAATCATGGAGTGTAAGTGACAAAAGTGTAGCTTCAACACACTTGTAAACAAAAATACGCGTCTGATCTTGTTTCTATTGCCATTGCTCTTATTTTATTTTGCTTTGGAACCTATTGTTTTCTGAAAGTGTAAATACAAAAAATAACAGCAGAATGTCTGATGTCAAGGTGCTGGTGGATACCAGCCCCACAGAGGTTGCTCAGCGGGGTTCTGTGAAACACATCCTGAGAATACTGCTTCTCTCTCTTCATGTAATACACTTTCATGTATTGCAAATCAAGCTCTGAGTCAGAAAGCAGAAATAGAGATGAATAAGAATCTTTACTATCATCAAGGAAGTCATCCCGTAGATCCATGTACAGGAAAGTAAACCAACAATTCACATGTAGTCAGTGAGGGAAGTGATATGATAGATTAGGACTTAGGAACTGTGGCAGCCCAGACAAAGAACAACTGAAGAATATGTAAAGAATGTGACATACTATGCTAAAAGGTCTGGAGTAAAAATAAGGCTACTAAACATACGTGTCCTTGAATTGATCCATTAAGAAAAGTGGCCGGCAGCCAACTGTTGAAAGGATTGGGAAGTACCACTATGTTGCAGGCAATGGACAAGCTAATATATGTCTATTGTATGTTGTCCTTTAACCCTTGCAGCAAATATGTGAAGTATTTGTTAACTGACGCCTAGAGAAGTTAAGTAATTTTCCCAAGATGTATCCATAGCAAAATAGAGATTTAAATCTACTTTTAACTTACACCAAGGGCTGACTTCTTTTCATTACACTAGTGATTCTTAACTGGTTGATTTTATACCTCAGAGTACGTTTGGCAATGTCTGGAGACATTTGGTTGTCACAACTGGGAGAGAGATGCTACTGACATCTAGTGAATAGTGGCCAGGAATGCTACTAAACATTCCACAATGGACAGGCCAGTCCCCACAGCAAAGAATTATCCATACCAAAATGCCAGTAATGCCAAAGGTGAGAAACTCTGCATTATACCGTGCCACGTAGAGATAGACAAAAGTGCTTTCTTTAGGCAGAAGGGAGAGTTGTTCTAAGGAGATGCTAGAGAACATCACTTGAATAGCTACAGTTGAATGCCATGATAAGGAATCTGAAATGTATCCTAATACCAAGATGCTACTGGAGAAAATGCCAATAATATGTTAAACTTTTCTTCTAAATTAGTTCCTCTACAAACCTAGAGGGTACATTCATATTGCTGCTGTTAAATTGTTCTCCTCACATGCATTTCAGGAAGAAAATCAGAAGTTACAGATACATACACACAGAAACACACACAACATCACCCCAATATAAAAATAAATGTCAATATAATCAAGAATTGCATTTTTTTCATGAGATTGTATGTAACTCCCAACAATTAATATTGTTAAATATGTTTTGTAAAAATTTAAAAAATACTTGGTAGTATTCCTTCTCAGAGCACAGTATGTCAAGTCCTATTCATCTAATGCAAAATCCTGAAAGCAGTCCCGTTTACAGAAAATGTTCTGGACTTCCACACCAGGTAGAATTTACAGAATGAGCAGTGATGCAAGAAGAAGCTTAACCAGTTCATTTCCGTGCAACCAGTACACACAAAGGATATGGGGGAAAAAAGAAATTTAAAAAAAAATAAGGAAAATGAAGATGGTAAAAAGCTCATCCTGATCATTATAGATTGAATCTACAAAGCCAGCCAAAGAATGAGCTATGATGGCATATAGACTGACCTCTAACAGGCTGTCTACTGCAGCACATTACCATGTAGGAAGCTGAGACAGTTTGGGATTTGGTGAGCAAAAAAGAAATAGGTAAATGTGATGCATTCTTATAAATATGATCATCATTTTTCCAAAGGCAACTATTAGCGGCCCCATAAAGAGTATTATACTTTTGATTCATATATCATGTGATAGTGATGGCTATTAATGATATTATACAGTTATCCACATAATAGTTCTTCCTAATTTTTCCCTTAAGAATATAATGCTTGGCTTAAAGCAAAAGTTTGAAATCACAAAGCCTCCAATACTTTAAGAGATCTTAAATTAAAAATGAGCTAATTACTCAATTACCCCGTTAAATTATTTTTTCTCTCTCTTCCTCCCACCCCCCATCTCTCTCTCTCCTCTCTCTCTCCTCCCCCTCATTCTGTGTGTGTGTGTGTGTGTGTGTGTGTGTAAACACACTCTGGAGGTGAAAAGGCTATTTTGTGATAAACATAAGTTGTTGGAAATTGAGATATTATCCATTAGCAATTTCATTCACTGTAATACTGTAATGATTACAAATATATTCATACCTCAGGAAAAATGTGTATCTTTTCTTTATTTCCATTTAGGATTTTAAGTGATCCATCTCAAAAAAGTATAAATTCTTTTTTTTTTTTTCAGTTTCACAGCTTTCATTGAATTCTTACCATGTGCTGTGTTCGGCTCTGGGGCTGCGTATAAATGTTGGTTCTCTTTTTTTGTTTTTTTTTTTAAATTGAAGTATAGTTGATTTTCAATATTGTGTTAGTTTCATGTGTACAGCAAAGTGATTCAGCTATACATATTTATATATTATTTTTCAGATTCTTTTCCATTATAGGTTATTACAAGATACGAAATATAGTTCCCTGTGCTATACAGTAAATCCTTGTTGTTTATTTTATATACAGTAGTGTGTATCTGTTAATCCCATACTGCTAATTTATCCCTCCCCCTTTCCCTTATGGTAACCATAAGTTTGTTTTCTCTGTCTGTAAATCTGTTTCTGCTTTGTAAATAAGTTCATTTGTATTATATTTTCAGATTCCACATGTAAGTGATATCATATGGTATATGTCTTTGTCTGACCTACTTTACTTTGTATGATAATCTCTGGGTCCATCCATGTTGCTGCAAATGGCAATATTTCATTATAAAAAAGGGTAAATTCTTAATGGTAAATTGATTTTTATTCAGTCTAGGAAGAGTTAATTTTTCCAAAGAATTTTTGAATGAGAAAAGATGTGTATATGCTACAGTTTTGCCCATTTGAACATTTCTCTTAGGCAGTTGTTTATTTCTACATCATGTATGTAAGTTAAGCATTTCCCTATTCATTTTCTATCTTTGTCTATTTAAGGATCTCATTGAAATCTGTCCAACAGACACAAAAATGTCAGATTCATTTATTTTTTAGGATAGATGGTTTCTCAAGAATATAACATTAGTAATCATTATGTAGAACAATTACGAGATTTTTATTCTAACAGTAACCTCATGATTATTATACTACATGCCAATTTCAAAAAACAATTAAAAGTCCTCTAAAACATTAAATACAACAAAACTTGAAAATATAAACTAGGTGTAAAAATGTGTGTTTTTATAATAAAGTACAACTTTAGGACTAAATATATAGAGAAGGAGTGTTATAATAAAATGTCAGCTGTTAATGGACATAAAGAATAGTGTTTAAAATATTTAATTACTTTGGACACTAAGAGGATGAGATTTTTAACTTACAACATCATAAGTTTAACACATCATACCTGGGAAAGGGAGCTGGAAAAAAACCCTCTATTCCTGAGGAAGGGGCAGATCACCATGTGAGCCCAGAATTACAATTGGGGGATCCGCAAGAGCACTGAGAGGTCACACTCCAAATTCCAGGGAAAACTGTGAGCCTAAGACTGAAGCTTAATTAGAGAATTAACTAACACCCATCAGAGTGGAAGCAGCTGTGAGTGGTACCAAAGTGTGGGAGAGATGTTCACTGACACTCATGCAAAGAGAAGACCTAGAGCTAAAGGGAGAGCAGATAGAAAAGTTTTTGCAAGCCAGCTCTACTCTAAACACAAGTTAATGCTACAGAAATTTGAAACCTCTTGTGCACTGAAGGTATAGGTAGCAAAAAATAAACACTACATTGAGCTGAATAACAATAAAGCATTGTATCTGTGATCTTTTTTCATAGCAGTCAGATTAATTACTAGGAATGCATCATATTTACTTCCATTTTGCTCCCCAAGTCCCAAACTGTCTTAGCTTTCTAAATGGTAATGAGCTTACAGGTGACAGTCTATTAGATGTCAGTCTGTATGCCATGAGAAGCTCACTCATAAGCAGACCTTTTTGATTCAATCTTAATCATCAGAAGGACTCTTGATTGCTTTCATTTTTCTTCTTTTGACTTAATCTCAATGTGTACTGGTAGCACTGAAATGAATGAATTGATACTCTTCTTCTTGGATCATTCACTGCTCCTGGAAATTGCACCTAGGGTGGAATTCCAGGATCTTTTTTTTTTTTTTTTGGTAAATGAGATTAGTGCCAGGATTTTACATTCATTGCTAGTGGAGATTATCAAAATAAAAAACTCTTTAAAATAGTACACTAAGTGAACTGGGAGAATATATTTAAAGGTAACATGTATGACAAAAGCCTTGTATCTACAATGGTTTTATTTTGTTCTTATTTTTCTAGGTTTTTGAGGTGGAAGTTTAGATTATTAATTTGAGACTTTTCCTTAGGCATGTATTAGTGTTATAAATTTCTCTGTCAGCACTGCATTACCTGTGTCCCACAAATTTTGAAATATGTATGCCATTTTCATTCAATTCGATATATTTTTAAAACTTTCTCTTGAAACCTCCTTTTTTTCCCTAGATTAGAAATGTGTTGTTTTGTTTCCAAGTGTTTGGAGATTTTCCTGTTATGTTTCTTTTATTTATTTCTAGTTTGATTTTATTGTGGCTGGAGAACACATTCCATATGATTTCAAATTTTGTGAATTTGTGGAGTTTTATTCATGGCCCAATATTTGGCCCATCTTGGTGACTGTTACTTGAATATTGAAAAAAAAAGTGTATTTTGCTCTTGTTGCGTAGAATATTCTATAAATGTCAATTAGATCGTGTTGGCTGATATTATTGATCTTTTCCTATATAATTTCTGATTTTCTTGGTAGTTGTTCTCTCATTTGTTGAGGGAGAGCAGTTAATGTCTTCAACCATAATTGTGGATTAGTCCATTTCTCTTTTGTTCTATGGTTTTTCATTCACACATTTTGCAGTTCTGTTTTTTTGGTACATGTACATTTAGAATTGCTATCCTTCTTGTGGATTGATCTCACATGGCAGAAAAGAGTAAGAAGGCTCTCTGGGGTGCCCTTAATAAGGCACTAATCCTATCCAGGGCTCCACCTTCATGACCTTATTACCTTTCAAAGTCCCTCCCTCCTAATACCATCACATTGGGGATTACATATGAATTTGGGGGGGGACACACATTGGGGATTACATATGAATTTGGGGGGGGGACACACACCTTCAGTCCATTGCATTACCTACTCTTCACATCTTAACAGAGACCTCGCTTCTTCAGAAAGGACATTTCTGACCTATATAAAAAACACTCTCCATACTTTTTCTCACTCATGCCTGATCTTTCCCTTCATAGGATTTGTCATAATCTGCAGTAATTTACATGCATGTATTAAGGATGTATTATTTCTCTTTTCCATTTTAAAGTAAGCTCCATGAGGGCAGGAATCATGCTTTTATCATTTATGTCTGTATTCTCAGTGCTAAACACAGTGCCTGGCACCAAGGAAACATTCATTAATTGAATTAACATTTACTACCAATAACAATGTAAAGATATATACATGGTTTGCCTCATAATAGATATATTATTTTATACTCTATAAACTTTCTAAAATAAAATTTAATTTAAAAACTGAAAGTGATGGGTACGAATGACAGTTTGTAGATTTTGCTTGCACATGTAAGTAACAGAATCATTTAGATACATAAAAATTCTCAAAAACATTCTTAATTAGTTAACATGGATGTCATTGCAAGAGGCACCTGTGGACTTATATAACAACATACAATACCACTCATTCCCTAGTACTAACTGAATCACAGTAGTCCTAGGCTACTCTCGCACAATGAATTTATATGCACTTATGAGAACAATTTGGTCAAAGTCTTCAAGCAACAGGAATGTTTCTGTATGATTTTTAATTATATGAAATAGCCATAGGAAGTAGCTTCATTCCTTTATTGGGATATACAGGGAGATAATTTATCATCCATCATATGTTTATATGATTCTGGTATCAATTACTATAAAACACTTTAAACACCATTTACACATTTTCCAACAGAGCTTACTTTTAGTGTTGTTAACCTATAGTAGCTAAAACTTCTCTAGATTTGAGTATATGCTTCATCTTCCCTGTCTTGTAAGGACGATTCAGTCAAAGAGCTTTTTTACCTGCACAAGTTGGACCAATTTCAGAAAAAGGAATTTTTTCCCCCTTTGTTGCTACTGCCACTGTGATAGAAGCTACTGGTGACAGTGGAGAAGGCACATTTTCAGAATTCTCATGCTGGAGCAGTGGGAGAGAAAATGTATCAGCAAGATCCCTTATCTGTCACAACTCCAAACAGTTAGACAGGTGCAACAGTTATTTGTTCTTATAAATAAAGATACCAACAGTCCCTCACTGTTAATGGGATTATAAAATTCATTCCTGTAAAAATGCCTAAGTTTCCTTGAATCCCTGTGGAGCCTCCCAGTGTGACTTGTGAGAAGCATTTGAAGTGGATTTAGTATTTGTTTAGAGACTTCTGCTCAGTGCTAATATTTCTTACATCTGCAATTATAGTAGAATTACACTACATGTACACAGAGATACATACAGGTTGATCTTTTCTAAAACCTTGCTCAACTTAGAAATTAGCTTAACTACAATTAGCAGTAGCCTTGAGAGAAATTCATGGGGAAGTCTGATTCATCTTAGAGACATATCTAAACAAGATATACCAGTAACGTGTTGTTGGATTCTATTTGCTAGTATTTTGTTGAGGATTTTTGCATCTATATTTATCATTGATATTGGTCTGTAATTTTTTGTAGTATCTTTGTCTGGTTTGGGTATCAGGGTGATGGTGGACTCATAGAATGAGTTTGGGAGTCTTCCTTCCTCTGCAATTTTTTGGAAGAGTTTGAGAAGGATGGGTGTTAGCTCTTCTCTAAATGTTTGATAGAATTCACCTGTGAAGCCATCTGGTCCTGGACTTCTGTTTGTTGGAAGATTTTTAATCACAGTTTCAATTTCATTACTTGTGATTGGTCTGTTCATATTTTCTATCTCTTCCTGGTTCAGTCTTGGAAGGTTATATACCTTTCTAAGAATTTGTCCATTTCTTCCAGGTTGTCCATTTTATTGGCATGGAGTTGCTTGTAGTAGTCTTTTATGATGCTTTGTATTTCTGTGGTATCTGTTGTAACTTCTCCTTTTTCATTTTTAATTTTATTGATTTGAGTCCTCTCCCTCTTTTCCTTGATGAGTCTTGCTAAAGGTTTATCAATTTTCTTTATCTTCTCAAAGAACTAGCTTTTAGTTTTATTGATCTATGTTATTGTTTTCTTTGTTTCTATTTCATTTGTTTCTGCTCTGATCTTTATGGTTTCTTTCCTTCTACTGACTTTGGGTTTTGTTTGTTCTTCTTTCTCTAGTGCCTTTAAGTATAAGGTTAGATTGTTTATTTGAGATTTTTCTTGTTTCTTGAGGTAGGACTGTATTGCTATAAACTTCCCTCTTAGAACTGCTTTTGATACATCCCATAGGTTTGGGATCGTCATATTTTCGTTGTCATTTGCCTCTAGGTATTTTTTGATTTCCTCTTTGATTTCTGCAGTGATCTCTTGGTTATTTAGTAATGTATTGTTTAGCCTCCATGTGTTTGTGTTTTTTACGTTTTCTTCCCTGTAATTGATTTCTGATCTCATAGTGTTGTAGTCAGAAAAGTTGCTTGATATGATTTCAATTTTCTTAAATTTACCAAGGCTTGATTTGTGACCCAAGATGTGATCTACCCTGGAGAATGTTCCATGTGCACTTGAGAAGAAAATGTAATCTAGTGTTTTTGGATGGAATGTCCTATAAATATCAATTAAATCTATCTGGTCTATTGTGTCATTTAGAGCTTGTGTTTCCTTATTAATTTTCTGTTTGGATGATCTGTCCATTGGTGTAAGTGAGGTGTTAACGTTCCCCACTATTACTGTGTTACTGACAATTTCCTCTTTTATAGCTGTTAGCAGTTGCCTTATGTATTGCGGTTCTCCTCTGTTGGGTGCATATATATTTGAATATAGATGCAAAAATCCTTAACAAAATACTAGCAAACAGAATCCAACAACACATTAAAAGGATCATACACCATGATCAAGTGGAATTTATCCCAGGGATGCAAGGATTCTTCAATATACACAAATCAATCAAAGTGATACACCATATTAACAAATTGAAGAATAAAAACCATATGATCATCTCAATAGATGCAGAAAAAGCTTTTGAGAAACCTCAACACCCATTTATGACAAAAAAAACTCTCCAGAAAGTGAGCATAGAGGAAACCCACCTCAACATAATAAAGGCCATATATGACAAACCCACAGCAAACATCATTCTCAATGGTGTAAAAATGAAAGCATTTCCTCTAAGATCAGGAACAAGGCAAGGATGTCCACCCTCACCACTCTTATTCAACATAGTTTTGGAAGTCCCAGCCACGGCAAAAAGAAAAGAAAAAGAAATAAAAGGAATACAAATTGGAAAAAAGTAGTAAAACTGTCACTGTTTGCAGATGACATGATACTATACATAGAGAATCCTAAAGATGCCATCAGAAAACTACTAGAGCTAATCAGTGAATTTGGTAACGTTGCAGGATACAAAATTAATGCACAGAAATCTCTTGCATTCCTATACACTAACAACAAAAGATCAGAAAGAGAAATTAAGGAAACAATCCCATTCACCATTGCAACAAAGAGAATGAAATATGTGGGAATAAACCTACCTAAGGAGGTAAAAGACCTGTACTCAGAAAACTGTAAGACACTGATGAAAGAAATCAAAGATGACAAAAACAGATGGAGAGATATACCATGTTCTTGGATTGGAAGAATCAATATTGTGAAAATGACTCTACGACCCAAAGCAATCTACAGATTCAGTGCAATCCCTATCAAATTACCAATGGCATTTTTACAGAACCAGAACAAAAAAATCTTAAAATTTGTATGGAGACACAGAAGACCCCGAATAGCCAAAGCAGTCTTGAAGGACAAAAGCAGAGCTGGAGGAATCAGACTCCCTGACTTCAGACTATACTACAAAGCTACAGTAATCAAGATAATATACTACTAGCACAAAAACAGAAATATTAGATCAATGGAACAAGATAGAAAGCCCAGAGATAAACCCATGCACCAATGGTCAACTAATCTATGACAAAGGAGCCAAGAATTTACAACGGAGAAAAGACAGTCTCTTCAGTAAGTGGTGCTGAGAAAACTGGACAGCTACATGTAAAAGAATGAAATTAGAACACTCCCTAACACCATACACAAAAATAAACTCAAAATGGATTAGACACCTACATGTAAGACCTGACACTATAAAACTCTTAGAGGAAAACATAGGAAGAACACTGTTTGACATAAATCACAGCAAGATCTTTTTTGATCCACCTCCTAGAGTAATGGAAATAAAAACAAAAATAAACAAATGGGACCTAATGAAACTTAAAGGCTTTTGCAGAGCTCAGGAAACTACAAACAAAACGAAAAGACAATCCTCAGAATGGGAGAAAATATTTGCAAATGAATCAGCGGACAGAGGATTAATCTCCAAAATATATGAACAGCTCATGCAGCTCAGTATTTAAAAAACAAAAAACCCAATAAAAAAATGGGCAGAAGACCTAAGTAGACATTTCTCTAAAGACATACAGATGGCCAAGAAGCACATGAAAAGCTGCTCAACATCACTAATTATTAGAGAAATGCAAGTCAAAACTACAATGAGGTATCACCTCACACCAGTTAGAATGGGCATCATCAGAAAATCTACAAACAACAAGTGCTGGATAGAGTGTGGAGAAAAGGAAACCCTCTTGCACTGTTAGTGGGAATGTAAATTGATACAGCCACTATGGAGAACAGTATGGAGCTTCCTTAAAAAACTAAAAATAGAATTACCATATGACCCAGTAATCCCACTACTGGGCATATACCCAGAGAAAACCATAATTCAAAAAGACAAAGGCACCCCAGTGTTCATCGTAGCAGTATTTACAATAGGCAAGTCATGGAAGCAACCTAAATGCCCATCAACAGACTAATGGATAAAGATGTGGTACATATATACAATGGAATATTACTCAGCCATAAAAAGGAATGAAATTGGGTCATTTCTAGAGACAAGGATGGATCTAGAGACTGTCATACAGAGTAAAGAAAGTCAGAAAGAGAAAAGCAAATATTGTATATTAATGCATATTTGTGGAACCTAGAAAAATGGTACAGATGAACAGGTTTGCAAGGCAGAAAAAGAGACGCAGATGTAGAAAACACACATATGGACACCAAGGGGGTAAGTGACAGGAGGTGGTGGTGGTAGTGGGATGAATTGGGAGATTGGAATTGACATATATACACTGATATGTATAAAATAGATAGCTAATAAGAATCTGCTGTATAAAAAATAAATGAAATAAAATTTTAAAAAAATAGATATACCAGTAAAAACTCAGTTTGAACTTATCAATTGCATTAAGGACTGTAGAGATAAAGTATATTGTTTCCAAATCAAAAGAAAAGGCTAGAATATTCTCTACCAGTAATCAGAGATGACTTTAGTAATTAATTTCCAGACCTGAAACACTGAATATGTATTATTAAGCATAGAGATATGTTATAGAGAGTCATATACTGTGTGTACAGAGAATTATGAACATTCATTGTAATCAGTTATCTTTTGCCATAGATATCCAGGCTAAAACCTAGTTTTTCTTATACAAGTAGGTATATTATAGAGTTTCATAATATAGTATACTCAAACCCATCAGTACTTCATGAAAAAATTTCATAAAGCTTGTAAAATATCTGAAATGTCATACAAAAACTTGCTTTGAAGGAATTACGTACAATATTCTGAGTATTGTGTTTACAATCTTAATCAGATTCTCTTTGTATCTACAAAGTTCCTATCCATAGTTAAAGACTCCCAGGACTAAAGTAAATATTTAGATTCAGAAACAGCATACCTATGAAAAAGTAAAGGGAAGGGATTGTAGATTAACAAGAAGAATTTAGTAAATTGGAAACATTAATACTCAGAAGGAAGGAAGTATTTATAAAATGGAATGTCACCCAGAAAACCAACATAACTCTTGTGCAATATAAGAGGAAAAGGAAAAAAAAAATTAATAAAATCAACTAAACATTAGCTATTCATTAAAAGTAGCATCTTTTGGGGACTTCCCTGGAGGTCCAGTGGTTAAGACTCTGTGCTTCCAGTGCAGAGGGCATGAGTTCTAACCCTGGTAGGGGAAGATCTCACATGCTGCATGGTATGGCCAAAAAATAAAAAAGCATCTTTTGTTAGATTGTTTGACATTACTAGCATTGTAATCATATGATAAATGTATTTATAAGTAAATCCTTGACATAATTAGGAAAAGAAACTTACCTAGAGTTGATTTTTCCTAACTGTAAACGTGGCTATCCATTTTTTACAGACTTTCCAGTCTGTAAAAAATATATCCAAAATGTTATTGGACATATATTTTCTAAGAACAAAACAAAAAAGCTGACTCTAGCAAGTTTCAGGATCATGCTTTGCTGTCTATTAATTTCAAGACGCCCGTTACAATTTTCCATAGACTACAGTGCAATAGTGTAATATAACCAAGTAGTGAAGAAGACCAGCAAAGATTTATGCAGCCTTACTGCATGCTTTATACTAGAACAGATACTTGATATGCATCGTCTCATAGTGATTTTATCAGGTGATGCAGTGGTCTGTTTTCAGCAGTCTAGGTTCAGTCACAAAACTAGAGTCAATGCAAGAATTCTGGGAAGAAAAACAACATCTTACTATAGGAATTATGGTTTACAGAATACCAGAGTGCTCAGGAGAAAAAAGGGAAAGCGCCACCAATGTCAGGGGAGCTGCAGCTGGAAAGGCGGCAATAGATATTGAGTACCTCACTTAAAAGGAAGTGGTTTCTCAAAATCACACCCAGAAACTGCTGCAGTTCTCCAGAATCTCTGAAAAAGTTCACACGAACTGTTGCAGAGTGCTGCTGTGAAATATGTGGTAAACAAGCACTCAGTGAGAATTTTCTGTGAATCTCACATGTGGCTGCAATTGCCTCTGCTCAAGTCCCTCTCATACAAACCACTTGAACTTAATGGTGGAGTAGGGCTGCACACACCCAAATTCATGGTTTGGTGTGTCAGATAACATCAATTCATGGCACAATGAATTAAGGGTTCATCTAAGGGTTCATTAAGGGTTCATCTAAGTGGCACGATGCCTTAAGGGTTCTGGACAAGTATTCAGTCTCTGCAAGGGCCCAGCACCAGGCTTTTTCTGTCAGTAGTAGGTAGGTAGCTATCTGCAGAAGAGAATATGGCTTTGTTCCAAAATACCTATTTGCCACAGATACTTCAACACAGTTGGATGTGTTGGTCATACAGAGCAAGAGCAGAGTCACTCACATGGAAGCTTAGACCTGTTCCAGGCTTACAGTTTATTGGCAAATGAGTCAAGAGTAGTAAGTCCAAATAAAGTACTGGGTTGCTGCTAAAATTCAGAGGCCCACTAGGTATGTGTCTTTTCTGTGGATGTATAAATAAGGTGTTCATCTTAAAGATGATACATTAACATTCCTCATACCACTGAACCCATAGTCTTCAAATGTTCGTTAATAATTATACGATATATTTCAGAGCCTCTGGCACACATTTCTTCCAAGTCTTCCAAGGGATCTAGCCCATTTGCTAACACCAGCTCAGCAAGTCCAATCAGAATGATTTTGTCAATAGAGTGGACAAGCCGGATTCCTTACCTAGACTTGACAGAGAGCTGAAGAGTTGATATAGCCCTGATACAGGACACTGAAGCTCTGATTCTGTCCCTGCCAGGTAAAGGCAAACTGCTCCTCAGTCTCTACTAATAAATATGGAGAAAAGAGCACTCTCAAAGTCAGCAGCAAGATAGCACGTGCCCAGCTCTCTGTTTACTTGCTTAGGCACAGCACGTCACCTTTGAGTCACCAGTTCTTTCCTTTATTGTTGAATCATGTGGAAGATAAAAACTTTTAAAAAAAATTAATTCCCCTGTTGATGGACATTTGGCATGTTTTCAGTTTTAGGCTATGATGGATAAAACTGTATGAACATTTATATGTGCGGTTTTGTGCAAATATGTTCTCATTTTTCTTGGGTAAATACCTAGGAATAGAATTAGTGGGTCATAAAATATATGATAGTTCAACTTTATAAGAAAGCTACAGACTGTTTTCCAAAGGGGTTGTGCTATTTACCCTCCAAGCAGGAATGCTGATTTACCCATTTGTATATCTTGTTTTGTGCGGTGCTATTCCACTTACTATCCATTTGGGGTTTATTTTTCTTTTAAGTATTGGGTTGTAAGAGTTTTGCATTTTTTTCCCCCTACAATGAGGAATGTCTTTTTATTTTCTAGTTTCTTTTGAAGAGCAGAGATATGATAATAATTTTTAGTAGGAAACTAGTGGTTGCAGAACACAGATAAAATAGCCTACAGAAAGTGAATTTCCCTTGTGTGGGGAAATACTGAAAACAGGTCTAAGACAAGGTAAATCATCACTAGTTACTATATGAACAAAAATGTAGCAGCTCCAAACTTTGAAGGACAAGGGTTGGCAGTCTTGGAAAGGCACCACATTTCTAGGGAAAGAAGTAACATGGGATTGACATTCTCTGAAAGTGTGGTGGTGAAAAGAATTAACAAAGCAAACAGTAGAAATTAAGAGTCCAATAAAAACAAAAGAGAATTACTCAAGTAGAAGGCCATCCGCCCCTCGCACCATGCAGTCAATAATCCTGCCTCCATAACTTCACATATTACTGGAGGTCAAAGCAAAAATAAGACATTTCAAAATGAAAATAAATGGCAGGCAACACTGGAACAGAGCTGCCAAATAAGTAAAACAGAAAATAAAAATCCATGTATTTCATCGGTGGTTTTTTGTAAGTAACTTTTATTGGAGAATAGTTGATTTACAATGTTGTGTTAGTTTCTGCTGTACAGCAAAGTGAATCAGTTATACATATACATATATCCACTCTTTTTTAGATTCTTTTCCCATATAGGTCATTACAGAGTATTGAGTAGAGTTCCCTGTGCTGTACAGTAGGTCCTTATTAGTTATCTATTTTATATATAGTAGTGTGTATATGTCAATCCCAATCTCCCAATTTATCCCTCCTCCCCTTCCCCCTTGGTAACCATAAGTTTGTTTTCTACATCTGTGACTCTATTTCTGTTTTGTAAATATGTTCATTTGTACCATTTTTTTTAGATTCCACATATAAGCGATATCCTATGATACTTGTCTTTCTCTGTCTGACTTTCTTCACTCAGTATGACAATCTCTATCATCTGGTTTAATTTCACTGAGATTGGATTTTTTTTTATTCCAAACCTATATTCATATTGCATTTTAAAAGATAATATAAAAACCCCATCTAAGATGTTGCTCAGATTTATTCTCTCAACCTCATTGGAAACTGCTAATATGATAAACGTTACATTGATGTTTTTGCTTATTTGTCTATTTATTTATGAAATTGAGCATTTGCCTTGTGCTTATAAACCTTGTCTCTTATTTCATATCCTATAATCATTTAATTATTATATCTTTGCTGATTTGTAAATATTAGATGAACTGTTATGCAATATCTGTCTGTTACAAATACAGTCTTTTTGCATCTGTTGTTTAGGTTTTGTATATCTATGGCATTTTGTTTTTACTGTATTTTTAAATTATATCATATTAAATTTGTATACTTTGTAAAGCAATGATTGCATCATTTGTAAATGTCTGTTTTCTCCTAGCATATGTATGACTTTTTGACATATTTAAATAATTCACTTATATGACATTTCTTTTATTGGTGAAAATGAAAAAAGGAATCCAGCCTTATTGTTTACAGTTGCACATGGACTAACTAACAACATTTTCCTTGTTACACACAGACATTATGACACTGGCTCTCAGTGGGCTCCCAGCTGTTAATCATACTTAACAGCCTATAACGCTTACTCTTGTTTTTACCACGAGAAAAAAGTTTTCTTCAAGTGAACTCAGGAAGGAAACAACTCTTGTCTCAGTAGAAGAAACTACAGGGCTTTGGTAATTAATTTGTTTTTATCTTATATGCACTTTAATTTATATAAGCTATTTTAAACTATTACATTCTTTTTGTGACTGATAAGAAATAAGAATAACAACAAGGAGGAAAACCTCAGAGCCAAAAATGTGGCTGTTTCCTATCAGGAGTTTAATATCTCAACATATATCTTTTGTAGTGGTAGCAACTGAGGCTTTATTGTGTGTGTGTGTGTATATTTTCACATTTTTCCAGCTGCTTTGATAATGTATTCTGAAATACTCCTCTAATGTATATTTTAAGTAGCTGAAAATACTTTTTCAGAAATGAAGTGTTGTTAGAAAAAAAAAGAAGTAAAATATGCTCCCACATTTTGTGAATTAGAATGTGTCTTTAATGTTGTATATGGTATAGACATATGATACATGTATGATATATACACTGGCTAAAATAGTTAATACATGGGAAACTTTTAAAAACTTTAAAAAGTGTCTTATCCCTTTTTTCTATTTCACTTATTTTTACTTCCTTTGTGGCAAAGTAAATGAAATTACTTTAAAATAATTAAGCAACAACATTTAAGTTTTTGAGTTTCCAGTGTTTTCTTACCAAATGAGAGTTCATGTACATATTATTCCGTACTTGCAAATATTGCATAAGCTTCTTACTTATAGGTACGAAGAGTTAAAGAAAACCTTTTTGACTTTTCCTGAGTAAACATTCATAGTGAGGTGAACTTTTGGTTCTGTTTCATTTTTTGATTCTCACCTTCTTATAAGTATTCAATTATGATCATTTCTGTCTAAAATGTGGCTTCTAAATGTTGCTGTTTCTCTCTAGTTATGGTGCTATTTATCAATTAGGATTTAAGAGTGCCAATGTTCTACAAACAACAAATGCTGGAGAGAGTATGGAGAAAAGGGAACCCTCTTGCACTGTTGGTGGGAATATAAATTGATACAGCCACTATGGAGAACAGTATGGAGGTTCCTTAAAAAACTAAAAATAGAACTACCATATGACCCAGCAATACCACTACTGGGCATATACCCTGAGAAAACACCATAATTCAAAAAGAGTCATGTACCACAATGTTCATTGCAGCTTTATTTACAATGGCCAGGACGTGGAAGCAACCTAAGTGTCCATCGACAGATGAATGGATAAAGAAGATGTGGCACATATATACAATGGAATATTACTCAACCATAAAAAGAAACGAAATTGAGTTATTTGTAGTGAGGTGGATGGACCTAGAGTCTGTCATACAGAGTGAAGTAAGTCAGAAAGAGAAAAACAAATACTGTATGCTAACACCTATATATGGAATCTAAAAAAAAAAAAAAAATGGTTATGAAGAACCTAGGGGCAGGACAAGAATAAAGACGCAGACCTACTAGAGAATGGACTTGAGGACACGGGGAGGGGGAAGGGTAAGTTGGGACGAAGTGAGAGAGTGACATGGACATATCTACACTACCAAACGTAAAATAGATAGCTAGTGGGAAGCAGTCGCATAGCACGGGGAGATCAGCTCGGTGCTTTGTGACCACCTAGAGGGGTGGGATAGGGAGGGTGGGAGGGAGACACAAGAGGGAGGAGATATGGGGATATATGTATATGTATAACTGATTCATTTTGTTATACAGCAGAAACTAACACAACATTGTAAAGCAATTATACTCTGACAAAGATGTTGAAAAAAAAATTAGAGAAAAAAAAAGTGTCGAAGTGACTGGATCTCCTAATGAATGAAAAATAATTCTCGTCATACATGTTCTAGCAAGATGTTCTTTGTTTAGTATTTGTGACTTCCTTTTGCTCCCACTGCAGTGTAAATTCATGACTATATTGATACATGGATGATAAGTTGCTGTGCATTCTTAGTAATCGACTTATATCTACGAAGTTTTAGGTTAACTTTCCTGAAGTTAGCTGGTAATGAAAATGCCAGATATCTTTTTTAATATTTATAGATACATAGAGATGGAGACAGAAATAAAGAAGGTATAGATATCAGAATTAGATTTAAATAATTTCCCCAGTGGCGGACTAAGCTATGGTGCTAGGGCTTAAACAGGGCATTTGATTCATGTACTTATTAATCCCATAATTACTTATGAGTTTGGCACTGAGCTGGCACTAAGCATGGTGAGTAAAACAAACACAGTGCCTGGATCTATCAAAATTTTCTAATTCATATTCCTTGCAAAGTAACATAGAGGAATTTACAACTATGAGATGATGTGGTCATGTATGCCAAGAAAAGATGTAGCTGAGCAGAGTTAAGACACTACACATTCTGACTGGTGTGAGGTGATACCTCATTGTGGTTTTGATTTGCATTTCTCTAGTGATTAGTGATGTTGAGCATCCTTTCATGTGTTTGACAGGAATAAAGACGCAGACGTAGAGAATGAACTTGAGGACATGGGGTAGGGGGGAAGGGTAAGCTGGGACGAAGTGAGAGAGTGGCATGGACATATATATATACACTACCAAATGTAAAATAGATAGCTAGTGGGAAGCAGCTGCATCGCACAGGGAGATCAGCTCGGTGCTTTGTGACCACTTAGAGGTGTGGGATAGGGAGGGTGGGAGGGAGACGCAAGAGGAAGGGGATATGGGGATATATGTATACGTATAGCTGATTCACTTTGTGATACAGCAGAAACTAACACAACATTGTAAAGCAATTATACTCCAATACAGATGTTAAAAAAATAAATGAGGTATTGTATGTTAAAAAAAGAGACACAATACACAGTATTGGGAAACTGCAAGTAATTCTATATGACTAGAGTAAGAAAAAAAATGGCATGGTGAGAAACCAAGTAAGGGAGGTAGGTAAAAGTAAAGTCATGACATGAATTTTGTGCCACAGAGAAGTTTGGACATGATTCTATATTCAAGTTTTGCTACCAAATAATTTTTAAAGGAACATGTATACAAATAATTGTATTTTAGGAAAAAAAAGAGCAATTTGAGTTTGAGTCCAAAGCAGAAAAAAATATTTGATGCTATCGCAATCATTGAAGTCAGCAGTGCTGAGTCTGGTGCAGTGCAGCTGGAGAAAGGGAGATGGATGTGGTCGGCAGAGGGGACAGTAAAGTAAGTTGGACTTGCTTTCAGAATGAGGGAAAACCAGTGTCTGGCTTTAGAGACTGGGAGGATGGTAGAGTTATAGCTACTGCTATAGCTTAGAGAGACGTGGCAGGTTTGGGAGAAGAGGAATTCAATGTTGAATTGTTTTGCTTTCAGAGTGTGTGGTTCCGTAAACAAATAAGTGCTCAGCTGAAAAGAGCCAGCTAGTTTGGAAATACAGATTTGGAAGATGTCTTTATAGAGAGACTAATACATTCCATATAAATAGATTAAATGACATATCAACAATGAGTAACCTGAGAAGCAAAGGGGCTCAGGTAGAACCAATTTTTAGCCCATAAATAGTAGAAGTGGAAGAAGAGACAATAAATTACAAAAAAGAATCACATCCAGTGTCGCAGCAGGGACTTGAAATAAGGAATAAGGAATTGGCCAAGCATACCAGATAACAAAATTAGGAGGAGTACGGTGATACTCAATCCATTGCAATTTACCAATTAGAAGATTATCAGTGACCCTTGCCAGAGAAGTTTTGGTGGAGTAGAGAATAGAAATCAGACTGCAGTAGGTTGAGGAGGGATTAAGAAGCATGAAGGATGTGCAGATAGATTTTGTAACTGCTGTTTTTGAGGACCTTGAGTATAATGGCAAAGAGAGATTGGGACTCAGGTTGAAGGGATTTTTTTTTTTTTTTTTTTTTTTTTTTTTTGCTGTTATTGCTTTTATAAAATAGAGAAATTTGGGATTGTTTACATGTATTAAAAAGAACCCCCCCCCCAATATTTACAGAGTCCACAGTTTATACACATTAAATGAAATGTCTCCCATTTTCTCATTTTATATATTTTCTAATTCCATGGCCAAATAATATTGCTCTGCTGTGTCAATGAACTCACTACCCCCTATGTTTACACCCTGAAGCCTGTTCCTTGATGTTCTGATTTTCCTTTTTGTTGCAGATATCCTCCTTCCTCAGTGTGTGTGTGCGTGCGTGTGTGTGTGTGAATGAGAGAGAGAGAGGTGTGTGTATGTGTGTGTGTGAGAGGGAGAGGAGGGCTGTGGGTGGATACACTGGACACTGAGGGCGCTGTGTGTGTGTAATGTGTATTTACAAGCTTTTGTGATTCAATATGAGGAGGAAGGGCTGAGGGAAAAGGTGAAGAGAATAGGTTGGTATAGGTAATAGGAGTGGATGAGTGCCATCTCCAGTTTTAGTGGAGAGGGAAAAAGTGAGTCTCAGTCAGAGATGGAGCAAGGAGTGGAGTCAGAGATGGAGGGTAGGGGAGTCAGACAGAGGGAGGCTGGTGAGCTGAACGTCAGGGTTGGAGTGTGTGAGAGACGACTGGAATGTGAGTAACGGTGTGTAACCATGAACATCTGCATCTCTGCAGCTGTGGGAAGTGTGCGAGGTGTGAGGGTTCCTGTGTTTCAGTGTGGGAGTGACTGTGACATAGTGCCAGTGACTGAGAGTTGGTGCCGGTCCGTACGTCTGAGTGTGACTGGAGTGAGGGAGGGCGACTGAGGCTGAAGGCAGATGCTTAGAGTTAGGCAGGCAAGAGCAGCTCCCCTAGTGATGGTCTCTGAGATTCAGATGAAATGCTCTGTTGAATTATAGCTCTAGTTTCTAGCTAGACTTTTAGGAAAGCATTCTCTGAAGTAATCTGAGAAACTCCATGAGATAGGAGAAAAAATAATGTCAATTAAAAAATGTTTATATTTATACAGAAAGCAACCATTTGCAAGTCATCTTCGTCTTTCTCCTTTCCTAAGAGCGGACTAACTCAACAACTGTTACTGAGTGCCTACTCCATGTCTCCTTCTGAGGTTGCAGTGATGAGGAACTAGGCTGACATGGTGCCTGCCCTCATGGGGTGTGTATTCTAGTTGGGGAGAAAGAAAAGAACAAAACACACAAATGAGCTCATGATTCTTGAGGAGGTTAATGAAGGAGATTTTTTAAATTATAGGGAATAGAAAGAAAGGAAGTTTACCTGCTTAGGTTCCTGTTTATCTAAAAGGAACAAGAAAGTTTCTTTGAGGTGGCAATGCTTAGGCTGAGACCAAAAAGAACTCAGTGTTTGTTTTATAATCCTGTAGTGATTTTTTCATAACAGATTGGCTCCTGGAGTTGCTCAGAAAATTCTTTGTTTTTAAGGAAATATATTGCTGCTGTTCCTTACTTTACAACATAAACCTTAAGTTTGCCCATATGAAAATTCACCAAATCATCAAACAATTTCTATAATTTAAAGCATCTCCCTTTTTTTACGGATGTGCTAAATAACATGATCATCATTGGCTGGCGCCTTGTTAAAAATGGAAACTCTCCAGCCCTTCACTAGACCTGATGGGTCAAGAAACTGTATTTTAACAAGATCGCTCTGAGATTTGAAAGCACATTGAAGTTTGAGAAGTACTGTTAAGGAATATGTGAGAAATCATAATTTGTTTTCTGCCTCTAAGACAACTTAATATACCTAGAACAATGGTGTCCAACAGAAATATAATTTGAGACATAGGTAATACATTTAAAAAATTAAAAATAGTAAAGTTTGTTTTAGTATTATATTGTATTTAACCCACTTTAAAAATTATCATCTAAACATGTAGTCACTATAAAAATTATTAATAATTACATTCTTTTTATTACTACTAAGTCTTTGAACTCCAGCGTGTACTTTATAGTTACAGAACACGTCAAATAGAATGTGAAATTTTCATGGGAAGTACTTGATGTGTATTTTATACTGCTTCAGTTTTAAAATTTAAATTATTTAATAGTAAAGACAATTTAAAATTTAGTTCCTGTTCCACTAGTAACATCTCAAGTGCTCAGTAGCCAGATGTGGCTGGTATCTATCATATTGGATGGTACAGCCCTAGAATATTTCTCTACAAGCCTCTTAGAGCACATCTGCTCAGTCAGTCCACAAGATAACTGCTTTTTGTTTTTTACATTATGACACAAATTGTAAGTTTTATATGTATCCCATATTAGCTATATTTTAAGTTAAGGAAGTACACTTTCCAAATTATATTAAAATCTCTCCAGCTATTTATATATGATAGATTGACAAACTGACAGAAGAACTTCATACAGATTTTTCAGAAACAGATATTTCAACTGTATGAAATACTACAGTGTAGAAAATGACTTAATGGTTAAAATGATTGTATTTTAGTAAAAATTCAAGCCACAAAACACAATTTTTAGCAGTTAATACGAGATTAATTTAAAAGAAAAGTGTGCATTTATTTAAGCATGTATACGTATAAATGGTGGGTATACATATTAATATGCACATTGTCTTATTAAACATTTATGCTGGATGTAAAGTCTGTTCACTAGTGTTTCAGACTATGATTTTGGTAGTAATTCAATTACCCTAACTTTCCTTAAGTTTTCTTGTCAGTGCAAACTCTTAACTTTCTCTGTTAACTTTATAAATATAGTAACTATTAATCCAGTAACTGTTAAGCCTCAGCCAATCCGGATGAACAAATCGTGGTCTCAGATCCTCATTTGCACTTTTATTTCATCTATCATATTCAATAGCAGTTATGATCTTACCTGGTAAGAAAATGAGTTGTCATCTAATAAGCGAAATAACCTCAACCTCAAAACATCTGTGAAATTCAAGAACATCAAATTAAATGTGTAATGGTGTTCACTTCAATTGTAATAGCTCTAAGAGAGGAAAATATGTGGGCACACATGAAATAATCTAGTGTTCAAAATGTCTGCTTTGCTTATTACGCAAATCTATTGTTTTAAAGAGTTTAAACTTCCTTAATAGGAATAAAACTGCCACAATTACTACTACCACTTTAAATATTAAAATTAGCTAAGGTAGAGAGATATAATTGAGAAAAACATTTAGGCAAAATTTAGCTGGAGTTTTGTTCATTTAATTTAGTGAAAATGTATTTTTAGATTTTTTCAGACTCAGTATGCAGGAACATTTATTTCAATATATTTAAATATTTTTGGTAGAAACACCATAGCTTGATTTATTCATCTTATATATTATTTGTACTCTGGTCTCAATAAAATAAAGAGAATTTATATTATGCCAAAATTGTATTTGCTGATTTTGGAAAGGGAACTTTTACTTAGGCATGGCAGTAGAAAAATAAAAAAATATAAACGTTTCAATTAGAGCTTTTCCAGATAATTTGCAATACCATTTTTTGAAAATGGAAAATAAAGGCTTTTCTTAAGGGAAAAAAGTCAGTAAAATTTAAATTAGCTCAATTTCCAGGAATATAGAGTAAACATGCGTTTTTCTATTCCTCCCTCTAAGTAAGACTCTGGACATGATATATAAAATAAACACTAAAAAAAAAAAAAAAATTCTCTGAAAGTTCGAGAACAACAGGCTTACTATGTACTTCACTGTCAAGGGACCTCAGGATCCAAGGAACAATTGGGTGGTGAGTTTCCTGGGTTTTCTTACTGCCTCATTTGTGATTGACTTGAAGCTGAAGAAGCCAGCACCTGGGAGATGTCAATACGTGCGACAAAAGTAGCCCAACCTAGTCAAAGGAAAAGGGGTAACCTAACAAGATAGAAACATTTTGGACGACAAATGCTCTATTCCAACCAAACATCATAAAAGGAAAAACTGTGACCCCACTACCAGCCTCACAAGTAAAGGCCAAGTGGGTAGATTAAACTTCAGTTGCATGCCTTCAGCTGAGTGGTTGATTTCTGCTGCTTCTAAACACGGCGGCTGCCATACCAGGAATGATCATGTCCATTGATATCTACCACTAATCAGGATGCTCTTTCTTTTTGAAAACCATTAATTTTACCAAAATTACATTACCAAATATAATTATTCTCACAATAATTAGATGTGTAATAATGCCTTGATTTATTTCATCTTTTGAAGAGATACATGTTAAGTGAATTGAAATGTAGTTTGTCTTTAGGAATTGATATACACATGAAAGTCTTTGAGTAAGTGTGAGCAAATTTAGTTTAGCCATTCATTCATCCATTTATTCAAAAATACTTTTATGTGTCTGTTATATGCCAGTCACTGTTCTAGGCTCTTGGACTTGAGCAAAATAGTCCAAAAAATCTGCTTTTCTGGCACTATAAATTACATAGGATGGGTAATAAAAGGTAATAAGAGCTATATGAAAAGTAATAGACCATTGTATGAGGGTATGGAAGGTAATTTTAAATAGAGTAGTCAAAGTAAATCTCATTGAGTATATGACATTTGAGCAAGGATATTTGCATTACGTGATAAATCATCAAATATAGAAAACTTTTGAGTGGAATTTATGATGTAAGTTAAGTTGACACTGCTTTGTACAAACACCTCAGCACCAAACATGTAAGTTAAACCTTGGAGTTGTAAAAGTATTATTTTTCTCAGGATAGAAATGTTAGCTTGCCTTACACAGATATACAATATATATACTTATATATACATATGTATATATGTACATATGTACTATATATAATTTTAATTTCTGGATAGGCTACAGATAGCATTTTATGGGACAAAAGTTGGCAAATTACTAACAGAGTGATCATAATTATGCAAGTGCAGTTTGAATTTACCTAATTTGAACTGGCGTTGAATATTCATCATAGATTTTATGGCGTACAAAATGCAACTGCCAAATGGAAGCCAAAGCATACAAACAAAACAAAGCCTTGGGGCTCTTAGATCTGTGTAGTAATTGATACATTAATTGATGTGAACCAGATTGAAAAGTTCTTCACTTTAAAAAATTAAGTACCTAAAGAATTAAAGAAAACATGTCATGGTTGAACAATCACCTTCTGTTTAAATAAGTTATTTTACAAAATATTGGGTTATTCATATTTTATAAGGGTAATGTACTTAAAAGGCTGACCAAGTAATTAGAGATAATATTTTATGTCAAGTTCAGAATAACACAGACATAGAGGATTTCAAAAGATTTTAAGCAAACTTCAAAAAAAAATATACAAAGTTTCTAATGGAAAGTTTTTTTTAGACTAGTAGTAGTTTAGAGCAATTATTACAGACTGAATCAGAGATACACATGAATTAATTTTCAAATGTAATTCTGATTGTAATGTTGCTAGTATATCATCTGTATAACACATTCATCGATGAAACCCTGTATACTCAAAGGATAAATTAAACCATACCAAGTAACAAGGTGTGATTTAGGATTCAAAAATAAAAACAAAAAAAAGAACTAAGCCATACATTTGTTAATAAACCCATAACCTAACTAAATTTTTCAGAGCAGTTCAGTCTGTTTGGTTTAGGGTTTCAGGTATGCAGCATCAGGCTGTCAGAGCTATATCAGTTCATTTTATTTCACTAAGCAAGAAGAATATCCACATTTTCATCTCCAATCTATCAGCATTTAGCCATTGTTTAATTCAGTACAAACTCTGATGATCTCATTCATTCAAATATAACATTTCTTTGCAAACTACCCACATTTTATTAGCAATCTGAAGTTTCTTTTGATTTCTAGAATCCACCAACTGCTGGGCATTTCTAGTTTGTCCCCCTGCAGTCTTCTCAAATGGAATTTGTTTAAAAACAAAAACATATGAATCTTTATCTTCAAGCCCCAAACTACCAACCCCTCAAATTATGTCTTAAGTATTTTAATTGCCACCCCACCCTTATTGTCTGTACCTACTCTTTATTTTTGCTTCATCATGTAGAAGATAACATTGTTACCTACTTTGACTCTCATTTTTAAAAGAAACTCTAAGCAGTTTCCTTATACATAGCTTTTCCCCAATCTGAATAATTCACCATTCTGCAAAGTGATCAGTCTTTGTAAACCTCCGCAGCATAATTTTCTCATTATTGCCTTTCGGTTTGCCCCGCTGAACTCCTTGCGTCTGCTATGACTTCTCTGCTCCCTTTTTGCCTGTTTTACAAATAATCTTATTTAAGACTCATTTCAAATTAAACTTTTTATTACACCATTTTATTGACCACCAAATGTGAAAGTAATTTCCCTTTACTCCAGAATCATACAGAATGAAAAATAGGTAGTTTCTTTTATTCACACCTTTTACAACATAGAAATTGGCAAGATTTAAACAGAACACATGGGGCTTCCCTGGTGGCGCAGTGGTTAAGAATCCGCCTGTCAATGCAGGGGACATGGGTTTGAGCCCCGGGCTGGGAAGATGCTGTGGAGCAACTAAGCCCGTGCGCCGCAACTACTGAAGCCCGTGCGCCACAACTACCTAAGCCTGTGCGCCACAACTGCTGAAGCCCGTGAGCCACAACTACTGAAGCCCGCGTACAGCAAGAGAAGCCCCCACTCGCCACAACTAAAGAAAGCCTGCATGCAACAACGAAGACCCAACACAGCCAAAAATAAATAAATTAATTAATTTTAAAAAACAACTTATGGAAGGAAGACTGCTCAAGCTATTCTCTGTCATGGAAGATGAAAAATTGGGTAGAATTTGTGTCTCTGAATTTTAAAAGAATTTGCACATCCAACTACAGAGTGAATTAGACCTAGGCATGTGCACTCCTGGAGAAACTAAAAGATGGCAAACAGTTAAACCAATAATCCTCAAATAATTATTTTAATCAGGGCAGGGAAAAATGGTTTTCTATTAATAAAATGTGTTTTTTTCCTCTTATATCTAAATTAGCCATTTACAAGTACATTTATTATGTAATTTTCTGAAGCAGGTATTTTGTTGGAGAAAAGGCATATTAAGCAATTTTAACATTTATGTAATAAATTTAAATCAACTTTTACAGGTGAATATCATACTAATTCGTAATATCCTGATTCAGATGTTCAGCTTGTGATTGTGTCTGGGTTTTGATAGGATTTTTCATTATTAATAGACCATTTTCTTTTAGAGCAGTTTCAAGTTTAAATTGAGCAGAAAGTACAGAGAGTTTCCATATACCTCCTCTTCCTTGACCACCCTTCCCGCACCTCCTCAATTACCCCTCTTATTAACAGCCTGCATTGTTATTGTGGTGCCATTATTGGATTGGACAAAGGAATAATGTCATGTATCCATCTTTGCAGTATCAGACAGAATACTTTCACTATCTTAAAACTGCCCTGTGTTCCATCTGTTCATTCTTACCTCCCTCCCACTGAACGCATGGCAACCACTGATATTTTTACTATCTGTATAGTTTTGCCTTTCCAGATTGTCCATAATTAGAATCATATGATACATACACTTTTCAGACTAGCTTCCTTAGCTTAGAATTCATACATTTATGGTTCCTTTTCAATAACATTTCTTTTCATGGTTTAATGATATTCCATTGTGTGAATGTACCAAAATTTAACCATTCGCTATTGAAGGACATCTTGGTTGCTTTCACTTTTTGGCCATTATGAATAAAGTTGCTATAGACATTCATTTGCAGATGTTTGGGTGGATATAAGTTTTCAGTCATTTGGATAAATATCTATGAGTATGATTGCTGAATCCTGTTGTATGACAGTGTCTAGCTTTAGCTTTGTAAGAAACTGTTGTAACTATGTACCAAAGTAACTGTACCATTTTGCATTCCCAGAAGGGAATGAATGAGAGTTCCTGTTGCTCCACATCCTCGTCAGCATTTGGTGGTGTTTGTTTTAGATTTTAGCCATTCTAATAGGTATGTAGCACTGTCATGTTTTAGTTGCCATTTCCTAAAGACACATGTTGTTGAGCACCTTTTTGCATGCTATTTGCCATCATCCTATTTGATGAGAGTTGTGTTCAGTCTTTTGTCTTGTTTTGGTTTTGGTTTGGTTTTCTTACTGTTGAGTTTTAAGGATTCTTTGTTTATTTTAAAAACAATAACTTTATAAAGGATACAGGTCCTTTATCAGGTATGTGTTTTGCAAATATTTCTCCCAGTCCATGGTTTGTCTTTTTTTTCCTTTCTCTTAACAGTCTTTCCCGTAGCAAGTTTTAATTTTAATAAGCTCTGTCCTATCAATTTTGTCTTTCGTGGGTTGTATCTTTCAGTTTTGTGTCTAAAATTCATTGCTAAAACCAAAGTCACCTAGATATCCTCCTATGTTATCTTAGAGAAATTTTATAGATTTGTATTTTATGTATAGCTCTATGATACATTTTTAGTTAATTTTTTGAAGGTGTCAGGTAAATGTCTAAATACTTTTTTTCATATTCAGTAGGCACCTGCTGATAATTTATTAGTTACATGATTATATTCACTTTTTTGCACATGGATTTTCATTTGTTTCATTGCCATTTGTTGAAACAATAACCTATTCTCCATTCAGTTGCTTTTATCCTTTGTCAAATCTTAGTTCATTATATTTGTGTAGGTCTCTTTCTGGGCTTTCTATTCTTTTCCATTGACCTTTTTGTCTGTTCTTTTGCCAATGCAACACTGTCTTGATTATTACAGCTTTATAGTAAGTCTTGAGATAAAGTAATGTCAGTCCTGACTTTTTTCTCCCTCTTCACTATTGTGTCTGATATTCTGGGTCTTTTGGCTTTCCATATAAACTTTAGAATTACTTTATCAATATCCACAAGGTAACTTGCTGGCATTTTTATGGGGATTGCATTGAATCTATGGATCAATTTGGGAAGAACTGACCACTTGACAATACTGACTCTTATTAACCATGAACAGGGAATATCTCTACATTTATTTGGGTCTTCTTTGATATCTGTCATCAGAATTTTATAGTTTTTTTAATATATATGTTGTGAATATTTTACTGGATTTATACCAATGTGTTTTGACAGTTTTTTAGTGCTGCTATAAATGGCTTTGTGGCTTTAATATCAAATTCCGATTATTCATTGCTGGTATGTAGGAAAACAATTGGCTTCAGTATATTAAACTTTTATTCTGCAGTCTTGTTACAGTCACTACTTGTAGGAATTTTTGTTGTTGATTTTTTGAGATTTTCTACATAAGCAAGCATGTCATGTACAAAGAGAGATTTTATTTCTTCCTTCCCAATCTGTATACTTTTTTATTTCTTTTTTAAAAATCTGATTGCACTGGCTAGGACCTCCAGTATGACGTTGAATTGGAGTGGTGAAAATGGATGTCTTTGTTTTGTTACTGACCTTAGAGGGAAAGCTTCTAATGTCTCACAATTAAGTATAATGTGAATTGTAGGATTTTTGTAGATGTTCTATATCAAGTTGAGGAAATTCCCCTCTATTCATAGTTTGCTGAGTTTTTATCATAAATGCATGTTGGGTTTTATAAAAGGTTTTCTTGCATCTATTGACATGATCATATGACTTTTCTTCTTTAGCCTGTGAATGGGAAGGATTACATTAATTGATTTTGAATGTTGGGCAAACTTACATACTTAGAATAAATCTCCTGTAGTTGTGGTATATAATTCTTTTTATATGTTGTTGGATTTGACTTAAAAATATTTTGTTGAGGATTGTTGCATGCATATTAATGAGACATACTGCTCTGTAATTTTCTTTCTTGTGATGTCTTGCCTGGTTCTAATATTAGAATATTGCTGGTCTTGTAGTATGAGTTAAGGAGTGTTCCTTCTGCTTCTACGTTCTGAACAATATTGTAGAGAACTGGTTAATCTTCATTAAATGTTTCATAGAATTCACCAGTGAAACCAGCTGTGCTTGATAATTTCTGCTTAGGAAGGTTATTAATTACTGACTAAGTTTCTTTAGTAAATGTAAGCCTTTTTACATAATCTGTTTATCCTTGTGTGAGCTTGACAGAATGTGTTTTTCAAGGAATTGGCACATTTCATCTAGGTTATCAAATCTGTGGAGCTAGAGTTTTTCATATCTTTTCAATGTCCATGGGATCAGTAGTGATATTCCATCATTCATTTCTATATTAGCAATTAGTATCTTCTCTCTCTTTATCTTGGTTAACCTGTTTAGCAGTTTATCAATTATATTCATCTTTTTAAAGAATTATCTTTCAGACTTGTTTGTTTTCTTGTCTTCAATTTTACTGAATTACACTTTAATTTTTATTACTTCTTTCCTTTAGCTCACTTGGATTTAAATTTTTATTCTTTTTCTAAATAGTTTCCTCAGGTAAAATCTAGGATTTGATTTTAGATTTTTCTTTTTTCTAATCTATGTATTCAATGCTACAACTTTCCCTTTAAGTACTGCCTTTCCCTTTAAGTACTCCCACAAATTTTTTAAGTTGTATTTCCATTTCCATTTATCTCAAAATATTTTTAAAATTTCTCTTGAGACTTTAGTAAATTACTTTGCTATTTAAAAAAAAAAAAAAACTGTCCTAGAGAGTTGGCCCTATTCATTTATTATGAATCTGGGTCTTTGGTGTCACATTTCTCAAAGATTCTTTTTTTTTTTTAACATTTTTATTGGAGTATAATTGTTTTACAATGGTGTATTAGTTTCTGCTGTATAACAAAGTGAATCAGCTATACATATACATATATCCTCATATCTCCTCCCTCTTGTGTCTCCCTCCCACCCTCCCTATCCCACCTCTCTAGGTGGTCACGAAGCACTGAGCTGATCTCCCTGTGCTATGTGGCTGCTTCTCACTAGCTATGTGTTTTACATTTGGTAGTGTATATATGTCCATGCCACTCTCTCACTTCATCCCAGCTTCCCCTTCCCCCTCCCCGTGTCCTCAAGTCCATTCTCTACATCTGCATCTTTATTCCTGTTCTGCCCCTAGGTTCTTCAGAACCAGTTTTTGGGTTTTTTTTAGATTCCATATATATGTGTTAGCATATGGTATTTGCTTTTCTGTTTCTGACTTACTTCACTCTGTATGACAGACTCTAGGTCCATCCGCCTCACTACAAATAACTCAATTTCATTTCTTTTTATGGCTGAGTAATATTCCATTGTATATATGTGCCGTATCTTCTTCATCCATTCATCTGTCGATGGACACTTAGGTTGCTTCCATGTCCTGGCTATTGTAAATAGAGCTGCAGTGAACATTGTAGTACAAGACTCTTTGTGAATTATGGTTTTCTCAGGGTATATGCCCAGTAGTGGGATTGCTGGGTCATATATTAGTTGTATTTTTAGTTTTTTAAGGAACCTCCATACTGTTCTCCATAGTGGCTGTATCAATTTACATTCCCACCAACAGTGCAAGAGGGTTCCCTTTTCTCCACACCCTCTCCAGCATTTACTGTTTGTCGATTTTTTGATGATGGCCATTCTGACCGGTGTGAGGTGATACCTCATTGTAGTTTTGATTTGCATTTCTCTAATGATTAGTGATGTTGAGCATCCTTTCATCTGTTTGTTGGCAATCTGTATGTCTTCTTTGGAGAAATGTCTGTTTAGGTCTTCTGCCCATTTTTGGATTGGGTTGTTTGTTTTTTTGATATTGAGCTGCATGAGCTGCTTGTAAATTTTGGAGATTAATCCTTTGTCAGTTGCTTCATTTGCAAATATTTTCCCCCATTCTGAGGGTTGTCTTTTCATCTCCTTTATGGTTTCCTTTGCTGTTCAGAAGCTTTTAAGTTTCATTAGGCCCCATTTGTTTATTTTTGTTTTTATTTCCATTTATCTAGGAGGTGGGTCAAAAGGATCTTTCTGTGGTTTAGGTCAAAGAGTGTTCTGCCTATGTTGTCCTCTAAGAGTTTTATAGTGTCTGACCTTACATTTAGGTCTTCAATCTATTTGGAGTTTATTTTTGTGTATGGTATTAGGGAGTGTTCTAATTTCATTCTTTTACATGTAGCTGTCCAGTTTTCCTAACACCACTTATTGAAGAGGCTGTCTTTTCTCCACTGTATATGCTTGCCTCCTTTATCAAAAATAAGGTGACCATATGTGCGTGGGTTTATCTGGGCTTTCTGTCCTTTTCCATTGATCTATATTTCTGTTATTGTGCCAGTACCATACTGTCTTGATTACTGTAGCTTTGTAGTATAGTCTGAAGTCAGGGAGCCTGATTCCTCCAGCTCCGTTTTTCTTTCGAAGATTGCTTTGGCTTTTCAGGGTCTTTTGTGTTTCCATACAAATTGTGAAATTTTTGTTCTAATTCTGTGAAAAATGCCATTGGTAGTTTGATAGGGATTGCATTGAATCTGCAGATTGCTTCCCAAAGCCTCAGGAGCAGCGGATTAAATCTCCACAATCAACTTGATGTACCCTGCATCTCTGGAATACCTGTATAGACAACGAATCATCCCAAAATAGAGGCGGTGGAATTTGGGAGCAACTGTAGACTTGGGATTTTTTTTTTTTTCCTTTTTCTCTTTTTGTGAGTGTGTATGCGTATGCTTCTTTGTGTGATTTTGTCTGTATAGCTTTGCTTTTACCATTTGTCCTAGGGTTATGTCTGTCTGTTTTATTTATTTATTTATTTATTTATTTGTATAATTTTTAGCATTTGTTATCATTGGTGGATTTGTTTTTTGGTTTGATTGCTCTCTTCTTTCTTTTTGTTTTATTTTTAAATTTTTTTATTTTTAATAATTTTTTTGAATTTTTTATTTTAATAACTTTATTTTTAAATTTATTTTTCTTTCCTTCTTTCTTTCTTTCTTTCTTTCTTTCTTTTTTTCTCCCTTTTCTTCTGAGCCATGTGGCTGACAGGGTCTTGGTGCTCCTGCTGGGTGTCAGGCCTGTGCCTCTGAGGTGGGAGAGCTGAGTTCAGGACATTGGTCCACCAGAGACCTCCTGGCTCCATGTAATATCAAACAGTGAAAGCTCTCCCAGAGATCTCCATCTCAACCCTAATACCCAGCTCTACTCAACAACCAGCAAGCTACAGTGCTGGACACCCTATGCCAAACATCTCATAGATTCTAACATGCCATTTTGTACTTTCACTGATTGCTTTTGTCATACTTTTTGGTTTTACCTTATTGTTATTGGTCATATCTGTGTTTTTTTGCAAAGAGATATATTGAGGTCTGCCATTTTAAGTCATCTTCTTTTAGTTTGATATATGTACACAGCTATAAATTTTATCATACCACTTCGATGAGTGTCTTGCAATTTAGTTTTCTAACATTTATTTTTTCATAATAAATTTAATTTCAGTTTTCAGATATCTTTGTGCTGAGAACAATTAAGAAAAGATTGTTTAAAAATTAAATTCCAATGATTATACATACTCACATGCACGCGCGCACACACACACCACATTTCTATCTTATTGTTTTGAATATTGTGTGAATATCATTACTTTCTCATCAAATGTTATGAACTTTTGGTTTTACATTTTTCATTAGATATAATATGCCTAATAGATTAAAAAAACTCATGAGACTTTTAAACAAAGTGGTTCTTTGTTGTTGCTTAGAACCTGTTGTATGTTATTGAATAGTAATAATGTTATTCAATATCTCTTTACTGTTACTTATTTTTGTTAAATATTCTGAAAGATTATGAGTTATAGGTATTATGTGTTAGGCAGAAAATGCCCCCCAAAGATGTTCACATCCTAATCGCCTGAAGCTGTAGGTTATATGACAAAGGGAAATACATGTTGCAAATGGAATTAAGATTGCTAATCAGCTAACCTTGAGATGGGGAAACCATCCTTGACTGTCCAGGTTAGTTCAGGGTTATCACAAGGGTCCTTATAGTTGAAAAAGTGATATAGGAAAGAGAAAGCCAGTAAGATGGCAATGTGGGAAAAACTTACCTGATGGTTGTTGCTTATGAAAATGGAGGAAGGGAGATGGCAGCCTCTAGAAGCTGGAAAAATTCAGGAAAACAGATTCTCTCCTCAAACATTCAGGAAAAAACACAAAATTGCTGATATTTTTAGTCCAGTGAGACCCATCTTGAAATTCTAACTTCCCAAACTGCAAGATAATAAATTTGTGTTATTATAAGCTACTAAATTTGTTGTAAATTTTTTCAGTAGCAATAGAAAACTAATAATAATGGCTTTATTTACATTTTGGCAGTTTCTTGTGGACTTTCATTTATATATAATATTTTAATCAATATTTTATACTTTAAAGCAGAGTTATTCATGACTACTTTAAACTTTTGATGGATTTAACATTTTCATGAGGAAATATTACTCCTTCTCATTGATTTTCCCTTAAGTTATTTGGTGCTAATTATACTAATATTGCTAGTATTGCTATACTACCTTAATTTCATTGATTTCAGTATATATATGTATGCTTTATTTATAGTTATATATCACTCTCTCTAATCTTTAGGTGGCATTTTATTTTAGCTTTACCTTTTTAAATATCACATAGCTTTTATTAATGTGAACATTTAGCTCACATATGTTTGTTGTGGTAGGTATATTTGTTTTTATTTATTATTTCTTGACTGCTCATTTTACATATTCTATTTATCAGGTTTTTTTATCGTGTATAAATGTGTCCCTTGTTATGTTGATGCTTGCATAATTCATTGGGTCTTTCAAGTGAAATTTAAATATTAATTTGCTATATCAATGTTGATTAGTACTTAATTTTGATATTTTGAAAATGTAATTCCAAATATGAAAACAAAAAAAGCAGCAAAGACTCTCTGCAGGTATATTTTCTGCTTTATTAATCTCCGTTTGGTAATAGAATTTGAAACATGTATTTAATCTCCTGCACTAGAGTGTAAGCAACCTGAAAGTAGAAATTCAGAAGGAACTACCAGTCGAGTCGGTCACCTTTTTTACAAACATGGTACTTAGGACAACAATAAATCAGATCTTACTCTGTGTTCAATTAAGTATACAGTAATTTACTTACTTAAGGAGTGTTCATTATTGTTTTCAATAACATCTATATTATTTAACATTTCTTCAGCATAGAAGCACTTTTTTTCCTCATCCCTTTTGTTTGTGTCATATATGCTAGCCTACATTTTACCAAAATTACGTGAATATACTCATTAAGATGAGTTTTATATCAGTGTACTAGAACATTCATAATAATTTGACAGAATTTTATGTCTACCAAGTGTTATTTTTTTTATTTTTCTAAAAATTTATGTTTGTATTCTTTAAAAATACATATACGTGTGTAATGAATTTGGAAAACAAAAAACAAAATCGTGTTACTTTACCACAGATAATTTGAGTAACACTGTTCTAGATTTCTTTAGCTGAGAACACTTGTCTGGGTCTGATACATATCTACCCAGTTCACCAAAACTTTTAACCCTTTTCTATCTTACATATAGTCCTACTCTGCATACGTTGTCATATGAAAATCATGACACTAAGCTAAGAAAATATTTGTATTTGCTTCTTGGCAGCAAATACTAAGGGGAGTTACGTTCAGCCACGCATTTTTATGAAAAGCTAGAAAAATACATGAGCCCGGTTCTTACAACATTTTGTCTTTATCTGGAAGCTATTTCTTGTGGGAGTGTGGACATTAGGGCAATAGTGGGAGATGTCAGGAAGCATATATGATGTTTGTACAGTACAGAGGTGACAGTACTAGCCAAGGGGAAAAAAATCATAATGAGCAATAGCAACAGGACAATGTGGGCTTTTGGGACACGCCAGTCCACTCTCATTTACGTGGTATTCCCTCTCCAGCCACAGTAGCCATCCTTGAAGACACAGATCTGTCTGTGACTAACACTCACTGGCAAGTGGAAACTCTCACTGTCTGAACCCGGGTTCATTGTTCAATTATTTTCTTAAGCCTACATTTTTGGCTACAGTGAATCCCTAGAGCTCTCTGGTTTTTTGCTCTGTATAGTCTGTTTGGTATATGTGTATGCACACACGATGAAACTCTGCCACAGTGATCCAGCTTCTCAGCTCTCAGCATCCGTGGATGACTCCCGTGGACTCGTGACCTAGAGCAGCAGACAGCAAAGACTTCTAGCTGTCATTCCAGAGGTATTGTGTTCTAGTAAGGGGTTCTCCACCCCCTCTTTTAGATTCTAAGAACACATTCACATGTGTTAATTTGGATACTGAGAACACTTTAACATTAGTTAAAGCTGTGGTTTCCTGATTAAACTGAAATTGAATAGGGAGCAATAAGGAAGGGGAAGGTAATGGGATGGCTGCTTTTTTTCTGGCTTGCTCACTTGCATGAATGGCTTTGCATTGAATTGGAAGGCTTCCAATTTGATAAAATAGGGGGAAATGGAAGGTCATAATTTTGTTCTTGATATATTTACTTCAAGGCACCTTCACTGAGAGAAGGGTTTCCAAATTGATTTTTGTTGTATGAATCTGGGGAATAGAGAGAAGTCTGAGCAGCAGATATAAGATCAGGAACCTCTATAAATAAATAATATTCAATGACATGTTTGTGGATAAGATTCCTTGGGGAAAATAATCAGTGTAAGTGGATACAAATGTAGACCTGATGAAATTCATGGAGAGAAAAGGAGAATGAGCCTAAGAAAGAGACAAAGGACATCCAGAGAGAAAGGAGGAAAACCTGGGGAGTGAGGGTCACAGATATCAATGTGAGAAAGTGTTCAAGGAGAAGAGATGACAACAGTGATTGAAGCTGGCAAAAGGTAATGTAAAATAAGAAAGTAATTTAGTCACATGGAGGTCATCGGTGACATTAGAAAAGCATTTACGCTGGAGGTAGAATTCGAGTTACTTTTTTCTTATAACTCACAGATAATTCAGCAAAAAGTTCTGTTAACTTTACTCCCCAAATTCAGCTAGCATCTGACTCTACCTCATTTCTCCACTGCTGCCGCCCTGGCCCAAGCCCCATCATCTCTTGCCTGGACAACTCCTTCCTGTCTTCTCTTAGAATCTGTCCCCAACACAGTGGTATGAGTAACCCTTTAAAAACAGCAATCAGATATGTTACTCCTCTCCTGAGGACATCAAAATGACACCCCATTTTAATCAAAGTAAAAGGCAAATTATTTATAATCTACAAGGCTCTACCTGAATTGGTTTTTGTTACTTTCCTAACAGCACCTCCTTCTCCTCCCACTTCCATCCCCTCAACTCCAGCCATGCTGACCTACTGTTCCTTGCTCATGGAACGTGGCCACAGTAGACGCCTTTGGCTCTTAACTCACAGGCCCAGGCTGGTAGAAGAGCTCCTCTCTGGAACCGTGCTGGAGCTGAGGAGGAGGGAAGCAAATAATGCCTAATCCAAATGTCATATGACCAAGGATAACATCAAAAGAATAAGGGACAGGAACAGCTTGGTAGGAAGGGACATCTCATGTGTAGAAAATAATATAATCTATCCAGGCCTTAGTATCACCCTAGGGTCTTAATATGCCAGTATTCTCCTAGATGTATGATACCCATTTTGTTAATAGAACCCTTAACCATTATTGTTATTTAAATAATGTTGATGTTTTTACATAACCTTCCTTTTATTATTGTCTTAACTCTTGTTAGCTATTTTACTAAATACATTATTTTCTCTGTTATATATCTGGGAAGAGTTTTTTTTTTTTTTTTTTAATATTTTGGCTTTTCCTTACACTCATCAGTGTCTAAGTGTAATGCATATTTTTACATTCTGACTCCTGGGCCAAAATTTAATTTAAAGCATTCTATAAATGTATTCCTGTGTTTGCTTTGAAAACAAAACATCACTGGGTAAAATGATGCAAATTCATAAATTCCAAATCCCTAATAAAAACTCTAGTTTTATCAGTCACATTGAGTTTTCCTTTCCTGAACGGCAGACAGCTGGAGTAGGATTAAGCTCCTCTTTGGTGCCAGAAGAACCTATCCCAAGCAGACAGAAGAGAGGAAGAAATACGTTAGCTCTCCAAAAAGGCTTCTCTCTATAGAAAACATAAGAAATAGAAAAATAATTCTGGAAACCATTATATAGATTAATTTGTCAAGTTAGTGCACTAGTTCATGCTTGAAAACTTACATATTTTTGAACTCAAAGGAGTAAAGGATAAATTTTATGAAAACTGAAAAACAAAAGGCATAGTAATAAAAGAGGAATGTATCTGGGAACCAGAAATGGAACAGAAATACTTAACAATGAGCTGGGTTGAAGCTATGAATTTAACGTTTTCCAAATCCAGAATAACAAATGAAGGGTGGGAGTGTGGTTCCTAAGGTATAAAAGGAATTAAGCAAAAGTTTTTTTAACACACATGGTTATGTGGTGCCAGGTAGACTTAGTTAAGATAGACATCTGGAAGAACTCATGAAAGGTGAGGGATGCAGGAAAGAATGTATCCATCTGTTCACATGCCAAATGGGATGTGTCTTTATCTCAAGCAAGGGAAAGCAGGAGATAGGTAACAATACAATATGGCTTTCAGGGATGAGTCACAAACCCACTGAATTCCATGACGAGATGTGACACATCCTCAATACCACTCCTGGGAAAGAATGCTAAAGGGAGATTTAAAAGCTGATGCTTCAGTGGGCACAGAAACAAAAATCACTAGACAGTGAGAATTGAACCAAGAGGAAGAGAGAAAAAACAAAGGGAAGGAAGAAACAATCTCTCACCTCTCAAAGAAAATACTTCCCATCAAAATGAGCTTGCAACCTCAAATGCCAAAGCTCATGAAGAGATCCAGTGCTAAAAAGATAACCAATATAGTCATCAATCAGAGAGTTAATCTCTGATCTTTCTATAGGAAATTTATTTTATATATTAATCTAACTAAGAACTTAAAATACATATGTTAAAAATGTACAGAGATGGAAAAGAGAATTTTTATTTAAAAAGCAACATTTGTTTATATAAAACAAAAGGGAGGAGTCTAACAAAATCTTGTTAATAGCAAATAAACTTACGGAAATTGCAGAGAGTTCCCAGATGAAGAGGTCTGTGGCGGTAGGAAGTCTCATCATCCTGGATTGCTACCCTCCGCATTTAAAACCAGAGACTCAATTCCCCTAGTTTATGAGTATCCACACCCCAGTGTTTCTTGTGAGCATTCAATTTTCCTGACCTTTGTGCAAGATCATACAAGTAAGATGCATAGTGGAATGGACATCAAAAGCTCTGTTTTCAGAGCCTAGTCTTTTTTTTTTTTTGATGAAGTTTTATTGGAGTATAGTTGATTTACAATGTTGTGCTAGTTTCTGCTATATAGAAAAGTGAATCAGTTATACATATACATATATCCACTCTTTTTTAGACACTTTTCCAATATAGGTTATTACAGAGTATTGAATAGAGTTCAAATTCCTTGCAGCCACTGATCATGTGCTTCTTGGCCATCTATATGTCTTCTTTGGAGAAATGTCTATTTAGGTCTTCTGCTCATTTTTGGATTGGGTTGTTTGTTTTTTTAATATTGAGCTGCATGAGCTGTCTATATATTTTGGAGATTAATCCTTTGTCCGTTGATTTGTTTGCAAATATTTTCTCCCATTCTGAGGGTTGTCTTTTCATCTTGTTTATAGTTTCCTTGGCTGTGCAAAAGCTTTTAAGTTTCATTAGGTCCCATTTATTTATTTATTTATTTTATTTCCATTACTCTAGGAGGTGGGTCCAAAAGGATCTTGCTGTGATTTATGTCAAAGAGTGTTCTTCCCATGTTTTCCTCTGAGAGTTTTATACTGTCCAGTCTTACATTTAGGTCTTTAATCCATTCTGAGTTTATTTTTGTGTATGGTGTTAGGGAGTATTCTAATTTCATTCTTTTAGATGTAGCTGTCCAGTTTTCCCAGCACCACTTATTGAAGAGGCTGTCTTTTCTCCATTGTATATTCTTGCTTCCTTTGTCATAGATTAGTTGACCATAGGTGTATGGGTTTATCTCTGGGCTTTCAAGCCACTACCATATTGTCTTGATTACTGTAGCTTTGTAGTATAGTCTGAGGTCAGGGAGTCCGATTCCTCCAGCTCCATTTTTTTCCCTCAAAATTGCTTTGGCTATTCGGGGTCTTCTGTGTTTCTATACAAATTTTAAGATTTTTTTGTTCTAGTTCTGTAAAAACTGCCATTGGTAATTTGATGGGGATTGCATTGAATCTGTTGATTGCTTTGGATAGTATAGTCATTCTCACAGTTTGAGTCTTCCAATCCAAAAACATGGTATATCACTCCATCTGTTTGTGTCATCTTGATTTCTTTTATCAGTGTCATAGTTTTCAGAGTACAGGTCTTTCACCTCCTTAGGTAGGTTTATTCCTAGGTATTTTATTCTTTTTGTTGCAGTGGTGAATGGGATTGTTTCCTTAATTTCTCCTTCTGATCTTTCATTGTTAGTGTATACGAATGCAAGAGATTTCTATGCATTAATTTTGTATCCTGCAACTTTACCAAACTCACTGATTAGCTCTAGTATTTTTATGGTAGCATCTTTAGGATTCTCTATGTATAGTATCATGTCATTTGCAAACAGTGACAGTTTTACTTCTTCTTTTCCAATTTGTATTCCTTTTATTTCTTTTTCTTCTCTGATTGCTGTGGCTAGGATTTCCAAAACTATGTTGAATAACAGTGGCAAGAGTGGGACATCCTTGTCTTTTTCCTGATCTTAGAGGAAATGCTTTCAGTTTTCACCATTGAGAATGATGTTTGCTATGGGTTTGTCATATATGGCCTTTATTATGTTGAGGTAGGTTCCCTCTGTGCCCACTTTCTGGAGAGTTTTTATCGTGAATGGGTGTTGAATTTTGTCAAAATCTTTTTCTGCATCTACTGAGATGATCATATGTTTTTTATTCTCAATTTGTTAATATGGTATATCACATTGATTGATTTACATGTATTGAAAAATCCTTGCATCCCTGGGATAAATCCCACTTGATCATGGTGTATGGTCCTTTTAATGTGTTGTTGGATTCTGTTTGCTAGTATTTTGTTGAGGATTTTTGCATCTATGTTCATCAGTGGTATTGGTCTGTAATTTTCTTTTTTTGTAGTATCTTTTTCTGGTTTTGGTATCAGGGTGATCGTGGCCTCATAGAATGAGTTTGGGAGTGCCCCTTCCTCTGCAATTTTTTGAAAGAGTTTGAGAAGGATGGGTGTTAGCTCTTCTCTAAATATTTGATAGAATTTACCTGTGAAGCCATCTGGGACCAGATAATTTTTTAAAGCACCACATGTAATTTTAACACATAGCCAAGGATGGAAACCATATTACTAGACTGTTGGAATCACAAGATGAATCTCCAATTTTACATTTGTCAGTCCTTCTCGAAAAGTAAGATGAAATTCTCTGGAAAGCAATTGCCTTGTTCAGTCTTTATTTAATCTCCTAGAGAGCTACATGCTACAGTGTTCCCAGATGTCTGCATGTGAAAATCACTCAAAGGCTAAAATTTGAGGCTTCCCCTTCCTTTTCCAGTGTAACTCCATATTCTTGTCATGCTTATTAACTGTCATGCTTATTACTAATGTGCAAACATTGTAGACTTCAGTTTGGTCCTTAGGCTCCCTGACATAAAAAGGCCTAGTTGATGCAGTTAAAACACTGAGAACTTTAAATGCTCAGCACACCATCCATTCTGTCTTCCCCTCTTTGTTAAACCTAAACTAAGTTATGAGACTGAGTAAGTGAAAGTTAAGTGTAAACCTTTTCTTAATGAAAAGTTAAAGTATTTATTCTCTAATTTTCCAGAATAAATAATATGAGGTCATTGAGAAAATTTAGTAGGCAATCCAACTCATGTCACTGTAAGAAAAAAATTTTTTAATGATCCTCCATTTCAGAAAGTCCCCCAAATATTTACATGTCAGCATAAACCAGAGCTTCTTAAAATTGTAAATTTCAGGATTATGAATTTAGATTCTCTTGGGATGAGACATAGACATCTGTATTTTGCACAATGCACAGTGATGCTGATTGATGCCAGTTTGAGGAATTAATGGCCCATATACCTCCACTTAAAATAACTTTATCATTTTAATCCCATCACCCACAAAATTAGATGTTATTTTAATCTGTTGTGTCTGGTGGTGCTGTTTGTACCTACCTATTATTAATTGCATTTTATATGTCAGGCACTAGGTAAAAACAACACATTATAAAAATTGTTTTGTATATTATTATACCTTCATTATGTAGGTACTGTTACCCTTTTTAAAAATCATTATGAAATTGAAGTTGAAAGTTTTGTGTGATTTACTCAAGACCTCAGAGCTGGTGATGACCCTGTATTGACTAAGGCCTATGGCTTAACCCACAATAATCTATTTTTCCCTTGGATCAGTACCCCACATGTCATCACAAAATGGGTTTATTTAACAAATTGGCAGTATCTCCTGCCCATACTTCATTAAACAGGAGTGTTGCCTATAAATATAACAGGTCATTTTATAGCCATTGAGAGTGTAAAACTGCCTCTTTCTTCATGTAAATGCTGAAGTGGCAATGTGTAATCTATGTAATCTGACTAGAAACTGTCTAGAAAATAGTTAAGAAATGTGTACTTAGGAATAATTTATCGCTGATATTTTCATCCACATATAAATAATTATATTGCATTAGCATCAAGAACATATTAAATACATTTGAAAAATACAATTTGATAAATATTTAAATACAAATTTATTGTTAATATAAATTATGGTGAATTCAATAATCACTCAAAATTGACTATAACAAATTTATTTTTAGAAGATAGTAGATAGATATTTTGAAATATTCTTCAGCATGGTATTAGTATCTTCCAGTGATGATATATGTAATTATATAAGATCAGTAAAGCTGATAGCTTTTAAATCTTGGTTTTCTTTTCAATATTGAGAATTGCATTGAGAAAATTTAGTTATAAGGAGTAAATAAAGCAAAAATATAAGTAAGAACGTAATGAAGCTCCTCTAAATAATAAATATGAAGCTAAAAAGCCTACAAAAATGATAACAAATTCCTTTATTCTACAAAGTGATTTATCAAGCTATTTTGCCCTTGTAACAAATATTGAACCTAAATAGCAAGATATTTGAAGTTGAACAATTTCCCAATAGTTTAACATGAGATTCTATTACACTATTTGATATATATTATTGAAAGGGAAGTAAAATAAAAATCCTCTTCCAACAAATCCCCATCTGTGTCAAAGGAACTTAAATCTCAGAAATTTTATCCTAACATGAATATTGCTTTTATTGCAATAATAACTAACACTATTCCCAAGCCTTGAAGGATAGACAGATATATATTCGGAAATATCATAAATTGAATTAGACCAATATATGTTCAAGAACAAAACAGTTCTCTAAAGATCTTGAAAACATGCTAATCCAACAATAAAATCACCTGTACCTAAGTATATTTCGTTGACATATCTTTAAATTGAATTGTGGGAGAAATCTTTTGTTGCTATTGCAAATGCAAAACAATTTGCTATCTTAGAATACTCTTTTGTTTTTATTTCTTTTCTTCCCTTTAGAGTAGCTTACTAATGTAATGTGTAATCAGTGACTTGCTGTCATTGGACTTATTAGCAAACATCTTGACACAATTTCCAATATGTGTGACTGATTTATTTCTAAATATTTGGAGTTTTCTGTTTTTTCTTTTTTTCTTTTTTTTTTCCATTGTGTGGATTTTGGATCTTTTCCTTTTGGGGGTTTGCTCTATTTGTCTTGTTGGCTCATGACTTTATAGAATTTGTGAATTTTTTAGCCATTATGTCTTTGACTATTCTCTCTAAGCCCCATACTTTTTCTTTTCCTCCTAGGACTCTGATGATATAAATGTTAGGCATTTTATATTATCTTATACACTCTTAAGACTGTGTTTTTTTCCTCTCTATTTTCTCTTTCTTACTCAGATTGCATCATTTTTTTTGGTCTGCTTTGGATTTACTAATTCTTTCCTATTGTTTCCAACATACTATTGGGTCTGCACAGGGAGGTTTAAATTATTTGGTTATTGTGTTTTTTACTTCTATAGTTTTATTTGGTTTTTCATAACTTCTATTCTTTGCTGAACTTTTTCATGCTTTAATTACTTTCAAGAGCATTTGTAATTGCATGGTGAAGCATAGGTAGTTTGACTTGTTTGAGGTAAAAATTCTGAATATCACCATTATTTCAAACCTAAACACTCCATATATCTATTAATTAAAATAAATTCTTAAAAAGCATTTTTTTTCACTCTTTATTTGAGAATTACTAGAATCCTGTAGTGGAATAACAACTATAGTTTTCTATATAGTTATTTTAGTCATAATTATGTTGTAAAGTTTTACATATATAATATATAGTAAAATTTCAGTGTGCAAATTGTCTTTTTTCTATACTGAGCAACTCATTTGCTCTTGTATAAATCATTGCATAATGGGATACTCTAATTTTTTTTCAGAGTTCTTATTAATAATTGTAGGAAATATATTGTTAATGCTTATGCAGTCAATGAAATGTGTTTTAGGTACAAACTTCACAATGATGTAAAGAATTATGCTGATTTAAAAAATCATGCTTCTGATAATCAATGTTCTTTATCAATTCTTACTTTTTAAGTGTTCTCTTCATTTTTGTTTCTCCTCCTCTTCCTTCTTTTCCACCTCTTCCTTCTACTCTTATTGTTTGCTTTGTTATCTAGGTTTAGCCTATAGAATATGTTACACTTGTTACATTGAAAATATGCAGAGGGTTACTGATTATCTTCAATAATGAAAACATATCTCTACTGGATAGAAAACAATACCTTGATCTTTTAAAAATAAAACTAATAAACATTTTCTCTGCTCCAGTAGCTGAAGCTTTGGCTTTTTAAGTACTTTTTACCCATGAACATGCTGGTAATATATGGACAACTTTGTAAAACTTGAAGAAATTCATCCCCTAATGCAATTTTTATACATTGTTTTCTCATCAGTCAGCACTTGTACGCATGTGGAAGTATTTGTTTTAAAATTTTACGTGTATTTCATAGGAAAACAATTGCAATGAAATTGTGCGTATAAAATATCATACCTGTTGACTATTTCAAATCAGTTTTCTATTTTTTCCTGATTGAAATAGCATTTATGGTGACATTTTGTAAAGAAAAAAAGAAGCTTTTTTTGAAAGTAGAGAAACTTCCTTAAGTGTTTAGAGACTAAATCTTCTTTTCAAGAAATGTCTTTGCAATATTTATTTTCATTTGATAGTGGCTACCAGGCAGTTAGCTAGATATGGAAGTAAAATAATAATAATAATCATTAATAATAATAATACAGGAGGTTAAAAGGCTAGGTGTTAATTTTGTTGAGTTTCACTAATCAGCAGTGCTTGCTTCCAGTTACAAGTAACCATTAAACTTAAATTAAAGAGGACAAAGCTGGCAAGAATTTTGCTTAGAGCATGTTAGGTTCTAAAATAAAATGACCGTTAGTTCACTCCTGATGACCAGATATTTCACTACCTATTAGGCATGCTAAGGCTTTTACACGTTCTTGAATGTATTTCATAGCTACTATGGGATGAAATACTTACCTTGGTAAAGAGTTTATAACATTTGTTCTATTATTAGTTTCAACTCAGTCAATGTAGTTGGGTGTTATGATCATTAATTTTTTCTAAATGTATGTGTTATATCACATAGTTATGGTAAAATTTATATAGTTGTTTTCAGTGGTTATTCAGTTGTCAAAAATGTTCAAATGTGGAAACCAATGTGTGAATATTAAGAATGACTTTATATGCAAGAGGGAAGAGATATGGGAACATATTGTATGTGTATAACTGATTCACTTTGTTATAAAGCAGACGCTAACACACCATTGTAAGGCAATTATACTTCAATAAAGATGTTTAAAAAAAAAAAGAATAACTTTATAAATTTTAAAGTGCTAATAACAAGTAACTTTTTATACTGCCAGTCTTTTGTCTGTTTCAAATTGGCTTTCAAGGTATATCCTCCATAAACTCCTTCATACATTAGAACTTTTATTTAAGGAGAGACAGATCCATGATCTCTTGGTTTCTCTCTCTCTCTGTCTCTGTCTCTCTCTCTCTGTGTAACTGCATCATTTGATACTTACTTTTTCTGAGTATCTCTCAGCCTTTAAATTCATTTCCTTTGCCTTCCTTTTTTATAGGGCAAAACTTATTTCTAGATCCTTAAAGATAAGTTCATCTTATTCTTGAAAGTAAATAAATTTATTCTGGTGCATGGAAAATTTCAGCAAGGACTTCCTTCTGTATGACTTTGCATTCATAAATTCAGTAACATTTGTTCCTTAAATAGAATTAATCTATACATCTAAGTTCGCATGATAATTAATACTCAAGGGTACGGGCTTTCAAGTAAGAAGTTTTGCCAGTCTCCTGTTTTCATTATGTCACATTGCTTTCAATAGAAATGTGTACTTGTTAAAAAATTGCAGATGTAGCCAAGAACTTGTTAGTAGCATCATAGCTAACAAACTGTTTGAAGTAGACTAAAACTTACTCAGATGTATCAGTGTACTTTCTAAAAACTCAAATTGGGATATTGTGTATATGGGTTGGAAGGAGAAAAATGGTGTTATTACTTTTCAATTTCAGATAAGGTGCCACCAGACTAATTTCAAAAGTTTTATTTTAACATTTGCTATAATAGAAATTTAATTTATTGTCATTATGTGTTCACTTAAATAACTGTACTTAATATTATTATTTATAAACTAATATTAAATCTGCATAACTGTGTCTTTCTCTAAATAACATAATCTTTTCCATCGTTAATTTAGAGTTTGGTGAGAAATGTACTTGACAGTAATGCACCCAATCTTTGGTTCATTGATCCAGTTTATATAAGACACTCAGAGGAAGTTAAATTGTAAAAATATGTAGTACGTGCGTTATAGAGAGATGTGACTCAAACAGCAAAAATGACTATCAAGGAAAAAGAAATACATGCAAATTTTTTTAAAAAAGAAATATATGCAAAATATTTGGAGGGTTGCAACCGGGGTTTCATGGTTTGATATGCAGAGATCTTTGCATTCTAAGGAGGCATGTGGCTAGCTTATATAACACTTTTATGAATGAGGATGAAATATGGATAGAATGGAAATGATCAATTCTGGCTTGATTTTATTTACTCTTTTTTCCAGATGACCTTTTTCTTACTATCCAGAAACCTAAAAGCTATTAGGTGTAGTTCTCTTTATTTTTCATTTCTTTTTCTCACATAATATATGTATAGAAGTTCCATAGAAATACACCCATGACCAACCAAGTCTAAATGAGCAGAAAACTTGATGTGCCGACAACATATATATGTTGGCTGGGGCCCTGGCTCAAGCCGTATTTGACTGTTCAAGTGATAAAATTCTGCCATGTATGTAATAAAGAGAAACACCATCTGATAAACTTCTTACCCTGAAGTTCACTAGTTTGCCTGGGGATCAGCCAAGATTTGAGAAAATTGGTTGCTACTCCTTTGCCTACATCTAGAAGAAATTAGTAAGTTAGATAACTAACTCTTACATTTTAAAAAGCCCTATTTTGATTGCTCATGGAGTTTAATAAGCATTAATAAAAAAAATCAAAATTCCCAGGGAAATTAAATCTCTAATATTGGTAAGTGAACTGCTCTTTAAAAGTAATTTATTTCTCAAAAAAAGAAAAAAGAAGAAAGAAAAGAAAAAAAGTAGTTTAACTGTGTTAATGAATAATTAGAAGATGAGAAGAAAAATATACAAAATAAATGTGAGGCTAGCAACTAATGTATATTTATTCATCATAATACCTTTTATTTATGTTATAATACATATTTTATATACTGTTCTTAACATGTGCTAATTCACACTTGATATATGGTAGAAAATATTTTAAAGATCCAAGTTTTATATATTAATGTTGGTCACAGTGAATCTAAAGGGGGGAGAATCATAAGCTTATTAATTTGAGTCAAAAGCTTTATGCCTTTATTCTCATAATAAGAACTATCTTGGAAATGTAACATTTTAACTCATACAAGACTTAGAGTTATTTTCTTATAAAAAGCATAACTATTTAAACTTTTTAAATTAGGAAATGACTGTATGTGCCAATTTATCATTATTTTCACAAGATATTTACAGTCATGAAAATATAAGCATATATGTTTATTAAATTATGTTATAATGAGTGATGTTAATTTTTAAAATGTTATGAATTTTGGGAAATGCCGTAAATCTTTTGGGATTAGTCACTTCCTTTAACAATAATTGGACAAATTTTAAAATGTCATCTGACGTATTCTTAATATCAACAATGAGTGAGATTATCTATAATGGCACCTTAAATATAATTCCCAAGATCATTTTTAACTTTAAAATTCGAACTTTTAGTAAATTAAGTTGAAAAATGAATAACCCCTGATTACTTGCAAACCTCCTAAGGAAATTAATGTATCTTCTGTGCAGATTGTACTTTTATATCCTTGTCTATAACAAATGTGATGGCTTTTTGTAAGGCGCTGATTAGGAAGGTTATTTCAATGTGATATAAAATACCTGTGCAATACTAAATTTTTCTACAATATCAATGTAGTTGATAGCTCCATTAAGAGTTTGAATCGATTAGTTACATACATATAAAGGCACACATCATTATAAAATAAAGCTTATAACTAATAAAAGTGAAATCAAATGCCCTTAGAATATGAAATCTGCCATATACCAAATATATATATGCATATATATAAATGAGTATAATCTGCTCTTTCAAAGATATATGAATGAATAATTCAGACACATACACACACACATATGTGTGTGTGTGTCTATATATATATATATATATATATATATATATATATATATATATATATATATAGCAGAATATATATTCTGTCTGGGTGGTAGAAGTTTCTTATCACTTACTGAGAGTTTGTTAACTATTTTGTGCTGATTCTGCTATACTATCAAATCATTTTAGTAGATATTTCTTCCTTTTAAAAATATGAGAATTTCTTCTAGATGCTGTTTCAGTTTAGATTTTTATCACTATAGATAACGATTGTAATCCTATAGTTGAACATTATCTTTGCACATCAGTTAATTATTGTTAAAAATGATATAAAACCCAGTACCCTCTAAGACATTTTCAATAGTGTCTTCTCTAAATAGGGTTCTAATGTGGACACCAAATCCAGCATAATATAAATATCAAGCTGTCTTTTATACGTAAATCATTGTTGCAGTTCCATAGATAGCATTGAGTACCAACAGATATTTACTCATTCACATTGTAACCCACTCTGACACAACACTCAGTAGTAATAGGGTATGGAAAAATAGTTATATATATTTGATGAACTCCATAGTTTTAAATAGACCAACATTACTGTGGGAGATGTGCAGTTTATTAAGCCCGTAATATGTAAAATAAAAATGTCATGTCAAAAAGGTTTAATTATATTCAGGTAAATTGTATTGAATGAATGTAGCTTAGCAGTATGTATTTTTCAAGATGGACAGCCACATATTCCTGTTCAGGTGAAAAGATAATGCAATAACATTCAATAAATTAAGTTCTAAAAAGTTTGACTTAGGTCGTTTAAGATACCTCGTAAAAAAGTGGCAGTTTTAACACACACTTTACAACATGGTCCCATAGAGTTGTAAGTGCCTTTTACTTTATAGTATGTTCTGATACTTAGGATAATAATTGGCTAAACCTTTATGTAGGTATTATGTGTATGACTCACTGTTGATTATAATATTCCTGGTTATTGTAATACACTAATCGAATCATTTGGTCTTGTTACAAACAGATGGTTTCTGTTCTTCCCTTGTAGTTTCCGATAGGTTCTCATTATAAACTAAGAGCCAGATACGGAGTTCTCTAAAAGGAAAATAAAGGCAGTTTCAGATGTCCCAAATGCAGGACTTCACTGAGAACTCTTAACCGTTGACACTTTGGAGTACAGGCTTCCCATTGTAAATGAACATTGTCATCATGAACTTAAACCTGCCTTTTGGTTCCAGGGAAATTAATCAGGATCTGGAGGATAATTTTGGTCCAGAAGTTGACTTCATGAAAGCAGATTGTTGATCTAAGATACAGCAGAACAATATCTAATTATGAAGAGATGAATGTAACTAATGAGGGAGATCTAATTGTTTTATAATATCAGTTATTGCATTTAGATTGGTACTGCTGTAGTTTTTTTTTTTGTTTTTTAACATCTTTATTGCAGTATAATTGCTTTACAATGGTGTGTTAGTTTCTGCTGTATAACAAAGTGAATCAGCTGTACATATACATATATCCCCATATCTCTTCCCTCTTGCATCTCCTTCCCTCCCACCCTCCCTATCCTACCCTTCTAGGTGGTCACAAAGCACCAAGCTGATCTCCCTGTGCTATGTAGCTGCTTCCCACTAGCTATCTATTTTACTTTTGGTAGTGTATATATGTCCATGCCACCCTCTCACTTTGTCCCAGCTTACCGTTCCCCCTCCCCGTGTCCTCAAGTCCATTATCTAGTAGGTCTGCGGTCTGAGTCTTTATTCCCGTCCTGCCTCTAGGTTCTTCAGAATCTTTTTTTTTTTTTTTTTTAGATTCCATATATATGTGTTAGCATACAGTATTTGTTTTTCTCTTTCTGACTTACTTCACTCCGTATGACAGACTCTAGGTCCATCCACTTCACTACAAATAACTCAATTTCATTTCTTTTTATGGCTGAGTAATATTCCATTGTATATATGTGCCACATCTTCTTTATTCATTCATCTGTCGATAGGCACTTAGGTTGTTTCCATGACTGGCTATTGTAAATAGTGCATTGGGGTGCATGTGTCTTTTTGAATTATGGTTTTCTCAGGGTATATGCCCAGTAGTGGGATTGCTGGGTGGTATGGTAGTTCTATTTTTAGTTTTTTGAGGAACCTCCATACTGTTCTCCATAGTGGCTGTATCAATTTACATTCCCACCAACAGTGCAAGAGGGTTCCCTTTTCTCCACACCCTCTCCAGCATTTGTTGTTTGTAGATTTTCTGATGATGCCCATTCTAACTGGTGTGAGGTGATACCTCATTGTAGTTTTGATTTGCATTTCTGTCATAATTAGTGATGTTGAGCACTTTTTCATGTGCTTCTTGGCCATCTGTATGTCTTCTTTGGAGAAATGTCTATTTAGGTCTTCTGTCCATTTCTGGATTGGGTTGTTTCGTTTTTTAATATTGAGCTGCATGAGCTGTGTATATATTTTGGAGATTAATCCTTTGCCCATTGATTCGTTTGCATATATTTTCTGACATTCTGAGGGTTGTCTTTTCGTCTTGTTTATGGTTTCCTTTGCTGTGTAAAAGCTTCGAAGTTTCATTAGGTCCCATTTGTTTATTTTTGTTTTTATTTCCATTACTCTAGGAGGTGGATCAAAAAAGATCTTGCTGTGATTTATGTCAAAGAGTGTTCTTCCTATGTTTTCCTCTAAGAGTTTTATAGTGTCCAGTCTTATATTTAGGCCTCGAATCCATTTTGAGTTTATTTTTGTGTATGGTGTTAGGGAGTGTTCTAATTTCATTCCTTTACATGTAGCTGTCCAGTTTTCCCAGCACCACTTATTGAAGAGACTGTCTTTTCTCCATTGTATATCCTTGACTCCTTTGCCATAGATTAGTTGACCATAGGTGCGTGCGTTTATCTCTGTGCTTTCTATCTTGTTCCATTGATCTATGTTTCTGTTTTTGTGCCAGTACCATATTGTCTTGATTACTGTAGCTTTATGGTATAGTCTGAAGTCAGGGAGTCTGATTCCTCCAGCTCCGTTTTTTTCCCTCAAGACTGCTTGGCTATTCGGGGTCTTTTGTGTCTCCATACAAATTTTAAGATTTTTTGTTCTAGTTCTGTAAAAACTGCCATTGGTTATTTGGTAGGGATTGCATTGAATCTGTTGATTGCTTTGGGTAGTATAGTCATTCTCACAGTCTGAGTCTTCCAATCCAAGAACATGGTATATCACTCCATCTGTTTGTGTCATCTTGATTTCTTCTATCAGTGTCATAGTTTTCAGAGTACAGGTCTTTCACCTCCTTAGGTAGGTATTCCTAGGTATTTTATTCTTTTTGTTGCAATGGTAAATGGGAATGTTTCCTTAATTTCTCTTTCAGATATTTCATCATTAGTGTATAGGAATGCAAGAGATTTCTGTGCATTAATTTTGTATCCTACAACTTTACCAAATTCATTGATTAGCTCTAGTAGTTTTCTGGTGGCATCTTTAGGATTCTCTATGTATAGTGTCATGTCATCTGCAAACAGTGGCAGTTTTACTTCTTCTTTTCCAGTTTGTATTACTTTCATTTCTTTTTCTTCTCTGATCACCGTGGCTAGGACTTCCAAAACTATGTTGAATAATAGTGGCGAGAGTGGACATCCTTGTCTTGTTCCTGATCTTAGAGGAAATGCTTTCAGTTTTTCACCATTGAGAATGATGTTTGCTGTGGGTTTGTCATATATGGCCTTTATTATATTCAGGTAGGTTCCCTCTATGCCCACTTTCTGGAGAGTTTTTATCATAAATTGGTGTTGAATTTTGTCAAAAGCTTTTTCTGCATCTATTGAGATGATAATATGGTTTTTATTCTTCAATTTGTTAATATGGTGTATCACGTTGATTGATTTACATATATTGAAGAATCCTTGCATCCCTGGGATAAATCCCACTTGGTCATGGTGTATGATCCTTTTAATGTGTTGTTGAATTCTGTTTGCTAGTATTTTGTTGAGGATTTTTGCATCTGTATCCATCAGTGATATTGGTCTGTAATTTTCGTTTTTTGTAGTATCTTTGTCTAGTTTTGGTATCAGGGTGATGGTGGCCTCATAGAATGAGTTTGGGAGTGTTCCTTCCTCCGCAGTTTTTTGGAAGAGTTTGAGAAGGATGGGTGTTAGCTCTTCTCTAAATGTTTGATGGAATTCACCTGTGAAGCCATCTGCTCCTGGACTTTTGTTTGTTGGAAGATTTTTTTTTTTTTTTTTTTTTATTGGAAGATTTTTAATCACAGTTTCAATTTCATTACTTGTGATCGGTCTGCTCACATTGTCTGTTTCTTCCTGGTTCAGTCTTGAGAGGTTATACCTTTCTAACAATTTGTCCATTTCTTCCAGGTTGTCCATTTTATTGGCATACAGTTGCTTGTAGTAATCTTGTAGGATACTTTGTATTTCTGCGGTGTCTGTTGTAACTTCTCCTTTTTCATTTCTAATTGTATTGATTTGAGTCCTCTCCCTCTTTTTCTTGATGAGTCTGGCTAATGGTTTATCAATCTTGTTTATCTTCTCAAAAAACCAGGTTTTAGTTTTATTGATCTTTGCTGTTGTCTTCTTTGTTTCTATTTCATTTACTTCTGCTCTGATCTTTATGATTTCTTTCCTTCTGTAACTTTGGGTTTTTTTTGTTCTTCTTTCTCTAGTTCCTTTAGGTATAGGATTAGATTGTTTGAGATTTTTCTTGTTTCTTGAGGTAGGCTTGTATAGCTATAAACTTCCCTCTTAGAACTGCTTTTGCTGCATCCCATAGGTTTTGGATCATCGTGTTTTCATTGTCATTTGTCTCTAGGTATTTTTTGATTTCATCTTTGATTTCTTCAGTGATCTCTTGGTTATTTCATAATGTATTGTTTAGCCTCCATGTGTTTGTGTTTTTTACGTTTTTTTCCCTGTAATTCATTTCTAATCTCATAGCGTTGTGGTCAGAAAAGATGCTTGATATGATTTCAATTTTCTTAAATTTACTGAGGCTTGATTTGTGACCCAAGATGTGATCTATCCTGGAGAATGTTCCATGCGCACGTGAGAAGAAAGTGTAATCTGCTGTTTTTCGATGGAATGTCCTAGAAATAACAATTACATCTGTCTGGTCTATTGTGTCATTTAATGCTTGTGTTTCCTTATTTATTTTCATTTTGGATGATCTGTCCATTGGTGTAAGTGAGGTGTTAAAGTCCCCCACTATTATTGTGTTACTGTCGATTTCCTCTTTTATAGCTGTTAGCAGTTGCCTTATGTATTGAGGTGCTCCTATGTTGGGTGCATATATATTTGTAATTGTTATATCTTCTTCTTGGATTGATCCCTTGATCATTATATAGTGTTCTTCCTTGACTCTTCTAACATTCTTTATTATAAAGTCTATTTTATCTGATATGAGTATTGCTACTCCAGCTTTCTTTTGATTTCCATTTGCATGGAATATCTTTTTCCATCCCCTCACTTTCAGTCTGAATGTGTCCCTAGGTCTGAAGTGGGTCTCTTGTAGACAGCATATATATGGGTCTTGTTTTTGTATCCATTCAGCAAGCCTGTGTCTTTTGGTTGGAGCATTTAGTCCAGTCACTCTTAGGGTAATTATCGATATGTGTGTTCCTATGACCATTTTCTTAATTGTTTTGGGTTTGTTTTGTAGGTCCTTTTCTTCTCTTGTGTTTCCCACTTAGAGAAATTCCTTTAGCATTTGTTGTAGAGCTGGTTTGGTGGTGCTGAATTCTCTTAGTTTTTTCTTGTTTGTAAAGCTTTTGATTTCTTCATCGAATGTGAATGAGATCCTTGCTGGGTAGAGTAATCCTGGTTGTAGTTTCTTCCCTTTCATCACTTTAAGTATATCATGCCACTCCCTTCTGGCTTGTAGAGTTTCTGCTGAGAAATCAGCTGTTAACCTTATGGGAGTTCCCTTGTATGTTATTTGTCATTTTTTCCTTGCTGCTTTTAATAATATCTCTTTGTCTTTAATTTTTGCCAATTTGATTACTGTGTGTCTCAGCATGTTTCTCCTTCGGTTTATTCTGTATGGGACTCTCTGTGCTTCCTGGACTTGGGTGGCTATTTCCTTTCCCATGTTAGGGAAGTTTTCGACTATAATCTCTTCAAATATTTTCTCTGGTCCTTTCTCTCTCTCTTCTCCTTCTGGGACCCCTATAATGCGAATGTTGTTGCATTTAATGTTGTCCCAGAGGTCTCTTAGGCTGTCTTCATTTGTTTTCATTATTTTTTCTTTATTTTGTTCCGCAGCAGTGAATTCCACCGTTCTGTCTTCCAGGTCACTTATCCGTTCTTCTGCCTCAGTTATTCTGCTATTGATTCCTTCTAGTGTAGTTTTCATTTCAGTTATTGTATTATTCATCTCTGTTTGTTTGTTCTTTAATTCTTCTAGGTCTTTGTTAATCATTTCTTGCATCTTCTTGATCTTTGCCTCCATCCTTTTTCCAAGGTCCTGGATCATCTTCACTTTCATTATTCTGAATTCTTTATCTGGAAGGTTGCCTGTCTCCACTTCATTTAGTTGTTTTTCTGGGGTTTTATCTTGTTCCTTCATCTGGTACATAGCCCTCTGCCTTTTCATCTTGTCCATCTTTCTGTGAATGTGGTTTTTGTTCCACAGGCTGCAGGATTGTAGTTCTTCTTGCTTCTGCTGTCTGCCCTCTGGTGGATGAGGCTGTCTAAGAGGCTTATGCAAGTTTCTTGATGGGAGGGGGACTGGTAGTGGGTAGAGCTGACTGTTGCTCTGGTGAGCAGAGCTCAGTAAAACTTTAATCCACTTGACTGCTGATGAGTGGGGCTGGGTTCCCTCCCTGTTGGTTGTTTGGCCTGAGGCAACCCAACACTGGAGCCTCCCTGGGCTCTTTGTTGGAGCTAATGGCGGACTCTGGGAGGGCTTCCCAAAACTTCTGCTGCCAGTGTCCTTGTCCCCATGGTCGGCCACAGCCACCCCCTGCTTCCACAGGAGACCCTCCAACAGTAGCAGGTAGGTCTGCTTGCTTCAGTCTCCCCTGGAGTCACTGCTCCTAACCCTGGGTCCCGATGCACACACCACTTTGTGTGTGCCCTCCCGAAGTGGAGTCTCTGTTTCCCCCAGTCCTGTCGAAGTCCTGCAATCAAATCCCACTAGCCTTCAAAGTCTGATTCTCTAGGAATTCCTCCTCCCGTTGCTGGACCCCAGTTTGGGAAGCCTGACTTGGGGCTCAGAACCTTCACTCCAGTGGGTGAACTTCTGTGGTATAAGTGTTCTCCAGTCTGTGAATCACCCACCCAGCAGTTATGGGACTTGATTTTACTGTGATTGCGCCCCTCCTACCGTCTCACTGTGGCTTCTCCTTTGTCCTTGGATGTGGGGTATCTTTTTTCGTGATTTCCGGTGTCTTCCTGTCGATGATTGTCCAGCAGCTAGTTGTGATCCTGGTGCTCTCGCAAGAGGGAGTGAGAGCACGTCCTTCTACTCCGCCATCTTGGTTCCAATCTCCCAAGTATGTTTTTTAATATAACCTTACTCTAGTGAGTTCTTGAAAGAAACAAATACAAATCACTTTTGGAAGAAATCATCATCAAATCAGTCATCCAAAAAAAAAAAAAAGACATAAACATACAAAAAACTAACCTAAATAATTGCTGAATTAATTATTATTCAATTCATAAGGAAAAAAAAACCTATGACTAAAAGCATAGTCTTTTTTGTTTTTAAGATATACAGTGTGATGATTCAACATATGAATACATTGTGAAACAATGAACACAATCAAGATAATTCACCATCTATCACCCACATAGGTATTTTTGTGTGTATGAGAACACTTATGGTCTACTCTCTTAGCAAATTTCAGTATATAATACAATGATATTGACTATATTCACCATGCTGTATATTAGATCCCCAGAACTTATTTCTTATAAAAGAAGGAAATCTTGCGTTTGCAACAGTGTGGATGAATTTGGAGGACATTATGCTAAGTGAAATAAGCCAGACACAGAAAGACAAATATTACATGTTATCACTTATATATTGAATCTACAGAAAAGTCAAACTTAGTGAAATATAGAGTAGAATGGTGGTTCCCATGGCCCATACATGTGGTAAATAGGGAGATGTTGGTAAAAGGGTACAGATTTTCACTTATCAGGTAAATATGTTCTAGAGGTCTAAGGCACAGCATGTGACTACAGTTAATATCAATATACTGTATACTTGAAAAAAATAAAAGCATAGTCTTATTTTATATGTAAAGCCATAGACAAATCCATTGCCACCATGAGAAATCTTATTACATCTCTTACTAATCAGGTCAATCTAGTTAAAAAACAATGGAAGTATACAGCAAATGTGAAGAGTGGAATTAAATTTTTTGACCTCTTAATATATGAAAAACTCTAAAACCAACAATTAAAGAAGAATACATGAAACATTTGTGAAAATTATTTGAGCAAACTTTAGGATTTGTATGCTATAAAACATACTCCCTTACCATAATGCAATTAAATTATATATATATATAAATTATATATATATATATATAATTATATATATACTTTTTTTATATATATAAAAAATATAACAAGAAATGGATACACAGTGTGGGTTATCGATTTTCGTAACCCAAAAGTCAAATAGAAAATCATAATGGGAATTAGAAAATGTTTAAAACTAAAAAATCATGAAAATATTACATACTGTAACCTTTGAAAAAGAGCAAAATAATCTAATATCTGTGGTCTTAAATGCTTGTGTTAACAAAGGAAACAGAAAGGCTAAAATTAGTCAACAAAACATCCATCTCAGGGAGTCAGTGAATGGAACAGTAAAATTAATTTCATAAGCAATAAAATTCCGTTATCTGGATTTGGTTCTGGGTAGTGCTCCTGGGTGGGAGGAGGCCTCCTGCCAGATGGTGGCTTCAGAATTCTCTGGGTCCATGTGTCACTGCATCCAGCCAGTGGAGAGGAAAAGAAAGCACGTGGAAAGCAGATGCCCTTTGTAAGTACCTTGGCCTAAGGGGGACACAGAAACATTTGTTCACATGTTTCTGACAGGAGCTTGTCCCAACTTCCTCTCTGGCCAGTTGCTCACAAGTGTTAACTCTGTACTTTGGCATTTATTTGCCAGCTCTGCCACATTCTAAGAATGCAAGGTCTGTTTCTCAATATAAAATCAATTCTGAGAAACCAAATGTGAATGGTTTATAAATTTTTTTATTAAAATCTCTGGGTTACTATAGCAATAATTAGGAAGCTCAGGGTGAAGAAGTGGTGACTGCCCCAGATTCATGATAAATGACAGGTGCTTACGTAGAGATGCCTCTGTGCTGAGGCTGAATGTGAGTGTCTGCTTTACCTACACAGCAAATTGTAGGAGATTCTGGTACTTTCTTGACAAAGTAATAGAATGTGAAGAAATCCAGCAATATTTTGTTGAAATTTACAAGTTTATTAATAGTCAAGTTACTTGAAAAAAAGAAAAATTGGGAAGTTTACGCTAGTGGACATTGAGACTTATAATAATAAGTTGTGGTTGTTAAAGTTAATTAAGGTTAGTGTCATATTGGCTCAAAAGAGACAAGATGAAGGCTGGAATAAAACTGAGTACAAATGGGCCCATGCGTATGAAGACATTGGATGTATAACAAAGGTGGACATCAGAGCAAAAAGAAAGAAACTTTTCAGTGAATGTTGCTAAATCAGTTGGATATACATATAGGGGAAAATAAGCAAGCAAGCAAACAACAAAAACAATGACTCCTACCCCACCACATATGAAAAAATTAATTTTAGCAAGACTGAGAATGAAATAAGAAAAATAAAGCAATGAACCTTTTTGGAGATGATTGTTTGATATCATCTTCATGACTTCAGCATAGAAAAAAGTTTACTTACACAAGACCCAAAAAGCTAACCATTAAAAAAAAATGATAAATTAGACTCCCTTAAAACTATGAACACTGTTTTTCATGAGAAGAATTAAGAGAATGAAAAAATAGACACAAAATCACAAGGAGATAATATATATGTGACATATATAGTAATAAAGGGCCATAAGTTTGTTACAGTGAGAAATGGAATACAGCAGTGAAAATGAATGAATTAATGCTAAATATGGATAAATCTTATAAGCATAATTTTGAGAGAAAGAAGCTAAACACAAATGAATGTAAAGTGTATGCGTTTAGGCATTTACAATTCAGAAATAGGCAAAACCACTCATATGAAAATCCAGTATATTGTTTGCTTCTGTATAGAAAGTAAAGGATGGAGATTGACAGAGGGCATCAGTGAGCTTTGAGGATGTTGATCACGTTATATCTCTCGACCTGGATAGTATTTCCATAGGTGACTATTTATTGTGCCATAAATTTATTTTTAGATACTTTCATATATGCATATTTTCTTAATAATAAATATTAACTTTTTTATGCAACTGAAAATTAGAGAAGTAAAGTCTGACTGCAGGCTGCTTTTGATTAGTAAATCAGTGGTGTTATAGAAGGAACATTTTTTTTCCTTTTCTAATCTCCACCTGTTAATTACTGCTGTATCCTAAAAATTCATGATTCCCATATTTCTGTTAATAGCTCATCCTTCAAGCTTGACAAAATGAGAGTACCTTTCTCCTAGCATACACAAAACAAATCCTGAGACTCAGAGTACTTCTCTGATTCATATCACATGCCCACCATTGAACCAAAAGGTGTGGCAAAAGGGGAACATGAAATGATTGGCTTCACCTCGCTCTAGATCTGGGTGTGTGATCAGCTTTAGCACAATTGCCTTGATAGAAATAGCGGCCTGATGGGAAGGGGTGATGGGAAGGAAAGTTAGTAGAATTCAATTAACAAATGTCCCATTCAGAAGTTATAAGAAAACAAATTAACTCTAGATTACACCAATTACACACACGATGCCATTAAATGGCATCTATTGCAATGGAAAAATTAAATGTGAGGTTAACAAAGTTAATTCACATAGGGAGCATTTAAACTATACCAAATTAATGTAAGATTCAACAGTTGGTGGAAAAAGTAACTGCATTAGTGACACTAATTAACTGTGTGTAACTAAGCTCTCCTTTCATACTAGAAAGTGCTTCTAATTTATTGAGGTCTTCAGGAATTAACCAGGAGTCACATCTTGACTCAGTCTGCAAGAAAAAAAACTGCTGGTGCTATGAGATTTCAGAATCTGGCCATGTTAAGTGATTATTATTGGTTTCTGTGTTATGAAAATATGTAATTATCTTACATACTAAGATCAAAGGAACTTTTGAGAAAATGCAAGTAATGCGTATTTAAATACATTTGTGATATTTGAAAACATTTTTTCAACAGGAAATGAGAACAGTCAATCTACAATTTCCATACAACTGAGGGGACTGTGTGCTTCTTAGAACAATGTTTCTTGAGCCAGAAAGTGTTTTCTTCTTTCCTAGTTTTGATCTTAAGAAAAATTAATACAGCTGTAGCTATTAAGAAAATTAATGATCATTATATAATCCACCAACATATTTGGAATGAAATTACATTTTTGAAAAAGGTGGAATTTTATGACTAATATTCTAGTAGCTTTTTGGACTAGAGCTTTAGTTGTGAGAAAAAGCTAACCCACTATAATTAAATCTGCTGGAAAATGTGATTACAAGAGGAAAGTATAAACTTGTTTTTCAGGTAATTCAGATAACTATGGAAAGGTAATCTGTTGTCTTACCATTTAATACTTTTATCAGATATTTTGGTTTTTTCTTTTTTTTTATATAAATTTATTTATTTTGGGCTGCGTTGGGTCTTCACTGCTGCGCACGGGCTTCCTCTAGTTGCAGTGAGCAGGGGCTACTCTTCGTTGCGGTGCACGGGCTTCTCATTGCAGTGGCTTCTCTTGTGGAGCAGGGGCTCTAGGCACACGGGCTCAGTAGTTGTGGCTCACGGGCTCTAGAGTGCAGGCTCAGTAGTTAAGGCGCACGGGCTTAGTTGCTCTGCGGCATGTGGGATCTTCCCTGACCAGGGCTCGAACCCGTGTCCCCTGCATTGGCAGGTGGATTCTTAACCACTGTGCCACCAGGGAAGCCCTGTTTTTTTCTTTCTATTTCAGATTTTATTTGTCCTGGTGTTACAAACCTGGCATAATTACTCTTATCAACCAATACTACGATACTACCATCCTCTTAAATATCATTTGGATTGTGGTTTTATTTATATTTACTTAATTGCACAGTTGTTTGTAAATGGTTTGATCAATTATGCCAAGGAAAATAAAGAATATTCTTATAAAATTATATTTCCAGTAATGTAAGCAAAATAATTTGGACCAACCCTCCTACTGAAAATAATTAAAATTACTGGATTAAACAATTGAAGAACTGAGAGAATAATAGGAAATCATCATCAGTATAGAATCTGACAGGACAAAATTCCAAATAAGTAAACTGAGTCCCAGAGGCTACCTACACACATATACACACATACACACACACATGTGGAAGAGAGAGAAAACAATAAAGCCGACAGGGCAAAGGTAAACATTTAGTTTTGGTAAAAGGTATGAGAGAGTTTTTCAAACTATTCTCACAACTTTTACAAAAATTAATTTAAATGTATCATTTCCAACCAAACCAAAAAAAAAACCAAACCAAGCCTTTTAACATTGTCTCTATGTTGAAGAAAATTCTGTTGATCTGGATATACTCTAAGAAATTTTGTTTTAAGTGTATATGTTTTAGGTGATACTGCAGCTACTTGCTTGAATAGTAAAAAAAAATAAAATAAAAAGTGATAGAATACATTAAAAAATTTTTAAACAATAATTGTAATGACTAGAAAAATACATAAAGTATTATATATAAATAATATTTTAAAATTCTAGATACAACAGAAGTATATAAATCTGGAGGGAGATATATAGAGTTCAAATATTCTAAGGCCCTTTATTATATGGAGAGTAGGACCAAACTCTGCCTGAAGTCAGCATGGAAACCTTCTCTCACGATGTATCCTCTTAGATCACAGTTTCAAAGTCTGTCTTCTTGCCCAGTCTGTAAAGGTCACCTTGATATTTTTTACCTTTTTATGCACAGCAGTTTCCCTTTACCCAGATTCCTTCCAGTTGCCAAGCCTCAACCTTATATTTATTTGTGTTTCCTATTATACCATCTAGAGTATGAGGATAAGTCTACCATCCTCTCCCATCTTATCTTTTGGAAGGGTTCTTGTGTGCAGAAGAGCATGAGCCTCTTATAATTCCAAAGGGGATTTGTGCCTCCCTTTAAGGTAATTGCCTTCATTAGTATCCAGCCTTTTCTATCAAATTTTCTATCAAATTTTCTATCAAATTTTAAAATGTTTCACATATTATTTCTTCCAGTATATTTTTATGATCCCTTTATCTCTTCTCCTATATGGAGTTAATTTACATGTTCTAAATTGCTTGATATCGTACCATAGGTTTTGCATGTTTTGTTCATTTTTTTCATTACTTCTCTTTTTTCTCTACTTCATTTAGGAGAGTTTCACTGTTCAGTCTGAAAGGGCACGCCTCTTTTTTTCTGTAATTTCTGACACTCTATTACCATAGTCATTGTATTTCTTATATTAGATATTGTATGTCTTATCTCCAGAAGTTACCTTTGCATTTTTTTCTGCGTTTTCTTTTTTCTCTCCTCATCATGTTAAGGTTTACTCTCTCTTCTTGAGTACATTGAATATGTTTGTAGTAGTTACTGAATATCCTTGTCTGCTAGGTTTATCATCTCTGTAATTTCTTGGGCTGTTTCTGTTGATTGATGTTTCCCCTGGTTATTAGTTTTATTATATTTTCTCTTGTTTTTCGTTGCATGATACATTTTAATTGGGTGTGCAACATTCTAAATTTTGCTCTTCTATTTGCTAGATGTTGATATATTTCATTAAATGGTGGTAGGCTTGTTTTGGCATGCAGTGAAGTTACTTGCATGAGGGTGATCATTCTGATGCTTGCTTTAAGCTTTATTAGGGCAAATGTGGAATAATCTTTAGGCTAAGACGACTTTAGCCCCACTATTTAGGTGATCCCTTTCTGATAATTCTATCCAATATGCTGTGTATTAATTATGAGGTTTTCCCCTCTCTGGCTACTTGCACACCTTTATTATTTCTAGCCCTTTTTAAGCTTCAGAAGCATTTGTCCTACTGCTTTCTAGTGGTTCTTCCCCTGATGTTGGGTAATTTGTTTTGTTTTTGTAACTTTATTGAGATAATCACCATATGTGTAAATTTAAGGCTTACAGCATGTTAATTTGATGCACTTAAATATTGTGAAATGTTTACCACCATAGCTTTAGTTAACACTTCCATCAGGTCACATAATTACCTTTTTTTTGGTGAGAATATTTAAGATCTACTCTTTTAGCATCTATCAAGTATAACACAGTATTTATTAACTGTAATCACCATGATGTACATTAAACTTACTAGAACTTTTTCATCTCAAAGTTTGTACCCTTTGACTAAAATCTCCCCATTTCCTCCATCCCCCAGTCCCTTGTAACCACCATTCTACTGTTTCTATGAGTTCAGCTTTCCTTCTGCACATGTGAAGATCAGTATTCTCCCAAACACCTAAGGGAACCCTCTGCTCTCTTCCTGTGTAGCTCTCACTTCTCTGGTCTTACTACCCATACATTCTAGCTTCCTAAACCTCCATGAACTCTCACCTGTGTCTCCTCAACTCAGGAATGCAGTTAGACCTTGTTTCCCCTTCCTTACTGCTTGCTGGAAATTAGCTACAGGTACTAAGCTAAACAGTCATCGGGTTCTTGTCATTTAGTTCCCTTGCTTCAGGGCTTGCAAACAAGTGCTGCATGTTATCCAATGTCTGAACATCATTGTTTGACATATTTAATCTGATTTTCTAGTTGTTTAAGACAGGAGGGTAAAACTTTTCCCTGTTATTCTATCATGGCTTGTATGAGGCACCAAAGATAAAACTTTCTTTTAGAATTTTCATAGTGCATTTATTTTTAGAGACCAATTTTGTAACAAATCAACTATAAGCATTCAGTTATTTGAATTCTCTGGTTTTTTCACTATGAAGAAAAATATCTGACAATGTAACATTTTCCTTAGTTATTTTTAACTATAATGAAAAGTTCATCATAAAGGCAACAATGATCATCTATCATAATGCAAGAGAGAGTTTTTGCCCTTATGAAATATTCTGTTTTTCAGTGAGATTTTTTTTTAATTTGTAAATCTTATTTAATAATGTAGTATTAATTTTGGAACACATCTAGTAATTACAGTATTTTTACCAGTAATGGTGAACACATTTAATACTGTGCTCAGTAATGGCATAAAGAACAAATGTCTAACATTTATTTCTGTATATGTCAAATATGTATATGCCTGCCTGGAACATCTCCTCGGAAAAGACCAAACAAATGAAAGACTCTTGAGTAAGGCTTTCAAGTGGCCTCTTTCATACTGTAAAATGTAAATACTTCTTGAGCTACTTCACACTTTTCCTGAGAGAGTACTTAAATGCTTTTAGAGCAATTTTTCTTAAATTTCTGCATCTTTTTAAAATACATGCAAACATTTAAATTTAAACCTTTCAAATGGCTTTTTATGACATATTTTACCATATATTACTGCTATTTAAAGTGGAAACCAATAACATATGCACACGTTCTTGAAATCATATTTTGCCAGTTATATGAAAAAGGTTAGTTATATGCAAGATGAAAAACACTATTTTTTTTAAAAAAATCTTACACAACAGGCATAAAAATTACTGTGTTTTGAATCTGTCCTAGATGGCTTAAAAATAAGCCTGGAGTCAGAAATTTAGAAAATTTTGAATATAATCAAAATAAAGAAACAAGAATTATAATTATTAAATAAATTGTATTATTATTGTTAACTTAGCAATAATTACATTTATATAGAATAGAAGAATCTGTTTACCTGAGAACGAGAGATTTGGAAAAGAGCAAGTTGGTATTTTAACTTGACAATCACTGTTCTATAATTAACAAACATTATCTACCTTTGAAAACATACTTATTCATATTCTCGATTCAGTCTCAGTAATGTACATCATAGGTGCCCTGCACATTGCCTCTCACAAGTTCTCCTTCCACCCCTGAAGGCCAGAAAGGAGTATTATTCAATACATGCTATGCGCAATTCCTCAGGCTTTGCATCTGCTTCACACTCAGGACCTGAAGTGAGGTGTACTGTGTGCCCAAATCTGGCACTCTTACATATGTGTTAATGTACCCTAGGTGTCAATTCCTTCCTCCCTAAAAAAGTTAATATAAATCAAGGTGCTCCCTTTTTATGTGTGGATAAATCATGGCAAATTAAAGGGGTTTAAGAAAATTTTTGAAGAAAAAATAATTTTAGGTAGGCAATTGCAAGGAAGATAAGGCTACATGATTCCTCCACAGGTCCCAAGGTAAGAGACTGATGCTCTGGTTTATCAAAAATACTTCACCTATACATTTTGCATAGCTGTGGATACTGTTTGCTGTTGCACTGAATCCTGGGCAGCAGTTTTGTCTCCAAAATTCATTATGCTGCAAAGCTGCACGGCCATATCAAGAAATGTTTAATTACTGAAGCCAGGCAGAGCCTGGCACAATGATTCTGAGATTAACCAACAGACCTAAAAACACCATCATAAAGGCAAAAGACATGGTCATGAGAAGTGTGTCTATGGATACCACACTCTGACCTGCTGCTATGGCCAGTGCTACATCACTATGCATGCAGCAGTTCTGGCACATGAGTGAATTGCTTAGGTCATAAATTGATATTTAAAGAAACAGTACCTGGCGGGCTTCCCTGGTGGTGCAGTGGTTAGGAATCCACCTGCCAATGCAGGGGACACAGGTTCGAGCCCTGCTCCGGGAAGATCCCACATGCCGTGGAGCAACTAAGACTGTGCGCCACAACTACTGAGCCTGTGCTCTAGAGCCCACGAGCCACAACTACTGAGCCAGCGTGCCACAGCTACTGAAACCTGCGTGCCTAGAGCCCATGCTCCACACCAGAGAAGCCACCGCAATGAGAAGCCCGTGCACCGCAATGGAGTAGCCCCTGCTCACCGCAACTAGAGAAGAGCCCCCTCGCAGCGATGAAGACCCAACACAACCAAAAATAAATAAATAAATTAATTAATTAAAAAAAATAAAACACAGTACCTGGGAAGAATAAATAATGTTAACAAATTAAAGCAAAATTTATAGAATACTAACATTTATATAAAATATACATGGAGTTTTAAGATGAGCAGTGTTCCACTATATGATCTAAGTTAAAGTGGATTTTAAATATACACTGATACAACTAACAAAGCTAATTAAATGCTGCATTATTTACCAAACATAATAATTTGGAGGACTATATTGCTTTGGTGTAATATGCTAGTATAAACAGTCATCTTAGTCACACTGTTTTAACTGTAGAAGTCTTTATAACATTTGTTTAGTTTAATTAATGATTTTTTGAAATTATTGAGCCAAACCACTGCATGAGCAGTAGTTGTTAAGGCAGGCACTAATTGTCATGTCATTGGACTTGAATCAGATGTGAATTTTTTTCCCAGTTCTTTCAACAACAGGATCTGCGTATGCCCTTACTTTCTTCCTTCAAAAAAAATGTTGGTATCAGTTGAAAAATATTCTTTGGAAGAAACTCACAAACAGAAATGCAGCCAACCTTCTTTTATCCAGTGCTTGAGTTGGATGAGACTTAGGCAATTTGGAAAGCTGCATTAAATGTTTTAGGATATACGGGCCCCACTAATGCTGTAATGTGCCAAATAGCACTTTGGTGGCCTGGGACAGTTTGTCTGACTGCCCAAGCTGGGACAAATTCCTCACATGCCTGGCAGAAGTTGTTTTCTGAATTTGACTTTTTTGAACTATATGAAAATGTTTTGCATAGTTCTCTATTTTGGGTAGAGACAGATATGAAAACAGTTTAGTAGTAGTACTAGTAATAGTAGTAGGAAGCACATTTTTATATAGCAATATGTTTTTTCTTCTGTTACAGCTACCACTTTTAAATGATACTATTGTATATATAGTTTACTCTTAGTATTTTTTCCTGGAAATTAGTAATACATTCAAGAAGGTATGAAAATTATTATTCAGATTTACAGTTGACCCTTGAACAACATGGGTTTGAGCTGTGCAGGTCCACTTACATGAGGATTCTTTTCAACAAATATATGGGAAAATTTGGGGGAGACTTGGGGCAATTTAAAACAAACTCGCAGACGAACCACATATCTTCGAAATATTCAAAAAATTGAGAAAAAGGTATGTCATGAATGCATTAAATATATGTAGATATTAATCTGTCCTTACATAGACATAAGGTGAGTTATATTTAACATAAAATCAGTAACGTGTTAGTTTTCTTACTGTTTTATGACTGCTTTCAAAGAATTACATTACCATACAATATGCCAGTCTCTCTAACAATTGGAGAAACTGTGTATCAGCCTATCGTCACAGATAAGTGCTTTTTTTTTAATGTAACAATGTTTCTATGAATATGGCTATAATATTGTATGCCATAAAAAATTTATAGTGACTTATTCATTAGTGTATACACTAAGCTACAGTGAAGCAATCATTGATTACACTAGGCAACCATAAGGCAATCATATCGTTTCTTCTTTGTTATCAGTGCATGGATCCTTATACCTGTAAATAAATATGAATTTCTTTTTCACATTATCTTTTCATTTTTCATGTATAGTGTTAGTAATACATGTAACATGTACAGTGTTTTGTATCATATAAGACAATATTGATGTAGGTACTTGACAGACAATTCATCTTGTAAATAGAAAACGTAAACTTAAGGTATTGACAAATACAGTACAGTACTTACTGTATATGCATTTTCTCTTCCTTATGTTTTTTAATAACATTTTCTTTCCTCTAGCTTACTTTGTTGTAAGAATACAGTATATAATATATATAACATACAAAATAGTGTTAATCGACTGTTTATGTTATCCCTAAGGCTCTTCCAGTCAGCAGTAGGCTGTTAGTATTTAAGTTCTGGGGGAGTCAAAAGTTATACGTAGATTTTCAACTATGCAGGGTTTGGCACCCCTAACCCCCATGTTGTTCAAGGGGCAACTGTGTATTGATTCTACCAAATATATAATTACCTGTTTTATATGTAATATTGCAAAGAATATAGATATTACATATAGATTTGAGAATCAAACTTAATGACTAAGATATATGTACTGTGTTTTTAAATTTTTACTTGATATATATATTTATATCTATAGTTACATAGTTATTTAAATAGTTATAAATTCTGGGGACTTCCCTGGTGGTGCAGTGGTTAAGAATCTTCCTGCCAATGCGGGGAACAGGAGTTTGAGCCCTGGACCGGGAAGATCCCACATGCCGCGGAGCAAGTAAGCCCGTGCACCACAACTACTGAGCCTACGCTCTAGAGCCCGCGAACCACAACTACTGAGCCCGTGTGCCACAACTACTGAAGCCCGCATGCCTAGAGCCCATGCTATGCAGCAAGAGAAGCCTCCGCAATGAGAAGCCCACGCACCATAATGAAGAGTAGCCCCCCACTTGCCACAACTAGAGAAAGCCCGCGCACAGCAACGAAGACCAATGCAGCCAAATATAAATAAATTTATTTTTAAAAATATATATATATATTAAAAAAAAAATTCTGGGTAACTAAAATTTATATTTGCTACATTATTGCTATTTAAGTAATCTACTATTTCTCTAGTTGTTTTGAAATGACAACCCTTTATTCAGTAGGTCAGCATCATTTTTGTGCCTAGTGGTAAATTGAACAAATGCTAAATTGGTAGGTAACATAATTTTAAGTCTATAAGTTTCTGAAATACTCATTTCTTAATTTCACTATCATCAAACAACAATACTCAATATATTAAATTGAAGGCATCCTAAGTGATATAAAATATAAATTAGCTTTGTATGTAAGCTGCATTACTGAAAATTATTATTATGCTTCTGAAAATCACTCTTGCATCTTCCAGATTTCTAAAAACATAAATGTCAGGGCTTTAGCATCCACAAAGGTGATATTGTGTGTATTATTCATTACAATATGTGTGACTAAATTAATAATATTGCTGTTAAACTTGAAGGTATGTAACTAGTAAATGAGAAAGTATTGAAAGCAGATCGGATTGGGTAAACAGAATTTGCTGAATGTAGAGCCTAAGCAATTCACAGAAGAAAACTGTGGGAGTGCTGTGCAGAAGGTTTCAACACAGGCAGCTCCTGTGAACCCTTTCCACCAACATGCTACCCAAGTTACTGAGAGCCATTATTCAGCTTCCCCAAGAAGGAAGACACTTGTTGAGATCTGCATGTTAAAATAAACACATCAAGCTAATTTTGTGAATTAATTTAGTCTTCCATTCAGACTAAATGAGTGAAAACCCAAATATAAAACTTCGAAGTACCACCTTAAAAGGGCACTAATTAATGCTTATTTTTTTCATTCAGATCTGAAGATATAGAGCATTACTTAAATATTTACTGCATAAATGAACAGCTAAGTGGGAAACCAAGCTGAATAGCAAACATTGTAGATGTGGTAATAATTCAGAAATTAGAAGAAAGCATTTACATTATATGTAGTAGATTTAACAATGCTAAGAAAAAGCACATATAATAAAAAGAAGGCTCTTTGGAATTTAAAAATATGATGACTGTAATAAAAATGGAAGTGTTGAGCAAGAGAATTAAAATGCTAAAAATCTAATTACCAATCAGTAATGTAAGGTTGAAAACTCTTGCAGATACAGAAAGAAAAAAAAAAAACAAAAAACACTTGTAGAATATGTGAGAATAAATTAAAGCTGAAAGAGATCCAGTTCTAGCATGTTAAAGGTCATCTAAACTCCTTACCACCAACTAGGAGATGTTCATGGCTGGAGAACCATTGAGAGCTGCGTTTCCATATTCTAATTTTAGGTTCTGGTACCCAAAATATTGATTTTCTGGAAAACAGAAACTTAAAAGAGAATTGCGTGCAGAAAATATATCGGAGCATGTCCTCAAAAGATACCGCTGTCAGGATGTGAGGAGCCAAGATTGCCAAGGAGGAGAAATCGACCTGAAACTTGGTGGCAAATGAGTCCTTGGCTAATCCAGTGGGGAGTGCTGTAGAGCTAGGATGACTGTTAGGAGTTGTACCAAAATGAGAGAGTATCTCACCACCTTATGTAAAGTTTATGCCTAGTGGTGTGCTGTTAAACCAAATCTTCAGAAGAATGAAAACCGGCAAAAAAAAACTCGTGATTTTTATGGCTGATTTGACGCTACCATAAGTTTAGCTACAGGGTAGCAAAATTCCTCAGTGTTTGACAAATAGGTTCTCTCAGTCAGCAGGAGCTGGCTCCAGCACAACTTTCAGTGAGGTAGATCCTTATGAACTGGGGCACGTTCCAGTAAGAGCTGAAGCGCTAAGCCATTTGCCAGCAACAGTCCTAGCACCTGGGGGATGGGTGTGTCAGCACGGAGAAGGGGATCAGATTTTGTCACCACAGTCCCTGCTACACCTTCTATTGCTTAATCTTCTAAGAACTTCACATCCATGAAGTTCATTGATCGTGTAAAGTTTATTATCACCATCTTATTGAAAAGGAAAGCACATGAAGACTTCACACTGGGCAGAGTTCTATATAAAATTGTGGGCAATAAAATAAGCATAGTAGGGGCTTCCCTGGTGGCGCAGTGGTTGAGAATCTGCCTACCAATGAAGGGCACACGGGTTCCAGCCCTGGTCTGGGAAGATCCCACATGCCACGGAGCAACTAGGCCCGTGAGCCACAACTACTGAGCCTGCGCGTCTGGAGCCCATGCTCCACAGCAGAGAGGCCGCGACAGTGAGAGGCCCGTGCACCGCGATGAAGAGTGGCCCCTGCTCGCTGCGACTAGAGAAAGCCCTCACACAGAAACGAAGACCCAACACAGCCAAAAATAAATTAAATAAATAAATAAAATTTTTTTTAAAAAAGAAAGAAAGCATATTGAACAAGTTAAAAAAAAGGAGATTTAAAAAAAAAATAAGCATAGTAAATCTTTGGCAACCAAAGTTTTATAATCCATAAGAAGACAATATTGAAGTACCAAGCTTAGTGTACTATATGATTCTCATTACTGGAAGTTTTCAAGTAATGACTGATTGGCTAACAACATTATGGAATATTAATGGATATTTGTGGGTGACATAGATAACCTCTAAGGTCACTACCATGAAGCAAAGAAACACTAAAATAGCATGAAAAATGTTCTCTATGATACTACATTCTTCCCTGTGTCACTCATTTCTACAAAAAAAAAAAAAAAAAAAAAAAATTAGATTTTCATATAAAACTCTATAACTTTGTTATTGGGTGATTTTGCAATGTTTGGCCTACTTATCTCAAAAGAAAGGTTGACATTTATTCCACCCCTGCTGTCTAACATATGTAAGTATAAATTATAATTTTGTTTTTTGTTTATACCTTCTGCTTTTTAAGAGCATGATTAATATTTTGGATTTTAGAGCTTTTTATGATCAATTTACATATGTAAATATTTACTAGGCTTTTGATTTACTTTGAGGAAATTCAAAGTAATCTAACATATTACTGAAAGTCATCAGAATCTTTCAGATCTTTTAAATAAATCATGAATATGAAGTCTTTAAATATTAAGTTATGTATGGTAAAAGTGTTATCTGAAATACTTATATGTCATTAATATATTTCTAAGATAAATATCTCAAATGTGATTTTACTCTGAAATGTCAATAAGTTATATATAACCTACATGTCATTTGTCAAATATAATTTATTATGAAACATAATTGTAGTGATAGGGAAATAAATATGAACTGAAATACCTAAAGCAATAATTATATACCTAAATATTAACCTCATTTTTTAAAAATAATTTTGGAAATCAGAATAATCTGTGGAAGGTATAGAGCTATTTATATGCTATTAAATTACTCTTAATTTATTGGCACAAGACATACAAAACATTAAAGTAGAACATCATAAATGAAAGTAAGAGACAAGCAACTGGAAAAATCAGTAGGCCCACCATTTTCTAATAAAGTGTTTTAAAAACTAAATATCCTGATTAAAAAATGAAATACAAATAAGCTGGTTGATAAGTAAACAAGTGTTTCAGAGAAGAAATTGTAAAAATGGCCAAAAAACTAACCATGCTTAAGCTTATCAATTATCAGTGAAAAAATAACAAAAATGAACAAATTAGTTAAACATTATCTATGTTGTTTATATATTTTATTTACAAATAAAATATGAATTAACTATTCTATGATACTTTAAAGCACAAATAAAAATGATTTTAAAAACCTATTTTATTGCAGTCAAAATTCAGGTATTTATTTCAGTGTCAGGTATTTTATATTAGTATTTTGATAGTTTCTAATAATAAAACATAAATATATCATTCAAAGAAAATAAAAAATAACACATTAAATCATAGAATTGCACAGTCATTTATTTAAATGTAGTGAATATTACATTATCAAATAAATGTAATGAATTAATTGCTATTTTGTTATATTTTAAATTTTGGGAAATGTCTCCAGTTGTAACTAAAATTCACTTATGATAAATATTCTCTCTCTGTTTACAGGATGTAGTTATTTCTCAGACTATTTATACAATTACTAACTGTGAGGTATTTATTTCTGTGACTTGTTTATTCACCTTTTGTTTCTGTACTTCTTGTAGTTTAGAAATAACAGTTTTATGAGAATGAAGATCTTTATATTTTTCTGACATTTGGAGGAACTATCCTTTTATTGTTGCCTTGTAGCATTAGAACCAACTTTTTTTTCACAAGCATTTTTTTAAATAGTTGTTTTGAAAATAGTTTCTATACATATTTCTAATGAGTTTAAATAAACAAGCACAAATTTTGTCTGGATTCATATTTTTATTTTAAAATTAATTTAAAGTATTGGTTGAAAGTATAAGCTAATGAATATATATGGATTTATTTCTAAAATCACCTGATGATTACTGAGTCTTTTCTATGAAAAAGAAAGTAAAGACATCATTTTTGCTTATCTTGCTTATTACATACAAATCTGTTCTGCAAAACCCTTGTGTCTCACCTCAGAAGTAGTAATTTGCAATTAATAAGTAAATGTATGTTTTAAAATGCTAATCTATATAAGGAAAATTAGCTAAATAATCTAATAAAAGATAATAACAGACATCAGTACATTGTAAGGTTTACTATTTTTTATGGAGTCCTGTGGAGTTAAAACATTAGAAATTATGTTTGAGCCAATTTTCTGGATATTGAACAACAAATAACAGGTCATAGATTTTGGTAAATGAAGGAAAATGATATGATTACTCTCTCTTAAGTAAAGATATTTTACGCAAGCAAATTGGAGTAGAAAGCAGAAGAATCTTATGCCAAATGTGATCAGTATAGATAATAAATCTATGTAATTACATCACAGCATGTACATTTACCAAATAATGGGTGTATTCCCTTTTTTGTTGATTTCTGTAAATAATTGCTTCAGCTCTTCAATTTAATTTGCCTCCTTAGAAACTGTAAGTGTATACTACAATTCATTTATCTACCACTGATCAATATATTTAAAGAAGTTGTTCCTACGTAATTAAACACTGTTAGACACACATAGAAACATATAAGTATTGAATTTTTAACCATAGATGATAGTAGAGACATATTCTTACCACCAATCACGTGTAGAATTTTAATTAAAAATATTCATTAATTTAAAATATTTTTTATCCATCGAAACTAATTGGTGGTGTACACATCTTATGCTGAATATTAAACATAGTGGAATCATTCCAAAGAGAATATGGAAATGCATATCAAGAGCTTTATAAATACTAATAATTTTTTAATCCAGAAATTAATTTTTGCCATTATAGGGAACTATGTCAAAATAATTGAGGTACTAGTACTTTAAAGATGTTGCAATATTGCTTGTAACAGAGAAAAGTGTAATCATCTTATTGCTCTAACGTGTTATAGTATAATTGGGGATATAATATACTAGTTGCAGTAAGTGGAAATTTTAAGAATTTGACACAGGTCACTGAAGAGAGGAAATTGAGATGAAAGCATTTCTCTGTTTCAGTCATTTTGTTTCACGTTGATCATAAACTATGTAGACATTCATACCACCCAACTATGTAAACTATTCAGACATACTAAATATGTAGTTATTTGCTGCAAAGTGAATATATTAATAATAATTAAAATTCACTTCAGTGGCAGTTTATTTTCAATTTCACGTGTATTATCACAGTGTAAAATGCTGATTTTTTAGGAGAAGCGTTTTTTATTTTTCCATTTTTTAAAAACAGATTAATGCAAGATTTATTTAAGTTTGGCAACCTATCACTTGTAATATTTTGGGGGAAAAGACCATGCTGAAATAAATATCAAATTCTTGTAATTCAATAGCAGAAAAACTAAATATTCCAATTAAAAAATGGGCTAAAGACTTGGATAGACATTTCTCCAAAGAAGACATACAAATGGACAACATGTATATGAACAAATGTGCAGTGTCACTAATCATAAGGGAAATGTAAATTAAAACCACAATGAGATATCACCTCATACCTGTCAGGATGGCTGTTATCAAAAAAAAAACACAACAAGTGTTGGTCAGGATGTGGAGAAATCAAAACACTTATATACAGTTAATGGGAATGTAAAATGGTGCAGCTGCTATAGGAAACAGTATGGAGGTCTCTCAAAAAATTAAAAATATAACTTTCAGATGATCTAGAAACCCCACTCATGGGTATTTATCCAAAAAAATTAAAATCAGGATCTTGAGGAGACAATAGTACTCCCATGTCTATTGCAACACTATTCACAGTAGCCAAGTTATAGAAACTATTTAAATGGCCATTGACAGATGAGTGGATAAAGAAAATATGATGTATACAAATAATGGAATACAATCCAGACTCAAAAAAGAGGAAATTCTAATATATGTGACAATATGGATAAACCTTGTGTACCTTATGCTAAGTGAAATAAGCCAGTCACAGAAAGACGAATACTGCATGATTCTACTTGTATGAGGAATAAAAGTAGTCAAATTAATTGAACCAAAGAGTAAAATGAGAGTTGCCACTGGCTGGAGAGAGGGGGAAATGGTGAGTTACTAATCAACAGATACAACGTTTCACTAAAGCAAGATGAATAAACTCTAGAGATCTGCTATACAACACAGTACCTATAGTCAGCAATAATGTATTGTTTACTTAAAAATTTGTTAAGAAGGTAGATCTCATGTTAAGTGTTCTTACCACAATAAAATGAATTTTAAAAAATCAAGCTTTAGGTTAAATTACCTAAATAAGAACTAGCTATAAATCTTCCTTGCCACTTATAATGTGTGGTAATAAAAGGATGTGTCTTTCCTTAGAAAGCTTAAATGAGTTTAAATGCTGTATTCCTCTTAAGGTCTTAACTAATTTATGGTGAGCCCTTGACCTATTCCAATTTGCAAATTTGATGTAGTACACAAACATTTCCAAACCCATGTTTCGTTTACAGAACTCCCTCAGTGTTTTAATGACTAGAGAGAGGTCAGCCTTTTTAAAAAAAATTCTCTTCTCAGTCTTTATCAAATATTAATAATTTTACATTCACTTCCACAGGTGAAAGCCTAAATACCTTCAGGTTTTCCTTGACATATGAGCCAGTCTTCTAGGAAAAGAAGGAATAACAAAAGAAGATTCATTTTCCTAATCATGTTAAGGTTTACTTTATTTTCCTTGGGGAGGAACCCTTTGGACTGAAGGTGAGAAGAGATGTGTTGCTTTATGGAATACTTATAACTCCCTTTAGGATTTTTTTGTTCCCTGTTTTCTTCCTCCCTCCCTCCCTTCCTTCCTTCCTTCTTTCCTCTCTTTCTATGTTCTCTGGTATACACTTTTTCAAACTTTAGGTTATAAAGATGTGATAACGTACACACATGTGCACACACACACATACATACAATATTCAAACACTGAGTACCTGAGACCTGAAATGTAAGCCTTGTAGCCCTTCTGACTCAGATTCTCACTCACCTGAGACATGGAATGTTAATTATTTTATCTGTTTCTGTTGCTGCTCTTTGCTTCTGGGAATACGGAATCCAGTTTTTGTTTACACTTATAATTTGTACGTCTACAGTATTTAGGACATCTTTTTTGTCACAGAGATATTACACTAGACAGTTGTTTAAAAAACAGCGAGGTCGACTTTTATTTCATGTTTGGAATCTGAAAAAGTAGGTCTGGACTGGATAATTAAAGTAGAACTTTAAGTATCTCCCTTCCCAGACTTCCTATATCTTCTAGAGAAACTCATTGGAGTAAATATAAACTCATCACTAGCAATTTTTAGGGGACCCATTTCCTTGTTCAAAACTAAGTCAATGTTATGGAAAAACATTCTATTTTTAAATTTTAATTAAAATGTGATTTGCTGATTGTTCATAGTTTGATTTTCTTTACTCTTAATATTTGTTTAAAATATTCCCAGATACTTTGTCTTCATTGTTAGCTACTCATGTTTTTGTCTACATTAAAATTTTTGCTTTTCTTGCTAAGAAGGACATAGAGGTAAAGGATGAGTGACAGAGGAAAGTTGCTCTGTGAAGTTTTAAAGAAACATTTTTACTCCATTATTAGAAAGGAATTAAGATCTGCGAGAATTTAAAAAGAAGAGAACTGGCTCTATATTTGTTTTTGTGTATTTTCTAGTTTATGAATCTTGGTCTATGGACGTATGAATTTCCATATGCAGACAGTGAAGGTCAGAATAAAAGAAAAATGAATGAGACTAGGAATAACTACCTTATTACAATTTATTTTAAAATTATTAAATGTTTAACGTTAACAAGATTGTATATCAAGTATGTCAGAATGTCAGGGGCAACTGTGAACAAAAAAGAACAAAGAGCATTGCTCATCAGCCAGTTATACAGAGGTTAAGTAACAAAACACTGCAGTCACCCACTGACAGTGCACCCTGAGAGGAATTCAGGGTGAAAAACAGGATGAGGCACTCTGTGTCTTGGATAAATGGACCCCCAGATAGTTAGATAAGCATCTCAGGAAGAATTTCAATGACCCCAGATTCCTACATCATCACATACATAGAATACTAAAATCATTAACTCAAGATATCTGTTCTTTGTGATTAGCAGTAATCTTTTACCAAGATGTGTGTGTGTGTGTGTGTGTGTGTGTGTGTGAATGTATATACTGGCTTCTTCCCTACCTCTGTGGAGCAGTTTACTGTGTGAGTGTCTCCTGGGCTATAGTCCTCAGTAAGACCCTAAATAAAACTTAAACTCACAACTTTCTTGTTGTGTGTTTTTCTTTAAGTCTATACAATTTGAGTACATCTAAATTAACTAATCAGTAGTTAAAAGTTCAAATACCTTTTGTTTTCTTAATGCTATAATAGTCTATAATATTATACCTCATCTGAGTATTTTATATAACTGCTTCCAATTCTTTTTGTACTTATGGCAAATGTGATCATTCTAGACAGTGTTCAAAGGGATGAAAACGGGCATAAAATGTACATTTTATTCATGCTTTAATAATATCTAATTTATTTATATCATCAAAAGTAATGTTGATAAAAACTAGCCAACATTTGTTCTGATAACATAGAGAGTATTTTTCTATTTTGGCTTTTACGTCAGTTCAAAAGTTGAAATTATAAAGGGTTATAACCTCCTGATAAGTGATAAATTGTTACATTAAATTCTATATTTTGAAAAGAACTAAAAACCAGAAAGGCAAATTCTATGTTTTTTTACCCTTTCTACCCTCTAATAACATATTCATCAGAAGTAAGTCTTTTATCAATGATTAGGAAAATCATTTATCTTCTACCATATACTTGTATTACACTTAATAGAAGCATAATTTCAGCTATAATTCATTATATATGCATTGTCAGCCCAATATCTTTTACCACTAGAAACTTCACTTTGAAACTGAAAATTATAAATTGCCCCAAAATAGGAATGCTAATAAAGTACAAAATTTAAATTGCTTCCTTGAAAACTCTATAGCTTCTGTTAAGTTACTTTGACTTATGCTTCAGAAATTTAGAAGCAATGGATAGTAGGATATCATGCACGATAATGGAACTCATACTTCAACATCTCACCCTTTCACAGTCCATAAAATCTAGGCATTTTTTTCTTTCTAAGACGTATATTAAGAGGATTCTAAAAAGGTTAAATAATAATTCAATTATTTTACATAAAGTTTTAAATATTATTAAAGATAGACGTAATAAGCAAAATCCATATATATATATATATATACATATATATATATATACATATATATATATATATATGCTTCATAGAAACATCATATACAAATTAAATTCTGACATTTCCAAGTATTGAAGAATAGGGAAGCCAGGGGCTGTGAAATAGAATTAGTACATTTGTGAATAAGTATAAGGCTTTTTGGATAGTAATTCAGAAATAATCAGTAAAATTGAAGTTGTAAATATCTTGTCACCCAGAAATTCCACTTGGGACCCAGAAAATTCCACTTGGGACATAAGCTAGAGAAAGTTATTCCATATATGCTATAGAGGCATGTTCAAGAATGTTCACTGTAGCATCATTTGTAATAGTAACTACTCTTGTGTGAATGACTGAAAAATAATGACTTTCTCAGACAAAACCAAAACTGTGAGAATTAATTGCCAACACACCTACTCTGTAAAAAATATTAAAGGAATTTTCTTCAGGCAGAAATACCATATCAGAATTTGGGCACATAAAATGAAATGAATACCACTGGAAGTGAAAAGATGATGGTACAAGGAAATTCATTATTTTTTCTCATTTATAGAAAAAAACAGTTTAAAAAGATGGCAGTACTATATTGTGTGTTTATGCAATATTTAAAAGAATATTACAAGAATAGCACAAAGAATAGAAGGAAGGAATTGGAAATATATAGTTGTAATATCCTTACACTACATGTGAAGTGGTATATTATTTGAAGGTGAACTCTGAATAATTAAAAATGTATATTATAAATCATAGGGCACCATTAAAATAATTAACAACAGCAAGATGTATGCATATAAGTTAATAGAGGAAATAAGGTGGAATCCTAAAAAAATGGTCAGTTAACACAAGGGAAGGCAGAAAAGAAGAAATAAAGAGAAACTGAGACAAGTAGAAGCATTGCAAAGATGGTAGATTTTAATTTACAGGCCAGTACTCACACTGAATGTGATCTAAGGGTACTGGTTATAAGACAGATGTTGTCATACTTGATAAAACAAGACAATTATAGGCTAAGTAAGAAGTTAACTTCTGAATTATAAAATAAAAATTCTTGCAGTTTCAATGTATATGATTATTTAAATAAAACTAAGTAATAAGACCAATTTTTTTGCAAGTTTCAATTTAAATTGTAGAAAATTGAAATTTTCTGGTATTAACATATGTTTTCACTCAATATTACTTTTCCTGGGTTGTGAAAAATTAACATATAAAATAATATATAATATGATTTAGTGGGGCACTTAACCTTATCTATGTTTTTAAATTATAAACTTCAAATAAATATATATATTTTACATGTGTGTATATATGTATTAGTATGTATATGTATGCATACAGGAAGCATCAAGGTATTCAGAATATCTGGAAAAATGAGAAGATGTTCAAATGTGCTATTTGGGAAAAGTCAGATGAATTCAATAAAACAATTTGTGGCTTAAATGTATTTCATACATTTTCATACAACTTTGATAACATTCAGATATTCCTCCGCCAAACTAAAACAACAACTGTTGTATATATGGACCCAAACTTAAACATATTAGGGAAAAAGTGCTTAATTCCATGGAAGTAAAAAAATGCAAAAAGTAGGGGAATTGTTCTAACGCAGGGCCTGGAGCACCTGTGGGTTTCTGTTTTTAGATTCCCAAATAAAAGCCTCTGTAGCATCTCCTCAAAATGCCCAAAGCTTAGTAGGAGCAGTTGGCATATGTGTACACAGAGATGATCACATTTGAGTGTTTTATTCACTGTGAGTTCAAATTATGAGATGATACTCTCTAAATTGCATTATAGGCATTTCCTTCAGAAACATCCTGTACAGGAATATTCTCTTACGTTTTGGGGTTTACAGGTTCATTGACAGAGCATTGTCTGGGAGCTTCCTTAGAACCAACCCATATTGTTTTCTATTCCATTGAATCCTAAAATTATATATGAACTATTTTCACACCAAATGCTTATTATGTTCTAAAGTTAGTATTTTAACAATATTTGTTGAAAAGTCTACTGAAGACTAGATAAACTGTCCTTATGCCAAAATCCCACTGGTTGGTTCATGTCATTTATATTGTTTCACTATAGGAGAAAAGTTGGATTTACTAGCTAGGCTAGCAAGTAAAAACAATAGTAAAACTAAAAATAGTTGTCTGCTGAAAACTCATCAAATATTTATAAACTTTCTAAAGAAGAAAAGAGCTTAAAACCTTATCCAAAATAAAAATAATTGTAGCAAAGTACACACACATAGGACATTTCTATTAGTAAATATTATACAGTATCGTTTTATAAATTTCAAAAAAAATTTTCCATTCTTATCTTCCTTCATAAAGGATATGATGTTGGAAACTTATCATCCTGAATCCTGATTAATATATTCTTTCTTATCTAAATTTATGCTACTAATAATTGTGTTACCAGTCATCCAGGAAAGAATTAAAGATTGATCCATGGCACATAAAGCAAAACGAATTGTGTCTTTATGAAGTTCAACCATAGTACAAAACTGGTGACATTCTAGAATGTAAACAAAGATGTAGAAAGGCAGAGGAACATAGGCAGTCCTGAGGAAATGTTTGAGTGTTTTAGAAACTCCAGAGTATTAAGACCATTCATTTGCAAATGACTTTCAAGAAATTATATTTGTCTTTATTCACTGACTTTGTGACAACCAATACTATAATCTCTTGCTTGAACAATTGCAGTTGATACCAAAATGTTTTTATAGTTCCTTTCTTGCTCCTTAAATTTTATTTTCACACAACAGCCAGAATCCAATTAAAAGACGAGAAACAAAACATCTCTCCCTTTTACTTGCCTGTTCAATACACACACACACACACACACACACACACACTTATATCACAGGTAAAATAAGAGCCTCCCCCTCTATGGTTTTTCATTATCATATCCCTGAAGAAATTTTTGGCATCATCTCCTAAATTTTTTTCCTCATTTTGGCCCAGCTTCCCTGGCCTCCCTACCATTCCCAACAACACTTCACCCTGCAGCCTTTCTTACTCTCTCCTCTACCAGGAATGTGCTTGGCTATATGCCCATGCACCCTTATTTCTTTCAAGTCAGTGCTGAAATACTACTCTCCAGAGTGGTATTTCCAGTCTTTCTTGTCTAGAATAACATCACCCCTGTAACTCTCTAATCACACTGTTTTAGTTTTATTCACAGCTCTCTTTATTATCTGATTTCATGTCAAGCATCCATGCATTTATCTTATACCTTATCAAATAGGATGTAGACTCTGTGAGTGCAGAAAGTAGATCCATTTTGTTCACTGCAGTATCTTCTACAATTAGAAGCATGCCTAGCAATTGCTTTATAAAATAATTTAAAATTACTGATAATAAAAGCACCACAAGCCAAGTTTATTGCCATTTTCATCATTGTGGTAGGCAGTGATGATCCTCCATGGCCATGCCATTGTGTGAAACCCTCCCCTGGATTGTGAGTGAGACTTATAAATACCTTCAAGCAGAATATGGCAGTAGAATATGACAAAGGGAATGGGCTCTGGAGGCAAGATTATGCAGACAAAATTAATATCTCTAATCTGTTGACTTTAACTTAATCAATAGGGAGATTATTCTGGATGGGCCTGACATAATTAGATGATGCCTTTGAAAGAGGACTTAGAGATTGTACAACTGTCTCACCTGCCGGTGCTGAGAAATCACATCACCATGAGTTCTATGGTTACAAGAAAATGAATTCTACCAACAAAGACATGAACTTTCAAGAGGATTCTTGAGTCTCAGATGAAGTCACAGCCCTGGCAACACAGTGATTACAGCTTTGAGAAACCCTGAACAAAGGACTCAGTTTAGCCATGCCGGAGGCCTGACCCACAGATGGTAAGATCATAAATATATGTTATTTTAAGCTGCTAAATGTGTAGTGATTTATTATGCAGAAATTGAAAACTGATATAATCATGGATACGTGTGTTTAAATCAAAATATCTAATTTGGCATTTATACCTCAATAACTAGCTAAATATTCTGCCCTAAAAAACAATACAAAACAAACAAACAGAAGTCTCCACTCCTTTGGCATAGTTTGGTACAAAGTTAATTTGAGAGATGTGCCATAAAGACAACTAAGTTTATGTAAAAAATATTTTTCCTGAATTCATTTCCCTTGTAGGCATTTTTAGGGCAAAATTTATAAAATGCTTTCTAATTACTATAAAAGAGAAATCTTGCTCATTATCTTATTATTAACTATTAAAAAGTATATTTTACTAATTAACAAAATATTTACTAAATATATTATCTTTTGGTTATAGATCATAAATATTCCATTTTTATATGAAACACTGTATGTTACATATTTAATATGCACCCTCCTTAGCTATTAGATATGGTAGATAATGTATTATCTAGGTAACAGGATATGGTAAAGTACACATTGATATGTGCCATTAAAGACTGCCAAACTTAGCTATCCCCCAAATTTGATAAATTTGCATATGCAATAGTGGGATGCTCAGAATTTTCTTCTATTGGTACGAATACATTTATCACTTATAATGCCACAATACAGTAAGTGAAACCAGGAAGAGAAAAACAATGAAAATTTGCCAGTTACAATGATTGAAGTCCGACAGATAATATATTTATTAGTGCATAACATAAAGCAAAAGAAGGAAGTAGAAAGTCACCTTTTATGCAGGAAAAAAGATGGGAAAATTGGGGGAAAATGAAGTAATAGTTTTCAACAAGATTGCAAGCCTCATTGTATCTAGCATTGAAAAACATATTTAAATGCCATGAAATGATAGTTTATTTGTTATCCTTTGAACAGTAGCCAGAATATGAATTCTAACCACCACAAAATGATTCTTACAAAAACCAAATGAGTAAACAAAATAGGTAATTTAAATATTTAAAAATCTAGTAATAACCAAAAATAACCTTCTCCCAAAAAAGTAAAAATAGAAGTCAACTGAAAATCAGTTGATTAAAATTAGGAAGGAAGTGAGGCTACTTAAATACCTGAAAGAAAAAATTATATTGAACAAATTTCCATTTGAGATGAAAACTAAATAAGTAAATTTACTACACACACACACACACACACACACACACGAAAAATCATCCAATCCAGGTTAGTTGTATGTGTTATCCATTCTTAGGGCTCTCCAAGATTTTATTATTTTTCTGTATACCTTGTCTTGAGAAAATGAGAATTAATAGAATCAGTTTCCTACTTTGGGAGAACAGAGTTATAAATATAGACAGTGTAGCTACAAATATTAAAAAGAGAAAGACTATAATACATCCTGGAGGGCTTGTTTGTCAATTGGAAGTATCAGTGTGGAAACGTGTTTTACACAGTTGTGTGTGTGTATATATAAAAACATTATATATCAATATTTCTGTACTCTTTTCGCTGAGTGACCTTAGAATCAAAATACTAGTACTAATGAAAATATCTTATCCCTACATATTGGTTTTTTGTGCTAATCTCCATTAAAAGGAAACAGAGTCATTGGAAGAACTAATCAACCTAAAAAGATAAGGAAAAGACAAAATGAACATGCAACTTAATATTAAAACAGAAAACAAAATCATGCTAAAAGAATGATAGGAACATATTAAGAACCATTTTGAGCATATCACTTGCCTAACTGGAGAAAATGTAAGCATGTCAATAAATTATGATAATACTGGATAATATATATATATATATATATATATATATATATATATATATATATATATATATATATATATGAAATAAAGCAAAAATTCTAAAGTCTGTAGAGTCACCAGCAGCAATGCAACAAATAGACATCATGTGCCCCTAATACTATGCAGCCAGGTGGCTGGATGTAGTTATCATGTAGGAGCAGGTCAGTCAGCTAAGCCAGTGGTTAGGGTTTGTTCCTGAACACTATCTCTAACTAACTTGATAACATCCACACAAAATTAATCACAGGTTTTAAGGCTACTACTTCCTGTTTATCTTTCATATGCATATATTTCTCTTTGACCTAATCATCATGATTTGTCTAGGTTTGGGCAACATTTTTTTAGCGGATTTCCACACATTCAGCCTTTCGTCTTTATTCACTCAAGTACATTTCACTTACAACAGCCAGATTGAGACCTCAGAATCATGAATATCATCACAACCTTGGCCATCATAACCAGTTTAACCTTCAAGTAAAGATCAAACTGCAAAACATTTTGGATCTTGCATACTAGTTCATGTATCTTATCTCGTGTCAACGCCATTCAGGCTGTTTTCTTTAGGAATCATGGCCTTCTGTTGAGTTTGCGGTTGTTCTTGTTGCCTGTGACCTTACATATGCTGCTTTTTCCCTTTATGCTCAGATTTATCGGAGTAATTCTTTCATCTTCTAGAACTTGGTGTAATGTCATTTCTTCAATGTACTTCTCATTTGCCCCAGCCCTCTAATGTACTGACTCACTTTCTTCCCCCAGCTCAGGGTACTATAATGCCTGCCTTAAAGGTAGACATTTTATCTGCTTTATTCAAGATTGTATTTAAAATCCATTGCATAATGTAGATGCTTTCTGTTTTTTTGAATTGGTGCATGGACAAAAATATTAAGTAAATCTAGACAGAAAACAAGAGTACCTCTGTTTTCCTTTTGACAAGGTTTAAGGTACTTATGTTTATAGTTATCGACGTAAATTACCTTTGGCAGGGGTTGTCAGTTTTTTCTGAAGTAACTTTCAGTAGTTCACTTAGTTTTTAAATAGAAGGCATATGTTCATACTTGCCTAAGGGAAAGGGTGTGAACAACACCTGTGAACTCTGCAAGTGTTCCTCTGCCCCAGGGTTATGACGATGTGATATACCTGTGGTTGTGAAAGGGTGTTTGTGAGAGTGACAGACAGACAGACAGTCACAGAAAGAAAGAGAAATTGTGTGTGTGTGTGTGTGCACGCATGTGTGTTAGAAAAATCTGCCTATGCAAATGTAAGGTGTGGCTGGTGAAGTAATATGCCCAAGTATACCCTGGGTCTTCTGGTAGGGGATGGACTAAAATTCTTTTTATGATTTTTCACCCATTTTTCATGATATTATTTGAAATTAAGGAAATCTGGTCCAGGAAGCTCTGATCTTAGCCTAATGGCAAGGAAAGATGCCAACACTCCAAAGAAAGGTCTCACCATCAGGGATATCTGGCCTTTTAATGTGTGCTTAATAAAATATCCATCGTGTTTGTGGGAAATACTTAATTCCTGCAAAATGTGCTGCTGATATTGGTATGCCTATCTGGACTCAGGTAGCTGGCGTACCACGTTGTGTGCCTGTGTGTGTGTGTGTGTGTGTATAATAATGGATAAGCAAATGAATATAAATTACCAAAAATAAAAACAAAACATAATCTTGAGGATCAGTGTGAGAAACTGTCACGGCTTTGGCCAGACCACAACCTGACATAGTGTTCAGCTGTGACTTATTGTGATACTAAAGTTATCAATAGTGCTAACAGATTGATCTGATTTCCTAGATTGTTTTGTCTATTGTACAGAAAAAGGAACTGGCTCCTTCAGAGGAACTGGTTCTTTACAGGGGAACTTCAGAGTTTCTTAGAAATTTGGTGATACCAAGAAGAAATACTTGACTTGCCATTGATAATAGCAGGTGACTGGTTATTGGAAGCATTTGCAAGATTAAATCATAAAAATATACTTAAAGGTAATATGGCAGAATATCAAATGCTCTGTCAATAAGTTTGATAAAAACAAAGGGATCATTCTGAAAGTTTATTGATTTTCTATTGCTGCACAACAAATTACAATAATCTTAGTGGCTTAAAACAATATTCATTTATTAGCTCATAGTCTGTAGGTCTGAAGTTGGGAACGGTGTGTTTGGGTTCTCTGCTCAGGCTAAATCAAGGTGAAAGCTAGTTGAATGTTCACCTGCAGTTCAGGATTCTCTTCCAAGCACACTCCTGTCATTGGCGGGATCCATTTCCTTAGAGTTCAGGGCTGAATTCCTGTTTTCTTCCTGCCTGCTGGCTGAGGACTGCTCTCAGCATCCAGAGGCCACTCTTAGGTCCTTGTTTTGTGGCTTTCTCCATCTCAGGAGGATGGAACCTTCATCATGTTAAATCCCTCTCATTATTTCAATATCTCAGACATTCTCTGCTGCACCAGCTAAAGAAAACTCTGCTTTGAAAGAGCATATACGATAAAGTTAGGTCCACCCAGATAATCTCTGTATCTTAAAGTCAACTGAATATTATCTTGAATTACATCTGCAAAATTTCTGTTGCCATATAAGGTTGCATAATCATGGGAGTAAACCTGGGGGGCAAAGATCATGGAAACCACCTTAGAATTCTACATACTGCAGAAAGCAAACTACCTAAAAGGAAAAGCATAATGGTTTTATCTTATTAATCTGTTATCAGTGATTTCGGAATGTTGGTCAGTAATATTGTGCTTAAGAAGAACAGTGGTGTGTGCTTGAATATGTGACAATTATGACTTCAAATAAAATGATCATAAAAGATTAAATAATGTAAAAATAGTTATGTCAATTTGCAGTCTGTCTACTAATCTTAATACATCTTACCTAGAATTCAAGTGATGAAAATTTGTACATGGTAATTATGTTAATCCAGTGATCTATATGTTATACAGGAGCACTTACAGCACATTTGTCAACATGCATCCAGATATAAATGGAGAGTGACAAACCATAAAAATCTCTACAGACTTGAGATGACATTTCTACTTAGCTACAGTATTCGTATTTGTGGAAGACAGCATTTATAATTTAAGAAAAGGGATATTGGGAAATAAGTCTATTTGTGTATTTCAAAGTAAAATGTATTATTAATTTTATTACATAAGTAGATTAATTTGCTTGGAGGACAAATTTTCTCCCTTTGGAATTACACTGTTTTTTATTTACCCTTAGAGGAAAAACATTACAAACAATTATACTGGTAAATACATATTAAAACTGAATCAGAACAGATTAAGTGTAGAAGTAAACTTCATATTTACTTAGTAAAGGAAAACTATTACATTGAATAGGAAATTTTCTTCTGACATAAATTCATAAATCATGAATATATTGATACTGAGTTTGAACTAGATTTTGTTTCTATTTTTAAATGACTTTACTGAGAAATAATTTCTTCACTAAAACACAGTCATATTAATGTTCCATTTGCCTTTTCAGTTTTAATTTGGAGCATTGTAATATATTTTATGAATATGTTTGATTTTTTCCATTTCTCCTTATGTTCTCTTTAAAGAGTGATTAATGTTTACTTGCCTACACATTATAGAGTATGGCAGTGGAGAAGTTTCAACTGAAATATTCTAAATACAATAAATAGTGAGTAAATACAATATAAAGATGCAAATATATCTGATTTTTAGTTTTAATCCAGGCAGATGAAATTAATTAATAGGAGGATTTTTTTCTTTTTTGCCTAACCAATGAAGATGTAGATTATAATTAAATACTCATTCAAGTTCATTCATGTCTATATCTTTCTATCTAAATTTTTAAATAAATAATGTTCATTTAAAATAATTTAACATTTTACTTAAATAGCCCAGTTATTTAAAGTACATGATGATTCTTTATTAAATTCAGAACTTTCATATTGTAAGCACTTTAGGCAATGTCCATACCTTTGGGTAAATTTTCATAACGGGACCATCTCATGCCTCATTTGTCTAGTAAGTGTAATATTTTATTTGGATTGAAAGTAATAACTTTGCAACTTAAATAAAAATGTATGGCTTCTGACAGGATTGCAAAGAGAAATTGGGGCTTTTGTTTTTATTATTTAGAAGACCTACAGTCTCTGCTACATGAAATCTGCGTAGTTGCACTTTGTGAAGCTCCACCACCACTTCCTCTTTAGTAATCACTCATTTCAAGTTAAATATCTGCTTTCTAAAACAATCCTAATATTTTGTATTTATTTGTATGGCCTCTTCTTCAAGGTAGACTGAAAAAAAAAAGCAGGAACTATCCAGAAACATGTAACATTGTCAGAACTCTGGAAAACAGTAAAATATTTACAGTAACTAAGAAAATGCCAAATCAAGGAAAAGGAACTTGGAAATAGATGTGATTTTTGCCATTTTTAATTGAACTTGACTTACTCCCCCTCTCTTGCAGTGGCATCTTGAATAAGTAGCAGCCTGTATACCCAGTGTGTGAGCCTGGTCCCTTGTTATAGAGAGTCCAGAACACACATATTTGCAAATTAATATGTATGTCTGTTCTAACCAGTCTGGGGCTTCCTGATGAACTGACATAAGGCTTTCATCTCTGTTTGGCCTAACTCAGAATTCATGCTGGAAAACTAGCAGGCACTGCTCAGAAATGCTGCAGGTGAACTAAGAACCCACATACACCTGAGAGAAAAGATAATGGTCAAAGCGTAAACAGCCAAGGGTCAAGAAAGAAAAGCTGGAGGAAATTCTTTGGAAAATTAGGACATTCAGAAGTACCTATGTATGCAGAGAAATTTTAAAAGACGTGTTTGTGCTGGGTGAAACACATGCTCAGAAATGACCTCATAACCTTAGCTAATATCTTGGCTTGATCCCTATGTGCTTTGCAAGAATAGATAAGTGTTAAGAGTACCTCAGCACTGAGGCAATATGCAACAACAGGAAGAGGTGTTTGTTTTTGTTGTTATTTTCATTTTTGGTTTTTTGTTTGTTTGCTTGTTTTTTAGTTCCTTGCAGCCAAGGAAATCTCTGTCAAAACATGAGCTGAAGGAAAAAAGACTCCACTGACCACAGATAAGGATACAGTCTTTACCAAACTAGTTTGAAAATGTTACTAAAACTTAAATATTCAAAAAGTAGCAAATCTAGGAGAAGTTAAGAATATGATTTCCAGAGTTACCACATTATAATATTAAAATGTGCATTTTCAACAAAAAATATCACAGGTATAAAAAGAAATAGAAAGATTGGCTCATTCAAAGGAAAAAAAATAAATTGATAAAAACCATCCTTGAGGAAGCCCAGACATCCCACTTACTAGACAAAAACTTTGAAACAACTGTCTTAAATATGTTCAAAGAACTAAAAAAAAAACAAAAAAATGGAAAAGGAGCTAAAGGAAATCAGTAAAATAATATATGAACAAAATGAAAATATCAATAAAGATAAATTTTTATAAAAATATAAATCTGGGCCTGAAAAGAACAATAACTGAATTGAAGAATTCACTAGAAGTACTTAACATCAGATTTGGACAGGCAAAAGAAAAAATCGGCAGTCTTGAAAACAAGATAATTAAAATTATCATGTCTGAAGAGCAGAAAGTAAAAAAAGAATGAAGAAAAATGAAATAAAGGACTAAGTTATCTGTGAAACATAATCAAGTGGACCAATGAATGCATTGTGAGAGTCCCCTAAATAGATGAGAGAGAAATAGAGAGGAAATTTGAATAAATAATGGCAAACATTTTTTTCAAATTTAATGAATGACATGAATTTACAAGTAAAAAGCTCAAGAAAGTTTGTATAGAGCAAACATAAAGAGACCCACATCAAGACACACTATAATCAAACTATTGAAAGTCAAACATAAAGAGAGTTTTGTAATAAGCAAGAAGACATTCATCACTTATAAGGGATCCACAATGAGATTAACAGCAGATTTCTGATCTGAAACTATGGAGACTGGCAAGAAGTGGGATAACATATATAAAATGTTCGAAGAAAAACAAAACCAATTTACCAAGAATTCTGTATCTGGAACACCGTCCTTCAAAACAAAGGAAAAAGACGTTTATATATAAACGTAAGCTGAGATACTTTGTTATCACTAGACTTGTTCAAAAGAAATGCAAACTGGAGTTATTCAGGTTGAAATAGAAAGACACTAAACAAAGTCATATGAAGAAATAAAGATATAGTATAAGGTAACTACATGGTCAAATATAAAAGCCTGCTTCACTGTATTTTTGGTTTGTCACTCCATGTTTTATTTATTACCTGATTTAGTGGCATACATGCATAAAAACGTAATTTGTGAAAATAACATAAAGAAGGGCAGATTTGTATAAGATTAGAGCTTTTGTATGCCACTGAAGTTAAGTTCATGTCAATTCAAATTAGTTTCCTATAAATTTAGGATGTTAAATATAATCCACGTTGTAAACACAAAGAAAATATCTAAACATATACACAAAATGAAATGAGAAAGAAATTAAAATGGCTCAATACAAAAATTCAACTAAGTCACTAATGGAGCATGTGAGAGATTGCAAAGCTATAACATACCAAACAAAATTAGCAACATAGCAGAAGTAAGGCCTTCCTCATAAATATTATTTTATGTGTAAATCAATTCAACTCTCCAATCAAAAGGCAGATATTGCAGAACATTTTTAAAAAACTATAAACAAATAATATATTTTCTATAAGAGAATTAACTTTAGATCCAAAGACACAAACAGATGGAAAGTGAAAGTATGAAAAATACATTTCATGCAAATAGAAACCAAAAGAGGGGTGGATTGGTATACTAATAATCTGGCAAAATAAACTTTAACTAAAAAACTATTACAAGAGACCAAGAATGACATTAGATGTTGGTAAAAGGTCAATTCATCAGAAAGATATAAAAAAATATAAAAATTATAAACATATCTACATTGAGCAACACAGTCCCAAAATATATAAACATTGCAATATATAAGAAGCAAATATTGACAGAATTGAAGAGAGAAATAGTTTTACAGTAATAGTTGGAGATGTCAGTATTCCACTTTAAATAAAGGCTAGAGCATCTAGATAGGAGATTACTTATTGTTTTTATTACTTTTTTTTTTTTTTAAACATCTTTATTGAAGTATAATTGCTTTACAATGGTGTGTTAGTTTCTGCTTTATAATAAAGTGAATCAGTTATACATATGCATATGTTCCCATATCTCTTCCCTCTTGCATCTCCCTCCCTCCCACCCTCCCTATCCCACCCCTCTAGGTGGTCACAAAGCACCAAGCTGATCTCCCTGTGCTATGCGGCTGCTTCCCACTAGCTATCTATTTTACATTTGGTAGTGTATATATGTCCATGACACTCTCTCACCCTGTCACATCTCACCCCTTCCCCTCCCCATATCCTCAAGTCCATTCTCTAGTAGGTCTGTGTCTTTATTACCGTCTTGCCACTAGGTTCTTCATGGCCTTTTCTTTTTTCCTTAGATTCCATATATATGTGTTAGCATATTGTATTTGTTTTTCTCTTTCTGACTTACTTCACTCTGTATGACAGACTCTAACTCCATCCACCTCATTACAAATACCTCCATTTCATTTCTTTTTATGGCTGAGTAATATTCCATTGTATATATGTGCCACATCTTCTTTAGCCATTCATCCGATGATGAACACTTAGGTTGCTTCCATGTCCTGGCTATTGTAAATAGAACTGCAATGAACATTTTGGTACATGACTCTTTTTGAACTATGGTTTTCTCAGGGTATATGCCCCGTAGTGGGATTGCTGGGTCGTATGGTAATTCTATTTTTAGTTTTTTAAGGAACCTCCATACTGTTCTCCATAGTGGCTGTATCAATTTACATTCCCACCAACAGTGCAAGAGTGTTCCCTTTCCTCCACACCCTCTCCAGCATTTATTGTTTCTACATTTTTTGATGATGGCCATTCTGACCGGTGTGAGATGATATCTCACTGTAGTTTTGATTTGCGTTTCTCTAATGATTAATGATGTTGAGCATTCTTTCATGTGTCTGTTGGCAATCTGTATACCTTCTTTGGAGAAATGTCTATTTAGGTCTTCTGCCCATTTTTGGATTGGGTTGTTCGTTTTTTTGTTATTGAGCTGCATGAGCTGCTTGTAAATCTTGGAGATTAATCCTTTGTCAGTTGCTTCATTTGCAAATATTTTCTCCCATTCTGATGGTTGTCTTTTGGTCTTCTTTATGGTTTCCTTTGCTGTGCAAAAGCTTTCAAGTTTCATTAGGTCCCATTTGTTTATTTGTGTTCTTATTTCCATTTCTTTAGGAGCTGGCTCAAAAAGAATCTTGCTGTGATGTATGGCATAGAGTGTTCTGCCTATGTTTTCCTCTAAGAGTTTGATAGTGTCTGGCCTTACACTTAGGTCTTTAATCCATTTTGAGTTTATTTTTGTGCATGGTGTCAGGGAGTGTTCTAATTTCATACTTTTACATGTATCTGTCCAATTTTCCCAGCACCACTTATTGAAGAGGCTGTCTTTTCTCCACTGTATATGCTTGCCTCCTTTATCAAAGATAAGGTGACCATATGTGCGTGGGTTTATCTCTGGGCTTTCTATCCTGTTCCATTGATCAATATTTCTGTTTTTGTGCCAGTACCAAACTGTCTTGATTACTGTAGCTTTGTAATATAGTCTGAAGTCAGGGAGCCTGATTCCCCCAGCTCCATTTTTCGTTCTCAAGATTGCTTTGGCTATTCGGGGTCTTTTGTGTTTCCATACAAATTGTGAAATTTTTTGTTCTAGTTCTGTGAAAAATGCCAGTGGTAGTTTGATAGGGATTGCATTGAATCTGTAGATTGCTTTGGGTAGTAGAGTCATTTTCAAAATGTTGATTCTCCCAGTCCAAGAACATGGTATATCTCTCCATCTATTTGTATCATCTTTAATTTCTTTCATCAGTGTCTTATAATTTTCTGCATACAGGTCTTTTGTCTCCTTAGGTAGGTTTATTCCTAGATATTTTATTCTTTTTGTTGCAATGGTAAACGGGAGTGTTTTCTTAATTTCACTTTCAGATTTTTCGTCATTAGTGTATAGAAATGCAAGAGATTTCTGAGCATTAATTTTGTATCCTGCTACTTTACCAAATTCATTGATTAGCTCTAGGAGTTTTCTGGCAGCATCTTTAGGATTCTCTATGTATAGTATCATGTCATCTGCAAACAGTGACAGCTTTACTTCTTCTTTTCCGATTTGGATTCCTTTTATTTCTTTTTCTTCTCTGATTGCTGTGGCTAACACTTCCAAAACTATGTTGAATAATAGTGGTGAGAGTGGGCAACCTTGTTTTGTTCCTGATCTCAGTGGAAATGCTTTCAGTTTTTCACCACTGAGGACAATGTTGGCTGTGGGTTTGTCATATATGGCCTTTATTATGTTGAGGAAAGTTCCCTCTATGCCTACTTTCTGCAGGGCTTTTATCATAAATGGGTGTTGAATTTTGTCGAAAGCTTTCTCTGCATCTATTGAGATGATCATATGGTTTTTCTCCTTCAATTTGTTAATATGGTGTATCACATTGATTGATTTGCGTATATTGAAGAATCCTTGCATTCCTGGGATAACCCCACTTGATCATGGTGTATGATCCTTTTAATGTGCTGTTGGATTCTGTTTGCTAGTATTTTGTTGAGGATTTTTGCATCTATGTTCATCAGTGATAATGGCCTGTAGTTTTCTTTCTTTGTGACATCTTTGTCTGGTTTTGGTATCAGGGTGATGGTGGCCTCGTAGAATGAGTTTGGGAGTGTTCCTCCCTCTGCAATATTTTGGAAGAGTTTGAGAAGGATAGGTGTTAGCTCTTCTCTAAATGTTTGATAGAATTCACCTGTGAAGCCATCTGGTCCTGGGCTTTTGTTTGTTGGAAGGTTTTTAATCACAGTTTCAATTTCAGTGCTTGTGATTGGTCTGTTCATATTTTCTATTTCTTCCTGGTTCAGTCTTGGCAGGTTGTGTATTTCTAAGAATCGGTCCATTTCTTCCAGGTTGTCCATTTTATTGGCATAGAGTTGCTTGTAGTAATCTCTCATGATCTTTTGTATTTCTGCAGTGTCAGTGGTTACTTCTCCTTTTTCATTTCTAATTCTATTGATTTGAGTCTTCTCCCTTTTTCTCTTGATGAGTCTGGCTAATGGTTTATCAATTTTGTTTATCTTCTCAAAGAACCAGCTTTTAGTTTCATTGATTTTTGCTATTGTTTCCTTCATTTCTTTTTCATTTATTTCTGACCTGATCTTTATGATTTCTTTCCTTCTGCTAGCTTTGGGGTTTTTTTGTTCTTCTTTCTCTAATTGCTTTAGGTGCAAGGTTAGGTTGTTTATTCGAGATGTTTCCTGTTTCTTGAGGTAGGCTTGTATTGCTATAAACTTCCCTCTTAGCACTGCTTTTGCTGCATCCCATAGGTTTTGGGTCGTCGTGTCTCCATTGTCATTTGTTTCTAGGTATTTTTTGATTTCCCCTTTGATTTCTTCAGTGATCACTTCGTTATTAAGTAGTGTATTGTGTAGCCTCCATGTGTTTGTATTTTTTACAGATCTTTTCCTGTAATTGATATCTAGTCTCATAGCGTTGTGGTCAGAAAAGATACTTGATACGATTTCAATTTTCTTAAATTTACCAAGGCTTGAATGGTGACCAAAGATATGATTTATCCTGGAGAATGTTCCATGAGCACTTGAGAAAAATGTGTATTCTGTTGTTTTTGGGTGGAATGTCCTATAAATATCAATTAAGTCCATCTTGTTTAATGTATCATTTAAAGCTTGTGTTTCCTTATTTATTTTCATTTTGGATGATCTGTCCATTGGTGAAAGTGCGGTGTTAAAGTCCCCTACTATGATTGTGTTGCTGTCGATTTCCCCTTTTATGGCTGTTAGTATTTGCCTTATGTATTGAGGTGCTCCTATGTTGGGTGCATAAATATTTACAATTGTTATACCTTCCTCTTGGATCGATCCCTTGATCATTATATAGTGTCCTTCTTTGTCTCTTGTAATAGTCTTTATTTTAAAGTCTATTTTGTCTGATATGAGAATTGCTACTCCAGCTTTCTTTTGATTTCCATTTGCATGGAACATCTTTTTCCATCCCCTCACTTTCAGTCTGTATGTGTCTCTAGGTCTGAAGTGGGTCTCTTGTAGACAGCATATATATGGGTCTTGTTTTTGTATCCATTCAGCCAGTCTGTGTCTTTTGGTGGGAGCATTTAATCCATTTACATTCAAGGTAGTTATCGATATGTATGTTCCTATTCCCATTTTCTTAAATGTTTTGGGTTTGTTATTGTAGGTCTTTTCCTTCTCTTGTGTTTCTTGCCTAGAGAAGTTCCTTTAGCATTTGTTGTAAAGCTGGTTTGGTGGTGCTGAACTCTCTCAGCTTTTGCTTGTCTGTAAAGGTTTTAATTTTTAATTTCTCCATCACATCTGAATGAGATCCTTGCTGGGTAGAGTAATCTTGGTTGTAGGTTTTTCTCCTTCATCAGTTTAAGTATATCCTGCCACTCCCTTCTGGCTTGCAGAGTTTCTGCTGAAAGATCAGATGTTAACCTTATGGGGATTCCCTTCTGTGTTATTTGTTGTTTTTCCCGTGCTGCTTTTAATATGTTTTCTTTATATTTAATTTTTGACAGTTTGATTAATATGTGTGTTGGCGTGTTTCTCCTTGGATTTATCCTGTATGGGACTCTCTGTGCTTCCAGGACTTGATTAACTATTTCCTTTCCCATATTAGGGAAGTTTTCAACTATAATCTCTTCAAATATTTTTTCAGTCACTTTCTTTTTCTCTTCTTCTGGGACCCCTATAATTCTAATGTTGGTGCATTTAATGTTGTCCCAGAGGTCTCTGAGACTGTCCTCAGTTCTTTTCATTCTTTTTTCTTTATCCTGCTCTGCAGTAGTTATTTCCACCATTTTACCTTCCAGGTCACTTATCCTTTCTTCTGCCTCAGTTATTCTGCTAGTGATCCCGTCTAGAGTATTTTTAATTTCATTTATTGTGTTTTTCATCGTTGCTTGGTTCCTCTTTAGTTCTTCTACATCCTTGTTAAATGTTTCTTGCATTTTGTCTATTTTATTTCCAAGATTTTGGATCATCCTTACTCTCATAATTCTGAATTCTTTTTCAGGTAGACTACCTATTTCCTCTTCATTTGTTAGGTCTGGTGTGTTTTGACCCTGCTCCTTCATCTGCTGTGTGTTTTTCTGTTGTCTCATTTTGCTTATCTTACTGTGTTTGGGGTCTCCTTTTCACAGGCTGCAGGTTCGTAGTTCCCGTTGTTTTTGGTATCTGTCCCCAGTGGCTAAGGTTGGTTCAGTGGGTTGTGTAGGCTTCCTGGTGAAGGGGACTATTGCCTGTGTTCTGGTGGATGAGGCTGGATCTTGTCTTTCTGGTGGGCATGTCCACGTCTGGTGGTGTGTTTTGGGGTGTCTGTGGCTTTATTATGATTTTAGGCAGCCTCTCTGCTAATGGATGGGGCTGTGTTCCTGTCTTGCTAGTTGTTTGGCATAGGGTGTCCAGCACTGTAGCTTGCTGGTCGTTGAGTGAAGCTGGGTCTTGATGTTGAGATGGAGATCTCTGAGAGATTTTCACCGTTTGGTATTACGTGGAGCTGGGAGGTCTCTTGTGGACCAGTGTCCTGAAGTTGGCTCTCCCACCTCAGAGGCACAGCCCTGATGCCTGGCTGGAGCACCAAGAGCCTTTCATCCACACGGCTCAGAGTAAAAGGGAGAAAAAATAGAAAGAAAGAAAGAGGATATAATATAGTGAAGTAAAATAAAGCTATTATAAAGCAAAGCTATACAGACAAAATCTCACCCAGAAGCATATACATATACACTCACAAAAAAAAGGAAAAGGGGAAGAATTAATATATCCTGCTCCCAAAGTTCACCTTCTAATTTGGGATGATTCGTTGTCTATTCAGGTATTCAACAGATGCAGGCACATCAAGTTGTTTGTGGAGTTTTAATCCGCTGCTTCTGAAGCTGCTGGGAGGGATTTCCCTTTCCCTTCTTTGTTTGCACAGCTCCGGGGGTTTAGCTTTGGATTTGGACCCGCCTCTGCGTGTAGGTCGCCTGAGGGCGTCTGTTTCCGCCCAGACAGGACGGGGTTAAAGGAGCAGCTGCTTCAGGGGCTCTGGCTCACTCAGGCCGCGGGGAGGGAGGGGTACAGAGGAGGCGGGGCGAGCCTGCGGTGGCAGAGGCGTCATGACGTTGCAGCAGCCCGAGGCGCGCCATGCGTTCTCCTGGGGAAGTTTTCCCTGGCTTACGGGACGCTGGCAGTGGCGGGCTGCACCGGCTCCTGGGAGGGGCGGTGTGGAGAGTGACCTGTGCCTGCACACAGGCTTCTTGGTGGTGGCAGCAGCAGCCTTAGCGTCTCATGCCCGTCTCTGGGGTCCGCGCTGGTAGCCGCGGCTCGCACCCGTCTCTGGAGTTCATTTAGGCGGCGCTCTGAATCCCCTCTCCTTGCGCGCCGCGAAACAAAGAGGCAAGAAAAAGTCTCTTGCCTCTTCGGCAGCTGCAGACTTTTTCCCAGACTCCCTCCTGGCTAGCTGTGGTGCGCTAACCCCTTCAGGCTGTGTTCACGCCGCCAACCCCAGTCCTCTCCCTGAGATCTGACCGAAGCCCGAACCTCAGCTCCCAGCCCCCGCCCACCCCGGCGGGGGAGCAGACAAGCCTCTCGGGCTGGTGAGTGCTGCTCGGCGCCGAGCCTCCGTGCGGGAATCTCTCCACTTTGCCCTCCGCACCCCTGTTGCTGCGCTCTCCTCCGTGGCTCTGAAGCTTCCCCCCTCTGCCACCCGCAGTCTCTGCCCGCGAAGGGGCTTCCTAGTGAGTGGAGACCTTTCCTCCTTCACAGCTCCCTCCCACTGGTGCCGGTCCCGTCCCTATTCTTTTGTCTATGTTATTTCTTTTTTCTTTTGCCCTACCCAAGTACGGGGGGAGTTTCTTGCCTTTTGGGAGGTCTGACGTTTTCTGCCAGCGTTCAGTGGGTGTTCTGTAGGAGCAGTTCCACGTGTAGATGTATTTCTACTGTATCTGTGGGAAGGAAGGTGATCTCCGCATCTTACTCTTCCGCCATCTTCTCTCCGGGGGGCTATTACTTTTTATTCATAAAATGTTTTATCAAAAATGCAGGCTTAGGTGATGCTTTAAATCTAAAGTTTCTGCAGTTCCTAGATTTCTCACTTTTTCCTTTACCTTTTACAATTCTTTCTTTGATTCTTTCCAGAATGTCTCTTGTCATTACTTGCAAAACTTATGTCAGCCATTGTGACTCAAAGTGTGCATGGCAACATAAAAGAAATGGAAAAAATAGAGGCCAAACAAAAAGTACAAGTTTGTTGTTTTGATTTTAATCATTGCCTAAATTGTCTTGAATTTCAGCTTCTAAATTTGTAATTTTTGATGTTTCATGATGTTTATGTTTAGTTTATACCTTCAGTGATTCTTTGTGTTTATTATTTATGGATTTTTGTTTCAAATATTTTGCACATTTGTGGTATTTTAGAATTTATATCCACTTGCAGTAATATTTATTTAGGAAGGGGATTATTTATTCTGTAATAAGTATTTACTGATTATGTGTTACATTTCAGTAAATGCTACTTACTGGAGATATAGAGTGAGTAAATGCAGGCCTTTCCCTCAAGATTCTGAAAGTACACTAAAGAAGCTAGAGAAAAAATTCACACAATCACAGTTATTTTATAAGCACTTGAATACAGAGCCAATTCTTAAAAGGAGATTGACAGTGATGGGAAAGTGAGATAAGGTCACAACTGGAAGAAGCCATGGATCCAAGAAAGGCTTCTCTTTTGTTGATTTCAATTAGTTTGTTTAATATTTAAGATAGATGCAAACATACTTAGAAGTAATAGGGTGGGGAAATTTGAAGATGGTGGAAAGAGAGGAGATTGAACAAGTTTTTGGAGAAGTGCTAATGTTTCTGTAGTTTTAACAGTTATTAGTGTGTAACAACAAAAAGAAAGAAGTTAAATTTGAAAAATTTCTCCTGAGTAAAAAAAAAAGTCTGTCATATGTTCTTTTTGTAATCTTCGTTTTCATGATTTGTTTTTTAATATCTTTATTGGAGTATAATTGCTTTACAATGTTGTATTAGTTTCTGCTGTACAGCAAAGTCAATCAGCTCTACATATACATATATCCCCATATCCCCTCCCTTTTGAGCCTCCCTTCCACCCTCCCTATCCCACCCCTCTAGGTCATCACAAAGCATCGAGCTGATCTCCCTGTGCTATGCAGTTGCTTCCCACTAGCCATCCATTTTACATTTGGTAGTGTATATATGTCAGTGCTACTCACTCACTTTGTCCCAGCTTCCCCTTCCCCCACTACGTCCTCAAGTCCGTTCTCTACGTCTGCGCCTTTATTCCCTCCCTGCCACTAGGTTCATCAGTACCGTTTTTTTAGATTCCATATACGTGTGTTAGCATACAGTGTTTGTTTTTCTCTTTCTGACTTACTTCACTCTGTATGACAGACTCTAGTTCCATCCACCTCATTACAAATAACTCAGTTTCGTTTTATGGCTGAATAATATTCCATTTGTATATAGGTGCCACATCTTCTTTATCCATTCATCTGTCAGTGGACATTTAGGTTGCTTCCACGTCCTGGCTATTGTAAATAGTGCCACAGTGAATATTGTGGCACATGTATCTTACTGAGTTATGGCTTTCTCAGGGTATATGCCCAGTAGTGAGATTGCTGGGTCATATGGTAGTTCTATTTTTAGTTTTTAAGGAACCTCCATACTGTTCTCCATAGTGGCTGTATCAGTTTACATTGATTACATTTTATCCAGCTTTATTTTATTTACGGATTTATCATGATTATTTTAACCAGCATTCTATTGAAACATATTCATTTTTTTAGTATTTATTATAAACAATGATGAACAAAATCTTTTCACATAGTGAGTATATCTGTAGAATAAATTCCAGAAAGTGAAATTGCTGATATTGCCAATTCATCCTCCAGAGTCGTATAAACTCCAACCAGAAATGAATGAGAGTGTATAATTCCCAATAGCCTTGCCAACGCTATGTATTTTCTTTTTTTTTAATTTAATTTTTATTTATATTGGAGTATAGTTGATTTACAATATTGTGTTAGTTTCAGGTGTACAGCAAAGGATTCAGTTATACATATGCATATATCCATTCTTTTTCACATTCTTTTCCCATATAGGTTATTACAGAATATTGAGTAGAATTCCCTGTGCTATACAGTAGATCCTTGTTGATTATTTTATATATAGTAGTATGTATATGTTAATCCCAAACTCCTGATGTATCCCTACCTCCCATATTTCCCCTCTGGTAACCATAAGTTTGTTATCAAAGTCTGTGAGTTTGTTTCTGTTTTGTAAATAAGTTAATTTGTATCATTTTTTTTAGATTCCACATGTAAGTGATATGATGTTTGTCTAATTAATGTGTGACTGAACTCTTAACTTTCACTGTCATCTATTTGAGGACTAAACATGTTCTTATTTTCTTCAGACCGAATAAGCCCCAGGATTCCATTATACACCTTTGAGTGTATACAAACATAAAATGTTAGAAAAGGAATTTAGGCTAGAACATACATTTTTAAGAATACTATGAGAACATTGTCTCATTTGGGAATATGTCAAAGCAGAAATATTTGTGGGTATAAAGTGACAAGCATTTTCACCGAAAAAAAAAAAAGCCATCTTATGCCTCTATCTAAACTTTGAATGACTGATTCAGTAATTGCTATGGGCCCTTTCTTGGAGCAAACATTAGTATCTATAGTTTTGTATTTTTCACAGCATATTTTGTATTTCCAAGCGGCTTTTTTCCCCACCTAAGCACACCTATGGGCTGACTCATTTTACCTTCAATTGTGGGTGACAGGGGAATGCAAACTAATTTAAATATCATCCTAAGCAAATTGTATTAGAATGGTAATTCTACTGTACAATGCAATTTACATAATAAATTCTAAAATTAAATATAAATGATTTATGGATTACCTACTGTTTGTGATTATTTGTGCCACTTTTCTATTAACACAAAGCCAGTCTTATTTAGGATTTTTATAAGTAATCTTGAATAAGAAATGCACGTTGAATCTGTGATGCATGCAGATTCCCCTGGATAGTAAAATGCCATGTCCATGGGAGTCAGACTGCTAAAGAGTGCTCACACATTGTGTGTGGCCAAGAGAATAGAATTTTAGAAGATAAGTTATTTTAGGTTGAACGTCATTCCATAGGTTTCCTAGTCTAGGCCCATTTAAAACAGAGTGAGTTAATATCCATAAAAGATAAAACAACATCCCTATTTAGTATATTTGTATTCTTTCTGCTGATTGACTTTGGAGCCACTTGTTATGCTCAGCTCTCTATACCACCTTCCTTTCCTAATTCTAAGCAATTCTATATCATCTATAAGAATTTTTTATATCTCATACTAAAAGAAAAGCTGAGATATTATAGTTCTGATTTTTATACCCAATTAGTTTGTTATTTACTGTCAGTAGTTTTAAAATATTGGTTTGTATTACATAGTCTTTGTGAATATTGGGTTTTCTGTATGCAATCTTACAAAATAATACATAGAATAAATATTTCTGGCAAGAGAACATTAAACATTATAATCAAAAACAATGAAGCTACTTGAACACAAGCCAGGATATAAGAATGTATCTATACAGTGCTTCCTTGGTGGTGCAGTGGTTAAGAATCTGCCTGCCAATGCAGGGGACACGGGTTCGAGCTCTGTTCCGGGAAGATCCCACATGCCACAGAGCAGCTAAGCCCGTGCACCACAACTACTGAGCCTGTGCTCTAGAACCCGCGAGCCACAACTACTGAGCCTGTGCGCCTAGAGCCCCGTGCTCCACAACAAGAGAAGCCATCGCAATGAGAAGCTCACACACTGCAATGAAGAGTAGCCCCCGCTTGCCACAACTAGAGAAAGCCCACGCCCAGCAACAAAGACCCAATGCAGCCAAAAATAAATAAATAAAATAAATAAATTTATTTTAAAAAAAGAATGTATGTATACAAGTACATATGTAATTTGAAGGTCTAATGGCAACAAAAAGAATTTATAAAGCATGCTGTGCAAATATTAAAGGATCACAAATGTGAGAAATTATAAGTTCCTTGCTTAAAAACTGCTAACATAATCTCCAGAGTAGAAAAGCAGTATTTATTGAAAGAGACAGGCAAAATTCTACCATGTTCTCAATCCTCTGGTATCTCAAATCACAAAATGAAAATAAAACAAATATCCCTTTTAACTTTAAAAGATTTTCTATATAAACTTTTAGTAGATACACAAAATACCACTTCAGGGTATGATAATCATATATATGATAACTCTTTAATGTACATTGTAACTAAATTTCACCGTAATGAATGCCTTAGCAATATATTTTATATAACTGTAAAAGCTCTACATCATATGTAAAGGCAGTTTGAAGGATAGTTGATCAGTATGCCCTGGAATTTATTATGGAAATTGTGTCAACATTTTTGCTAATTAAATTTTTACTAAATCCCCATATTTGCAGTGCAACATTTTATTCCTTGAGTAATTTATTTTATTCATTTAAGAATACCAATAACAAAGTATTTTCAAAAAGATATAAATGATAAGCTCTATTTACAAAGATGTTTGAGTTAGAAAGTAATCTTGATAACTCTTTGGTTTGTTTTTCACATTATCTCCTCTGGGATGGTAGCTAGATAAACTAGACCAAAAAATACATAGAAGAATGTGGAACTACAGTTAATCACATTTTCCATTTCTTTAATTTCTTTACCTAATATAGTATTTCTCTCCTATGAAAAATGGAAGGAAGAACTACAATGACCTAGCTAATTTTTCCCCATCTCAGAGACCTCAGTGGTAAAACAGTGTAATTTCTACAGGCCAGGGAGCAAAATTAGAAAAGGTTACTAAATACCCTTTGTTTTAATAGCTACTTAATTGTAATGCACACGGGTGTTTGATTCAGACGAAACATAGTTGAAGTCTTTGTACTTTCATTATGAACTGTGTAAGCAATTTGCCTAAACTCACAAAGCTTCTGTTTACTACTCAAATTGTAAGAAGAAAGATATTCTCTTCATGCAATCATTAGCAAAAACAAATTCGCTTGCAAGTTTCAAATGCTTAGCTCTATGCATGCCATATACTAAATGCTAAATAAAAAAATAAAACCAAGATGTTACTTATTTTGATATTAATAGGATATACATTAATAGGGAATGCAGAAGGGAAAACTGAAAGTATAGGCCATGAGAGAAAGTCAGGCCAACTTAGTAGTTACTACAATAAAACAAAAATGGTTATGTAATGAAATACAGTAATCTTTGACCAACATCTCCACATTTTGCCCACCCAGGGGCCCCTGGCAACAATGATTCTAATCTCTGCTCGTAGGAGTTCAGCTTTTTTAGATTTTTTTAGATGTAAGTGATATTATGCAGTATTTGTGTCTCTCTGTCTAACTTTTCTCACTTAGCATAATACCCTCAAGATCCATCCATGCTGTGGCAAGTGGAGGGATTTTCTCCCTCTTTTATTCTGGCTGAGTAATATTCCATTTGTGTGTATCTATATATCTATATCTATATCTTACATTTTCTTTATCCATTCATCTACTGATGACACCTAGGTTGTTTCTGTGTCTTGGCTATTGTGAATATTGCTTCAGTGAACATGGGAGTACAGATAACTCTTCAGGACAGCCATTTCATTTCCTTTGGATATACTGTATAGCTCTCTCTTTTTTTCTTGGTAAGTCTAGCTAAAGGCTTTCCAATTTTGTTTATCTTTTCAAAAAAGTAACTCCCAGTTTCATTGACCTCTTCTCTAGCTGAGGGGCTACCCCAAATGTGCACACAGTGAGGGGGAGGTCAACTTCAGAGGTCTAGGCTGCTATCTTGCACTCCTGCAGTCACAGAGGCTAGGGCTAGCTTCCGGTATGGATTCCAGCTCTGGAAGGGGATAGGGACATTGGAAAGGGAGCAGGGAGGGACTCAGGTGGCTCCTGTCTACTAACAGGAAGACCTGTGGGGATAAAATCTCAGCAGTGGAATCTCTATGGGCTGCACTGGCCCTTGGTTTCTTCAGTGGGGGAAGCTGCTGGGGTCCTGTGCAGGGACCCTAGGAGAACAGCCGTCACTCCCACTGTGTGGCTGCTAGTGGTATCCCTTGCCTTTCTACCTTATTCATAGCTGTCTCTGTGTCTTAGCATTGCAGGTCTCTGGATAGGGTGAGACCAAAGTGGGTCCTTCACGCAGTGTCCCAAAAGGCTATGGAAGCTCTCCACTCATCCTGCCTTCCCTTTCCTGAGAGAGGAACAATCTTGAGCTGAGAAGTTCTTTCTTGGCGCTATGCAGTGTTGACCGCAGGCATGGGATGATGCAGGTAAGATGAAGTTGTTCTTCCTTCCTTTTTCATGTGGTTATTCTCCGGTTTTTTGTTCCACTGTATTGCTGAAGTTTCTTTAGTGGACTCTTGTGCTCTCCCAGAGTGATTTTTGTTTATGGATAGCTGTCTAATTGTTGGTCTTTGCTGGGGGACAGAGGCTGGAGGTTCCTAATTTGACCATGATGGTGATGTCCTCTATATCACATTTTTAATTTTTGCAAACTGTAGGTGTGAAATGGTAACTTACTGGGAGATTGTAGATTGAAACTGTAGTTAACATTTTTCCAGAAGCACCGCATACTTATGGAAAAGTACAAAAGTCAGCAGCGTACAACTAATTCTAACGAAGTGAACACACCCAGGGAACAGGCAGCAATGGCAATACAGGGAGCAATAACAAACTTCCAGAAGTTCTCTTATATGGTTTTTCATTAGTACATACCAGCCAGGAAAATAAGGAAACACCTGGATCTGAAGTTTCAATAAAAAAAACTCTAAGAACCAAAACCAGGTAAGTTCAGAATTGCAGTGCGTACTAAGGAAATAAAGTAGGCAAATGCTAACAAGCTGTTACAGTTGGTATGAGAAGTATGAGTGGCCCGACTTGATATTGTTGTCTGAAGTGGGAGCTATCTTGTCAGACTAAGCCCTTAACCTGTGGGATGTGCACAAAGTCCAGATAGTTAGTGTCAGAATTGAATTAACTTGTAGGACGACACACAATTGGTGTCTGGAGAGTTGAATAATTGGTTGATATGGGGAAAAACTCATATATCTGGTGACAGAAGTTTGGCATTGTAAAAACACACAGATAGTAGTACCTGTACTATGTAGTGATGGACTATTTCATAAAATTAAATCCTTCTATAACTGAACAGATGAAAAATCTACATAATAAATTTTTGGATTTGGACAAGAAGTTCTCCAGACCAGCTATCAGAAGCTGATTCCTTTTAACTGAATAGTATAAGATAGTACAAGAAAGAGATGTGCTCAAAATGAAAAAAATCTGGTGCAGTTTACAAGAGGGGCCAGAACTTGATAGCTTAGAAAAATAATAATACCCTGGGCTAGTATAATACACTAAATAAAATATGGGCCGCAAAATACAGATCTCACAACCATAGTGTTGTGAAACCCTTTGTCATGACCTTTTAAAAATTCAAGACAGTGCCTCCTAGACACTTTCAGCTCTCTCAGAACTTCTCAGAAGCTTTAGTTCATAGCACACAGAAGCCTCACCTCAACATAGTAGAAAATAAATCCAGAGAGGGAGGTAGAGCAAGAAAGTATGGCTTTCATTGTATGAGTTTGATTATAATCAGTGGGTAATAAAACAACATTTTTCCGAAATAATATTGAAAAAAGTTTTCACAGTCTGAGCTAAACAGGACTGAGTTTACTTAAATTATTATAAAGCAAATCTCTGGGCCTCCAAATTTTTATTAGGAAGCAGGCTGAGAAAATTCTGCAGTATTTTCCAATAGTGCCCAAGGAGTGTAGAGGAAAACAAGCAATGCCCAAGGAGGTGAAGTCAAGAGAAGTGTAGGAAAATGGACTGAGGCGCCTACTGCTATGGACTAGAACAAATGTCTACTGAAGGGGTACTTCCTACTCCCAGAGCAGGCGCTCAGACAGCTCTAACCTGGCAGGATTTAAAAACTGCCAAGGACAGGCTCTGTACCTCTTATTATTCGTATCTATTTAGAATGAAAGCGTTCGTTGTGGTTATTCTGCCTCTCTTTCATCACTGCATACTTTGGGCTTGTTGCGGAGAGATGTGTTTTGGGTTCATAGTTCCCCAGATTAAGATGAGACTCATTTGGACTTTATGTTGATCTGGTCAAATGGAATGTTGTAGGTCTTGGTAAGGAATGAGCGTATTTTGCATGTAAACGTAATGTGAATAATTGTGGCCAGAGGGCAGACTATCGTAGATTAATTTCATTGGTGGGATGCAGTCCTCATTTCTCCCTGTATCCGTGTCTTTTGATATGTTGTGTTGCAGGTCAACTCCCTAGGGCGGTGGAGTCTAATTCTATCACAGTTTGATTCTGAGTTTGGCCATTTGACTTTTTGGCTAATGGGATCTCAGCATATGTGACACATGCAAAAGCTTTCACTTCTGTTTTTCAACCTCAGCTCCCACCCTGAAAGTATGATTAGACTAGCCTGGAAGATGAAAGACATCCATATAGGCCTAGTCATCCCTATAGGCCTAGATGAAACTTGGCTTATCAATACAAGTATGTGACTGAGCCCAAACCAGCAATGAAGAACCACTCAGCTGAGTCTCACGTACTTAAGTGATCTATAGACTCATGAGCTAAATAAATACTTTTTAAGCCTCTGAATACTGGATGATTTATTATACAGCATCTTGCAATAGGTAACTGATATATAAGGCCCATATCAGGATATGGCATTTTGAGCAGAGACCTGAATGATTTTAAAGGGAGCATTCTGGTAAAGGAAAACAGTGTCATGAGAATAGAGTGTGATCCTTCTGAGGAGGAGAGAGAAAGTCGATGTATCTGGAGTAGAGTGATTAAAGACAACCAGTAAAACAACAGATTGGTAAGTTAGGCAGGAGCTACATCATGTTGGTTTTACCAACAGGGAAAGTGCTTCTATTTTCTTTTAAGTGTAAAGGGACATTTTTGGAACCTGTTAAGCAGAATTTAATATGGCTTAGATTTTAAAAATAAATTTTCTTTGATTTTCTATGAGGAATGGATTTCAAGGGAGCAAGAATAGAAGTAGGGAAACTAGTTATGAAGCCAGAACCCAGATGATTATAACTTGGACTCTTCAAGTTGTACAGTTTGTGGCATGCCTTCGGGAAAGTGGAAAGTGAAAAATATCTCAAAAGATAAAGCCTAATAATGTCCCTGGAAAACATAAGCTGTTGTGTTACATTCTATTTATATTTTTCATCTAAGAAAAAGTCATTCGTTGGGACAATATTTATGATGTTGTTTTGATTTTTTTGGATTTAACCAGATCGAGTCTCAAGTATCATAGACATAATCTCCTGAATTGTTACATTTATTTCTTTAATTCTGCTTCTAAATATTTAAAAACATTTCTTGCTTACATATCTCATATCTATATATCCTATCTCTTTGTGTCTGAGACTTACTTGAATGGAGTCCACACCATCACTATTTTAGTGATTGAACATTGTGTACATGATAACTTTCCCACTGGGTACATACAGACTGATTTTACTCCTCCTTCATGCCATTAAATATAGTCAAATTCTAAATTGTTGATTACATATGACTTTATTAAATTAGGTTAATGTTAATATTAAATTAGAATAAAATCATCATGATACTTCTCAAATAACAAGGACATTTTCCTCACAGTATCTTTTGAAGTAGTTACTGTTCCTGGCAGCAGTATTTAACTGGAGGTTGTTTGTAAGAACTTAGAAACTTGCTAAAACGTATGGACTTTGCGCTTAATGGATCATTCATTCTATATCTAAATATTACCAATAATTAAAATTGCATCACTGGACTATACTTTAAAAGTTAATTAGTACATTCTTTCCTTCGGTGTGATGATCTTGTCAAACCATGAGGGACTTACTGTACTTTCAAAGACTTATTGCATTTAGGAAAAGAAAAATCTAAACTGTCCTTATTGACCAGAAGACCCTGTTTCCTCTGACTTCTGCCTATCTCTTTTAGCCAGGATGCCATTTGCACGTGCTGTTTCCTCTACTCAAAATATCCTTACCTCTTACACTTTTGGAATATGGCATTCCTTCTGGTTCTTTTTAATTGTCACCACCTTCGGGATTATCCTCTGAGAAGTCAAGGCCAAGACAGGAATAGACATTCAAAGGAATTTATTGAGGAAAAACACCTGTGAGGAAATAAAAGGAAGGGGAACTGAGAAGTTGGGAGATCAGCCAGATTGCAATGCAGGCTCACCTACTATGGGGGTGCAGAAGAAGGGTGATGGCAAGACACGACTGCAGTAGATACCCATTACCTGCCTGAGCCCCACTTTCTCACTTGCATGTTTTACTTGGCTTTTTAAGCTCCATAGTCCCCTTAGAAAGACTGGTTCTCTCCCCTAATGTAGCTCCTTCAGTGATGCAGTGCCATTTTCCTTGTTTATTTTTTTTTCACATTAACAGCTTTTCCAGAAATATGTGTTGGGATGTTTCATCTTTTGAGCTATCCATCCTGGTTTCTATTTTATAGTAAGTCCTATTTCTTAATTCTTAATTCTCATTCAACTAGAATAAATTGCTCATCAGTTTTTATGTAATCCGAAAACCTCTGAATATTGGAAGGAGGATAGGAGATATTCACTTTTTTGCGTGCTATTTCTTTCAGACTTGCAATATTTTCATCATGCATTTTTTATTTAATTTTAAAGATTTTCTTTTACATTTTCTCTTTTCTGAGCAATCTTGTCAATTTGCTCTACCTTTTGTGAATTTTATTTGTCTAATTTTCCTCCATTAGTGGTTTAAAATTTATATTTCATATGTAAATCTTTCTAATAGTTGCCCTTAGTACATATTAAACCATTACTTTTTCATTATTTTCTAGAAGAAACATTCTAGAAAATCAACATATCTCTCCTGCTTTCACTGTTACCCCATATTCTTCCACATCTCTCACGTTGAAATCATCAATGTTGTTGGGAAAGGGAGCCATGTGGCAAGGATCTGAGGGTGGTCTCTAGGAGTTGCATGTGGACGTGAGTCACAGGATGGCAAAGAGATGAATTCCGTCAATAACCAGTAACTAGAAGAGGATGTTGAACCTTAGAGGAGATCCTAGTCCTGGACGACTTTTGATTTCAGCTTGATGTGACCCTGAGCAGTGTACCCTGCTAACCTGGGCCTGGACTCCTGACCTAGAGAAACTGTGGGATAACAAATTTATGATGTTTTCAGCTACTAAGTTCATGGTAACTTGTTACACAGCAGTTAAAAAACTAATTCACCATCATCATTTCTTGCCTGGGTTCTTAGAACAGTCTCCTAACTATTCTCCTTACTACTACCGTTGCTTACTTACTGTCTATTCTCCTAAGAAGGCAGAGCGAAACTTTAAAAGTTAACTGGAAACATTTTACTCCTCTCCTGAAAACCATCCAATGACTTCTAATTTTAGTAAGTACAAAAGTAAAAGTCTTTACAGTGTGTTTAAAATACTGTTTTGTGTCCTGGAAAACATTCTGCCTCACCCACCCACCTCCCTGCTCTGGCTACTCTAATCTTTCTGTCTGTAGTTTTAACACTGTAAGCCTATTCCTGCTTCAGGCACTTGCTTCTTCTCTTTACTTTATTTGGATTTTTTTACCCTAATATATGCATGTATAATTGTCTCAGTAAGGCTTCATGAACACCCTATGGAAAAAAAAAAAAACAACTCCTATATTTTGCTAATCTATTTTTAGTATGCTGCTACATTTTAATCCATAACATACATCACTGCTTACATAATGTGTAACTTCTTGTTTGTTTAGTTATTTTTTGTCACCCCTAAGAGAATATAAGCCCCATGCAGATCGGAACTCTGTTGTGTTCAATGCTAAATCGCCAGTACTTAGAGAATAGCCTGGAAAATAGTAGGCATTTTTTAAATATTTGTTAAATAAATGAATAAGGAAAGGAAGGAAGTTTTGTCAGTAACTTTGTGTCTTATTTTTAATTTCTCTCACTATCTTATTGGAGCTCCATATCAGTTTTGGACTCTGCACTGCTTCGTTGTCTAAGGCCATCATGGGTTACAGAAAATAGTCCTTAAGTTGATGTACAGGATGCAAAGTTCCCGTATCTTCGATCTTCACTGCGTTTGGGAAGGGACCAGATCTTCTGGTGTGCTGCTTTTTTGTTTGGTTTGCTTATTTACTAATTAACCATAATGATTATTCCATGGTTATATACCACTCCTACTACTTCTGAATCTAAGATTTGTTTTTGGTGTTTTTAATTTTTTCTGGGGCTTTATAGAGATGACATTTCTTCTCCCTGTTTGTTAATCCCTTTCTCTCTCTCTCTCTGTGTGTATGTATGTGTCTCTCTCTTCTTTCAATGTTCAGCTCTCTTCACCTTAGAAGAGCACTCTGGGCCCCAGATAACGTGGTGGCCCTAGTCTCAATATCTTTTATTTCTTATTGTTTCAAGATTTCACAAATTTTTAGTTTCATAAGTAGTACTTATTTACATTTTTGCAGTTAAATGTATGCTGTTTGGGATCTAGTTATGTCAGTTGGATCAGGCCACATTACTACTTTCTGGGCTTGGCCTTTGGGCATCCGTTTCTCCATAAAAATATTAAAAATCATATTTTCAGATCATGTTGATATAAAGATGAATGTATTAACATTATATATTAAAATATTTTCTTTAACTTAAAATTGATTTTCTCTTTTTTCTGATTTTAAAAGAAATTTTAAAACAAGATATGGTCATTAAAGCCATTGTAGACCCTAAACACTTTGCATATTATCTAATATCTAACATAAATGTATTTTTAATAGGAAGAATATGAATTTCTTCAATCTGCCATCTTGATAAAACATTTTCTATAATGCTATCATAAATGTGAAAAATAATGTTGATAATTTAGAATTCAAATTAATTACCATTTGAGAATTTAATAATTTAATTAAATATCACACAAGAACACAGCTAGCACTATATGCCCAGCCAATACTGTTCAGTCTGTCACTAATTATGTTAAACCAATTTATTGAGGTATGATTGCATAGAGAAAGCTGTCCATATTTAACGTATAACTTGATGAGTTTGGAGATAAGTATATATTCGTGAAACTGTCACCACAATCTATACCATAAACATATCCAAAAAATAAAATCCATCACCTCCAACAATTTCCTCCTGTGCACTTTATTTATTATTATTTTTTGTAATAAGAACACTTAACATAATACCTAAGTTTTTAGCAAACTTTAAAGTATACTACAGTGTTGTCAATAATTTTTAAGTAATGTTTTTAAATGTGTTCATTTTTCTATATGATTTCAAATAATTAGTTGTTTTGAATGTTATCTTCATCAGTATAGTGTGAGTTCTACATATATTTTGTGTTTGTGGGTAAAATATAAAGCAGTGCATTAGTTATGCCATCTGATGTCTCAATGTCTTTGCTGAACTTTCTTCATAATTTCTCTACCTTAACATGTTTCAGTCACTATTTATAATCCAACAGTCTGACTTAGCCAGAAATCTGGGAGCACATTCTTCACCCTTTTCATTCCTCACTTTCTTCATCCTTTCTTTACCAGGCTTTGTTTATTCTACCCCCAGAACAGTTATTAAGTCCAGAATTTCATTTCTACTGCATTAGGTTAGTAAAACAGCCTCTTAACTGGCATCTCTGCTTATAGTCTTATTCCCTTTCAAGATGGCCTTCACTTTTTTAGGTAGAGTGATATATTTTACATATATGTGTGTATGTGTGTATACGATAAATAAAATGAAAAGATACTTTATTCTTTATACCTTATATATATATGTATGTAGAATAATGTATATGTATATATACACACACACAAAAAAATAGGTGTTAAGGCAAATAATCCTAAAGAAGACAATTATATTTTAAAATAAGCAGAGTGTTGTACAGAAAAATTAAATTCATATTACAAGTTATATTTATATAAGCATTTTGGAGGTTAAAAGAACTCTTTCCAGGATTCAATGATTATTATTATATAGATAATAATGACTTCTTTTTGTAAAATTATTATTGGTTATAAAAATGTAAAATAGAGATCTTGGATTCCTCCAATGACAAAACCCACATTTATTTCTGAAATTTATTTTGTCTGTTTATCACTTTTCTTCAAGTTGAAAGTGTGTTTTCTGCCTAAATGTATATTTACCCTCATAGCAAACTTTTGCTTTGAAGATGAACAATGAGAAGAATGAACATTATTTCATTTATTTTGGAGTTCACTACAATTTGTAAACAGACTCCTATAAGTACTATAAAATTTACTACTTACATTATGAGAAATACATTTATGCAATTATCTTGATCATTTCATTGAATATGCTAGCTTCTCACAATATAATTTAAAACATGCATTGACTTACTGTACTCATGCTAGAGTTATAGGGATTTTATTCAATATGACAAGGAAGTTTGCATGGTTTACAGATTGAATTTTTAAGGCTATATTCTTAAAATATAATGCTAAGGAATATTACGTATCTTATAAATTACTTCATTTACACTCACCTGAAGCTGTCAAAGGCAATCTGTCTCTTTGTATAAAAAGAGGAGTGATAAAATTCAAGGGAGGTTTGTTTGGAGCTACTTAAGACATTGGAAGATCATAAAAAACTCTAAGGTGATATTTAAAATAACTTCTTGTTTGGCATAGTAATTCTAAATTTAGACAGTTTTAAAAAGAGCTAAATCCTTATTTAAGTTATTGACTAGATATTGATCGTAATATAAATCTTTAATCACTAGAAATACAATTTCATTCATGTCTTAATTTTCTTGTTTTTTTTTTAGTTGCTTTTTTTAAAAAAAGAATTGCATTTTGTCAGTTATTAGAGGTTTACAATGGAAAAAGTGAAGGCAGTTAGGAGACTCATGGAGGAGGCCTTGGAAGAGTTATTGGTCACTTGTGTTATTCCTATGGGAGTGGAGATGGATGGGAGCTGACAAATGGAGGATATGCTGTAGGTTAGAATTTACAGACGTAGATTATTTTCAAAACCTAAAATCAGGAACTAAAGTGATATCACATGGATTATAAATTTTAAAATCAACATCAAAGTAGATATCAACAGCACAATTAGACTTGTCTTCCTTCTTAACACTCAAGTTTTGCTCACAACATGTTTTAGAAAATAAAGGAAGACTTATGTTCTTGACCCCTACAGAAAAGAAAAAATGGTACTGTAAAAAATATTTGCACCTTAACGAATAGTGCAAGCCAGCGTGCAGTTTGGCAAATACAAAGGAGTTGTTTGTGTCTTAATTTCAGCACACCCTAACCACATGAACTCATCATAGGCCTTTAAACAACATGTACTGTTTCTTTTTTCTATAAACTGTCACATCAGTAATAACATCTACTTTAACAAACCTTTAGTTTATTCTGAAGGTCATGTGAAATAAATGGGATACGGTGCTTTGTGTCTTATGCTATTTGTTTTGCTGTTGTTACTTGCTGTAGTGGTAATTGTAGTAGCACAGGTGAGTCTAGCTGTCACAGAGTTTGAAAAACAAAAGAATATTCTGTTGACATTTTAAAAAATGAGTATAAGTTTTTGTGCAGGTTAAATTTGCTTAATTATATTTCTGTGTTGGTGTATCAAAACTGAAATAAATACAAATTACTGAGAAGTACTGAGAATACATAATATAACTACAATTGAAGAGAACTAGAAATGTAACTTTGGAGGTAAAAGATCATTTTATACGTCTCTAATTTCCTTCCTAGGCTGAAATATTGATTTTAAGTCATTATTCCACATCCTTGATGAGTAATTATAGTTACTTTAATTTTGTGTATTGGGTACTATTTTTGAAATATTTAATCAGGTTTTTTCTCTTTTAAAATTTTCTCTAAGTACCCTATGTCCTTCTCATCTGAAACAGAAGAATTTTTACATAGTGCTCAGAACAACAAGGGGTAAAAATAACCAGAACTTGAAGTGTCATAGCATATATACAAATAAACCAGTTTGAACCTGAGTATTCATTTAACATATTTTTTGTTGTTGTTGAAGGTCTGCCGTGTATCAGACAGTTTTAAGTGTTGGGATGCATCAGTAAACAAAACAGACAAAATTTCCTGGCCCTGTGTTATTCTAATTCTAACTGAGCAGAGAAGCATATATTGCCAGTAAACAAAAATAAATTACATATATCACAAAGTCATTTGACATACAGAAAAGATAAACATTCTTGCAGTATAATGGGGATTGAAGTGTTTTGAGGGTGAGAAGAACTGTGATTGCATTGTAAATAGGGCTGTCTCCAGTGAAAGAGATATCAGAAAAAAGACTTGACTATAGAAGGGTAATAGGCATCTAGTGAAAGAAAGATTTGGAAAGAGAAACAGCCAGCACACAGTCTCTATGGTGAGCATGTGACTGCTGTGCTCAAGAAAATGTAAAATTCCAGTGTGTTTGAATAGAGTAGTCTCAGTGTGTAGAGTAGAAGGGGATGAGTAAGAGAGGTAATTGGCTTTTATACTGGATGAAATAGGAAGCCATCGAAGAATTTTTAAATGAGTGACAGCCTTTGGCATATATATACACATACATACATACACACATACACATACATATATATATAATCTGATTCAACGGTCATAATAGAAAATAAGGAGGCAAGATTATAATTAGGGGAACCAGGCAGAAGTGTGTTCCAGTAATCGAGTTATGAGATGATGGTGGCTGTAATCAGGGTTAAGGAGGTAGAGGAGTTTGAAGTGCTTGAATTGAATATATATGGAAAATAAAGGCTTGTAGATTTGCTTATAGATTAGATACAAGGTGTAAAACAGAAACATGGAAATCACCCCATATTTTTTTGACTTCAGTAACTGAAGGGACAGAGTTATCATCAACTGAGATAAGGAAGTTGTCAAGAAAGCTACTTTTGGGAGAAATATTAAGATATTAGTTTTGATGAAAATCAGATGTCAAATGGAGATGTTAGGGAAATAATTGGAAGTGATTTACACACCACCATTGCAGTATTCCAGTATTCCGTATCTGTCTATATATTTACCTTTACCAGCGAGTTTTATGCATTCACATACTTTTGTGGTTTTCTTTCACAACCTTTTATTTCAACTTGAAGAACACCCCTTAACACTTTTGTAGAGAGGTCTAGTAGTAATGAGCTACTTCAGCTTTTTTTTTTTTTTTTTTTTTTTTTGGTCTGGGAAAATCTCTCCATTTTTGAAAAATAGTGTCGCTGGATATAGTATTCTTTTTGGCAGGTTTTTCTTTTCTTTCTTTCAGTATTTTGAATATATATTCCTACCACCTTCTGGCCTGCAATGTTTCCACTGAGAAATCCACTGGAAGTCTGGTGGGGTCTCCCGTGTATGTAATGAATCATTTTTACTGCTTTCAAAATTCTATTCGTCTTTGAATTTTGACCATTTGATAGTAATGTATCTTGATACATACTCTTTGGGTTGATCTTATTTGAGATATTTTGGGCTTTGTGAATCTGAATGTCCATTTCTCTCCCCAGATTTGGGAAGTTCTCAGCTACTATTTCTTTAGATAAACTTTCTGACCCTCTCTCTCCTTCTCTGGGATACAACTTTAGCCGTTCCTCCAAAAGTTATATCTTCCTCTGAGATTCTCCCTTTTCCCTCTGGAAATAAGAGAATAATGCCAGTTAGAGATGATAACTTGAAAGACAGAAAAATATAAATGTCAATTACAGTCATTAGGTCAGAGTAGATTATTAAGAAAATGTGTGTAGTTAGAGAAGAAAATGAGAGACTGAATCTAGGGCACTTCATCAAAAGTAAACTGAGTAGTGGTTGAGAATCTGCCTGCCAATGCAGGGGACAAGGGTTCGAGCCCTGGTCTGGGAAGATCCCACATGCCGTGGAGCAACTAGGCCCGTGAGCCACAACTACTGAGCCTGCGCGTCTGGAGCTCGTGCTCCGCAACAAGAGAGGCCGCGACGGTGAGAGGCCCGTGCCCCGCGATGAAGAGTGGCCCCCACTTGCCGCAACTAGAGAAAGCCCTCGCACAGAAACGAAGATCCAACACAGCCATAAATAAATAAATATATAACCCCCCCCCCAAAAAAAAATAAAAGTAAACTGAGTAAACTGAGAATTGACCACTGATTTAGCAACGTGTAAGGTAATCAGTAACTTTGGCAGGAGCCGGTTAGAAGGAAATTCTTCCATTAAACTGGGCTTAAAAAAGAATAAAAGACTACAGAATAGGATATATTTTCAAATCATGATAATGGACTTGTATCCAGTATATGGGAACTCTTAAAACTGAATGATAAAACAATAACCCTATTAAAATTGAGCAAAGGATTTGGATAAACTTTTTGCCATAGATGGTAAAATATTCTTAAAACATATAGAGAACAAGAGGAGTGGGAAAGTGAGTAAAAATTAAAACTCTGAAAGGGAGTTTTGCTTCATAAAGAGCAAAGCAAAGGGGCAGAGTATGGAGGGAGAAGTTCAGTCAGGAGAAGGTTTATTTTTGTTTTTAAGATTCACTGTTGGTGGGAATGTAAATTGATATAGCCACTATGGAGAACAGTATGGAGGTTCCTTAAAAAACTAAAAATAGAACTACCATATGACCCCACAATCCCACTACTGGGCATATACCCTGAGAAAACCATAATTCACTTTGTTGTGTAGTGGAAACTAACACACCATTGTGAAGCAATTATATTCCAATAAAGATGTTTAAAAAAAAAAAAAGAGAGACATGTGCCACAATGTTCATTGCAACACTATCTACAATAGCCAGGACATGGAAGCAACCTAAGTGTCCATCGACAGATGAATGGATAAAGAAGATGTGGCGCATATATACAATGGAATATTACTCAGCCATAAAAAGAAATGAAATTGAATTATTTGTAGTGAGGTGGATGGACCTAGAGTCTGTCATACAGAGTGAAGTAAGTCAGAAAGAGAAAAACAAATACCGTATGCTAACGCATACATGTGGAATGTAAAAAAAAAAAAAAAAAAAAAAAAAAAAAGTACTGATGAACCTAGTGACAGGGCAGGAATAAAGATGTAGACATAGAGAATGGACTTGAGGACACGGGGAGGGGGAAGGGTAAGATGTGACAAAGTGAGAGAGTGGCATGGACATATATACACTACCAAATGTAAAATAGTCAGCTAGTGGGAAGCAGCTGCATAGCACAGGGAGATCAGCTCCATTCTTTGCAATGACCTAGAGAGGTGTGATAGGGAGGGTGGGAGGGAGGCTCAAGTGGGAGGAGATATGGAGATATATGTATGCATATGGCTGATTCACTTTGTTGTACAACAGAAACTAACACAGTATTGTGAAGCAATTATACTCCAATAAAGATCTATTAAAAAAAAATAAGATGGAAAATGAGAGCTATTACTAGATAGGAATGACCAAGTACAGCTTAAGATATATAATAAACAGATATTGCAAGTTTTAAAGATACTATTTTAATCTATCGATTTATGTTTAATGACAGTATATGCTTCATTGAAGCAGTGCTTTCTAGCTAAACAAAAGTAATTAATATTCAGTGGAAAACTTTCAATGTCTTTGAATTGAGGTTCATTTGAATATTTCTGACTACTTTCTGAAAGTATAACTTTAAGCAGTTCTTTCAAAGAAGGTTTGAATTATATGGTAATATTCAGAAGTTTTGCTTGTCTGGAAAAATATGTTACTTCTACCTTCACATTAGATTGCCATTGTGTAAGAGGGGTATGACTCACATAGGTCTCTCTTTTGAAGAGGCATTCTTTAAATAACTAGTGTGTGTTTCTGAAAACTTACACACGATGCCTTTATACATTTGGTTACATGGTAGTAATGGAATACAGGTACCTTCAGATGCCAGAATGAAACAGGATTTTTGCTGGGTCAAACTCATTCAGAAAAACAAAAATCTTAGATTTTACCAAATGCAAATTTTCCCTGCCTGTGTGTAAATTCTTAGATTCTAGTTCCTTTGTCTCCTCTGGTTAAATTCCTGATGTGTTCCTCAGGTCTGCTTTTATATCTGTCTTTTCTTCTAGTGGAACCTCTTTTGTCAGTACCTTCTTCCTTGCAGGCTCCTCTGTGAATATGCTGGTCAGTATAGCCTCATCTCTTCCCAGTCACTCTTAAAACTTTTTATAAACACTGAACTACAGATGGCTGCCAACCCATATACACCAACTCACGTTATCCTGTTATATGTGAGTAAACTTGTCAATTGAGCTTTTCACACACATGCCAAAATACTGTTCACTGATGTAATTCATTTCCTAAGTCAGACTGAATAAGGCATATACTTTAAAAATAGAGTTGTTACACTAATAAGTGAATATTCTGTTAAATGAAGATGATGATGATGTGGAAGAGGAGGAGGAGGAGGATGATATGAATGATTTATGCTTTGGAAATTGACTTCCAAGAAGTAATAAACTTATGAAAATAAGGTATTCAAACAGAGATCAAATGTCTATCAACTCTTGGCAACCCATTATCTCAGATTTCTGCCTTTTGGGTTATATTCTCATGATGAAAGTTTAAAATTCATATTAGTTACCAAAAACTATGTCCTCCTTAAACAATGGTTTTATGGATTTGAATTTCTGGATTTTTATTGGTTTATTTCCAAAGGAATAACAGTGGATACTGACAAACTTCTACAAAGTCTATATCTTTATAACAATGTATTTAATGAACTTGTGTTATAACTTTATACTTCCTTGCACAGGCAAGGAAAATTGAGTTTTTTTAAAGAGACAGGAAAGAGAACAGGCAATGTTGTAGGTATGGTCAAAGCAAAAACATCACTGGACAAATTTCAACAGGTAAGAAAGACTTTATCCAAAGCTATTGCAATAGGGGAGAGATACTAAAACTCAGTCTGAGCTCAACTCCACTGAGATAAAAAATCTAGAGAGATTTTAAAAGCTAGGATGGGGTGAGGGACCATAGGCCATCTCTGATTCATAATTAGCCTTACCCAAAGAAAAAGTAAACTTTCTCTTATTTTCACTATAGGAAGTTGTTTTACAATTCAGAGCAAGGGCCACTCTGAATTTTAGCCTCCTGCCCTCCCACAAAGACTGGGAAATAAAGCTGCTATGTTACTTGCTGATAATCTTTCAAATGGATGACTCCGAAGTCCTTGAGAAAGACAGTTCTGAGTTATAAAACTATCAGAGGTTTTTAAAAACATTTACATCACAAAGGGGCAGAGAAAGAATTTGCAGTCACACATTCTCTAAAGTAAATATGCTAAGGAAAGGGAGGAGGAACCTCTATGGTTAAGCTATCTCGATTTTGTAAGAGGGTGAGAGGGAGGTCATCAGCTAAGAGTCAGGAAGAAGCATGTGTAAAGTTCAGTCAAGCTGAGGAAAATATTAAGATCAATATACATCATTTATACCAGTGTCCACAGCAAGCTATGGGAGAACAGTATTGTCTTTCCAGTTCTTACATGAATCTCAGTGGTTTTAAGAGATCTGACAAAATTCGTAAGGTTATTTATGGTAAACCCAAGATTCAAACTTAGTTCTACTAACTGCCAAGTATTTTTTCTAACCAGAATTTTTTTATTACAATCAAAAAACATTGCTGTCTGAATTTTCATGCTTCTATTTTCTATGCCATCTGAAGCTAAATTATGAAAAAAATCCAGGAGAAAAAATGAGACACTAATAGACTCAAAAAGCTGTAGAATTTCTAAGAGAGATTTGAAAGGTTAGGAATCAAAGGCCTTGTGTTTTCAAATTGCACATTATCTATGCCAAATCATCACACTATTGAGTTCCCACTGGAGAGTTCACATTTATAGAAAAGACTTTTCATATTACAAATGTAGAGTCAAATTTTCCTAATGCATTTTCTTTTCATATTGGAAACAGCCTTAAGTCATTAAGGCCATAAGAGCATTAAATCCTAAAGCTGGCTCTCTTTAAACTGATAATTTTATTAAAAACATGTCTGCCAGGAAAGTTTATTATAATATGAGATACTCATACCTAAACACATTCTTCCACTGACACATTCCATTACCATGGGGGATGTACTCCACTTGTAGTCTAGCTTATACATTTTCCATGTATAATACTGATATATCAGTGTACTCTCCAGGACTTCAATCCTCCTTTCATGCTAATCCTCATAACATGCTAGCCCTGTCTTACCCAGTGAGGTTCAGTGGTGTACAGCTATTAGTAATGGCCTAACCTTTCTTCAGATGCGCTGTTATGTGTAAAGCTAATATATAAAGCAAACTAAAACAAACTAAAACTTAGTATCTCTGTTTGGAGAGGGATTTGGACTCAAATCCTCATGTCTATGGCCAGTACTTTTTAGTAACCCCTAAGGCACTTTTGCAAGAATATGGTATTCCGTGGAAATCATTTAGAAAATGAGTTATCTGATATAATCTCCACATATTTAGATAAGTAAACTGGAGAAAAAAGATAATAGTCCACATCTTGCATTTTACAAATCGTGCAAAATAAAGCTTTAACCAGGCTAGTTCTTGTCCTATGTGATGTCCAGGTTTACTACTTATCAAATAATTAGAAATCCATATAGAGTTAAAATTAAATTTCAAATTTGAAATGTTCAAGTACAAAAATATGTGTCTTCCTAGACTTCACAATTCAATAAAGATCATTTATTTTATTTCCACATGCCAATGTTTATTATCACATTCATTAAAAAAAAGAAACTTATAAAACTCGTGAAACTAATGACACTTTGTCCTTGTTTCTGGAGTGCCAAATTCCCAACTTTTGTTTTTCTCAAACAAGTTAGCATTGATGATTTATCTTTTGGGATCTGCTGATGTCAAGAATAGAAACCCCTGTTTGGAAATCTAGAATATTATGTTACCAGGAAAACTGATCTCAAAATTGTCATTCCACTTGTTATTTATTTATTAATTCAATTCCAAAATTACTTAGAGAGACAACTGATCCTCTCTCTAACAGTTCTTTTTTTTTGGCCTCACTTGCTGACTCCGTTAATTTACAGTGTTACACCAATCATCATTATCACTCTATCAAGCAATATAGTAGGCATTAAGGTTAATAAAAGAAACATATGAGTCACAGATGTGGCTTTCTAAATTGAGCTTCCTCTCCATCTGGAATCTTCCTTAGTTAGATCCTCTTGTTGTGGTCCCATGTTTCTCTCACATTCCTCAGTTCCTATGTACCTGCCCACTCCTCACATAATCTTTCATTGATGGGTAATATTATCCAGGTTGTGATGATAGAAACTCCTCTACTTTTAATGTCTACTCTCTAGGAGACAATCTTTGCCTCTCTGAAAAACTTAAAATATACTTCTTTTGCATCTAAACATTTTGAGATTTTCTCAATAATCATATCCAAAAACATTCTACCAGTAGATATACAAGGAAAATTTAAATAATTTGTTAAAGCATCTTTCTCAGTTATTTTAGGGTTAAGTTCATTTTTTGTACTTTCCAATCCTATAGTGCATTTTTAAGTTCCACAACAGAATAGGTCTATGATAGGTGAAGTTAACAACATTATGAAACAAACTTGATTTTCACATCTATGCTATATTTTCTGAAAGAGTAGCGATAAAATAAGTTTTGCACAACAATTAATATATTCTCACGGTTAAGATCTTAAACACTTACAATATATAATGCTGATGAGGATGTCAAGCAACAGGAACTTGTTCATTACTGGTAGCAATGAATAGGTGGAACACAAGGGATTTTTAGAGTGGTTAAACTACTCTATTTTATACAGTAATGGAGGATACATGATATGCAATTATCAAAATCGGTAAAACAATAAGACACAAAAATGATACCTAATGTAAATTATAGACTTTCATTAAAAATAATGTATCCATATTTATCAATTGTAACAAGTGTATCACACTAATGTAAGGTGTTAATAATAAGGGAAATTGTGAGCCTAGGAGAGAGGGAATAAATGAGAACTCTCAATATAGTAGAGCTATCATTTCTTTCCATATTGAGAAATATAGATATATAGTTATATATATGCCACAATTCCTATCAAAATCCCAGCAAGATATTTTTAGATACAAACATGGTTACTTTAAAGTGTAAATGGAATAACAAAAGAACTGGAATAGCTAAAACAATTTTTCAAAAGAAGCATATAAGGTGGGAGAAATCAATCTACCCAATTTCAAGGCTCAATATAGAGCGACGGTAATTAAGACCTTGTCCAGGTTGTTTTGAGGAAAGTTGGAAACAAAGATAAATGAAACAGTATAGAGTATACAAAAATAAACCCTGGCAATTATGCCCAATGATTTTTGACAAATATGCAAAAGAAATTGAATGCAGAAAAGATAACATTTTTAACAAATGGTGCTGGAGCAGTTGGACGTCCATGGGTGGGAAGAAAAGTAATCTTGAATTAAGTTTCCCTTCTTATAAAAAAATTAACTCAAAAGTTTTGGATCTTGAGCTTATATAAAAATGTATAACTAAAAAATGAAAAGAAAATATAAGAGAAAAAATTTATAATCTAGGATAGGAATAGGGAAGATTCTTATACTTGACAACAAAAGCCTGATCGTAAAAGGACAAAATGATAAATTTGACTTCATTAAAATTTAAGTCTTTTGTCCTGCAAAAGACCCTCTCAGCAGATTCAATAACTACTGACTGGAAGAAAATATTTGCAGACTGCATATCCAACAAAAGACTAGTATCTAGAATATTTAAAGAACTCTCTAAACTTAACAGTAAAAACAAATTAGAAAATGGGCAAAAGGCATTATTTAACATTTCACCAGAAAGGGTATACAGATAGTAAACACAAGAAGAATATATTAAACATCATATTAGGAAAATGTAAATTAAAACCATGTGAGTGATCAGTGTGCACTTAAATAAGGACATCAGCAAATGCAGGTTATGATGGAGAAAGACCTTAGCACATACATGTTTGGCTGGAATCTAAAATGGTATAGGTGCTCTGAAAAACAGGCTGGCTGTTTCTTAAAAACTAAACATGCAACTATTACATCACCCAACAAGTACTCTGGGCACTACCAAAGAGAAATGAAAACCTGTAATTGAATGTTTGTAGTAGCTTTATTAACAGTAACCCAAAATTGGAAAAACCAGAGATGTAAAACAAGCTATAGTAGGTCATTTCTTGGAATACTACTCAGCAATAAAAGGGAATTAACCATTGTTAAACACAAAAATCTGTGTGACTCTCCAGAGAATTATGCTGAGTGAAAAAAAGCCATTCCTCAAAATTATGCAGTTGCATACTGTATGATTCCATTTATATAATATTTTTGAAGTGACAAAATTAGAGAAATGTAGAACAGATTAGTAGTTGTCAGGGGTTAGGGAAGAGGTAGGTGTAGGAGGGAAATAAGTGTAGCTAGAAAAGTACAACATGAAGGACCCTGTGTTGATGGAAAAAGTCTGTATCTTGAATTTCTCTTAGTTTTGAAAAATTATTTCCTATCTTGACTTTCTCAATGACCATATCCTGGTTGTGATATTCTACTATAATTTTGCAAGATTTTATCATTAAGGGACACTTGGAAAACCTTAAAACTATAAATTTAATTTAGCACAGTTTATGAGTATCATCAACAGGAATCTATCAGTATAATGGCTACATATTCTATATGAAACATATAGTCAACCAATATTGCAAGCAAAAATAATTCCTGAGTTATTTAGAAATACATACATACATATGTGTATTTGAGATACTAAATTTTAAAAATTTATATTAAGGAATATACACATTTTGGTATTCTAAGATATATTTAATATTTAATATTTTACTTGGAGCGTGTGTAGGAATTGTCACTTTGATTTTAAATATATACTCAATTAAAGTAGCTTTATGATAATAGCTGAAATCTAATTTCTACAAAATATGGAAACATAAAACAACTAACAATGTATAATGTGTGTTTAATTTGTTGGACTTATGTTATTTGACTACTCAGGAATGTTTTATTTCTATGTTAATTGAAATATGCTAAGGAAATGAAAAAATAATTTAGTATATTAACACTGTAAATGCACTTTAAAATATTCAAAGAAATTTTATTAAGTTTGTAAATGGACTTTGTTACTTAAAGTACCCTTAAATGTAATTCTTAATACTTGCTTGACTATATATTGTAACCTGGATTTAAAAGCTTACTGAATAAATCATTTTACTTGTAATTTAATTAATTAAATATTAATCTTTAAAGTTGTAATACATTTCTAAATAGTCCTCTCTGAATGCACACATACACACATTTAAAACACATGTAACAGGGTCAAGGAAAATTCAGCTCTGCCATATCATGCCCAATGGAATGTCACAGGAAGCTCCATAGAGAAATATGAAGTTAAATGTAAAGTAGCCCATGCTAACATAATATAGGGGGGTAATAAAAGCAGAGAATGTAGCATATGAGGGATTGGTGGAAAATCAATTTTAGAAGAAAAAATAGCTAAGGAAATATACTAAAATTCACCTCATGCTTTGCATTATAATATAAAATTCTGAGATAAGATCATTGTAAAAAAGAAGTCTGATGAGGCAAAAATGAACTTGGAAGAGTTAAAAAAGTCAAAGATTGAGGAAGCAGGATTGAACAACTAATACATAATACATAAATTACAAACAAAATAGACATGGTGATAATTAAATCATTGAGATTGGGGAAAAAGCTAAGAAAATTATAGTGAGTCCAGAAGAAAAAGGAGAAGAAAGATTAGAACTATTAAATAGATAATGTAATGCATATGAAGAACAGACATAGAAAATAAAACATTTCGAGAGTTGAGGTTTCTAAAGTAGAGAGCTCCACTAATGGAAAGCAAAGATTCCAATATATGAAAGAATGTTTTCTTGAGATGAATTAACAAATGAATTCATACATTGAGAGCAGACGTGCACACTGATTTAGAAAAACAACCTAACCTGGCTTAAATCATTGAATTTCAAGGATAAATAATAGAATCTATAGGTAAACACAAAGAAAAAGAAGCTCACTTAAGATAGGGGAAATTCAGTCTGGATTCTGAAATCTCTCTATAGCAATTTTCAAAGCCAGATGGGACAATATATTGAAAGAAAAGTAGTGTATCTAAGAGGGCTAGTCTCAGCCCAATAGTCTTAAAACTGTAAAGGCAAGAGAGAAAATCTTAATTATACAAGGACTCAAGGAATCTAATGCCCATGAGCTTAGGTTGGAGAGGTAAAACACAACTTAGTGACAAAATCCAGGCAACCAATAAATGAAGAAATAATAAGTGAGATGTCTGTGGCAAGCTCTGGATAAATCTAATGTAAAACTAAAGCTAAGAAAGAAAATTACAGTCAAAGCCTTAGTGTAATATTTATTAGCTTTTACAAATAAAAATATACATATTTAGTTGATATGGAGACATGAAAGAATAACTGAGTATATTAATTTCCTCATTTGGAGGTGACTTAATAAACAATATCTTTATTGATAAATGAGAAATAAAGGCAAGCGTATTTTATTTATTTAGAGAACTGCTATTAGAAATCAACAAAAATGTAACTAAAAGGCAAATATAGCAGCTTTCTAAATTGGAAACACCATCCATTAAAAGAGCTGCATGCACTTACACTAACAGAAGAGGGCACTCTTGAACTAAGAATCTTATAAACTACCCCAAAGTACCAACTCTTAAATGTAGGGGTTTACATCTATACCAGAAGTTGGCAAACATTTTCTTTAAGTGACTATATAATAAATATTTTCAGCTTTGTGGGGCATATAGTTTATGTCACATCTACTCAGTACTGCTGTTATAGTATGAAGCCAGCCATAGAAAAAACATAAATAATAGATGTGACTTTATTCCAATAACTTTATTAACCACACTGGTGCCAGGCCTAATTTGGCCCATTGATTGTAGTTTGCTGACTCTTATTCTAGTCCTATGCACTATACAAAGAAAAAGGGAAAACGTTAAATATTTAGGTCAATGAAAGCCTCCTTCCTAAATAACACTAATCAGAAGGAAATTAAACACAATACTCCAAAATGAAGTAAATGTCCTTGAACAAGTATTTAAAAATCACCATGAATCCTAAATTCAAAATGATTAAAGAAATGGACAAAAGAGCAGGAAAATGAAATATTGAAATCAGGAAGAAAAATACCAAATTTAGCTGTGTCTGAAATGAAAATTACAAGGTGGTCAGTGAAGAATAAATTCCAATGAAAGTTTAATAAAGTACATTGAATGAAAAAGAATAAGAAAGCAAATATAAAATAAAAGAGTAAAAAGTGTCAAAAATTGGTTGAAATGAAAGAGAGGCAAAGAGAAAAACAATTATAGATGAAATTCTTATAGTACAAAAATTAAACAATGAAAAAGAACAATGTTTACATCTATAATCTAAAAAATTTTCTAGAAATGAAGACTTGATAGGGGTTACAAGTACATAGGACAATTTACCTGCAACAAGTGACTCAGACAATTGCTATTAAAACTATTCAATTTTAATAATAAAGAAATAAAGGATGACTTTAATGATGAATAATCCTCAGGGTTTCCAGCCCTCCATCTCCCTCCCCCACCAAAAAATAAAGTTCAAATAATTTACACAGAAAAGAGAATTACACCAGGATAAGAAGCCTTCCTAAACACAACATACAAAGTGAAGTGTATGGATGAATGGATCAGATGAATCAGAATGTTCAAGGCACCTAAGGAAAGGATGTGTAAACAAAGGATTAGGTATCCTCTTGAAATCGTCCCCCAATTATCTAGGGAACAGAAAACAGTTTTAAATATAAAAGGACTCAAAGAAGACTATCCTTAAGCATTTCTTGAGAGGAAAATCTTCATCCAATAGAAGGATAACTAGAAAAATTTAGGCAAAGAGACTGAAACATCAAACAAAAAAGTAAATATATTGAGAATAATCAGAGCCAGGTTACCTACTGTTGTAGAAGAAAGTTACAGATATGAAAGGGAAGACTAGAAGAACACATGTGGCTTTGGATTTGAATTGTATCTATCAGTATGAACTCATAGTGTTTGTACAGAGGGATAGATGATAGATAGATGATAGGTAGATAGGCGGACAAACAGACATGTGTCGGGGGGTAGGTGGATGGGTGTGAAAGGTATGTAAGTAAACATATATCTATTTCCTAGCTTTGTTCTCTGAAGAGCTCAGCAGCAATGCCACCCAGTAGTAATAAAACATACCTAAGACTCAGATCCTAAATTCTATTTACAATCCTCCCATAAAAGACCAGGATTCCTTGTAAAAAATGTTGATTCCAGGTTTGGGCAAGAAAAGTACAACATGAGCCTAGAATATCTTATTGTATCAGAAAGTAAGAATGTGTTGAAAAAAAGATGAACTGTCAAGTGATAAAGGAGACAGATTGAAGTGACATTAAATTAAAATAGATACAATTAAAAGATCATAATCCATAGAATAAAATAATCCATGAGCCTACACTGATAGAAATGAATAAATAAATAAGCAGGGTAGAAGAAAAAGCTCTTCAATACAATATAATAAAAAAAAAATACATGTAGACGAATGGAGTTGAGAAGTCATTATTTGAAAGCCATCTTTGTAGTAATTATTTCATGAAAAAATACTCAATGGGTGAGAAAGCCAATGGGTGACATTTTGTTAAGATATAGGACATTTATTTACTCTCAGAAATATATACCCATAAATTACTTATTAATAGCAATGGGGTGAAGTAGTAACTTAACAGAGTCAAACCTAGCGACACTACATTAATCAAGTGATAAAAGTAAAATTAATTGAAAAAGGACAAATAAAAATCATGTGCCATCTGTTAGAATGCAAAGAGAGAAACACAGACTCACGTTTGTTTCTGTTGTTTGTTTTGTTTCTCCAAAAAGGGTAGCCTGAAATTTATTACTAGGAAATATCAAACTCAAATTGATGAATATTTCATAACATAACAGGTAGCTTAAAATGGCATCTCGTGGTTTTCAAATTGTATTTTTTCTATCTATTACTTATGAAGTAGAGCAAAAATTTTTATGTCCATTTAAGTTTCTTCTGCCACAAAATACCTGCAATTCCATTATTTAGGTTTTTTTAATTAAATTACCAGCAGTTATCTGTTACAATATTATTTTTAGCTAAATTCACTGAACATATTTGCTTCAAGTTTTTTGAAGTGTTATTTCATGCAATTTTATTTATATACATCTTTTATCAAGCATCGTTAATTTTGCTTAAAATATCCCTCCCTCCTTCAAAATGATAAATATATTCTCTGTGACCTTCCTAATGTTTTGTCTTTATTTTTTATATGTAAGCTTTTAGTATTTTTCCTGAGTTTATTTTTCTGTGTGACAGGAGAAAAAATACAATAGAAAATTCATTGTCCTAGCACCAGATTATTTGGGGTATTCTATGAAGATAATTGTGTCATCAATGAAATATGACATTTTTTATTCTTTCTTTCCAATTCTTGGATGTTTATTACATTTCACTGTCTTACTGCATTGTCTAGAATCACCATTCAATAAAAATTAAATGGGAGAGACTTGGTATATTCTAGTGCTCTTGATTTTAAAAATGCTTCTGACATTTCAACATTAAATATGATAATTACACTAGATTTTGAAGTAGGTATCCATAATTCAGTGTAGAGAAGTTTTCTGCTACTCTTGGTTTATTAAGAGCTTTTATGATTAATCAGCATTGTACTTTAGGGTATGTACTTTCTGCTTCTGATGAAAAGATTAAATGGTATTTCAGTTTAATCTTTTAATACACTGTAGTTCCATAATAGATTTACTGGTAGTAAACCAAACTTGTATGCACAGAATAAAATCAATCTATTATTACATATTATATTTTTAATAGTTGTATTCAATTTGGCAATATTGTCTTAAGGATTTTTTTCACCTACTTTCAGGTATTGGTTTGAATTATAATTTTCCTTTCTTGGATAGTCCTTATCTGGTATTCTAGAGTGCAGACAGCAAACCCCAATGAGATAACAAAAAGCTTAGAATGGGCTCAAACATTGAAAAAAGTCCTCTGGCAAACTCATCAGATGTACAAGGCAGCATCAGATGAATTTGAAACCTGCAGTACACTGAGAGCAACCTTTGCAACGGTAACAGCAACTGAAATCCAAATTTAGCTCAGTCTCGAATATTAACTCAATTTCCCACATGAATTGAGATGACATGAGTCCATTGCCTGTAAAACACTATTACCCAGTTTCTCCTGTTGTACATGAGATATATGTTATACAATAAAAATTTAGGAGACATTTAAAATGCAAGATAAGTCATAAGACAAAGTAGTCAACAGAACAAAAATCAGAGATTATTTAGATTTTAGAAGTATTGGACATAGACATTGAAATGATTCTGATGAATCTGTTGAAGAATAGAGTGGAAAGGTGCCAGGTAAATAATTTTAACAGAGTAATAAGAAAACTCAGAAGAAAGAAATGAATGAAAATGCTAGGAGAAAACTGTCAAGCTCATCATTAGATGTGATACAGATGAGGAAAGAATTAGTGACCATGAACTTAGTCCAAAAAAAAGTACTCAAAATGAAAAAAGAGAGAGTAAAAGAGTGTTTAAAAAATGTTGTGAGACAATATCAAACTCTCTATGTATATATACACTTAGAATCCTAAAAAGTGAAGAAAAAGAGGATACAGTAGAAGAATAGTTGAAGAGGTAACAGCAGAGATTATTTTTCCAAAAAAACAATTACGTATATGTGATATCTGTAAGAAACACATACTTAAAATTCCAAGTAGGATCTATAGTACACACACACACCCTAAAATTAAACATGTTTACATACTTATGGAAATTAAAATTAAAGAGTAATTTTTGAGGGCACCTATGGAAAAAACGCACATCACGTAAACAGGATAAAGATAAGAACTATTGACTTTCTGTCAGAAATTATGCTGACCAGAAAAAAAATTAGAGTGATATTGTTAATGTATTGAAAGAAAAAATGTATCAAGTTAGAATTCCTTACCCACCAAGATATTTCAAATTTAAAAGCAAAATAGAAAACTTTTCAGACAAAAAATCAGAATGTATTAGCAGCACATCTATGCTATAATGTTAAAGAATTTCTTCAGGCAGAAAAACATTTGGATCTACACAAAGAAATGAAGAGCCTTAGAAATAGTGAAAAATAAAGGTGAAGATAAAAAATATTTTTCTTATTTTTAATCATTGTAAAAATAATTGTTTCTGAAATAAAAGGAGTATTAATGTATAATGCAGTTCATAACATATGTATAGCAAAATACATCACAATGACATCTCAAATTATATATAGGAGGAATTGGAAGTATACTGTTGGAAGGTTCTTACCATATACATGAGTGGTATAATATTCTATTGTGCATAAATTACAAATGTGTTTTAAACAGATTTACATCCTGCTTGTGGCAGTTGTCATTTGACTCTGTACATTTGCAAAATCTCACAGAACTGCATACTAAAAAGGGTAAATTTTCCTAAATGTAAATGGCACTTTACTATAAAATGAATAAAAGAAAAAAAAAAAAAACCTGAAAGAGACAGAGAAAGAGAGAGGGAGACACTGTGGTTTGTTGAATCCTAAGGATGGCATTTCTAATATAACAAATTGCCCTCTAGTGTACTCTGCCTTCTGAAGCTACCTCTATTTGGCAGTTTTCAGTTTGGTAGGTTGCCATTTAAGGCTCCAATGTCCTAAGAGGCAGCTAAAGTGAATTTAATGGAAATTTTAAATCCCTCGATTAAAATTGCTTAGAAAGCTAGCACGAAAAATACTACCTTGCTTTTGGCTAAAGTTTAATATTATTGCCAGTGTGATTAGAATATGCTAATATATCAATAAGTAAAAAGTTACCTTTTAGCCACAATATTTGAGATTTTGAAATCGAATGGTTCATATGTAGTAAATCTGTGGTGTAGCTCATGTCACACAGTTTGTTTGAATAAAGATCATTACTTTGGCTCATTGTTTTCACTTACTAGTTTGACTAAATTTTCAGTGTCCCTATTGTGGACCTAGTGTTATCTCTATAGAGTTATTTTCTCATTTTTCAGCAAATGAATAAATGCATGGCTAATTTCATGTGTAAATTTCAGTATTGCTAATGGGAGTTAATAACAGGTTTCTTTGGCTGTATTTCGCAGAAATGATTTAGTGAAATGTTTCCGTTCTTCAGATTTCAATCCACAGAGCTCACATGCTACTTTTCTATGTCAAATGCAAAGTTAAATAAACTAGCTTCTAGCAATATCATTTATCTTGCTCTATTGTTGGTGCAAAAAAATTTTTAGACAGTGAATACATAAAATAATATTTTTGACAGTTTTATTGTACAAAATCAAAACAAATAAAAGCTAAAAACAATGTTTAAACATTATTCTTACATATCAATCTACATATTTTTCCCAGTACAAATTTGATTAGATCTAAAAGATAAATATGCATATGACTTTTCATACATTTAGCTTGCGCTCAATGGAGCGCTGTGCCTAGAAGCATGATTATTTATGTTGCACTAGCCCTTCTGAACAAGGAAATGGTGATGATTGTGTATATCCCACAAGTAAGAACACAGCACATGTTTTGGAAACTCAGTCTTATTGCTGTATTTCAGAGGTTCATTAGTCACTGCAAAGCACAATTGCCCCCATTTGGCTCATATTAAAATGAAAGCCTGAAGGAAATATCAGCATTATGCCACAGAGTCAGCAGGAGACAATAAATGCAATGCTAATAGAGGCAACTGAAAAGAGAATCCCCATTCAGCCTGGAATCTTTGCATCATTAGGGGGGATTTCTTCACATCCACCAAGAGCAAAGTGGCACTTTGGATTTTAAATTTATAAGATTTCATGTCAGTGTAAAAGCTGGCTGGACAAAATGGGAGAAAATGTCATTTATGAAGATCACAAAGGTGTGTTTTTATACACAGTAGGTCTTCATAACACTAAGTACATTCTTTTGAAATTATTAGAGAAAATATTTGGAAAAATAATGTGAAATTATTTTGGAGGAATTGCATAAAAAGCATCATATGCTCACTATCCAAAAATAAGCAATGGTAATATTCTAGATGCATACCCTACCTTTCAGAGAGAATTTTATATTATTACAATATTATTATAATTACATTGACCCTGTAAGTTTGTAGCCCTTAACCCCTTCACCTATCTTGCCTGCTCCCTAAAACTTTTCCCTTCGGGCAACCATCAGTTTGTTCTCTGTATCTATGACTTTTTCTGTTTTCTTTGTCTGTTCGTGTTTTATTTTTTAGATTCCATATGTAAGTGAAATTATAATAGTTGCTTTTCTCTTTCTGACTTATTTCTCTTAGCATACCATCTACATCTATCCATGTTGTCATAAATGGCAAAATGTCATTCTTTTTTATGGCTAAGTAATGTGTGTGTGTGTGTGTGTGTGTGTGTGTGTGTGTGTGTGTGTGTGTGTGTGACATCTTCTTTATCCATTCATCTATCAGTGGACATTTTGGTTGCTTCCATGTCTTGGCTAATAAATAGTACCACAATGAACATAGGGGTACATATATCCTTTTGAATTAGTGTTTTCATTTTCTTTGGATAAATACCCAGAAGTGGAATTGTTGGATCATATGTTAGTTCTGTTTTTAGTGTTTGAGGCCCCTCCATGCTGTTCTCCGTAGTGGCTGTACCAATTTACATTCCCACCAACAGTGCACAAGTGCTCCCTTTTGTCCACATCCTTCACAACATGTGTTATTTCCAGTCTTTTTGATAATGGCTATTTCGACAGGTGTGAGGGGGTATCTCACTGTGGTTTTGATTTGCAATTCCCTGATGAATAGTGAAGTTGAGCATCTTTTCACGTGCCTGTTGCCAGTCTCTATGTCTTCTTTTTAAAAAAGCCTATTCAGGTCCTCTGCCCATTTTAATTGGTTTTTTATATTGAGTTATATATGTTCTTTATATATTTTGGATATTAACCCCTTATTGGATATATCATTTGCGAATATATTCTCATATTCAGTAGGTTACCTTTTTGTTTTCTTGATGGTTTCCTTAGCTGTGCAGAAGGTTTTTAGTTTGATGTAGTCCCATTTGTTTATTTTGTTGTCTTGCCTGAGGAGACAGATCCAAAAAAGAAAACACTGCTGTGAACAATGTCAAAAAAGTGTACTGCCTATATTTTCTTCTAGGAGTTCTAGGTTTCAGGTCTTACATTTAAGTCTTCAATCCATTTTGAGTTTATTTGTGTATATGGTGTAAGAAAGTGGTCCAGATTAATTCTTTTCCCTGTGTCTATCCAGTTTTCCTCACACCATTTATTGAAGAGACTGTCTTTTATCTATTGTATATTCTTGCCTCTTTTGTTGTAGATTAATTGAACATATAAGTGTGGGTTTATTTCTGCACTCTCTATTCTGTTCCCTTAATTTGTGTGTCTTGTTTTGTGCCATACTATACTGTTTTGGTTATAATAGCATTGTAGAATTGTTTGAAATCAGGGGGCTTGATACCTACAGCTTTGCTCTTTCTCAATATTGCTTTAGCTATCTGGGGTGTTTTGTATTTCTGTACAAATTTTAGGATTATTTGTCCTAGTTCCGTGAAAAAAGACAGCTTTACTGATAGGTATTGAATTGAATCTGTACCTTGCTTTGAATAGTATGGATATTTTCACGATACTGATTCTTCCAATGGATGAGTACAGTATATTTTTCCATTTATTTGTACCATCTTTGATTTCTTTCATCAAGGTCTTATAATTATCAGAGTACAGTTCTTTCACCTCCTTGGTTAAATTATTTCTAGGTATTTTATTCATTTGAAGCAATCATAAATGGGATTATTATCTTCATTTCTCTTTCTGATAGTTCATTATAGGTGCATAGTAATGCAACATATTTTGTATGTTAATTTTGCACCCTGCAACTTTACTGAATTCATTTGGTAGTTCTAAATTTTTTGGTGGAGTCTTTAGGGTTTTCTATATATAGTTAACTGTGTGTTTGTCATAAATGGCCTTTATTATGTTATGGTATGTTCCCTCTATATCAACTTTGTTGAGAGTTTTTATCATGAATGGATGCTGAATTTTGTCAAAAGCTTTATTTGCATCTATTGAAAAGATCGTGTGATTTTTATCTTTTGCTTTGTTTATATGGCATATCATGTTGACTGACTTGCAGATATTGAATCATACTTGCATCCCTGGAATGAATCCCACTTGATCATGATGTATGATCCTTTTAATGTATTGTTGAATTCAGTTTGCTCATATTTTATTGAGAGTTTTTGCATCTAAATTCATCAGGGCTGTTGGTCTGTAATTTTATTTTTTGTGGTATCTTTGTCTTGTTTTGGTATCAGGGTGAAATTGGCCTCACAGAAGGAGTTCAGAAGTATTCTTTCCTCTTCAAATTTTTTGAATAGTTGATAAGAATAGGTATTCATTCTTCCTTAAATGTTTGGTAAAATTTACCTACAGAGCTGTCTCATCCTGGACTCTTGTTTGTTGGGAGCTTTTCTTTTTTAAATAACTGATTCAATTTCAATAATGGTAATTGGTCTGTTCATATTCTGTATGTATTCCTGATTCAATCTGGGGATTGAATATTTCTAGAAATTTATCCATTTCTTTTAGGTTGTCCAATTTGTTTGTATATAATTGTTACAGTAATTTCTTATGTACAATCTTTTGTACTTCTGTGGTGTTGGTTGTAACTTCTTTTTCATTTCTTAGTTTATTTTGGGAAGCCCACTCTTTTTTTTCTTGATGAGTCTGGCTAAAGGTTTGTCAATTTTGTTTGTCTTTTCAAAGAACCAGCTTTTATCTTCATTGATTTTTTTCTACTTTTTGTGTGTGTGTCTATTTCATTTATTTTCTCTGTGATCATTATTAACTCCTTCTTTCTACTAGCTTTGGGCTTTGTTCTTTTTTTTTTTTCATTCCTTTATTGTAAAGTTAGACTGTTTATTTGAAATTTTTCTTGTTTCTTGAGGTCAACCTGTATCACTATGAACTTCCTTCTTAGAATTGCTTTGCTGCAACCCATAGATTTTGGAAAGCTGTGTTTCCTTTTTCATTTGTCTCATTTGATTTCCTCTTTGATTTCTTTTTTGACCCATTGATTGTTTAGTAGCATGTTGTTTAGGCTCCATGTGTTTGTCTTTCTTCCACTTTTATTCTTTTAATTGATTTCTAGTTTCATATCATTGTGGTCAAAAAAGATGCTTGATATGATTTCAATCTTCTTATTGTTTTGTGATCTAGCGTGTGTTCTATCCTGAAGAATATTCCATGTGCATTTGAAAAGAATGTGTATTGTGCTGCCTTTGGATAGAATGTTCTGTATATATCTATCAAGTCCACTGGTATCATGTATCATTTAAGACCATTGTTTCCTTATTAAATTTCTGTCCTGTTGATGTTTCCACTGATGTAAGTGGGGTATTACTATTCCATACTCTTATTTTATTGCTATCTATTTCTTCCTTTATTTCTGTTAATATTTGCTTTATATATTTAGGTGTTCATATGATGAGTGCATAAATGTTTAAAAGTATTATATCCTTTTGTTGGATTGACCCCTTTATCATTATGTAATGCCCTTCTTTTTCTTTTGTTATAGTCTTTGATTTAAAGTCTGTTTTGTCTGATGTAAGTATTGCTACCTCAACTTTCTTTCATTTTCATTTGCATGGTATAGCTTTTTCTGTCCCTTAACTTTCAGTCTGTGAGTGTCTTTAGGTTTGAAGTGAGTCTCTTATAGACAGCATATACAAGGATCTTTGATTGTTTTCTTTAGTGCTGGGTTTAGATTCCTGTCTCTTTGTCTTTTGTGTATTTATTATAAGTTTTTTTCTTTGTGGTTACTGTAGGTTCACATATACATTCTATGTATATAACAATCTCTTTTAAGTTGAAAGTAACTTAATTTTGAACATATTCCAAAGCTTTATATTTTTATTACTCCCCATGTTTTGTATTTTTGATGACACATTTTACATCTTTTTATTTAATGCATCCCTTGAATAATTACTGAGTTTTTAATTTATTTTATTGCTTTTGTCTTTTACCCTTTATACTTGCTTTATAAGTGATTGATTTATTACCTTTATTATTTGTTTACCTTTTCTAATGAAATTTTTACTTTCATTTATTTTCTTCTTATTAATTAGTGCCTTTCCTTTTTAGCCTAGAGAAGTCCTTTTAACATTTCTTGTAAGGCTGATTTACTGGTGATGACTTCCTTTAGTTTCACTTATCTATAAAACTTAATATCTATCAATTCTGAATGATCATCTTTCCAAGTATAAAATTCTTAATCAGAAGTTTTTTCCTTTCAGCATTTTGAATATGATAATTCCACTCTTTTCTAGCCTGTAAAGTGTCTGCTGAAATATCTGCTGATAGCTTTATGGGGTTTCCCTTGTACATAATAAGTTGCTTTTCTTTTGCTGCTTTTAAGAGTCTCTCTTTATCCTTAAGTTTTACCATTTTATTTATGTGTCTCAGTGTTTTTCTCTTTGAGTTCATCTTATTTGGAACTCTCTGGACTTCCTGGACCTGGATGTCTGTTAATATTAGGGAAGTTTTTGGCCAGTATTTCTTCAAATAATTTTTCTGGTACTTTCTCTCTCTCTTCTCCTTCTGGGATCCCTATAATACAAATGTTATTCTGCTTGATCTTGTCCCAGAAGACCCTTAAGGTTGATTCATATGTAGGTGTATTTTTCTTATATCCGGAGGAGTTTGAACCAGAAATTTCTCCCTTTTTATATAGCCTAACTAGGTCTTTTATTCATTGTAGTATTTTACTTTATTTCAACAGCCTAATTTGTAATGTCTAATCAAATTGTCTCTCATTTGGTGACCAAAATACTCAACTCACCATTTCATCATTTCCAAAGACAATAACATTTTATACACTTAATCAAGGTCAGTTTGAATCCTGGAGGAAAAAACATCACTTTCTGAGGCAATAGACAAAAAAGATAGAGACAAAACACAACTTTTGATAATTCAAATGTAGTTAAACTATTATTTGTGTTGAAACCAATTATTGTGATTTGATTTGGATTTGGATTTTTCTAAATTATTCTTTAGAGAATGACTTTTCAAGTCTATTTTTCTAGAATGTTAACCAGATGTGCTTTTTTAAAAAATTAATAATACTGATCTTTATCTTCCTGGAATAATGTTCAACATCTAACCACTTGAAGTGATAAATAAACCTATCTTGTAGTATAGAAAAAACAAAAAAAACCTGCCAGCTAATAAATTAAGAGTTGGTTGACCTTTTTCAAATCTTAGTCTGAAGTCAATGATTTCTTTAAAAGGCAATCAAACATAGTTTAAAGAGAACATGGGCATAAAACTAAAATAAAAATAAATACGTAAATAAACATCAGCTAATTTTGTTGCTAATAAAAATAGTTGCTTAAAATGGTATGCCTTTTCCCTTCAGTGTTTCAATATAGTAATTTTAAGGAAGGAAAATTTCTACTAAATATTATTTTAACTTTTTTTCTGTAATTGACACCAATGTGTGTATGTCACACTTATTTTTATTCTTGATTATAAATTATATAGACACACTGAATTAAAATAGGGTTTGAAAGGCCTTGGAAATCCACTGTAACATAGAAAATTTGTCCAATGTAGGAGAATCTTTGCTATATTTGATCTGATTCTTCTGTCAAATCCTGAAGATTATTTATGAGAATATAGAACTTTGAGAAGTCATAATATGTAAATAATCAAATGAATCACATGTAAGAATTTTTTTAAAAAGGTTCATTGGCTGGACTTTTTCCCAAGACTTTATATAGAGTATTGAGTTAAATTTCATATGTTTTGGATTTATATAGAAAATATTTGTTTCCCATATTTCTACTGAATGGATTTTTGCTTCTACTGATGTCATTGAATAATTTTCCAAATTGAGTATTAGGTCACAAATTTAAATGATATATTTTTCTATGTCATTTCCTCAAGAAATAGATATTATACACTTTAACAAATGACTTACCTCCATGAAGAGCATTTATTTTAACAGATAAACAAATTTGTTAAAATAAATGCTCTTCAGAAAAGTTGTTCTTTAGCATGTATTCAGACAGGGCATATGTGTCTTCATTATTTCTGACAATTAAAGAAGGTCTACTCAAATACCTGTTCCCCTGACCACTTTGTCACTATTTTCCCTACTGTGACACGTGAACACCTTAGCCAAAGCCCATGAAGCATTACAGACATGTACCTCTGCCCATATTTTCTTCCAGGAAAAATGATCTGCCCACTGGGGAAGACATGGTCCAGTTTTAACAGATAGTTGTTCTTGTGTTCTATTTCCATACAAGCTCATATCAGCACTTCAAAAGGACTGACTGATGTGTCTTTCACTGAGCTTCTAACTAACCCTTCAGAATCTTCACTTCCTTAGCTCCCACATTTATGTCCGATTTAATTCCTATAAGAAACCCCTTTTCCTACAATATTTAGTGTCTCTCCTTCCCTGAATGAACTCTGACTAATATAATGATTAAGGCCATTTATTAGTTCTCTGTACTTATCTGTTCTGTTTTGAAGATAAGTGCTCTCAATGATGGTTGGATACATTATTAAATAATACTTAAAAATTATTTCTAAACATCCTTTCCAGTAAACACATCTCATATGCTGCTTAGAAATATACAAAGAAAGGAATTTGGCATTGATATTGAAAAAATAATAAGTTAATTCAGATATATTTTGTGCTCCATATATACAAAAGACATAATTCCTGACATTTTAATGAAAATATATACTAACTTTTAAGGAGAAGAAAAGTGATAAAAATGAAAAACTTACACATTAAAAATTTGTCCAGATATTTGCATTTTACAATTTTTGTTTACTTACCTAAATTACAGTACTTGACATCATAGCAATATAGCATTGAAAATAAAAAGGCATGAATTCTAAATTATATAGACATAGACAAGCCCCCATCCTTGTACTAAAGTTGGAACTGCTGCTTTTCTACAAAATCTCTGCTCTTCACACCTCTCCATGTTTATTGATCTAAATATTTTAAAAATTTTTTACCAATATTTTGTCTTGGTTAGCATGCTTATCAGTAACCAACATTTAGTGCTTTTTAAGTAACTTGCCAGAATAACTGTGCTTTTTTAAAATATATGCATCGGTAGTTGGATTAATTTTATGAATTTTAGGTTTTGGAACTACACATTCAAAGTTTAGTGCAGTACCTTGGGCAGAGGAAGATACTCAATAATTGTCCAAAATCTTTTAAATATATATTACGTCTTACTCAGATATGAATACACCATTTATTTTAGTAGACTAATAGTTCCTTTTGTGCTTTTAATCAACTGTCTGCTGAGTTTCTACAACACGTTTCATATTGTGCCAGTTTATCTTATTTTTTTTCCTTTATGCATCAATCTATAGCTAATTATTAAATTAGACATTGGAATTTCATTCTGCAGTTTATCCAGATATCATACTAAAACCAGACATTGTGGAAAAGACAGAGATGGATTATTTAATTAGTTCATGCTGTTTAGTTCTTACAGAAGTCTAGTAAAAAATACTACAAACTGAAATAATCTATAAATAGTCACTTGGTTTTCCCTTCCATGTAGGATGAAATCAATGAAATACAAAATTTTAGCATTATGTCCTTTTAGAAAAAGTCAATGTGTTTATAGCTGCACTCTGTATTCACACAGTAGTGACTTGTTTTGAAATTTTTGTTAATGAATAATGAATGTTTTTGATAGGTTGCCTTTATTTTTCTTTATCATTTTGTTTCAAGAGTTGGCAATGTGGGGACCTACTTTGGTCATTGTCTGTTTTGTACCTAGTCTCTGTAAACTTGAATTTTTTGGTATTAAAAATAGTAATATGATTATGATATTGTTCCAGTTAACATATACATTTTTCTTAAAATATATACAAAGCTTTTACGAGGTAACAATTTCCTATTCTTATAACATGAAAAAGTACTTTATTAGCCTGGCTAATTACGCTCCTCTAATGAACTATGTCCCCATCCTGCCTTGGGTCTTTCACTTACATTTCAGTGTATCCAGCAGAATTTCAACTTCCAGTATATGTAATTTTGTTCCCGAGAGCTTTTTCCAGAACTAAAGATGGTTACTCTACTCTAGCATCTTGCAAGTCTGAAAATAATTAGAACAACCCCAGGAGCAGCCATCATCCACAGATTCTGGTCAATCAATTTTTAACTATGCCAGCTCTTGCTCCTTGGTGGGATTATTCTGAGTTCTGTGTTAATGCCATTTCACAGCAGGATTAAGCTTTGGGCTCTCGCTGTGGTAGTTACCATAGCACAGGTTTTATTAATGGTGTCCATTCCCTACCAGTGTTCTGTGCGTGACACAAATACACTTTTACAGGAATACTTCTGGGAGAACCCTAACTAAGCCAGAACCTGTATGCACACATCCTGTTTACTCTTCTCTTTCCAAATCCCTTTAATTTGTTGAGCTGTACTCATATTTCAGCATCAGCTCAAACAAAAATTTACAGGAAATTCTTCTCTGAGTCTAATTTATGCAAGTTCCAATGTTACTCCTTCTCGTAGAATCTTTTTTTTCATGTTTAAAAATTCTTTTTCGTTATGGTTTATTATTAAATATAATTCCCTGTGCTATACAGTAGGACCCTGTTGTGTATCCATTCTATATAAATTAGTTTGCATCTGCTAATCTAAAACTCCCAATCCATCTCTCCCCACCCCCCTCCTCCTTGGCAACCATAAGTCTGTTCTCTATGTCTGTGAGTCTGCTTCTGTTTCATGGATAAGTTCCTTTATGTCATATTTTAGATTCCACAGATAAATGATATCATATGATATTTGTCTTTCTCTTTCTGACTTACTTCACTTAGTATGATAATCTCCAGGTCCACCCATGTTGCTGAAAATGGCATTATTTCATTCTTTTTTATGGCTGAGTAGTATTACACTGTATGTGTGTATAGTATTCCACATATACATATATATATATATATATATATATATATATAGATACACACACATATATGTGTGTGTGTGTGTGTGTATCTATATATATATATATATATATATATATCTCACATCTTCTTTATCCATTCATCTGTTGATGGACATTTAGGTTATTTCCATGTCTTGGCTGTTGTAAATAGTGCTGCAATGAACACTGGGGTGAATGTATTTTTTCTAATTAACAGATTTGTATGGATACATGCCCAGGAGTGAGATTGCTGGATCATATGGCAACTCTATGTTTAGTTTTTGAGGAACCTCCATACTGTTTTCCATAGTGACTGTACCAATTTACATTCCCACCAACAGTGTAGGAGTGTTCCTTTTTCTCCATACCCTCTCCAGCAATTATTGTTTGTAGATTTTTTGATGATGGCCATCCTGACTGGTGTGAGATGGTACCTCATTGTAGTTTTGATTTGCATTTCTGTAATAATTAGTGATGATGAGCATCTTTTCATGTGCCTATTGCCCATTTGTATGTCTATTTAGGTCTTCTGCCCAGTTTTTGATTGAGTTTTTTGTTGTTATTGAGTTGTATGAACTGTTTGCATATTTTGGAGACTAATCCCTTGTCAGTCGCATCATTTGCAAATATTTTCCCCCAGTCCGTAGGTTGTCTTTTCATTTTACTTATGGTTTCCTTTGTTGTGCAAAAGCTTGTAAGTTTGATTAGGCCCCATTTGTTTATTTTTGCTTTTATTTTTATTGCCTTGGGAAACTGACCTAAGAAAACATTGGTACAATTTATGTCAGAGAATGTTTTGCCTATGTTCTCTTCTAGGAGTTTTATGGTGCCGTGTCTTATATTTAAGTTATTATGCCATTTTGAGTTTATTTTTGTGTATGGTGTGAGGGTGTGTTCTAACTTCACTGATTTACATGTGGCAGTCCAACTTTCCCAGCACCACTTGCTGAAGAGACTGTCTTTTCTTCTCCATTGTACATTCTTGCCTCCTTTGTCAAAGTGTAATTGACCATAGGTGTGTGGGTTTATTTCTGGAATCTCTATTCTGTTCCATTGATCCGTGTCTGTTTTTGTGCCAATACCATGCTGTTTCAATTGCTGTAGCTTTGTAGTATTGTCTGAAGTCTGGGAGGCTTATGCTTCCTACTTTGTTCTTTTTCCTCAGGTTTACTTTGGCAATTCTGGGTCTTTTATGGTTCCATATAAATTTTAGGATTGTTTGTTCTAGTTCTGTGAAAAGTGTCATTGGTAATTTGATAGGGACCTCATTAAATCAGTAGATTGCTTTGGGTAGTATGGTCATTTTAACAATATTAATTCTTCCAATCAAAGAGCATGGGATATTTTCCATTTCTTTGAATCATCTTCAATTTCCTTTATTAATGTTTTATAGTTCTCAGCATATAAGTCTTTTACCTCCTTGGTCAGGTTTACTCCTACGTATTTTAATTTTTTTGATGCAACTTTAAAATGGATAATTTTTACATTCCCTTTTCTGATATTTCATTGTTAGTGTAAAGAGATGCAACCAATTTCTATATGTTAATCTTGAATCCTGCTACCTTGCTAATTGGTTTATCAGTTCTAATAGTTTCTGTGTGGAGTCTTCTGTGTGGTTTTTCTATATATAGTATCATGTCATCTGCATATAATGACAATTTTACCTCTTCCCTTCCTATTTGGATACCTTTCATTTCTTTTTCTTGTCTGATTGCTGTGGCTAGGTCTTCCAATGCTATGTTGAATAGAAGTGGTGAGAGTAGGCATCCTTATCTTGTTCTAGATTTTAGTGGGAAGGCTTTCAGCTCTTCACCTTTGAGTATTATATTGGCTGTGGGTTTGTCATAAATAGCTTTTATTTTGTTGATATATGTTCCCTCTTTCATAAGAGTTTTTGTCATGAATGGATGTTGAATTATATCAAATGCTTTTTCTGTGTCTATTGAGATGACCATGTGGTTTTTGTCTTTTCTTTTGTTGATGTGGTGTATGTTGAACCATCTTTGTGAACTTAGGCTGAATCCAGCTTGGCCATGGTGCATGCTCTTTTTTATGTGTTGGTGGATTTGGTTTGCTAATACTTTGTTGAGAATTTTTGCATCTATATTCATCATAGATATTTGTTTGTAATTTTCTTTTTTGGTAGTGTCTTTGTCTGCTTTTGGTATTAAAGTGATGGTAGCATCATAGAATGTCTTTGGAGTGTTCTTCTTTGTATGTTTGGTTGAATTTACCTGTGAAGGCATCTGGTCCTAAACTTTTGTGTGTAGGGATTTATTTTTTTTTTTTTTTACAGATTCTATTTCACTTGTAGTGATCAATCTGTTCAAATTATCTATTTCTTATTGATTCAGTTTTGGTGGACTTTATGTTCTAGAAACTTGTTCATTTCTTCTAGGTTGTCCAGTGTGTTGGCATATAATTGTTCATAGTATTCTCTTATGGGTCTTTGTATTTCTGAGGTATCCATTGTTATTTCTCCTCTTTCATTTCTTATTTTGTTTATTTGGGTCCTCTTTCTTTTCTTCTTGGTGAGCCTGACCAGAGGTTTGTCAATTTTATTTACCCTTTCAAAGAATGAGCTCTTGGTTTTATTGATTTTTTTCTGTTTTTTTCTAATCTTTAGGTTTTGTTTGCTCTTCTTTTTCTAATTCTTTTAGGTGATAGGTTAGGCTGTTTATTTGAGATTTTTCTTGTTTTTTAAGGAAGGCCTATATCACTATGAACTTACCTCTAAGAACTGCTTTTGCTTCATCTGATAGATTTTGTGTGGTTGTGGTTTCATTGTCATTTTTCTCAAGGTATTTTTTTAAATTTCCTTTTTGATTTCCTCATTGACCCATTGGTTTTTTAGTAGCATGTTGTTTAGTTTCCATGTAATTTTTTTTTCATTTCTTTTTCTGTGATTGATTTCTAGTTTCATGCTGTTGTGGTCGGAAAAGATTGAAATAATTTCTATACTCTTAAATTTGTTGAGGCTTTTTTTGTGCCCTAGTATGTGGTCAATCCTAGAGAATGTTCCATGTGCACTTGAAAAGAACGTGTATTCTGGGTTTTTTTGGATGTAATATCCTGAAGTTATCAATTACATTTAACTGTTCTCTTTTATCATTTAGGGTCTCTATTGCCTTACTGATAAAATCTTATATTTTCCTGCATAAAAATTTAAATAGGCTTATACACTAAGAGTATACGAATATCTCTCTGTTATTCCAATTAGGAATAACAGGAAGGCAAGAACTTTTTCTATTTTGCTCATTGTTTTATCCCCTTGTGCCTGGCATATATATATGTTTTCATATTCGTTGACTGATTTAAGTAATTAATTAATTATTGATTGAATAAATAAAATACATCTACAGATAGTGGTAAAAAAGTATATATCATGTCTTTGGCAATCCTTGTTTATCTGCTTTGTTGTAATTTTTGTCATATAAGCTATAAACAGGATTCTTTTATTATTTTTTTCTTGATTTGTGTGCAACATTGTAAATTACTGCTTTTCCAGTGAAACTCAACATTAGTAAATAAATTGAAGTATTGATATTGTAACAATAAAACCAAATAGGAGATGAGAAGGTATTTACTTATTATATATTTTTACATATATATTATATTTAGGTTATCTGTTATAGCTTATATTTCAACATTTAAAAAATATTTCACTTGAAAACATGGGTCTTTAATCGTAGAAAAAATATTTAAAATCCATTTGCCTGGAAATTTTAAACTGTTTTTTAAGAAATTAACTTACTAATTATTAACTTACTAGTTATTTATTTGTGCTGTTAATAACACTTTTAATAAAAGTAATCAAACTTTTTATGACTCTGATACTCAATATTTAGCTTAAAATGATAACTAAAGGAGTTGATATATTTAAACACCTAATGTGGGGAGGAAACACTTATTCACACTGTTGAAGGTTCTGAAAAAGCAGATCATAATTCTCTATGATTTTTCTAAATACTTTTTATTTAGTTGCTCTATGTTTTCTCATGTATTATGCATGCCACCCTTATCAACAAGCCTACACTTGAGTTTTCCTTTATTTTTGGTAGAATTATTCTTAAGGAAATAGATTCCTAATAAATTTGAAGAGAAGCAAAGTAAAATGTGCTAAGAAAAAATATATAACCAATAGCTTGAAAAGACATAATCTGTAGTAGCTACAATGTCATTTTTTTCCTTCTCTTGTCAGCCTGTTTTCTCTCTCTCTCTCCCTCTCTCCACCCCTCCACCCCTTGCTCCTGTCCTTTTTAATCTTTCTTAGTAGGTATAGCTTTCCTCTGTCTCTAAATGTACACTTAGGAATGTCCACGGCTATTCAGCTCATGGCTATTCTTGACACTTAGAGAATCCTACAGTTAACTTAAATACTTTTCAGACTCTTCTAAAATCAGAAATCAGAATGTCTGGCCAAAGCTGTTACTTTTAGCTCCAAACTTGGACATTTTCTTGGTTTCTTTAGAGCTTTCCTGCTAGGCTTCTCTGATTCAATCTCTCATGACAAAAGTAATGATCATCTTTGTCCGCTGATCATTCCCAATTCCTGACTTTTGTTTCTCTCAGTCTTCCTGCACATTGGCAAAACTTCTCATGACAAGAACTTATATGTTTCTAGGCCTGTGCTCTCTCTAGTGACCTCTCTACCTAGAATTCCTTGGGAACCATTCATTTATTCCTTCTCCTACTCAATCTCTGGGAGTCCAAATTAATCCCAATGCAGATTTTATCTTGCTTCCAAGGGCCTCTTTAGCTTTCTTGGGTTATGAGTCAGACATCACCATTTTGTCTTCCCACTGGCAGAAAACTCATTTAATGCCTCCCAGCTGGTCCTGTAGAATAATCTGTCATTCAGCTTGAGATGAAGTTGATTAAGTCTTTCTTCCCTGATAGGGAGGAGAGAAAGGATTGAGGTTCATAGCACAGAAATACATTTCTCTAAAGAATTTTCCTCCCAACATTTGTTTTAACCATTTTATATTCTTAAAGTAAATGAGAGGATTAAAGAGTCATTGAGCCTATTTTTAATGACATTCTTTGAACATATACATTTATAGCTGGCAGTTGAGTTTGAAATTACATATATATTTTTAGTTGGCAACGAGGTATAAATAAATTTTGTTATTTTAACATAACAGATATATAAAATATTACTTTTATTATAATTTATTTTCTATGACTTGTCTAGTCTATCTCAAAACTTGATATCAGCATTTCATTTATAACCTAAAAATATTTGTTAAACATTTAGGGATATTCATTCTGTAGTCATGTTGAATTTTTTTTAGAATATCTAATAAAATAATATAGGAATTACTGAAGTTTTACATGTCAAATTTTGTATGTAAATGTAGACATTTGTTAAATTTTATTTTGACCTTCCTCTCATTTTAATTAATTTATTTTCATTGAGAGTATTTGATATTTCATTCCTAATCTCATAATTGTTATCTCATGCATAAGTAAGGAAAACACATTTTTTATATTTCTAATGTTTCATGGGTGAAGGTGATGTTCGTTATATGGCTTTCAGTGAACACAATTAGATAAGTAATTTTGAGAATTTAATCCATTTCAATTGGGAAATAATAGTTCAGAAATTACAGAAAGGTGTTGGAAAACAATCTTGTTCTTCCTCAGATTGATTTTCATGGGACAAATCTTTGAACAGATTACAGAATATCAAGCACAGAAATTCAATTCATGGCTTTGCCAGGCATACTTACTCTGAAGATATTCCCAGTATTTATCTTATTCATAAGAAATCTTGTTAAAATCAGACTTTTACATCTATCTGCCTGCTTTTCATTTACTTTGATAGTCCCACTGGAATTGTAAAAACATAATGTTAAAAAAAAAAGTCATCATCATGCTCTTTAATATGGGCTGCACTTTCCTCTTTCACTAAATACATCATCACTCTTCAGATATCTAAACAAGAAATTAGTTGTGATTCTTGTAGATATTTTCTCTTACACCTATGAAATTTAGTAAGTTAACATAAGATTGGATTCTGTTTTTAATATATTTCTCGGTAACTTTATTTGCTCTAGTATTATACTATAAAAATAATCCCTTAATTCTTTTTTCCATATCCGGACTTGCCACCCTTGACTTCATTTACCTTATATCACAGAACCTTATAAAATGTAAATATGAACATATCAGTGCCCCCATTAAAACCATCCAAATTACCTTCTAAGGAGATTTTCTCCCTCTAATTATATCCCCCTAAAACCCATTATTTACATTGCAATTAAATTGATATTTGTAGTCTGCAAATCTGATATTATACTTTCCTTGCTTACAATAGAATTGTAGAATTCTCTTGTAGAATTGTTTTAAATTCAGTTCTTCTAGGTTACTGAAATATCTGAGAGAGAGTTTTTCCTGGTAATACCATCACTTAATGAAAGCAACATAAGTTGCAAGAGCCCTTCAATAAGTATTTGTTAAAATAAATTGAACTAAACCACTTGACACAGAAAGGAATAATCATTGATGACCTTCAGCATTTTATTTATTAAGGCTGCTATTATTTAAAAGAAAATTGCAAATTATGCTTTATGTTATTGTTAGTAATAATAACCACAGTTCTTTATCATAGGTTACAAGTAATATTCTATGTTTAATGATATGTATAAATAGATATCTCTACATTGAGAAAATTGAAATACCTTCCGTGGATATATTTACCACTCTAAGCCTCAGTAACCAGCTTTTTTTATGCTTATTCCCAGATTTGTTTAGGCTAAATGAAGAAGTCCAGAACTACTCTGGAATCTCCATACAGATGATCTCTAGATAAGGCACGTCATAGTCAGATTGTTCCAAACTTATCATTCCACAGAAATCTTCTCCTTCTGCTGAGTTTTTTAATTTATGAAAGAGAATATTACTCACCCTGTTACCCAAACCAGAAGTCTAAGTATAATCTTAACTAGATTACTAAAACAACCCTCTAACTGAATTTTCTTCCTTTAATCATATCCTCCTAAAACTCATTATTGCAATTAAATTGTTTTTTGTATTCTACAAATCTGGTACGATAATTTCCTTGCTTATACTAAACCAGTCATTGATCACATGAGTACATAATAGTCCAATTGCTAGACAGTAGGTTATTTTATGGCATCAGACTAACTTACAATCAAAGTCTAGGTCCTGCACTTGTGTGATTTTGGAAAAGATTACTCACCATCCATTGTCCAGTTTGCTCATCTCTGAAATGGGGTAATAATACAATGTAATTAAAATGTAAAGTACTTAGCACAGTGGGTCATAAAAATAAATATTAGGGAAAAGTTAGTGGTCTGTATGGTAGTGGCATGTGTTATAGTATTATTTTTAAATGGATTAGGTTAGCATCTTTTCTCTTCTGTCATCATCAAGTACATCACTTGACTATCTGCCTTTAATGAGCTTGGAACAATAATAAAGCTTTATAAACATGGTCATTTTCTATAGGCCTATTGTAAGGCATTACTCAGAAAAGTTATTGAGAGGATGAAATGAAATATTGTATGCGAAATTCTTATATAGACAATGAGATAGCCTCAACTGTGTGTCATGAATATGAGATTTAAAGCTAGACCTTGGTTTTTTGAAATTGTTGCTGGGCCCGTGAACCTTAGCTCATCTTTTTGAATTCCAGTATACTCATCAGTAAATGCGAATGGTAATATTTTCTACTTAGTGAAACAATACATGTACTGTATCAATTACCAGGGCAATTCTTATTTTAAAATCTATACCTTCATGTTTAAAAAAAAAAAAAACCTAGAAATAAATAAGAAAAATATTTGCGTTGGTATTCACCAATGCAAAAATATATATATATATATATCTTATATGTCCTGTAAAGTAAGTCAAAGCAATTTTCTTAGGCAATAATGTTTGTTGTAAGATGAACTTTTTATACTTAGGATATAAAGGAAAGTAGTGATCTGTTTAAAATTTAGAATAAATTAAAACTATACCTAGAAAAAACAAGCCTAATTTAAAAATATTTGTTTAAGGGACAAGTGCGTGTAAATATTCTTTTAACCATTACATTCTGGCTTTTATGAACTTTAGTTTACTTGGATAAAAGACTTCATGTTTTATAATAGGTAATTGAGCATGGTATTTTTCCCCTTGGTTTTGTATATTAAGTGTACAATAATGAGAGCATTTTTCTCTATCACATAAAGATCACTGTAAATTATCTTTTCAAAGTTCAATGTCTTGGAAAGTACTTCTCACCAAATTAAAATAAGATAAAATAAATTTGGCAGTAATCTGTTTCTTTCAGGGTTTTTTTCTTTCTCAAGAACTAATGCTGTGGGAGAGTTTTAGTATTCCCTTCAAAAATGAAAATGCTTGCTAAATTGCTTTCTAGGCACTAAGTCAAAATTCTTTTAGATGTGAATTACGTTAAAAACATAAGAGCTTTCTTGAAAATCATGTATTGTAAGCATTTTTATAAAAGAAACCTTGCGATTAACACAGGAAAGTTAATTCTCCTTGAGAATTTAATTGTCTTGATGGTCAGATGAGTCTAATATTTCTCAAACATATGTTTGAATTATAGATGTTCCCTGACTTATGATAGTATGACTTAATGATTTTTGGACTTTACAATGGTGCAAAAGTGATATGCATTCAGTAGAAGCCATACTTGAAATTTTGAATTTTGATCTTTTCCCACCACCTATTAATATGCCATAGATACTATTAATATGCCATAGATACTTTCTCTTAATTCTGAGCAGCGAAGAGCCACAGCTCCAAGTCAGCCCCATGATCATGAGAGTAAACAACCAATACACTTACAACCATCTTCTTTTTCACTTTTAGTACAATATTCAATAAATTCTATGAGATATTCAACACTTTATTATAAAATAAGCTTTGTGTTAAACGATATTGCCCAACTGTAGGCTAATGTCAGTATTCTGAGCACGTTTAAGGTAGAATAGGCTAAATTATGACATTCTGTAGGTTAGGTCTATTAAGTACATTTTGGACTTAAGATATTTTTAACTTATGATGGGTTTATCAGAATGTAGACCCGTTGTAAGCTGAGGAAGAGATCTGTATAAATGATTCAGGTAGTTCAACAAATAAAGATTCATAGATTATCTTTAGGAGCATTATATTCAAAAGTAATTATATAATTTTACAAATTATGACTTTGGAATCACAAATCAGTAAGCTGTTTTGAATCTTCAGTGTGCATACCTGCTTGTACAGATCTGTATCATGTTTGTGCAGTGGCCAGGCTCAATTAATTCTGTATATGAATATTGAATATTTTCTCAATTTGATAAATCCCAAATCATTGAGTGACAGTCAATGTTTTCTTAGTTATGAAAGGCTCTTGAAAAAGAATGTGCCAAATAATTGAATTTTGAACTGTAATGCACAGAAATAGATTTTAGGAATTAAGCTATTTGGGTGCTCTAGAACTATGGGGATTAGAAGCATCAGGACACAACATCCAGCAATTCCCAGCACCCCACCCATTTCCCTAGCTGTTTAGCAGGAACAGACATAAAAATGGAAGCTGGAAGAGAAAGATAAGGATAAAAATGAACTGTATTGAGATAATTTCTCTCCTAATATGCTACTAAATTTTTTAAAGCACGTCACACATTTTATATGTGCTTACACATAATCTGGAGATCTCTTTAAAATGAAGATTCTGATTCAGTAGGTCTGGACACAGATTGAGCCTCTATATTTTAAACAACCTTTGAAAAGTATCAATATTACTGGTCTCTGGACCACAGTTAGTGAGAGGAACTGTATTGATGATAAGAGACTATCCCTAAGACAACGTTGATTGGTGCAAGGGTGGAATATGACCAAAGTGAGACCAATTGGAGATCTTTTCTGGGTTTTATATAATGAAAATGGAAGAACAGGTCTTTCTATCCTTTAGTGTAGCTAAGCAGGGACTATGTAAAGCCTACTCATTTATAGGAACATTCCCAACTATGTGAAGGAAGCCATTAGAGAAGCACTAAGAAATATCAAGCCTACCAGCACAAAAAAAAAGAGATCGGTGTTGGAGAAATTACAGGTGGGGATAAATTAATCAATTAGTGATGAATAGAATTATGAGAAAAATTTGCACTCATTTTCCCTTAAATTTTTAAATTTTAAAGGCCTTTAGGGAATTCCCTGGTGGTCCAGTGGTTAGGACTCCGCGCTTTCACTGCCAAAGGCACGGGTTCAATCCTGGGTGAGGGAACTAAGATCCTGCAAGCTGTGCAGTGCAGCAAAAGAAAACAAAACTAAAGACGCAGACGTAGAGAACGGACTTGAGGACACAGGGGAAAGGGGGAGCCGGGACGAAGTGAGAGAGTAGCATTGACATATATACACTACCAAATGTAAAATGGATGGCTGGTGGGAAGCTGCTGCATAGCACAGGGAGATCAGCTCCATGCTTTGTGATGACCTAGAGGGGTGGGATAGGGAGGGTGGGAGGGAGGCTCAAGAGGGAGGAGATAGGGGGATATATGTATATATATAGCTCATTCACTTTGTTATAACTCAGAAACTAACACACCATTGTAGAACAATTATACTCCAATAAAGATGTTAAAAAAACTAATAAAAATAAATAAAGGCCTCTTTATGAATATACTCTCAAATACATGTGACAAATCATAAATGTAAACATACCATGCATGTGACTTTAATAGCCTCATTTTTTTCTTTATCCACTTGATTTCTCTCTTCATCTACTCTTTTCTGCTCCTTCTCACTCTTTCTACACATAGTTGCTTTCTCTGCCTTCTCCGTATATTTTTAACCATGCTCATATAATCAAATAAATACACACATGAACATATATTCATAAAAATATTTACATATATTTTAATCTATGATCATTTTTATAAAACTGAATGTTCACTTTGCATATATTACTGTAAAACACGTCTTGAATTTCCTTCCAATCCACTAGTAGAACTCCCTTAATTTGCTTTAAAATTTTCAATGATGTTGATTATTTATGCATATTTTTCACTGTTGATGATTTTTCCCCTTTTTTTCCAGGCAGTTTTAAATTTTTGCTAGTAGGAACCATATTGTAGCAAAAATCTTGTATATTTGTACTAGAACTTCTATTTCTATGATATAAATCCACAGAAGTTGCAATAAATAATAAATTGATTTGGGAGAATTATTACATTAAATTTATTATTTTTTATTCAAGAACATATTAGAAACTTGGGACAGATTATCAGAATGTGGAAGGTGATTTATCAGTAATCAAGAGTGAAGAGTGTCACAGATCTGTGATGGAAAAGAGCTTGACTGTCATTCAGGAAGGGACTTGTAGGTGGGAGAGCAAAGGTGCATAGTGGAGAAGGCTTGCAGAAAGGCAGCAATGACTTTTTTAAAAGCCATCTCCACCCAAAATATAAAAGGGAAATAATTTTAACTGGGTTTCATAAATGTATGATGATTTTCCAGGAATCCCACTGTTTGGTTAGACTAGTCCAGGAAAATATGGACTTTTGTTACACAAATAGAAGAAATGCTGAAATTCAGGACACTACTAAAATAATAGGAAAAGTCTGTACCTGCTAATCAATGAAGAAAAGGAAAGAAGTTATCTATTATACTTCTTCAGAAGTATTATCGGAAGTATGTATTATATTGTCAACTAGAGCCATATTGAGCAGTGGGAAATGTCTAGGTTCTTATTCATTATTTTAACATATACCTCCTAAATGTCTTTACATGTGAGACCTCAAAAGGCAGGGAGACATTATTTGTCTTTATGCCACAGAAGAGGTAATAAACAAAGTAATTAAATACATTGAACTTGCCAAATATTGTTAGTGTTTGAAGTAAATGAACATGGTACTATGTTGTGTTACCTCTGAGAATATCATATTTTAGCCAATCCTTTGGCACTTAAATTTTCCCTGTGATGATCAATAAACGGCATAACAAGTATTAGCAAAACCTTCCTGTGATGTTTCAGTAATATAATTAGTGAAAACCATCCATATTTTTCCTGGGCTCCTCCCATATATCTCAGGGTCTTTATGTACATTGGTCATTGATGCCTCACGATAAGTTCATTAGGTACTTTTTATTATTCACATTTTAGGGAATTGAATTTTAAAGTGTATGACACAGAGTAAGCATTCAAAGGATGCTATCTATGTTTTTATAAACTTTAAAAAATTTAGAATAACTGTAAACTTATATAAATATTACAGATGTAGTACAGATATTTCCCATATACCACACACTCAGTTTCCCATATTATTTATACCTAAAATTATCCTGCCCCATGTGTCACAACTAATGAACTAATATTGATACATTATTAGCCAAGTCCACACTTTCTTCAGATTTCCTTAGTTTTCACCTAATGTCCTTTTACTCTTCTAGAATCCCATCCATATTACCATCATCCTGCTGTCTCCAGCTCTAATCCATTACTGCATGGATCATTAGATCCTTCTCCCTGGTGTATCTGTAACCTCCCGCTATAACAGAGAGAAACCTGATACTGCCATCTTACAGTATGAACATACAGAAGCCAGGTGATAGAGACCTCACTCAGGTCTTACAAGTGCCAATCATAAGGGATCACAATACTTGACAGTTGATGCAACCCCCATGTTCAGTTGGTATGTGGGGTAAGAGCAATAGCAGTGGGAAAGCTCAGGTAGAAGCCTCTGAAACCACCTTCCCACCAGCCAAGATACTAAGTCAGAAATAACAACATATCACCTCACGGAAGGGGTGAGGGAGGGGGAGGCTGAGATGAGTGTCGTCCTTAAAAGAGCTAAAGGATACAGGGGTGGTAATTCACATCATATTTCTAATTAATCCACCATGATGGAAAATAAGTGTAAGTAATCCCTTGGGTTTAAAATTAGAAGGAAAAAGTTACAGAGGAATTTTGTCCTGCAGAAGGAGGAAACTCCACCATCATTGGCTTTATCATTCTAAAAGGTAGGGGAAAATGGGTTTGCAATGACATACATAGGATAGGTTTTTGGGAAGGAGGTGTATGGTGGGAGGAATACACGCACGCACGCACACACACACACACACACACAGCAGAGGAAATGTTCTCTCTTTCCAATAATAGTCTTTCTCTTGTATTATTTCATCTTGCTTTTCCTTTTGATGAAAGAATTAACATTTAGAAAGCAGAAATTATGATACAGGCACAGAAGAGAGCCACTAAATAGACCACCTCCTCTCCTTTAAGTACACACTCTGTGCCAGTTTTATACTCATAAACAGGGTTTTATGGCTATCATGTGGCCCAGCCAAGCGCAGGCCTTGTGGCATGGAGTATACTCTTTGCATATGAACATCAACAACCTTAACTACAGCATGTGGCTGGATAAATAAACTGGGACCCTGGGATCCTGACTTGTTAATCAAGAGCTGTTTTATGTCTCATTCTGTCTTAAATTCTGTATGGGAATTTTATTTTTACATGAGGGAGTGCTTATCATCATAATATTTGTTCTTCTGTTTGTGGTGAGGTAATAAATGCTATATTTCAAAAAATATACCACTGTATAAAGGATAAAATATAAACATTAGTGTTTGCATTCTTTGTAGAAGAATTTCAGAAATAGGGAGTGAAAATATTTGCCTGGCTACCAAATTGTTCTTCCTAGGCCAATAAAGCATATTTAATATGTTCAATTGAAAAACAAATTGCACACATATTTATAATTTTTTCTCTAAGTTAAATTATCCAAAAATTGATAAAACAATATCAATTTAGAAATGTATTATCTAAACAAAATATACTCCACATAATTCTGATAAATCTTTATGGTGTTTAATTTCATTGAGTTCAAATTTGAATAAATATGTAGTTGTATCTTAATGTATAGATTTACTTTTATTCATTAAAAGAAGGAACCATTATGGGACGTCCCTGGTGGCTCAGTGGTTAAGAATCCGCCCGCCAATGCAAGGGACACGGGTTTGTTCCCTGGTCCGGGAAGATCCCACATGCCGCGGAGCAACTAAGCCCGTGCACCACAACTACTGAGCCTGCGCTCTAGAGCCCGCGAGCCACAACTACTGAAACCCGCACGCCTAGAGCCCGTGCTCTGCAACAAGAGAAGCCACTGCAATGAGAAGCCTGCACACTGCAACGAAGAGTAGCTCCCCCCACCCCTCACCGCAGCTAGAGAAAGCCCCTGTGCAGCAGCGAAGACCCAACACAGCCAAAAATAAATAAATAAATAATGTTAAAAAAATATTTTTAAAAGAAGAAGGAACCATTTTGATTCAGTGATTTCATATTAGTTGCTTAGAAGATATTTAAATTATCTTGCTTTTTACCTCTTTGAAATGAAATGAAAGTAAAAATTAATATATGCTAGAAAAGCTATATATATATGCACATATATAACCAATTACTTCTGAAACTTATAATTTTTATTAGTATTAAAGCTATTAAGGGATTTGTTGAACAATAGGAAAAATAATTGATCAGGTTTTATATGTATATGACTACTGCATACTTTCCAAAACACAATCCTTGCATAAAGTCATTTAATTCTTCATTCTGATGCCTGTTTTCCAAACATGTGAACAGTATGGTAAAGAGGTTGCACTTTGAGTATACAGAAAAAATAATATCCAAATACCCTTATTGCAAGAAATAAAATACTATAAATATAATTAAATAAATTTATATATAGTTCTTCTCTATCGGATTTCCTCCTGTCTTTCCCAAGAATTACCGCTATTATTGATTTGTCATTCCCAGGCATATCTTTTCATAGTAAATACATATTTGTGTTTATCTAAAATTATACAACACTTTTTTACATATTAAATTGCATTACTAGAAACTACAATCCATGAAGAATGGAATTTTTGATGAATTTGTCTACTGATGTATACTATAAGCATGCAGCACATATTAACTACTCAATAAATATTCATTAAAGAACAAATGTAATTACTTATATGTAGAAAATCCAAGAAAATAAATTGAAAAGAAAGAAGAAATCCACACAGATAATAGAATTCATTAACACATAACTTACAAAAATTGTTACAAAAATCACTATCTATCTGACATATAATACAAAAATATCTTAGAGAATAAAATGAAAAGGTTAATTTGTTTGAGCAGTAAAGATCAAATATTTATGAGTAAATTATGCAATAATATGCAGTAACTCTATGAAACAAATTTCCAAACATTCTTAAAGAAGTAGTGCATGCAAACAAGACCTGAACAATTGCAAAGACAAATGTTAGGGAAACACAAAATCATAAAATTTTCAAACTATCTTAAATTTACTTTTAAATTCAATATGACCATGGTCCATATATAATTATGTTAATTTTCCCCAGAACTAAAAATATTAACCTAAAATTTGTATGATCAATTAAACAAATATGTCTACCCAGAGAAACCACAAAATAGAATGAGAAGGAGTATGCTCTTCCAGATATTTAAATTTATGGTAAAACACCAGTAATTAAACCATGTCACTCTTGTCTATAAATACATTATTAAGCACCAGAGCAAATATAATGTCACCAAATAAATCCAAAGGCATAGATTAAATTAGTATATGAAATTGGTGCATCAAAGATCAATAAAATAGAATAAACATCAAATGATTTATGGACAATGAAGCCACAATCAGAAAGTAACTCAAGTTCAAAGAGCACTGCACATTGTACAGCACAATTAATTCTAGGTATATCAAATGGCTAAACGTAAAAAGTGAGCCAGCAATGCGAAAATTTTTATTACTTATTTTGAGTTTCAGTGTCCTTTAATCTTTTCAGTGTGCAACTTTATTGGCTTAACTCCATGTATTTAACTGAATGTGTCTTTGTGGAGATTTTGGCAAACACTGTCCAATATAAATGATGTTTGTACCTTATTTTTCTTGCTTGAAATGATCTTCCATATATTTTCTACATTTAAAACACCATTCAAACTAACATTTTGTCCATTCCTCTTTTATTATTCTGAACGTAGTGTATTATAATGTATTCATTGAACTTTCCATTTCTTTCTCCCCCCCCCCCCTCGCTCTCTCTGTCTCCACTCTGCATGTTAGTATCACCACTATAAAATGTTATCTTTATGTTTTTATTTTCCAAATACAGTGCCTAGTTTGGAGTACTTTGATACACATAATTGATGAATACATGAGAGCATTATGTATAACACATGTTTAGTAATTTTCTACATGTTTTCATTATTTTAAATTTTGTAAACCTTTTAAAACCTATATTCATTTATTGACCTGAAATTGTTTAACCTACGCATTGCAATGCTGGTGTATGAGCATAAGTGACAGAGAAAAATACTTGAATTCAGGTTTTTCTAGTCCAAATTTCCAAGTTCATATACACTTTCTGCTGCTTATTTGATGTAATGCTTTTTTCTTTGAAACTTTCTTAACCAACATTACTTGAAGTCTTTCATAACTTAAAGCTTAGAAATAAATATCATACATAGATTAAAATTTTTCTCCTCTGTTCTTCATAAATGTAGTTCATTAAATGATACTTTTTATATTACATCATTCAGACATGTTTTCAAGTTTATAGAATACACTAAGCTTAAAATAGTTAATATGATACTTTGAATTAGCTTAGTCCTCTGTTAACCTGTAATTCAATTTGTTTATTTTCAAGTCTCCAAAGGAACACATTTCAGAAGTAATACTTATAAATAGGATTTTATTCATTCAATCATTAATTTTACCTTATGCGTACTCTATTCTAGACATTATTATAGTCTCTAAAGTAAAATGAAAAAACACAGCTCCTTCTAGTGTCTGATAACCTATAAATGCTAATATTAACTATAAGGACTAATTTTGAGCACATACTTGCTCAGATTATTGACCCATAAAAGGAGTGCCGGAAGTCAAAATGTGAAAATGAGGGACATATGAACTAGTCATACAAAGTCTACACAGAGTAAGTGCCATGACCTAGATTATAAATCATTCATCTGGCATTAAATCATGTCTCCTGTAAGAATGAGGATATATAAATATATTTGAATGTATGTGTATATTTGTACTGATAATCTAGTTAATTGTTAGAAAATTCATCAAACCACATTGAGAATAAGAGCACCCTTATTTTTTGTTACATCTGCTGAGTTTGCATTATGCAGGAAGCTAGCTAGGAAAAGCTCCAGAGAGGTTAATAGAATGAAAATAAACTTGAAGAAGGAGGTATGGAACTTATTTTATTTGTACAGACCCGAGAAATAATTATAAGCAAGAGTGTTGAAGAGACCAGTGAGTGCCCAAATTCATCATTATCCCACAGGACAGGGTGCACCTAGATCACCCATATGCACCAAGTTCAAGTTCCGGAAAAGGAGAGCCGCCTCAGCTAGCAAACTGGACTTGCTACTAGGAACATTCCAAGAGAGAGAATGAACCCCACTCCCATATCGCATTCCATGTATGTTCGTTAGTCTAAAAGGGCCTAGAATACACCTAGGGCACACATAGTGAAGTCTGTACAGTGAGGGCCCTGGGTACAGCTTTGCCTGCCAGGAATGCTGACATAAGCCAAATACCTTTGCCCTCTTTGCAAACTGGCTCATTACAAATCCACAGATTTGTAAATTTACAAATAATATTTATGTACTTGTATTAATAATGGTGATATATGTCATGGTATCACCTATCATTTTGAAAAAAATGAGTATTTTTATGAAAACCAAATAATAAATTATAATGAATATTTTTATAAATTTAATGATAAAGGTGGTCCCCGAATTCCATTGAACCCACTGAGATGTCAATATATACATTTTTAAATGCTCAAATTTCAAGAAATTATTGTAAAAAATGATTTCCCAACTTTTAAAATCCAGAAATCTTTATATATAAAAAGAAAATATTTTAAAATAAGTACCACTTGGGGTTTGGTATTGAAACTATATGGAATGGAAATACAACAACTCCTATGCAAAAATACTTCAGTAATACTTTACAATCTGAACACACGAATATTCTAATTTACATATCAAAAATATTATTTCTGACTTCATTCCTTTGCTATATAAGTTCAGATGTCACCATTCCCCTATTATGCCCCATACACCTTGTTTCAGGGATAATAATAATTGTTTATGAGCTATCACTTTGCATTTCTTGTCCTGATAAAGATTCTGAACCGTATAGACATCTTTGCTTTATTTTATTTGAAACCATTTGAGCTCCTTGAGCCTAAAACTTAAGTAACTTTCAGATTTTAGATAGGCCTACACGTTGGGCATTATGGAAATTATAACCAGTACATGGAGCAACCCCAAATGTTTAAATATTTACGTTAAGTGTGCTTAATGTAAAAAATGATATAGCTTCATGTTGGTTTAGATCACTTTATTGCCAAACAAGTTGCTACTTATTTATGAGAACAAAACATCTGATTTTCAAGGAACCTTGAATTTTAAATGCTGAAATAAGGGATTGTAGACCCATAGCTCTCCTTGGATATTAAAAAGAAAAAATCCAAACCAAGAATTTACAAAAGTAAATTTATAATCATCCCTCTCCCAGTTTATCTTCTTACTCCACCTCAGTTACCAGCTCTACTAAACAGTCAGTTAGACAAACCTAGAAATTGAATTAAGTTTTTTTTCTGTCACCTTTTAGGTCTAATTGATCAGTTTTTTGGTGTTGTTTTAATACATTTACTTATACCTGCAGACATGAGTGCGTGCGCGCGCGCGCACACACACACACACACCCCATCTATTGCTATCAGTTTACTCCATCCTCACCACCACTTCCCATATTGAAGCTACTATCATTGCCTAACTTATTATTTACAAAGGTAATCCTTAATTTGGTCTCCCATCATCCACTTTTGATCTTTTCCAAGTGATTCTTTACCTTTAAAGACATAATGATCATGTACACGGAAAAACACCCCCCTAAACAATGATATCCCATGCTATTTCCTCTGTCTGGAATCAATATCCCTCTCTCCTTCGTTAATAGCTGCTTAAGATAGGAGACAATACAGCTACAAGGTGCTGCAGGTTATTCTGGTATTTGACTATCTAAGCTTAAATCTATGATCTAAACCAAATTAGTTACATTATATTTATTTAACTTTTTTTCCCCTCTCAACACTTACTGAGCTTACAATTTTATATTTTTGTTTTATTTAATAAAATAAAATATTATTTTATATTAATCTCTACTACTGAACTGCAAATTCCAGGAAGACAAACACTATTTTAAGTGTTCTATTTATAAAAATTTGTCTCACATGTAGAAGGAATTTTTTTAAAATTTTTGTTGGAGTATAGTTGCTTTGAAATGTGTTAGTTTCTGCCGTACAGCAAAGTGAATCAGCTATACATATACATATATCCCCTCTTTTTTGGATTTCCTTCCCATTTAGGTCACCACAGAGCACTGAGTAGAGTTCCCTGTGCTATACTGTAGGTTCTCATTAATTATCTGTTTTAAACAGAGTAGTGTATATATGTCAATCCCAATCTCTCAATTAATAGATGAAATAAAATGTTATGAAAATAATTTAATAAGGATTTTTACTAGCAACAGATCCTTGGTCCCAGCTATTTATATTGGTAATCCAAGGCATGTTAAGCAATAAAGTAGAAATCCTGTATATAACTGGATCTGGGTTTTTCATATGTGTGGAGGGCAATGGAATACATTTTCAATGGTATTTTTTTTATTATCAGTTACGAATTAGACCTTTAAGGAAAAAAAAGTTTCTAAAAACATAATCCTTGAAAATGGTTTAGTTTAAACCCATAACTTCAGAGGGTTTCTATTTAGTCCAATATCCCTTTTAAATGCCAGACTGCCAGGCTTCCTTCCTGAAGAAGTTCAGTGCCCATAATAGCATAAAAATACTTATAAATACTTTCAAATTGTCTAAAATATAATTTTACATAAATGGTAAGAATTAATTTGGGAAATCAAAAATTGTTTGTAATTAAATTGTAAATTATAGTATTATATCAAATACATTTTATGTTTTCGGCCTATAATAAGAAAGATACAGGTTGCTGTACCTCACAAAGTTAAAAAAATCCATATAAATTAAGTTGAAGCTTGAGAGGGTAGCTCTGTTCAAAATCAGTGTTGATTTAAAAATCAATGGAAGTTTAAACAAACATGCTTTGTTTTATCAATGTAACATGCATAACAGTAGGACAGGGTAAAGAAGACAAAAAAAAAAAAAAAGGAACCGCCAGCCTATGTGTGTAGATGAAGAGGTATACACATAAACACAGATCCGTCTGACCACCAGTCAGGTGTTTCAGACTTACTTGGCTAAGACCGATTCTTCCAAACCTATATTCATGCTAGGAAATATTACTTTAAATTATTTCTTATTCTATAAATGTAATACAACTGACTATTCGTTGTACAAAATTATCAATTTCATTATTGTTTATGATATACATCCTCAGCTCAATGAGCATTGATAAGTTGGTAAAAGGAAAGGTTTCCTCTGACTATTAAATAAAATTATGTGCGTTTTTGGAAGTAACATTGTTTGTCTACTCTGCTTTTTAATCAGTTACTTTTAGTTTCAAGACAATATTTAAAGCAAACATTCTTTACAAATTAAATATACCTGAATATGCAATTAAAATTATTTCCTATGTTTAATTAGGATGTTAAGGCCCCAGCAATATTTCTAATGCCAAAAAAAACTGTGTTCCTTACTACAGCCACTTCTATCTACCTTCAAAATCAAGTAATATTTGTTATTCTAATGTGTGTGTGTATATATGTATGTGTGTGTGTATATGTATTTTTTCTTCATATAGATATGAAGACTAGTTTAAACAGCTACAGATAGGTCAAACTCTCCAGGCCTATGTTCCAAGAGGTCATGCCAGTTATTAGTTGTATTTTTGTCAACGACTCTAAGGTATCTGAGATTTTACCCTACTTGCAGACTAATATGTAAGACCATATAAGGCAAAAACACTCCCTGTGTGTCTTCTCAACTCTCAAAACTTACTTCAGTTATGAACTTATCACCAAATCTGTGGGGGGTTCCCCACACCAAGCAATTCTGGGACAGCAGCTTGGTGTCCTACAGTTCAACTCAATTCTGACACGGTCTACCTGGAGTTAGCGTCATATCCTACAGGTTAAGGGCTCAGTCCCACAAGACTATCCCCACCCCCTTCACATGTCAATTGCCAGTCCAGGCTGTCACCTGTGCTTCTGATCAATCGGCTGTAAATCAGAAGTTCCATGATCCCCTCCTCTGGGTCAATTAATTCGCTAGAGAGGCTCACAGATTTCAGGAAAATAGTGTACTGACTAGATTACTGGTTATTATAAGAAGGTTTAAATCAGGAACAGCCAGATGAGAGATGCATAGGGTAAGATATATGTGAGAAGGGGCACAGAGCTTCCATGCTCTCTCTGGGTGCACCACTCTCCCCACGTCTGCATATGTTCACCAACTTAGAAGCTCTCCAGATCTGTCCTTTTGGGTTTTTGTAGAGGCTTTATTATGTAGGCATGATTGAATAAATAATGAAACATTGGTAAATGAGCCTTCAGCTACTCTCCTTTCCCTGAAGGTGCAGGGGTGGTACTGAAAGATCCAATCCTCTAATCACATGATTGGTTCCCATGGCAACCAGCCTCCATCCTTAGGGGCTTTCCAAAAGTCACCTTATTAACAAAATCAGGTGTGGTTGAAAAGTGGACTCCTTATAAATAACAAAAGACATTTTATTGCTCTTACCACTTAGGAAATTCCAAGGGTTTTAGGAGATCTGTGCCAGGAATGGGGATAAAAACCAAATAAATACATATTTCACTATATTTTTTTAATTTAATTTTTATTTTATATCAGAGTATAGTTATTTACAATGTTGTGTTAGTTTCTACTGTACAGCAAAGTGATTCAGTTATACATGTACTTATACCCATTCTTTTCAGATTCTTTTCCCATATAGGTTATTACAGAATATTGAGTAGAATTCCCTGTGCTGTACAGTAGGTCCTTGTTGATTATCTATTTTATATATAATAGTGTGTATATGTTACTCCCAAACTCCTAATTTATCTCTCCCCCGCATCTTCCCTCTTTGGTAACCATAAGTTTGTTTTTGAAGTCTGTGAGTCTGTTTCTGTTCTGTAAATAAGTTCATTTGTATCATTTTTTTAGATTCCACATATACGTGATAACATATGATATTTGTCTTTCTCTGTCTGACTTACTTCACTTAGTATGATAATCTCTAGGTCCATCCATGTTGCTGCATATGCCATTATTTCATTCTTTTTTATGGCTGAGTAATATTCCATTGTATATATGTACCACATCTTCTTTATCCATTCCTCTGTCAATGGACATTTAGGTTGCTTCTTGGCTATTGTAAACAGTGCTGCAATGAACATTGGGGTGCATGTATCTTTTCAAATTATGGGTTTTTCTTGATATATGCCCAGGAGTGGGATTTTTAGATCATATGGTAGTGCTGGGAATACTGGACAGCTACATGTAAAAGAATAAGGACCTACTGTATAGCACAGGGAACTCTGTTCAATATTATGTAACAACCTAAATGGGAAAAGAATTTGAAAAAGAATAGATACACATATATGTATAACTGAATCACTTTGCTGTACACCTGAAATTAACACAGCATTGTTAATCAACTATACTCCAATATAAAATAAAAAGATAAAAAAAGAACATTCTCTAACACCATACACAAATACATAATTCGTACTATAAATTATAGTACCACAGACAGTCACAGTTTCATACATGCTGACAGATGACAGGAGACTCCTCAGTCAGAGATAGGGGACTAGATTACCTGGGGCCCCACAGCAGGCATGAACTTCCTCTTTGCATTGGTTCTTTTTCCTCTAAAAACCGTGGGGATGATGCAGACAGGCCCAGGTGAACGCTGTGTGGTAAAATCCCTAAGGGTATCATATAGTTTGAGCATTGAGCAACTCCAATATTTAATGATAATCTTATTCTGCAAGAGAGGGTCAGAAAACTTTGGCAGCGTTAAAAGAAAGCCTAGATGGTGTTGTGTTTTAAAAGCCAAGAAGAGGATGTTTAGTTCTGTGGAAGTATCTGATGAGTTCTTTCAAAATGTTCATTGAACAGACCATAAAGGAGTGCACTGGTGAACTTGGGAGTTTTTCAGTGGAGTTATGGGAATAGAGACTATATTAGGATATACAGTATATAAGTGGGGTGTGGAAAAGTACATAACATGATTTTACAAACTTTTTTCTTTATAAAAAAATGTAGAGCGGACAATATATTTTGAGCATGTTTAAAATAATCTAGTTGACCAGAGAGCAGATAGCAGAAGCAAGAGGAACTACAATCCTGCAGCCTGTGGAAAGAAAACCACATTCACAGAAAGACAGACAAAATGAAAAGGCAGAGGGCCATGTACCAGATGAAGGAACAAGATAAAACCCCTGAAAAACAACTAAATGAAGTGGAGATAGGCAACCTTCCAGAAAAAGAATTCAGAGTAAGGATAGTGAAGATGATCCAGGACCTCGGAAAAAGAATGGAGGCAAAGATCAAGAAGATGCAAGAAATGTTTAACAAAGACCTAGAAGAATTAAAGAACAAACAAACAGAGATGAACAATACAATAACTGAAATGAAAAATACACTAGAAGGAATCAATAACAGAATAACTGAGGCAGAAGAACGCATAAGTGACCTGGAAGACAGAGGTGGAATTCACTGCCGTGGAACAGAATAAAGAAAAAAGAATGAAAAGAAATGAAGACAACCTGAGATACCTCTGGGACAACATTAAACGCACCACATTCGCATGATAGCTGTCACAGAAGGAGAAGAGAGAGAGAAAGAACCTGAGAAAATATTTGAAGAGATTAGAGTTGAAACTTCCCTAACATGGGAAAAGAAATAGCCACCCAAGTCCAGGAAGTGCAGAGATATCCACCCAGGCAGAATAAACCCAAGGAGAAACACGCAGAGACACATACTAATCAAATTGAAAAAAAATTAAGCACAAAGAAAAATTATTACAAGCAACAAGGGGGAAATGACAAATAACATACAAGGGAACTCCCATAAGGTTAACAGCTGATTTCTCAGCAGAAACTTTTTAAGCCAGAAGGGAGGCAGACAATATATTTAAAGTGATGAAAAGAAAGAACCTACAACCAAGATTACTCTACCTGCCAAGGATCACATTCAGATTTGACAGAGAAATCAAAAGCTTTACAGACAAGCAAAAGCTAAGAGAATTCAGCACCAACAAACCAGCTCTACAACAAATGCTAAAGGAAATTCTCTACATGGGAAACATAAGAGAAGAAAAGGACCTACAAAAACAAACCCAAAACAATTAAGAAAATGGTAATAGAAACATGCATATTGATAATTACCTTAAATGTGAATGGACAAAATGCTCCAACCAAAAGACACAGGCTCACTGCATGGGTACAAAAACAAAACCCATATATATGCTGTCTACAGGAGACCCACTTCAGACCTAGGGACACATACAGACTGAAAGTGAGGGGATGGAAAAAGATATTCCATGCAAATGGAAATCAAAAGAAAGCTGGAGTAGCAATACTCATATCAGATAAAATAGACTTTATAAGAAAGAATGTTACAGGAGTCAAGGAAGAACACTACATAATGATCAAGGAATCAATCCAAAAAGAAGGTATAACAATTATAAATATATATGCACCCAACATAGGAGCACCTCAATACATAAGGCAACTGCTAACAGCTATAAAACAGGAAATCGACAGTAACAAAATAATAGTGGGGGACTTTAACACCTCACTTATACCCATGGACAGATCATCCAAAATGCAAATAAATAAGGAAACAGAAGCTTTAAATGACACAATAGACCAGATAGATTTATTTGATATTTATAGGACATTCCATCCAAAAACAGCAGATTACACTTTCTTCTCAAGTGTGCACAGAACATTCTCCAGGATAGATCACATCTTGGGTCACAAATCAAGCCTCGGTAAATTTAAGAAAATTGAAATCATATCAAGCATCTTTTCCAAGCACAAGACTATGAGATTAGAAATCAATTATAGGGGAAAAAACGTAAAAAACACAAACACATGGAGGCTAAACGGTACATTACTAAATAACCACGGGATCACTGAAGAAATCAAAGAGGAAATCAAAAAATACCGAGAGACAAATGACAACGAAAACACAATGATCCAAAGCCTATGGGATGCAGCAAAAGCAGTTCTAAGAGGGAAGTTGATAGCAATACAATCCTACCTCAAGAAACAAGAAAAATCTCAAATAAACAATCTACCCTTACACCTAAACGAACTAGAGAAAGAAGAACAAACAAAACCCAAAGTTAGTAGAAGGAAAGAAATCAGAAAGATCAGAGCAGAAATAAATGAAATAGAAACAAAGAAAACAATAGAAAAGATCAATAAAACTAAAAGCTGGTTCTTGAGAAGATAAACAAAATTGATAAACCTTTAGCCAGACTCATCAAGAAAAAGAGAGAGAGGACTCAAATCAATAAAATTAGAAATGAAAAAGGAGAAGTTACACAGATACCGCAGAAGTACAAAGGATCATAAGACACTACCACAAACAACTCTGTGCCAATAAAATGGACAATCTGGAAAAAATGGACAAATTCTTAGAAAGGTATAACCTTCCAAGACTGAAACAGGAAAAAATAGAAAATATGAACAGACCAGTCACAAGTAATGAAATTGAAACTGTGATTAAAATTCTTCCAGCAAACAAAAGTCTACGACCAGATGGCTTCACAGGTGAATTCTATGAAACATTTAGAGAAGAGCTAACATCCATCCTTCTCAACCTCTTCCAAAAAATTGCAGAGGAAGGAACAGTCCCAAACTCATTCTACGAGGCCACCATCACACTGATAGCAAAACCAGACAAAGATACTACAAAAAAAGAAAATTACAGACCAATATCACTGATGAATATAGATGCAAAAATCCTCAACAAAATACTAGCAAACAGAATCCAACAACACATTAAAAGGATCATACACCATGATCAAGTGGGATTTATCCCAGAGTTGCAAGGATTCTTCAGGATACGTAAACCAATCAGCATGATACACCATTTTAACAAATTGAATAAAAACCATATGATCATCTCAATAGAAGCAGAAAAGGCTTTTGACAAAATTCAACACCATTTATGATAAAAACTCTACAGAAATTGGGCATAGAGGGAACCTACCTCTATATAATAAAGGCCATATACGACACACCCACAGCAAACATCATTCTTAACGGTGAAAAACTGAAAGCATTTCCTCTAAGATCAGGAATAAGACAAGGATGTCCACTCTCACCGTTACTATTCAACATAGTTTTGGAAGTCTTAGCCACAGCAATCAGAGAAGAAAAAGAAATAAAAGGAATACAAATTGGAAAAGAAGATGTAAAACTGTCACTGTTTGCAAATGACATGATACTATACATAGAGAATCCTAAAGATGCCACCAGAAAACTACTAGAGCTAATCAATGAATTTGGTAAAGTTGCAGGGTACAAAATTAATGCACAGAAAGCTCTTGCATTCCTATACACTAACAACAAAAGGTCAGAAAGAGAAATTAAGGAAACAATCCCATTCACCATTGCAACAAAAAATAAAATACCTTGGAATAAACCTACCTAAGGAGGTAAAGACCTGTACTCAGAAAACGGTAAGACACTGATGAAAGAAATCAAAGATGACACAGACAGATGGAAAGATATACCATGTTGTTGGATTGGAAGACTCAATATTGTGAAAATGATTATACTACCCAAAGCAATCTACAGATTCAGTGCAATCCCTACCAATTTACTAATGGCATTTTTTACAGAACTAGAACAAAAAAATGTTGAAATTTGTATGGAGACACAAAAGACCCTGAATAGCCCAAACAATCTTGAGGGAAAAAAACAGAGCTGGAGGAATCAGACTCCCTGACTTCAGACTATACTACAAAGCTACAGTAATCAAGACAATATGGTGCTGGCACAAAAACAGAAACATAGATCAATGGAACAAGATAGGAAGCCCAGAGATAAACCCACGCACCTATGGTCAACTAATCTATGACAAAGGAGGCAAGGATATACAATGGAGAAAAAACAGTCTCTTCAGTAAGTGGTGCTTGGAAAACTGGACAGCTACATGTAAAAGAATGAAATTAGAACACTTCCTTACACCATATTCAAAACTAAACTCCAAATGGATTAAAGACCTAAATGTAAGACCAGACACTATAAAACTCTTAGAGGAAAACATAGGAAGAACACTGTTTGACATAAATCACAGCAAGATCTTTTTTGATCTACCTCCTAGAGTAGTGGAAATAAAAACGAAAATAAACAAATGGGACCTAATGAAACTTAAAAGCTTTTACACAGCAAAGGAAACTATAAACAAGATGAAAAGACAGTCCTCAGAGTGGGAGAAAATATTTGCAAACAAATCAACGGACAAAGGATTAACCTCCAAAATATATAAATAGCTCATGCAGCTCAATATTAAAAAAACAACCCAATCCAAAAATGGGCAGAAGACCTAAATAGACACTTCTCCAAAGGTGACATACAGATGGCCAAGAGGCACATGAAAAGCTGCTCAACATCACTAATTATTAGAGAAATGCAAATCGAAACTACAATGAGGTATCGCCTCATGCTGGTTAGAATGGGCATCATCAGAAAATCTACAAACAACAAATGCTGGGGAGAGTATGGAGAAAAGGGAACCCTCTTGCACTATTGGTGGGAATTTCAATTTGTACAGCCACTATAGCGAAAAGTATGGAGGTTTCTTAAAAAACTAGAAACAGAATTACCATATGACCCAGCAATCCCACTACTGGGCATATACCCAGCAAAAACCGTAATTCAAAAAGACACATGCACCCCAATGTTCATTGCAGCACTGTTTACAATAGCCAGGTCATGGAAGCGACCTAAATGCCCATCAACAGACGGATGGATAAAGAAGATGTGGTACATATATACAATGGAATATTACTCAGCCATAAAAAGGAACGAAATTGAGTCATTTGTAGAGACGTGGATGGACCTAGAGACTGTCATACAGAGTGAAGTAAGTCAGAAATAGTAAAGCAAATATCATATATTAACTCATATATGTAGAATCTAGAAAAACGGTACAGATGAACTGATTTGCAGGGCAGAAATAAAGACACAGATGTAGAGAACAAACATATGGACACCAAGGGGGAAGTGGGGGGTGGGGGGGGGGTGGGATGAGTTGGGAGATTGGGATTGACATGTATACACTAATATGTATAAAATAGATAACTAATAAGAACCTGCTGTATAGAAAAAATAATAAAATAAAGTTTAAAAATAAAATTCAATAATCTGGTTGACAGAGTGTCGATGATTATGTGAGAGAGAAATGGGCTATTGATTGCACTGAGGTTAAAGACTTCAGATTGGGTTATAGACCCAGTGCTGTGTTGTCCAATGAAATTAAAGGCCAAATAGGTTTTTTTAATTTCATACAATCTGGAAGCAGAAGATGTGTAACTTAATTATTTTGGACAAGGAGCAAATATAGTTGGTAATAATGCCCAAGAAATCATGGGAATGGGCGACTTGTGTGAATAGAAGAACAACTTATTAGAGATGAAACCAAGGAATTGAAAGTGTAGAAAATTGAAAGAATCATGTATCTGTACATTAAAATGTCTCAAGGTTGTGACAGGATGTGCAATGGAAAGGAAGACTGTTGAGTAAGTGTCAAATCTGTTAAAAAATGAACTGGAGCAAACTGCATTTTGCTAGGTGATAGAAACGAGACAAGGAAAAAGGGTGGTATTGTCAATAAGCGGTAATTTTTTATTGTGTAATATATGTTCACACTAGTAACTATACACTTATACACTCAATATACATAAAAATTGAATTATAAGTTAGTATTGGATATCTTAACATATACTATATACAATATAAAATTTTCCAAGTCAGTAGTGTCTTTATTAAATGATAGTTTATAATTTTCACATTCTAATAACTTAATAGAGAATATTCATCATAAAAATATGAAAACCAGCCTTCAATAATTTTCTAAATATTATTTACTACTGTAGATATAGTCAGTATTTTTAATCAGTTATAACACATCTCTAGTACAGTTAAAAAATAACATGCCAGAAGAAAATCCATCATTGACATTCTACTTTTGACCATAGTATAATACAACAATTTATTTCTACATCTAGTTTCTTACTTTGCCTGAAATATGTTTAGTTCAAAAATTGTAGATAAACTAGATAGGAAATGAACTTGTCTCCTTTTTATGCTAATTAATTCTTTTTTTAATGTGATCTTTATTGTTCAAAAATTAATCTGCCTATGACTCATCTATTTCTGGAATATTTTCAAGAAATGCAGACTAAAGATTTTTCTACTATTTATTTTCTCCTTCCATTATTTTTCCCTAACATACCATTGTGGTCTTACTGCAAGGCACTGCCTTAGAGACTCAATGAGCTGAAGCCTTTTAGATTTTTCCTGTTCAGTCTTCACCAAAATTATTTACATTGAGTATACTTAGGAAATAGAATCCTTTCATTCTCACACTTAAATGATCAGAAATTTAACTATTGTTTCTCAGTATAGTATGTGACTGTAGTGCTTAAAAATGTTTTTGTTGTTGTATAGGATGACTCCATGCAACAAACTACTTAGCCAATGATGACTATTAAAAATTTTTTTTAAATGCACTCTGCTTAATACTGAAGGGAAAAGTGCACTTTGAATGTGTTAATATATAGAGAGAGAACTTCAAGTGAAAAATTTCTTTCAGGGTATGCTGATTATGTGCGATTTTCCAGTCATGTATTAAAATTTCAATTTAAGCTTCAGACATTGAGGAAATCTGTTATGTTACTACCCAGACTTTACAAACTGGGAAAATAAAGATTAGAAAATGTACATTAATTGCCCAGGTATATACTATCAGTAAATCACAAAGTCAAAATAAAATTGTTTGATCTTGATTCCTATTATGTTAAATATTAATAATAAATATCTTTACCCATTTATATGTGCCAAGCACAGTCCTATCACTTTCTACGTGTATCTCACCATTCATTACAAAACAATGTAGGAGGTAGTCATTATTGTTATCCCAGTTAAAAATGAGAAGGGAGGTTAAAAGTGACTGTCTCAAGGTCACTGCCAGTAAGGACTTGAAGTCAGGAAGCCTAATCCTGAGTGCTTGCTCTTAATTACTGTGGTCTTCTGTCTCTTTCTACCTATGTTTGTTGCCTTTCCACTGCCTTCCCAGACCCTTATGTATGACAGTTGCTCACTTCCCTACATCTCTAATGTCTTCCAAAAACTTCTGTGAACCTTGCAATTTCCTGGAAACTCCATCAGGATCCATGTTTGGTGAAGCACATGACCTCTTTTCTTTAGGCTAGTCCTAGTCTTGGAACATTTTTAAAGTAAGGCATTTTAAGCTGGCACTTTGCACCAGCTGAAAGTTTTTCTGCAGCTCCTTTACTTTGTAACAAAACCAATATTAAACAATTAGTTTATTCCATCCAATTCCACCTCCCCCACGTCTGTGTGCTTTTCAGAGGACAAAGCAGGGACTGAGACACTTGGTAACAGCAAGGTGATCCATTTTATCACTGCTTTGGGGTCAGAAATCATTGGCACTGCAGAAATGTATCTTCCTTACCTCATTTCAAGATGGTTTAATGGGAAGATATCTCTGTGTTCTTTAGTGATAATATTACAAATATTGAAATTTGGGGCAGAATTTTTGAACACTAATTTTTGTCTTTTTTCCCTCTTCTTTTGATTTTCATCTTTTGCATAGCCTGGTTCAAGTTGAGGCCTGGATATTCTGCAGCCTTTTCTTGTTTTTTCTGTTAGTTTATATATATATATAAACTACAGGGAACCAACCTAAGAATATTGCCATGGAAAGGTGTCAAGACCCAGAGACTCAGAAAACTGCTGAAATCTATTATTTTATATGGTGACTGCCATATACTTTTCACTGCTGGAAGATGTTTTTTGTATTTATAGCCATCAACTAGGTCTTCCATACCCCTCTCAGATGCTCTTCTCTGCCTTTGGTATCAGAGAAGAAGCCATATGGGTTCCCTCTGCCTTGTTATGCCTAGATAACGTAGGTTGTTATTCTTACTTTTAGCTTGCGCTAAGGAATGTATCATTCTAGGTTCTCTCTCTGTCTCTTTCTTTCTGTCTTCTCTGCCTCCGTCTTTGGTTCACTTTAAGTCTCTCATGTATATACATACACACACACACACACACACACACATACACACACACACCCACCCCAGGTTGTCCTGGATGGTTGGCTTCCCTTTCAGGGGCCTTCCCTGATACCTAAATAGCTTGTCTGCTCTGTAATTCCCTTTCTCCAGCCTACTTTCCTTAAGTTTGTAAACATTAATCTAGTCTCTGAAATCCAGACAGAAACTTCATGGTAATTCTCACAATGTTCCTTTCTTATAACTAGCTCAATGATATAAAAATTAAAATCTAATAATTGCCAATAATTTTTCTTGTCTGCCACTATGACACTTCCCTATAAATAATGTCAGAACTCATGGCTTGGAGCTCAAATGAGGGAAATCAGTAAATTTATGTAAAGTTCTGAAAAATCTACACCACAAATAATACTTCTCATATCATATGTCACAGTCCCATTCCTTTTGAGAATACTATGCCATGGCATTGTTTTATTAAAAAGTTCAATGTCAAATCCCACTTATGTAATTAGCATAAACATAGAGCAGTAGAGGGTAAGTCTGGCTAAAATGTTAAAGAATTTAATATCTTACAATAGTTTAAATACGTTATAATACTTTAAAGCTGTGACAAACATGAACAGCAGATGAATATGAAAATGAATGCAAACTTCAGTCAGAGTAGAGCATCTAGTTATATCTAATTGGGGAGAGTGTTGCAGAGTTACATCTACCCAAGTCAATTGATTAAAAGAGAAAATATCCATCTGTGTCACATGTAGGTGCACCTCAGAAGGATGTAGCTCTGAGGTCCAAAAGCAACATCCAGATGCTTCAAAGTTTGAAAAAACAAAACAAATGTCGGCTATAAGTGAGATAATCCAGTCTGAAGCATTGCAGTTCATCGAATTTTTTTGTAATCATTTTCAATATTCGAGTCCTTAAAAAGACAGTGAAGTTCCAAAATATTCATTAGATATTCAAAATGATTTTCTTGTAATAAGTATTACTCAACAAGTACATGGAACATTTATTTTTCAATTGCACTTGTTAGAGGACACCACTTCAACCAACTGGCTAAAAGAAGAAAGGGAAATTATTTGCTCACATAATGGAAAAGTTTAGAAGTAAGGAAGACTACAAACAAGGCTTTATTCAGCCATTCAGTGATGTCAGCAATTTCCATAAGGCAGGAGTAAGGTTTTCTTTCACTAAACATTCATTAGAGAGATAGGTTACTCTTTGCACACATAATCCGGACCTTTACTGTGGACAGGAGAATTCTGTTCACTAAAGATATTAGTTGGATATGTAGTTGAGAGGTGAACCAATCACTGTGGAAATGGGATGAGATAACATCATTTCTTTAGACCAATCAGAAGTCTACCCTTAACGCTGAGGACGCTGTCATTCCCACCTGTGTTTGCAGCATAATCAGGCAGTAGAGGAATGAATTTTCAGATAGCAAAAATAGCCATTGAAGATGGTACAAAAAAATCCTGGCAACTCCTACTAATTAAAAAAATGTAATTTAGGGGTTTCATTATAATTTGGATTGATAGCGAGGTTTCTTGTTACGCGAGTATTAACAATTTTTGAGAGTTACTTGTCGTCTTTGTCCTTTCTGATTTTATTCTTTGCTTTCTCAGTAAATATGCATGGGTAGCATTTAGTCATTTGGTAGAAGTAATAAGATTGCTGAATAGCTATAGAACCTTTGCTAAGCAGGTCTATGAGTGCCAGATATTGATCTAGCAATGTATTGGCTCAAATCCATTTTAATTTGCTTTTCCACTTTTATCTTCCTTTGGGGGACTACATTTCTGCCTAGTATGCTAGAAAATAAACTCATTTTTAATTATAGTGCTTGTATTTCTCCATAGCTAGCAAGGGCAGCACTGACATTGAATTTTACTATATAAAATAATGACAGTAAAGACAATTAATATGATTAGATTTTTTATACATGAGATATACACTTATCTCAGGGGAGATTAAAAATGGCTATATTCTACAGTCTAGAACACAGCAATTCAAGATAGTCTTGGGTATCTATTTTGTATTATAGCACATGCAATGTTACATAGATGCATTGCAGGTGATGAGTTTTGGAGTAAGAAAAAAATGACGTATAATTATGGCACATGAATCTATACTGTTTAAATTGAAAAAATCTTAGGCAATAGGCAAAGTTCAGAACAATTTTTTTATTTCAAAGTTATTTTTAAGTTAAAAATAAAACTCACTATCCATCAACATATTAACTGTGGTTGAGAGTAATGAAAAATTTGAGATTCATCAAATTTTAAGAGTTGCCTCTGGATACTCCTATAATGTATTGAACAACAAGTATTGGAATTTTAAGGCTATTGGAGAGAAAATGGAAGCTCTTACTGACTTATACCAGACTCATTACTAGCTTAGCCACGTCCATGTAATCTCTTAGAAACTGCAGTCAATATACAGCAAATATTTCCCAAGATAGAATGTTTAGCAGTCAGCAGATTGTCACCAGTGTTAAGAGACAAAAATGAGACAGGGTTAGTTTTAATTTCTTCCAGCAGTATAATAGTGTTTACCTTGACCAAAAAAATAAAGTCAGATCAGTCTATTAATTAATATGCTCTATAAATTATTATTTCCATAATATTTCAGAATGCACAGTATTATGCTGAATATAAGAAACATTGTTAACTTTGAACATGACAGATTACTTAGAGTTTACAATAATAAAAAATAAGAAAAATATTTACATTTAGTCATTAATTGAGTCATTTGACTACTGTCAAATAACAAAAGTATTTTGTAAAATGTTATTAATTGAAAAATAATTTAAATATGTTAAATGAAGGTAGGTGATTCTGTTGAACCAAAAACTTTTAACAAGGATCATAGTCATGTTTTACCTATTGTGCATTGTTTAAAAAGTATTGTTTTAATATTTTTTACAGTTTTTTTGGTTGCTTAAGGGAGAAGGTAAAGCTGATCTAGGTTACTCCATCAAAGCCTCCACCAAGCCCACAAAAAGTGTGTTTGGTTTACTCACCAAAGCTGTCAATGAACTGTTAATCAGAGCCACACCTTAAAATATGTTGTTAAAAAGAAAACCATTTCTACCACAGGAAAAATAAAATATAGTAAATCTTTTCTAGCTAATTCAAACCCTAAGATAACGTGAACTACTTTCTTCAACATTACTAACTTATGACAAAACTATTTCATCAGAAAAGTGGGGCTAGAAGCTAGCTTCCAAGAGTAAGAGATGTGAGTGAAAAAGTAAACTCTGAAAATTATTTTTTAAAAATATTGGAAATATTCCCAGTTCAATGTGTATTTCTGTATATATGTATCTAATCAGTATTCTTAATGTCAGCTTAGTGTTCTTTTTGGATATAAAATAACAATTAACTAGTACCAGGTGGACACATAAGTTTTTGCCATATTCAAAAAAACATTGCCATAAACATCCCATTTTGTGTAAGTGTATTTGCAGGATAAATTCCTAAAAGTCAAATTATTCATAGAATTAGACACATACATATTATCACAGTTGTCAAATCTACCAAAAAGTTATTCCAGTTTCTAATCCCATTAATGGTTATGTAGAAATACCAATTTCTCTTATAATTTTATTTATTTTTAAGGAATTCAAGAAAGATTAGCATAGCCTTTTAATGTTGAAACAATATTTTATATTTTAAATTATCTGGAAGCATGAAATTAAATTCAGATTGTGTGACTAAAGTTAATATAAAGCATTTAGCAAATATTTCATTTATTTAGTTATTTAAGTTTGAAAGTCTAAAGCAAATTATGATATTTAAAAACACGTTATTCCAACAAAATTTTTGGAAAACTATACAACCTTTTTTGGCTTAAAGTGTAATGAATAATGTTGGAATAAATTATCAGTCTGAAAATATTACTAATGTCCACTTTTACATTTGTTCAAAACTACTATATAAATCCATACTTCAATGGCAGATTTCTTCAAATTAGCTCCTTGAAAAAATAATGTGCTGTATTATTATGATACATATTCTGTGTACGCCTGCGAGATGGAATGGTTTCCCTTTTCAGGAGAGTGCAGGCTAATCTGATGTCAGGGCATCCAGTGAATTCAGGTCAGTGAAATGTAGGCTATTCTGCTTGATGTCTTTACTTGTGAAGCTGATGATATACAGACTTCTAAATCGATAAGGACATGTGATATATGGAGTATGCATATTGGGGCCCTGGTGCATGATTTTCCCCCGGTTCAATTAAATAAAAACACAATTTCTTCTTGTATTTCTAAGAAATTCTGGTATTCACAACGTTGGTAGCAAGTATGAACAAATTGATTTGCAATGGTTTCTCTCCTCACCTCCTCACAAACACATGAGCACTGGCACGTGTGTGCGCATGTGCACATGCGCACACACACACACACACACACACACACTCGTGAGGTAGAGAAAGAAAATTACTTAGTTTTACTCTTTATTATTGTATTGACCTGACAAGTGTGGTCATGGTTTCTCTATTAGAATTTATATTCTTAAGAACAAAAGTAACATATTCTTGAAGTTACCATAGTCCAAGAAATAAATGCTTTTACCCAGATGTTTTTCAAATATATGTGTTCAATTAAAGTCTGTTAGGGAGCCGGTGGGTGTTTGCTAAATCCCTTGGCCATCATGTCAGCCAAGATTTGCTTTCAATTCCTGAGGCTCCCTGCTGCTTCAGAAGATCTGGAACACCACGCTACCTGTGACATTACTTCTCTACCGGCACGCTGAAATTTCACTATTGTAGGATCAAGATCATTTTATCACCTGTGTTTTGCATTAGGGCAATTTCAACTACCAAAAAGGCTTCTTGGTCCCTCATTCAAATTGAATTGAGCTGAATTCACCTCATTGTTCAACAGATTTGTGCAATCATTGAAACCCAGATTAAGAACCAATCTAGTCCCTGTTATTTATGATTAGGCAAAACAAACACACTTGAATACTGAAAAGGCAGAAATATTCTTGTGGGTATTACATTCAGTATTATATTCAGTGTTATATTAAGCTTTAGGTTTTTGTATAGCAAATAAAGGTATATTGGCTCCTATTTCTAGTCATCTTCTAATATATAACCTAAACTTCCCTGTACCTGATATCCAGATGAGAATACATAATATATTATGTCTAATATCTTTTATTTATAGAGATTTATATAACTAAGCCTCTGGATACAGGTGTAAGTAAACTTTTTTGAAATGTACAAGATAAAATAATTGTGTGTTTTCTCTTTTTGCATTGATAATAATGCTCAAGTTCAAGAAATGATGACATAGTCTATAGTCTGGAGGATATATTATATATATATATATATATATATATATATATATATATATATATATATATATATATATATATATATAAAATGCATGGGGTGTTACCATCAATGACTCAGCTTGAGGTAGTGATAAGGAGAAAGCGTATTTACTTTGGAGAGTGTTATGGAAAGCATTCACCTCTTGCTTCCTGATGTAATTTCTATAAATTGTCAGTCCTCTGTACTGGAAGCACTCTAACACAGAAAATGGGGACTCACATTCTTTTGACTTGTTACCAGGCTCAAGCTGTGATGACTAACCCTTTTACTTCTAGATGGCCTATAGAGAAGTCCTCTGGCTGATTTCAGATATTATTTTTTTCACAGTAAGAATCTAGTAGAATAGGTGGGAAGAATATAATGAACTAAAATTCTGTTCTTTTTTTCCCCCTCTAGGTATTTTCCAACTGTGACAAGTTTTGTTATGGTTGCTGTTAAAAATAAGAGGCATGACTCCCTGCTGTAAGCCAGCAGGGGGTCAAGATATTAATGGAGACATAGTAGAAGTTTTTGGTCTCATATCACCATATCAATGAGACCTGGCCTGATCCCTTTACCCCCACTGCTACACACATACACGTCACAATTCAAATAGTTTCTTCAGTACTCTGGATCCTCTTTTTCACCATTTTATTTGTTTATTTTTCCATAGGAATTTTCATATCCTACTAGGTAATTTATTATATTATTTACTTATTTGTCCATCTATCTTATCAATCATTGCGTAGTAAAGGACAAGGTGTTTTTGTTTGTTTGTTTTGTTCACTGATGTGTTCCCAAAGCCTAGTAGAACGGTGCCTGGCTCATAGTGGTCACTTAAGAAATATTTGTCAAATGGAATAAACCATTTTGTAAATACAGAATTCCCTTTTGGATGGAAGAATCTTTGCTGTCTCCTTTCATAAGCGCTCCAAAGAAGGGACAGAGTCAAGCTCTCTCATGTCACTGGACCACAGAGAGGAGGCTATGGTGAGAAGCAACAGAATGAGGGGTTAGCCTCTAGAGCCACAGTGTATTTTGACTGCACTTACTAATTGTATGGTCTTAGGAAAGTTGCTTCACATCTCCATGCCACATTCTCTTTATCTGATATCTTAACTGACATTTTAACTCAGCTATCAGAATATAATGTTGGTAAACTATTTAGGTAAATACCTAACTCATAGGTTCTTATCTTGACAGACACGTTATTGCTTCTCCGAGAAAGCACACCATGGGAATCAACAGCAGGATAAGCCTGTAGTATCCTGGATTTTCTTACTATTATAATTATTTTTTGATTTGGAGACAATCACATGACAGCAAAATTAATCTCTGAAGAGGATAAAATTTCCCCTAAATCACATCGCAGATATTAGACTCTGAAAACTAGTATGAATTAAGTCACAGCTCATTGAACTGAAACAAAGTGTTTTCTCTTTTTCTTCTTTTTCTTTAATTTTTTTTTTCTATCTACATTCTTTCCCCAGAGAATATTGAAACTCACTTGGCAACAGAAATATTGATAGACTATGTGGTGAATTCCGAGTTTTTGAATTGTCAATTTCACTTGGGAATAGTATTATGTAAGAAATTTATATTTGGGGTGTAAACTGCAGAAATGGTTACATTTAGTTCTGACTTTTATTCATGTTTTGTAAATTTTGTAGATGTGAGCTCATGATGCAATAGTTTAATATATTCTGTGATTCATTGCACCATTGGAAAGTAAGATACTTGAGAGCCTTTAAGTGGAAACTTCCACTTTGAAAATTTTTAGGAAGCTAGTAGAAGATCTTGTAGTAGAATATTATAGATCTGAATCAGTTATATAAGGAACACCCACATGTATGGGTTGGGTGAGACATATGAAAGGGGAGATAATACAACACTTAATTAAATTTTATTTACAAAATTAAAGTGGACAGTTCATTTTATTGAGATTTATTTTTCTGTGGTAACAGAATATTCAGGAAATTTCTCTGACTGTGGGAAATAGATTTCATTCTTAATATTGTGACAAATTATTGCCAATGGAATATTTGCTATTACATGGAACTCATTTTGTAACTTTGTCTAGTGAACTTGGATGAACAAAAGGGTGGGGGAAGGAGTGTAATTTGAGATGGAAAATAGAATATTGACTTAATGGAAGTAGTGTTATGAATGTGTTCCACAAACACTTAGAGTTTATTGACAGGAACTGTTTGGTACGGAAAGTGTGTAACTCAAATCTTATTTTTAAATACTTTAACTCTTTGAAAGGAAGTGAAGGTAGAGGTGGAGAAGAATGAGCATCTTCCTAGGCCAAGTCTGAGCATTTAGGTAAGGATTAGATTCACACTGCCAGGCAGAAGACACCTATTTTGATGTATTTTTTGTTCCTTTTATACTTTCCATTTCTCTTCTGAAATTCCCCATTTGTTCTTGTAAATCATCCGCTTTTTCCCAGTAGCTCTTTTAACATATTTAACAATGTTATTTTGAAGTCATTATCTGTTAATCTCAACTTCTATATTATCTGTCTCCTTTATTGACTTTGTTTTTTTGTTTGTTTGTTTTGCTTTGCTTTGTTTTTGTATTCTAAACGTTTTGTGTAAAACAAGATTAGAGCCTCATGTAAATAAGTTTTATCTCCAGAAAAGAGACTGCTGCTGATGGTGAGGAAACTAGTCAATCATACGGACAAGAACTTGTCATGAGATCTAGAAGCAGAATTCTAAGAAGGTCACTGATTTCCCCACCTGGTGCACATTCTCTGCTTGTTCTCCAGCCTGGAGTGTGGGTGGGGCTGTGAATAGCGCAGGGAATCACTTACTTACAAGGCAAAAGGGAAGGATTTTTGTAGATGTAATTAAGGTGGCAAAATAGTTGATTTTAAAATCATCAAAGAGGACATTATCTGGGGTGGGTCTGATTTATTGAGATGGGAGCCCTTTAAAAGGGTCAAAGATTCAACCTACAAGGTTGTGGCACTGCTGGGGACCCCTGGTTGCCGAGAGCACCCCTAGGGTCGTGGAGATGTCCGAACATATGTAACACAGCACTGGATGGATGAAATTGACAGCAGTTTGTTAATTGTATACGCTCCTCAGGAGAGGACCATACCACATCATTCAAGGTCATGCAGGTGTTGCATTCAGGAACAGAGTGAACAACCATGGGCTGTAAGAGGCAAGCTTTGTAGTGTCAAGAGGGTAATGCCCCCTGGTTCCCATGGGAGGATTTGATTGACTTGTTGGAATAATTCCATAGGGTGGCAGGGAGCTCAAGACCACTACTCAGGGATAAGCAGGAACTGCACCTGGTCTGGCAGGGGACGATTGTTTGGTTAGGGGACATTATGAAGGGAGTAGAGTGGGGAGGGGAACTTGTAGTGAGGCCATTCAAGCCCCTTCTGATTTTACCAGATGTCAAGGCAGCACATAACCTTAAACCATAATTTTAGCTCTTATATCACAGTGAGGGTGGACTTGCTTTGTGACTAGAGTTTTTTGGAATTTTAACCCCTCAAACCAGCTTACGAAAGCAACTAAACTTTGACTGGTTTCTGCTTACCCTCTTCATGGAAAATTCAGACCTCCACCTTCTGTAGGATTAGGGTTAATATTTGTGAAAGATCTCTCTATTCCTGAGGCTCATGCTTTTTTGTATTTAGTCTTAGATAAGTCTTTTTTAAGGAAATTCAAGAGTGGATCATTCTATATTATATTTCAAGTTTTACACTTTGTTAATTAAAATGGTTGTAGTATACATGGAAAAAGACACTAATAAAAATGTTTCATATAATTCTAGGTGTGTCTGAAGCAACTTAAGACACATCACCAATTTTTAATATGAAGAACTAAGTTTTCTGTAGATAATATTATTTTGAGATGTGGTAGGCAGAATAGTGTCTCCTCCCTCCTCCAAGATGTTCCCACCTTAATCCCTGGAACCTGTTAATATGTTACCTTATGTGGTAAAAGGGACTTTGCAAGTGTAAGTGAGGTTATGGACCTTGAGTTGGAGAGATTATTGGGGATTATCTGGATGTGCCCTATAGCAAGGGTCCAAAAAAGCAGAAGAGCATTCTCTGCTGAGGTCAGTGACAGAGAGACGTGCCTTTGGAATAATAAGAATTATAAACATGCAACATTTCTGGCTTTGAGACAAAGGATGAACTTGTAACAATCCAAGGAACACAGATGACTTCTAGAAGCCAAAAAAAAAAGACTAGGAAACAGATACTACTGAAGAACCTCCAGAAGGGAACATAGCCCTACCAACGCCTTGCTTTTAGCCCAGAGAGATCCAAGTTGAACTTTGACTGTAGAATTGTAAGATAATAAATTTCTGTTGTTTTAAACAACAAAGTTAGTGGTAGTTTGTTCTGGCAGCAATAGCACACTTGTACAAGAGACGATAGAAATGTTAGTTCTTTCCCTAGTAGTAAAACACTAATTATAGACCACAAAGAATATCAAATCCTGTTTATTTTTAACTGAGACAATGTTCCCATCCCTTTACAAACCCTGCCAAAGAGGAAGAAATGTGTAATGATTTGTAAAGCTTTCATGAAGCTTTCCTGGTTTGGTTTGGTTTGGTTTGGTTTTCTTGAGCTTAGGTAGTTGCTTTCTTATCTGCATTTGTGCAGTTATAACACATATCACACTTGATTTCACTGTATTTCACCAACAGACGTATAGTGTTTGTTCCTTCCCCCACGTAGTACTCAATAGCATCATATGCTATATTTAGAACTTTTAAAAATAATTTTCCTTCTATATAGACATAAATTTAGCATCAGCAGGATTCAAACATGTATGCCAATGTCGACTGAAAAAAAAATGCACAACCTAAAAGTTGCAAGTCACATTTTATTCAGGGACCTTACTGAGGACTATATCCTGGGAGACAGCCCCTCAGATAGCTCTGAGGAACTGTTCCAAAGAAGTAAGGGAGGGCTAGGATACTGAGGAGTTTTTTGGGAAAAAAAAAATGTAGTTGAAACATCAAAGATTACTGCTGATCACAAAAAAATAGACAAGTTAATGATTTTAGTGCTTTTCTATGAATGGGAGGATATAAGAGTCTGGGATCATTGAAATTATTCCTTTGATATGCATCTTAACTATGTAGGGCCAGTATCCTATTTTTTCCATCCCAAATTTCCCTCGGGGCACATTATCCGGTCGGCTGCAGTGACTGATAGCTTGATGGTGGTGCAACATTCTTAGTTTACTGAAATGGCAGGAAACATTCTTTCTTCACACTGATAAACTGCTCCAGATTACACATAACCCTCACAATCAGACATATCCATAGATCCCTGCACATAGTTCCACCCCACATGATCGCTGGAGGTGGATGAGACCAATTCCCCACATGCATGAGCTGGCTTCAGAACTTTGTCCAGAGCTTCAATTCCTGGAATTGAATGTTACTGGAAATGTGCCAGGACCCAAGGTGGGGATAAAGTGTATTCCATTAACTTGTTACCCTGAATGTCGGCATGGTTGGCACCTTTCCCGAGGCAGGCCTCCCTATCATCGCATTTACTGAAGTGTCTCTTTTCTAAGATAGAATTTTTATTTTCTTGAGGCAACACACTGTGAGAGTTCATTTTGACAGTGACTAGTTACAAGACAAAAATCTCCTCAAGCACTGTAATCTTATCTTTCACTGTTTAGCTTACCAAAATGACAGAGGTTATATTCTCGTTCCTATTTTGTAGCAACAAAAGCAATTTTGTATAAAACTACAGGAGATAACCAGAGTCCTTGGGTCTTATATACTTGTAGCCATAGGTGATCTGAACTGGGAGATGAATGTACAATTTCACAGGGATCTTTGAGCATAACAATAATAAAAAGACTGAAGTCCCTGAAAATAATAATAAACAATTAGAATTTTATAAATGCATAGCCAATTTTGATTAGGGGGTAAAGAAAGGTTATTTAGCACTACTGAGTCTTTTTTTTTTTTAACATCTCTATTGGAGTATAATTGCTTTACAATGGTGTGTTAGTTTCTGCTTTATAACAAAGTGAATCAGTTATACATATACATATGTCCCCATATCTCTTCCCTCTTGCATCTCCCTCCCTCCCACCCTCCCTATCGCACCCCTCTAGGTGGTCACAAAGCCCCGAGCTGATCTCCCTGTGCTATGCGGCTGCTTTCCACTAGCTATCTATTTTACGTTTGTCAATGTATATATGTCCTTGCCACTCTCTCACCTTGTCCCAGCTTACCCGTCCCCCTCCCCATATGCTCAAGTCCATTCTCTAGTAGGTCTGCATCTTTATTCCCGTCTTGCCCCTAGGTCCTTCATGACCTTTTTGTTGTTTGTTTTTTTAGATTTCATATATATGTGTTAGCATACAGTATTTGTTTTTCTCTTTCTGACTTACTTCACTCTGAATGACAGTCTCTAGGTCCATCCACCTCACTACAAATAACTCAGTTTCGTTCCTTTTTATGGCTGAGTAATATTCCATTGTATATATGTGCCTCATCTTCTTTATCCATTCATCTGTCATTGGACACTTAGGTTGTTTCCATGTCCTGGCTATTGTAAATAGAGCTGCAATGAACATTTTGGTACATGACTCTTTTTGAATTATGGTTTTCTCAGGGTATATGCCCAGTAGTGGGATTGCTGGGTCATATGGTAGTTCTATTTTTAGTTTTTTAAGGAACCTCCATACTGTTCTCCATAGTGGCTGTAGCAATTGACACTCCCACCAACAGTGCAAGAGGGTTCCCTTTTCTCCACACCCTCTCCAGCATTTATTGTTTCTAGATTTTTTGATGATGGCCATTCTGACCGGTGTGAGATGATACCTCATTGTCGTTTTGATTTGCATTTCTCTAATGATTAATGATGTTGAGCATTCTTTCATGTGTTCATTGGCAATCTGTATATCTTCTTTGGAGAAATGTCTATTTAGGTCTTCTGCCCATTTTTGGACTGGGTTGTTTGTTTTTTTGATATTGAGCTGGATGAGCTGCTTGTAAATTTTGGAGATTAATCCTTTGTCAGTTGCTTCATTTGCAAATATTTTCTCCCATTCTGAGGGTTGTCTTTTTGTCTTGTTTATGGTTTCCTTTGCTGTGCAAAAGCTTTTAAGTTTCATTAGGTCCCATTTGTATATTTTTGTTTTTATTTCCCTTTCTCTAGGAGGTGGGTCAAAAAGGATCTTGCCATGATTTATGTCACCCCCCCACCCCATAGAGTGTTCTGCCTATGTTTTCCTCTAAGAGTTTGATGGTGTCTGGCCTTACATTTAGGTCTTTAATCCATTTTGGATTTATTTTTGTGTATGGTATTAGGGAGTGTTCTAATTTCATTCTTTTACATGTAGCTGTCCAGTTTTCCTAGCACCACTTATTGAAGAGGCTGTCTTTTCTCCACTGTACCTTCTTGCCTCCTTTATCAAAGATAAGGTGACCATATGTGCGTGGGTTTATCTCTGGGCTTTCTATCCTGTTCCATTGATCTATATTTCTGTTTCTCTGCCAGAAACTGTCTTGTTTCTCTACCATACTGTGTTGAATACTGTAGCTTTGTAGTATAGTCTGAAGTCAGGGAGCCTGATTCCTCCAGCTCCCACTACTGAGTCTTTATTAACTCATATAAGTCAGAAAGAACTGTGAGTATTCAACATAGAGCTTGAGTTTTATACTATGTTTTATAAATGGATCTCTGGGTAGAGATGATAATGAAGAAAGATACTTTATCCTAGGGAAAACTGTCACATAAGGAAATCTGGCTACTTAAAAAAAGAGAAACAAGAAATTATACCTGATAAATTTCAAACAACAAAACCAACTAAACAAAACAAAAACAACATGAAATATCTATCTGTTTAAACATCTGTTTACCTTCTTTTTTTTTTTTTTAATCTGTCAGCCCAATGGCCACATCAAAGCATCATTTTTCAAGGACACAGATGCTGAAAAACAGAGAATTTTGTCTGAAAAAATAATTTGCAATTTTTCTTCCTTACCGCTATTAATTTTATTCTTATTTGTTATCTAATAAGAAGCTATTCATTAACATATGGTAATCATATTAAAATGGTACCAGACAAAAGTTATTTTTCAGATACGCATTTATATTAGTAGAATATTTTAATTTCCAGCATAATGGGTATTTGTGAGATAGTGCTACTGAACTCATAGCAAAGTCGTCGTAGCTGAAGGTAGAATTATATTGTAAAATCCTTATTTCTTGTTTATGTTTGGAATACTGTTTTTTCTTCTCACATCTCTTTTTTTCATGCATGACTCAACATGGGTATTTCTACCAGTAAGCATTTTTCTACAGGCCAGCCCTTCGTATCTTATCTTCATTAAAGCTCAACAATCTCCAGGCTACCCACCTCTCCCAGGGGTACTGAAGGAGTCTTTTCATCCACAGGCCACACACTGGGTATCAGCAGTGTTCTTAAGAAAATTTGTTCCTCTTTGAACAACTATCACATTTATGAATGTTTCAACAAAATGTAAAATAACAGCCCTCCTCAGTTCCTAGATAAGGTAACCAGGCTGCCTGCCCTTCTGAGCAGATCATGTGGTTGGTTACCAGAACTTTCTTCAATCATCATGGATTCTAGTGCCCCAGTCCATATTTTCTGCTTTGTCCCTACCAGCTTCTTACTTCTTAGGGACCAGAATCCATATGCATCTTAGGCAGATAGATTAACAACTGCCCAAAATTGTGTTCAGCAAAGCAAAAAAATAATCAAAGCTTCTTCTAGATATTTGGAAATATTTCTGGAGGGGAGAAAAAACTAAAACCAGACAAAGATCCTTTGATGGGGGAGGGGGCAGACAACAGACATTAAAGATAATATATGATTTGATTATATATAAAAGAATCAAGTGCTTAAAGAGTAGAAAATGGAAAACAAGAGTGTCAGTTTGGATGTAGTTTGCAATTTTATATGAAGTAAACGAATTTTTAAGTTGATATTTAAGCATGTTTTTGGAGACAGCCTCTTCACTGTCATTGTCCTCTGTAGATAAATGTGTGTGAGCTAATATAAATCTTCACACCTGGTCTCATATTTTCTTTTATTGAACTATTTATTTATTTATTTTACTTATTTATTTTTGGCTGCATTGGGTCTTCGTTGCTGCGCGCGGGCTTTCTCTAGTTGTGGCGAGCGGGTGCTACTCTTCGCTGTGTGCGTGGGCTTCTCATTGCGGTGGCTTCTCTTGTTGCAGAGCACTGGCTCTAGTCTCATGGGCTTCAGTAGTTGTTGCACGCGGGCTCAGTAGTTGTGGCTCGCGGGCTCTAGAGCACAGGCTCAGTAGTTGTGGTGCATAGGCTTAGTTGCTCTGCGGCATGTGGGATCTTCCCAGACCAGGACTTGAACCCGTGTCCCCTGCATTGGCAGGAAGATTCTTAACCACTGCACCACCAGGGAAGCCCCGAACTGTTTTTTTAAACTCTTCTAGATAACTATCCTAATCTTACATGAAGTGTCCCAATCAACAATGTCCCTAGCCTATGCTTTCCTTGTGAAAGTCTCTGCATGCACTTAGTCCTGGATTTTCCATATAAAATGACGTTGTCTGTAAACTCTCTAAGGAAAGATATCATGATTCACTAATCTTGAGGGATGAGGCTTAACAATTGTTGAAGATGAAAGGAAGTCAGTGAAACAGAAGCAAGATGAGAAAAGTTATGAAATTGAAAACATAAGAAGTCCCAGGTTTAATCCAGGATTATCTGGAAAAGTACTGGACTCCCTGGACAGTCAACATAAAAAAAACATGTTATAGCTAAAGGAATAAATACATAGCTTGTATTATATAATTTTATAAGAATATGATCCATGAAATATTAAGTGACAATTGTGAAATCAGTAAGTGTTCAGTGGAGTAGCTAAATACAAGAAAAATCCAAATGCTTGAATATCAATAATAGTTATGAAGATAATCTAATATTTTTAGAACACTGTTCCATTCATACTAGGAATAAAACAAACAAATTAACATTTAAAATATGTAAATGTAAATTACATAGTACACAAGTACTGATTTGTTAAAATTATAAATGTCAAATATCACAAATATTATTTTTATAATTAATACACATCTAATCCCTTCTTCAGAAAATTAAAATATCATCTTATATTTAATTTGACATAATCCAATGATTATGAGTAAGAATAGCCAGGGTATTTAAACAAGCAGGCAAAATTTTGTACAAACACATATTAAAATATACCATGAAATGAAAGCAGTTAAAATCTGTTGCTCTAAGTTTGCACAGGTAAATTACTAGATAAATTATTTTAACACCTTTTATTATAATTTATTATCTGATAAGGTTAGTAGCGCAAATTTGAGAATAAATAATGTAAATTTCTGATGTTGGGCTGAATGATAAGATATTTGAGAGAAAGGTAATAAAGTTATACTTTTTTTTCCCACATAACATACACCACATTATATTTCAGGTGAATCAAAGAGTAAAATGTCAGAAATAAGAATTTATGTATTATAAATGAATATAGGTTAATATATAGCTAATATTCATGTGTATAAATTTGTTTTAAGCTTTTAAAAACATACTTTTAACTGGAGAACAATTTGAAAAATAAGCAAATCGATTTGTGAAAACTTTTATAAGTAGCATGAAAGACATTAATAATTTCAGTAACAAATATCAACTTATACACATCAAGGGCTAAGTACTAATACCGAAGAAGATAAATGTAAAAAGTCATAGTTCATAAAAGTGAAAAGCATGTCAATTAGTTAAAATATGTTCACATTTTAGGAGATAAACACATTCAACTGGCTACAAAAAGACAAGCGTAATAATGTCACCAGTACACTAGAACTGAGAGTGTATGGTATTAGAGTGATTTCTGAAAAATTTTGTAAAACTTTGCAAAATCTGTATCAAATATTTATTTTACTTTTTCAATGATTATTACATTTTAAGAAGCATTCTAAACAATATATGTACAATATTAGTTAAACTATAACTAATTTCATATAAAATAGTATTGGATACTTTTTCTACGTCAACTTTTAATGACGTAGATGATTCTTTATGTTATAGCACATTATGAATCCATAAAATAATGACTGTTGATTCTATGCGTGTGACCTAGTGACTAAACTGAGAATCCTAACTGTTGTATGTCCCGTAAGAGCAGTTGCATTCGCTTTGGAAAGATAAAATTATATGTCGTGCATTTGGAGGATGTATTCAAATCAATTCTTATTATTTAATTAACACAAAATTATATCTTGAAGATAGGAATTTATCCACAATTTAGATACCAAAATCAATTAAAATAAGTTTCCTATTACCATTGTGGATTCCGTTACTGTTCTTGAATTCAAATTTCTCTCGTAAAATGTTTTTATATTACGTTTATTAAATGTATTTTTGTGTGAGTGAATTTTTAAAATGTATGGTGAAGTCAAGATAGTATATGCCATAATATTTTTTTCAGATTCTTTAGACTTGACTGAATAAACAAATCCCATAAGTAACTTTTGGAAGTGATTTTCTGAGATACAGAAGGAACCACACTCCTCTTAATAACTCATGGAAATGTTTAATGTCCTTTAAAATTATTATAACCTTTATTTTTAGTATACAGTATCATAGAAAATTTTCCCTTTGTTGGTCATTAAATGTTTTTATATAAGTGATATTTCATGGCATTATGTCATATACTTGAATCAATCTAGGTTGTAAATGTTCGCAAATTAGATCCAGGGAGTTGTTTCAGATGGTAACAAAATGACTGGAGTTAAAGTTTTCCCTCCCTAAGACTATTTATTTGTCTATCTAGTCTATATAAGATACTTTTATTTTAATTTTTTTTCTAATTTTATCATTTTACCCTAATGGAACACTAGTTTAGTAACAGAAATGACTGAGAGAGATGACCCCAGAGTTCTCTATAAGAAGGGATTACAGGAGACACTGGTTGGAATCAAGGGTGTTGTTTGGCTCTAAAGCTTGTCATGAAATGCACTCATACAGCTTATAAAGCCTCACCTATTTACCAGTGTGTGTGTGTGTGTGTGTATGTGTATGTGTTTGTGTGCTTAACTAGATGGCATGCTTGTACTACTTGGTTATATCATCCCTCTTAAGTACATCTCAAAAACATTGAATCTTTTTTTTTTTTTAAGTAACTTAATAGAGATAATATTTCTTAACATTCACTGACATATGCCAAACGTTTTTCTCAGCACAACCATGAACAGATGTTTACTGGGTGCTTACTATCACATAAATAGCTGCTGTTGTGTGTATTTTCCAGGTGTGAAAACTGAAGCAGACAAAGATAATATCTTTCATAGGGTCAGATGACTAGTAATTGGCAAGGTTTAGATGTGTTTGTCTCACTCCCTGTATTTTTATATCTCCTAAACACTGCAGAGTATCAAAATGACTACAAAAGTACTTCAAGATTTTTATGAGTAAAATAATATCAATATAAAAATGAGGTAGGAGACTACATGAGAAACAAGAAAGAATTCTTGCAGAATAGGTAAAAGATTAAGACAGCAAAGAGGTAGAAGGTAGATGCCGCTTGCCCAGGAAATGATGAGTATAAAGAATTAGAAATGTGACAATGCATAGGGTGTTTAAATGGTGACAAACGAGAAAGGTCCAAAATGTAGGATGGTGTCCATATGAAGAGGGTTCTTCGAATTAACATTTTAAACTTTGTTATATCTTATGGAAATATTACTGAAACATTACTTATCTGAGGCAGACTATGACAGTATAAATAACATCAGAAAGGATCTATTTTATGAAAATAAGTTTAAAATGTAACAGGGAAGCTGAGAGGACATTTAGTGAGCAAATTGGTCCTTTAAAAATGGAAAAATTAAATTTAATTCAATTTCAGTCATTTGTTTTTTAATGCATTCATAAATTAAAAATTCAGGCAATGTGGTAGACATTCTGAATTCTAAGATTTGCAAATGCATTCAAGAAATGACAATTTAATGTTTTAGAAACACTAATTATCACATAATATGATTCTGTTATCAATGGCTCAGAGATCAGAAAAAAGGGAATAAATGAGGCTGAATGTTAGGTAAAACGTCACAGAGGAAACTATTAAATTTATATCACATAGAATTATTGGAGTTTTTCCAGATACAGAATCTAAAAGCTAGGTGTTAAATGATAGCAAGAGTTCCGAGAGTATCTTGCTTTCTTCTCCTTTAAATTTTGAAGAAGTGCTTTATAAGAGAAAATAACCTAGGTTAATGTATTATCATCATAATATCTTCAATACATTGCTGTAAGACTGAAAAAAGAAAGATCTATGTTTGTGAACTGTGGACCAAACTGAATTATGGAATGCACTTGAGGAATAGGACTTCAGTCCCTTGGGATGATTGCAGTAAAAATTAGGGGACACCTGGGAACTGAACCCTCGTTCCTTTAGTGTTGTTTTCTTGGTGAGCATAGTGAGCACTGAGTTGTCAAAAGTGTTTCTCCTGGTCTGCGAAACCTCATTATATGTCAGCTATCTAAGCCAGTAAGGGATTTGGGAAAGCTGAAACACTGTCCTTCCATCTAGGCGTATATTTTGTTTTATTGTGTCATGAATTGTGATATATCCATGTATCCTTTACTTGTGTCTGTTGACATTTTTAAAATCAAGCACATTCATTACTTCAAATAGTATGTATAAATACAATATGCTATATTTTCCAAGTTATATTGAACCTAAGGGATTCAAGATAGAAAGGAATTAAATATCTCCTAAGAACAATTGTTATTAATTACTGATGTTATAAAACATGTTTAAGATTTCTGATTGTATGACTACTGGTTTTCTATATGTCTGTCTGAGAGATTGTGTGATGTGGATTGTGAAAATAGCTGGAGAGAGGCTAGCTCTGTCCCTAGAAAATGCATTCTCATACCTCAGAGATTGAGAAGAGTCAGAAAACTTTAAAAATGAATTTCATATAAATTAATTGCATTTGTTATGTTTAAGTTTCCTCATTGCAACATGTATTTTTAAACATATCACTGGAATGGTAGAAATGCTAGCATAATGCAGGTATGAATGAAACTATTCTAACATTAATAATTGTTGGTCAACCATTATTCTAGGTTTCATTTTTTTAAATATTTGACACATATTGTCAGCATATTTTTCCACAACACAATACTAAATATTATATTTATATAAAGAATATATAGAGGAGATTGTGATTGTCCTACCAGATCTATAACTACCTTGGAGCCCCCGTGCTTAAGACCAGCATGTATTCCGTGACTCCCTGGTAGCCTGCCAGCCAAAATCTATGCCTACATATCCTGGAGATTCACTACATATATCTCTCCTGTTCTTTCAAAATACTTTTAGATCACCAAATCCCAGTACATTTTGCCTAAATTTTGAGTTACAGATCTCAGCAGGACAGATGTCTTGCCGCTTTAACAGTGTAACTGTGTATTATTATTCCCCTGCAAGTTTGCTAAGTTACTCAGTCACAACAGAATATGAGAATGGCTTTGGAAATGAAATGATACTTGTATCCTTAAGCTTAAGATTTAGGACCAGATATTGTAGGGGAGTTATAACTGTGAAGCCTTAGCAGAAAATATCCCAAAGTCTTTCTAGACCCTCATTCTTGGATAAACACTGGTGCTATCTAGGTAAGGATTTGACGAAACTGATGAGCTTTTATTTAGAAACACTGATTTAAATCTAGTAGAGAGCACCCTTAACTGAGCAGAGTGAGGAGATTTGGAGTTGGGGAATATAACAGTATCCAATTTTAATAAAGAGTGTCTGTGGGGATGGGTATTTACTAGAGACAAGGGGTGAGATTGATTCTGAGAATAAAACATTTCCACATTCCTAGGGAAAAGCTATATAGGTTCTTCTACAGCAATGATAACAAGACAAAAAACAGGTTTTAAACATGTTTAATTGATCAGTGACAACCAAATTCACCTTGATTTATCTCCAGACTAAGTAGCCAGCAGCACAATGAAACTGACATGAAAGTGGTAAATCCTCGCATGATTTAGCCATTTTACTTTGTCAAGAGTTTGTAACACCTTCTTCTCCAGTCCATACATAGACCTCGGTCAACGTCTTCTTAGCACATATTTATCACATATATTTTCTTTATTTCTCTCACAATATTTTCTGCAAAAAAAAGTCAACAAAGACCTCACTGGTCACCAGGACTTGAGCTATCCATTGTGGAGTAGAAAGTCCCTCTACAAAGCATGCTAATTACGACCGTATCTTTCTATAGGTCTCTTGAAATACTTTAATCATCTCAGTTACTCTTTTCCTTCATCATCCACAGTTATTTTAACCATTCTATATGTCTTGATGGAGATATCTAATTGAGTGTGTAACTTTTCTAAGGCTAAACACATTTCTTTTTCTAATTGGTTTCTGTAGGTATTACCTCAAATCTGGCTTCATCTCAGCTTCAAAATATTTTCTTATCCTGGGGAATCATCTTTGTATAATATTCATTTTTACTTAATTATATCAATCAGCTTGCAACCCTTTGTTGCATCATATAGCTATTTATGTGTGATACCTTATATCAATTTATGTTTGATATATTATAAATCAGTTGCAGTTACAGTTTCACTTCCCATTCTTTCCTAACAGAAATAAAATTTCCACACGTACTGCAAATCCCAAATCACTAAGGATGTAACTAAAGGCCATTGCTCAGCCATTTCCACATCCTACCTGGTTTTTTAACCTAATCATATTTCAGACACGTAACGACAAGTTTTTACATCCACAGGTTTACAGTTGTCATTACTGAACACTGACTATCTACGCCCCCTTCCAACTATGGATGACACAGTAATGTTCCCTTATTTGTCCAGCCGCTTGCAAAGCAAGGAGAATAAATTCTCACTTTTAACTATAGTAACTAGGCCATTAAAGATTTCTAGTAAAATCCTAATTGCTTACCTTAATTTTTCCACAAGCTCAGTTCTGTTGTTTTGTTCTCTACCACATGCCCTCCCTGATCTTCAATAACACGAGATTCTAAACCAATTTCAGTATTCAGTAGTCATTCATGGATGAGGATATGTCTACTTCCAACATTTTCACAGTATGGTGTTTTTTTATAGGCAACATTCAGTTAGTTATTTATTCAGTTTGAGCTGTGTTTGCTCTCTGTGCCTATTTCCAGGCCAAACTATATCCTAGATTGTGTCTTTTTTTTTTTTTTATTATCATGATGTCAAGCCTCTAGGGCCATTATTTTCCCTGACTCAGCACAGTACTCCAAGATCAATTTCTAACCTCTGCAAAAACATTTGGCAATTTGGGGCTAGTTCTGATCAAGCCACCATATATGTCATTGTCATTAAATATTAATGAAAACCATGTCATTGGGGAAATGTACTGTACCCAGAAATATTTGTTCCGTAAGACTGTCAGTTTAATATATTCTGTCCTTAAATGTACTTCTGTCTTCATGTGCCGTAGAATTTATGTTAATGTCCTTTGTGTCCTTCCAAAAATGAGTAATCGGCAACATTCAGGCCACCAAAGTGGCACTCACATGCACTCAAGGATGACTGGGTTCCAATCTCATTTCCTTAAATGAATTCCATTCACATCCACATTTCAAAAAGGAGTGTACAAAGCTGTGATATAACTGAGCAGATAGCCATAACCTGTTTTATATCACACACAGGATGCTGTCTTAGCAATATGTCATTTCAGTTTATGTCCACAAAGAGTGCAGAAGCTTGTCATTTAGCCTTTTTATGCCTTATCCTATTAATTGGTCATAATTCTCTTTGGGCATGTGAAAAATAAACAGAATAAAAACCAGCTTATAAACTGCATGCTAAGTGATAGCTGTAGTTGACTACCTGTAAATTGAGTCATCAGACAATGTTGTGTCACTTGTTTCCACCAGATTATCCACAAGGAGTCTTTAGATAGAGAGAGCTTGTGGATCACTAGGAATAAAACCTTTTTCCCTCAGAGACACAAGTCAAGATGTCTCCCAATACTGGCCATTAGTCAGCACTAGACCTGAGGGAGATAACTCAGAGTTTCATTCTCTTGCCTTAAATCACATCTGTGAAAATAATTAGATCTCACTTTCAAACTCAAGTTCACCTAAAAATCTCCTTTGCTGTCTTTCTGCTATTTCATATGTTTGTGTTTATTACTAGTTTCGACCCCTACATACCTTTCTCCCAATAATCAGCATTTCCAACTCTACAGAGTTAATATTTGTTCACAGGATTTGATAGGTTAAAAAAAAAAAAATTCACACGACTGTCTTTGCCACTTTGTAAAGGAGCCACATTCACAGTCGTAATTCAGTTAACATCTGACGAGGTTATGTACTATCTCAGAGAACCATTAGGAATATGTGTTGTTAAATTCAGTGATAGCAACAGTATGTCTTGACCCTTGATATTTTGGGGAGATGATTCTCCATGGGTCTCTCATGTTTCTGTACCTCTTGAGAGCATAGGTATCAGCAACTATTTATAATGGACCAAATTCTTAAGATCGCTTTTTACAGTAAATGTTCGCTAAAATTGGCCACAGTTTCTTCCTAGGGAGCAATAGACAGGCTTGTTTGTTCTACCATATAATAAAGAAAATATCTCCTCCATGGAAAAATTTAGGTTTGTTTGCCACCCATTAAAAAGATTGGGGTTTCCTAAACTCGGATTTCATCTCCTATAACTTAAATCAATGTGTGTGCAGTTGTCATCTAGCTGTCTAATACCCTGTGTGTATTAGAACTTAGACACCTGGCCCAAGATCATGCAGCTATTCTGGCTACTGCTATATTATGAGAAATAAATTGTAATTTATCCCAGACCCTTGAATCTCATGCCGTCTGCCAGCATTCATAAAACTGTAACAAGCTAAGTTGTTAGCTGGTAAGTAAAATAAAATCTAGGATTTTTAACAGTTCTAGACAGATATCACCTTCCTTGGGTATATGTAAACTTAAAGCCAAGCTGAAAACCACTGGAATAGATGAGATAAAGATACAGAAATTATGCAACTGTGTATTTGTTTCTTCTGAAAACTCTCATTACATCTTTTGATCCAGTGGAGTCTCCAAATTACTTCTTCTCATATTCAAATTTAGGATACATCCATTTAAGTAATTAAGTTGAAACTTAGAAGTTATTTGCCCATCTACTTTAAGTAACATGTTTTCAGTTGCCAACTCTGATTTCCAAGGAGACTTCTGCTTATGGCATTCATAAGAAATATGGTAAATCCATGTAATGTTATGTTTTCTTTCTCATTTCTATATATTGGTAGCAGTGGAATTTTTACCTTAATCAGAAGAAATATTGATTGAGAATTCACTGTTCTAAATCTTTAACTATATTCTTTGAGGTAGCTTTCTGAAATAAGCAAAGCTTAGAGTAAAAGAGTGTTAATTCCAGTGATCACCCACTAGAAGCCCTCTGAGACTGCTGGTAATAACCAGTATAATCTTGCCAACCATGTGCCTTCCTCCAAGGTTTACCATCTGCAGGAGATATTGCTTCTGATTTTCAAACAAGGAGGATCTTTTGTGAGAAAAGGCACTGGCGACTGCCTTTGCCTCAAACTCTTTTCAGTGATATTTGTATAGGTAGCAGTCTTGAAAAATAGAGATAGTGCCTTACTCTGTAACAAATGACAGTTTTATTTACTTTGAAGTATAATAAAGATAACATCTCCCTCAGAAACAAATTTCAGCTATGCTTCCTCTACACTAAAAATGATTCAAGTTACACAAACTTGGGGATCTTCTTCTGTAACACAATCTGCTCTATGTGTTATGTGTCATGCGGACTTTGAATTATTTTGTGGGAATTGGGACAAAGGAAACGGACACAAATGTTGAAAATCTGGCCACTGCTATTGCTGTAATAATTTGTTCTTTGCCCCTGAACCGGAAGCCACACGTCTTCTGCCGACAACCATAAAACTGTGGCCAGTTAACTTGTTAGTTCATCAGTGGAGTAAGAAACTCAGACCCTTTGCAGTTCTTGATACACCTTCAACTCCTTCCCCTGCACCCTTCTTTTGTAAATCCTCTACACACTCAGAGAAAACTTACTTTGCCATACAGGAAGTGTCACGTATTATTGGAGTAAAATTTTTTAAAATGTGTCAAACAGATATCCAATAAATATGCCATATCCAGTGAAACAATCAGCCGGTAAAGATATTTATTGAACAAAGAACAACAACAACAACAAATCACTATTAAATTTTAAGGAAATAGAAAGTAATGGATCATCATATACTCTCAATAATTATGTGATATACTAGAAATAAAATTTATAATAATCATCATCACAACAATAGTAATATTCATAAACTGCTCTGCATCAGACACTGTTTAAAACAGTATCTTACTCCTTTTAGAGACTGATGAGTTATCTATTAGTATTATACACAAATTTTGGATAAGAAAATTAGTGCTACAAGATAGTCATTGATACATGCCAAAGGCTGTTAAGTGATGGGAACTTGATTTGAACATGGGCAATTCCTATTACAGGACATATTATCTAACTCCTGTGCTCTGTATTTGAGAAGAACAGTAACATATATAAAGCAAAACTAACAAAGTTAGGTTGCACATAATTGTTTGCCTTTTTTACATAGGATTGTTATAATTTTTCACTGCTTTTGAGTCCAAATTCATTCTGCTCGCTGCACGACAGGCCAATAAATTGGGAGACGAGTTGTTGGGGCAATGAAGAACGACTTTATTCGGAAAGCCAGCAGACGGAGAAGTTGGCAGACTAGCGTCTCAAAGAACCATCTTACCCCAGTTGGAATTCAGGCTGCTTTTATACTGAAAAGGGAAGGGGGAGTGGTGGGTTGTTACAAACTTCTTGGTGCAGGAATACTTTGTTCTTGCAGCTCTCCACCTAGGTCAGGTCAGGATGTTCTTGTAAACCCCCAACAAAACGAATGTTATTCTCTGTTCTGCAACTTTTTATCTCCATATGAATGGAAAAGTGTTAAACTTTTAAAGGTCAGAGGCTTGAGAATAGGCTATCCTGTATATTTCAAGATACAGGCAACATTCTTTTACAGAAGGTGCAGAGCTGACATGGCTAAGCACAGGCAACAGAGCACAAAGGTTAAAGTAAAAGAAACAGATCTAATATGGAGTCAGATTTGTTCTTCCCTATTTCATTACTTTTTACATATTTGTACTGTATTGGAGGCCTTTTAAAATAATAAGTGTTTTGACTAATAGCTTGAATTCTTGAAAATCATTCATTGCTAGAGATCAAGTATATATTAAATATCTTGAGGTGATATTAAAATAGTTTTATATCTTCTTTTCCTCATATTTTATTTACTTAATAGGAATTTTTAATATATTATATATATTTAATCCACTAGACAAGATAAACTGACACAAGTTTCTATATTAAAGGTAATTAGTTGACTCAAATATAGAATTATAGGGAAAACAGAGTTTCAGAGAGTGAAACATATTGAATATTATATTTATACATGTGCATATAAATTGCTAGCAAGTAGTTGATATGTAGGTTAATAATCTCCTTTACATTCATGTCGCATTACTTTTGTTCCTAACTTAAGTGTAGGTTAATCAAAAATATTTAGAACTTCTATTTTGGACAAAATGTGCTTGCTTTGTGGTTCTCGTAGAGCAGAAAGTAAATACATTTCACGCTCATGTCATGTATGAGACAGTATTTTTGATATCAAAGCTTAATTTAAGAGATTTTAATATTTGAGTATTATGGGCAGACTAAATTCCATACCTCTGAAACAAAACAAAGCAAAAAAAAACTCACACTGCAAAATATGGCTGTAATTTGTATACACAGATATCTTTTGCAGCAGAAGGGGGCACAGTAGAGATAAGAGACAAAATGCATCAATAAGCAACATGAAATTGAATACATTTCTACATTTAAGAGATCTTCAGGGTCATTGGTACATGAATACATAAAAACAAAACCAGGAATGACATAATTTTCTGTCCAAAAGAATCCCCAAAAGGTCAAGCATATCTATCTCTGGGCAGTATTTGGGGAAACAAACATATACGTTTATTCACTGAATTGTAAATTAGGAAGATTTTACTCTGACCCTCAAGGAGTAGGATAACTGAATAAAGTACTGCCCCTCTCCTATTTGCCCTCTAATTATGTATTTGGTTTTTCTCTTATTATAATATCACTAACAAGGGGAGGCTTGCACCAACACAGTATCCATGGACAAAGCATGTATAGTTTATTCATTGTCAAAACTTCTTCCCCACTTGGCCTATCTCTAAAGGCATTGGCTAGTTTTTCTATGGTGTTACGAATGTGAATGTTCTGCATTATCCCCTCTCCCTCCACTTGCTAACTGGCATCTACTGTAAGTACAGTACTTATGTCTGCAAGACTACTTGCCCTGCTTTACAAGAATCTGTACCAAATAATTAATTGTCATTTGTAAATCAGTCTCTTACTGCTTAATGCCAGTGGTTTCATTCTAATATATTCTATACTGTCTTTATTAGATAATATCAGTGCATATAAACCATAGGATTCTCTCTATTCACATGACTTTGCTTTAAACTTTTCTGCTGATCCTCAACATTTCAGACTTAAAAGGCTAAATGTAGTCAGATAGTGAAGTCCTAGTAAGAACTCCAATGTTATTATTTTATTTTTAATGTGGCCACTGAATTCAGTGTTCCTCATTCACTATAGTTTTGCGATTCTGATGTTTTCTTTCAAGGATGTGTCATTTTTTTGTAATAGACCCATGTCAAAAACACAAAAATTCCTGAGTGGACTGTTAAGTAGCCAGTATTTCTAATTCAACCATAGAACACTTGACAGTTAATATTTTAAAAGCCTGAAGAATGAACTTGTCCCAGTTCACAAATGCATCCATCCTATAATCCAAAAATACTTGGCTGATAAAAAAAAAATTCAGAACATTCTTTCCGGAGTAAAAGTATCAGGCTCTTCTTGTATCATATTGAGATTTAACAAAACAATGAGGTCAGTCCAACAAAACAAATTATGTTCAGTCCTCTAAAAGCTTTGGGAAGTTCTGGTTCAGTTCTAGTGGAAAGTTAAAGCAAAGCAGAAAAACAGGCTCGACTCAGTACGCAGAAAGTGAAGTTTGTTGAAGAGGAACTTTTAATGTTAAGTAAGAAACAATGATAGAAAGCTACATTTAATGCAATGGGAAAAGGAAGCGCAGAGAATAAGACCCAAGAAGTCAGCAAAGGAAATGAATCAAAAACAATGCACTAGGTTCCAGGACATTTTAAAAGTAAACAAAACCCCCCTTTTATTATTCTGCTTTGTCGTGAGGCTACAGTGTCTTCATGAAGGATGGCCATATATGCCAGCTTAAAATAAGGTTATGCATTTAAATGACTTCTTATCTGCAAGGGTCTTACGTGCAAGCTTGTCGATGAGAATTGAAATTTAAACTAACATGCTGGATTCAACACCAATTTAATTCACTTGTATATATATACATATGTATTGATATGTATGTGTGTATATTTTAATATATATTATCCATTATTATATATTAATAATGACATATTAATATATATTAATGATAGTATTATAATGAGTATGTATACTGTGTATAAAAAACAGATATTTAGTAAAAGCTTTAATACTCATGTACTAAAATTACCCTATTAAAACATAGGATTCAATAGTTTTAGTGTATTAACAGAGTTGTTAGGCCCTTAGCACAATCTCATTTTAGAAAAATTTTATTTTCCTTCCCTCCAAATCCCTGTACCCATGAGCACTTACTTCCCATCCTCCTTCTCACTAACACTTGCCATTTTCTGTTTTCGTTATAGCCATCCTAGTGGATATGAACTGGTATCTCATTGTGGTTTTGATTTGCATTTCTCCAATGGCTAATGATGTTTAACATATTTGCATGTGCCTATTTTCCATTTACGTATTTTCTTTGGAGAGGAGTCTATTCAGATCCTTTGCCTACTGTTTCTTTGGATTATTTGTCTTACTTGTTGCTATTGAATCGCGATTTCTTATAGATTCTAAATACAAGTCCCTTATCAGATGTATTATTTGTAAGTATTTCCTGTGGTTTGATGTTTCATTTCTTAATGATATCCTTGGAGGCAAACATTGTGAAATTTAATAGAATCCAATTACCTGGGTTTTTTTCTTCTGTCACTTTTGATTTTGATGTCATATCTAAGAAACCCTTTTCTAATCCAAAGTTTTCTTCTAAAGTCTCTATAGCGTAAGTTCTTACATGTAGTTCTATGATCCGTTTGCAGTTAATTTTTGTGTATGGTGGGAGGAAGGTGTACATCTTCATTCTTTTGTGTGAAGATATCCATTTGTCCCAATACCATTTGTTGACAAAAAAATTTTTTTTGAAGCTCCTTTCCCATTGAATTGTCATGTTACCTCCTCTATAATGAAGAATTTAGCTGGCCTTTGTCCCTGGTTTCTGGGTGACATCTTTTAAATCCTTGCATTTTTTCAAGTTATAGGAATGTTTTCTTTATTCATGGTGAGCCCTGATAATTTATGCTTACAAGATGACTCAAGATAGGGGCTGGCCATACCAGAAAGACCAATCAGGTGATTAGAAGATTGATGCTTAGAGTCATGTGATATCAGGCCAAACTTTACAGAAGGTGTGGGATATAGAAACTGAATTCAGTCATGTGGCCAATGATTCGGTTATTCAGGCTTATGTATGAAACCCCTATAAAAACTCTGAACAACATGCTTGGAAGAGCTTCCCTGATTGGCAATACTCTGTGCATACTGTTACATATAAGTGTGCTAGCAGGGTGATACTCCTAGTTCCATGGGGAGTGGACAGCAGAAGCTTCATGTTGGGGACCCTCCCAGACCTCAACCCATGTGTTTCTCACTTTGACTGGTTCTGTTTTTATCCTTTTGTTATAGTAAAACTATAACCCTCAGTTTCCTGAGTTCTGGGTGTTGTTCAAAAAAGTATTGGGCTCAAAGTATTCCTGATAATATTTCTTGTAGGTTAGCGTGCTAGGAACAATTTTTGTCAGTTTTTGTTTCTCTGGTAATGTCTTCATTTCTCTCTCATTGTTGAAAAATTTTGCTTTTCAAAGATATAAAATTCTTATTTGATAGTCTCCTTTCTTTCAGTACTTTGAATAGGTCATCTCACTGCCATCTGGCTTCCATGGTTTCTGATGAGAAGTTACCTGTAAATCTTATTGAGCATTAATTGTAGGTAATGTCATTTTTTTCTTGTTGCTTTCAAGACTTCCTCTTTGTTTTTAACTTTTGACAAGGATGAGTTTAGGTATGGATATCTTTAACTTTATCCTGCTTGGAGTCCATTGAGACCCATGAATGTGTAGATTAATGCCTCTCAACAAATTTGGGAATTTTTTGGCCAATATTACTTCAAATACAATGTCTGTTCCTTTCTCACTCTCCTCTCTTTCTGGGGATCCATTATGCATATGTTGGTATGCTGTTGGTATATCAGTATTTTCTTCTTTCTCTTTTTCTTTCTAGTACTTAGGTTGGTTAATCTCAATAGATCTGTCTTTAAGTATGCTTATTCTTTCTTCTGATTACTCAAATTTCTGTTATGCCACATGTGAAGTTTTCATTACAGGTATTGCATTTTTCAACTCTAGAATTTTTATCTGGTTCTTTTTACCACTTTTTATCACTTTATTGTTAACTCTCTATTTAGTGAGATATCATTCTCATTATTTCTTTACTTTAGATGTGGTTTCCTTTAGTTCTTTGAAAATATAACATTTAAATTTTTATCCCATAAGTGCAACTTTTGTGGTTCCTCAAACAGAGAACTTTTATTGACTATTTTTTCTCCTCTGTGTATGGAACAAACTTTCTTTGCATATCTCATAAATTTTAGTTGAAAGCTGGATATTTTAAATAATAAAATATGACAAGCCTGGAAAGCTGTTCTCATCATAGCAAAATTTGTAGTTGTTGTAGCTCTTTGTTTAGAGACTTGCCTGGACTAGATTTCTAAACTATGCATTGTTTGTTGTGTGAAGCCACTAAAGTCTCTGCTCTGTTAGGTCACTAATGATTGGACAGAGATTTTTCTGAAGATCTTGTACCAATAAGTCCCCTGCCCTTGCTTTGTGTGTGCTTGGGACATACTTTCAATGCTCTGGCCTTTCATATCTCTGCCTTAGTCTTCATCTTCTGCTTGCATAGAGCCACAAGTCAGCCAAAGGTATAAAAAAATTAGGACCTTCTAGGTCATCCTTGGATATGAAATAGACACCTTTTATCAAAAAAGCCTGAACAAGTTCCACATATCTCCCAAAACAATAGGCTGAACTACAATTCCCAAAATCACATTGTCAAGTGGATGGTATTCTTTCATTGTAATGACAAGATCAGAGGTTAAGAGGTTTCCCATATATCACATGGAAAGAAGTTGCAGAGCCAAGAATTGAATCCGGTTGGATGAGCTGGAGATTTTGTTTCTACCTCGTTTGAATATAGTCACTACAAAAATGAAATCCCTTTATTTTATTATCAGTGTTATTACAGGCATCAGAGCCAAGTTATGCCCTTCTGTGGTCATATAATTTAGAAAGTCTCCTCTGTGCTTTTCAATCTGGAAAAATGCTATAAATCTGAGCATGTTAGTTGTCTCATATGAACATACATCTTCCATTTTGGCGACTTACTTATAAAAATAATAAATTTCTTAAACAGAAATTTTAGAGTGATATGCTACTGAAGTTTTTTCTATTTTTAAAATTATTTTTCAGTATTCAAACAGGATGTGCCATTTAATTTAATATTAACATGAGGTGCATTTATATCAAACATCGTATAATAATTATGATGAATGTTTTTAATATATTTCCAGACCTATCCTTCCCTTTATTATTTTTATACCAAATTTAATTTGCTTCCAAAGAACGATATTCTTTGGAAGGTATTTTGCTTTTGTGCATCACTTGCCTTTCCTCATTTGAATAAGAATCTCTCTTGTGATTCTGAGCATTTTGATATATTGTAGCTTTAGGCAAACACAGACCAAAAAATGTAACTATTTTTAAGAAACGCGGCCTCAAAAATATAGCCTTATTATGTAGTCAATTATGGAAAAGGCTTATTTATTCTTCATTTGAGTTTAACTTCTGTCTTTGATATTTATAAGGTAGACTTTACTGCATAGTTGAGTTTGCATATTGTTTCTCTCCAGCTACTTCACTACGATCACAAAATTAATTATATATGTATCAGCAGATGCCAAAAATATGCAACTGAAGAATGTAGTAATAATTTTAAACTTGTCTACCAAATATAATTCTATTAAATAGCTCCTCATATTTACTCCTCCTTCCTAAAGTAGTTATAAACCTAATCACATACACAAAATGTTGATACATAAATTTACTAATTTAAATGATAGGGAGCATTTAATCTCTTTGTTGATTTATTTCAGTGTGGAGTTAATATTAACTGTGATTACTATAGGAGAGCAGCAAGCCAAACAATCAAGAAGCTTCCTAAGTTAATAATTAGAGAACTGTAAGTTTTTATACTTCATATAGTCTCATATGAGGGCCCCAGATACAATTTCAGAATACACACAAACATACAATATCAGAAATATGTGTGTGTGTGTGTGTATATATATATATATCTGGTAAAAAGTGAACTCTCATTCATGTCATCAGGCTATTAAATTTATGTATATTTTTAGAATTGAACAAAAGTAACCACCTTGGAGGGAACTTACTACCATAATTTTAAACTAAGATTTCCCTAATGTGGTTAACTCTAAAATATAAGAGCTATATATTTGGTTATGTTTAATTATGATTATATGTTGAGTTAAAGGATTTAAAAATTACATACACAGACACACATACACATACATTCGTGTTCCATTACTCCTAAGTTATTCCCCAAATTTACAATAGATCTCTACCTCCTTTTTCAAGGTACACTCAGTACACACACACAAACACACACACACACAGACACAGAACACTTCACATAACTACCTATTTTTGTCTTTCTAATTTATAAAAATCATTTGCATATATTAGTAGTGGACTTCTTTCACTCTTGACTTTGACCATATACTTAATTTTACACTTTTAAAAGTGAAAAGAAGCATTGTTATTAATTACATTACAAAAACAGGGTGAAACTGGGATATATAGTCAATCTTCATACCCTACAAACTTACATAGGCCTAAATCCACCCATCCTTCCCTAGGCTTCTGGATGACCCGATTTGTAAATTGCTTTACAAAGACATTATATTTCATAACTTCCTCCACCTACAGCTGTTTTTCTCTGATTAATTATCTGCTCTGGATCCTCTAACCATTCACCTGGCTTTGACTTTTCCCTCTTAAAGAATATTCTCATTCATGGGTCTTATAAATTCTTTAAAAATATACATTAGATTGTTTCTCTACTTTGCTCAAAAGTTTCCAATACATTTACTTGCATGACCTATAAAACTCTGAGTGAATTTCCTTCTTGCCACTGCTCCGATCTCATTTCCCACCAGTCTTTTCCACTCTAATCCTCCTGCAGCCATGACAGCCTCTCTGCTGTTCTTGAAACCGACTAAGGGCAACTCATTGTCCTGCTTTCTCTCTTTAAACACCGTCCCCCAGATAACATACAGCACGTTTTCTTATTTCATTAATAAGTGTTTGAATGCCGTCCCCACTGAGAGGCCTTCTTTGACCATCGCATATAAAAGAGCAGTTCCATCACTGTCCTCTTAACCGAGCTTTATTTTTATTTGTAACATTTATCACAGGCTCATATGGTATTAAATATTATTTTTATTGCATATCTCCTTCCATTACAACGTAGACTACATGACATGCACCTATTTTTTCACTTCCTTCTCCATACAGCTTAACCCAAAATATATTTATTGAAAGACTGACTGAATGAACAAATTGAAAAAGATAGGATCTATCATATAGAATCTTTTCAGTACTAATAAATCACTACTTGTATTTAATAATATTGTCTGGTTTGTTTAGTCTTACCGTTTATACTACACCCCTGTTCTTTGGGAGGCTCATTTTTTCATAATGCAGATACTTTCCTTTTCTTTCAGAGCATTTCACTTGTGTGACTATCTTCTTTTCTGCATCATTCCTTTTCTCTCTTCTGGATCAATTTTATCTGTATGAAATCACAGTCTAGCATTTTCCATTTGAAAAAGAAAACGTATCTTCCTCTATCCCATGTTGATGTCAAGGTACCATACAGTTATTTTTACTAATATTAATAACAAGACCTTGCTCTATTTCATTCTTCAATTCAACTTCTCATTTTCATAATCCCACCAACAATTGTACTTCTGTCAGGTTTACCAAGATTACCAAAAACCCCCATATTTCCAGCATACATGCTAATATTCAATCTTGTGTGGCTTTATAGCAGAATTTGATGCAGTTGATAAATTTGTTTTTTTGAGAAGTGTCTTCTCTTGCAAGGCATAACACTGTCCTGCCCTTCCCTCTTTCCTTATGAGCCACTCCTTTTCAATCTCTTTTCCTGAGTTTTCTCCTCTAAATGTTAGAGTGAGTCAGGTTTAATTATGCAACCTAATCTTTTCTCACTCTAAATCTTCTCTTCAAGTGATCTCAATTCATTTCCTTGTCTTTAAAAATATTTCTGTGCCTGGCCCCTCAGCCAACTGCCTACTTAATGTGTTCATTTGCACAGACATCTGAAACTTAACAAATTCACCCCAAAGCTGTTGAATCTCCACAGTACTTTGCCTCTCCAAATCATTCCTTTCTGTGTGTTCTGCATATCCACAGCTCCAGTCCGGTTGCTCAAACCGAAAATATAGAATCATTTTTGATTCTTCATTATATCTGCAATATCAACTATATCAGCAGGTCCTTTAAGCACTATAGCCATATGTATGCAGTAGCTATTCAATTTTGTCTGTGACTCTCCTTTTCCACACAAACATATTTGATTCCTCCAAATATTACCATTTAAGTCTAACTTCAAATATCACTACATTAATGGGCTCTCCATTGACTGTCCTCCTGAAAATACCTTCTTCCATAACTCCCCATTGTACTAAATTACATTTCTCCCAATGGAGTTATCAATATCTGAAATATATAGTGTTTATTTGTTTATTCTGTTCTTTTTCTCACTACTGTAGAAGCTTCATGACAGGAAGAACTTGTCCATATTATTCATGTCTATTTCTCAGCAGCAATGGCAGTCTGTCACATAGTAGGTTGTTGAATAAATGAATAAATCTCTGAAAATATCTTTCATGCAGAAATATATTTCTCATGATAGACAAAATATATGTTTTAATTTGATTTGTTATTCACATTTTTGTGGCATGGTGGTCTGTGGACATAACACTTGTTTGGGAATCAGGAATTGTGGTTCTAAATTGTAGGCATAGCTTTGCTATGTGACTTAAAGCAAGTTATATAACTTTAATCATACTTTCATTTATCATCTTTCAAAATATGGCTTTTGCTGTCTACAATCCTTTGAATAAACTTTAATGAACATATTCTATAATATTAGCTATCTTTTTTAGATGTGTTGTAACAACTTTTTTTTTTTCAAACACACACAGAGAGAAAACATGATAGCTTCTACTTTAATGAGTGATAATCCTATGCAAAAGTGTAAGGAGAAAAAAAAATACATAGACAATAAGAAAAAAAACCTCATTTTAGCCATTGTCATACAATAAAAATACTAAGATGAATGCATAACCCTGCTGTATATGAAAGCTAAGGACAAAACTATTAGATCTGTGATCTACTTTTATGACTAAGAGAACAGTCTGTTTTTTTCATCTAAATCATTATCTGGTCTTCTTATTAAAAATAGTTCACATTATCCTGCCTATTCATGCTGAAGAACGGCAGAAATAAGTAAAAAAGAAACTGCTTTTAGTTTGCTATTGTGGTTCTTTTCTCCCTCGTATTTGGATTTGGAATGAAAGCTTTTAAGTCTAAGAATCATTTCTGCAGTTGGAAAACTAAATTAGAGTAGGCAATTGAATAAAGAATAATAATGAAAATTTGTTAATAACTTGAAACAGTGATTATATCTTCAAATTACCTTTTCCATTATAAAACATTATAATAATTTAATTCCGCACTCTAATAAATATGACTCACTTGCTTTTATAATAAAATATTTGCTCCATGGCTAACTCTCATGACCCCATTAATGTATTGAAAACACTTCAAGTTTGTTTTTCCTTTGTGAAGGCCACTACATAGAAACATTGAAGAGGATATTTATTAGGATACACATCTATTCACATAGAGAATAACAAAGTACAAAATAATACAAGTAGCTGGGACACACGAATTATACATTTGCTGATGCTTTTCTTGTTTATTTGCTGATTGTTTGCTTGTCACATTTCCTAAACTTTATTCCTCACTAGTTTTATCAAGGATGATACAATTTTGGCTTTAATCTGTTGTCATCATTTAAGTTAAGAAACTAAAAGTACTTTCATGTCATAATATTATTGTACTGGCTTCACTAGATAAAGACATTTAACTTTATGCATTGTTTTCATAATGCATTATTTTTTAAATTTTATATGTACTATATAAAGATGCAGAATAAAATTTAAAGTGTCCAATTTAAATGACAATATCAAAATGCTGTCATGAATACGTATAATGTGCACAGTACTTTGCACATATTTTCAGAATAATCCTCACCATGACTGAGTTACAGATAATGAAACTAATATTCAAATAGGTTAAATCATTTTCCTAAGGTCACACAGCAAGTACAATAAAATGAAAACAAGTAAGACTTAATCCTCTTGTGGTAGAATTACACTGTAGAATTAGCATTGTAGAGTAATAAGAGACTTAGAAGATGTTCTAGCCAAACTATTCTCAAGAAGAGATTTTTTTTTTTACCTTATTATGTACTGCTTTACCCTGACATGCACAGTACGCATTTCATGAACACTAGTTGAATTTTTAAAGTCTTAATGCAATGACAAATTATGATTACATAGCTAATTATTCCAAAAAAATTAACAAAAACCTTCAAGTAAAGATCTCACACAACAGAAACTAACACAGTATTGTGAAGCAATTATACTCCAATAAAGATCTATTTAAAAAAATCTCAGTAATAATAATAATTTTTTAGTTTTTCTGAATCATGTTATCTATGTATTGTCTAATACTTTGAGCCCAATGTAAAATTTATCTAGGGTCTGCCCTTTTTTAAATGCGGAATTATCATTAGTGCTTTATCTTTGGTGTAAATAATGTTCAAGAGGCAGAAGTTACAAAAGACAGTGAATTCGACTCTAATAATGAAAAATGCTGAATAAACAAGTTTGTGTGGGGGAGTGAGGGATCACTTTTTGTTTGGTTGATGGTTGTGTTTGTTTGTTTTTAAGAAATATTGTATATGTGAAGACTCAGTAAAACCTAAATGAATTAAATTCTAAAAAATGACAATCTTCATTAAAAAGAAGAGACTAATCCCTGGCATTATACATAAAAATTCTGAAGTCTTTGAGCCACAAATCATGTGCATCCAACTCCCTAATTTTTCCCAAGGCCCTTCAGTGAGTATATGGGTCAGTATAGCATTTCAGATAGCTCTGCAAAACTGATCCAAGAAGGTAGGGGGGAAAGTCAGTATATATGTGATTTTGGTGAAGGGGGAGTACATGCAATCAAGCACATATTTTTTGCAAAAGATTACTGCTAGTCTCGTGAAGGTTACTGCACTTCACGAGGAGCAGATGTCACCATGAAGGATTTTAGGCTTTTCTGCATACGAGGATATGCAACAGTTGGGCTCATAAAAATCTGAAAATATCTAACTATCTGAAGACCTGTTCTGCCAGTTTTTCCAGGAGCACAGAGTGCCTTATTCCTGATCTCCACCTTGAACTGCGTTCAGGGGGTGCTGAAGGTCAGCAGCTACAGCAGCTCATAATTTGATCCTTGTAGAGGTAGATGGCAAGTGCCAATGGCAAGTGCCAATTTGTAGGTGACAATGTATATATATATATCCATACGTATACGCAAATTCCGATTGTACCCAAAAAACATGCTGTGTAATTTGTGTTTATTCTTTCGTCTTCCACGTCAACAATTACCATCATAATCCTACATCATAGTATGCTTTCTATTATGTTTTCCATTTTTGAATATGAAATGCCTTTCACCTTTTACTTATTATTAACTCCATATATATATTATACATCACTACATTTGTCCAGTTTCTTAGTGGTAAGTCATGACACTCTCTATGACTCAGCTTTTCACTCAGACATTTTTAAACGTATTCATAATTAGAGCATACACTTATAATGCTTTAGTTATCCATTCTTCCAGCGATAAAAATCCAAGATTACCTCCAATCCTTGGTTCAAAAATGAATATTGTGATGAGCATCCTCACATGTATCCTTATATGAGAATTTCTCAGGAAGATATAAGTAGGAATAAGATTCTTGGGTAATGAAACATATTTGCCTGGCCTGCAGCTGTCCATAATTCCATCTTCAGTGTATGTGTTCCTGTTTCTATATTCTCATCACCATGAGGCATTGTCTAGTTTTATACATTTTGCCATTTCATTAGAGATAAATTGAACCCATTATTGTTTTAATTTGTGTTTCCCTAACTATAATTTGAGCATCGCTTCAGATGCTTGTTTATGTACTGTTTCTCATTTTTTTTCTGTAAGAGCTCCTGTTTTTATTGCTTTTTTGCAGGATTTTCTTGTATATTATGGCTTTGTATTATGTGTTAATGTATCTGTTAAGCTAGTTTCCATTTTTGCTGTCAGTTGACCTCAGGGCTATTATTCTTCTGTACATATATTACAGAAAATGTTGAGAAAAATATTGAGATTTGCTTTTAACCAGCTAGAATATTAATTTGAGGACTAATTTGAGAATATTGATATCTTTGTAGTATGACAATATTATATCCAAAAGTATAGGATATATTTATTCAAATATTACTTTATGTGTTTCAATTGAGTGACTACTCCACTAAGATCTGTTTATACCACCTTCTTATCTTTGCAAAATTTTTCAATTTCCCTGATTAATTATACTGTTGCTATGATTCTAACTTCACAAAAATACAATTAAGGCATGGATTAGCTAAGGAACTTCCAGAAAATATAGTGCTAGTAAATGATAGATTCAGAATTTAAACCAAGACAATTTTCCTCCAGAATCTGTACCCTTAACTCTTGTACTGTACTAATGTTCATTTTATAAGCAGAATATTTTAAAATATATTAAAATCTTAGAAAAACACATCACTTTCTGAAGTTCAGATTATTTTAAATTGCCTGCTGGATAGGAAAAGCTAGCATGTCAGCTTCTTTACATTTGGAAAACGATTAGACTAGGTGTCACCAATTTAGTCATTGTGATAAAAACCATTGTGTTATCTGGCATATTTAATGATTAAAGTTCTAGGTGGCAAAGATTTGGCAAGGGGTTAAGTCAAGTAAATCAGAAACTAAAAGTCTATAGTTGGTTAGAACAGATGAGCATCATTGCTACTCACATTTTCTTAACTCAGAGTTGACACCAATGTTCTGTAATTTTTAGCTTCTTTATTAATGTCATTTTGTTTTCAGGTTGCTTTTTTATAAAGGACTAGTTTTTTCCACCATAAAACATTGACCAGATAATTTCTGTTGGCTTAATCACTAGTTACTAAAACTTTAAGCAATCATTTAAAGGGCATTCATCATATATGGAATCAACAGTTTTAGAAAAAATACTTTAAATAGTTTTAAAATTATAAAATGTAGTATATTAGAATTTATTATGGTAAATGATTATCTACCAGATAATAGTTGATATTTTAATAATATTTCCAAATTATATGAGCTTTATGACAACTAAAACTGCAGGTCAGCTTTCTCATCTACTTTTCTTACCCTTGTTATTACTATATTAGATTTACCTAATTTACAATTTTACATTTTCAAGTATGAGTTAAAGTGTTTGAAAGTTTTTTCATACAGTTTAAATGTTCAGAAGGAAAATGGTCCGTGAGAGTGTGGAGTGGTATCTCAAAGGAGACTATTTAAAAAAATTTTTATCCAAATAGACATGTTGCCATCTGAAGGAACACAATTGTGTGTTTGAATTTTCTTCAAAAGAAATCTATTATAAGCCTAACAGATATTTATTTATAAGCCTACTTAGATAATGATCAGTGAGATGGGTCCTTGGAAGAAACCACTTGAACTCAAAGAAATTAACTGGTCTAAACAAATAATATATAATCTCCTCACTCCTTGCAAAAACTATGTGATCCCTTTTTCCCTTAACATAGTGCTTCAATATGGAAACGTAAATCCTGGGTTTTTTGTTTTGTTTGTTTGTTTGACACAGTGCTATGTGTACATAAGCCGTGGCCATGATTTGGTTGTATTAAAAATGTTAAATATTGCCTTCCACACTGAATCCAGATGAGGCATGCAATTGATCACCAGTGGTTGCCTTGGAATAACCAAATAGTATGTGAACTGGCATTCCATTCTAACTTCTATTTGCACAGGAATGGCCTACCTTGCCCCCAACACAGCTGATGCTCTGTCAGCGCTGGTCCTGAAGCATTTCTTTTGAGCTGACCTACAGCTCAACATAATGCCTGACACAGTTAAAAATATCTCTTCCTCTAGGATGGGTTTCAAGATAAATAAAAACTTTGTAGAGTAGTTTCCCTTATATATGACATACACACATGCCAAGAGCTGACTCATATTCTGCACATCAGTGGACTTATTAAACTGTAAAGTGGCGTACCTACCACCATGCCCAAATGACAGCAATTGGTCTTCATACTGTGTCATTTATATTATAAAATATCTAATAGTATCATTTGAGGAAGAAATGTTGGCAAACATACATTGTTCTTTCTCTCAGACAGCACAGGTTGGCATTAATGTTGTGTTTGATGTTATAAATGTCTTGGCAATAACACTGCATGTATTTATCTTTTCTATAGACATCTGTGTGAAAGATAATCTGTGTAACACTTACTAATTTATTTGTCCCTATAAGATCATATATTATTCTGTAGTCATATTTTATCACTATCATTTTTGGTCTGTTAATCCATTTTAAGTGGAACGAGGATATATTCCAAAACTCAAATAAAATTTAAGATGAACAAACACAAATATTTGTATATAATTGCTGTGCAAAACAGAATCACTGAGAGGAGGAACCAAGATGGCAGAGTAGAAAGACGTGCTCTCACTCTCTCTTGCGAGAACACCAGAATCACAACTAGCTGCTGGACAATCATCGACAGGAGGACACTGGAACTCACCAAAAAAGATACCCCACAACCAAAGATAAAGGAGAAGCCACAATGAGACGATAGGAGGGGCACAATCACAGTAAAATCAAGTCCCATAACTGCTGGGTGGGTGACTCACAGACTGGAGAACACTTATACCACAGAAGTCCACCCACTGGAGTGAAGGTTCTGAGCCCCACGTCAGGCTTCCCAACCTGGGGGTCCGGCAACAGGAGGAGGAATTCCTAGAGAATCAGACTTTGAAGGCTAGTGGGATTTGATTGCAGGACTTCGACAGAACTGGGGGAAACAGAGACTCCACTTTGGGAGGGCACACACAAAGTGGTGTGTGCATCGGGACCCAGGGGTAGGAACAGTGACCCCAGGGGAGACTGAACCAGACCTACCTGCTACTGTTGGAGGGTCTCCTGTGGAGGCGGGGGGTGGCTGTGGCCGACCATGGGGACAAGGACACTGGCAGCAGAAGTTTTGGGAAGTACTCCTTGGCGTGAGCCCTCCCAGAGTCCGCCATTAGCTCCACCAAAGAGCCCAGGGAGGCTCCAGTGTTGGGTTGCCTGAGGCCAAACAACCAACAGGGAGGGAACCCAGCCCCACTCATCAGCAGTCAAGCGCATTAAAGTTTTACTGAGCTCTGCCCACCAGAGCAACAGTCAGCTCTACCCACTACTGGTCCCTCCCATCAAGAAACTTGCATAAGCCTCTTAGACAGCCTCATCCACCAGAGGGCAGACAGCAGAAGCAAGAAGAACTACAATCCTGAAGCCTGTGGAACAAAAACCACATTCACAGAAAGATAGACAAGATGAAAAGGCAGAGGGCTATGTACCAGATGAAGGAACAAGATAAAACCCCAGAAAAACAACTAAATGAAGTGGAGACAGGCAACCTTCCAGATAAAGAATTCAGAATAATGAAAGTGAAGATGATCCAGGACCTCGGAAAAAGGATGGAGGCAAAGATCGAGAAGATGCAAGAAATGATTAACAAAGACCTAGAAGAATTAAAGAACAAACAAACAGAGATGAATAATACAACAACTGAAATGAAAACTACACTAGAAGGAATCAATAGCAGAATAACTGAGGCAGAAGAACGGATAAGTGACCTGGAAGACAGAACAGTGGAATTCACTGCTGCAGAACAAAATAAAGAAAAAATAATGAAAACAAATGAAGACAGCCTAAGAGACCTCTGGGACAACATTAAACACAACAACATTCGCATTATAGGGGTCCCAGAAGGAGAAGAGAGAGAGAAAGGACCAGAGAAAATATTTGAAGAGATTATAGTCGAAAACTTCCCTAACATGGGAAAGGAAATAGCCACCCAAGTCCAGGAAGCGCAGAGAGTCCCATACAGGATAAACCCAAGGAGAAATACCCTGAGACACATAGTAATCAAATTGGCAAAAATTAAAGACAAAGAAAAATTATTGAAAGCAACAAGGGAAAAATGACAAATAACATACAAGGGAACTCCCATAAGGTTAACAGCTGATTTCTCAGCAGGAACTCTCCAAGCCAGAAAGGAGTGGCATGATATATTTAAAGTGATGAAAGGGAAGAACCTACAACCAAGATTACTCTATCCAGCAAGGATCTTATTCGGATTCAATGGACAAGTCAAAAACTTTACAGACAAGCAAAAGCTGAGAGAATTCAGCACCACCAAACCAGCACTACAACAAAGGCTAAAGGAACTTCCCTAAGTGGGAAACACAAGAGAAGAAAAGGACCTACAAAAACAAACACAAAACAATTAAGAAAATGGTCATAGGAACATACATATCAATAATTACCTTAAACGTGAATGGATTAAATGCTCCAACCAAAAGACCAAGCTTGCTGAATGGATACAAAAATAAGACCCATCTATATGCTGTCTACAAGAGACCCACTTCAGATCTAGGGACACAAACAGACTGAAAGTGAGGGGCTGGAAAAAGATATTCCATGCAAATGGAAATCAAAAGAAAGATGGAGTAGCTATACTCATATCAGATAAAATAGACTTTATAATAAATAATGTTACAAGAGACAAGGAAGGACACTACATAATGATCAAGGGATCAATCCAAGAAGAAGATATAACAATTATAAATATATGTGCACCCAACATAGGAGCACCTCGATACATAAGGCAACTGCTAACAGCTATAAAAGAGGAAATCGACAGTAACACAATAATAGTGGGGGACTTTAACACCTCACTTACACCAATGGACAGATCATCCAAGATGAAAATAAATAAGGAAACAGAAGCTTTAAATGACACAATACATCAGATAGATTTAATTGATATTTATAGGACATTCCATCCAAAAACAGCAGATAACACTTTCTTCTCAAGTGCACACGGAACATTCTCCAGGATAGATCACATCTTGGGTCACAAATCAAGCCACAGTAAATTTAAGAAAATTGAAATCATATCAAGCATCTTTTCTGACCACAACGCTGTGAGATTAGAAATGAATTACAGGGAAAAAAACGTAAAAAAGACAAACACATGGAGGCTAAACAATACGTTACTAAATAACCAAGAGATCACTGAAGAAATCAAAGAGGAAATCAAAAAAAAGCCTGGAGAAAAATGACAATGAAAACACGATGATCCAAAACCTATGGGATGCAGCAAAAGCAGTTCTAAGAGGGAAGTTTATAACTATACAAGCCTACCTCAAAAAACAAGAATAATCTCAAATAAACAATCTACCCTTACACCTAAACGAACTAGAGAAAGAAGAACAAACAAAACCCAAAGTTAGTAGAAGGAAAGAAATCATAAGGATCAGAGCAAAAATAAATGAAATAGAAACAAAGAAAACAATAGCAGAGATCAATAAAACTAAAAGCTGGTTCTTTGAGAAGATAAACAAAATTGATAAACCATTAGCCAGACTCGTCAAGAAAAAGAGGGAGAGGACTCAAATCAATAAAATTAGAAATGAAAAAGAAGTTACAACAGACACCACAGAAATACAAAGCATCCTAAGAGACTACTACAAGCAACTCTGTGCCAATAAAATGGACAACCTGGATGAAATGGACAAATTTTTAGAAAGGTATAACCTTCCAAGACTGAACCAAGAAGAAATAGAAAATATGAACAGACCAATCACAAGTAATGAATTTGAAGCTGTGATTAAAAACCTTCCAACAAACAAAAGCCCAGGACCAGATGGCTTCACAGGTGAAATCTATCAAACATTTAGAGAAGAGCTAACACCCATCCTTCTCAAACTCTTCCAAAATATTGCAGAGGAAGGAACACTCCCAAACTCATTCTATGAGGCCACCATCACCCTGATATCAAAACCAGACAAAGACACTACAAAGAAAGAAAATTACAGACCAATATCACTGATGAATATAGATGCAAATATCCTCAACAAAATACTAGCAAGCAGAATCCAACAACACATTCAAAGGATCATACACCATGACCAAGTGGGATTTATCCCAGGGATGCAAGGATTCTTCAGTATACATAAATCAATCAATGTGATAAACCATATTAACAAATTGAAGAAGAAAAACCATATGATCATCTCAATAGATGCAGAAAAAGCTTTTGACAAAATTCAACACCCATTTATGATAAAAACTCTCCAGGCAGTGGGCATAGAGGGAACCTACCTCAACATAATAAAGACCATATACGACAAACCCACAGCAAACATCATTCTCAATGGTGTAAAACTGAAAGCATTTCCTCTAAGATCAGAAACAAGACAAGGATGTCCACTCTCACCATTATTATTCAACATAGTTTTGGAAGTCCTAGCCATGGTGATTAGAGAAGAAAAAGAATAAAAGGAATACAAATTGGAAAAGAAGAAGTAAAACTGTCACTGTTTGCAGATGACATGATACTATACATAGAGAATCCTAAAACTGCCACCAGAAAACTACTAGAGCTAATCAATGAATTTGGTAAAGTTTCAGGATACAAAATTAATGCACAGAAATCTCTTGCATTCCTATACACTAATGATGAAAAATCTGAAAGAGAAATTAAGGAAACACTCCCATTTACCATTGCAGCAAAAAGAATAAAATACCTAGGAATAAACCTACCTAGGGAGACAAAAGACCTGTATGCAGAAAACTATAAGACACTGATGAAAGAAATGAAAGATGATACCAACAGATGGAGAGATAGGAGGCCATGTTCTTGGATTGGAAGAATCAATATTATGAAAATGACTATACTACCCAAAGCAATCTACAGATTCCATGCAATCCCTATCAAATTACCAATGCCATTTTATACAGAACTAGAACAAAAAATCTTAAAATTTTTCTGGAGACACAAAAGATCCCGAATAATGAAAGCAGTCCTGAGGGAATAAAACGGAGCTGGAGGAATCAGACTCCTTGACTTCAGACTATACTACAAAGCTACAGTAATCAAGACAATATGGTACTGACACAAAAACAGAAACATAGATCAATGGAACAAGATAGAAAGCTCAGATATAAACCCATACACCTATGGTTAACTAACCTATGACAACGGAGGCAAGGATATACAATGGTGAAAAGACAGTCTCTTCAATAAGTGGTGCTGGGAAAACTGGACTGCTACATGTAAGAGAATGAAATTAGAACACCTCCTAACACCATACACAAAAATAAACTGAAAATGGATTAGAGATCTAAATGTAAGACCGGACACTATAAAACTCTTAGAGGAAAACATAGGAAGAACACTCTTTGACATAAATCACAGCAATATCTTTTTTGTTCCACCTCCTAGAGTAATTGAAATACAAACAAAAATAAACAAATGGGACCTAATGAAACTTAAAAGCTTTTGCACAACAAAGGAAACCATAAACAAGGCAAAAAGACAACCCTCAGAATGGGAGAAAATATTTACAAACCAATCAACAGGCAAAGGATTAATCTCCAAAATATATAAACAGCTCATGCAGCTCAATATTAAAGAAAAAAACAACCCAATCCAAAAATGGGCAGAAGACCTGTATAGACATTTCTCCAAAGAAGACATACAGATAGCCAAGAAGCACATGAAAAGCTGCTCAACATCACTAATTATGAGAGAAATGCAAATCAAAGCTACGATGAGGTATCACCTCACACCAGTTAGAATGGACATCATCAGAAAATCCACAAACAACAAATTCTGGAGAGGGTGTGGAGAAAAGGGAACCCTCTTGCACTGTTGGTGGGAATGTAATTTGATAAAGCCACTATGGAGAACAGTATGGAGGTTCCTTAAAAAAGTAAAAATAGAACTACTATATGACTCAGCAATCCCACTACTGGGCATATACCCAGAGAAAACCATAATTCAAAGCGACACATGCAGCCCAATGTTCATTGCAGCACTATTTACAATAGCCAGGTCATGGAAGCAACCTAAATGCCCATCGACAGATGAATGGATAAAGAAGATGTGGTACATATATACAATGGAATTTTACTCAGCCATGAAAAGGAACGAAATTAGGTCATTTGTTGAGACGTGGATGGATCTAGAGACTGTCATACAGAGTGAAGTAAGTCAGAAAGAGAAAAACAAGTATTGTATATTAACGCATATATGTGGAACCTAGAAAAATGGTACAGATGAACTGGTTTTCAGGGCAGAAATTGAGACACAGATGTAGAGAACAAACGTATGGACACCAAGGGGGGAAAGCGGTGGGGGGCTGGGGGTGGTGGTGTGATGAATTGGGTGATTGGGATTGACATGTATACACTGATGTGTATAAAATTGATGGCTAATAAGGACCTGCTGTATAAAAAATAAATAAAATAAAATTTAAAAATTAAAAAAAAAATAAAACCAAAAAAATCCAAAAAACAAACAGAATCACTTTACCCTGTTACTTAAGTGTGTTCAGGGCAAACTGACTAGTGTTTCCTCTGTGTTATCTTTACAAACATAAAAATGAATCAATCAATTTATATTTAATATAAAGTATAGTTTTAAATATTATATATAAAATATAAATTATGTAATTTATATGACTTGTAATAATAAGTATAATATTTATATAAATTACATATATATACATTTGTGATGTGGTTCTATCCCAATAAACCCATTGTAAGTTGGAAATATCAAAAGTCAAAAATGCATTTAATACGCCTAGCCTACCTTAATCATGCTCAGACCATGTTTTGGTTTTGCCCATAGAGTTGGGCAAAATCATCTAACACAAAGACTATCTTATAATAAATAGCTGAATATCTCCTGTAATTTATTGAATACTGTACTGAAAGTGAAAAACAGAATGGTTGTCTGGGTACAGAATGTTCTCAAGTGTATTGGTTGTCTATCCGTGTGATCACGTGGCTGACTGGGAGCTGCTGCCCAGTATCACAAGAGAGTATCATCCTGCGTATTGCTAGCCCAGGAAAAGATCAAAATTCAAAATTTGAAGTATATTTTTTACTGAATGCAAATTGCTTTCACACCATCATAAACTTGAAAATTTTTAAGTCAAAACATCATAAGTTGGGGATCGTCTGTGTATATCTATATCTAGATATATGTTTAAGGGGGTTGACTTAATGAAGTAATAAAGTAATAACAGAATCTAATTTAAGAAAGTATAAGGAAAATTGCAAAGCCAAATATGTGAGCGTAGAAAAGAATTAATGTTGCTTAAAGCTTAAGATGTTATTGCATCTGTCCTTTTTATATCTTTTTTTCCTTACTGAATATTTGAGATTATAGATTAAAATCATAAATATGACAACTACATAAAGAAATTAACTTGTGTTTAAAAAATTAATGGCTGAAGCTAAATAAAATCACCCCAGAAGTCTCAGCTGAAAGAGTAATATGATAAAATCCAACAGTTGGTAAAAAGGAGAAATAAAAACAGAGAATCATTAACATGGAGCAAACCATTAGCACAAATATGATCTAATTTCACCTTCTAGACTATGTTTCATTTGTGGGGGCTTTAGGAATGGATCTACTTATGTGATATCCTCAGACAAAAAGAGCAGAGAACATTCCTTAAATAATTGGCCACAAACAACAGAACGCCTCTATGTAATTTTAAGCAAGAAGATTTAGTGGGAAGATACTGGAGTCTCTTGGAGTCATTAAGATGATGGAAGATTGGACTTGGGGAAGTGGCAGTTCCCACAGGAACTCTGGAGGATTAGGCAGCAGAAGCTACAGAAAAGGTCACACGGATAAACAAACTAGTCCACACATTACAGCTGTCACTACAATGAAGGAATACCCTGGTCCCCGGTCTTTGTTTCAGTCATTTAAGTTCCAAAATACTGAAGGCATTATTGCTAAGCCTACATCATTCCCCATCCATTGACTGTGCGCTTTAACTGCCTTAGCAAGAAATGCACACTAAATCCCATTAAGAAGACACATCTGGGGAGAATTTTCTTAAAGTGAGATAGGAGAGAAAGTGGGAAGAGGAATTAGATTATTAGAGGAAAAATGGTGCTCATTTTCAGATCATGTTCATATATACAGGTATAGTCATAGAACTGATATCTACAAGGCTTCATAGGGATATAGCTCTATCCTCCTACCCCACGGCAACCACAAGCAAAGACACCCCTTGGCAAACACCCCAGTCTTTGGGTAAGCTTTTGATGTGTGGGGTTTATATAGTGAATAATTTGATAATAATAAAATTATTAAATCATATTGGGTAATATTTTATGTTGTTAATGTTGATAATATTACTGTTTCAGAGGCCTGATATAAAATAAAATCAACTGATACCATTATGCCATATTTCAACTAATGTTTTGCTGCAATATGTTAAAGGTTCTCTGTTTTTATTCATTTTTTTTTACTACCTGTTGGATTTCATTACACTTTTTAGAAGTGTAGAAGAGAATAAAAATTCTGCTAAATGCTCTCTCTCATTAACTGAAATTTAAAGTAGTATTTCTTTAAAGTCAAGATGGTAGTATAATGACTACATTTTATACCTTTATTTCTAACTATTTTAGCTTAACTATCCTTCATATTATTATCATCTAGAAATCGGCTTTTTTAATGGTCCTATAATTAAAACTATATTACGAATTTAGAAACGTTCTAGTTTTGCTTGCATCATGGACTGTTCGGATATTAATGTGTAGCCATCATTGTTCAAGATATATTTTAAAAAATATTCCCAAGCAAAGGACAAAGATCAAAATAATAAGGAAATTTATGTGTCTCCCATGATAAAGTTGGGTTTTGGTTTTCCATTCAGCCTTCCCCATGTGAGTGAATGGAAGGGCTTTATTGCAAGGAGGACTGTTCAAGTAGAGACTCAAGCTGACAATTTGTACAGGCTCTGTCCTCAATGAGGGTTGAACCTGGAATTTTATCTGACTTCATGACATGAAATTTGTGTCCCTCAGTGGTCAATAAAATCTTTATGAACTTCACAGTAAACCCACTCTCAAAGAGTAAAGCACCTTTGGCTCTCCTGTGCCACAGATACAGGATGGAGCAAAGTTTGGCCACCACCACGATTAGTATTATGAAACTTGGACTGATACAAAATACACATTTCAGGCTATCTTTGTATAAGGGAAGTAAATTTTAACAAACAAAAACAAAAATAATAATAACAAAAAGCTGAAGAAAGTCCCCATTTCCTTATATTCAAAATTCTTAGGCTTTGTATATTTTGCATTACTTTATACTTGGCTTATATTGCAGTGTGGGTCTAATCAGAAGATAGAAACCACATAGTAAGTTACATGTTGGGGACAGGGATGTAAATAATCAATAGCTATGATAAAAGAGTAATATGGGGGGGCTTCCCTGGTGGCACAGTGGTTGAGAATCTGCCTGACAATGCAGGGGACACGGGTTCGAGCCCTGGTCTGGGAGGATCCCACATGCCGCGGAGCAACTAGGCCCGTGAGCCACAACTACTGAGCCTGCGCGTCTGGAGCCTGTGCTCCGCAACAAGAGAGGCCGCGATAGTGAGAGGCCCGCGCACCGCGATGAAGAGTGGCCCCTGCTTGCCGCAACTAGAGAAAGCCCTCGCACAGAAACGAAGACTCAACACAGCCAAAAATAAATAAATAAAAAACTAAAAATAAAGGAATTCCTTCAAAAATAAAAAAGAGTAATATGGCATATATGGAAGCGTAATATCGGATGATACCCAAGGAAGGACAAACTTGGAAGGGCTGAGACTCATTTGGAGAAGATACAATCTGGCTCACTGTGAAGTTCTCTGGTTGACCAGGCTGGAGCTGGTCCTTTGCTGCTTTGCAAACAACAGGCCACCTCCAGAGTACAGGTGGGGAGCAGGAAGTTCATGATGGGTGGCACAGATGTGCAGCGGGAGTCGGAGCACTGGTGGGTGCAGGTGGCCTTTGGAGCATGCGATCTGTGTGGGTCCTTCTGGTTGGAGCAGCAGCTTGGTGGGTGACCTTTTAGGCCATAGGCTGCCTGAAGGCTGCGCAGAGGTTTACAGGGGAGTCCAGGCACTGGTCAGGGCAAGAGACCTTCACAATGAGTAGGCCACATAGGGTGTCTGAGCCCTGGCCCAGTGCACAGACTTCAGAGTGTTCAGATGGCTACAGAAAGGTTACTACCAGGTCTACTCTGCCTGAACCATAATTAGCAGGAGATCTTCTGTCTTAAACAATAGCCCTTCAGATGTCTCTACAGTACTAAGAAAACTTAATAGTGTGCTCACTTCTAAGGAGAAATAATTAAAGAAATCCTGTTGTTTATACCAGAGCATTTATTAAAGGGTGCATTCAGAGCTGAGAGGCAATAAATTAATAACTGACAACATGATTCAATTCCAGTAATTTATTCTTTGGTTACTCAGTTTCCACAAATTGTCACTTTGTCGCACATTTTAACTCTCATACAGCAACAAAACAACTCTGTATTTCTACCTAAAAAGACACATCTGTTCTTCTAACAAGTGAAGTTCTCATTTTTCTCCAAAATGAGAAGATGCACAGACCCAACCATTTTTGTATCTATTGAGGGCTGTATATAGTAATTCACAGATAGAGTAATGATCAAGCCAAAGCTTCAAATCTGAGTGACTATAAAGGATGTAAGCAAAAGCTGTAAGTGGTACCACCTTTCCCAGAAGATGAAAATAATTGTACCTAGGAGATAAGTAGATATCAAAGAGGTGATGTGAAGTGATCATGGGCCCGCACAATATGAAGTATAAACAAGCATTTTAAAACAATATGGAATTCTACGTTCTGAGCACAAAAACCTGGTGATACTAACTCAGTTTTGAAGGACACAAGAAAGATGGGAGAAAACTCTTAGGATCCAAACCCAAGGTGGAGAGTCTGATCCCTGAATAAAAGCAAAGACCTCAGATTATAGAGCCCCCCTTGTAATGATAAATGAGGGGGTTAAAAAGCAAAAAACTGACCACAGAAAGGAATGGCAAAGGAAGTTGCTTATTTTTGGAAAGAAAAGATAATATCAAAAAAAGTGTAACTGCTTTTACATATATTTATGGTACAAATTAATACATGAAAAATGTAGAGAGCCAATACCACACCTACTTCTTCACTGGGAGGTAGTTTGGGGATTGTATTTAATTGTTTTTCCACTGAGTTATCTTTTTAGATTTGCTAATGACCGTCAACGTGGTTCTAGCCAATGCTAATTTGAGCATGCAGAGATGCTTGGGAATTTTCAGTTACATTTTAGAAATATTCTTTTGGCTTTATGTTTGCAGCAGAATAATATGGGGTGGATGTATTATTCCTCTGTGTGTGTTGTACTCGCTAAAGGGTAAGGGTAAAATATTACAAAGGATCATCTCCCTCAGCCTCCCCTGATAAAATAATACCTGTACCAACCTTGGGTGTTCCTTCCTTTTTCCACTTATTTCTGAGGCTTTTACAACCGCATGAGCTGCTTAAGAATTAGCTATTCTAGTTAATAATGGGAAAATGGGAGTGTGGGAAGTGAATATTAAGATAACTTTTGTAATTATTTTAATACTTCTTTTCAGTTTACTTCTTAATATAATAATTTCATGAATAAGAAAAAATAAAACCATCAGAACATCCTCAGGAAGAAACAGAGTTTATATTATTCTAGGCTTATTGCTTGAAAATGGTTTTAGAAAAGCCAGAATCCTCTGTGTCCCCCTCTGGGAACTTCTGTTTCTCAGTTATGGTAGGATTTAGAACTGAGCTTTTTCACTGAGACATTAGGGAAAAGACTAGTGTTCTCATTCCATTTCTAATAAAGCAAAAACCAGTGTATAAAAGTTTAAAGCAATAAAATATCTATTAAGTGCATACCTTCTAGGGTGAAGAAGCACTTAGTAATAAAATATTTCTATGAAATTATTATGACTTTAATGAAATAATTTGTAACTTAAATGCTGAAAGCAACATTAAAATAAATGTATCTATACAATTAAATAAGTACCTGGGCCAGAGTTTTAAACATAGTTAGAAAATCAAGTCAAAGTCATTATTTCAATGTCACAATTACACTCCCCAAAAAGAGAAATACAGATATTTAATATTATGTATGACATATTTTATGCTAACCTACTCCAGTACCTGAAATATATTAGGTCTTCAATAAACATGATTTTTCTTCCTATCAACATTGAAATTTAGCTATTTATAAATCATCAAGATATTTCCAAGTACTAAATCATTACTTACGTAGCAAATAAGGGAAAGAAAAAATACTAATTCTCACTATATAGTACTTTCTTACAATCAGGAGCTATAAACTGCTTCATGGAAAAAAAAAAAAAGCCTACTATGGCCCAATTTCCTCCTGCTTCAGAAAAGGAAATAGAGAATATTTGGTATCTGTAGAGTGCTTTTTGAGATACAAGAGAGCTGATGCAGGTGAAGAGAAGCTGAGTGTGTACCTCTACATCTTATGCAGGTTTGTAACGTAGCTACACTTAATACGATTCATCACCCTATATTTAAGCCTGAAAAACCTCATTGCTTATAAAGATAACAAACTACAGTATAGGTCAGCCATAGAGCTACCTTTTATTTAGTGAAACATTTTTACACCAGCATATAGTGTTATCTCTTTCAGAAATAAGGAATAATCATGAGTATATTCTTTTAAACTTTCAAGAAACAGGTAATCATCTTGCTATATAAATATTTCCAAAATAATTAGACTTGTTCTTTATTTGATGTATGTTTATATACTGATTTTACTTATAAAAGCTCAAGAACAGAAGTTATTCTGTAGTTTTATTTATTTGTTCAAAACCTATTTATTTATTTATTTGAAGTATAATTGACCTACAGCATAGTGATTCCATATTTCTGTACACTGCAAAATGTTCACCACAGTAAGTTTAGTTACTGTCTGATCCTATACAAAGTTATTGCAGTATTTTTGGCTGTATTTCCCGTTCTGTACCTTTCATCAAAGTAACTCCTTTATTTTTCAACTGGAAGTTCATACCTCTTAATCTCCCTCACCTATTTCTCTCATCCTCCCACTCCCCTCCCTTCTGGCAACCACCTGTTTGTTCTCTGTATCTAAAAGTCTGTTTTTGTTTTATTTGTTCATTTGTTTTTCTTTTTATCTTTTATATTTTTAATTTTTTTTTTGACAATAGGTCCTTGTTGGCTATCTATTTTAAATGTAACAGTGTGTACATGTCAATCCCAAACTCCATCCCTCCCCACCACCCTTTCCCCCTGGTAACCATAAGTTTGTTCTCTAAGTCTGTGAGTCTTTTTCTGTTATGTAAATAAGTTCATTTGTATCATTTTTTTAGATTCCACATGTAAGTGATATCATAAGTGATATTTGTCTTTCTCTGTCTGACTTACTTCACTTCATCTCCAGGTCCATCCATGTTGCTGCAAATAGCATTATTACATTTTTTTAATGGCTGAGTAATATTCCATTGTATATATGTACCAGATCTTCTTTATCCATTCATCTGTTGATGGACATTTAGGTTGCTTCAAGGTCTTGGCTGTTGTAAACAGTGCTGCAATTAACATTGGGGTGCATGTATCCTTTCAAACCATGTCTTTCTCCAAATAAATGCCCAGGAGTGGGATTGCTGGATCATAAGATAGCTGTAGTTTTAGTTTTTTAAGGAAGTTCCATACTGTTCCCCATACTGGCTGTATCAATTTACATTCCCACTAACAGTGCAAGAGGGTTCCCTTTTCTCCACACCCTCTCCAGAATTTATTGTTTGTAGATTTTTTGATGATGGCCCTTTTGACTGATGTGAGGTGATATCTCATTGTAGTTTTGATTTTCATTTCTCTAATAATTAGCTATGGTGAGCATCTTTTCGTGTGCCTCTTGACCATCCTTATGTCTTCTTTGGAGAAAAGTCTATTTAGATCTTTTGCCCATTTTTTGACTGGGTTACTTGCTTTTTGGATATTGAGCTGCATGAGCTGTTTGTAAATTTTGGAGACTAATCCCTTATTGGTCACATCATTTGTGAATATTTTCTCCCATTCTGTGTGTTGTCTTTTCGTTTTGTATGTGGTTTCCTTTTCTGCGCAAAAGCTTTTGAGTTTAATTAGTTCCCATTTGTTTTTTTTTGTTTTGTTTTGTTTTGTTTTTATTTCTATTACTCTGGGAGACGGATCGAAAAAGATATTGCTGGGTTTTATGTCAAAGAGTGTTCTGCCTGTGTTTTCCTCTAAAGATACGGTATCTGTCCTTTTTCTGTCTGACTTATTCACTTAGTATAATACCCACAGGTCCATCCATGTTGTCACAAATGGCAAGATTTCATTCCTTTTTATGGCTAAGTAATATTCTGTTGTGTACATATATCACATCTTATTTATCCATTCATCTATCAGTGAACACTTAAGTTACTTCTATATCTTGGCTATTGTAAATAATGCTACAGTGAACATAGGAGTGCATATATCTTTTCAAATTAATGTTTTTGTTTTCTTTGGAAAAATACCCAGAAGTAGAATTGCCGAGTTGTATATCTGTTTTGTTTTCACTTTTTTGAGGAACCTCTGCACTGTTTTCATAGTGGCTGTGGCAATTTACACATTCTATGATTTTAGAATTCAAAATTGTGCAATGATTGACCACAGAGAGACATGAAGCTTTCTCAGTAAGATAAAGATACCCTATTTATTTTTATTTTTATTGTGGTTATTCCATGTACATGATTGATAAAACTCATCAAATTAAATAAGTTTAATGTTTGTATAAAAAGTATATCTTGACAGAAATTCTTTCAATATACTTTTAGATTTCTTTCTGTGAGGCTTCAGTCAAAAAAAAGGAAGTACTCTATCTACTTCAATCAGAAAAGAATGGAATTAAGGTTATTCAACATTCACAAAACTACTGAAAGACCTGAAGGAACAAAAGGTCAAGAAAGCCACCTCTAGCTCCCGAGTTCACCTCTTTCTTTCAGGGGGTCAAGAAGTTGCAAAAATAAGAGGAAAAGATCTGTGACATTCAGGTACCTTTGAAAAACAAATTGGATACTTTGCAGATACATTCCTGGAGGTAGGGTCACATTTGCTTCTCTTTTGTCCTATCAGTCATGTGTGATTGTCTGTCATTTATAGAATATGAAATTGAACCCTGTTGGCAGAGGTTCTGTGAAATGTAAATCCCAGGAGAACTCAGAAGGCAGAAAATGGTGCTGAGTTACTGATCTATCTACCAATAGATAGATAGCTATCTATCCATCAATCTGTCATCTATCTATCTATTATCTATCTATCTGTTATCTATGGGGAGAGTGAAAGACAGAGGCGAGAGAAAAGAGAAAATAGTTCATTTTTTTGCAAGTACATCTATGCTTCGTTTCTTTTATTGCCTAATAGTATTCTATTATATGAATACACCGCAATTTTTCTTGGGGACATTTGGCATTTTTACAATTTTTATTATTGTGATAAGATTGCTATTGTTTCACAAGTCTTTCTGGGGAATCATGTTTTCATTTTTCTTGGATGAAAACCTTTAAATGGTCTTGTTAGATGTAATAGTTTAAAAATATCGATTGGGTCAAATCAGTGTCAGACATCACTTCTATTGATTTTTCTATACAGGTATTTGGAATTACTGAAAGGGCAACTTTTAAATCTTTAAATTTGATTATAGACTTGTCTATTTATCCCTTCATTGCTCTTTTTTTTTTTTTTTTTTTTGCTTCATGTATTTTTAAACTCATCAGGAGCATGCAAATTTATTAATGTTGTCTTTCTTATGATTGTTCTTTTTATCTTTATGAAATCTCTGTCTTTATCTCTGCTAATAATCTTTATCGACGTGTATTTTTCACTGATGTAAACGCAAACACAAAAGTTTCTTATATCTAATGTTTGCATTGGTTATTTCTTTTTACCCTTTTACTTTCAACTTATATATATATATATATATATTTTATTCTTTCTTTCTTTCTTTATTTATTTTATTTATTTATTTAGTTTTGGCTGTGTTGGGTTTTCGTTTCTGTGTGAGGGCTTTCTCTAGTTGCGGCGAGTGGGGGCCACTCTTCATCGCGGTGCGCGGGCCTCTCACTGTCGTGGCCTCTCTTGTTGCGGAGCACAGGCTCCAGACGCGCAGGCTCAGTAGTTGTGGCTCACGGGCCCAGTTGCCCTGCGGCATGTGGGATCTTCCCAGACCAGGGCTCGAACCCGTGTCCCCTGCATTGGCAGGCAGATTCTCAACCACTGTGCCACCAGGGAAGCCCCAACTTATATATTTTTATGTCCAAAATATGTTTCTCATAACTAAGCTACAGTTAATATTTGTTTTTTTAATCCATTCTGAGAAACTCTCCTTTGTAATTAGTATACTTAGTATCTTTACATTTAATATAATTATTGATATTTGCAATTCATTAGATTATGTCTTTTCTGTTTCTGTATTCTCTTTTTTCCTTTGTTCCTTCTTTCTGGCTTATATTTGGGTAAAGTGAATATATTTCGTAGTTCATCTTGTGTCCTCTACAGATTTTTTAGCTATCTGTGATTTTTTTATGGTTGCTGTAGAGGTCAAAGTATGCACTGTTAATTTATCACAGCTTCCTTTAAATAATACTAATTCATGAAAATTATTTAAATCTTTCAACAGTATAATTATCTTTTCCTCACACTCTTTGCAGTGATTCTGTCATGTATTTTATTTATAAATATGCTATAAAACCCAAATTATATTGTAATTCTTGCTTTAAAATATCAGTAAAGTTTTAAATTGATATGCATTTTAATATGCATACTCTTTTATATTTACCCAAGTATTTATTCTGTGCTGCTCCTTATTTCTTGTTACAGATCTGAACTTCAATCTTATACTCAATTCTTTCAGCCAGAAGAATTTCTTTTAGCATTTCTTGTACTGAAAATCTGTTGAAAAATAATTCTCTCAGCTTTTATCCATTTGATATTGTCTTTATTTGGCTTTTCTTTTTGAAGACTATTTTCACTGCTTATAAAATACTAGATTGGTTGCTTTATTTCTTCTTCTTTACTGTTCAGTAAAGATTAACTTCAACAATATGGATATTTTAAGAAAGGCTACTCTTTACCTTGCTATAGGTCACTCTATATATTACCATCTTCCTGAATATTTCAGGCATAATGCTACATATTTTCTAATAATGTAGAATTTTAGTAAAATTTGTATCATATTGGAATTCAGTTCTGAAAAAAAAAAGTATTTCACAATGAATTGTGTGGCAACAAAGCACAGTAGTTAGTAGTTACAGCATGAAAATGGAGGTCGAATAACCTTGAAGTGAACATCAGCATTACCAATTATTAGACATATTATATTCTGTAAGCTTCTTTACCATTTTCAGTTTGTTTTTTTAGGATTTTGGTATAGATTAAATAGTTTATATAAAGTGGTACCTTTAAAAAGTACACTTTGGTCAGTGTGCTTTTCATCATGGGATTTAACCTCTATTTTATGTGCAGAAGCTTTGTTCAAAGAAAATTATATATATAGGAGCTCTGAATCTCACAGAAAGAAAAGTCCAACAGATCTGCCATTTAGAGTTGCCCCAGAGGCACTTTTTATAACACTGAGAGTTCAGCTTAACCACTGTGCTTAATCACTGAACAGTTAAAATGAATCTAACACTGGCAAAGTCAGAGAATTCCAAATTTTCTTAGTATTGTAGCTAAACTCAAATCTTGCAGCCTCACCTAATTACACACTTCCTTTCTCCTGCTTATTCCCCATATAAAGTATTTTATATCCTGGCCTAAGGTATAGATCTGAACTGCCATAGTGTCAGAAGGATTAGACTGATGTACCAAGAAAGATCAGGGGTAAGATTTCTTAGCAGACCTAATCAGTACTGCAGACCCAGGTAAGCCAAATATATCAAAAGTATAAAAAACAATTATGCCAAACAAAGAGCCAAGGCATGTAGTTACTGAGGGAGCTCTTGCCCTTAGCTTTGATATCGCTCACTGGCTTCTTGTGTCTAATATACCTGGCATATATTCTTCCTGTGTGTGTGTAGACCAGTGTTGCTGCTTTGGAATCAGTTACATGCGTGTTGTAAAGACAGATTTCATGGCATCATCCTAGATTTATGAAATCTTTTCCAGGGGCTTATAGTTTAGGAAGCTGCTTACTTATCTAGTGAATACTGTGCAACTCAAAATTTGGAGAGCTAATCATTCACCACCTGAAAGTGCCTGGCTCAATTATAATTTTTAGCATCTTCTGATAAAGTGGTCTTTTACCCTGGGATTCCTGATATGATAGTGGGGTTGGTACTTGTATTTGCTTAGAAAGGTGCATCTGTCACTTGTACTCCAGATAAATAGAGAAATAATTTCAAGAGAAGAAATGGTTAAAGCTGCCCATACAGTTTGAAAAAAAACTTTCCTTCTTGATAAAATACAGGTACCTATTTCAGCATAGCTTCCTTTTCCAACTTTCAAGTTAATAACCACACTTGGAAATAGATCGTTTTCTACAAACAGATAAAAACTTAAATAGCCTTAGTAGAGCAGTTTTTAAAAGAAAATCCCACCTAGAAAACTGTAGTAGATTTATGAAAAACCTACACCTTAAAGAATTAATGTGTTTATTTGTGTATGTTAGTCTCAGTAGCAAAAGGATTCGAATTCAGAATCTTTTTGGCAAATTGGCTAATGACTACACCTCATGAGAGACTTTGCTTTTGTTCCAAAGTACAAAGCCACGAACATTATCTGTTTCTCCTGAGAATGCTATTTGCTCTTCTGGTCATTTCTCGCCTTCACTATCACCACTTACCCAACCGGAGAAAAAAAAATCGTGTGCTATATGCAAATTATTCCTTTGCCTTTCTTCATAATTTTACCGTCTATGTATGAATCTGTAAACAACATATTTTTTAAAAAAATTCTATAAATGGAATAATGTATTTTTCTATATTTTTTCTTTTCACTCAGTATTATTTTTGAGAAGAAGCCATGCTTATTCATTGTATGAAAAAATATATTGACATGTTCTAATCTTGATGGATATTTGAGTTGTTTGCTTTTCTGAAGGGTGTTTTTATGAGCCATTTTATATACGTTGGCAATTGTTCCTCTGGAGTGCATACAAAGCAGTCAAATTGATGGGTCATAGAATGTGCTTATCTGTAACTTTGGCGTGAATGGCCGAACTGTGTCCCGGTGTTTGTTCGAAGTTGTCCCTCTACCGGCAGCGGATGAGCTGCTCGTCTTGCTCCGCAGCCTCGTCAACACTCGGCATTTTCTGATCTTTATTTTGTTACCAATCTGCTGGGTTTGAATGATATCTGATTAATGTATGCAATTAGTGAGCTATTTATATAGTTATGGACTCTGTATTCCTCTTTTTGAAAATGGCTGCTCAAGTCTTTCACCATTTTTCCAATATTTTCGCTTCTTGTTTTAGTTTACATATACATAACAGACAAATACACATATACACACATGTATACTATATATATATATTCTATATTCACTATATGTATTAGATATGTATATGAGTGTGTGTATGTGTGTATATTCTGGATTCTAATTCTCTGTCTGATATTAGTTTACCTTTCAGTCTCTTTATGGTATCTTTTATAAACACATATTATTAATTTTAATGTAATAAAATTATCATTCTTTTCCTTTATGATTAGCATGTTCTTTGTTTCTTGTTTAGGAAATTCATTCCTATACCAAAATAGAATAGTTTCCTATATTATTTTCTATATTTTTGTGGCTTTTTCTTTGATATTTAAGTATTTGGTTTATATAGAATTGAATTTTAAGGAGTATAAAATAGCTATCCGGTTTCTTTCATGTTCCTTTGAATAACCAATGTTGTAGAATAATTTTTGTTTAATCAGTATATCCCTCACTGATTTGCAATGCTACAATTGTCAGACATAAATTTCCATCTATTCACAGTTCTGTCTCTGAACTCTTTATTTTGTTCCATTGACCTATGTGTCTATATCTGTGCCATAACCATGCTGTCTTAATTACTGCACATTTAAATCCTGATTTGTAGTAGACAAGTCATGGCAATATGTGTTCCACCTTTCTCCATAATTGTTCATTTTTTTTCAGATGTATCTTCGTTTTTCTTCATTTGTGTGCTCTGTGGATTCTTTTTCACATGACAGATCATAGAAGGATTTATACAATATTCTCCCAAATGTTTTCATCTTGTGGCACACAGTGACACCAATAAAATTAGTAAAATGTGCTTGGGTTAAAGAATGAGGCTGTGCCTGTGAGAAGTGAACAGTCTGAGTAGGAGTGGAGTGTGTCCCTGTTTGCTCCCAAAGCTGAGTGATTAATTCATCCACTTATGACCCGTTCATGACGTGCAAAATGTTAGATGATACACCACTTAATGTGGGAAGCTATTTAAAAATTTTATTCTCAGGTGTTTTAGGCTAGACGGTAGTTCTAGTTTGGCCAGAAATGGATCCCTTTACTAAATAGAATTCCACTTCTGTTATCTGTTTTTTGTTTTTTGTTTTTTTTCAGTTGAATGAAAGATTCTTTAAATTCTATAGTGCTTTACAATTTTCTAAAGTTTTACACATATGATTTCATATAATCCCATAAGAACTCTCTTTTTCTCGTTTCCCCTACCCCTACATTGTCCCTCCCCCTTCCCGCTCCCCACAGGTAACCACTAGTTTGTTCTCTATACCTGTGAGTCTGCTTCTTTTTTTGTTATATTCACTAGTTTGTTGTATTTTTTAGATTCCACATACAAGTGATATCATACAGTATTTGTATTTCTCTGTCTGATTTATTTCACTTAGCATACTGACCTCCAAGTCCATTCATATTGCTGCAGATGGCAAAATTTCATTCTTTTTTATGGCCGAGTAGTATACCATTGTATATGTACACCACATCTTCTTTATCCATTCATGTGTTGATGGACACTTAGGTTGCTTCCGTACCTTGGCAATTATAAGTAATGCTGCTATGAATATTGCAGTGCAAGTATCTTTTCAAATTAGTGTTTTCGCTTTTGGATATATATCCGGGAGTGGAATTGTTGGGTCATGTGGTAGTTCTATTTTTAGTTTTCTGAGAAAGCTCCATACTGTTTTCCACAGTGGCTGCACCAATTTACATTCCCACCAATGACGTAGGAGGGTTCCCTTTTCTCCACATCCTTGCCAACATTTGTTATGTGTGTTCTTTTTGATGATCACCATCCTGACAGGTGTGAAGTGATATCTCATTGTGATTTTGATTTGCATTTCCCTGATGATTAGCCATGTTGAGCATCTTTTCATGTGCCTGTTGGCCATCTGCATTTCCTCTTTGGAAAAATGTCTTTTCAGGTTTTCTGGCCATTTTTAATTGGGCTGTTTGTTTTTTTGATGTTGTATATATATATATATATATATATATGTTGGCTATTAAACCCTTATCAGTCATATCATTTGAAAATATCTTTTTCCATTTAGTAGGTTGACTTTTCATTTTGTCAATGGTTTCCTTTGCTGTGCAAAAGTTTTTAAGTTTAATTAGGTCCCATTTGTTTATTTTTGCTTTTGTTTCCTTTGCTTTGGGAGATGGATCCAAAAAAAATATTGCTGCAATTTATGTCAAAGAGTGTTCTGCCTATGTTTTCCTCAAGGAGTTTTGTAATATCTGGTCTTACATTTAGGTCTTTAATCCATTTTGAATTCATTTTTGTACATGATGTTAGAGAATGTTTTAATTTCATTCTTTTACATGTAGCTGTCCAGTTTTCCCAGCACCACTTATTGAGGATACTGTCTTTTCTCCATTGTATTTCCTTGCCTCCTTTGTCAAAGATTAATTGACCATAAGTGTGTGTGTTTATTTCTGGGCACTCTATTCTGTTCCATTGATCTATGTGTCTGTTTTTACGCCACTACCATACTGCTTTGATTACTGTTATCTGGTTTTGATGTAGTCTTTTGCAGTCATGGATGGTGCCATTCTTACTAATTTTGCTTGGTTTCTAACAGTGTTGGGTACACCAAAGTGTTTAATAACAAACCTGTGAAAGCCTTGATTGTTGAAACATATGTCTTTCTAAGTGTAGAAACATTATCCAAAAACTAAATGAAGAGCTCAAACCTTTTTTCTGTTTCTTCCTGTCTCTTATTTAGAACAACTTATATATTAGTTCCTAAGTCTTTTCAAGTGCTACAGGCACTAGATCATGGTTAAAAGAATTATATTTTGTATGCTGCTTTGAGTCTATGGTTGTAACATTCTCTGTAAAGATTTTATTATTGCTAAAGGCAAGAAATACTTTATTTCCAACATCAAAAGTAAGATGTCGCTCATCTTAAGAGTCCAGGAATATATAATGGGACCAGGATTACCTCAGGAAATAGAAGTTAACATTTGTAAACTCTGAAGAGTTTTAAATTGTTATTCTTTCTGTAGACAGTGCATAACTTTCTGCAAAACAATATTCTAACTTTTTAATCCCTTCAACTGCACAGCTGTGCATGGACTGTTAGAAATAAAAGTGGATAGTCCAGGATAAACAACAGCTGCAAGTCTGTATTCTTGGATGAAGACCCACATTTCAGTACCAAAGGGATTAAAATCCAAGGTTTAAGAAAGCACTAGAGAAAGTAATAAGTATGTTATCTCATAATATATGGAACACATTTTTAAAAGTAAAGTTTCATTATTCTGCTAGGTTTTATACTTAACTATATTGTACCGACTGCAGTAAAGGGCAACATGAAATTAGACTCAAGAGCCTGGGTTTGTTTTCTTAATTTCTAGAGTTTTTGGTTTGTAATGTTTAAATACTTCACATTATTTTTACCTTCTGATCATATTTTGTCACATGCTATCATTGTGAAATCTTAAAAGCTAATATATATATAAAAGTAAAATATCTTTCATAGAGCTATTTCTTTAAAAATTGAATGAGAATTTTCTTTCCATTGTGAGCTGGGAGTTTTTCTTTCTTTTTTTTTTTAAATTTCTGAGTGCTATGTTCTATTACATTCTTATATCACTTGATATCCTTACTTGGAATATCAATATCTTCTAGTTAAAATTTTAAAGGCTGTCACTAGTGACTACTTATGGTTTTTCTGCTTCAGTATAATTCAGCTTGAGAACTTTCTCAGAATACAGACAATTTCTTCATTCTCTTAGCTTTGTATGCATCATAAAATATGACACGTCGGTTAATGGAATGGAGTGACTTAAGATGACCCATGTTATTCTGTTCTTACGAAGAGTAGTTTTATATGTACTCTACTTTTGCCTGAGTATCCCTTTAATATTTATACCATGATATGGTATCTGCATTTTAAACTGTTATTCTAGCACACGTTAAAATTTAATTCTAGAGACTTGGAAACCAAGTATTTTTTTTCCCAGAATGAGTGCTTATAGAAATTCACTGAACAGGCATGTGTCCTTCATTTTTCTGTGGATAATCATAGTATACATAGGCAGTCAGAGGCCAGTGTGTGCATGTAAGCCTTATAATTCTTTAACTATTTTTCCTAGCATGGCAGAGTTGCTACATACCTGTCTTACATTCATTTTTGACAAATGAGAAAAGGTGATGTAAGAAAAATAGTCAAGAGAAACGTGAAGACCTATAGATAAGCTCTGATATTGAATTCTCCTACCTAATATCCCTATTTCCCAGTTTATCTAAATAACACAAGGTATAAAAGTCATAAAGTAGCAACTTAGTACTAGAACTGGAAACAAATTTAGACATCATTAAATGCCACAAACTACAAGGAATTTAATGGCAGAAGTGACTGGATCAGGGGATTACATAGTACTGATTCAAATACTGACTTCTTGAGAATTAATTTTGTATTATATGCATTAATTTATTTATTCATTCACTCCACCAATCTTCACTGAGTAACTACTAGTTTCAGGCACTGTCTAGATACTATGTTATACATAGATATCTGTCCCAAAGAAATAGATAGCTGTGAATACAGGTAAATAGGTAGATAGGACTGACCAATAGTGAAAAGGGCTAGGAAGAAAAAGAATCATGAAATAATTAAAAAGGGAGCTAATCGTATACAAGAAAGAATTTTTAAGAACATACTGACTAAGCTGAAATATGCTCTACTAAAAATAATCAGGCAGTGTAAGAAGTTAGATAGAAAAGCTTGCAAACCATATGATTGTATTTATATAAGACTGAAAAACAGGAAAAATGATCTATTGTGATGGAAATCAGAATAATAATTATTTTTGTGGAGTAATGATGGAGAGGAGACATGAAGAGGCTTCTGTGGTGTTAGTAATACTGTGTAAATTGTGGTTGCACAGATATGTGCTCTTTATGAAAATTAATTGAGTAGTACTTAAGACTTGTGCTTTTTCTTATTTTACCCTTCTCTACAATATTGACAAGTAAAAAAGTATTCTGAACTGTGGGGATGTAGGAAAAGAATGGTTCAGGTCTGACAACAGCTTGTGGAAAAGTCCGAAGAAAGAGACCCACTTGGTTTCTTCTTAGGGACGAATGCAGGCCAATATGACTGGAGCATAGTGACCAAGGTGTGAAACATCTAATGACTATGGTTGGAGAAGAGACTGGAGCCAGGTAAGTGTAGAAATTTAAAGACCAGAGGACAGAATTGAAGTTTAATTTTAAACATGAAAGGAGAACACTCAAGACTTCTGAACATGAGAGGGAGGTGTAATTGAGCCTCATTAGATAGAAAAATAACTTCAAGTGGGGAAGGAAATAACTGATAATATTATCCAGTTAGAACAGTGTATTCGCAGTTTTAAAAGGTTTAGAAGAGTAGTAACATGACACCTTGAAATAATGTCAAAAGAAAAACAGAGGAGTTCCCTTTATAGCCATGATGGATTCCTTAGTTCTTAACTTTTCCTTCCACTAAAATCAATTAGAAAATTGAATTACAAAATAAAACTACTGTCTAGACATTAGACAATGCACATCATGTAACTGCTTTCCTGACAGAATGGAAACAAATCAGTTGAGTATTACCATTGCCGTGCATTTCTGCCTGGGGTCACTTTCCTGACTAAAGTTCAGGAAACAAAAATCTAGCCCACACTGGTCTCTAATTGAGTGAAAGAGACATCAAAAATGGGGAAAACTAAGGTATTTGGAATTAGTGAAGCAAAGTACTGCAAAAAAGGGAGTTATACAGAGAAAAGTCTCCAGCAATCTGCACAGGAATCCTCATAAATCTTTGGCTGTACTGTAACCTGAACAAACGTTGGATGAAACGCCACAAGACCAGTCACTGAGATATATTTAAGTTCTAACCAGCCAAAGTAACAACTCTCATTGAACACCCGGAATATTCAGTAGTGATTCCAGAGTATCAGATTTTGGTTGTGGGGCTGAATTACTCATAAAGGTTAATCTAGACTAACCTAACAAAGATTAAACGCAGGCTTTAAAAAGCTTAAGCTGATTTGCAAATAAATAATTTCCTATGAGGGAAAAAAAAAAGTATTTAAAGGAAGACAGCCAAATTCATGACTCAGCAACATAAAATTCATACAATAATGCCAAAAGGCCGGAAAATATGACCCCCAAACTAGGAAGTAAATCGACCAGTAGAAATAGTTCCAGATATCACAGAGATGATGATACAAATAGTACAAGACTTTAGAGCAATTGTAAATATGCTCAAGTATTTAAAGGAAAAACCACAAAGAGTTGAGAAATGGACTATACAAAAGAACATAAAAAGGAAAAAGAAAACAGAAAAGGGACTTCTGGAGCTGAGAAATATAATAACGAAGTTGAAAATTCCCTGGATGTGCTAAACAGCACTTTGAACATTGCAGAAGAAAAATCAGTGAGCTGAAAGTGTAACTATCCAGAGTGAAGCAGAGTGGGGGGAAGAGGCTGAAAAACACGAACAGGAAACAGCTGGACAATAGGGGTCAGAAAAAGATACATGGATAGAAAATAAGAAAAACTACTGCTCACTTTTAAGAAAAAAAAATCCAAGAAAATGTGTTTGTCGAATTTTAACATTAGGATTATAATTGAGTTGGAGAATGATAACTTCAGATCTATTTTCTGGTAAGATTGTGGTAAGGTTGGTCCCTTTTTTTTCTTGAATATTTGATAAAACTCAGTGATGAAATAACCTGGGCCAGAAATTTACTTTTGGGGAAATGTTTTAGTAAGAAATTTAAATTCATGAATATATTTAGTTTTTGTAGTTCTTTTTGTCTTAATTTTTGTAGTTATATTCTCTCATAATTCATTTAATATCTATAAAATCTCTGTTGATCATCCCACTTTCATCCTTGATATGGGTGATTTCCACTCTACTTTTTTTCTTGATTGCTCCAGCTATTGCTTTGTCCATTTAAAATGTTCTTTTGAAAGAATAAGCTTTGATTTTGATAAATTTTCCTATTATTTCTCCTTATCTCTACCTTTTTCTCCGCCTATTTTGGGATTTGATCATGTTTTTCCATCTTTTTAAGACTGAATATTAGGCCACTGCTTTTAGATATTTTTCGTTGCTATTTTAAACTGTAAAAGCTATGTTTCAGCTAAACACTACCTTAGTAGTATTGCATAAATTTTCATATATTACATTTTCATGATTATTCAGTTTTAACTGTATGTTATTCTCATTGTGATATAATCTGTGATCCATTAATTATTTAGATGTACACTGTTTAATTTCTATATATTTAGGGTTTCAAAAAAACTATCGTTCCTTTTACGTTTAATTTTACTGTTGTCAGGGAATATGACCTATATGATTTTGATATATTAAAATATACTTGGGAATCATTTTAGCCCAGAGAATGTTCCATCTCTGTGAGTGTACCATGTGCGCTTGAAAAAAATCTACATTCTGTAGTTGTTGGATGGATCACTCTCTTCTATACATGTCAATCAGATCCAAGTTTTTGAATGATTTCATTCAAATAATTTATGGCTTTACTAAACTTTTGTCTACTTATTCTATTAATTGCTGAAATATGTATGTTACCATTTCCTACTATCCTTCCATTTGTCTGTGAATTTTTGCTTCATATATTGATACTTTAAGGCTCTGTTATTACCTCACATGCATTTATGAATGAATGTTTCCTTTTATCATTATGAAGTATCCCTCTTTATCTCTAGTAACACTCTTTGTCTTGAAGCCTACTTTATCTAATATTCAAAAAACCTTTCTAGTTGTCCTAGGCTTATGGTTTTCCTGGTATATTCTTTTGCATCCATTCATTTCAATTTATCTGTGTATTTAAATAAAAAGTGTGTCTATTGTATATAGCATATAGCAAGGTCACACTTTTTAAAATGCACTTTGTCAATCGCTACCTTTATTTGATTGTGTAGACAATTTAATGTAACTATTTATGAGGTTAGATTTAGGTGTATCATTTAATATTTGTTTCTGTGGTCTTCTTTTTTTATTTTTGTTTTTCTGCCCGTTCCCCCTCTTTTCCTGCCTTTTTTGGGGATTATTTGAGTATTTTCAATATTCCATTTAATTTAACTATTACCTTTGTGGACACATTATTTTGGTACTTTTTTTTTTTTTTTTCTTTAATTTATTTATTTATTTATTTATTTATGGCTGTGTTGGGTCTTCGTTTCTGTGCGAGGGCTTTCTCTAGTTGCGGCAAGTGGGGGCCACTGTTCATCACGGTGCGCGGGCCTCTCATTATCGCGGCCTCTCTTGTTGCGGAGCACAGGCTCCAGACGCGCAGGCTCAGCAGTTGTGGCTCACAGGCCTAGTTGCTCCGCGGCATGTGGGATCTTCCCAGACCAGGGCTCGAACCCGTGTCCCCTGCATTAGCAGGCAGATTCTCAACCACTGCGCCACCAGGGAAGCCCTTTTGGTACTTTTTTAGTCATTCTAGACATTAAAATGTAACTACTTAATGTTTCATGATCTGTATATAGGTTATATAATAATAATAATAATATAGTATTGTATAACGTATAATTATAAAACAATATACCTGGCTTATAATAATAGGTGCTTCACATACAATGTAGAAAACTTGTAATCATATAGTTTCTTTAATCACTTCCCCAGTTGATGTTTGTCTAAGTTGTCATACGAATTACATCTGCATGTGTTGAAAAGCTCACCAGACACTTTTATAACTTGTGCTTTAAACAGTCAAACATATTTTAAACAATTTAAATGTGAAAAATAATATGTTACATTATCTAGGTATTTACTATTATTGTTGTTACCACTTCATTTCTTTCTGAGGATCTGAATTTCCATCTGGTGAAATTTCCCTGCAGCGTAAGGAATGTTCTTCATAGCACTTCTTCTAGACTGTGTCTGGTAATAAACAAAACAAAACAAAATAAAAGGACTTCTTAGATTTCTTTAATCACAGAATGTCTTAATTTGGCCTTTATTTCCCCTTGTGAGTCACCTCTCCAAAACTGATTCCCCTGCATAGAGTCTTCAAATAGTTATTATTTTTTTGTATTATTATTTGGTTCAGAGTTTTTAGTTGTAGGCAATGGGAGGAATTGTCTGTACAGGGATTCTGCCGTAGCAGAACTGGCCTCTGTTTCTAGCATCCCTGTGTATATTTTATTATCTGTAAACAAAATGTTTTAATACTATGACCCAGATCACCCACAATCCAATGTGGTAAATTACATAATGTCTGCATCTTATAAAGAACCTGTTATTTCTACCCCCCTCATCCCAAATAAACATTTAAAAGTAATATCCTTATGCACAGCTAAATATCATCATTGCTATCCATAATTTGATAAGCTAAATATCATCATTGCTATTCATAATTTGATAAGCTTAGCAAATATATCTTATAATCTTCATGTATCCATTTTTTTCTGGAGAGAACATTATTTTTAATGAAAAATAAGATATAGTATACTCATTCTTGATCATGTAAAATCTGAGCTCGATGAGGTACATCTTTGCTAACAACATAGACATTTAATAGCTTCCAAATTATTCACAGATGCTTTTTACATCGTAATTCAAATAGGTTGAAAATTTTTAATTGTTACTTAACATAATGCAAAGATTCAAGACACAAATTTCTTTAGTTTTATTTCAGTTTTACATAAAATCTTTAGTTAAACTTCATTTTAAAAGAAATTTTATAATACTAATAGCCATTCCTTTGTAAAACTATATGCAAGAAGAAATAATCCTTTCCCTATTGTGTATTCTTGTCAACTTTATTGAAGATCAGTTGGCCTTATTTGCATGGATTTATTTCTAGGCTTTCTATTCTGTTTCATTTGTCTATGTTTGTTTTTATGCCAGTACCACACTGCTTCAGTTACTATAGATTTGTAATATATTTTGAAATGAGGAAGTGGGAAATGGGAAAATTCCAGCTTTGTTGTTCTTTCTCAAGATTAGTTTGGCTATTCAGGGTCTTTGGGAATTCCATATGAATTTTAGATTTTTTTTTTAAATTTCTGTAAAAAATGCCACTGGGATTTTGATAGGGATTACATTGAATCTGTAGATCACTTTTAGTATATAGACATTTTAACAACATTAAGTCTTCTGATCCATGAACATGAGATGTCTCTTCATTTACCTGTGTCTTCTTTAATTTCTTTCATCAATGTTTTGTAGTCTTCAGTGTACCAGTCTTTCCATATGCAAAAGAATGAAATTGGACCCTTATCTTATACCATACACAAAAATCAACTCAAAATGAATTAAAAATTTAAGCATAACAGTTGAAATTACACAACTCTTAGAAGAAAAAATAGGGAAAAATCTTCATGACATTGATCTAGGCAATGATTTTTTGGATATGACACTAAAAGTACAGGCAACAAAAGCAAAAATAGACAAGTAGGACTACCTTGTACTAAAAACCTTCAGCATAACACAGGAAACAATCAAGAATGAAAAAACAACCTATGGAATGGGAGAAAAATGTTTGCAAACCATAAGTCTGATAAGAAGTTAATATGCAACATAAAGAACTCCTACAACTCAATGGCAAAAGCAACAACAACAACAAATGACTTAATTAAAAAATGGGCAAAGGATTTGAAGAGACATTTCTCCAAAGAAGACATACAAATGACCAATATGTATATGTATATGCTCCATGTCACTTATCATCACTGACACAAAGTTATCTATCTTTAGAATAGTGCTTTAATGTGAGCAAAAACAAGGATGCCTTCAAAGAAGAATGAGGTATTCAACAAGAATTGATGGCCAAATGAAGTAATGTACTGTGTTGTATGGACACAGGTTTTAAGTGATCTGAGTAGATAAAAATGAAAAAGGTAAAGCATGTGAACCATATTAGAGCTACAAGTATGAGAGTTTATTTAGCTATATGTTCTTTACTACAGAAATATCTAATATATCAGAATTTGGAAAGTAATTCTAAAGTAAAGAACAATTTATCATGTCAACATGAATCAAAAGGAAACTGAAAGCTATGTTAATATCAGAGAATGGTGACCTTAGACAAAAAGCTTTACTAAAGATAAAGAGAGAGATTTCATAATAGTTAAAGTTTCCACTTGTGAGGAAGCAATTACAATTTAAAATTTATATGCATCTCAAGTTACTTAAAATAAAGAACAAAAATGTCACATTAAAATAAAAACTAACAAATTTATATTCAGAGAGATAGATAACATAAACCTCCCAGTAACTGGGAAAACTGCCAAACAAAATAATGAATAAGTAAAAATAGAAGATTTGAAAACTATGATCAGCAAACCTAATATTCATATTCAGTGCATACAACCAGCTGCATTTTTGAAACACATCAAATATTTACAAAGATTTACCTGTATATGGCTATAAATCAAGTCTCAACAAATTCCAGCTGATTGCACTCGTTGTCAGAGATCTTTCATTGTAATTGTATTTACATACAGATATGAAACAGGTAAGATTATACTTCAGTTTAGTCATGCATGCTTTGGTGGTGCACACACACACATGCACATGTACACACACACAAATCTAAGATTGTGGCTATCTTTGATAAGGATAGAGGGATAGTGATTGCAGAGGAGTTCTTGAACTTTCTTATTATTACATGACTGTTTGATTTGTGTTAAGTCTCTGAGCAGTGCATTTTAATTATATGAACTGCATGTGTATGTGCTATATTTAATAATACAGAAATTTAAAATTTAAACCAAGCAATGATGGGAGAAAATTTTCAAAATATTAAAATTTTTATATTTTCTGATGTTTAAATCATGAGTATTATACCTCTCATAAAGGTGAGATAGGTTCAATAGAAAGGCACTCTTGAGAAATTGTGTCCGTCATTAGTTGTGACTCCTTCCCTGTTTCCAAGCTTCAGGCATGGTAGTCTGTACTCTCTTCAGTTCATCCACTGCTTCACACAGTATAATTTTGTCTCCTCCTCCAACTCCTCATTATACTGCTGATGTCAGCTTCCACAGTGATCTCCTAAATGGTAAATGCATGGAGAAATTTTCAGTCTTCGTCTTACTGGAGTCCTTCTATATTAATCTAGACTATTTTTAGAATGTTAAAATGCTTAAATTTCTTGTCTTTCTTTGATTTTAAGCCTGCTTTTCTTTCTCTCCACCTTTTATTATAGTCACCTTAGAAGACAAATTTCCCTCTGCTCCCATCATTTAGCTCCTATCATTTAGCATTTCAGCCTAGCCCTTTTCCCTCTTCAGAATCTCTGCTTAGACAAATATAGAAGAAAACTAAAGAGGACCTGTAAGCAAGGTTATACTCAGGAAATCCAAGTATGTACCCAAATACCTTCAAGACGTCTCCAGTTAGTTTTCCCATAATAACAGTATGTCCATGATGTAATTAACCATCTATCCTCCTAGTCACCCAAGACAGAATATTGGGGAGACTTTTCATTCATCTCCTTAGATTAGTTGCTCACTAGTCCATCACTTTATTGCTCATCTTGCTGTCTTTATTTCTTATATGTCTACATTAGGGAGCTTACTGTTATCATTTATTGGTGTGATTACTAAAATATCCAGACTAGTGGTCAATATTTTGTTTATTTATGCAGCATTCATTTCAAGCCTTCTACTAACAGGGTTCCACTTTTTATTTTTTATATTCAAAGCATGAGCTTAGAACTGTTGCAATGTGATTTACACATATCAATTACAGATTACAGTTGATTAGCCTAGCAGACAGCATTTAACAAAAGCCAAGCAAATAGTGTCACTTCCCTGGGATTTTTTAACATAAAACCAGAAAGTAGCTGAGGTAGTCCCTGTTGAAACAGCACAAAAGATAAAAAGGGCTTCTTGAGCAATCTTCTTCCACAGTATAAGGAGGAAGGCCAGACATTTTTATTTAGGATTAAGAAACATGTAAAGAAGAAACCAAGAAGGAGAGATAGAGGAAGGGGGGATAGATGAATAGATCCTGGCCATATTTATTTCTCTAGTTCAGATTTTCCAGAGAACGGAGCTGTATCCCTGATCATTCCCCATTGGTTCAAAGCTTTCTGTGATTGAACATTATACATTTATTAAGTTTACTTGTTATTTCCAAAGGTATTTCAAATCTGGCTTCTTTTCCGTTGCACCCAAAATGCTACTGACTTATCCTGTTTCCTAATTATTATGTATCTAATATGCTCTCTTATAGTCATCTTGTTTATAATAAAGTTTGCTTCAAAAATATAAATCTGATTATAGCATTTTTCTAATTAAAATATTTCACTAGCTTCTTGATGGTTTTATGTTATAAATAGAGATAAACTGTGGCATTAAATGATATGAGTTTGTGTTCTTGCTTAATGCAGTCATATTTGTTTTCATCTATTCTCTCTGCAGTAAATATTTAATGAGAATTTTCTAAAATACCAGGCACTGTTCAAATAAAACAAGGGAGATGCATTGTCTCCTGGAGCTTTTGTTCAAGTAAAATGCCCCATGTGTGTATGCATGCATGTTGGCATACACATGTATGTATGCACACATAAACTATCTGTACTGTGCATGCTTACATATATATGTGTGCTCTTGTGTATATTCATGCATGTGCATGTATGTATATATATGTGTGTATGTGTTATACACATGCCGATATTTTACTTGTCTGCATGGCATATTCCATCTCTTTATTCACACTCTTATTTCTTCTGGATGCACTTTGTTCTCTACACAAAGCAAGTAAAACTTGTCACTTCCCAAAGAAGAATTATCCTTGAATATTTAAGAGTCAACCTCCTGACCCTTAAAACCACCTTTGCATATATTTGTTTTGACCACATTGTATAGTATAAAGTAATTATATACATATTGTGTAGCTATGTTTCGTTTACTTTAGATTTCCTGAACTTTATATTGAGAGTTTGAAAGCAAGTAATCTAGCCTTGTGCTTCTGATATATTTTCAAATATGGAGAAAAGGAAGACTTAGGAATCTTCCTAATATGTTTGGGAATATCTGGAACACAGAAAATTAACTGTAGAGAATGGATATGTGTTATTTTATTGATACAATGTCCTTGAATATCCAATATCTAGCAATTGTCAGGAAGAAAAAGAAAAACATGAACATATATTGAGGCAGACTTGGTACTTTGATGTATCATGGATAGAGTACAATTTGGTAAGTGTGAACTCTTTAGCTTTTAATTCAAGTTGAGATCTCATGTGTAAATGTAGCATGTATGTTAAGGACAACTACATTGTGTGTGTGTATGTGTGTGTATATATATAAAACACAGATTTCAGGTTCAGAGGCAGACTGATCAGACTGATTATTTACTTACAGAATACCTCAGTGCTGATTCCTCTTGCTCCAGTTCTTACTCCGGGCAATGCGATGAGGGCAGATGTTATCTGCTTTTATGGGAGGAAGGGGCTGGGGTTGTACTAGGTAAACGGAACTCCAGAATTATTCATCTCAGCTCTTATGTAAAGAAGCTTGCGTAGCTGCTCCTTCTCTCTGGAGAAAGAGAAAGAGAGAATATGGCTTTCTAATGTAAACAAATCCTCTTTGAGAAAAGGAGATGATTACCTCCACCAGTGTAAGCAAATGGCTTCAGAAGCCATAAACCTGTACAATTCTTTGAAGGTCTCTATCTTTAAATTCCAAAGCTTGTTTGCCATTCACTTATCCTTTAACCCATGTTACCTGTATTTTTTACTCAGGAAGACCTGATGTATAAGCATAGAAATTTTCATGTAGAATGGTTTGGCAACACACTGAAGACTAATAATATTAGTAAAAGTATTTATTTTCAAATTCATCTGTGCGCCTTCATTTATAGTGAGGACCTCTCAAGAGCTCTTTTAAGTACAATCTAAAATTTTCAAAAGTCACACAGACAAGAAAAGCTTTAAATGTTTCTGAGCCCTCATAAATGTTTTGTGAAATTTATAAAATTCAGATCAAAAGCTACTTGAGAATGTTACCTCTAGGGAAATTTCAGGCTCTCAGAGAGAGAACAATATCAGATATCATAGTTAGAGAGAAAAGATATTTTGGGAATTAATATCATTCACTACCAAGCAATGTGTGTGACATGAAAGGTAAATTTCTGAAAAATTAAGAATATAGAAAGAAATAGATGATGGGTAAGTCAGTGTATATGGCTGGAATAGATTCATTATTTTATGCAGGGATTCATTTACTCAACACTTTGTGTCTTAGGTATATGATCCCTGTTCCAAGTACTGGGAATCCAATGATATATAAAATACTTTGTCAATGGTAAGGTGCCTAGGTAGGAAAGTAAAAAGGCAATGATATGCTACAGTTCTTTTATATTATTTATATATAGTTTGGTTTTTTAAATTAGCCTTAGCTATATTACTCCAGCACAAAATATTAATGATTTTTAATATTTTGAATTATGTTTTTTCTTTTATTTTACCAAAATGAGAACTTGAAAGTACATTCTCCTTCATGAAAAGATGTTTCTGTGCAATATTATTACTAAAGATGATTTGTGGTAACTTTTCTTCTGCTTGAATTAATGATTTTCTGTTGATAGGAAGAGAGATGGTGACCAACATTTCTGTGACCACCCCAACTTTTTGTTTGGTAGATAATTTTGATATTCTACTTTCCAAAAAGAACCTATCAATGTTTACCTTCTTCATTGGAAAAAGAAACAAAGCAATTCATTTCTTCTAATATTACACTATGGTTTTTCCCTTCACATTTCTGAATAGAGCATAGATATTCTGTTTGAAGTGATGCTGAGGGGAAAGAAAATAAGACTAGTACAGATGTTATTAAATGTTCTTTCAAAAATAATCTATTTTATAGATCCTTCTTTTTTTGTGTATTCTAATCATGGCCCTCTCTTTACTTTATTAATTGGTATGATAACATTGCATTGTTGGCTACCTAACCTTGAAAATCTGTTTCACAGAGAGGCAGTAGAAAAAAAATGACCATAGTGACTAAAAGCATAAGCTCTGGAAAAGATTTCATAAGTTCAAATCCCAGGTTCACTATTTCCTATCCTTGTGACCTTGACAATTTACAGAACATTTTCTTTTCCATGGTTCAGTCTCTCTCTATTTCTCCCCCATATAAAATGACAATTGAAATAGTACTTATAACGTAGAGTTATTTTGTGTCTTATAAATATGAGAGGGACTAGTATTAGTATGGTTCTCCAATGAACGATAGTCATATCTGTAAATATATTATTAAAGTAGAATGTGATCATGTACCATATGTGTAAACATAGTAACAACAAAACAAGTATGTTTTCATAAAAGAACATACTAAGGTTGGGGTTGATAATTTACAACTTGGATTGACATTTATTGTGAGGAGGAAAACATTTAGTTTTGTTTATTTGTAATATTTGAATAGAATGTTTGTCTTTCAGGGTTGTTGTGAAGACCAAACAACATAGATCACTGAATCACCAAAATATTTAGTTCAGTTATCTGTCTATCAATCTATCATCTACGTACTTATTTACTTCTTATTCTTATATCCTAAGAAAGAGCCTATAAGAAGAGTGATGAACAAAACAGAGAAAGATCATTCCATTAGAAGTTGCCATTTTTATTGGAGTGGAAGACATGCACATGAAAAAGCTCTAGGTCAGAACATGACACATAGTAAGTGCTTGAGGATATATCTGTTTCCCCTGACTCAACTTCTGTGTCAGAGGCTACTGTCATCCATCTACTCATTTAATTATGTGTATGATACGCTTATATCAGAAGAAGCCATGTGACTGCACACTTCTTTGCAGTTGATTTAGATTATTAGTAAGATCTAAAAGAGCAAGCATAGTTTTATTAGTGAATATATTCCTTTATAAAATTGAAGACACATTTCTGTTTCTTCACAAACTATGTTGTTTTATTATGTCATACAGCCATGGCTCTCAATAGCAAAATTGGGTTTTTGCTATTGAGAGATTGAGTTATGTACTCTATTACTGATTTTCAGGCAATATACAAAATATATAGAATTGTTAAAAGAATCTTTAAATGTACTTGTGGCTGTTCTTTTGGTTAAACTTCCTTTTTCTCCTATCTGTATTCAAATGGAAATTTTTATAATTTGTGTCTACATATTTCTGCTACAATTGGATAAAAATTTAAAACTCATTTGAACACATAGTGTAGGTTAGTATTTCATTCAACATTTGATAAAAGTTAATAAAATAAACAGTTGCCATTACACTGCAAAGTTGATTACTGGGGAATAATTAATTAACTATCAACACTGTACAAGGGCCCACAAGAGAGCTGGTGAGTTTGCAGATTTCTGAGTACTTCAGCAATGATTAGGTTCAAAGAGGTATTAAAATGCTCCAGCCTCTGGTTTCATATTGATTGTCCTTAGAAAGACTCCAACAAATTGGCTGAAAAGCCTACCACAGGAAGCCAAACATCTTCTATCGTCTGAGAAGCAGAAGGATATTTCTGCTGAATAGAATACTTATTTCTTTTCATGAAAACATGCTTCTCTAATACACATCTAATAATACATCATCTATCGATACAGGCATGAAAAGCTTTTAAAGTTTTAGCTCCTACATGGCTTCTCTGCTGTGAGAGAAATCCATGATATAGAGCACTGTGCATACTGCAAATGAGATTACAAGGTATTTGTGCAGTTGACTATGTTTGCTATTACAATAATGGCATTATTTTTTCAATAACCCACTTGAATGCTATTGAGCATATGATTCCTTTGAGGCAGTTATTTTCATTATAAACACACTACTAAAAGCCTACTTTTATATTCACAATAATTTGAAATTATAAAACAAGTAATTTCTGAAAGCTTTATTAAAGAAACACAGTAAAAGGTAACCTATATTGAAACCTATTTTCCTATAACTGGCACAGGATGAATGATATCATTGGTGCACAGTATACAAAGGATGAATCACATGTTGAAATTGAGTTGGGATATTCTTTGACAGAATTCATATCATAAGTGATGCTGTAAAATGAGCCATTCAGTGGGACCTGGACTGGCTCCGGTTCTAAAGCAATTATATTTTAGAATGGTTTAACATGTTTGGCCTTTGTAGCATGTGTACTCGTGGCTCAAAACGCTCCTAAAGAGTTCTTCGATTCTGTATTAGTCTGTCATTTAGGTAATTATAAACAATCAATGAGGGATAGGAGAATGAAATGAGACTGAAATCACATGCAACAAAAAGTACATAGGGAGTACTCTGCATATCAGCTCCTTTCAGCATGTCTAGAAACTGTAGAGAAATGAAGTAGAATAAATAAGTGTCCATACAACCTTGCTTGAACACTTGACTAAGGTAGAGAATTTCAGACATCAAAGTTCATGTTTTAAATGTTTCTAGCTGAGGAACTGTGTGTGAATGTGTGAAAGTGTCAGCTAATATGTGTGTGTGTGTGTGTGCATCTGTGTGTTTTGGGGGAATGGAATTTCCCTTATATGTCAAGTAATAAATTAACATCTCAAACTAATAAAATCATATATGCATTGTAAGTGCATTTGGAAATCATTCTGTTAGAAAAAACTCCTACATGTAATATGTGGTCGTGATTGGGTTAAAACCACAAATATATTCTCATTAGGGATTCATGAGAGATCACAGATGTGTTGTTGGTCAGTATTTCATCCCTGTTCCCACCATCTTGTTTCTTGAGTACTGCCCTATCCCACAATGCATTTCAAGAAATTATAGACATTTTTTTATTTAGTCCATTTTCAGCTTTACTGGGTAGGGTTCTGGTGTCATAACTTCAAATTCTTAAAAATCAAACTAAATTTTTCCCCTCTTCCTTTAATACATGCATTTTTATTTTATGTACTAACTTTCATATACATGTTCTACTTTATAGTTTCTATACCATTATTAATTAATAGGCTCTATATCTTATGTAGTTAATCTACATACTGCATTTTTGGGGGCTTCATTAGCTGTTACTAATGCCATTCTTTGGATCTGATTATTTTTGGTTTGCTTTTTAATTACTGCTTTTATTCCTCGCTATAAAATTTCCCTGAAGATCTCTCTCTTTTTCTTTACTCCCAGTGCTGAAAGATTTGCTCCTTGTAGACATATAAATGTTTTAAATTATGCCTCTGTATCTTGCATGGTGTCTGGGGGGCATTCCACAAATTATGAATAACATTGTATTTGAGTATATTTTCATTTCCATAATTTGATACTATCTACATTTATAATGACTTTTACATCAATGCCTGTGCATGGATTAAATAAAATAAACTACATCTGCCTTAGTTTAGTTTTCAGATACGTGAAAGTAGACATTAAAATTATATATTCATTCAAGGGTTGAATCACATGTTCCTTATTAAAGATAATTAACAGCTGTTAAGTTTACATAAAGTAAAATATAAAAACAACTTCAACAAAAAGAAACACAGTTTACAAATCAGAAAATCGTTTCATGTTATAGAATTTCCTCATGTATTCGAGGCAAAAAAAACAAGAAAACAGAGAGCCCGACACACACAAATACACATATTACCAAAGCACTTCACAGTTGTAGTAAAAATTTGTAAATTTACAGTTCTGCTTACTCTAGAATTATCCCTTAAGGTTTTGATTGATGACAAGTGAAAGAGGGAAAAAGAGATAAGCCAAGTCTTATAAAAATAATTAGAAACTTAATTTTTTCAAAGATAGAGACTTCATTGTGTTTAGAAAAATTGAACTTTAGTCTTTTGAGAAATAACTATATCATCAGTTGATGTGTTATCATAGTACATTATTAAATAAAGTAGCAGCAACCTTTCATTTTCTTAGGGCTGACTTACAGACTTGAAAGCTTCCAGAAATTAGGATAAATGATCATTTTGAGGGGAGAAATTTTCCTCTTGCAAAAGATGTATCCAAAGCTTTCTTAGAGATATTATCTGCTTTGAAAATGAAGTGTCTGATGAAGCTTGTCTATAATTAGGAAACATTAGATAAATTCTTCCCATTGTAAAAACAGATTGGAACAAATATTTCACAATAAATCAGAATTCCACTATCAAGTTATGTGATAAGCTCTTCTGTATTACTCAGTAAATCATGAAGTGTGACAATAGGGACACTCAGTAAGCCCCTAAGAACTGCATAATAAATCATGAAATTTCACAATAAGTTGCACAGTAAGCTCCATTGTATTAGTCTCTAAATCATGGGTTTACACAATAAAGTTATTTAAAGAATTTCTTTCTTTTTTGCCATGTCTACTATTATTATGGGACATCTATCAGTCAAGGATAATATTTATGATTGATTACAATGAAGTCCTTCTCTCCCACATTAGCTACAGCCATATGTTATTGAGAAAATTAAGTTTTATTTATTTGTGTGAGAGGAAAAGAAAAACTATCTAGTTACATAAAAATATGCATAAATTATAAAATTAATTCCAGCAGCAACCTTGGTTTACATAATTGTAATAGAGAACTCATTAATTTAGAGTAGCTATTATTAAAAAACAATGTATGTAATCTAGGTTAATACTTAGGTACTTAGAACAACTGGTATATATGAATACATTAAATGTATTTAATGACAAAGGAGAGATCAGATTAAGTTTAAATAGGCAATCACAATTACAGAAAATATGTAATGTTTGTGTGTGGAGAAAGAGACTGAGAGGGAAAGAGATGCTTTATACAATTTTTTAAAAGGTGTGTTTATTCTCTGATTTTGAAAGTTGTGAAATATATCTGCGCTTTTTATGATTTGGGAATTTATTTGACAGATATAATGTGATTTATGTGAAATAGAAGTTTAAAGACCACTAGATTCGAATCCTAGCCCCATAGTTTAAATGGTATGTAACTGAATATAATTACTTATATTACATTTATTAATGTTTAAGATAATATTTAAGGGAACAGCAAAAGTGATCAGGTTTAACGCATATGGGGCATTCTTCACTAAATATTGCTTAACAATTATTTCCTCTTTGAAAAGGTAAAAATATGAAAGTCAAAATATAAATATATTGTGAAGTTTTAATTTTAAATTCAGGGATTTTAAGAAATAAATGAGATTGGTACAGGACAACAAAGATTTGTCCATGAGAATAATTTGATACCTAGCATTGGAAAAACTTGTTACCCCAAATAAGATGAGGCATATATGTTAATAATAATGAGAATTGTGAGTGCTCATGTAGGATAGGAGGGTAAGAAAGTCCTTACAGTACTGCAAATGTAAATATTATTAAAGAGAGAGTTCTGTGGAACTGAGGCCCTGCTTTCATGGGGAAAAGTTATGGAGAATGTTTGATCTATGAGAGTATTGTTGGAGTACTGAACCGCACACACACAGAGTTGAGTTATGTTCTGATAGTTTACACAGATTCTTTTCATGGGATTAAGTCACTGAAAACAGGCAGACCCTGCAGAAGATCAGACATGGCCCCAAAAAAGTCACCACTATTACTTTCATTGTTAGCTACATTATTTGATAGGAAGAAGATCCAGATCTTGAAAATGTTCTACCTTGGGTCCAATTATAGACCAATATAGGATACTATTTTTTTCTTTATTCCTTATACCCAATAATGAATATCTCTCATCTCTCTTATTTTTCCTTCTTTTGTTTTTATGTAAAGTACTCGATGTTAAGATGGAATAATTCAGTGGGCTTATATAGGCCATTTTAATTCCTCTAGAAATCACAGTTTAAAAGCTTCTTGCAACAGTTCTTAAATACTGTCACTTAAAATAATGAGACAAGTCATTAATCAATTTATTCAGGTTTTCATTGTATCCATTTATATCCTTATAAAATAGAGATGATCACGTACACATTCACATACACACATACTTCAAAAAGAGAGAGGAAAAGTTGACAAGGATGGTGTGACACTGGGTTTGAGATACTGTTTTAAACATAAAAACATTAAAGCCTTATGTGCAATATTGCTCATTATATTAAAGGAAAGGCCAATAACTAGCTTTGACACCCACACTCTTTACATGATTTTTGCTTTCTTTTTTCTTTAACAAATAATCTGACTTCATCAGAAAGATAAGTAAGCATACATATAATACATATATATCATATATATTAATATATATTGATCACATCATTTTTTTCAATTATTTTAATTGGGTAAGTTTTCAGAGCATAGACATACTAGGCAGCTCCTGGTTAGAAGTAAAGTAGTATACATGTAAATAGCAAATATATGAATTGGTTGAATTTTTATGTAAAAATGTATGTAAATTTGAAACAAAATTGAGTTAGCTTTAAAATCTTAGGGAATATTAGAAAAATTAATATGAACACGGTATGAACTTATTTGTTATTTTTATGACTCTTTGAAAAGCTTTGAAACATTTAAATAAAGCTCTGTACATTTTCATTGTAGTATTAATGTCTGTGCCATAAAATATCAAAACCTTTAAGGCAACACAAAAATTTAAAGATGTCTTATCAGTTCACATAGATGACATTAAATTCCAGAAAAGTAATCATAGAACACAGCAGGAGTTGATCTCAAGAATATTAATGAAGAAAATGGCATAATTAATATTCTCAAAGTCCCACATGTAATATTTCTATTTGGGCAAGGCTAGAAAAGGTGTCAAAACTGCAAGCTTTGAATTTTGAGAGATTTTATTTTAGTTTTGCAAAATATGTGGAACCTGACAGTATTTTTATAAAGTAAAACAAAAACCCCTTATTCAAAATAAATATTTTGTCATTTGAATTTTGTTTGAAGATTTCATTCAATATAATGAATTATTAAAATTCAATACATAACACATTTGGTTCCAACAAGAGAAATTAGCTCCATTCTTCCCAGGTTCTCCCTCTTACAAATAAGATGTCCTGGATATAACATAATAAACAAGCATAGGAAGACTCTGAAAGTAGGAAAGAAGAAAGTAGAGTTCCTAGGGACCTAGGGACTTGAGGAGTGACACAGTAAAGCCCCTGGGTATTTTTCTTCCTTCCACATATCCTAGACAGAACATTATAGAATCCTGCAGCCTGAAACCAACACACACACACACAAAGACAAACACACAACCTTAAGAAAAGTTTTTTCTTCTGAGCTGAAGTATGTGAAAATGGTGGCCTAACAACAGAAAACCTTTTGGTGATACTAGCCCTATTCTACATCTACGCACCAAAATAATAGTCACATCTTATTTATGATTTGGTCAAGCTAAGCATGCAGCAGACCACCCTACTCATTTTCTTGGTAGAAGCAGGCAATAGTAGACTTCTCCCACTGGGTGGTGCTGGCTGGTTGAATGAGGGCTGATCTTCCTGTGGAAGTATTGATAGATGGTACACAAATCCCAGACTAGAATAGTATCATTGAGTAAGGTGATAAGCTGAGCCTCCACTCTCACACCACAGCAATGAGACTTCATGAAGTATTGCAAGGAGGGTCTAATAACAACTCCACTTCCCGATGCCTCTGAACACTGTCAGAGGCCAGAAGTGAGCTGAACCTTATCATCCACTTGGCATCAACAAGACTAAATTCAGGACTATAAGATTCAGGGCTGGTGAGAACACTTCTTGTCCTCACCCCTGTTGTCACCTGATTGCAATGGAGAGCTGAGCCTCTACTCCTACCCAGCATCAAAAAAGGTTGAATGAGAAGATGGGAGATGGAACTAAATGGCATTTTAATTCCAACCACCTCCCCTGGTACCATTGGGACTCAGCAGGGAGTTGAATTTCTGCCCCCACCTTATCTGCAAAAAGAACCATACAAAATAACCAAACAGGATCAAATTGATATACGTATAGAACAATTCACCAAACTACAGCAGAGCACAAATTTTTAAGTGCTCATAAAATACTCACAAAGATAGACAATATTCTGTGCCATAAAACAGTAAGTAAATTTAAAAGCATTGAAATTATAAAGTAGACCACAGTAGAATCAAACTTGAAAACAGTAACAGAAAGAACACAAAGTTTCTAAGCAAATAGAAATTTTAAAAAAATACACTTCTAAATAATACATGGATCAAAGGAGTAATCTCAAAGGAAATTTTTACAAATAAATAGAACTAAATGAAAATGAAAATACAGCAAATCAAAATAAATGGGATGTAGCTAAAGCCATGCTGAGAGGGAAATTTATAGCACTAAATGCATACAGTAAAAAAGAGAAAAGGTCTCAAACTAATAATCTGTGCCTACCTCAAGAAACTAGAAAGAAAATAAAGAACAATAAACTCAAATGAGGAAGAAAGAATGAAATAATACAGTTTGAACAAAAATAAATGAAATTAAAGAGGGAAAACGGCCGAGGGGGAAAAAGTGCTTCTTTGCAAAGAATACAATAAAATTTATAAAACTCTAGTAAGACAACAGTGAAAGAGAAAATACAAGTCAAAAGTAACAAGCATGAAATAGAGATATCTCTACAGACACTTCAGCCATTGAAAGGGTAATAAAGGGATACTAGGAAAAACTTAACTCATAATTTTGGCAACTCAGGAAAATGGGTCAATTCCTTGAAAACTACAAATTAACAAAACTTAACTAAATATGCAATAGAAAATGTGAATAGATCTATAACCTTTAAAGATATTGAATTTGCAATTAAAACTTCCTGAAAAAAATCTCCAGGCTCAGATTGCTTCACTGGAGAATTCTACCAAATATTTAAAGAAGAATTAAAACCAATTTTCCACAGTTTATTGGAGAAATAGAAGAGAAGGAAAAGCCAACCTACTCATTTGTGAAGCTATTGTAACTCTGATACTGAAGCCAAACAAAGATGATTAAAAAAAAAAGGAAGAAAAAGAAAACTGCAGATCAGTGTCTCTCATAAACATTGAAAAGAAAACCATCGGGGCTTCCCTGGTGGCGCAGTGGTTGAGAATCTGCCTGCCAATGCAGGGGACACGGGTTCGAGCCCTGGTCTGGGAAGATCCCACATGCCGCGGAGCAACTGGGCCCGTGAGCCACAACTACTGAGCCTGTGCGTCTGGAGCCTGTGCTCCGCAACAAGAGAGGTCGTGATAGTGAGAGGCCCACGCACCGCGATGAAGAGTGGCCCCCGCTCGCCGCAACTAGAGAAAGCCCTCGCACAGAAACGAAGACCCAACACAGCCAAAAATAAATAAATAAATTTATAAAAAAAAAAAAAAAAAAAAAAAAAAAAAAAGAAAAGAAAACCATCAACAAAATATTAGTAGATCAAATGTAGCAATGTACCAAAAAATTATACAACTTGACCAAGTGGGCTTTATCAAGTTACACAAGGCTTTTTCAACATTTGAAAATCAAAGTAACGTTGGAATAAAGAAGAAAATCACATATTCTTATAAAGTTACACAAATTGCTACACCCATTCATGATTAAAACAAAACAAAACAAAACAAAAAAACTCTGAAAATTAGGAATAGATGGGAACTTCTTTAACTTGATGAAAACCTTTCCAACACAGCTCTATCTAACATCATACTTAATGAGGCAAATTGAGTGATTTCTTCCTAAGTTTGGGAACAAGGCAGGAGTGTGTGCTTTTGCTACTCTTCTTCAACATAGTAGTAGATGTTCAAGCCACTGAAATAAAAAAAGAAAAAGAAATAAAATCCATACAGATTGGAATGGAGGACATAAAACAGTCATTTTGCAAAAGATTTAATTGTTTATGTAGCTAATTCCGAGGAATTCACACACAAACACACACCTGAAGTAATCAGGTATTACACTGATTAACTCATCACAAAAGACCTATAAAGTTTTCATTACCTACATCCTTGGAAAATGTGAATTAAGTAATTACAAATGTTAAAACGTTGACAGTGTTATTTGTGCTGTTATGTTTTGTTATGTTAAGTAGCTAGTTGTTGATTCTAATTCTGGGCCAGAAACAGGGAATGCCAGTAACTTTGTATCATTTGTGAATGAGTAATCCACAGCCTGAGGTCATTAATGTGCTTTGAATACTAAAGACAAACTGAATTTCAAATGTAAGAGCAAAAAACGAATCAACAGACAAAGGATTAATCTCCAAAATACATAAACAGCTCATGCAGCTCAATATTAAAAAAACGAACAACCCAATCAAAATGGGCAGAAGACCTAAACAGACATTTCTCCAAAGAAGACATATAGATGGCAGAGAAGCACATGAAAAGCTGTTCAACATCACTAATTATTAGAGAAATGCAAATCAAAACTGCAGTGAGGTATCACCTCACACCAGTTAGAATGGGCATCATCAGAAAATCTACAAACAACAAATGCTGGAGAGGGTGTGGAGAAAAGGGAACCCTCTTGCACTGTTAGTGGGAATGTATATTGATACCACAACTTTGGAGAACAGTATGGAGGTTCCTTAAAAAACTAAAAATAGAATTGCCATATGATCCAGCAATCCCACTACTGGGCATATATCCAGAGAAAACCATAATTCAAAAAGACACATGCACCCCAATGTTTATTGCAGCACTATTTACAATAGCCAGGTCATGGAAGCAACCTAAATGCCCATTGACAGACAAATGGATAAAGAAGAAGTGGTACATATATACAATGGACTATTACTCAGCCATAAAAAGGAATGAAATTGGGTCATTTGTAGAGACATGGATGGATCTAGAGACTGTCATACAGAGTGAAGTAAGTCAGAAAGAGAAAAACAAATATCGTATAATAACGCATATATGTGGAGCCTAGAAAAATGTTACAGATGAACTCGTTTGCAGGGCAGAAATTGAGACACAGATGTAAAGAACAAACGTATGGACACCAAGGGGGGGGGGAAGCTGGCGGGGGCGGGGTGGATGGTGGTGGTAGGATGAATTGGGAGATTGGGATTGACATATATACACTAATATGTATAAAATGGATAACTACTAAGAACCTGCTCTATAAAAAAATAAATAAAATTCAAAAATTCAAATGTAAGAGCAAAATTATATGTCCAAATTGTGTTTATTATTTGTCAGTTTTATTTGGGATCGGTTCTATCAAGGTAGTTGTTTACATATATCTGAACGGAGTAAAGAAATAAGGTTTGAAAAAAATAAAGTTAAAAAAAGGATGCTCAATTCTATAACTATAGATTACATCAAAAGTCATAAACTATTTTTGTTAATTCTTTGTTTTAAAGGTATTCTAAACTGTATATTGCATTAGTCTTTTACTGTGAATCAGAAAGTGGAATGTATGTTTCTGTGTTATAATTGTGCATGTGTATATAGAAATCAAGTGTGCCTTTTCAATAATATCTCATGTAGCAAGTTTGAACAGTGTTTTATTTCTGATAATCTCTCAACCATCTGTAGAATTATATTTAAAATTTAAAACTAGTAAATAATATAAAATAACTTGTATTTTCTTAAAAGGCCAGGTATAAAATATTCCATTCCTTATAGGAATAAAAATATTCTGTAGTTATAATAAAAATTTATTTTTCTGTTCTCACATATTTATACACAGTCCTTAAACTTTACAGAGTTTCTAGCATATGTATCAATTTTAAGACATATGAAGAAATTTTGCAAATGAATACTAGGCAAAAAATGATTGGAGGTTATTAGCCTCAATCAGTGGGCCCACATAAAAAATAATATTGGTAGCTTATGTGATTTAAGAAACTTCAGAAGACAGCTTACTTCCCCGAAATAGGTTCCCCTTCAGCCAATTTTAGTTCTTCATATCTATTTCATAGTGCAATTATTAACTTTATTAAGCTGGGTGCTTTTCTAGCTAGATAAATCCTACCATTACAATCCAAATACGAGAGTATTAGCATGCCTTAGACAAAGGGCCCTTTGGAAAAAGACTAGGGCCACCAGTTATGGTAGGAGGATAGAGGGGTTCAAAGTTTATGTGCAGGACTCCTGGGTGTCAAGCATTGGTCTGAGTGTTGGGGCACTGTATCATAGATAGAATTGGCTCTATTCATTAACCTGCCTAAACATGATGGCCTGCTATTAAGTTAATTCTGAAAAAAACACTGAAAGATATGTATAGTATAAGGCAGAATAAGTAAATTAACAAATTAACTGCTCTAATTTTTCTGTGAATTTATAATTAATTCTCACCAAAGATGAGACTAGTCCACAGAACTACTATTGAAACTTGACATAATTAATTTCAGGGAGAGGAAGATAGATCACACTTGACAGGAACTGACTATTCAGTGTCCAAATTAAGTTATTCAAGTACATTATATTCACATGTAGTCCAGAAATTAAGAAATTATAAGCATGTGCATATTGTTCTAATTAATATGAGGAGAGACAAATTGACAAGTTTTCTCATGCATTTCAGCAATTATTGCCAACCTTTGAATAGACAGCACGAAGTAGGAAGGGGGTATTATTTTTCAACTGATATTACAACTCATCCCACCTCTCCTAAGCTAACTGCTACGACTGGTATGTTTTTTAACATATAACTCAGCTTCTAAGTGTAATGACACCTGGAGAAGTGTACCTTCAAACAATATGTATAAATAATGAATTTAAGTTAAGCACTAACAAGCTATTAGAGTTTAAATTACCACTTTCACATCATTTTATAATCTAGACATATTCTAAAGAAGAGTATTATTTATCCGTATCGAATCATGATGAAATTGAAACTGTTTTCCATAAAATATATCATAATTTTAAAAGTAGTTAATTTTAGAACCAAGCCTGGAACCCATTTCATGTCTCTCTCACCCATTTTTTTTTTTTTCCTGACAAACTAGAAAGACATATTGTGTTGTAAAAGGAAACTGAATTAAGATACAAAGGCATGATTATCATCCAGGGTCAGCTATCATCTTAACTTTGTGTACTGGGTAAATCATTGAAACTTTTTTGATATAGCGATTGAGTATAAAATGAGATGATATACATCAAAGTACCTGCTAAATTAAGTAACCATAAAAACTATGAAATTGATTGAATTGATTGAATTTTTTTCTTAAACCGAGATTTTAATCACAATATGAAATGATTACTAACAACTGTAATGATTATGGTGATGAAAACTATCAATTATTAAATGTTTAATTGTCAAACTAAATACTATGCATGTGGTTTTTTATTTATTCCCCACTGATTTAGCAGTAGAGCCAAGAATGAAATCCAAATCCCCTTGATCCACACATCCTGCTCTTATCAGCTTCTCCTAAACCTTTAACACATCTACATCTGCAGCTACGTCTACATAGATATATACATATCTAGCTACTTGCGCAAGCAGATACACAAATCTACACGATAAAATTTTAAAAAATGAGTATGATTCAATTTAAAGTTAAGATAATCTTACACTTTGTGTATGTGTCTACAAATGTGATTTTTTGATGTGAAAAGCCACCTTCTCTAGCTTATTTAGTAAATTAAATATTTCAGTTATTTAAAAATTTGACACCTGGTTAGTATGTGGGAAAGTTTTAGGTAACTAAAATGAAAAGAAATGGAAATGTATTAAGTTAAATGATACAGTGCTAGAACTCTTTATTAAGAAAGATATTAAATATTACTCTGATAGACATGCCATCTTTCATGTCATTCTTAGTTCAAGGACTTCTTTTTCAATATAATCTGAGTGATTTAATCACATTTATGTGTGCATTTTGTCTTTTGAGTTATGTAAAACTTTCATTGTTGACAAAGTCTCTATTCAGAAAAGCATGTGAGACAGAGTGATTTACTCAAAATGCAAACAGGAAGCATATTTCTTGCATTAATAACTTTGTAGAATATCTTGTTAAGGATCATCTACGTAGAATTATGCAGAACCGTTTGTCTTATTTTATTAAAACGCAATATCGACTCAAAGGGACTATTCAGAATTAATAATTATTTAAATTGTTTACATATTGACTCATTTAGTTGCTTTTATATGCTATTTAAACATAAATTGATAGTTTACATGTGCCCTAGTGAGCTTGTCTGCTACTATTCTTATGTTTTTTGTATTAATCATGGATCTTCCTACCTTCTTCCTTTTTCTCCCTTTCCCCCTCACTCTCTCCAACAGTACAGAGGTTGGAGAAATTAGTTAAGTTTGGTGCATAGCTAGTTTGAGGTGACTGTGGGTAAATGAAAGGAATATTTCCAATATGAACTTAGATATACCACTCTAAATCACAGCAAAGCGAACTAGGGTGAAGCTTACAGGTTATTGGTTACGAATGGTAACTGAATATTTGGAGTGAATAAGAATTATCAGATTCTATATATTGATAAAAGAAATTATGGCTTAGGAAGAAATTATAGTAGCACCAATAAAGGGAAAAGAGAGAAATAGTTACTAAATTCATTCTTGTGGTCTAAAATATAATTTATGTAAGGAAATTACATTTTTAAAAACATATGATCACTGAAGGTGATCATTTATTTATTTATATATATATATTAAAGCATATTTGTAGTCTTTCTAATACAGACTTATATGCTTTAATATATATATGAGGTTAATGTCAAATTAACCTATGCCTTTCTTTTCTTGGACTGTTCTTTTTTGTCTGTTTGAACCATGGGAGAGTGAAAAAGACATTGGATGATTTAGAGTCTACACTTAGATTAAAGTTAAGGAATTTTCCTAAGACCCTGAAACCATACTCTCACAAACTAAGGACTATACCTTTTTTAAAAAAAAAAAATGTGACTCAAAAGCAAGATTAAGAAGGAAAAAATAATACAACTAAATTTTCTCATAAAGAAAAATGAAAACAAAGAAAATAACTTCTGAATGCAAATGTAAGTCCATTTGGTAACTATGTAATTGGAGTTTAAAAAACTCACATGTTTGGAAAAATAAAATGCTAAATTCAGTATAAGATAGCTTCATTTAAGGCTTCATCCATTCATTAATGGCAGATTTTGCTACTCAGAAGAAATTAAATACTCTCTTCATTTATTTGCATATTTTTTCTCTTTGAGAAAAAGGATTGCTTCGTGGAGGGATAAATAATTCTAACTCAACTTGTCTGAACAGAAAATTTCGAACTTCATATAGCAAAATTTTTCATTATTATCCTTTAAATCTATAAATCAATGTTTATATTTTATGGTCTCCTGAGATAACGATTGTTTCAGAGTATAGTCAAAACTTCCACTAAGTTTTCAGACACTGTGATAATACCTCTCCCAAGGAGATAAGAGAGAGAGAGGTCGAGAGGTCAGTAAATAGATATAGAGATATAAAAATGTAGATATACATTACATATATGAGATATATACATTATATATTTAGTATATATAGACATGTACTATCTATCTGTTTGTCTTTCTAGCTATATGATAAATGCCAACCTACTCTCTGGAAAAGACACTGGCAGGATAAAGAATTTTTGCATTGTGTTTTTATACTGAAAAGTAGAATAATCAATCAATCGGAATCCTATATCATGCCTAAATTAAACTTAAAATAATTTTTATATCCTATTTTGAACATTTTTCATTGAAGATATCAAAAACTCTTTCTCTGTGGAACATTCTGATTCATTGAGTGCCTAATAACACTTGTTTGATATCCCTTTAAGAAGCATTTTTTAATATAGCACTTATTTGTATTCGGTATTTTGTTTAAAAAATATTCTTAAAAAATTTTGACCTATTTGTACCAGTTCAATGTATCAGTTGCAGATGTTGAAACTAACAAATAACTGTAGCCCAAACATATGAGATTTCAGAAGCTGTATGCTACCAGATGAGGGACTGCATGTTTTGCACATGGTAATTAGGTCCTAATGTCTTCTGGTAAGGCAAGCATTTCTTATAAGGAGAATTACTCATTGGCACTCCTTTAAATAAGCCATAAAATACATTCAGGGCCATCTACCAACAAGTCTGTCCCACCTGGTTTTTCTGCCAGCAACAGAACAGATCACAGTTTCTTGGCTGAGCCCACTATAGAGTAACTTGTGTTTGGGGGACATACACAAAAATATTTTCACTGTTTCTTTAAATACTGGAATCACATTCAGGAAAGTAAGAATATCACACTATAAGAGACACAGGGGAATGAGTTGAACTAAGGCAAAGCCATGTTAACATCTCCCATCTCATTTTTATTCCATGGCATACGCTCACTGAATAAAATAATTCACAAATCAGTTTAAGTACTTGTCTCTGTTACATTACTATTTTCTTTCCTCCCTTGCACCCTCTCTTCTTTCCTTCCTTTTTTTTCATGTCTTTGGTTTCTTAGTATACGTCTTTCAAACTTGTAAATTAAGTGTATGGATCATCTAGCCTTAAACTTACCTGTTTTGTTTTTTTTAAAATCTGTGGCATGTACAGACCAATTTTTTCATTAAGTACTATTTTTATCTCATCATCCTGGGTGGTACCAAGTAAACTGAACACAGAGTTCCTGCATCATTGCCATGTGGTAAAATAGAGTCCCATTATCTGAAAGCCGCCTTTTAGAACAACAAATTATTTTTTCTCAGTAGTTAATGTAGATTTTAATGAACTAAAGATGAACACATGATGAACACATGGTTTATGTATCAGTGTTTTTCTTTAGTGCTACCTCTCTTCCAACCAGTGCTTTCCTACAATGGGCAAGGAGGCAGCTGGGACATAAACATTAGGGGATGCAAGGAATGGTGAGAAAGAGAGTTGAAAACATTATCTGCACAGACCATATCTTTAGGCAGGTCTGTGACGATTTCACTAAAGTTGCCTTATTGTTTCTCTCTCCACTAACTCCACATAGAACTTTTCATTTCAATACATTTTGGAGCCCATGAGCTGACAGGGACTTACAAGACACAGGAGATATTCATTTTAAAAGATTTGAAGGCAAAGAATTCAAAACACGTTTTTAATTTTTCTAGAAACAAACAAAAAATGTTATCGAAATAAGTATTTTTATACTTCATGGACAGTTACCCGTGTTTCTAATGCTCCTAAAATCATCTAATTTGCATAAGCCCGGTAGCTTCCATGTCTGAGCCCATTGTTTTTCTCCTTGCGGAAAGAAACAGAGTACGTAAACAGGCCATCAAAATACCTCAGCTGTCTATTTATGGCCTTTCTCACTTAGCAAGAGCAGTAGCAAGGATTTATACTTATATAGAGCTTTTCAATATAAAATTACAATTGAATATGAAAGCACAGAGTGGAGCTATTTGGCCAATCACATGACAAGCATTCAGTAAATAACAACAGCAAGTTGCCAGGAAGGCAAGACAATTATAATTTCCAAATCCTAAGTTGAAAAATTGACATTAAAGAAGCTTGATAGTAGATGAATGACAGAATGACCTCAACTTAGATTTTTTCTAATTATAAAAATGATGCATAATGATGTAGAAAAATATGTCTATTATAATTACGTATTGAACTTTTCTGCTGTGTCCTTTAATTGTATTTTCTCAATCAATTTTCATAAGAACTCTACTTGATAGGTACCATTATATTTATGTTATGTTAAAAGAAGCTGTGTCAGAGAATTTAGTAATTTACTCGAGGACACACGCTGTTAAATATAAAAGATATTTGGCTTGGTGAAGCCAAGCCAAGCACTAGGATGAAGTATTCACACATTTAACCACAATATTTATTTAATATAAATTTATGTTTTAGTATATTAATATTCTAGCCTTCTGTGTTGTTTTATCTCTTTATCTCTGCCTCACTGAATTTTTTCTAAAATATATGCATTTAAAATGTACTATTATAAATCATTTAAAAATGTTTATTAGTTATAATTTGCTTTTAAAAATACTTAAATATCTACTGAAATATCTTCCAACATCTCTGACTATATTTATTTTAAATTTTCATAAAGGAATTTATTAGATTTAACTATTAAAAATATCTTCAAATTTCCCTTAAAAATTTTGATAACTTACATACACAAAATAACTGTTATAGTCTATTTTAATAGTCTATAATATTTATTTTAATATATATTTATATATTTAAATATATTTATTATATTTTATATAACAGACATTGTATAGAAATAACAGACATTATATAGAAATCAAATAACAGAGTTAATATCTTATTTTAATGATACATATACACAATAAGTATTATAACTATTACACACACAAAAACCTATTTGTGTATGCTAGCGCCTGTTTCATTCATAATCATCAACACTTATTATTATAATCTTTGATTTAGTTTTTACCTTCTAATTAATATCCATTTGTCTAAAAATAGAAGGTATACTTAAGAGTAAAACTGAAATATATACAATATATTAAAATGTGGGGAACATGTTTCTGTGCATAGGAAATTACATTTTCTGTTATTTTTAATTTTGTGAATAGTAGTAAGCATGAGATCATGCTGCATATACTGTTTTGTAAAATTAATTTCAAATATTTTATAACATTAATTCAGACACTTCAAAAGTGAAAAGAACAATATAGAATATATATTTTATACATTCTACAGATTAATGAAAATATATGTTATTTAAAATTGAGGTAGCTGATCTCATCCTCCTCCCCCATCACCCATATTCTAATTCTGTATTCATCATATACATGAATGATTTCATACTCTTACTACAAATACAATGAATATAAAAATATATTCAAACTCAGTTGGATATTCCTCCGACAATATTGGATATCAGCGGTGGTGGTTAAACATCATTTTTCCCCTCTCTGTTCAAAACTAATAAAGTATAAAAACAAGAATACAAATAGTGATCAAAATACCATACTGCATTAGTTCAGTACTCTACTAGCCTCACTGCAAAATGTATTCAAATTTTCTAAACACGCCAGACACTGATTTGCCCAAAGAGAGATCAAGAAAGTAGAGGATGTGTCTGTGCCTGTGTTGGAGGAGGATAGGGAAGGAAGCAAGGCAAAACCTTACCCTGGTTAACTTAAAGATGGCAGAGAAAACAAATAACGTACCTGACCTTCTTGAAAAAAATTCAGGACCAATGCAAAAGAAACAAGAGTCATAAAAAGTGACTAATGAGCATAGCACATGGTGTGCTAATCTAGCTCAATACATAAATCCAGATAAATGAAAGTTAGAATTTCAACATCAAATAAAACTCTTGCACCTAGCACTGAAAAAATAATTAGATGGACAAAACTTTTCCCAACATCATAAGTGATAGGTGAACATATTATTAGAAGTTCCTTAGCATTTCCTCATGTGGGTGAAAACGTTGTTGAAAGTTTCCCATTTATGACTCACTAACTGAATTTGGGAAATATTGCCTACAGTGTCATCCATTTGCAAGGACAGAAATTAAATTTGATATAAAACATAAGAAAAATAAGGGAATAAAAATAAAAGATGCTAGGAAACATCATGAAACTCATAAAAATGTTGAGCATCAATAATAAATGTACATCGGAACTTGACTGCTGTCTGTGTGTCTCTGTGTGCCTGCTTCTGCCTCTCTTCATTTTCACTGAATTATTTTTATATATTTTTCTTCTGACTGGGTTCTGGAACTCTCCATTTTTCTAGTTCATACATCAGTAAATAAAGAATAAGACCTCCTCAAAGCTTTGTATCTGACAAGCCAAGACACCAAATTCTCTCTGTATTCTTGCTTCAAAATTTTTGTTGAGAACTCTTTCATCTTAGGACAACTTGCCAGCAATGGCAGATGTCGGGAAAATATTGGAAGTATACTAAGAGGAATAGAAGGAAGGAGGAAGAGCAAAGCCTGAAAGAGTTGTGCTGGACAGATAATGCCATTGTTTGCTTGCAAACCTGTCACCAGGTAACCAACACAGCAACTAACATGTACACACACTCTGGTAGCCACAGATCATTTTTAGACATACCTCTACCTATCCCATTCAGATCATACAACACAAAATGCAAGACAATCTAAGGGAATGTTCAAGTATTACAACCAGAGGGCTGAGATATGGCCACTGTTGTGTGAGTTTATACACACTTGTTTTGGTTTTTGTTTTAATGGTTCTGCAAACTCTTGTCTTAATGATTATATTTTATACCCCAAATACCACGTATGCAATAGGCATTTAAAGATAGATTGCTTACAACTTTCATATTTACTATATTGGGAGATAAATAGCATTTTTGCAATGGCCTTTATACTAGAAAATAAGAAGCAACAAACAACAGACAATTTATTGATTCCCCCCTTTTATAAAATGAGTAAGATATTGGGGAAGAATATCCAGTTTTATCTTATTTTGCCTTAGTTGACTGATTTCTGCAGATCCCTGTACCTAGCATTTTCCATAAAGAATAACATTAACAATCTCTTGTTCACCACACTTGGTGTTTTGTTGGAATCATGACTCTCTTAAGTAAACATCAGTTGACTTCTTATTTCATATTATGGGCTTAACTTATTAAAATTACATTTCATAACTCTTCCTTAATCATTGCTTCCTTTAGCAATCCCCCAAATTGCTAAAACCATTAGCCAAAGCTGGGGTATGTGCTTTAAGTTACTTATATTTAGCAGGAAATCTGGATTTTATTTTCATCATTTTATCTATCCATGAAATATTGCTCCAAAGGGCATGAATTTAAAATTTTTAAAAAGATGCTTTTATATGGTATGACTAATATTCTTCTTTGAAATATTGCCACAACCTTCAATATGTTTTCCAATCCAATGCTGTTTAAAGTTAGTTAGTGGAAAAATAAACATAGGGCGGTCAGGGTGGAATGTAACCCTCATTGGAATCATTGGAAGGAGTTTAGAGAAGGATTAGACTATCATCACTTCTGAGAATGCCCAGGGGTACCTACATTCCGAAGCATAGGGTTCCAGAGTTTTTTTAGCAAGCATTCTAATTTTAGGTTTAAAAATGCTGTATGGCATTGATTCACCAAAATTCATGGTTATCTGAGTCTTTTTTTTTTTTTTTTTTTTCTAAGAGGCTCCTCATTTAACAGTCACTTATTTGTTCTATTATGCCATAAGAATTTCAATGCAGTACGTTGGGGAGTGGTGTTTCTCTGTCTTCAATCCTTCCTGAAGGTGAAATTTCTAGGAAAGAGGTTTGGAACAAGTAATACTACAGTGGACAGTGTGTGTGTGTGAAAAAAAAAAAAAAAATACTACAGTGGCCCACTACAGTTTTTTTAAATTAGATAGATAGGTAGATAGATAGATAGTTAGATATAGATAGATGGATGTTGTATTAGTCAGGATTCTCCAGAGGAACAGGATCAATAGAATGTGCATTTATATAGAGAGAGAGATTTATTTAAGGAACTGGATCATGATTATAAAGGCTGGCAAGTCCAAAATCTGCAGGGTAGGCTGACAGGCTGGAGACCCAGAGAAGGGTTGATGCTACAGTTCCAGTCTGAAAGCAGAATGCTGGCTGAACTGTGTCTTTCTTGGGGAATCTCAGTCTTTTTTCTTGCAAGGCCTTCAACTGATTAGATGAGGCCCACCCATATTATGAAGGATAATGTGCTTTACTCAGAGTCTATTGATTTAAATGTTAAACTCATCTACAAAATACCTTTGTAGTGACACTTAGACTGGGGTTTAACCAAATATTTGCATATCATAGCCTAGCCAAGCTGACATGTGAAATTAATCATCACAGGTGTATTAAGTAATATAATTCTCAAATATTTTATATTAGAATTTCAAAGCACTTGACAACTGTATACATAATATCTATGAAATTGGTATTACTACCATGTTTTTATATTGTTGAAAATAAAGAAGAAAAATATATTCTGGTTTTCTCATCATAAAACTTAAAAGAATCCAAATTCCTGAGATTAAATTTACTGGCTAAGTTATATGCAGAAACTGAAAGAAAATGAAATAGTTGTTTCCCAGGTACTTTATCTTTCATAATCTGTTACTAAGAGATTCTTAAAGTTTCAGAATCTGTTCCAGTATAGAAATATGGCCAAAGGGCTTCTGTAAAATAACCATTAAAATATAGAGAGGAGACCTGTCATTCTTATTATAAAAGGAAACTTCACCCACCTCATAGTCCAGAAAAATGCAAGTCTTACCAGGTTTTACTATTGGCAGAAGCTAGATTCTGTTAGGATCCAATGCAACATATCTACTCTCAACTCTCCCAACTGCCCAGAATCCACCTAGAACTAATGGCTAATTACACCCGTTTAGGCTTGTTTTCTACTATTACCTCCAAGTAATGTCTGCCATGATTAAATCTATTAAAATTCAGGACAAGAGAGCAGAAGAAAAACTCCTTGGGTTATAACAATGATTTTGTTTGGTCTTTCCATATTGCATAATTTTCTATCCTCGAAGATAATAAACTGAGGATATGCTGTTTGAAGATCTAGAATCACATCCACTGGAAATGGCTTGATAATTTTGTCCAAGCCGGTATACTGTGGAAGAAGACTGAATCCATATTTCTTTAATCAAGATGAAAAGTGTTGGAGGTATTTTAGGCTTTTATTTCTGTGGTGAATACTTATTTGTCAGCAATTGCAGTTCAGACTGCACACACTCACCCTCTACCTTGCTCTGTAGATGTTTTAATGTGCAGACATGATTGAAAATTTTTATAAGGTTTTCATTTAGTTTTGTTATAATATCCATCTCTTCATTTTGTATTTGCCTAAGAATAGCCTCTTCCTTGTTCAGTACAAACTGTAACTTTTTCAAATTAACAAATTATTTCTTCTATCTTACATTTTATCTTTTTCTCAGTGCCACTGATTTGTTAGCTTGCAAAGTTAATCACTTTTCAACTCCTTCTACATTATTCTTCAAGGGCTCAATGCTACATTCTAGAATTTTTCCATGATGGGAGTTAGCATTCTTAATGGGATATATGTAGTGCTTCTGGTACTTATCAGAGAAATTGCACTGTGTACATAAAGTCTCTGAGTCCTTCTCACAGAAAAAAAACCAAAAGCTTGTTCTACTTCTCAAACGTAGCATTCTTTTCCTGCCTCTTCTTTTTTCCTCAGATCTGGAGAGTACCTTAATGATTTCAGTCAAATTACTAAGCTGGGATTTGCTCCTGAAATTCTTGGAATTTCATGGAAAGGTATAATCTAGATCCTTCTAGGACATTTTTGTGCAGGAGTGACTGAGTTGTGACCACAGTGGATAGCCATGGGTCTTCAAGTAGTTCAGAGAGATGAGGCAGCTAAACTCCTCTTGGAGGTCTGCCAGGGCTGTCACAAATTCCACTGAGCTTTGAACAAAAGTAGTGCATAAAGAAATGCCCCTTTCATCAGGGACTGCCTCTCTAGAACTCAAGACCCAGTGAGAAGTGGACATTCTCCAGACCTCAGAAACTAGCTTTAGGTTTCACTGGCCTGGTATGCTGATGGCAGGCACTGAAGTTTTGTTTAATTTCCTTCCTCTTAGCTCTGGAGGTAGCTGCCAAGAAGGATCCCCAACTTGAAGATCAATCACATATCGCCCATTTAACGTTAAGTTCAATGACCTTCTCTTCCAGAAAGTAGCCACAGACCCAAGCAAGCAAGCAAGCAATCATTCCTTTACAATTTAGACATCTAAAGAATGTCACCTTAACCAGTGACAAATTGATGACTTGGAGTAGATGGCTCAGATGCTCAGGCCCAAGACTGCAGCCTGGGGCACAGGACAAGGACCTCAGCACAAACCTGTGTGCTCGGGTCCTGCGTCAAAGGTGCACACTTGGCTCCTGCAATGATTGGCATTCCCCCATAAATGGTCACTGTGGTTTTTTGAAGATCATCATAAACACACACACACACACAATCTAATACAAACTATGCCATGTGAAACTGAAAATGAATTCAACCACAACCTCCAGAGAGAAAAACCTGCCTCCACTGCTTATACCCTTGTCCCATTTCAGTCCATCTCCAAAAATAAATCAGATTACTTGAATTAAAACATTTCATGTCAGTCCTCTACCCCAGTAATTTTCAAAATGTGGTCCTTAGTCCAGCAAGAAATTCTGGGGTTACAACCCAGACCTACTGAATCAGAATTTCTGGAGGCAGAACTCATCAATCTGCATATTTGCAATCCCTCCAATGCTTCTGATGCACCTAAATTTTGACAGCCGCTGCTCTACACAAAATCTTGCAATGGCTTACTCAGAGTTAAAATCAAAGTCCTGGTGATGATCTAGGACCTAAGGATCTTTTTTCCTCTCATACATTTTTCCTGCTTGTTAACCTCTTCAGATATACTAGTCTCTTGGCTGTTCCTTGAATAAAACAAATTCTCTAACATCTTCTTACATTGTACTCTTTCTTTCCTTTGTCCAATATTTTGTCCTAGTGATTCATGGACTTCGTTACCCCCTTTCCTGGAGTGTCACTCTTCCAGTGAGTTCTTTTAGATCTCCTGCTTAAATTCACACCCTCCACTGAGAATCTCTCTCCTTATTCCCTGTTGAAGTTTCTCCTCAATATTCATCTTGACCTACCATACTATATTTTTAGCTTAAGTATCTTGATAATTGTCTTCTTCCTATATTAGATCTTGAGATCCTTGAAAGCAGTTTTTTGTATGGTTGCTTGTTTTATCTTGATTGGTTCACTTCTGACGCCCAAGAACATCCAGTATTGCATGCAACAATCAATAAATTGGTGTGGAATGACTGAATGAAGAGAATATTTTAAGTAGAAAAAAATAAATGAAATTCTTCTTGGTCTATATCCAATACAATTTGTAAAAATTAAAATATCATATATTTATTTCATAGCATGATTGGATACCCTGTTTTTTGGATTATATTATGCTTATATTATACATTTCACAAGTGCACACTTAGCTTCAAATGTATGGTTTCTACTTGGAATTTTAGAGGGGTTGATTTCAACATAATTATTTTTAATATATCATTTAACTCTTGCATGTGAAATCCTTTATATTTATAATATTTTGTGTGCTTTATCCTTCATTATTCCTATGTTTTCTTTCTACATCTTTCCTTCTTAATATGAAAGCTCAATGTGTTGTGAAATTTTTCTCTTAAGCATTATTGGAATCATAACTGACTTCTCTTTTTATTTATTTAAAAATACATAGAACATTTCCCATAGTAGAGCAAAACATATATTCCATTTTATAACTATTCTAAGGTCAATTTTTGCTTCTTTACATGTAAACTCTCTTTTACATATGACTTACTCAGAAATAATCTAACACTGTGTTTGAGAAACTACAAAGCATATTCATGGATATTCCCTAAAGAAATCTTTTCAGGACTCTACCTAATTTTATTATCCCTGAAATAGAGAAGTCAGTCTGAATTAGTGGAAACAGCATGAACTGGGATGCAGGAATTTGGTTTTATTGAATTTGCTACCCACAATGTTGGCCAAGTCATTTAATCTCACTGGATCTGTTACCCCATCTACAAAATAAAAGTTTTGGACTTTAGACTTCAGTAATTTATCCTGATTGTATCCTCTTTAAAATTTGTCTTTTTTTTTTTTTTTTTTTACTTTATTTTACTTTCTTACCAAATGGACTTCCCTGTGAAGCATAGATTTTCAAACTTCTGTGTTTCATTTTCTGGCATCTGAGGTATTTATTACCATGGGTTGGAGGAAAAGAGCTTCCTGCAGGGAATTTGATAACGTTTCCTTGGTCACTAAATACCTATTCCTCACATTGGAGATTATTAATGATTTTCTTTCATAATTCTCATCATTTATGCACTTTCACAGAATTTATCATGACCAGAGAGATATGTGTCAATTCATTTACTCTTTTATCAATTTGGATTCAAATTGTTTTGTAGCACAAAGTTGCAGTTCAATATGGGCACTCTAATTTTCAGTGATGATAGCATACTTGCAGACTTCCTTTGATTATTTTTCTTTCAGTTGTATGAAAGAAATTTCACAGAAAAACTCCTCTTTGGTAATTACTTTTTTCCAGAGATGTTTTTCTTTTAATTTTATTCTTGAAATATATGAAGGGAAGAATAAATAAAGGGATGGATGGTCAGTTTCATTTCTCTACAAACATAAATCAAAAAATACAACAGTGGCACATGGCAATAGCCACAGGGAATTAAATTGTTTCAAATTTTTGATGGTAAAATCATTTTAACAGTAAGTATAAAGAATGAGAAAGTCTTTTATTTGCTAAAAATTAAAAAATAAAACCTTTCATTTGTTCATTTATTAAGAAAATCCTTTGGGTTACAGAAAGTTTTAACTATAAATGATTTTCTTTAACTGAAAAGTTAAACAGAAAAAATAATAGGTATTTTATGTAGCTCTGAAGCCTTGGGGTTTCAGTTATATAAACAAGGATTGAAAGAAATACCATTTTAAAAAATGTACAAATTTATTTATTTACCAGAATTATTTGGTGCCTTTTCTTTTGTAGCTTCAATATGTGTATGGTTTATTTTCTAGTCTAAGGGTCAGCTTTCCTCTAGGGGCACCACAGAATTTCTAGAAGTGTTGCTATTAGTTGTTATTACCAGTTCCTTTTTTGTTACTTCTGTAGATCTTATCTGTCTGCGCTTCTCTACTTAACAAAGTGAGCCTTGCCATATTACCAACTCTGGGTATATCTGAGGGATGGGAGAAAAAAAAAGAGAAACTCAAAATATGGAATATAGCAATTTTCTCACCATTCCCTGAACTTTACTCAAAATACTCCCATGTATAACCCAAATAGTCATGATACTTCCCACGTGGATAATTCTTTTACCACTGAAAGATTTTTTTTCACAAGAATTATATTTAACAAACAACAATTTTTGCAGAAAAAATCTAAATAGTCTCATTTTTTACTACGTTTGTCTGAAATGTGCTTGTATTTGTGAACTGCCTATTCTCCTACTGCTTAAATAATTATCTGCTAAACTTTTCCTTAAATAAGTATGTGCTGAACTTGATGTATTTATGGCTCAGACTTTCTGACAAGAGGATTTTTATCATCAACAAGGAAATGACAGGTGAAGTGTCTATTTTTATACATCAATTCAATTCTTACTATAATCAGTAGTAGTGATAATGAATAAGCTGACTCTTCTTTAACCAAGTTCAACATTTAGTGTACATTTTGTGTTTGTTTACAATTAAATTTTAAAATGTAATAAAATTATTTTGGGGGATAGAATTATTATCCTACTCAGAGTTATAATTGCTAGACCTAAATAATTCATTATGATTCTTTTCAAGAATATTGTATGTGGTGACTTCTGAGAAATTAGATGGAGAGGGAGTATAGCATCATTAGAGAAAACTAATGAAGTGATATAAATAAAAGGACTAATTGACAGCATGCATGGACCACAAAATTAGGACAACCATCAACTTACGAGAAATAATGGCCAATATACGATGGATATGATTACCCTATTTCAATGTAGCTGAGTTACTAGAAAATTACAGAGAGAAAGACTGCATGAAAAGCTTTTTAGTTTTGGTGTTCAAAGAAGGTTCTATAAGGAGGTGACATGTGAGCTATTAAGAGGCAAAGAGCATATGACAGTATGTGACTCAGATGCCATGAAGACCCAGGTTCCTGGGGAGAGGATTCCAGGCCGAGAAAAGAGTGATTGCAAAGGTCCTAAGTTGGGAAGGATTCTAATTAAACATGATACTGACTCTTTTTTTTTTTTTTTTTAGCATGGAGTGATGAATATTTTATTTCCTTCCATTCTTATGCTTTTCTTTCTGTTATTTTTGACATTAATTTGAAGACATATATTAATTTTACCTTTGACTAATAACAAATATTTGAGGATATTTTTTTTTTCTGAGCACAGATTTAACTATGTCACATGGGTTTTATAATATAGTGAATTTTTAATTGTTTTCTCATCTATAAGATGAAGACCGTAATAGCATGCATCTTCTAGGACTGTTGTAAGTATTAAATGATTGATGGATATAAAGGACTAAGAAGAGGGACAGAAATATAACAATTGCTCAACATATGTTAGCTATTTCTCCTGCTTCCTCTTCTCTTTATTATCATTCTTAATGATATCCATGTTTTATTATGAATTCTTTGTGCTTTATCATACATTATATGATTTTGTTCTGTTTTGTGCACTCTAGTGACTTAGATTATGTGCCTGTATTTGTGTTTCATGACTTATGAAATCTCGATAGGATTTTTACTCCAGTATAACATCCACAAAAAATATTAGAACATATATTTCCTTCTACGTGCACTTCACTCATTGTTATTTCTTGTTATTATCTCCACCTACACCACCCATTTTAACTTTATATATGTTTATAAAAATTATATTCTGTTCTGTAATGGGAGGTATTTAGAATTATCTCTGTAGTTAAATTGTTTATTACTCTTATTGCTGTATAAAAAAATATTCCAAAACTTAGTGACTTAAAACAGCAAACATTTGTATGCCTTTAGCTTCTGTGGGCCAGAACTCCAAGTGTTGCTTAGCTGTGTGATCTTGCCTCTAGTTTATTATCTCTCCTGAGGTTGCAGGCAAGCTCTTGGTCAGTCTCATCTGACCAAGCTTGACTGGTCGAGCTCAGTCAAGTCTCATCTCAGAGCTTGAATGAGAGAAGTGTTAGCAGGATTCGGTTCCTCAGGTTGTTGGACTGAGGCCCTCAGCTTCTCACGGGCTTAGCTCCCTTCCATGTGGGAATCTCCTTAGTGCAGCTTCATGTCATGGCAGCTGGCTTATTCTGGAGCAAGCAAGGGAGAGAAGCCAAGATGAAAGCCACTGTCTTTTTACAGTCTAATCTTAGAACTGCTTTCTGTCATATTCTATTCCTTAGAAGGAAGTTACTAAATCCAGCCCACACTCAAGGGAAGGAAATTACACGAGGGAATGAACACCATGAGGCCGGGACCAGCAGAGGGCCTCTTACAGGCTGCCTACATCACACAGATTCAGTGCTCAGAGCTTGATTTTTTATGATCTCAGAGTCAACAACTTTGCGTTACTTATTTTGATTTATCTTGTATTTGTTCCAATTTCCCACCATCAAATAGATTCTCCTGTCCTGACACTTGTGATTTGAGTTTTACATTTTAGGATTTGTGGTTTATGATTTATATTTTGGCACCCTTCCCACCCCCCCACACCCCGGCAAGAAAAAAATGGACCACAGGTCTTATGATTCTGGAATCTTCATCTATTTTGAGAATCCTGTCTGTTGTTCTCCCCCAAAAACCTGTTACCCAAGTATAAAATGATTGGCTTATACTTTCCTTGCAATAGAATTCTGACAATATTGCCTCCCTGTTTCATGGAGCTTGATGCTGAGGAAAATACTATCTCAACTCAGCCTCATTTTCCCACTGTAGATGATTTTCTTTATAGACACAGGCCAGTTATGTGCTAAAGAAGTAGGAGAGCAATAGTCTGGGACAGCTAGAGATTTCGAGTTACTTAGGCTGTCTCACACCAGTTTCTTCACAAGTCAGTGGTGGCTTTTACCTTGGGGGCATATAAATGATAGCTAACTATCATTTATATGGATATAAATGGACTATGGACTGAATGATTATAAGAGGCAGACATTGAGCTCAGTAACTATTCTACATTATTTTCATTGCCATGAAAATTCTATGAGATAGACACTATTTTACCCCAGTTGTACAACTGGGATAAGAGGTGTTCGATCTTTTATTCCAAAGTCTTGAGCCAGATATGCTTTTGTTTCTAAAATATTTCAGACAAGCAATGTGATCCTCTACTGTATTTTTGCCGTAACTCGAATTATCTACAGCAGTATGTCTAATCAAACATAATAAAAATATTAAAATACCTATAGTAAAGTATTTGGATATGCCCAGTAAGTGGAGTTAATAGAGATCCTAAGTGTCTTCATGGTAATTAGATTAAATTTTACCACCAAGTAGGACTGCACAAAACTTACAAAATCTTTTAGTTGTCATAGCCTTTGGATTTTGGAATTGCAGATGAGGAGATGTTGGCATGTGAATTTATAGAGATGTTATGCCCAAAGGCTAGCAGTTAGTAAGTGGTTTCCCTGGGATTTCGAGCCATGTGCCCAGACTCTAAAATCACATTCTTAAAAACTGCTACGCATCACTGCCTTAAAGATGTCTGGTGACCCTCAGTTTGGGGATTTGTCTTCCTGTTAGGATTTCTCCTGCCTGAGGTCAAATACTGATTCTGACACTCAAAAAAATGTCTGTGACACTGATCAATTTGCTGTGAATAATAATAACTTCCCTTGCAAATGACTTTCATGACACTAAATATGATCCATAAAAAAGACTTAGATTGTTAGGTAGTTAGTCAAACATTAGCAGCAAGGAGGTGACAGTGGTGAGAAAAACAAGAAGAAATCGAGTTACACACCCAGCCTTTGGGTACTCTTCCTTGACCGCACCCAGAACAGGCCAAACTATGGTCGTGTGGTGGGCAGCTTATCGTGATAAAGAGGGACACGGTAACACGAGGGGACTTCCCCGGGCTGCGCATGCCCAGACCAGACAGGCGTATAACCTATAGTTAACCCAAACTCATTATACCATAATTATAATAAAATCTACCTGTGGTTTTGCCCCCTACCCCGCGCGCCCCCTCCTCCCATTGGGCATTTCTTAGTGATTCAAGGATGGGAGCATGCAGCAGTAAACTTGTTACATAGCTCGGGACTGTCAATCAGATAATGATCCCCTGTCACTCACCCCCGCCTCCTTGCAAAATGCTCCTTAAAAGCGCCCTTAAGCCTGTACAGGAATGTTGGTTTCACTTCGCTGAAACAGCCCGCTCTCAGCAACAGCCCAATCTCTCTCTCTCTCTCTCTCTCTCTCTCTCTCCCTCTCTGACACTGTACCTATGTTAAACTCTGCGTTTAAGCTTAAAGTGGTACTTTGCAATTCTTTGCTTACTGGAACCGAGATCGCTGGTCCTGGCCTTCCGTTGACCTCCTCGGTTGAAGCTATTTTGTTACAACGCACGTCCGCCCGGTGACAAAATTTCTGCTAAGGTTAGTGTTTCATAAAAATACTTTTAAAATGAATCTCATGTTTAAATTCTGTGTATATTTTCTAATAAGTGTTGCCAGCATAGATGGAAATCCTTCCCTTTTATCATATACGTGTTTAAAAAGGAATCTCTAAGTGTGCTATGTAAGTGTGCTATGTAAGTGTGCTATGTAAGTGTGCTATGTAAGTGTGCTATGTACAAAAAGGTTTTGTATGGCTTCTGTACAGCCAAAGGGTACAATGTGGTCATGTAGACATGTAATCTCCCCCCATCCCGCTCTATCCACCTATCTGTATGAACGAGATGAGTCTTTAAGCTTTGAAATAACCAGTAAAATAACTAGAAAATCAATACAAAATCTTCCATTAGTAAAAAGAATCAAGGGGAAATATAGCATATAGCATATAGCATATACTATTGGACAAGATAATAAGGTCTTTCTGACATGGGATGGGTACTTTTTGTTTGACTGGTCAATAGCAATTTGGGGTTCCAACCGGCAGGAAGATGTGCATTGTCTTCTTTGAACACATATAAGATAATCGCGGAAAATCAATTCTATCCTGGGGTTCACCACTATCCTAGAACACTCCATATCAATGTGAATTCAGGGGCCACTTTGCCAGGCTACATGGGGCAAAACTAACTAAAAAATAAGTCAACAGTTTATACGTTTACAATATCTCAAGTCTGTGCACTGGTAGCTAGGGTGTAAAGTCCTGTCAGGACGTAGTCCTTGAATTGTACATCGTTCTAATGGCTTTGAGTTCCTAGCAACATATTCACCACTCTGTTCATCCCAATCTTCAGATTAACAATTTCTTCTTAAACACCGCAATTGAAAAAATGCAGTCAGGGTGAATGAGACTGGGGTAATCTTTTGTGGCTGTGCTACCCCTCTAGGAATGGATCTTTAAAGGACAGTTTGTGGGCTACTTTTGTATTTGTGGTGTGGGGAATGAACGCACAGCAAAAGAGGCTCAGCTTATTTCCCACTTACTCCTCCCCACCCTGGCCAAGCTCACTAAGTTTGGCTTGATGAAAAATAATTCACTTTTGCAGTCCAGCAGAAAATAATTATTTTATTTTGAGCCATTTGATGATTTGTGGCAGTACACGCAAACACACACACACACACACCATATAATATTTTTACTGATTGCTAGGCTCTGCTCTTTGCTTCCTCTGCTTTAAAGTAGAACCGAGGGATATTTGTGATGACCACAGTGGTGACTACAACACTCCATTATCCTGTAATATTCAACCAAGTCTCCTAAAGCTCTTATCGCAGGAGGCAAATGGTCTGCATCCCAAGATACGCTTAAAGCAGATGCTTCATTACTTATCAACTTCCTGGCTAAGATGAAGGCATCCATAATGACTTCCACACCACATGTAGATTTCTCTAACACACTGTTTTAAAGACAGTCATGTGCTATTCCCAGTTCCTGGTTATAGTTTTAATAATAGTCAGGATACTTGGATGTAAGTGAAAGAAGTATAATTAAAATGTGTATAAATAAATATGGTTGGGGAAACTAGTTCTAAACTAGTCTTAAATTTGAAACACATATTTTGTGCAGGAATCTTTATATGTTTTTATCTCTTTTGCTTAAATTCAAATATATTTAAAAGAATGAGTACTATATACCTGCCACATAAAATTGTTAATGTTGAAATTTTTTCACATTTGATATATGTGATTTTATAAAGTGTATACATTTTACTGACTGAAGTAAGGGAAACGATGAGTTTTCTCATCCCCTTCCACTCTCCCTGAGAGGATGATTCTTTGGAATGTCATTCATGGTTCTATAGTTTTACTATATACATACAAATATATCACAGCACTATTTGTAAACACAAATTTTGGAAACAGCCTAAATGCCTATCAATGTGGAAATGAGTATTCAATATTTTAAACATATACATAATAATTGTAAATATTGGTTATAAATAAATAAACTTGTTTATTAATAAATATAAAATATTATATTTATATAACTATTAATATATTGTTTATATTTTACAACATATTATATATAATTATTAATTATTATACTTATAGATAGTTATGGTTATACAAATATAACATTATTATATCGTGCAATTATATAGTAATATATAATTACTATAATTGAAACATACTAGTAATATCAATGAACGATTAATTATTAAGAATCAATGTAATATAACTGTTAATGTTGATATTATTATGCTATTATTTTACTATCGTGTTAATAACTATGTATGTTTCAAACATATACATGTATCTCATTTTAAATGTTCATAATACATCAGACTTTACTCTTAAAGATTGTTGAGTAATGATATAGGAAGGATGCTTGCCAGGTATGCTAATGCTGTCTGTATTATCAAATTTTAATCGGAAGTTCTTTGAAAACAAAGAAGTCTTCTGTACTGTCCTCAGAAAGTATTCTTCAGAATGACCATTAAATAAAACTGCAAAATTATGTTACTAACAAAATAATACAATTAGAAAATGCTGACTGTAACATAACTATGCCATAGGGTAAAAACAATTAATTTGCTTTGCTTTCTCCAGTAATTTGCTTTGCTTTCTCCAGTAATGTAAATATTGCTGACAGGGAAGTTTGGTAGCAATTTTTGTCAAGTAAATTTATTTTTTGCTTAGCAAAGCTAGAAGTCATGTAATAATGTCCATCAGTGTTGACCTCAGGGTTAAAGTTTAAATGTATCTTGCTAAATAAGTTGATCTACTCCTAAATGCTACCCATAGATTTTACAACTCTCTGGTTTCAGTTGTAAAATGTCAAAGAAGTGTGAAATAAAAGTTAAAGAAAATATTTTCAATAGAATTTTCTGCTATTGTGTATTTCCCAATTAATTAATTAATTAAATTTATAGGACTTGTGCTGTCAAATTTTAATTAAAAAGAAAAGGAATGCATTCGTATTCACAAGCCTAGGGAAGACTGTAATATTTGTAATCAATCAATTCCTATACCAGAGAGAAAATCATGGTGACATATATAATAAAATAGCTGATGGCAGAGTCCAAATAAGTGTCCTTTAAATCTTTGTAAATAAAAAGCATGCATTCTGTATTTCAATAATCAGCTATTTTTATTCATTTTTTTTGGCTTTAGACTAGGATTTTTTTTTTTATTCAAACAAAGTTACAAAAATTATAATCATCCTCATCAGTTCACTCAGTCCCATGTAATTAATTTTTTTTATCTTGATCTTTTGTTAGCACGTTTATGAATTCATCAGTTTTCCATTAGAGTTCTGAAAATGCTTATTCATTCAGTTCAGCAGTATAGTCAGTTACCAGAAACCTGTACTTGTCAGAGTCTTTTCCATGAATTCCTTGAAGATGAAACCCTTTTATAGGAACATTTTTGCAAAAGCATCAGAGTACACCCAGAACTGTCTGTAAATGACAAAAGACTTAAAAATGACCACGGTTAAAGATTTGATGAAAGTTCATAATAATGCAATTGACAAGGAAATTTAGTTATTTCTGAGATATACATTTTAAAATAATAACTAGAATTATGACTTATAACATTATACCACAACATATAAGATTTTTAGGAATTTCATGTAATGTCTGAGACATTTATATTAATATATTTCCATACAAATAACCCAAAGAAAGTTTAGTATTAGGGGTTTTTTTTTAATTTTTTAATTTTATTTTCTTTATTTTTTTATACAGCAGGTTCTTATTAGTCATCAATTTTATACACATCAGTGTATACATGTCAATCCCAATCGCCCAATTCATCACACCACCATCCCCACCTCCCCATGGCTTTCCCTCCTTGGTGTCCATACGTTTGTTCTCTACATCTGTGTCTCAACTTCTGCCCTGCAAACCAGTTCACCTGTAACATTTTTCTAGGTTCCACATACATGCGTTAATATACAATACTTGTTTTTCTCTTTCTGACTTACTTCAGTCTGGATGACAGACTCTAGGTCCATCCACGTCTCAACAAATGACTCAATTTCATTCCTTATGGCTGAGTAATATTCCATTGTATATATGTACCACTTCTTCTTTACCCATTCATCTGTCAATGGGCAATTAGGTTGCTTCCATGACCTGGCTATTGTAAATAGTGCTGCAATGAACATTGAGGTGCATGTGTCTTTTTGAATTATGGTTTTCTCTGGGTATATGCCCAGTAGTGGGATTGCTGGATCATATGGCAATTCTATTTTTAGTTTTTTAAGGAACCTCCATACTGTTCTCCATAGTGGCTGTATCAATTTACATTCCCACTAACAGTGCAAGAGGGTTCTCTTTTCTCCACACCCTCTCCAGCATTTGTTGTTTGTAGATTTTCTGATGATGCCCATTCTAACTGGTGTGAGGTGATACCTCATTGTAGTTTTGATTTGCATTTCTCTCATAATTAGTGATGTTGAGCAGCTTTTCATGTGCTTCTTAGCCATCTGTATGTCTTATTTGGAGAAATGTCTATTTAGGTCTTATGCCCATTTTTGGATTGGGTTGTTTGTTTCTTTAATATTGAGCTGCATGAGCTGTTTATATAGTTTGGAGATTAATTATTTGTCCGTTGATTTGTTTGCAAATATTTTCTCCCATTCTGGGAGTTGTCTTTTTGTCTTGTTTATGGTTTCCTTTGCTGTGCAAAAGCTTTCAAGTTTCATTAGGTCCCATTTGTTTATTTTTGTTTTTATTTCCATCACTCTAGGAGGTGGGTCTGAAGAGATCTTGCTGTGATTTATGGCAAAGAGTGTTCTTCCTATGGTCTTATATTTAATTTTTTAATCCATCTTTAGTTTATTTTTGTGTATGGTGTTAGTGTTCTAATTTCATTGTTTTACATGTAGCTGTCCAGTTTTCCAGCACCACTTATTGAAGAGACTGTCTTTTGTCCATTGTATATCATTGCCTCCTTTGTCATAGATTAGTTGACCATGGTGCGTGGGTTTATCTCTGGGCTTTCTTTTTCCATTGATCTATATTTCTGTTTTTGTGCCAGTACCATGTTGTCCTGATTACTGTAGCTTTGTAGAAGAGTCTGAAGTCAGGGAGTCTGATTCCTCCAGCTCTGTTTTTTTCCTTCAAGACTGCATTGGCTATTCTGGGTCTTTTGTGTCTCCATACAAATTTTAAGATACTTTGTTCTAGTTCTCTAAAAAAAATGCCATTGGTAATTTGATAGGGAATGCATTGAATCTGTAGATTGCTTTGGGTAGTATAGTGACTTTAACAATATTGATTCTTCCAATTCAAGAACATGATAATCTCTCCATCTGTTGGTATCATCTTTCATTTCTTTCATCAGTGTCTTATAGTTTTTTACATACAGGTCTTTTGTCTCCCTAGGTAGGTTTATTCCTAGGTATTCTTTTCTTTGTGTTGCAGTGGTAAATGGGAGTGTTTCCTTAATTTCTCTGTCAGATTTTACATCATTAGTGTATAGGAATGCAAGAGATTTCTGTGCATTAATTTTGTATCCTGCAACTTTACCAAATTCATTGATTACCTCTAGTAGTTTTCTGGTGGCATTTTTAGGATTCTCTATGTATAGTATCATGTCATCTGCAAACAGTGACAGTTTTACTTCTTCTTTTCCAATTTGTATTCCTTTTATTTCTTTTTCTTCTCTGATTGCCGTGGCTAAGACTTCCAAAGCTATGTTGAATAATAGTGGTGAGAGTGGACATCCTTGTCTTGTTCCCAATCTTAGAGGAAATGCTTTCAGTTTTTCACCATTGAGAATGATGTTTGCTGTGGGTTTGTCATATATGGCCTTTATTATGTTGAGGTAGTTTCCCTCTATGCCTACTGTCTGGAGAGTTTTTATCATAAATGGGTGTTGAATTTTGTCAAAAGCTTTTTCTGCATCTATTGAGATGATCATATGGTTTTTATTCTTCAATTTGTTAATATGGTGTATCACATTGATTGATTTGCATATATTGAAGAATTTTTGCATTCCTGGGATAAATCCCACTTGATCATGGTGTATGATCCTTTGAATGTGTTGTTGGATTCTGTTTGCTAGTATTTTGTTGAGGATTTTTGCATCTATATTCATCAGTGATATTGGTCTGTAATTTTCTTCTTTTGTAGTATCTTTGTCTGGTTTTGGCATCAGGCTGATGGTGGCCTCATAGAATAAGTTTGGGAGTGTTCCTTCCTCTGCAACTTTTTGGAAGAGTTTGAGAAGGATGGGTGTTAGCTCTTCTCTAAATGTTTGATAGAATTCACCTGAAAGTCATCTGGTCCTGGACTTTTGTTTGTTGGAAGATTTTTAATCACAGTTTCAATTTCATTACTTGTGATTAGTCTGTTCATATTTTCTATTTCTTCTTGGTTCAGTCTTGGAAGGTTATACCTTTCTAAGAATTTGTCCATTTCTTCCAGGTTGTCCATTTTATTGGCATAGAGTTGCTTGTAGTAGTCTCTTAGGATGCTTTGTATTTCTGCAGTGTCTGTTGTACCTTCTCCTTTTTCATTTCTAATTTTATTGATTTGACTCCTCTCCCTCTTTTTCTTGATGAGTCTGGCTAATGGTTTATCAATTTTGTTTATCTTCTCAAAGAACCAGCTTTTCGTTTTATTGATCTTTGCTATTGTTTTCTTTGTTTCTATTTCATTTATTTCTGCTCTGATCTTTATGATTTCTTTCCTTCTGCTAACTTTGGGTTTTGTTTGTTCTTCTTTCTCTAGGTCCTTTAAGTGTAAGGTTAGATTGTTTATTTGAGATTTTTCTTGTTTTTTTGAGGTAGGCTTGTATAGCTATAAACTTCCCTCTTAGAACTGCTTTTGCTGCATCCCATAGGCTTTGGATCATCGTGTGTTCATTGTCATTTTTCTCCAGGTTTTTTTTTTGATTTCCTCTTTGATTTCTTCAGTGATCTCTTGGTTATTTAGTAACGTATTGTTAAGCCTCCATGTGTTTGTGTATTTTACGGTTTTTCCCCTGTAATTCATTTCTAATCTCATAGCTTTGTGGTCAGAAAAGATGCTTGATATGATTTCAATTTTCTTAAATTTACTGAGGCTTGATTTGTGACCCAAGATGTGATCTATCCTGGAGAATGTTCTGTCCGCACTTGAGAAGAAAGTGTAATCTGCTGTTTTTGGATGGAATATCCTATAAATATCAATTAAATCTATCTGGTCTATTGTGTCATTTAAAGCTTGTGTTTCCTTATTAATTTTCTGTTTGGATGATCTGTCCATGGGTGTAAGTGAGGTGTTAAAGTCTCCCACTATTTTTGTGTTGCTGTTGATTTCCTCTTTTACAGCTGTTAGCAGTTGCCTTATGTATTGAGGTGCTCCTATGTTGGGTGCATATATATTTATAATTGTTATATCTTCTTCTTGGATTGATCCCTTGATCATTGTGTAGTGTCCTTCCTTGTCTCTTGTAACATTCTTTATTTTAAAGTCTATTTTATCTGATATGAGTATTGCTACTCCAGCTTTCTTTTGATTTCCATTTGCATGGAATATCTTTTTCCATCCCCTCACTTTAAGTCTGTATGTGTCCCTAGGTCTGAAGTGGGTCTCTTGTAGGCAGCATATATACAGGTCTTGTTTTTGTATCCATTCAGCAAGCTTGGTCTTTTGGTTGGAGCATTTAATCCATTTACATTTAAGGTAATTATCGATATGTATGTTTCTATTACCACTTCCTTAATTGTTTTGGGTTTATTATTGTAGGTCTTTTCCTTCTCTTGTGTTTCCTGCCTAGAGAAGTTCCTTTAGCATTTGTTGTAAAGCTGGTTTGGTGGTGCTGAATTCTCTTAGCTTTTGCTTGTCTGTAAAGCTTTTGACTTCTCCATCGAATCGGAATGAGATCCTTGCCAGGTAGAGTGATTTTGGTTGTAGATTCTTCCCTTTCATTACTCTAAGTATATCATGCCACTCCCTTCTGGCTTGTAGAGTTTCTGCTGAGAAATCAGCTGTTAACCTTATGGGAATTCCCTTGTATATTATTTGTTGTTTTTCCCTTGCTGCTTTCAATAATTTTTCTTTGTCTTTAATTTTTGCCAATTTGATTACTATGTGTCTCTGCATGTTTCTCCTTGGGTTTATCCTGTATGGGACTCGCTGCACTCCCTGGACTTGGGTGGCTATTTCCTTTACCATGTTAGGGAAGTTTTCTACTATAATCTCTTCAAATATTTTCTCTGGTCCTTTCTCTCTCTCTTCTCCTTCTGGGACCCCTATAATGCGAATGTTGTTGTGTTTAATGTTGTCCCAGAGGTCTCTTAGGCTGTCTTCATTTCTTTTCATTCTTTTTTCTTTAGTCTGTTCCGCAGCAGTGAATTCCACCATTCTGTCTTCCAGGTCACTTATCCGTTCTTCTGCCTGTTATTCTGCTATTGATTTTAGTTTGTTTTTATAACCCCAAAGTATGTTCATTTGATTTTCAAAAGCTATTCTGTACTCAAGTAATCATGTGAGGTTTTTTCTATCATTCTTTCAATTTTCTTAATGTTATGGATTGATTTTCAAATGATAAATCATGTTTGCATTTCTAGAATAAACTCAATTTTAATGTAAGGTTTTATTCTTTCATTAGGATAATGTAGATATTTAATGTCCTTAATGTTCTTTCATACCAGAATTCATTAACATTTTATTTGGAATTTTTGCACCTATGATCATAAGATATTAGCCTGTAATAGCTTATACATTAGTTTGTAATCCTTGATATAATTTGGTATCAGTGTTCTAGCAGCCTCAAAATGTAACTTCTATTTTCTGGAATGTTATTGTCTCCTTAAGTCCTTGGAAGAATTTACCAGTGATATCCTCTGAACTTGATGGTTTACTTGAGGGAAAGATTTTTGGGTTCAGTGGTTTAAATAGCTTAGAACTATTCATAATTTCACTGATCACTTTGGTAATATTTATGCTCCCAGAAGTTTTCTTTTTTGTTTTTTGTTTTTACTTAATTTGAAATGTTATACTATGAACATCAATTAACTTAAAATTTCCTATTTAGATTTTTTAGATGACAGTAAGTGTTGTAGTAGCATCCATTTTTAAATAAGTTTGATATTGCCAATTTATGCCTTCTCTCTATTATTTTGTTCAGACTGTTAAAAAGATAAACTGAGACATAATAAAAATTTAAGAATTCGAGCAAAAATCAATTCAAATCAAGCAGCATTCAATCTAGAAGATAGGAGCTCCTAGGGGCTGTACAAAATGAAAGACTTTTATAGCCAAAAGGGAGAGGGAATAAAGTTTATTTATACTTTATTTATACTAAAAAGGGGATTGGTTACTGAAAGGTTACTTTCCTTTAGAGGATAGTAGGGGTCTGTCAGGCAAATGACCTAACTAGTACTGATCAGGCAATTCCTACTGACTGGTTTAAGATTCTGTTTTTGAGAGAGTCAAAACTGTAGTTAAGTCTCCTTTAGTGACACTTAGTGTAGCAATTCCATTTCAGGTCTCTTTTCAACAAGTATTAATACACATAGAAAAATATGTATCAATATTTTTCAAAGTAATAATACTTATGGATTTTCTCTCTTTGGCTTTTGTTTCCTTTTCAAAAATACATATATGTTATTATCTTTATTCTCTTTCTGATAATTTTGTCTTTTTAATTTTATTAACGTTTCCAACTTTTTCAGATGGATTCCTAGATCATTGTATATCAGAATTTAATTTTAATGAATAAAAATAAAGTTATAAATTTCTGTGTCCCCACTTTATCTTTGATCCCCCAAGTTTAAATATGTTATATTTTATTAATATTAGTTCAAGACATTCCTAATTTTAATTGGAAACTCTATAGAACTCACTAGTTTTATAGAGTTGGGTTGTTCAGTTTCCAAAATATTTATCTTCCTTCTTCTTATTTTTTTATTGGATTAATAGTATTGATCAAGGCCCATGTTCTGTGTGAATTAAAATCTTTTAAATAACATATGACCTACTGTTTTTTACTTTTTGATATGAACTTGAGAAGGATATTGTATATTGTATTGTATAAGTATCAGTTAGTTCAAGCTTGCTGATAATTGTTTAAATATTCTATATACTTGTAGGTTTTCTTTTTGTTTGCTTGTTCTGTGAGTTAATGAGATAGCTGAATTAAAAACACCAATGGAATTGAGAGGTTTCTGTCTCTTCAAGTTATTTTGCAGTTTGTGCTTTAAATATTTTACTATTCTATTGGGTGCATGAAACATTAAGGTTGTTATATCTTCTTCATTTTTTATTTTTTTTAAACAATTATGAAATCTTTCTCTTTATCTCTAGAAATACTTCTTGCTTTGAAGTCTACATTCCCTGATATAATATAGCTACACCAGCTTCCTTTTTGTTAATGTTCACATAATCTACTTGCTTCCATTCTTTGCCTTTCAACCATTCTCCTTGTATTTAATATGGCTTTCTCTTATGTCAGTATATGGTTAGCTTTTTATTTTGTTTCTTAGCTAGTATGACAATCTTTGTTTTCAACTGTAGTTCTTAATCCATTTACATTTTATGGAATTATGGCAATTTTCATTTAAATATGCCACCTTAATATTTATTTTATATTTCCTAACATTCTTGATTCCTTTTTAGAGGATTTTTCTCTTTTTATGGAATAATCAAATATATAGTATGTTTCTTTTCTTCCTCTCCATTAACTTACCAGTTAAAATTTCTTTTACTTGTATTTAAGGGCTATCCTACATATTACAATATATGTTCTTGATTTTTAAAAGCCTATATTAAATTACTATATTTGTGTTTCCTAAAATAAAAAAATCAATATATAATTTTTTACCATTAATGTCCCCTTCTGTTTTTAATACTCTTTTTCTTGTGTATTTTATTTCAGCATATATTTTAACCTTCATAAGATACTGATATTATTGCTTTCAGTAGTCAATATTATTTTATAAATTTCCATGTATTTACCACCTCTTTTCCTTTTCCTTACTGCATTACCATGTTTCTACCTGGATTCATGTTCTTTATACCTGAAGAAATTTATATACCTTCAAATTTTTCTTTGATAGAGTTCTACTGGTAATTACTTCTCTCTGTACTTGTTTGTCTAACAATATCTTTTTTTTTTTTAACTTTCATTTTGGGAGGATGTTCCCTGTATTGTATAAAATATTCTCATTTGTTGATTTTTTGTCTCTCAGCATTTTTGACATAATTTTATTGTTTTCTTATTTTCACTATTCCTGTTTGGAAATTAACTGTCTTTTTATTTATTTATTTATTTAAATACTTGAAGCTGAAGATTTACTTCAAGGATTCATCAGTTTTAGAGAATTATTGTCCATCATTTAATAAACTATTGTCTCTGAGCCCTTATCTTTCTCCTCTCCTGGAGTTTGATTAAATCTTGTCATCAAGAACTATACATCTCTTAAACACTATTGTGTATTTTAAATCCATTTTAGTGCATTAAGCCAGACAATTTATCTTGATCTAACTTTCAGTATACTTCTTTTTTTTTTTTTTTTACTGTCTGATCTATTTTTAAAGGAATCAGTTAAATTCTTAATTTTTTATATCATTATTCAGTTCTAAAATTAACATTTGATTTATGTTTTCTGTGCTGAAATTCCTTGTGTCAATATTCTTGAGTATCTAAATCATAGTAATTTTTAGCTCTGTGTCTGATAACCCTAATACCTACATTCATTGCAGGCATGGATTATTTTATTCATTTCTTTCGATTTTTGGTCATTTGGTCCTATTTCTTGTCATGGCTTTTGTATTTTAATTAAATTCTCAAACCTTGTACATGAAAAATTGTAGAGTATCTGGATATTATGATTTTCCTCTACAGAACATTTCCTTTTTTTTCACCGTTGTGTAGAAAACAGGAAAGATGTCCTAGGTCCAGGTGACTGTGGAATGTACTTGACTGTGTGCTTACACCTAGGGCTTCCCCCTTTCCAGTTTACTGCCTCAAAACCTGGGGTGTTTAGGAAGGGTTTCTCTCTTGAATGATCACTGAACCCTGAGCTGTAAGACTATTGACTCTGCTTAGCTTTTCACGTTCTTAGCAGCTCTCTTATGCCTTCTTTTTCTGAGTCATCACATGTACTTGAATAGTATAAAAGTTGAAAAATGTCTTACAGCAATACTGTACAGAGAATGTTTAGGTCATTTCTCTGTGGTTTTCTTTTCTCTTAGGATATTGCCCTGTATTCTTAGTTGTTTGGAAGCCATAAATTTTAGCGATTGTTTCCGTAGCCCAGGAAGTGCTATGAATACAAGGTTGCTACTCCCTGTTGGTCCCTGTGTCCTGCACCTAGAACCGGCTAAAGGCTCCAAAGGAAAAAACAATAGGAAACTCAGGACTCATCAATGCCTTACCCTTCCCTCTAGGATTCTGACCCTCAAGTTCTGGCAGCCTTTGTTGTTTTATAAATGCCTTCAGTGACTTTTAAAATATTTATTCATCTGTTATAGTTCTTTTCAGCTGCGAGTTAGTCTCATGCCAGCTACACCCTACTGTTTTTGTTGTCAGTAGCAGTTTTCGCACTTTAATTTCTCTATGTGTGTTTATATATATATGTGTGTGGGTGAATATATATACAGATATACATATAATTTATATATGTATTATTTATAAATTATATATGTATATTCATATATGATACATAAACTATATGCCTATATATTTTTGAGAGCTACAGCTTCTATTTTTTAATTGTATAATAGAATAATTGACTTCTGGCTGTAAATATGGATTCAGGGCACTTTACAACCAATTCCCCATACATTTCTGCCCCATAGATTTGTTAATTTAATAAGAACCTAGGTTGTTGGGAATTTTTAAAACCACAATGCTGTGCTATACTAAAATTTGTATTCATATCATCACTATAAAACAAATAATTTATGTACCTGCACATTATTAAAATATTAACTGAATGTAAAGTGCATTCATAATAATGAAGCTTTTCAACTTTGATGGATAAACTTTTTAAAACTTCACTTTAATTTCATAAATCAGGTGAAAAATTCAAAGCATTATTAGAATTATTCTCACTGATTTTCACTCTCATGTCTCTGATAATATTGATATAAAACTGAAATCATTTCACAGTTTGTATAAGTCTTCTGATGAATCCAGTACGTTAACAGTTATTGCTTCAGTTTGCATATATGTGGGAAAAAAGCTTGGAAAATGAGCAGTACTATCGCAGAAGAAGAGTTATTAGATTTAGATGAAAAGGCACGGTTCACAGAATAAGAAATGCACCTCTGAAGCTGCACATGTTAACTCTTCACCTTTGGACATATTTTCTTAAAATAAATTTTGCTTTTGAGGTAAATGATGACATTTCTTAATTAGTTTAGTGTCACTTGGTTTTCACCTTGTCAGGATTATCAGTATAGCCCCTAGAGTGAACAAGAACTTTCTCAAACCTTTTGTTTCCATTTACAAATTCATGAAAAATATCTGAAGTATATACAAATCTGCACTTCAGTGTTCCATTGACATTTCTTTTAATTTAACTTTCTGAACTTTTTGCTGACAAAAAATGATTATTGCTGAAAAAGGGAACACAATTAAATAATAAATCATATAAAAAGGTTTTGGTTTACAATATACAAGACAAAACCACTACTGTAAACCTTTGGACTAGTCTCAATGTGTTCTACATAGTGATGCTCTACTTTCATTGTTTACACGAATTTCTCATGCACATAAGCTTTAATTTTCTTGGTTTCCCTGTGACCCCACTGACGAGACCTGGCAGCTCTGTTCTTCTCACAGCTCCAGTTCAGTCATTGACACAAATCCCTGACAGAGGTAGCAGCATCCAACTTCCACAGCCCTCATCAGCTACTGGGAATAGTTAGCTTTCCCTACTGGCTTGCGTTTGCGTCCACGTCATTTATCAGTGAGCACCCTGCAGTCCACCCACGCAAAGAGATGTTATATATGATGCTTCTGGGCAAGGTCAATAAAAGAAAGACAGGTTTTTGCTCCTCTGCCTCAGATTTAATGATGTAGTGCCATGACAGTATTTTTATTGCCCGTGCATCGTGTCCAGAATAAATGACACCATATTAGAAATTGAAGGTAAAAATGGGAGGTGTAACAAAATCCTCTGAGCTTGTTTTAATGCAAATATAAATACTTTTTTTTGTAAAAAATGAAAGGTATTTGACAAACGTTAAACTGGAGATGCAAAGGACAAGGTATAAACCAGGACTCTCTCAGGCAAACTATGATGTAACATAAGTAAATCATGGTACGTAGGTAAACTGGAATAGATTATTTGTGAATTGTTTAGCGTAATTCCCACAGTTGTTCCAGATAAAGGTGCAAACATATACTACTCTTCATGCTAACATGTAATATAAAAAAGAGGCATTTCAAATAAGAAATGAGTTCCAAATATCAATTCGGCAGGCACACTCATCTTCCACAATGTTGAAAATGTCACTAAAGACCCAGTAAAGAAATAGACTTACAACAACCTTTGAACTCAACGAGACCTTTCTTTTGAATTGTATTATAAAAGAATATTTTGTGTATCAATCTGCATTATAGCAGAAAACAGCTATCAACCTATAATTGTTTGAGGAGAGTTTAATGAATAAAGCAAATACACAGGAACAAGCAAGGCCTAGGAAAACCGCAAAGAATACTGTGATATACCCTGGGGTTGGTGAAAATAGGTGTTGTTACATTCCAGGCCTAAAGGGGCCAAGGGTGGGAAATCAAAAGGGTTTGGAAATCAAAAAAGAGCATTTGAGGAAGCAGTCTTCCAGGAGCTGTTCCTTTTGTTCGTGAGACACATCCAGGAAAAAATGACAGCTAAATAAACACTGTGACCTCACTCTCCGCCTTTCCCCTTTCTCCCTCCCTCCATTGCTGGATATTACCTGGAAGACAGGGTGGCCATCCAGCCTGTTTCCTGGGGACATGGAACAGGCTAAAGAATAGTTCTGGAGGGAAAAGCAGAAGATAACCAGCAAAACGTCGTTTCTTCCTTTTATATAATGAAAATATATCGTTAATTTTATTAATATAATTTATATATAATTAATATATAATTAATTTTGCTTTGATTTCTGTCTTTGCTGCCGGGAAAATCTAATTCAAGTGGCATTTCTTTCTTTTTAATTTATCTCAGGTATCTTTTTTTTTTTTATGTTTCTCAATTTTGGGTAATTCTCTTGGCTTTATTTTCTTTATTAATTAATTAATTTATTTATTTTATTTTTGGCTGTGTTGGGTCTTCGTTTCTGTGTGAGGGCTTTCTCTAGTTGCGGCGAGCGGGGGCCACTCTTCATCGCGGTGCGCGGGCCTCTCACTGTCGCGGCCTCTCTTTGTTGCGGAGCACAGGCTCCAGACGCGCAGCCTCAGTAATTGTGGCCCTCGGGCCTAATTGCTCCGCGGCATGTGGGATCTTCCCAGACCAGGGCTCGAACCCGTGTCCCCTGCATTGGCAGGCAGACTCTCAACCACTGCGCCACCAAGGAAGCCCCCTCAGGTGTCATTTTTGAAAAGCATTCTCAAGTCACTTGAAGAATGAGAGAGGAATTACTGATTTTTTAAAGAAAGACCTAATAATTAAAAATTAATGTTTAAAATTGTTAATGTTGTCCCGAGTTACACTCATAGACATTTTTATTAATCATTATCTTGTATTCTCCGTAGAGAGAAAGAAGGCAAAGAGCAGTTCTTGAGGATCGGGTGGGTTAGTGCTGACCTGGCACTCACAGCTAAGCCATGTGATTCTTCTGTTACACATACAATTTCACAGAATACCAACCTCAGTCAACGTCTAGGACCATGGTAGAATGACAAAAGCAAAAACAATCTATACATTTGTCTAAGCACAAACGAAAGCTAGCTCACTGTGCAACCCACAGAATAGCAAATATCGCACTGTCCCACTAAACAAGTGATGGCTACTTCTTCTTTACCAAATTCATAAAACGTGAATGCTTTTTGACTTCCTCTGTTGTCAAGTAAATTGCTGCTTTCTTAGACCTTCCGCCGAATCACCCAACCTTACCCCAAATCCTGTAATAGTTTCTTTCCAAGACCCTATTACTGAGATGCTCAGCTGTTCCTTATAGTAAGCATTCACTCTCACAGAAAGCATAATAGACGGGATCTGTTTAACAACAACTGTGTTCCTGGTGGTCTTTGGTTGAAGGGCATGGGCAATAACTATCCTTGTACAGAAACTTCCGTGCACCTTAATCGTTACTTGTATCCCACCCGACTTTCTTAAAAATGATACAATGAATATTTTGGAAAAGCCAAGTCATTAACAGCTTTAGTATTATCTATTACAACACCAGGTACCAAAGTTGGGAAATTTTTAATGCAAATAAATTCTAATCAGTAGCAAAGCTTTTAAAATAACAATTGCTAAAACCTTTTTATAGCTAAAATTTTATGTTTATTATTAAAATTCCTTGATGATAGTCATTGCTTGCAGGTATGTTTCAGTTCAATGGAAAGTTGTGTGAATTGTAGAACAAGATGGTAAGCAATTAGATGTCTACAGAGAGGAATTTTACAATCCCAATCCTTATATAAAAATAGATTCAAGAGAAAAGAAATATTTGAGAATATAATGAGAATTTTGTTTCAAATGGTTAATCCCATGTATTTCCAAAAATGGCTTTTAGAATTCATATATGAAAATTTTCTATGAGTTGGGGAAATATGTACTTTAAATTCTCTTTAAGTCTGGATCTGAGTTCCATGAATGATAAATTAGGAAACTTCATAGACTTTTTTTAATAAAAATTAAGAAATTTTTTTCCTGGGGAATATTTAATTTTGAACAAATTGAAGTGCTTTTTCACAAACAGATATAATGATATAGACAAAATAATACATTCTAAAGATTGTGCCTGAGATGTAGACCCACCAGTTATTTATTGTATGTCCTTTAAGCACGTTATTTAACCTCTTTAAACCTCAGTGGTTTTACCCCACAATAAAAACTAGATTTAATTTATATATAGTCTTTATGTCATGGAGGTAATGATGCTAATGTTTCAGTGAGGAATCTTTTTTTCTACTCCCTTTGGGTGATTAGCACAGTAGAGATAAACACCAAAGCAACACATTTACAAATGTTTTACTTTCCAGGCACTTTGATAGGGCATGAGAATAATGAACTCAGTTTTTCCTGAAACATGTTTCACTCCCAAGAATTATGGCAGGGATTAGAACATGGCAGAGAAGTGGTATAGAAATTATTTATTACCTATAAATATTAAATCAGAATCATTAGGAGAAGCAGCAGAGTTGCAGTACTCAGACAAGTTCAGGTTAATCCTTTTATACTTAATTCAGAGTCAGCCCTTCGTTAGCCCCATTCTTTGTCTGAAGATCCAACCACCTCGTATCCCTTTCCCAGAAATTCTCTCACTGTGGAGCTAACTACACCAATGGTGAACCGATTGTAGATTAACTTACTTCTATGTTTTTTCTCATTACTACATCATAATAAATTGTGGGGTGATGTGTCCCATTTCTAAAGCAGCCAGAGTAGACTCTGAACAATGCTCTCTTGACAAGATCTGCATCCCTGATGGCCCACCCAGAGTGCTGCTGCCACATTCTTGACTTCCCTCAATTTCATGATAAAAAGAAGATAACATATTACATTGTGTATATTACTCTACTAATTTGCCTTCTATTTCACTCTTCCCTAACAATGCCATGCTGACATAAAGTTTTTTCTGGTTTCTATAGCACCTTTCCTTTTTAACTCCTACTTAACTTTGATGCTTTCTCCTTAATCTATACCACAGATTTCTTGTTTGAACAATTCTTACCACTTTCTCGTAACATATATTTGACACAGAAAACGTAAGTGCTTTTGAGTTCCTATTTTGTGTCAGTCACTTTTACACATTATCTCAGTTAAGATTTAGAAAAATATAAATTAAGCTTAAAAATCTCTATTTTATAGATGAGGAAACAAAGATCAAGGAGATTTAATAATTTGCACAAGATCATACAATGTTAAAGGAGCTCGTAGGAGTTTGAAATCAAGTGTGTCTATGGCTAGATTAAATGTATGTTCTTTTCACTGAGAACATTTAAAATTTTCCATAATAGTATTATGGAACCCTGAAATAAAGTATAACATGATCTGCTATGCAATATATATATATATATATATACACACACACACATACACATATATGTATTTATATATATGCATATATAATATGTGTTATATGATTGATTTTACATATATAGTTAAAAATAAAATTTTATATATAAAATCAATCACATAGCCACATATATTTTAATCAGGTACTATGTAGCAATGTAACAACAGCTCTGCAAACAGCTGCTGAATGTCTCTCCGTGACCAAAAGTAGAGTATCTCATTTTATTTTGTGTGTGTGTGTGAAAGTTTCAAACTTGTGGTTTTTAACTTTGTCTCTGAGTGTTTGTAACTTAAGGCACATGTTTGTGAAATTATTTTTTAACTGGAAGTTTTATTTTTATAAAATGATTTGTCTCCCTGAGAAGCCAAGAGGATGGAGTGAAAAAAAATGATCATCCTCATTAACATTCAGTTTTAATCAGTGATTATTCCTAAAGATACAAAATAGTGTATACGAGTTTGTTTAATCTAAGTTTGGTGATACAATCTTCTGTAGAGTACAATAGAATAGGTAAAAAATAAAACATCGATAATTTCCTACCTTTCCCCAAAAGTCAAAATATAATCATGTAATTGATGATTATTTTCCATGTAAATAAAATCTTGAATTTATATGACCCTGAGCTAAGTGCTTATTTAATTTTGATCCTCATAATAACAGCATGAGGTAGGTACTAGTGTCTTCAGCTTGTAAAATGGATTGAGAATTTAGTGAGGATCCTAGAGACCAGATTGTATCTATCTTGTCTCTGACCACATAGCTCAACTGTCCTGGCTGGGATTTGAGCAAGATTCTCTCACTCAAACAATGCTGAACCATTGTGTTATGCAGTTCTGTACATTATTAAAACCTACACAGGTTTATAATTTTTATAAAAACTGCATTTCATTCTAACTATCTAGTATGTGCTTATTCCCCACAATAAGCCATGGCCTTAGTGTCACTGAGGTTTGTTAATAACATAACAGTAATATCATGCCTGTTCTTGAGAAATGAATAAACAGATTATTGTTGTATAAATTAACTGCGAGTTAATAAAATATTATAGGGTAGATATAAGATAGGAAATGGGAAATGCTACATGTAAAATGAACAGAGGACCACAACTAGTACCTTTTCCAGCCTATAAGTTGCACCCATCCAAAGCTGACTCCCAGTTTTCTTAGCAAATTGTCTTAAGGGCCGAAAATATTCCCTTCTCTTTGCAAGTGAAAATATAATTCATTTTTCCACTAACAAGAGAAGACTTTGTATTCTTGTAAAAGAAGAGCTAATACTTTATAAAATGAATTGAGAGTTCATTACGTATTCCCCTATGGAATTTTACACCATCCACTTCACCCTATGAGAAGATAAACAAAAAAATTATTCTTTTAGTTCTCTAAGTTCAAGAGTTGAATGTAATGTTAAACTTAGGAACTACTAAGACAATATTAATTTACAGTTTACAATTCCTTTTCCTTTCTCCCACTGGAGCAGGGTTTGACAATTTTTTTCTCTTCAGAAGCCTTTTATAAAAATGAATATCCATTTTTTATTTGCATAACCTTTAAACTTTATAAGTTGATAAAGTACAAAGCTTGGTTTTATGCTGACTTCAGAAATAGCTATATCTTATGAGAAAGTTTTCTCACTCAGCATTCTCTAGGGTTTCACAACCTTCGAGAATGTGTCCTTCAGTAACTACCAATTACAAGTTTGTCATTTACGAAAAGTCAATTAGCAATAAAGCATGTATAACAGAAGAATGTAAACTTTGAACTTTTCAATTGTATATTAAATCACAGTATTATATGTTGGCAAATATTTTATACTCTTTTATCTTTAATTAGCATGTATCTCTCCACATTTAAAAATCTAAATGTTTAACTCTCATGTATCCTCAGTTTAAATATAGAATCAGTACTTTATTGAAAATTTCACTCTTTAAACATAATTTATTTGTAATTTTAACAAATATATTGAAATGATATCACTTTTCTTACTGATGTTGTCTTTTAAAAATCTTCCACATTTATTTTTCTTTCTATTCAGTTTATCATTATCAACATAAAGCCATTTTTAATAATCTCAAAATTCATCTTTTGCAAGACATCTTGATCCCACACTGTATTATAATATTAAATATTTTAGCTCAAATAATTTCATCATTTTTATTTACCTCCATCATTTAGGAAAAATGAAAATGGTGAGGTCTTGAAATTAGGAGAAAGTCTTACTATGTAATACTTACATGCTTTGGTACCTGAATAGTTGTTATGCAATGTTTTATAGTTCAGAGACAGCAAAAAGTTAATTTTTAATTGAGTCTTTAAATATTTATTAACCAGAACTATATATAAAGTCCTGGTCCTCAAAAACTTCACAATTTAATTGAAACAGATATAATAAATAATAATTAAGAAAAAATCCAGTACAGGGAGCAGCAAACTTTTTCTGTTAAGGGCAACAAATATTTTCAGCTTTGCAGACCATACATGCTGTGCTCTGTGACAACTACTCAACTCTACTGCAAAACACAAAAGTAGCCATAGACAATATGTAAGTCAGTGAGCATGATGTGTTCCAATGAGATTTAATTTATGGACACAGATTTGAATTTCATACAATTTTTAAATGTCACAGAATATTACTCTTCATTTGCTTTTTTTTCAAACAATTTTTAGCTTGCTGGCTGTACAAAATCAAGCAGTTGGCTGAATTTGGCCAAGAAATCTATATTATTTTCCCATCATCTTTGTAGCAAATTACCACAAAGATGGTGGCTTAAAACAACAGTATTCTCCCACAACTCTGGAAGCCGGAAGTTGGAAATAAATTTCAAGGTGTAGGTGGCACTGTACCCCTTCCAGAGGCTTAAAGAAGAGTGTTCCGTGCTCCTTCCTCCTTCTGTAGCCGCAGGCCTTTACTCCAATCTCTCTACACTTTGCTGTACCCAGTGGGTCCCTCATGTGATCTTGCCGATCCTTCTGGCAGCAAGTTCTAGCTTGCACCAAGAGTCTCTTGCTGGTGATCACTATGGTTTGCTTTACCCAAGAGAAATAATGGATGTTTTCTTGCTGGACCTGATGTATGAAATGATTTCTTTAGGGTAAAGAAGCAGTCAAATATTCCAAACTATGAGGATAGCATGAGTATAGCCGCAGAGAAAAATTAAATTAGAAAATAAATAAATAATAAAATTTTTAAAATACATATGGCTATGGAAGAAGTTTAGTGCCTCTGGAGAATAAAGTAAATGGAAGAGACTGGTGAGTTATGAGACTGGAAGAGGAAAGTTGTCAGGAGATCAATGATAAGCTAAGAGTTTAACCAATTGCAGGGATTTGAATGGGTGGGAGGTAGATGGTGGGTTTTGCACTTTGAATTTTTTTTACCACGTTTGCAGTGAAGAAGACAGATTTGTAAATAATTCTGGTTACATTTACTATATCTCTTTACAGGGGGCCAAGTGATAAAAGATGAAGACTGGTCTTAAATTAGGTTATTCTTGAAGTGCTTAGGAGGAAAGAATGTATTTAATATATATAATATTTAGGGAGCCAAGCGGACAAGGCTTGATCCCTTGGTAGTAGGTAGTAAGCATTTGGGGCAGAGTCAAATATATCTCTGGTATCTAACTTAGGGGAAAATAAGTGACGTGCCTAAGATATGGTAAAGGCTATAGGTGACCGTCAGGAGCGCAGCTGAGTTGGGGGAAAGAGAGCTGACTTGTCAGATGTCAGAGAAACCCCACTGAAGCCATAGGCCAGAAATGAATGAGTTAGCCTTTAGTCACTTACTGCAAAGGTGCAAACAAGAGGCGAAAACCCGACAAAGCACTGACTCCCCATGGAATAGCTCACCAGTGGAGGGTCGGGGGACCGACGCCTGACGTCAGGGTCGTCTCACTCTTGAGGAAGCTGGAACAGGAGGCTCTGGCAGTTTCGTGGACCCTGGGGCGAAGGGGAGGGGAAACGTCAGGAGTGGAAAAGTGCTGGGAACTGAGTCAGAGTGAGGAAACCTGTCTGGCTTCATGGTCAAGGTTTACCCCTTCTCCCTTCACAAGGCAGCCTCAGTACAGGTGCCTACAGAGACCTCTGCCTGAAGCCTCAGATAAGGAGACCTAGAAATGAGGCCCCTGGGCTACAAATGAAATTATGCAATGAGCATGACCAGCCAGAGGGGGCCTGAGTCTTTGACTGCAACTCCTTCCACGACTGCAGTACATTGGCTGTGCACCCAGCCTGTATGGGGAGGGCCGCTTCTCCCGTGTGACCTGCCAGATAAAGTAGACCTGTGATCAGGCCTGAAAAATCACCCATAAGCTTTTAACCAGGAGCCTGTCTCCTCAGCAACCAACACTATTTGGAAAAAAAGAAAGATCATTTTAACTTTTTTGACAAGCCTGTGAGACACGAAATTGTAGGTATCTAGTAAAAAGCGAGCATAATTTTGGGAAGAGTAGAGGCAGGATTTAAGAATTGTCAGCTTTAATGTTAAGTGAAACGAGAAGAGAATGATCACTCAGAAGTATGGATAGAGGGAAAAGAGAGTGGCAGACGCAAAATCTTAGAGAACAGAAATATTCCGAAGGTATTTGGAAGGAGAGAGATCATTCAGAAGGTAGACACGATAAAGAAGTTTGGATTTAGACACAAAAGTATCTTGTCACAAAAGAACACAAATAGGTAATTTTGCAGAAAAAAAACTATACATTTAAACAAACAAAGAGAAAAAATAGGTAGCTTTAGTCATAAGTAAGTCAGGTCAATATAATGAAAACTACAACATCATCAAATACTACAAACTCATCTTTGAATTTTCACAGGTTAAAAAAGTTGATAAGGTTCTATTTACTGTAAGAAACAGAGCATCTCTGCATTGCAAGGCCCAGAATTCCATGTGCCACCTTGACCTCTAAGCCTCACAGGGCTCCAAAGCTCACCATAAGTCCCCTTCTCTCAACACTTATGCCCTCACCCTCCAGAGAAGGCTCCCACCCAGTTAGTCCCCTATCATCTGGACTGCCTGCAGCCCATCTGGTCTTCAACCTTCCTGGCAGTGCAAGAAACTATTCAAACAAGTCAGTCACATTTCCCCGAGGGAACCAGAAGGTATCCCACCCTCCTGTTACTACAAAGCCGCCTCCACAGCCCCATCTGGTTCACTCTGCTCCTTAGTGCAGCCCCTATGTAGCCGGCATGGCCTGTGGTGTCCTCCTTCCTCAGGCTGTGAGTACATGAGACTAGTAAACTGCTACTAACCATATCTTTCCAGTGTCATGTGTCAAACGTTAGGTCACCTTGTACTACTTAGGGTGAGAAAACCCTCCTTCACCAATAGGGTGAGTAGGAGGTGATCAGAACAGTCTTCCTCTTGAAGGTTCATCTAAATGACACCAGAAATGAAAGGAGGGGATTGAATTTCGATCACCTGGGAAATGATTAAGTGAAAGTGATCTATGGTCCAAAGATTTTGACAAAATGTTAGGAAAAAGGACAGATGATATATAGATACAGATGGACAGGACAGAATGGATGTAGCTACATCCCAGAAAACACAAAGGAGAAGTTATAGGAGTGATTCTTCCTGAGAAATTCTTCAGAGATGTCCAAAGCAAAAATTACTTACAAATTTGACTGTGAATGGCTGCACCATTCACCATTGCCCCCCTCTCCCCACCCCACTGCCGAGACATGCACAGACACTCACCTGGGATTTGCATCATTACCTTTAGGGTAAAATAGGAAAAAAAAAAAATCTCAAAATTATTTACTGATATTTCTGGGAGAGTTGTTTTTTAATGGTGGGAATAGAAACCAAAGTAAAGCCTTTTTTATTTGGCAATGGATGACAGTAGGTGGGTCTACCCACCTGCTTACTCCTCCTTACTCCTCCTAAAATGCAGTCAGTCCATCGACGAACCCCACCGAGCCATACTGCCCTCAAAGTCAGCTCCTAAATCCAGGGGAAAATATTTCATAAGGATCTCAAGGCTATTGAAGAAAAGTAAGAGCATAGAAGAGAACTAGGTGAAAACAAAAACAAAACACAGCAAACAAACAAAAACAACCAGAATTAACAGTGATAATTCAGAAAGAAGGATTCCAAAAATTATGTAGTCTAATATGACTTTCCCTTCTTAAGCAAACCATTTTTTCTCTTCAGTTTTTCAGGGTTTTCTTTCTATCACCATTACACGGAAATGTCCTGGCAAAGTTACTAAGCATTATTTACAAGGCAACTTCCTCCCTGTGCTGATTGTTTCTTTTCTTTTTACTGATTTTCATCTAGATAAGCACCATGGGTTCCCTCACGTCCTCTAAGTCCTGATGCAAAGTTACCTTCTTTCTGAAGAGTTCCCTGGCCTCTCTACCTAAAATTTCAACCTGCTTCCTGGACATTTCATATCGTCTTTCCTGATGTAATTTGTTCTCTTTACTATATTTATCTTGCTTATACTGTCTTTCTTCTCTACTAAAATGTCAGCTCTGCAAGTATAGAGATATTAATCTCTTTTGTTTTAACACTATATTCCCAGCTCCTAGGGGAGTATCTGGTATGTTGTAATTGCTTAATTAATATTTACTGAAGGACTAAATAATTGATTTGGGGGGAAATGTAAAACAATCTACCATTTTATTTTTTATCTCCAATTCTTTTTTTTTTTTTTTAAACAAGGGCTTTTTGAGAGTTGGGGGAGATGGTGAAAAAAGGAACTAGATTTAATTGAATAAGTGGAGGGGAAATGAGATGTCAGTAAGGCGGTAAAGTTTCTAGAGGGATACAAAATAAGAAAAAGAGTTGGATATTTGAACTTTAAAACCCAAGGTAGAATAATATGAAGTGGTAACAAGATCCATGGGGAGATCTATCAGATGGTGATAAACCTTGAGGACAATTGGGCTGAGGGAGCTCCCATAATTATTATTGCCTTGGAAGATGGTCAAAATGACAGTATTAAGAAATATAACATGTATATTAGGAAGGTCTGTGTATTAGCCAGGGTTCTCCAGCGAAACAACCAATAGAATATATAGGGATATATTGAAAGAGATTTATTATGAGGGATTGGCTTGTGCAATTAAGGAGGCTGAGAAGCCCCATGATATGCTGCCCACAAGCTGGAAGCCCAGGAAAGCCAGTGGAGTAGTGCCAGTTCAAGCCCAAAGGCCTGAGAATCATGGGAGCCAACGATATAAGTCCCAGTCCGAGTCTGAATGTCCAAGAACTAGAAGCCAATTGTGTAAGTCCCAGTGCAAGTCTGAAGGTCTGAGAACCAGGAGCACAGATGTAGAGCAGGAAAAGATGGATGTCTCAGCTCTTTGCAGGGGGCAAGTTTGCCCTTCTTCTGCTGTTTTGTTCTATTCAGGCCCTCAGTGGATTGTTTGGTGCCCACGTGCATTGGTGAGGGCAGACCTCTTTACTCAGTCTACTCATTCAAATACTAAACTCGTCCTGAGACACCCACACAGATACACTCAGAAATAAGGTTTTACTAGCTATCTGGGCATCCTTTAGTTTAGCCAAGTTGACACATAAAATTAAACCAACACTGTCTGTAATTATATGTTGAGAAACTGCACAGTTTTTGGTTTAGGGTGTGACATTGGTTAAAAAAGAAGGATTGACAAATGCAAGGCAAAGACTCCCCTTTTAAATGACTTGGTGTTATTAGTTTATCAAGATGGAATCTTTAGGACCTGGATTCTAGACAGAAATCCAGTTACCTTACACTGGGAAGAGACTGGGGCTTTAAAGTTAGAAATAAGAGGAGAGACTAATTACTAAACGTGGATCACAAGTTTGGAGCTAGACACACCATGGTCAAGTCCTATTTGTCTTCTACCTGAGGGATGGTATAGGAGCAAAATTTTGCTTAGTTATATGAAATAGTTCAGCCAATGAGAGTCTATTTTCAATTAAGTTTGTAAAACACTGCCTCTGTGATCTGGCTCTGGGAGTATCATGACACAGTATAGCAAATTCAAAGTTATTTGAAGTCTGACAATAAAGAAACCTGCTTTTTGAACTCAGCTTTCTCTGACTATATTTAATTAAAGAATGTATTATTCACAGCATGTCTATTAATTTCCTGTGAAACTGGTGAGAAATGGTTTTTAAAGCAGAGGCTGGGGCTATAAGCAGAGATAAATTACCTCAAGTTGCTGAGAAAATTGGACTATTTGGTTAGAAAACAAAGCAAGCCAATAATTTAATGTGTTGGCATTGATCCATTGACACTCACTTTTCAAATTTTATTCCTCACTGGTTGAATATGCCTATGAGAACGCAAACACATCATTATGAGAAAAATAATTTAAATAACTAAACAGTGGCCACACTGTAAACAACTGCAACAAAACCTTATTGAAACAGTCTTATTGAAATAGTCAAAGCATTTTCTTGTATAACATTTTTGCAAAAAAAAAGGGTATTTTTTTTATAGGACACTTTATATAATATTCTTTAATTTTAAAGGAGGTAATATTATTACCATGGATGTAGTGGGTTGAACAAGGCACACACCCCAACCCATGTCTACACAGAACCTCAGAATGTAATATTTGGAAATTGGGTTTTTGCAAATTTATTAGTTAAGATGAAGTCATACTAGATTAGGGTAGAACCTAAACCCAGTAACTTTATAACAGGAGAGAACACACGGAGAAACACAAAGAGAAGAGGTCATGTGAAGTATAAGTCAGAGAACTAAGTTGTGCTGGCACGAGACTAGGCTGCTGGAGACCACCAGAAGCTGGAAGAGGCAGGGAAGACTTTGTTTGTTTTAAGGTTTATCCTTGTTTGTAGCATGTATCGCTAATTTTATTTTGGAATAGTGTATTATATGGTTGCATATGGCAGAATATATTACTGTAGCACATTTTCATTACTTATTTATATTTGCAAGATTCATGTCTCGATACATATAGCTCTATCATTGATATTCATTGATCACTAGTATTGTATCTAATACAGAGAGTATAATTTATTCTTTCTCCTGATGTTGGGCAGTTGTTACCAATTTCCAACTTTTATTTGCTAATCCTGAAGTTACTAATATCTTGTGCATATTTCTTTCTGCACACTTGTGGAAAAAAGTTCATATTATATGCACATATAAATAAAATGTATTTTCTATTTTGTTTATATTATTAAATAATTAGTAAATATTTGATACAGCATGAAAAGAAAAAATATTACATGAAATTCTACAACATTTACGCTTTATGTTTTTTCTTGAAAAAAGTATGTTTGCGTATTTGTCATGTTATCTAGTGTTACTCTTAAATATGTCAACAATGCATAATTTGTGCTTTGTTTTACTTGTCTTAACGTCCATAAATTTCTCTAGTGACCTATGAAGTATGAATTTCTCAAATAATATTAAGCATACAATTTATAAACAACAGCAAACTCCAGAAAGCTTCTCTCAGATCCTGTTTTGTAGATTTTATAAAAACGTCAAATTTCTTTTGTGTGTTTCATGCGTAATTTTCTAAGGAAGAGGAGCAGTTCATTGTGTCATTTATTTGTTCCCAGATACAGTTTAATTGATTATATGATTGATCCCAGAGATCTAAACAAAGTTGTAGTGAAACTCTCGGGAATTATCTTGTTTGTGTGAGAAGTATAATCTTACTTCTCTTTAATGATCTTAAGATGATCATTAAAAAATTAATACATAGTTTAGTAACATGTCCCATATAATCTATGATATACTATTGAGATACACAATTTTCTGTTGCCATCAGGACTTGAGAATTATTTTGACATAATTTTAGAAATATATTTCTAGTTCTAAAGTTATTGTTTTCTCAGTTTTAAAATATAGGTGAAAATAATAAATGTTTTGAAAAAGTTGATTGTGTCTCTAGTTTGAACTAAAATGTTTAGGAGTATTCATAAATAGTAGTTAGAATTACTTTTTTGTTTTTTTGCCCCTTACTTTTTGTGGCTTAAATGTCATCTAAACTGAACTAGTGAATGTTTATCATACTTTTCATTGTTTTCAATATTTATTACTTCTATTTCTATAATTGTCCCTCCATGTACCTGCTATATATACATTCATATTGAACCAGTAATTTCAGAGGCATAAAATATTCTGATGTATTTTCTTCCTTCCTTAAATTTAGTATTGTTGGCACTAATACAAACAATTTGGACAATATGTTTTTCATTGAGGAAATCTTAAAAAACTGATAATGTACTGTGTCTTTATATTAGAAAGAGGAAGAAATTTGAAGGTAATGTTAAAACTAAGGGTGGATTGTGAGTTTGCCTATGTGAAGATTTTATTCCATTAATATTAGATGGGTTTCAATATGACTCTATTTCAATGAGAATAGTAATGAAAATAGGTTAATGGTATATGGGGGACATTTGTTTGACAAGAGTCAAAAAAAATAGAAGGATCAAAAAATGCACAATGCTATAATAGGACTAATATTGAGGAAAATAAATCTCAAAAATTATTACAGAAAAGTGATGAATTTTGGTACTCCTTAGAATTAATTGAAATCTGAACAGACATGATTCAAGCTTTCCATGTGGTTATATAGAACTGTGCTAAATAATGCTAGCAAACAATATAAATGTCATAAAAGATAAACATAAAAGTTGTAAATGTAAATATAAAAGTTGTCACTGTTCCTCAGACGTGGAACACAATCATATAATAAATATAATAATTTATCTCTTTAGCTATGTAATCTATCAGTCTGTACCACCATTTCTAAATGTATTTACACTGACACATTTGGAAAACAGCAATTTGGGTCAGGTACATGTGCTACTAAATTTGATTTTTTATTTTTATATAGATATTACAGTAATATACAGATATTACCTTTGTTCTATTGGAGTAAATAAAAACATTACCTTTCTTACAGCTGATTGATAGAATTACACTGCCCAATTCCATGTCAGACCTCAGGTGGTTGTGTAATTTCAGTATATCTTAAGGACTGATTTTTTACAAACATGAAATTCAATTTTCTCTTTAATAATGTTTATGTATGTTATTATAGCTACTGTTTTCCCCAAGACATTTATATGTTCAAAAAAATCTAAGATTTTTCAGTATTTGCATACTGTAGACCCTTGAACAGCTTGGATTTGAAGCACATGGGTCCACTTGTCTGTGGATTTTGTTCAATAGTAAATACTATAGTACTACACAGTCCTAGATAGGTTGAATCTGTGGATGTGGAACCCCAGATACAGGAGAACTGCAGATATGGAGAGCCTACCATAAGTTATTCAGATATTTTTGACTGCACAGAGGGTTAATGCCCCTAACCTCCATGTGGTTCAAGGGTCAACTGCATTAAGTAACCATTTAGTCTAATGGATAAGAATATGCAAAACTGGTATACGAAATAGTAAAAAGCTGTCCCCAAAAAGATGTATTTCTCTTCTACTGATTTGCCTTAAAATATCTCCTTTGGGAAAACAAAAAACTAAAAGAACACCATCATTATTATTATAACATACTTTAAGTAAATAAGGGTCTACTAGACGCATAATTGCTATACATTTCAATGTCTATTATGTCTATCACATAGTGGGAAGTTTTCATTTTAAACTCATACTATCTTAGAAATTTTTGTATAAACCATTTGCTCTGTTATAGATTGAACTGTCCCCACAAAATAACAAATGTTGAAGCCTTAACCCCCCAATGTGACTATATTGGAGACAGGGCCTTTAAGGAGGTAATTAAGGTTAATTGATGTCTTAAGGGTAGGGCCCCAATCCAATATGACTGGTGTCCTTATAGGAAAAGAGAGAGACACCAGGGATGTGCACACACATAAAAATCCTCACAAGAGGACACACAAGAAGACAGCCATCTGCAAGCCATGGAGAGAGGCCTCAGGAGAACTCAATCATGCCAACACCTTGATCTTGGCCTTCTAACCTCCAGAACTGTAAAAAATAAATTTCTGTTGTTTAAGCCACCCAGTCTGTGGTATTTTGTTATGGCAGTTCAAGTGATTGATGTATACCCTGATGTCGTTACTCTCCTCTTTTACAGTCTAGGAGAGAACCAATAAAATAAATTACTTTCTGAGTAATTTGTATCTGTTAGAAATAATAGGCATGATTATCTGTTGAACCATTATAGTAGGAAAGATCGTGTATTAACACTTCTGTTTATAAGTACACACTACATATTAAATCATTTCATCTTCAAAATCAACCAGTGGGTTAGGTAACACTATTTTCCTTATTTTGCAATGATGAAACTAGAACACAGAGTTCTTCAGAAACTCGTCTAAAGTCATGGAATTTGGAAAATCTGGAATTGATACTTCAACTCAAGGAATGTAACTTTGTAGCTACACTTAAGTTTAGTTAACGATCCTTTAATACGTTAGATACTTGGACTGGCTTTAGAATGTCTTTTTCTCACTCCTGCTGGTACATGGTATTTATCATTTATTTCTGAACTATTTACGTATGTATGTATGTATTTATTTTTACACCAATACCACACTTTCTCGATTAATTTTTTATAGTTTAGTGCTCTAAATTAAACATACTCTATAATCCATCCATTCCACTCCTAGGAATCCTTTGAAGTTGATGGATATGTTCATTTTCTTTATTGTGATGATGGTCTCACTTATATACATATGACACATGTCAAAATATTTAAAATTTTATACTTAAGTACAGTTTATTATATGTGAATTATATCTCAAAGTTTTAAAAAATATAGACAAAGAAATACCACCTATATACTCTCCCTAACTGTTCTTATCCATGAAGATTTATTTGACTACCATGTATACCTGAGACACCAATTATATCTTCATCTCACAAGTCACTACTTAACGACACACCCATATATGTAATGACTTGCTATACGTCTGCTGCTGAGTATCCCATAACATTTAACTCTTCAACTAAACACTTTTCTCTCTCAGTATCCCCACCTGTCTCAAACAATGTTAATATCAAGAATACAGTCACTAAAGAAACATTTTGAGGGAAATGTCAAATCCTTTCTCTTCCAGGTATCAAGAATTCCCAGAATCTGAGCTTTTGCATCATAGAAAACGTTCAGAATCTTGCTCTTAATCTCTTGCAATAACCTCTTCTACCCTTAAATTTATTTTCAAAATATAATAAATGATTGTTTCCTCTGTGAATGTGCGAGGCACTTTTATGCCACACCCTTCAGTACATATTTTTCCATTTGCTTATAAATCTGCTCCTTTTATTGTTTATAAGTCTTAATCCAAAGCTATTGTCTTCATGAAGTTTTTTGTTGTTGTTACTGTTGTCTTGTTTTTTTTTTTCTCCCTCACTGACATGGGACCTCTTTTTCCTGTGGCTCACTCTATTAAATAAACATCTTCAGTGCATTAAGTACATTATTTTATCATGTTTGTTAAAAGTCAAACACTAAACTTTTCCTGAGAGCAGGACATGAGTGATACGTTTTCATTTTTGCATTCCTAGTGCTAGACACAGTGCCTGGCACAGGCTAGGTGTGTAATGAATTGTGTGATGTGAATAAATGGACAAGATAATTGGCCATCAGGTACCGTGCTCCTATTTGCCCAGGGAGGAATTGCCAAGCTTGATTATTTTTTCTCTTACGTAAGCATCAAAAGACAGGTTTCTGAAAGCAGATGGCACACCTATTTATTTGGCAGGATGTATCAGTCTTATTTGCTATCATGTTTGGTAGAATATTCTCCAGGAAATATTTGTGTAATAAATATTTATTGACCTAATGGATTATTAATGAAGAGGGACATGGATCCTCATGATATATCCAGGGTGACCTTTCATTAGATGGATGGTCTGACTAACCAAGGTGGATCAAGAAGAGACTCATGGATCTAGACACAGATTAGGAGAAAATTGCTTGCCCCTCATATTCCAAATGTAAGAAAGCACTGCCCATACAAATTCTGCTCGCTTACGTAACCACTAATGAATGACGTTAACTATGCATAACTAACATTTGTATTAGCTTAATGCAAAAGATGTTCAATAGATAAGATTGCGAAAGTCATGGGCCAAATCTACTTTTTGGGTGGTACTAATATGTTGGCTATTCTTTAAGCTGGTGGTCTTTTAATCTATTTCTTCTCTAAGTGTCTCATGATAAGTCAGAAATGTTACTACTTCCTGTTTCCAAGGAATTTTAACCTACCTATTAAAATTGTTCCTTCTCTTCCTCTTTTTCCTTTTTATCCACTTCCTTCTCATATTACTCCTCCTCTTCCTTATTATCAATATTATTATCATCAGTCCTTTACCTTAAAAGTCATAGTCTATCAGGTTTCCTTGCATGCACCCATTCTTTTTTTGCATTAACAACCTAAAGATAAATGATGCTTTGAATTGCACTTCACCAATCATTGCATACTTTGGAACTCTGTGATTTTGAAATGCTTGTAATTTTTTGCATTCTTAGCCAAATTATATCATTACCTGTGATTCATAGAAATAAATATTCAAAATATAATTTTCTATCAAATTAAAGACATTTAAATTAAAGTCTGACATATTTCTAAATAATTTGATTAAGCAATATGCTACTTGAAATTTAAATGGCAAGATAGAATGTTGCTCACACACACAAATGTACTCACATTCATGTATACATATTCATATAATTCACAGACAAGGTATAAGTTATTACAAAATAATTGTTCCTCTAAAATTTCTAAGATTATTGGAGTAGTGTATTACGTGAAGCTATGTGCACACATACTGAAGACACCATTCAGATAGATAATATTTGAGGAATTAACAAAACAAAAATGTACTTCCTATGAATACAGAATCACTTAGAGCATGGAAACTTGCAAATCCAACTTGATATTTAAGAATTATAAGGCATTTGTTGCCATTGTTATTTAATTCTGAGAAATTTACACTGCTTTCAGGTCAATATACTTCACTGACCACAAAATATTTTGAAAGGAAGGAATTTACTGTAAAATATAACTTAATTCCAGTGAGGCATCGAGAGTACATCTCATCAAATAGTCCAACATATAGGTCTTATGTGGAAGTTAGGCGTAACCCCTTGAATTCAGGCATGACCAAATGATTAATTTCCAACAGTGGATTGTGAACAGACCCTATGTCTTTTCCTGCTGTTTATAATCGGCAACATTTTAGGAGGAGAGCGATTCATCTGAGTAACATTGTACAGCATCTTTCTTTCTCTGCACCAGCCTGTATTGGTTAGGTCCTGTGAGAAACCTAAAATATTTATTGTGCTTGGGTGCTTCAGTCTCAGTGTTGTTCACAGCATTATTCTGTCGTGAATAATTCAATCCAGAAGACAAGGATGGTGCTTCACATCTCCCCTTTGATATCTTTAAGCAACTGTAAAACCATCTGTCTGCAACAAATAACTTTTTGGGAATTTGTTTTATGTTGTCTTGGTTTTGTTATGTTTTGATGTGGCGATTTAGAATGAAAATGCAGGTATGTATACATACACAGGCACCTGGATGATGAAGTCAGATATGTGGGCAGGTGCTTTGTTCAAATCAAAACATGGATTAATAAAATCCACGGAAAATGTGACCACTGGTTTAATCATAAGTTATCAAGAAATCATTCTCCTTGTCACCTCTCTATTAAATGTGTATATGAGGGTTGAGACAGAAGACATGGAAAATAAAGTGAGGTTATTAAGGATTAGAGAAAATTCTAGTCCCTTTTTAATCCTATTAAATATTTACTAACCTAGAAAAATGCAGTGATTAATAGGTTGTCATTTTTCTGGGGATGTTGGAGTAATGCAGTCATATATTAGTAGCCTGAAGACCAAATCCATTTCACAGATGGGTTTGGTTGGACTTAGTTGTAACCCTCACAATATTTTTAAGCAAACAAATAAAAATATTGTTCCACATTTTAAATATGCTCACTCACTTTTTCTTCAAAAATTAGAAGGTTCTTAGAAGAGAACATTTAGGTGTAAAGCTTCTGCACCCGTTTCAAAGAATGTGCTGGTAGGCAATGGAAGATTTTCATCTCCTGATATAAAGAGTAAGGAATCTGAGGAGTAATGTGCACCATTTGCTGTGACAACAATAACAACACAATTCAATACTTAATAATGGGGCTCCTAAGTCCAAGGGACTGGTGTTAGATACTCCAGAGATTGTTCAAACTAATAACTTATTTTGAGATTATACCTTTCTGTTTAACTGACATGACAACATAAAGGAGGTGGGGAGAGATGAGAAGAATGAAAATTCTAATTCAAAGAATGAGAACCAGAGACAGAGATCTGTTTCAGACCATAAATCCAGGTAATTAAACCTTTGGCTTGATGAAAGTTTAATAACTTAATTCCGTATCTATGTGTTATTTAGGTATACTTTTCTGATGACTTTAAATAAGTTCATCAAACAGTTTCTTAAGTCTTTAAGTTTTATAGTTTTAACAATAAGAGAACAACAGAAGTACAAATAAAAGTGTTCCTTACACTCCGGAAATAGACTGAAGTTTCTCTGTTCATGATAAATAGAAATAGAAATGTTAATAACTGGTCTTTATTCATTACCTCAGTCAATACTTTCATCCAGTCAAATATTCATCATGTGCTTATTCTGCAAAAGATGCTATGCTAGAGACAGAGATAGGTACATCAGTGAGCAAAAGAGAAAATACTACATGTATGCCATTGATTCACATATATTCTGCTGTGTATGGAGAAAATAAAGAATAAATATGCTTAGTGAAATGTCAGAGAGAGAAAGACAAATACTGTATGTTATCACTTATGTGTGGAATCTAAAAAATAAAACAAACTAGTAAATAAACCAGAAACAGACTTACAGATATAGAGAACAAACTAGTGGTTATCAGTGGGGAGAGGGAAGGGGAAGCGGGAGGGGCAAGATGGGGGAGGGGATTAAGAGATACAAATAATATGTATAAAATAAATAAGATACAAGAATATTTTGTATAGCACAGGGAATATAGCCAATATTTTACAATAACTATAAATGGGGTATAATCTATAAAAAATTTGAAACGCTATGTTGTACACCTGAAACTAATATAATATTGTAAACCAACTATACCTCAATAAAAATGAATATATATTATGAATAAATAGCATAGTGTGCTAAAAATAATAAACATTTTGGAAAACTTGTGGAAGGTGAATTAGATCAGAAATACTGAGTTGAGGGGATATGATGAGAAGCAGGTTGTCATTTTAAATAGGATGGAAAGGATAGATTTTATTAAGAAAGTGACTTTAAACAAAGATTTGAAGGAAGCCAGAGTGTCAGCCAGGTGAATATCCAGAGGAGCCTTCTTTTTTTTTAATTATTATTTATTTGTTTTTTGGCTGTGTTGAGTCTTCGTTTCTGTGCTAGGGCTTTCTCTAGTTGCGGCAAGCGGGGGCCACTCTTCATCGTGGTGCATGGGCCTCTCACTATCGTGGCCTCTCTTGTTGTGGAGCACAGGCTCCAGACGTGCAGGCTCAGTAGTTGTGGCTCACGGGCCTAGTTGCTCCGTGGCATGTGGGATCCTCCCAGACCAGGGCTCGAACCCGTGTTCCCTACATTAGCAGGCAGATTCTCAACCACTGCGCCACCAGGGAAGCCCCAGAGGAGCCTTCTTGACAAAGGCAACAGACAAAACTAGGGCCCTCAGAAAGGACTGCTCTTACACTGTTCAAGGAACAATAAGGTGACCAAGGTGGGTATATGGAGTAATCAGGAGGAATGTAGGAGGTGAAGTTTCAGAGGCAATGGGACACCAATCAAGTAAGATCTGACATGCATTATGGTCAATGTGGCTGTTTCTCTCTCTAAAATGGGAAATCACTGCAGGATTTCAGGCAGAATAGTGACATTGGCTGGCTCACAATTCTAAAGTATCACTCTAGACACTCTGTTGAGAATAGACTGTAGGGGATCAAGGGTAGAAGAATGATAATCTGGAAAAGCCTTTCTATTGGCTTGGACCAAGATAATTAGTGATGAGCAGTGGTTAGCGTTTAGGCATATTCTCACAGCAGTGCCCATAGGATTTGCGGACATATTGATCATATTTGTGAAAGCAAGAAAACCAAGATAACTCCAAAGTTTTGTACTTAAACAAGTAATAAGAATGGAATTACCATCAAGAGAGAGGGGGAAAACTTCAGGTGAAGAAGAATGAGGGGGTTTCAGGGAAGAAATACTAGGGTTTAATTTTGGACATTGATGAATATCTAATAGGCATAGTTGCGAATTGTTTAGATGGATTTGGAACTCAAAACAGCAATGTGGTCTGAAAACAAAAGTTTAAAAATTATTGGCCCAGAGATATTTAAAGACAAAATTTGATGAAAGTACAAGAAGAAATTGTCTAGATAAATAATAGAAGAGGATCAAGAGCTGATATCTGTAATAGTCCAATATTATCAGATGAGGAATCAGCAAAGCTATTGTGAAGGAGTGATTTTTGAGATAGACATTGTGTTAGTTTCCTGTGACTGCTGTAACAAATTATTACAGAAGTGAAGGTTTAAAACCACAGACATCTATTCTTTCATATTTATGGAGATCAGAAGTTCAACACCAGTTTTCTTGGACCACAGTTTCTCCAGAGGCTCTAGGGGAATCCTTACCTCTTCCAGCTTCTGCCTGGATTCCTTTGCTCATGTCCACACCAATCCAATCTCTGTCTCTGTCTTCACATCACCTTCTCCTCTGCTGTATGTACCAAATATCCCTCTGCCTTCTGCTTATGAGTATATCCGTGATTGAATTTAGGGCCCACCTGGATAATTGAGGATAACCTTTCCAGGTCTAGATCATTGACCTAATCACATCTTCAAAGACCTTTTTTCCTTACTAGTTAATGTGAATAGGTCCCAGGGATTAGGAAGTGATATATTTGGGTAGCTGTTATTCAGCATAAAATTAAGAGTGTGTTGTATCAATTACAGCAAAAATTAAGCTGAAAACAGAAAGTTACCCATTAAACTCAGCAGAATAGAGATCGTGTGTGTCCTTGAGCAGAGCAGTTTGAGTAGTGGTGTTGGCAAAGTCCTGAAAGAAGTGGAATTAAGAGAGAAAGGAAAAAAAAGAATCGAACACAAGCAATGTTTTCAAGGAGTTTTGCTGTAAAAGACAAGGCCAGCAATTGGGCATAAGCTGAGGAGTAAACTGGGTCAAGTTGTCTTTTTGTTTGTTTGTTTTTTGTTTTGTCTTGTTTTTATTCTAAAGATGAAAGAAATGTAGTGAAACTCATGGGGATGGAGGATGTTGAAGGAAGGGATGAGAATATCAGTGCTGATGTTCTTTACTATGTGTCATGGTTTAGGTTCCTCCAGAAACAGACTTGAAAACAAGAATGAGTTCCAGTAGTTTATTCAAGCAATGAAGGAGTGTGGGAATGAGACAAAAAAGGGAAGGGAGCCAAGTGTGTATTATGAGCAGGTTATGAATAAAACTGAGACTCACAGGGCTATGGAGGGGGTACCAACAGGGACTGTTCCAGCAGGGGAGAGAGAGCTGGGTCAAGTGCTCTAAGATCAGCATATTTCATTTGTGTGATCTATTTAAAAGCTTTCACATTAACAACTGAGTATCTATGTATTTATCTGAATCTATATCTATGTATTTAACTTTAACGCAAAAGAGAAATTAGAAAATTAATACACTGACGTCTAGAGGAGAATACGCTTATAGTTCCTACACCTATTACTTTTCAAATAAATGTCACTGACGGCAGTTATAAAAATTGTTCCAAAGGATAACAAACTTTATATGACAGAAGAGACTACTGCATGATTTATTTTTTATTAATATGGTAGCCAGAACCTTCGCTTCATTTAAACAGCAAAAATATTTTTTTCAATGTGTGCCAAAGAAGTATTTTAACCCTAGAGACATGGTTTTTAGTTTTTAAAACTTGCCTTGAATATGTGACCTTTGTTGGAAAAGAAATGTTTATTTTATGTCCAAATTATTTAAATTAAAAACAGAGTTATCTCCCTTAGATAAATAAAACATACAGTGAGCATGGGAAGATGGACAGATTTTTATTACCATTTGTGTTTGGGAATTATAATGAAATTAAATATCATTTGTTTTCATCAATAAATTTACTAAAAAAGAATGTCATGAATTATCTGTGGCAAAATAAAATGGGTGTATTAGTCCCTTTCCATTTCTGTTATTTGTTTTTATTTGTTTTACATATGGAGACAATTTCCTTGAAATTGACTAACTATTGACAAAGGAATCAATATGTTGTGGTTTTATAAATCCTTTGAAAGAAAAGTGATTACATCCTTCTAGCCTTAAGTAGATTTGAAGGCGGCTGACTGATTCTATTCACAGTACTGAGACTCAAACAATAACTATATTCAGTTTCTTAACTTTGCTTTTTGTATTTTTTTAGATAATATGTATATTTGTGAACAAGTAAACATATTTTAAAGCATTACAGTCACTATCTATAATGCCAGAAAACATACATCTACTCCCAGAACCCTTCCAACTGTGCCTTTTGGAATTTTGTCCAATAACCACCAAAACCACAACTTTATCTCTTAGCTTTACCTCCTTGCTCTAACAAAAACACGATTTTCCTCTGAGAACACCACTGCCCCTGAAAATCCCTTCGGTACTATATTAGTTTCCTAAGGCTTCTGTAATAAATTGTCACTAACTGAGTGGCTTGAAACAAATTATTCTTTCAGAATTCTGGAGATGAGAAGTCTGAAAACAAGGGGTGGGCAGAGCCATGCTCCTCTGATTGCTCAGGGGAAAAGCCCTTCCTTGCCTCTTCTAACTTCCTGTGGTTCACAGGGACTGTGGTGTTCCTTGGCTTGTAGACACATCACTCTAATCTCTGCCTCTGTCATCACATGGGCTTCTCCCTGTGTGTGTACACGTCTGTCTCTTTTTATTTTCTTCTTATAAGGACACCAGTCTAATTGGATTAAGGCCACCCTAACGTCCTTGTCTTAACATGATTACATCTGCAAAGACCCCATTTCCAAATAAGTTCACCTTCACAGATACTGTAGGTTAGTACTTCACCTATTATTTTGGGGGCACAATTCAACCTACAATAGGCACTGACTATTTTCGTAAGTTTAGTTTAATCAGTTCTAGTGAAGGGTAATATAGATTTTCTGTCACAGCTCTCGTAACATTGCATCAGAAAGTACTCTCCTTCCAAAAGTCACTTTCAAAATATTCTACCTCTAACTTACATAAACACATGTAGCCTTGAATCTTACATCCTTGCATTACAGCAGCCAACACCCTCTTGTTCCCTGATGATTTTAACTGACTCTAATATTTCCCAATCTTCTTTTATCAAAATCTTGGTGATTTCCACTTATATGTTGAAAGTCCTTCTGATAGTCTGGACTCTCAACTTCTTGAATTTGTCTTATTTTCCTTTCTCCCACTGCCAATGACTCCATGCTCATACCCCAGAACTTTGTCTTTAACAATAGCAGCACATTGTCCATAATCACAATTTCATGAGTTCTACTTATTGGCCATTGCCTCCTATATATCTTGAGTATATTTTCTCCAGCTTTCTCACTCCAATGATTTTCTCCCTCCTTCAATTTCATGAATACCTGAGGTTCATTAATTCTCTCAACTTTACATTATTTCCAGCTTCATATATTCACTTTACTTTTTAAAATTTGGAATTCAGTGATCAATTATTTTTGTCACTACCTTTCATATACCTTCAATTTTATTTTCTTGTTAATTTTGTAGTACTCATGTGACAGAACAAACCCAATTAACTACAAGTTTTTCTGCCTAATAATCATCCAAATCTCTGCAGTAAAATTTGGCTGAAGAATAATACATAACCATGCTCATTGTTGGTTATAATTTATAAAGTAAAAGTGTACCCTAAGTGCAATCTGTCAATCTCAAGTGTGCCCTTACAGCTACCCTAAAATCTTACTTTTTTTCCACATTATTCACTCCACCTCTCCCCTGGGGGGCTATTTCATACCTCTGCATTCTTCTCAACATCTAATTCTACCTCCCAGTCCAACTCATTTAACTAATGGCATAGCTTTCTATTAATTTCGCTAGGAAAATTGTAGCAAACAGAAGAGGACTTGATCAGAATTCCACCACCCCATCTACTTAGGTATTTGCATATGCAACCATATAATATGGGCTCTATCAAAATAAGAAAGATGCATATTTGTAACATTTTGTGTTCTCTTTGTACATTTGTTTTACATTGGCAAGTCCTATCTCATCTTAGAATATTTTAGAATAAAATAATTTTGAGAGAAGACTAACAAAGTCTGTGTGTCTGTGTGTGTGTGTGTGTGAGAGAGAGAGAGAGAGAGGGAGAGTTTTCTCTGAGGAAGTATTCTAGTTTATAGCATTTCAAATCTTTAACCTGCAAAGATGTCATAAAAGATATTTTTATTGTATTAAAAAATGTACCACTCAAAGGAAATTAATCAAAGGTTCTTGACTGTGAAATTCTCTATATTTGAAATTAGTAATGGGTATTTTGGGATCACAATATTTTGCCTCATCCACATTCTCTCTTCTTTCTATGTGCTTATGTTTTCCTGATTAATGTTTATAAATTTCAATTAACTAATTCAGAACACTTTCTACTTTTTATAAGGGCCACAGGTTAAAGATTACATGGTAGATAACCAGGTGATAAAAATTGAAAGAAAAATAATACATTTTATAGATGAAAAATATCCATTTGTATTTATTGCATTGACACATAAATATGCACATTTTAAAAACTAGACTGAAAGTTCTATAAGGGAAGAGTACATGTTTATCCTTGTATGCTTCACCAAACCTAGCAAAATGTCTGGATACATTGGTTAAATTGATGGTTTTCAATGTATGATTTACCAAAAAAAGGAAATACAGCCATTGTTTCTTTAATTTTAAAGTCAAGTGTGAATTTCTTATGAATTCTCATACATTCCTAAGATCATGCCAGTGTATTTTATCAGGGTGTTCTTCTAGGTAACTGATTTTTTATTTTTTCAGATGAAATGTGTGGTTAAAGGGGTAATGGAAAATAGAGCTGCCTTCTCTGTTAGGCATACAGGCACGTGAAATACAGGGAAAGTAAGAGATCTTTGGAAACATGTTATTCAGAACTAACTCAATGTGGAACTGCTCTATTCTAACATTACACATGATTGATGGGTAGTCTAATTCCCATGTGCATTTGTCACGTTATGGAGTTCTATCAGTTGAAAATTTTATTGTTAATGGCAATGAGCTCTGTGTGTAATAGCTGACACATTAGCACAGAAATGCTCCTTTTTTGTCACAAATGTATTGTTGAAGCTGTTTAATACTTGTTTGCTTACCCATAATGGTACAAAATGCATCTATCATTACTGTCATGAGGCTGAGACTATACCATCTGGTATGGAAAGGAAATGTTTGTATCTAGGCTTACTAGAGCAGAATATATATTCTGAGCCATTAATGTAAAGCCATTCATTCTATCTAATAACTTCTTCATTATATGAGCACAAACTAATGAGTATAAACACAGTTGGGGCTGGAAAAACTGAAGAATATATTATGTTCTGTAACATAGTGCTTGCTCTCTCAGAAAAAAAGCAAAAAATATAAGGTTTACCTCCAACAATATTTTGACTCTATTTAATATCAAAAAAACAACCCCATTGTGAATATCAGAAGGTCCTCAGGTTAAATAAGAGGTTTTTTTTTTAACCTGAGTATCACTTGTGGGTCCCTCTTTTTGATTTTCAATAATTACATTATCCTATGTTTGTATTATTTCCTCTTTCATCTTAGTAAAAAATTATTGAAAGCCTTTTGCCTTTTTCGTATATTTTGTGCCTATAGAATATCCTATTAGGGTGAAAATGGAGTCACATTTAAATAAAGAAAACAGAGCAGAAGAAGATATCCAAAACCTATACAAGAAAAATCATAAAATTGTCTTATTCAGAGATCTATCTGACACAAAAGAGACTTGAACAAGTAGAAAAACAGTTCATTTTCTTGAATAGAAGGACTCAAGAGATGTTAGTTCTCCCTGAGGCAATTTATAATTTAAAGCTACCCATTAAATGCCAACAGTTGTTTTTCTGGAGATAGATAACTTGATTCTAAAACTTATTTGGAAAATTAAGCAAAAAAGAAGTAAACAGAAAAATATTGAAAAAGAAGAGTGAGGAGAATGTCCTGCCAGATATTAAAACATATTTTAAAGCCAATGTAATTAGAAAGATGTGTATTGGCACACAAATATACCTACCAACCAATGGAACAGAATAGAAACTTCAGAAACTTCCCCAATTTCGTGTGTCTATGTCGCAACAACGTTTGCATTTCAAATCGGTGGTAATGGCAGACATTTAAATTATTAATGTGGAGATGGCTGATTAGCCACAGAAAATAAGATAAAAATTAAACCCATTCTTATGTATGTGTGAATTTCAAATGTGTCAGAGTTAAATGTAGAAAAGGAAAGAAAGAAAAGGAAACCATAGAATTGGAACAAAGTATGAATAAATTCTTCTATAATGTGGAATAATGGATATCAATTTTCCATTGCCATATACCAAACAATGTCAAATCTTATAATAATGAAATAACAACTATTTGTTTGGCTCTTACTTCTGCTGGGCAGTTTTTCTTCTCTGGGCTGGCCTTAGCTGATCTCAGTTTGACTTGATCACATGTCTGCAGTCAGATGATGAGTTAGGTGGTGGCTGGCTAAGAAATGTTAATAAAATATTGTTAATTATTTTAGGGGTAATAATGTTACTCTGGCTCTTTTTGATTGTCCAGAAATCTAGAGATATGTATTACACTATTCATGTATAAGCATATAAGGTATTATAGTATTCTCTACCATTTTTTGCATATGTGTAATTTTTTTACATAATACGATGTTAAAACGAAGAAACAAAAACAACAGCCAATCATATTTACTTTCAAGTACCATGGGGAAGCAAATATTATGAGTATCACTTTACACCAGAATGACTCAACCAGTATTTCAAATGAATGCCCTGAGAGAGATTTGCTGGGAATCTTATATTAAGAATTTTGTTTGTTTTTTAAAACAAGCTGAAAGTCTGGAAAGTTTTGTATTCTTGACTGTTCATGGAAGCTTAATATAAGCCTCTCATTTTTTCCTGTATTCTAAGCATTTGAAAAACTTGGGGAATTATTTAAAGAACCACTGTCAACAGAACAATTCACCTCAATTTAAAGATTTTAACTGCACATTTTAAAACAAAATTAGATAGAATAGATAATTATATTTCAGTGTTATATAAGGTGTTTTGAAAGCTCTAATAGTATGTCTCAAATAATTCAAAATTTATTTTACAGCTTCATTGAAAAAAGTTATGTAAGAACATTCAAGGCTAGAGAAATAAAAGAGGCAGTGTTTATTGTTAATGTTGCCTAGAACTTGGAGGTACAGACCTTTTTCTAAAGAGTCAGTAGGTGCAAGGAACAGGCGTGGTGAAGAGAGCTGTCAATTTCTCAATGGAAGAAAGAAAGAATGAGGGCTTTAAGGAAAAACAGTAGCCTTCCTAAAGTGCCAACACCTGACAAAGATTGGCAACAAGATAGAGACCACAGATCAATATCGGTATTATTTATAAATATATATGTAAGTACACTAACATAAAAGTATGCAGATGCTAGCTGCATATTTTAAGATTGTTTAAATGTGAGAAAATATTTAAACATAATTTATAATATTAATGGATCTAAGGACTAAAAATGATTTTTTTCAACAGACAGCAATCTTTTGGCAAAAGCAAAATACTTCCTAATTAAAAGGTGAAGCCCTTAAATAAACTAGAATTAATAAATATTTTCTTTGCAACATGTCTATGTGTGTGTGTGGTTAGGTAGATATGTGTGTACATATATGTATTTACATGTATACTTGTGTATATATATATATGTATGTATATATACAAATATGTATACACATATACACACTTATATGCTGTACAAATTACACATCATGTAGTGTTGTGTACATATTTATAACTGCACAATACAAATACACACATACACTTTTCACATATATAAATGTAAAGATGTGTACTTGCCTCTCTGTGTCTATCAGTTCTTGAGCCAGAATCACATTTAATTGGCCAACATTGCAAGCAATTCCACTAAAGTCAGAAACATATAAGAATAACCACAATGTCTCTATATTTAATTGGAGATAATGACCTATAGACTTTTAACTAATAGAATGAAGTAGTAATGTATCAATGTGCACAAAAAATGTATTCATGTAGACATGTGTAAACGTTTGTCAACACTCCAAATTAAAATATCATTTTATTTATTTAATCCAAGAGATCAGGTAAAAATTGTTACCATAAATAAATTCAGTAAATTAGTGGAGTACAAAATTATTATACAGACATTATTAGCTCTCCTATATAAATTTAATCTGAAAACGTAATGGAAGAAAATATCATATCTAATTAAAACAAAGAGCTAAAACATATTGACATAAACAACCAGAAATGTTCTAGATTTAAACAAGAATCAACTTTAGGACATTTCTGATTAATACATTATTACATTTGAACAAATGGAAAGTTGCCCATAATTTTCAATGGAAAGAATAAGCACAAAAATGTAATTTATCTCTTTATTAATTAATACATTCAAATGTATCCCAATACATTTAACAGTTTTTTTCTAGAATTAGACAATTTTGAATTTAAAATTTTAAACATTTTAAACTTTATAAATTTTAAATTTATAAGAAAAATAAACAAAAATATTTTTTAAAAAATCTTCTGAAACAGTAGAGCATGGAGGGTGAGGCTGTCCTAGCCTAATTTAGAATTATATGGTCCTAATAAATGAATAGACAAGCAGAATATTGAAACAGAATACAAATTATAAAACAGACCCACATACTTATGACATCTAGTATATACTAAATTAAACCCTCAGATCAGTGGCGACATGGATGAACTTTTAAATAAGTTGTTGTGGAAAACAAATATATTAGAAAATAAAATCATTAACATCTATAAATTGGAGTTGGACAGGTATTTCTAATCATTACTAAAAACCCAGAAATAACTAAATATTCACATATTTGACTACATAAAATTAAACATTTCTGTATGACCTTTAAAAAAAAGTAATCACAAACAACAAATGACAAACTGAGAAAAATGAATTGAAACTCACATCACAGACATTGATCTCCTAATACAGATGGCTGTTAGACATCAACAAGAACAGAGCAAACATCCCTTTAATAAAAAAAATCACATAAAGAAGATGAATAGACAGGTTTTAAAATAAAATATATAAATAGTAGTAAAATATATGAAAATGTACTCGACCTCTCAATAAAATATATAAAAATTATAACTATAAGGAGAAATTTCTCAACCTATTAGCAGAAATCTAGAAGTTGACAGCATATTGTTTATAGAGTTGTGGAAAAACAGGCACTCTCAAATACAGCTTTTGGGAATGTAAAATGATATAAACCTTAATAAGGAAAATTAGCCATCTATTGTAATTAAAATTAAAATTTCCCTTTCATTCTGCAGTTTTCCTTCTGAATATTATCCTATGATTATACCCATATACACTCAAAATTGTACATCATTATTTATTGCCACATTCTTTGCATTTAAAAATGAAAAAAATCAAAATGCTTATCTTTAGGGATCTTTTAAAATATGCTATAGCATCGCATACTATACTTATACTTATTGGAATACTTAGTAGTTATTCCAAAACAGATAAAGATCTCGATACTCATATAGAAATTTTTCCAGGATATATTGCTAAGTGGAAAAATATGGTATGGAACCATGTGCATAATATACTACTGATACTGAAAGAAGGGAGAAAACAAAAATGCTCTATTTGTGTAAGGAAACATTGGAAGGAAATTCCTAAAACTTAAAAAATTATTCCCTCCAGTGTCAGGGAGTAGATATGGAATACATAGAAACATAGGGGAAAGAGCTTTCACTTTTTACTTTATTATGTTATTTTTATTTTGAACTTTGTAAATGTTTTAACAATGTTTTACCTCTTCTAAAAAATAACTTTTAAAAAGACTCTTTCCCAAATATTGGATGATATGATTAAAGGTACACTTTGTACCTTTGACACTTTGTAAAGAGTCCCTACAGACACTAGTATTATTGAACATTGGTAAAGTGTAACTGTGGGTATGATTATTTAGTGTGTTGCATCTCTAGTGATAGAAATTGCTCTTTTGCCAATTGTAAGCATTTCTATCCTGAGCATATCCTTATTATTCTCCAGGAGTAATTTGTAGTGTCCTTAGTGCCACCAGGCATCATATGGCTCAGCACATTTCTTAGGCCATCAGTTATTGATGGACCTCAATCAGATATGACTTCCAATTTGCTCTCATGGACAATCGTGCATGGGAATTTTATAATTACTTTACCACTGGGAAGCATATTTTACATTACACTGTGAAAATGACAATGCTGTTAGAATTCACTTGCAAACAAATGCCAACGATGTCAAGGCCTAGCGATCCAAATTGATAGGATGCTTGTTTTTACTTAATTTTCATAAATTCTGAATGCCATTCATTCTCTAAGATGGCACCTCGTCTTTAGAGTCAGCTTTGTACAACCTCGAATCTATCTTTAATGTGTGCCTTTCCATCACCCGAGCCCGGTCAGCATTTCCAGATTGTTTTATAAGTAAGCCAAGCCACTTCTTTGCAGGTCTAGCTTCTAGTGCATTGGAGGAAACAAGAAAGAAACAGTTGGCCCAGAATCTGTAGAGATTTTTAAGTTGTAATAGGTGTTTGTCACAAAGTAAGTAGTAAGCAAAATCTCTGTGCCAAACCTGTGTAACAGAAGCATTTTAAGAAACATTTTTATAAACTATAGGATTATAATAGCTTCTCAAGAAAGACTTGACATGGTAGTTTGAAATCTCTCTCAAGTCAAAAAATAACTACCTGCCTATGTAGGACAAAGAAGAGTGTATAACATGGAGAAAACCATCTCAAGAGAGACAATTATCCACTTGCACTATGCTCTTTGAAACTTCTGAGCCATTAAAATACTTGTGAGCTCTTCACAAAGAGACTCACTGAACATTTTCCCTAGTTCACAGTAGTAAGGTATGTAAGTTAGAGCCATTTTGCCTATTATTTTTAGGGTATATCTCAGCTCTTTCAAAGAAACCCAAAGAAAATAAATGAGATGCCACACCCTGGAGTATTATTGGAGTTTATCTCACATTCTGGAAGTCCACTGTCTTACTATTTATCTAAGTTCTCTGTGATTCCTGCTGCTCATCAAATTCGAGTTGCTTAATTTCATCAATGTAATGGACCAACATGATCTCCTGTGAAATTGTCAAAGTCTTTGAAAAATTGTTTATGATGGAAAGCCTATAAGGTATCGTAGTTCTGAGTTAAAGTAGTGAAGGTCTATTTCTATCCTGCCAGCTGAAAGAAAAGAGTTTCTGGTGATATTTGTTGTTAAGAATTTTTAAAAAATTGTATTTGACAGATGGTTAGTCTCAAACAGGTTTCCAGAGACTGTTATTTGCTCTAGTAAAAAATCCACATCTGGAAGAGCAGATTCAATTAGAGACAGCACTTGATTTGGGGACACAAATCACTTTTAGTGAGTAGGTGAATTCGCTATTACAGAATTCGTGAATAATGAAGATAGACTCTGTGACTCTGTGTGTGTGTAAATATACACTATGTAAATATATTTGTACACACATATTTGTATACTTTTCTGATTGTATATATGAAATTGTTTCCTGAACACAAACTTTTTTAACAAGCTTAACTGGTACTTTTCATTCCGACATTGAGCAGATTCTAGCTATTTCTCATCAATCCCATCCTAGAAAGAGACCACGAAGCTCAGATTGGTTCTTTTCCTCAATTCCTTAAGTCCTGGAGGCAAGAATTTGGAAGAACTAAACCCTGTTAACCAGAAGGAACTACTGAGGTGCTGACTTCTATGCCAGTTCCTGGGTCACAAGGTTTTTCTTCCTCATTCTAAAACTTATGAGAAGAAGAAAATTCTCTCCCAAAAACAATACCCAAGATTTTATTACTGTTCCTAATTCCCTCTGTTTCTAACCATGATATGCTATAAAATCATGTTTAAAAAAATATGTTTTTTTCCACCTGCTACTTTCAATTGCATGGATTTCTCAGATTTCACTAACCATCAATAACAAGAATGGAACCAACCTCAGAAAATTTATCCCTTTCCTTTTGTCTCATACCTCTTTTATCTAAAAAACAAATAAAACCTGTGACGCTGAAGGCCTGTTCTCTTTTTACTTTCTGTCTAAGATTTGTTCTCTGAGCTGATGGTCTCTAATAGATCAAGGAAAAGGTATTATTTTCTCAAGAAGTTTCTCAGTTAATTTGATAATCAATCATCAGTAATATAGTCTGTAGACTGTGAAGTTTATATAAGCAAATATGTTATATTTTAGTTGCTGAGAGTTTCTCAAAAATTATGCTACCAAAACAATTGAATCATTTCAACTCAATTCCCTTTTGTGTCTACTTAATAGATATTTGCTTTTCCTATCTCTCTAAATTTACTTTGAAAAACCCTGCCGAAGCTTATATACACAATCAATATGTTTACTTCATAAAAATTCAGTACTAAGACCAACTCTTTTAGGAACATTCTCTTTCCTCAGGAGACTTATTAGATTTTCTACTACTCTTGCAATCATTTTGATGACTGAAATCTCAATTTTATCATTTCTACAATAACACTTTAAATGTAACAACTCCCCAAATCTCATATTACTATTCTTTGGGGCACTTTTCTGAAGGAAAAATTCACCTAAAGTATAAAACTAATGATTGAAAAGTTTTGACCTAACATCTATGGAATCTACAGCAATATTCAATGTGTGTTATATCCAGAAGCTTTAAAAAACATCTCTCAGTTTGCCTACACCACAAATTTTTTAACTCTATTTAAGTACATGTCTCTCAAGTACTTATTTGGGTAATGCTTTTTCTGTTCATATTCTACACTCAAGGTTATTCTAAAGCATCTGATTTTATACATTCCTGTTCTGGACCACATATTGTCTGATTGTCCTACTCTTAATTCTTTGCCCTGTCTTTCCACAGATCTTTGGAGCAATTTATAGCTCAGTTAAGTGTAATTGGAGTTTTATGACCATTAATTATTTAAAGAAGTCTACTAAGAAAGCTGCTACTGGCCTTACATCCCTTTCATAACTGCATCCTTGAACAGTACCTCGTATCTCTAGAAGAGAGTTCTTCTGAATTGAAGCAGCTCTATCATAGACTGACTGACCTCCATTCACGTCTCATGTCTCAACCTAAAAAGTAATTTTTCAGAGTGGTCTTCTCTGAATTACCAGCTAAATTAGTCTCTTTCAGTTTCTGTCATTTCACTTTACATTTACTTCATGCACTTGATACCACTGAAAAAAGAGAAAGAGGAAGATTTTTAAAATATTGTCTTTCCCCACTTGGCTATCAAATCCATAAGGGCAGGGATTTTACTCATATGTGTATCAGTTTGTTTGAGCTGCAATGACAGAATACCGGAGACCAAATGACTTACAAATAATAGAAATTTGTATCTCAAAATTCTAGAGTCTGGGAAGTACAAGATCAAGGTGCTGACCGATTCAGTGTCTGGTTAGGGCCTGCTTCCTGGTTCATAGAAAGCTTCTTATGGTGGGGCAGAAGGGGTGATAGAGCTCTCTGGAGTCCCTTTTATAAGGGCACTAATCCCATTCATGACGGCTCCATCTTCATGACCTAATCACCTCCTGCAAGCCCCATGTTTTAATAACATGACATTGTGGATTAGGTTTCAGCATATGAATTTGGAGGAACACAAACATTCAGTTCATAGCACTTTGTGTACTCTTTTGTTCACTATGGTGCACCCATCTCCAGTGCAGAGCTGATACAATGCACAGTATCCAAAGACTATTGCTGCAAAGAAATAAAATAAATATTTTTCCTCTTTTTGAAATACATATTACCCAAACAAGCATATCTAAGCTCTAATATCATTGATAAAACAACGCTTAACTCTTTTCTGCCTTCAAATTCTTCAAAATTAACAAAACCCTTTATACCATACTCACATGTATCTGAAATTTTAACAACCTAAATGATTTGAAAATATTTATACCATGAAGGAATTTGAATATATTATCCATCCACATGCACACACTAATTGGGTTTTATATTTTCTGATTGGAAATACCTGAATGCAGACTATCCGTTTCATCAGTGCCATGTGCATAGAGTCCTCTGCTTCTCTTCTCTCTGAGGCACCAAATTATTTACCAGGACCTCATATAGTTACCCTCTTTTGAATATGGACCTCACCACAAAAGAGTAGTTTTGGTGAAATAACTCCAGATGTCTAAATATGCTACTCAGGATACTCTCATCTCTAAGCTGCTCTTACTCTCCCACAGTCTCACTGCCTCCTCTGCCAGTGAGTTTTCAAAGCATTGAAGGACAGGACATACCACCAACATCTACAGTTTCATATCCACAGTATTTGGGATGTTCCAGGATGGTCACAGCTCCCTGTAGTGTGAGCCTGTTGTGTGGTGTGTGTGTGTGTATTTAGCTTTAAGTGATGTGGTGAATAAACCAGACAAACTCCATAGTACCCAGACCATAGTTCCTGACCAGTTGTAAAAGGCACAATTAAACAAGAGTAGGAAGTGCAGAAACACTTTTGTCTTCTTATATAAGCCAGGATAGGATCTAGCTATATCTTTCAGCAAAGACTCATGGAGGATCAGACGCAGGCTTCCAAGAATGAAAGTCTGCCAAGGTTAGCTCTATTTCTCAAGAGATGGCTGGAGAGATAGGAATTTTCTTGCATGACCTCCTCAGCTATTATGGGTTGCACTAGGCTCTCTTAGTGACTGAAAGACTGCCATATTTCAAGCTGTAGATCTTGGAGAAGGTTGATCATAGGTCTCTCTAGTTCTAAATTCTAATTCTAAACTCTAAAATGATCCTAGTAGATCATATCAATGATGTGGAACGTTAGGACTGAACTCTGTATTATTTACCTTCTTTATATTTCCTAAATAAACATAAGGAGATATATATATATATATATATATATATTTTTTTTTTTTTTTTTTTTTTTTCTGGCTCTTTACCTATCCTTCTACTTTGACTTAATGAGATTGTTGGGTTTAGGAGAAGGAAAAGAGTATGCTTGGGCCAGCCCCTTCAGGAAGCCCTCTCTTTTAGATTCAGCTGCCTGGTATAAAGGAGACTATATTAGCTAACGCTTTGTGTCAAATTTACCGTAGCAACTCTGTCTCACAAAGGCATTGTGTGAGTCCAGCTTTGTCAGTGACCCTTTGAGAAAATGTGTCACACTAAAGAAATATATTAGCCAGCTCACTAGCTCCACATCCAAAACTATGTCTCCAGTCTGCTTAATCAGTAATAAAGGATGTCTTCTCTCTATGTGCATTGGCTTCCCATGATATCTTTCCCCCTCCAACAGTTGTGAATGACAGAGAGAAATTAAGGGATGCTATCTATTGGCCATTCAGAACTGCATGGTGTAAGAAGCTAGCAGAATAAGAAACAATGCAGAGGTAAATTCTGCTTGGAATTTAAACATCATAAGGAAGGTTACCATTGAGCAGAGGATTAAAACATGAGTAGATTTCCACTAGACAAAACAAGCAGGTGGGAAATAAGGCACAAAAACTAGAAGCAACAATGAAACTATCTTTCATGTTCTTAAAACTGAAGTCAATTTATTTATGGCAGAAATCTTGATTTCAAGATGATGTGAAAATGCAGTGGGAGAGGCAGACAATGCACAAACGATATCTGATACCTGAAACATTGCTATTATTATACATTTTATATCAAATTGTATTATAATGACAGTCATTAAACGCTTCAGGAACCTCTAGATGAGTGCTGGCCGTGTGGTATAATTGAATAAGAATCTTTTTCCCCCCAATTTTTTCATCTTTTCATTGCAACATATGGATTTCATTTCACTAAATAAAATTACATGATGTTTATAATTATAAGGGAGCATTGGTTCAGAGGGATTGAAATCCACTGGTGTAGAAGGTGAAAGCATACTTTTAAAGAACAGCTGATGGTTGAATAATCTATAAAAAGTCTCTATTAAGCATATAGATAAGAAAATTAGTGGTACTAAGCTCCCAAAGAAGGTATAAGTCAGTTAGTTGCCCATTCTTCTAGATGGGTAGATCAAGAGTTCTGAGAAAGGGGTGGCATGATATCACTTAAAAAACAAAAAGGTAAAACCAAATCAGAAGCCATAGCCTGTTATTTTCAGCTATTAGAGAACCACTTTTCTTTCAGGAAAAATTCTAGCGAGTTTTTGCAGAAAGGATCTGTCGGTGTTATATGATCATGACTAAGGAGAAATAGGGTTGATATGAACGTAAATTTGACAAAATGACTTTAAAACCTGATTTCAGTTATGAGAATATAATTTATTTTAAAATAAATTTTCTTGTTAAGAAAATGAGAGATGCTCAAGCAGCTGATCTAAAATGCCTCTTAATAAACATCAATAAAACAAAATGAACAAGGACAAGCAAACAGCAGCAACAAAAGCTCAATCTCAAACTTTAAACACCAAAAAAAATCAGAAATTATGTATCTCAGAATGAGAAAACATAATCCTTAAGGGAAAAAGATATTTATATCTATGTTGGTAAATATTAATGCTATGCTAATAAGCACTATTTTAGCTCACATACTGAATTTATTTTCAAAATAAATCAGAATAAAAATATTTTTCAAAATGAGTATTAAATTAAATTTATAAATTATAAATACCAAAATGCATTTTGTTATTTTCCATTTATATTAAGAATCTATATTTCTCCAGTTTTCTTGCATAATCTACACATCAGAAAGTCTCATTTATTTATAAAAACAAAGATCTCTTGAACATAATTTGCTAGAAAAATAATGAACATGTTGAGTTCTAGAATCTCACTGAATATTAATGTTAAAACAGAGACACTTTGGAAAATGTCTCCATCTGTTGAGACTTCATTATGCAGGGCATGATATTGGTACTTGTACCTATAATTTATTCAACTTGTCATATCTTCTTACACCAAGTTTTAGACATAATATGAAATATACCTATTTCTTCCATCTAGTTTATATACCATTCTGTATGTAACCTAACTTTTCTCATATCAAAACTGATTATTTTATGCTTGTCTATTATTTCCACTATATTGAAAGCTACATAGTCCAGAAAGAAATTCTTTATTAGGGTTTTATTTTTAACACCCAGAAAAGAACATGAGACATGGTTACTAGCCAAAGATTATTTTGTTGAGTTAAAGATTTGATTAACATATATTTGATTTTAAACTTCAGATACTTGAAACTAACTAGATTTTTTATTGCGATGTAATATATACAAAATAATTTCATCAGTGGGCTACATTCAATAGGAAAGTAATTGGGATAACAATTTTGTTACAGTTGTGTTATATTATAAAATCATGATCCATTATTAATGGTCAATTAAAGATAATGAGCAAATTATTCATAAAGGATAACAAAAGGATTAAAATATTTTAAATATAGTCAAATAAAATACTCCAAAATAAAGGATATGCTTTCAAAAAACACTATTGCTACCCCAAATTATAATAATTTTGACATGGAAATCAATTCCAATCAGCTGTATTTTATTTACAAACTAGTTGCTCATATATTATTTGCTATATATCTAATTTTTCATTTTTATTTAGAAATACATCAATATAGTATAGTAAAATGTTATTTTCACCATTTAAGTAGCACACATTCTGAGAGAAGTATATATATATATATGGGGTTGGCCAAAAGGTTCATTCGTTTTTTTCTGTAAGATGGCTGTAGTAGCACTTAGTTGTCTTTAACTTCATTCGAAGCAATTTTGTTAGATTGTATGTGACGGCTGTCTTATCAGTGTGCATGTAAAAAAAGACATCAAAATTGGTAAATTTTGTGTAGCCATTTTAATATTGAAGATGGAAGAAAAAACAATATTTTCAGCATATTATGCTTCATTATTTAAAGAAAGGTAAAAATGCAACCAAAATGCAAAAAAAGATTTGTGCAGTGTATGGAGAAGGTTCTGTGACTGATCGAACGTGTCAAAAGTGGTTTGCGAAGTTTCGTGCTGGAGATTTCTCGCTGGATGATGCTCCACGGTCTGGTAGACCAGTTGAAGTTGATAGCGATCAAATTGAAACAATAATTGAGAACAATCAATGTTATACCATGTGGGAGATAGCCGACACACTCAAAATATCCAAATCAAGCGCTGAAAGTCATTTGCAACAGCTTGGTTATGTTAATAGCTTTGATGTTTGGGTTCCACATAAGTTAAGCGGAAAAAAACCTTTCTTGACCATATTTTCACATGTGATTCTCTAACAAAAACATTGCGTTTTTAAAACAAATTGTGACGGGCGGTGAAAATTGGATACTGTAGTAATGTAGAATGGAAGAGATCGTAAGGCAACCAAAATGAACCACCACCAACCACACCAAAGGCCGGTCTTCATCCAAAGAAGGTGATGTTGTGTATATGGTGGGATTGGAAAGGAGTCCTCTATTATGAGCTCCTTCAGAAAACCAAACGATTATTTCCAACAAGTACTGCTCCCAATTAGACCAACTGAAAGCGGCACTCGATGAAAAGCATCTAGAATTAGTCATCAGAAAACGCATAATTTTCCATCAGGGTAACGCAAGACCACATGTTTCTTTGATGACCAGGCAAAAACTGTTACAGCTTGGCTGGGAAGTTTTGATTCATCCACCGTATTCACCAGACATTGCACCTTCGGATTTCCATGTATTTCGGTCTTTACAAAATTCTCGTAATGGAAAAAAGTTCAATTCCCTGCAAGACTGTAAAAGGCACCTGGAACAGTGCCTTATTTTGGCACTTTCTTCTTTGGGAAGATGGAATTACGAAGTTGCCTGAAAAAAATGGCAGAAGGTAGTGGAACAAAAGGGTAAATACATTGTTCAATAAAGTTCTTGGTGAAAATGAAAAATGTGTCTTTTATTTTTACTTAAAAACTGAAGGCACTTTTTGGTCAACCCAATACGCTTGCTAATTTTAAAGAATTGTATATTACTTTAATCAGAATTTGAGAAGTTAAGAGTGCACGATACATACTCTAGAGCTAACACTGAAAATAATGCAAAGAGCTATAACTAAAAAGCTAAAAAAAATTAAAAGGAACTAAAAATTTGTTTGAATAATTAATATTGATATAGAAAAAGAGTATAGGGGAATAAAAACCAGAGGGGACAAACAGAAAAATAAAGTTAAAAAGTATACCTAAATCCAAATACATAATATTTACATAAAATATTACTGGACTTTACACTTCAATTACTAGATAGTATCAGAATAAACAAAATAGTGAGATTCAGCTGTATGCTGTCTACAAGAGACGTACTTTAATATAAAGACAGAGGTAGCTGTAAAATAGATAGACAAATACATAATATTCAAACAATAAGTCTCAGAAGGCTAGAGGGTGAAATTAAGTAAAAATATAGATTGTTGTCAGAAATGAAGAGGAACATTCCATAGTGATAGAAAAGTGAACATTGCTCAACTTTTTCTCTCAATTAGCCTGATGTTAGAAATTTCTTGAAACTAGCAGCACACTGATGCATCATTTACTAATTTACAGTAATTTACTGAATTTTTTGTTTTACCAAGAAGAGAGTGCTGTTAGATATCTATGTGCTTATTGGTCTCTTATATAGAATCCCAGATATTATTTTTACAGATATTTTAAGTGCATTGTGTTTTTGTTTTCCAATAGAAATAGTAACTAGATATTTCTTGTCCATCTAATTTAATAATGACATCAAATTGAAAGTTGATTGAAAATCCTCATATAAAATAATTTAGAAATGCTATCTAAATCAGAAAGATCCTAACTGTAATTAGCTTAATGCCCAGTAATATATTACTTTAAAATTTTTATATTTTAATTTCTGATATTCAGTAGCTAATTATGTTTGTATCGCTCCCCTAAGTAATTTTTTAAATATTTGTTTTAAAATTTTTTAATATATTGGTTCCTTATTTATCAAAGGCTAAGTTGTCGGAAAATCAAAATTATGACTTTGAAATATATAAATATAGTTTACATTTGTTAATTTAATTAAAGCATAATTTCAGATCAATAGGTACTTTTTAACTGCTATTAAGTTTATACTCTGCTATTTATATTGCTGTTTGCATTTATAATCATTCACAGATAAAGTAACATTTTATTTACCCCCAATATCTTTAAACACTCTAGAATATGTTAAAGTACATTTAAATTGTAACAGAGTTTTCCAAATTCTTATTACTGTGTATGGGGGGAAAATGTCCATTATATTCCTTTTTTTCATTGTGATGAGTTATTTGACATCACTCTTGTACTAAAACAAAGGATCTTATCTTCACTACTGCATGTATAAAATTTTCATTTAATTTATATTCAAAGTATCATAATTTAGTTAATGTAATATAAAATCTTAATAAAAGAAGAGCAAATATGAAAGTTGTGTTCAGCCATGGAATTCAGAAGCATTTGATTCACAGCTTCAACAAGAGTAAGGTCCCTAACTAAGAAATAAGATCCAAAAGGGGAAAAGATAAATATTTTTTACAAGGAAACGTGGCACTGTTTCTCAGTCCAGTCTAGAACTCTGTTGAGTCAGGAAGCACCATATAAAGGGCTAGATTGGTTTGCTGGCCTGAACCCAAAGCAGATGTCAGGGCTTTCTGTTAACATGTTTGCCAACTTGTATTCTCCCTTTCTCTGGTACCGATGCTCAAACTCATGTCTGAGGTCAGAAAAGGCCAAGTCAAAACAAAGAGGCCAGCATCAGAAGAAAAAAAGCAAGAGAATCAACAACTGACTATTTTTTTTTAAATAAATTTATTTATTTTATTTTTGGCTGCGTTGCTGCGCACAGGCTTTCTCTAGTTGCAGCGAGCGGGGGCTACTCTTCGTTGCAGTGCTCAGGCTTCTCATTGCGATGGCTTCTCTTTTTGTGGAGCATGGGCTCTAGGTGAGCGGGCTTCAGTAGTTGTGGCATGTGGGCTCAGTAGCTGTGGCTCGTGGGCTCTAGAGCACAGGCTCAGTAGTCGTGGCACACGGGCTTATTTGCTCCATGGCATGTGAGGTCTTCCTGGACCAGGGCTCGAACCCGTGTCCCCTGCATTGGCAGGTGGATTCTTAACCACTGCACCACCAAGGAAGTCCTGCAACTGACTATTTTTATCAATGCCTTGGGCAGGTGAGCCTGTTGGCAGTTGTTTCCTGTCTTCTCATTCTAGAAAAGTAGCACTGGCCCAATCACACTTAACGGGACACGGATAAAAGGCAGAGAAAGCTGACTGGAGTTTATTCAGGGTAAAAACTCTGAAGCATACCTTTCTACATCAAAGATATAAGGCAGAAAAATAAACAGCACAGTTGTTTTTGGTTTTGGTTTTGGTTTATTTTTGTTTGGTTTTAGCACTTCTTCTCTATTGAAAGTTTCCCTACTGAAGAATTAGTTATTGCTTTTGAACATATATAACACCTCAAACATTTTTGGGGGTTCATATTTTGGGTTGATTTTGGATAGTAGTTGTTGGAAGAAAACAATGGTAACAGTACAATAATGTGCCAATACATACAGAACTGGTTAAGAACTCCACTATTATTTGGTAATGATTCAGGAAGTAAAGTAATCCATTACGGGATTAATATGGAACAGACTTTCTACATTAAATTGTATTCATGAAAAAATACGTATTAATTAAAGTATGGCTTCTTTCATTATGCAAGGAAAAAACCTTTCACTATATGTGCAATAATTGGTGCAGTATTTCACAAGTAAGACCATACTGAATTCCTAATGACCACTTTTGTTCTTTGGCCTTATTTAAACAGTATTATTATTTTAATTTTCTGTGGTATCATCAAGGTTAAGTTCCTTGCTTACCTATCTTGATGACACCTATGAACTTGCTAATGCTTCAATTCTGTCTAATTATGAATGAACTAATTAAGATTGAAATTCTTTGAGGTATGCAGAATAAAAATGTATTGATTGACTTATGACCTGTACCAAAGGAAATGGTGAAGAATCCAGTAATGATTAGGATACAGGAATTACTCCAACCATCAGTTGATAGGATTTCCTCAAAAAACATTATAACTCAGAGAGAACTGAGGCAACTTGTTAAAATAATTCAGTCTTTCCACTACCAATATTCAGGAAAACAATTTGCTCATCAGGAATTGCACAGACCACAGAGGCCAGCCTGTTATTGTTTTGAGGATTACTTTATATTGCCAAATACCAAAATACTAAGAGTTCCAATATATGTCAGGCTATTAAGCTTTTACTGCCTAAATTTTCACATTAAATTTTGCAAATATTTTTCCCCTTGTTACCTGTATCTTTGTTAATTTAACAAGCTTTTAGTAAATTGGAATGTAATCTTATGTTAAAGCAGATTAAAATTACAATTAAAACCCCTTATTTAATCATGGTGAAAGATAGCAGGGGAGGGGATGCAGTCAAAAGAAATATTAGAAGAAGATACAAGTACAGTTATGAAAAAAAAGCTTAATAGAAGTCATTCCCAAAACAAGCTGCCTATTGCATTTTTATGTATGATTATATGCAAAATCTTTATGAATCTATTATGATAAACTATGAGGTATACACATACTAATATTTCAATAGTTAACTGAATTAGGTATTCTCTTACTCTTATTCAATAATATATATTTTTGTCTTTAAGTTGCATATAAATTGTATAGAATAAGAGTTAAGTATTCAATAATAAAGACCCTTCCATTTGCATTTATTCCTTTAAATTTATAAGATTCAACTTACTACTTGTTTAAAATTAGAGTATTCTAACATTGCACAGAATTTGAAATTATACTTGTCTAATTAGTACATTGGGTGTAGTAATAGCAGAACTTGAATGAGAGACTCTCAAGCCAGACTCAGAGGTTTCAATCCTGTCTCTGGCACTTACTAGCTCTGTGGACATGGGAAATCCATATAGCCTCTCTTTCACTCATTTTACAAATTGTTACAATGGAGATAATAATAGCATCTAATTCAAAAAGTTTTATGATGATTATATAATATTAACTCCACTCAGGATATCATTAGCCACAGCAGCAGCAGCTATAATTTTAATGTTTTATGTTAATTTTAATGTTAAATTTCCTGTAATTTTCTAGGCTTTCTTTTATTTAGCATTAATTATGAGCTGTGTATCATATTTTGCTAACTAATTATATTTCTTGAACACTCCAAGTGGGTCAGGGACAAAGCATAGATGTCTACAGTAACCAGGCACATAGATGAAGAGAGCAGGGGAAGTAACAAGGAGTTTTGGGACAATTTCATAGTGGAGAACATACATCTATTGTAAAGCAGGCAGGCATTAGTTCCAGGTGATTTCTGCCATGTTGAAATGCTAGCCCAATGTTGCCAAACTTCTTATCTTTTGAAAGAAGTCAGTGATCTGTTTTGTATTTGAAATCCACAGCTGTTTAATGTTAGGAAAAATTAAAAATAATTTAAAACCCTCAAGAGGTCAGCATCATACAAGACAATCAATTTGTGTGATGGCTATGTGTTTGCTGCCTGGGAACCCTAGGCATTTGTAACTCAGCTTTACAAAGGGGCAAGAGGAAATTTACAGCTTACCTAGGGTCATGGAGCATGTAAGTGGCTGAGCTAGTATTTTAAAGAATATCATACAATTCCCTGTATGACATTTTAACTATGTTGCATGGTTTCATGCCTTAGGGTATGATCTCCAGGCCACAATACAGAATTCATGTCCACTTGACAACATCATCAACTTCACCACATCTCAGAAGCCTCTCTAAATAGAAAAAAAATCAGTTTCAAATCACTAAATTTCTTTTTCTCACATTTTTATTTCAATAACATCTGGTACTACTCAGCAGTATTGAAAGCAGATTCTTTATGCCTACTTAGAAGAATCATCCCTCCTATTCTACCTTCCTACACAGGTACTGCACACACTTACTTGTATGCAGGACTCGCTAAGTGAATGGATTTTCAGCGAGACAAACATGCTCAAAGATATAAGCAACCACCTAGTAGTTGCTGGGAAATACTAGCAAAGTTATTCTACAGCCTTGTCAAATTTCCAATTTACATAATTAACATACTCATGTATTAAGCCAAAAGCTAATTTGCTGTAATCAAATAATAATAATAACAATAATAATTCAAAATCAAAATAATGCAAGGGTTAAATCAGTATTTCTCTTGTATTTATCATTTCATCTAATATTGATTGACTTATTAATCAGGACCATATATATGCTCTGGATCTTGAAAATGTCAATAAGTAGTTTCTGTAAATTATAAAAAGTGGACAGAAAGTGTGGAGGAAAGGAAAAAGAGAGCAGAAAGAAGAAAGGGGGAAAAGGGGGAGGAAATAATAAAGGAGAAAGGAAAGGGGAAAAGTGATAAAGTACAAGGAGGGAAAATTTATCTGCGTCCTTCAAAGTAGTAAGACTAATACTGCTTAATATTTTGTTTGGTGAAACAATAATGGCTGTTGTTCAAAAATATCTTCTGTACTTTTCCAATTAACTGTGTTATTCACCCGGTTACAAAGGATGGTTGATGATCAATTAGACCACACTCATTCATGATTTCACTTAATAGAAATAATATTGAGGATATCAAGAATATATATTACCTTAACTTGTTAGTAGCATTGAAACCATGTATAATTTTCTTTATTAAAATGTGTATTTTAGGGAAAATTAGGGAGAAGAGTAACAAGATCAGCTATTTTTAACACAAAAGTTAATTTGAAATATTTTAATTTCAAGTTGAACACTTGGAGAGAAACAGAGAACAAACTTTATACATATACAAAGATGCAAACACAGATAGTCAATATGTTTAAGTAAAAACAAGCCAATTTTTAAAATTTCATGTATTAATCTGAACATACTGGGGAACTAATATTTGTGGACTGCTTGCTTTGTTTTACAGATAACAAATCTACATTGTTCAAATATATATATATATTTTATATAGTAATATTACAATTAATCAGTGGGATTGGAAGGATATTTTCTTAATAGTATGTTTAATGTGCACTTGAAAGGTTATTTAGAAAACCAGCTGAAAATACATATTGAAAAGCATTTATTCTACATATATGCATAAAATTCCACCAATCCATAAATGTATAATTAACAAATAAATGTTTCTGCATTCTTATCATCGGTTTTGAATTGTATTTTACATTTTGCAAAATGTGAAAAACAATACAATAAATTTCACGATGTGTATTATGTTTTAATGTTTTAAAAAGCAACTTTATATCTTCCAAATTTTTCTTTCCATGAATACTTCATAAAATTTTTTTTTAAGATTTTGTGTGGCGAATCATCTGCTGTGCATGCTATTTTAAATCTAAAAATGACCCAAAAAAGACAGTATTTTACACTGACAGTAAACAAGAATACGCCAATGAATTTTATTTTACAATATGATAATTGACCAGAGTAGGAATAATTAAGTAGAAAAATGTTTTCTGCTGTGCTGACCTGTCTTTTGTTTTAATGTAAATGTACATTCAACTGGCACAGAGTTGCCCCGGGATATAGTGTATGTCCTGTTATTCTTGGCACCCGTCTCGATTACTCATTACCTATATTACATAATCTTCAAAGTAGTGTTAATATTTAGTTGAAATGTTAGTTGGTGGTATAAACTTGTGAGTTTTGATGATTCTTATCAAAGAGCAAGTGTAAAGTGATTTAGAAAAGAAAAATGGGGACCAAGGAGAGAAGATCTTAGGGATGAAAAAAACCAACAGACAAACATACATGTAGATATATGCATAATGAACTTACTATGCTTAAGAGAGTGTGCAGGGAGTAATGACCAAAGTAAAGTGTTTCCATACAACCTAGAACAAATATAACATTGGATAATGACCAAGGAAAGTTGAACTAGAGGTGGTTCTTGCACTTTTTAGTTATGTAACCTTTTAACGATCCAGTATAAATGTCAAAAACATCTGCACAGAAAAATGCACATATACATTAAACTTTGGAAATAATTTCAGGGAGGCAAGTATTTCTTTTAAATTTATCTAGAAGCCCTCTAAGGACCCATCCTCCAGATTAAGAGCAAATACTTGTCATGAATTTTCTGCTCAGTAGAGACAAACAGCTATTCATTTAAAATGATTGAATTTATGATTTATAAAACATAACAGTGTATACACTTAAAAATGAAGTTATAAACATTTCAGGAAATAAATTAAATGATCATATTTAGGTATTCACTTTCAAGCATTTATAGATACTATTTCCATTAACAAAATTTATTTTAAAAGCATTATTTAATTTATAAATCTTTTGTGTACCTACTATTTTTATGTAAGTTAAAATATAGAACTACTGTAAGAGTGGAACCAAAAACTTCTGTACACTCAGATTTATCAATTGTTTACATTTTGTCCCATTTGTTTTACCGTTCTCTCCCTCTCCCCATGCCTCGGAGATAGCATCTATATATTACGTGTGTATATTTGTGTGCATATATGTTATTTTTTCTGCATCACTTGAGAGTGAATAAAGATATAATGCCCTTTTATTTCTAAGTACATCAGGACATCATCTCACATAATATAATTAATAAAACTGAGAAATTTAACATTGGTGTAATAACATTTCATCCAGAGGCAATATTCACATTTCAGTGAATGTGACATTGTTTGAAGGACATTGCTTGAAGAATGGCCTTAATTACTATTTATTTCGGTTCCAGGATCCAATGAAGGGTCATACATAACCTTTAGCTTTCATGTCTTTTTAGTCTCCTTTAATCCAAGACAGTTCTCCGGTCTTTTTTGTTTAGTTTCCTTTTGTCTTTCTATGACTTTTACATGACTGAAAAAAATGGATCAATATTTTTTAATGTCTTTCAAATTGGATTTATTATATTCATGTTATGAATTCTTGGAATGAATGCCACAAAATATACTGTATCTTTTTAAGTGCATCACATCAGTTGTCACATGATGCCAGTTTTACATAATATCGGTAATGGTAACTTTAACCTCTGAGATTTCTCTTTTGCAAAATTACCACTTCTCTCTTTGTAATTAATAAGTAATTTATAGTGGGATAATCTAAGATTATGTAAATTTCCAATTTGTCATGAAAATTTTCTTCTACCAGTTTTAGTAGCCACTGATGCATTAACTCGGTCATTTCTTTATTATTTGGCACTCTTCTGTAAAGGAGTTTTCCCTTCTTCCTCATTTATTTATTACATTACAATGAGTTTGTGGTCTTTTGGCTATTAATTGATAATAATATCCCAATATCTTTATTTAGATTGATGCTAAAATTGTCCCCAAATTGATCAGCAGGACCCTCTTTGAAAGTCTCCTGTGTTCTTTTGATATGCCACCATCATTCTTTGAACATGTTCATACTTTCTAGGACAAAATTATATTCCCTACCCCATGTTAAAATAAAATTTTTCCGCAATATAGATAAGTAAATGGAATATGCATAGCTTCATCAATATATTATTAGAACTACAGCTTCTTCCATGTGAATATTTGTTGCTTTATAAGCATTTGTGAAAAAGAGCTCTATTGTATATATCTCCAAATTTAATTATTATATTAATATTTATTTTCAGTTTTGATAAGTCATGTTGAAATAGTTCAGAAAATCTCTACAAACTAAATGTATAACAAAAGAATATTTATATTTTGAAAACATGACAAATATATCTGATGCTGTTCATTAAGTGACAAATGAATATTTACATTATATTTTGATGGTGCTTTGATTTCAAGACTCTTCACAATTGTTAAGGTTAACACATTTATGAAGGGAGACGGATGCTCAAATTATACTCTGTATAAAATGTATTCTCCAGTCTGTCATATACCAAAAGAGAGTAAGTTTTTGTTTAGTATTCAAGACCTGTCTCCTGTATATTTTGTTATGGTAGGGACTAGGAACATAGTGTGAAATCAATCAAGGTGAATTAAAAAAAAATTCAGAGTGCTCAACTGTATTCTATGGGAGAGTGAAATAAAATTGTTGTCTCATGAAAGCATAAAAGTTAAAATATGCTCACACACAGTCCAGCATAAGCTCTATATTAAATGCTTTACACCTTTTGAGCGCCTGTCTCTTCACATTCTGAAGTAAGTGATTAAATCCTCAGCATAATTTTCAGAAACAGCTGTAAAGCATGGAAGAGTTCTGAGACAAGCACAAATACCATTTACATTTTGATGCTTAAAGCGAGACGCTTTGTCAGTTGGAAAATTAGAGGTGAAATGCAGGCATGAGGCCAAAATCTCATTTTAAAGGCTAATGCTTATTCCACATTATGTCATACCAGATTGGAGTTACAGCATTAAATAGTCTCAGCTAATAAAAATTGTTCATTTTACTGAGAAATTTTAGGATACTTTTGTTAAATATTTATAGTAAAATGTCCATGCATATATAGTAAACATTACACTAATTAAAGCATCTAATATTGAGATTCAAACAAGCAGAAAAGTGGTACATTTGTGGACTTCCTGACCTCTAGCCTTTGCCCCATTGCTCTATATGCTGCTTACCCCAATTTGGTGATCATTTTTACCACTTTTAAATGGCATTTAGTTCTGAGATGCCATGGTTAAAAAAACATTTTCAAAACCTTTAGATAATTAAACAAATTCATCATAAGTGTTATACAGAAAATAAATTAAACAAAACTGTTGGTAACCAAGGTAAAGGAAGATGTGTAAATATGAATCTCTTGGCATAATATCTAAAAACTATACAAATCAATGAGAAGTACTAATTACACCGCACAAAACCCATGTATCAGTGTAAGCAGAAAACAGAGAACAAATCCCATAAGTAGAAAAAATAGTAACCATTTTCACCAGTTATATCCCTTAACTCATGGCTCAAATTTTATATAGAGCAAGTTGGGTGGTGAAGAAAACATGGAAGAGAAGATAGAGCAGCAGAGTTCCTACTATCGAGTAAGCATCATCTCAAAAGAGAAAGTTTATTCCACATATAAAAATAGTGAAGAGAAAAAGTCCTTGTACAACAAAACAGTGATTCCACAGAAGAGACTTAAAAAGGCAAACAGGACTCCAAAGAACAGTCTCTGTTAAGGCAACATTTCTGGGGAGAAGATGTTTAGTTGGAAAGGAGAGAAACTATTTGGAAGCTGAGTTGTGAAGGAAAACTGAGGGGAGAGGAAGGAACTTAATGTTCTGCAAGAAAAAGGAAAAAAAATAAAAAAGAACACACACCTTCTTCCCATTCTACAAAAAAATCAACCATTAAAGATACCAAATTTCAGAACACTAAGAAAAGAGAGTTTTCTTGATATAAGTATCTCGAAAATTATTCCACAGTGTCAGAAGCACTTCATAAAAAACATGCATCCACAAACTATTGTAACAAAAATATAAAACATTGAAATGAAAACACATTAGCTGAAAACCCCAAAAGCATACATATAGAAAAAATAAACTGGAAAAACTCTCTAGGATGAATTAAAAATGCTCAAACAAGTATTTAGTTATATGCAAAAAGCAACATGGATCAGAAATTCTAAAACTAAGAAAAGAAATAGACAAAATAGAGTAACAAACACATTTAAAAAAAAATTTTAAGGTAAGATCATAAAGAAATTAAAAGTCAATGCAAGGTAACTAAGAGGAATACATTCTATTAAAAACTCAGAGACATTGAAGAAAAGCAGGAAAATAACCAAGAGCACACTAATAAGATAGAAAAACAAGTAAAAGCATTTTGAGTAAGAATAGATAAAAGGAAGGAGAGTCAAAGAGCCAATATAGGCATAACTGGAATTCCTGAAAAAGAAAAACATGAAAGAAAAGTAACAAACCATAAACCTCATTGATTAAAAAGTGAGAGGAAAAAGAGGACAGGAATGAAGAAGAAGGAGAAGGAGTGGAGGAGCAGACTTGTATTAACAAACTGAATGGAACCATTTAATACTTGGGAAAATTGTCTCACGTCAATCAATTTAAAACACATTTAAGTCAGACTAGTAGATTAGAGGAAAAAACAAACAAACAAACAACAAAAAGCAACCTTACATCTTCTAGCAAAAGAAACAGGTAATTAAAAAGACCAGAGAGTTAGACACAGTTCTCAAAGGCATGTAAACAAAAGCAACAATGTAGCTGCAGTTTCAAAAATCTTAAAGAAACTCTGAACCAATAAATGCTGTGCTTTAATTATCAAAGTCACAACAAATATTATTTAAACATGCATAAACTCAGAAAAATTCTATTCATTCTTGAACAAAATTATAAAATAATATCTTGCACACAACAAAGAAATAAGGTGGGAAATCAGCAAAAATCTAATGGTAAACATTAAATATATAGACATAACTGTAAATCTAAGACTAAAATAAAGGAAAGAATGGGGATGAAGGAATACTATGTAAATGTTTTGTTTTCAGAAATAGATAGACATGATAATAATAAAAATAGGAAGAGGGTGAAGAGGAAAAAAGGAAAGGAGAATAAGTTCATTGATAGTTGTAGAGGCTACATGCAGATATCATTAAAAACATAAAATAAGCATAAAAGGTTAAGTGAAACACAAGAAAATAAGAACATTACAAAATGTCATAAATTCAAAGACAAGTACTATACAAAAAGTACATTTTCTAAAACAGCAAATTACGATAAACAGAACAAAACAATTTCATAGAAAAAGAAACAGAGTTGATATTAAGTAAATAAAACAGTAATAAAGATAAAAATCTATTATGACAGAGTTGGGACCCTTGGCAGAGGTCATAACTTAATTCCTCTCTTAAAAGAAAATAAATTTCTACTTTGCTTACAAAGCAAGATTCAACTATATACAATATACAAGAGACACACATAAAACAAAATAATCCCAAAAGGCTTTTAAAAAGACCAGTAGTGATAAACCAGCCAAAACTCTAAAAAGAAAACACAGAATACTCTCTTTCTCTCAGGGGAAGGCAAAGGGAGGGACATAGGGAAACTAAAGTCATTAGAAAATTAGAGAAAGTCACCTGAAAAGAAAGAGCCAGAAAAAGGCAACTGCAACTATTTAGCTATCACATATACTTGTTTACTAAGGAAAATACTCAGAGGATCCATATTAAATTGAAGAACGTTTTTGTAGCATATGTCTAGAGATTCAGGGGCAAATTCAGGATTTTTCCATTGTTTAAATCTCAAAATATTGAAGAAGAGAGATGGGGCTTTTTCTATATCCAACAAAATTCAGGTATAGTTTCTTAAATTATAAGAGATGGAATGTTAGCAAGTAGTTATTTAAATGTATGTTAGAGTATAAATAAGTCTTTGGGGTTTGGAAAGACTCAGAGGGTGAGTGTACAGCTCTCAATGACTCAAAAGAAGAACGATAAGCTTTTGTAATATTGTCATTTTCTGTGAGAATACAAGCTGAGGGTATTTGGAGGTCATGAGAGAAGCGACATAGAAATGTGAGACAAGCTTTCATCACTATTATAATGACCAATATTATTATAAGTATTCTCCTCATTTTTCCTTCTCATCATCATTCTTCCTTAGTGAGGATTAGCTTGAAGTAGGGTCAAAAGATGGGATCAGCCTTGAACAATAAGGTTTTACTTATTAATTTAATTCATTTCTGCTGTATTACATGCTATTTCACAAAGAATAAAACCTTTTACAGTTACAGGCTTATGTTTGTTCTAAGACATAGTTGAAATTTCCTTTTAGACCTAAGATATTATATTCAGGCATTATTTTGTTTAATAACATTTAATTTTAATAATTATGATAATTTAATAGTTTTATGTGATATTTATAAAACAAACTAGTAAAAGGTCAGATTCAGATTAGGAAACTTAAAAAATTTTTGGAACATAAAATTGACCGGTCTCTCATTCAATTTACTGAAATAAAGAAATTGTTAAAACTGGAAACTTGCTGATATTTCGGTCCTGATATCAGTTTAATCTTTGGTTAGAATTATTTAATAGATTTTCAATTAATTCAACTCAACATGAAATTTCATCTTTGTTTTCCTTCTAAAATTATGTAAATCATAATAAATTCTCCTGTACTCCTGTGACATATTATCAATATTCCTTTTACCATTTAACTTCATATATAGAATAGCCAGTCCAGTGGTCAGTTATCATATTGATCAAATTTATCACATTTTAGAACCTTTCTTCAACTGTTGAATAACCTTATTAGCCACACACTCAAAGCTTAGATTTATGTTAATATCAATATATTTAAGCCATGATTGTATTACTTATTTCATAATACAGGGTCAGGTTCTATTTTTGGGGGGATATGCATATATAACTTCCAATTAGGTCAAGCCAATTTTTATAATTTCAAAAGGCAAAATATTTCCAGATTTAAAATTTTCTCATTGGATATGCCCTAATAAAATATGAATTCCAAATGTGATAACCTTAAAACTGATTTTGTAGTGACCAGAAAAAAACATTTTGTTTAAAATATATATATATATATATACACATATACTTATACATACATGTATATATATTTAATGTAAATTCTTTAAAAAATATGTTTTATTTTAACCCACTTATTTTGTTTTTAATCATCTGGGCTGGTATGGTCCAATTTACAGAGCTTCATTTATTAGACCTGGGTTTTGTTGCCATATCAGAAGTATCAATAAATCATGAAGTAAGAAGCACTGTCCTCTAAGACTCATAATACTATAGTCTTTTATTCTGTTTCATACTTATGATAATGATTTATTCAAGTAAGGGTATCCTAAGCTAATAATTTGAGAAACCATGCTTCTGAGTTCAAAGTATAATCACAAGGACTTCCCAGGTAACAATTTCAAAATTTCAGAATAAAACCTCCCAGTTCATTGCTGAACTTTGCCATTAGTTCAATTACAATAAGAACACATGCAAAGCTAAAATCCAGCATAGGAAAAGGGAGAAAACCCAAATTATTATTGCTATTTTCTTTTCCTCTCAAGCGTCTTAGCCTGAGGTTGTAGATGGCTGCTGTAAATGATCCTTTCTCTTGTCTATGTTAAAGATTAGAGAAAAAAAAGAGCATCCAGTAAGGGATGATTTTGCCTCTTGTTACTTTAGAAGGCCACTGCTGCAACTCAGAGAGATCCTTAGAGAATGAGGAATTTCTCTGACAACATAATTTTCCCGGTATCAGATTCATTTTGAGGAAAAATTGCCACGCTCCAGTTGATCAGGGGTCACAGGTGGAAACAGAAACCACAGAGCATCATAATCATTCCCCCCAGGTGAAGGCCCAGTTGGAATGTGAAGAGCAATGGTAACAAGACAAAGAGCTTCACCACTAAAATTCCATCAGAGAAGTTATTACAGTGTTTGGCTTTATGGTTCCTGTCAGCTGCTGCTGACTGCTACTGTAACCCCTGCCAAGTTCTATACAGAGGCTAGTAGAACACCTTGTTGAAATTTCAATAGAGGCTGACTCAGGGAAAAAAACAAAAACAAAAACAAAAACTAAAACAGTAGTACCATAGACTCTTCATCTGAGCTGCATCATGACTTTCAGAGAATTCAATATATAGGCTGTGTTTATTCCCAGTATAAATACAATCTAAGAAATTCCCAATTGTATAGTTTTCCCAGGCATTTGACTTGATAAAACTTCACAATTTTATAAAACCTGGCTAGTAAGTAAATATTTAAATCTGAAAGAAAATTGTTTACACTGAAGTAGGAGGGGTGTTTTTTGCCCCTCCACCCCATTGAATCAGTACAGTTTATTCTTTCAGAGAAAATAGCAAGTAGTCACATAGTCACTTCTTTGGTGTGAATTAAAAAAAAAAATTCCTGACTAATTAGAAATACATAAAAGAACATTGTAATTCCATTAAAATTGTACATAAAGGGATCAATATTTCAGCATGCGTAAAATACATCAATACAGTCAGACCTGGGTAGAAATTTACAAGGAAGAAAACAGCCAACAGTCATGGAAGCCATACATCCTCTCAAATACAAGGTATTGACTGGTTAATGTAGGCATTTACCCAAATTTCCATTTGTGAGAAATTGCTCCACAAACATTTTTCAGACAGCGCAAATATTGTTACGATTATTAGAGAATGTATGGCCATCTACTTCATTTCTTTAAAATGTTTTCTATGAAACTAAATATGTCTTTGTTGTTGATTTTATCTTCAACTTAAGATCTTTACAAAATAAACACTATTGAATCTGGTCCTGTACTAGAGAAAAGCAATATGATTCTATTACATTTTACCAAGAAAGAAAACAAATAGTTTTATTTTTCAGGCATTTATTATATCAGCTGATATACTCAAAACAGGAAAAAATAATTTTACATAATTAAAAAAAACCTTTCTGCTTATATCTCATGATTTTCTGAAGAAATTTTTGTTACAAAGAAAATAACCTGCTTGTAAAAAAAAACCCACTGTCTTTTACAGCAGCTATGGATTAAATCATCATATTTCAATATGAAACAATAGGCAAAGATAGATTCACGTTTCTGAGAGATAACAGCATAGATCCTTCTTTGCTAAAAACACATGAATTAAAATATTTTCTTCCATTCCATAGGTTTCCTGTTCATTTTGCTGATTTTCTCTTTTGCTGTGTGCAAGGTTTTAATATTGATGTAGTCCCACTTCTTTATTTTTGCTTTTATTGCCTGTGCTTTTTGTGTCATATTCAAAAAATTAATTGCCAAGACCAACATCAAAGAGCTTTTCCTCTTTGTTTTCTTCTAGGAGTATTTTGGTTTCAGGTCTTACATTTAAGTCTTTCGAATTAATTTTTGTGAATGATGTAAGATAGAAGTCCCAAACCATTATTTTGCATGTGAACATTCAGTTTTCCCCACACCATTTGTTGAAGAAACCATCCTTTCCCCATTGTGTATCCTTAGTCCCCTTGTCAAATATTAGTTGACTGTATATACCAGGTTTATTTCTGGGCTCTCCACTCTGTTCCATTTGTCTCTGTGTCTCTTTTTATGTCAGTAACATACTGTTTTCATTACGGAAGCTTTGTAGTACAGTTTGAAGTCTAGAGTAATGCCTGCAGCTTTGTTCTTCTTTCTTAAGATTGCTTTGGCTATTTGGGTTCTTTGTGGCTACATATAAATTTTAGGATTGTTTTTTCTATTTCTGTCAAAAAAATACCATTGGAATTTCGATAGGGGTTGCATTGAATCTGTAGATCGCTTCGGGTAGTATGGGTATTTTAACAATATGAATTCTTCCAGCCCATAAACACGACATATCTTTCTATTTATTTGTGATATCTGGTAGGGGGTTAATATCTAAAACATATAAGGAACTCATGCAACTTAATAACAAAAACCAAATAATCCAATTAAAAAATGAGCAAAGGACCTGAATAGATATTTCCCCGAAGACATACAATGGCCAATAAATACATGAAAATGTCTAGCACATTGCTAATCATCAGGAAATTGCAAATCAAAACTGCAATGAGATATCACCTCATACCTGTTAGGATGGCTATTATCAAAAAAGATAAGCTATAATAATTGATGTACACTGTTAGTGGGAATGTAAATTGGTGCAGCCATTTTGGAAAGCAATATGGAGGTTCTTCAAAAAAATTGAAAATACAACTACAATATGATCCAGCAAACCCACTTTTGAGTATATATCTGAGGGAAATAAAATCACTATCTTGAAGAGATATTTGCACCCTCATGTTCATTGCAGCGTTGTTCACAATAGTCAAGACATGGAAACAACATAAGTGTTTATCAATGGATAAATGGATAAAGAAAATGTGGTACATATATACAATTGAATATTATTCAGGCAAAAAAAAAAAAAAAAAGAATGAAATTCGGCCATTTGCACAACATTAATGAAACTTGAGGGCATTTTGCTAAGTGAAATAAGTCAAACAGGGAAAGACAAACACTGTATGGTCTGACTTATATGTGGAATCTAAAAAAGCCATACTCATAGAAACAGAGAGAATATGGGCGGTTGCCAGGGGATGGAGGGGGTTTGGAAGAAATGGGGTGATGTATGTCAAAGGGTACAAACTTCCAGTTATAAAATGAGTAAGTTCTGGGAATCTAATATTTAACATGGTGACTATAATAATAAGATAATAATAACGGCATGGTGACTATATTTATCAATAACAATACTATGTTTTACACTTGAAATTTGCTAAGAGAGTAGATCTTAAATGTTCTCATCAGACACACAAAAATTGGCAAATATGTGAGGCAATGGGTATGTTAATTAAATTTATTGTGGTGATCATTTCACAATATACACATATATTAAATTATCACATGGTACTCCTTAAATTTGCACAGTGTTATTTGTCATATATCAAAAAAGCTGAAGGAAAAAAGCCATATCAATTCATGTATCTTTTTACATTATAAGGAAAAAAGTATAAAAGAAAAAAACCTCATTAATTAGTAGTTCAGTTATATTTTATTTTACATCAGTAATCCACTGGGCTTTGCCCTAAAAATTTTTCAGGATGCATCTTTACATTCCATCAGAATGAGATGGGCCAGATCGCACAGAAGACTAAGACAAATAAAAATTCTTTGGTTCTCAATGAAGTTGAAGAGTGTACTGCACTGGTAACCATAACTTCTGGGTACTCAAAATGAAATCAAAAATATAAAGCAAACTCAGTGAACTGCATCAATCTGCCCTCAATTACAATGAAATTTAACCTGAACGTTTCCAATAAATATGCCGACACCTGCTTTTTGCGTCTGTTGCGTTAAATTCAGACATGATAATTTTAGAGAGGGAAGCCAAAAACTTGAAAATGACAACAGTAATAAAATGATCCTACTTTCATTCAAGCTGGAAGAGTTCCCCCAAATGGCTGAAAGTAGTCGATAATCCAATTCATTGTAAAGTTCCAAGTTGCAGTCATTTGTCAATTCATCTCTAAATTGGTAACTTATAATAGTAATTTTGTTTTGGGAGGTTAGTTTTTTTTTCCCTTGTTGGCCTCATCATGGATTTTTTCCCCACCAAAATATCTTTCAGCAATCTAAGACTGAACTATTCCAGCTCCAAAATTATCAGTTGTTTCACTTTTCCAATAGCACAGAAACAATTATAAGCTCTCATCAACACCATGAATGATTTTGGTAAGAAACACTAGCATATCTTAAAAACTAGAAAGTATACTACTCCCCCTGCTTTGTGTGATAGTGATTCCTAGCTAAATTGATGTTTTAAAAACTATAATACACATTTTAAAGAAGAACCACTTTTTTCATTCCAGCTGTGGATCAGTGCACCATTTTGTGTTATCCAGAAAAAAGGAGAGACAGAAAAGATCTCTTCTCAGTTGCTAACCTATCCTTGTCAATCCTTGTCAATTGATTTAGATTCACAGCAAACTAACTCAAAATTCTAATAGCAGAAACCTCCTGTCAAAATATTAGTTGTGCCTTTGTTTGAGTCTTTATAAATTCATGCCTCTATCATGAATAAATTTATGATTATTTAAGCCATGCATAATTATTTTCACTGTTTCCCAATGTCAGGCCTATGTGGGCCACTGAACAGTGAACATTTCTACCATACATTCTTATCCCCAAATCTTCTTGTTACTTAATTTTTTCATGTTCTAATAACAATCAAAAGACTAGTAACACAGATATGCCTTTATGCATTCTATGCCTACTGCCAAAAAAAAAAAAACATACAGGCAATTCTGTCATAATAATTCTTTTCAAAATGTAAATTAATTCCAAGGCAATTGATATACTAAGGAATGATTTGAGAATAATGCAATATGTCTGCTTATGCATGATTTCATCCATGGAAACATTAAATTAATGCAACAAACGGCACCTGGCTAACCTGGGAGGAATAAGGATGCACAAAATACACAAGCAAATGCCGTAAACATCTACCAGGTACATCACTTCACCGTATGCATTCTGAGTCAGACCCATCCGCATGTGCTCTTAGAACTTTCTGCCCAATTGCAGATAACTCTTCTTCCACCACTTCACCATAACTCACAAGATACAAGCTTTCAGAGGCCCATTTCTACAAGCAAACTTCAGTTTTTATTCAAGGTAAGATGCCATATGTATTGTAGTATGATATTTATGTTTCTTAACACGTTAACATGTCTAAAACTGTGCTACACCTTTTATATCTTTTTTTATGTCTCACTGATGAAGTTTTGCCTGTTGTGCCCCAGAGACACCTCCCCCATAAACCCTGCTGCTTCACTGTGCAGTTTTGCATAGCTTGGTGATTTTTTAGGGATACACATGTTGCATTATAGCAGAACCGAGTATGTCTTATTCTATGGAGAATATAGTCAAAGTAAGAGAAATAAAATGCAGTACTAGCAAAATCCAGGCACTCTTCAATGCCAGCATTTCACATAGAGTTAAACACTATCCAATCTCAGCTTAGTTTCCTTGTTTCTTCCCAGGCTGGAATTTTATTCCCATGAAGTGTAGTAGCTGTTCAATCTGGCAAACAAATTTTGCAAAAATCAGAACTTGGTCTCCAAAACCAAATGAAAACAAAATAAAACATATTTTTGTAAATGTAAAATCTAGTCTATAATATTTGAGAAGCTGTTCATTGGTCCTAAAACTACATTTGTAGTTTGAAAGTTAAGACTCATTTAATGTCAGTGTTACTTCCTCTTCTAAACCACAAGTATTCATGTAAAAAAATCCCAGAAGTTGATGTTCATCGACTGTTAGAAATTGGTGGTAGTTTAGGTCCTAACTAAATATTTTTATGTCCTGATAACAGTGGACTACTTAACTACTCTCTTGGTCTACAAACCGACTCTTCCACAGTACCTGAAACAAAGTAGTGCAGAAAGACAAAGACCAAAGGAACACATTGTGATTTGACTTAGCTCTACATCTTAATGTCATAAACCAAGGAATGAGGATTGGACATATAAAGATAGTTTTCAACAATTCAAGTCTTAGGAATGTGATGGATATAAACATTCATTATCAACTTTTTTTCCACTGAGACTGAGAGAAGACATAATACTGTAAACACAAAATGTCACCGTGATCAATGTATAAGACTTTACAGAAAAGATAATGAATAACAGAACACGAATAAGTGAGAAATTTTAAATAAAGACAAAATGTAGAAATATTTTTTAAAATGGAAGAACTCATGAGAAAATCTGGCATAAATTTTAGGGAACAAATCCTGAGTTTTCCTGGGAAAATATGATTACATTTCTTCATACATTTAAGTCTTTTTCCAAATAATTATATCTTCTAATCCCACCCCCCCCAGACAATAACATTCATTTAGGTGCTTCATTGTGTTCTTTGTTTGTCACAAATAATTCCTCCAATTAGGCAATACTGATTACTTCTCGGCAAAAGAGGAAGTGAGGGTTCAGAGAAACCAAGAAACCCAATAAATATCATGAAGCTAAAAAAGCTGCATCAAGAGTTAAAATGGTTCATTAAGTTGTAAGCTCCTTTGGTCACACGTGGGGATTTCTTATGCTGATTTTTTAAGAATTTATAGGGAAATAAATGAAGACAAAATAGGAAAATTAAGTAAAGAAGGTAATATGACAAATTGGGTCCGTGTTGCATATGGTCCTATACTAGATGATATGTTTAGGAATTTTTTTCATGTACATGTAAGGAACTTCAATCACGTACAACAATCTCTGAAAGTTAAAACTATAAATTATCCCAGAATAACTGAAAATGAGTCATGTCATATGAGATGCTCTGAGAGGAGGCTAAAGGGACACTTCAAGGAAAAATTATAGCTAAGAAGACTTTGTGTCCTTTTAAGAAATGGTGAAAATTACTATGATTTTGATATGGTAAACTAGAGAAAGTATGAAAAGTTAATCACGAGAATTATAAGTAGAAGTAATTAACCCAAAGCCTGAAGCTAATGAATCAGAAAGCAAGTATAATTTCATAAAACAAAATAAGCAAAAACAATAACAAGAAATAATGGCTAAGAAAAGAAGTGAAAACAAGCATATGCATCAGAAAGAGAAATGTGCTCACTGCGTGCACTGCTGTTTCTCCCCTGATATCCCCACTTCTTCATTTTAATAATAGTATCTTCTAATTTCTGTAATGACTGACCAGCTAGAGCCTACATTTCTCAGGCTTGCCTGCAGCTGTTATGTGACCATATCCTTGGATTAAATCCTTGCAATGGCATGTGAATGGAAGTAATATTTGCAAATGGTAGGCTATGTTCTTAAAAGAAAAAAGGGCATTATTCTGCTTTCTGCTTCCTCTCTAAGCCTGAAACTTAGTGATGGCATGCCAGGTCTATGTGGCATCAGAAGGGGTGACAAGACAACAAGAAGGAGGAGGATGGGTCCCTGAATGACTTTGTAGAAAAGAGCTCTCCTGACTCCTTGTTCCTTGAGAACGTTCCCTTCTACATTCCAGCTTCCCTAAGCCACGGTTAAGATGGTGTTTGTTAAAACAGCTAAACCAATAACAAAATAAGGCAGGGATAACATTACTAATATGCATAAGATTTTCAAAAGTTAACAATCAACTTTCTTCTATATTCTGCTTGAATCTCATTTTTGCCATAAGCCCTGTAGTTTTACTTGACAATTTTGCATAGTGGGGTGATTTATAATGAGTATAATTCTAGGCCTCAAAATTTGAAATTCTAGGAGAAATCGATGCTTTAAAAAATTGAATATGCTGAAGGTGACTCAGTAGGAAAAAATATAAAAGTTACCAAATATCAAACACTAAAATAACAGCAAAACTCAGTGTTTATATGTAACCTCAAAAGCACTGGTAATTACTAAATTATAAAAATTATTCTAGAAAACAAAAATGCAAGACTAACTTTCTACCAAAATAAGTGACTATGTAGTTAATTGTCAAAACTACACTAATTGTATCTGAAAATCATTCTTAAATTATCTATAAATGAAGAAATAATCATGAATGACCTTAAAAATACAAATGACAAACTCAAAGTTTTCTCACGACTTTTTAAGACAAGAACGTTAATAAATAAAAGATAAATAATCCAACGGAAACAATGGCACTGACATTTGTAATACAATTTATATGATTAAAAAAATACTCCTTAAGAAAATATAATCAACTTCACTACTAAAAGGAAATCAACTCAATGAAAAACCGTATTTGCCTATAATGTGTGTAAAATATAAAATTTATAGTTTCTACTTTTGGTGAAAATGTGGGGCAGTGGTTGCTATTCTCCACTGTTCACTGTTGGTTGGAGCATAAATTTGTACGTTTAGATTGAGTTTACTTACCATTATTAAAAATATAAGTTATCCATAAGCTTGCTCTCCATTTTCAAGAAACTACCACAAGAAAACAGTCATTTTAGGTAGTGAACATATATACTGAAATATATAATTTCATATATCTTTTCCATAAAAAATAGTAAAATAAATAAAATATCTCTAACTAGAGTGTAGGCTAAATAACATGTTTTATATCCATGTGGTGTCTTACTCATCAGCAATGAAAAATGATGCAGTTCTATATATTTCATAAAATATGTAGAGTATAATCTGATATTAAGTTGTGTGTGTGTGTGTGTGTGTGTGTGTGTGTGCACATGTGCATAAACATAAACAGAAGTCTGGAAAGATATTAGGCTAACTGTTTACATGGTTACCTCTTGTTGGGTGGAATTGAGGAGATATGTATAGGTGGATAAAGGCGTTCGAATTTTGTTATACATTATTTGAAAAAAAGGAACATTATAACTTATTTTAAAACTGTATTTTCATCATTCTCTATATTTCCAAAATTATTTAAAAATCAAAGTATAGAAACATATTATGGAGAACTGCAATTGGGCCTTCACATAAGAAAGAATTGGCTCTCTAAACCTTACTTTGAACGCAGTAGCTAGATGTGTCTCTCAGTCCTCTCTGGCTCAGAAATGAGTCTAAGCTTTGTGTGACTGCTTGCTGATGAAAGGTAGTTTTTCACATTTTGTGTATGGATTGGGAAAAAAAAATATTCAAGTAGAGCTAGGGCTATGTGGCCAAATCTATGTCTCTATCCCACCTGATACAATCAATGATGGGCATCTGAATTGGAATCAAGTTCTTCAGGGTGATCGAAACAATGTTTCTCTTTCTTCAATATTTTTACTGAGGGACTTCCCTGGTGGTGCAGTGGTTAAGAATCCACCTGCCAATGCAAGGGACACGGGTTTGAGCCCTAGTCCGGGAAGATCCCAAATGCCATGAAGCAACTAAGCCCATGCTCCACAACTACTGAGCCTGCACTCTAGAGCCTGCAAGCCAAAACTACTGAGCCCACGAGCCACAACTACTGAAGCCTGGGTGCCTAGAGCCTGTGCTCTGCAACAAAGAGAAGCCACCGCAATGAGAAGCCCACACACTGCAATGAAGAGTAGCCCCCCCCCCCGCAACTAGAGAAAGCCCGCGCGCAGCAACGAAGACACGACACAGCCAAAAATAATAAATTAATTAATTAATTAATTAATTAATTAGAAAAATATTTTTACTGAGATCTAGAAATGACTGATGATATTACCTATTTGAGGTAAACCTTGATTATGTAAAGTCAGGACAAGAGACAAAATGGCACAATATACAAGTTTGATGAAAAGAGACTTGAGAGACCATGTAGACCCTAAAAGAAAGTCTCTGTTTCTGATTTTCCAGCTCTAGTCACTTAGATTTGTCCTTTGAAGTTCATGAGATTAGCTTTTATATAAGTCGACTCTCCCTTTGTCTGAACAAACTTGAGTGAGTTTCAGTTTACATTAACCAAAGTATATTTAAGTACAACATTCTCTAAGAGTTTTCTCTAATTCTGTAACTTAAATGATTTTACTTGCTGAATCACAATATCGTTTCTACTAAATTCAAAAACATAGAGTACACAAATTTTGGATACACAGTGAAATGTTTATTTCAGTTTTTTCAGGTTAACAATTGAGCTTATTATTTTATGCTTAAGAAGTCCTTCCAATGAAAAGATGTCTGGAGGTTGGAAAGAAACATATTTAATATATTATTTGAATGTGTAACTTAAGTACTATTTAAAAATAAGTTTAACATATTTCAACTTTGTAAATAACCTATAATTTTGTTCAATTAATTAGTTTACTGATGTTCTGTGTCAGACAATGAATACTTTCTGGAAAACAGAACACAACAAATAAAGACATCTTACTGAATTTGGCATCTAGATTACAAAGGCAATTTAAGAATATAATTCACCTTGTAGTTACTATAGTTACTGACTTTATTATGGATAATATGGACTCTTATGTTTGCATTTTAAGCTTTCTCTGAATTTCTTATAAGCAGAAAATTTCTGTACAAAGTGTACCTTAATTGCCTATTGTTACATGAAAAAGCAAAGACAACAAACTACACAGATAAAATACTTCCATATCTGTGATTGTTAGTAATGTAGATCAAGAAGACTCCAGGCAAATTATGATGACATCATATGCTCTGGATGTGATACTCCTTTAATTTTCCTCTCTCCTCCTCTCTCCAGTTTTTATGTCTATGAAGAAAGAATCTAAAGAGGCTGGTTGAAAACACCTTTGAATGAATACTTCAGTGGATTTCTTATCTTTCTTTAAGGATATTTGTATTTAAGTCTTTTTCATCTACATTTGAGTAATGAAAGATGCTGCATTGCTGAGAAGAGTGGCAGGCACAGTGAATAGTCAAATGCTGTTTTAAGTGAGGAAGATAGTTTTCTCTACTGTCATCTACAGAGCCAAGTTGACAGATCAGTTCTCTACCCATATCCAAATCAAGCCCTTTTATTCTTTTCATGTACCCATCCTCTATTTTTAAGTACTTTGCTACTAATTGTCTATCTGTGGCTCTCTTCTGAGGACTGTCCTTGAGCTATGGAACTGCTGTGTTGGCGAATGCAGTGAGCAGGACGTACCTGCATTGGGAGTTTGCCAAGTCACATGTTTGCTCAGCTATGTCCCATGCCCTGCTCTGTTCCCTTCACTTCCTTATCAGCTTTGACTCAAGCACTTCCCTAAGAAGTCCCTTGGATGCAAATTCTTGTTTAAGACCTGCTTGTGGAGAACCCAACCTAAGATAACACCTCTTTAGCTCTCATGCAAGTACACACACAGCACGCATGTACACACACACGCACACACACAGATGATGATACCCATAATGATACAGCAAGAGACTTATGATTAAGCCCTGTACTGAATAACCTGGCTTTATCCATTTCAGCAATATTTCTTTCCATTTGAGGCAATATTTCCAAAGCACTTTCACCAGTATTATTTCATGTGATTTAAACAAATAATTGTTGTTGAACCCAAGTTTTGAGCCTGATGCACGGTGAGGCCAGACAAACCGAAATGTCAGAGTCTGGAGCAGAGAAATGTGTATTGTAGGGCCAGGCAAGGAGAAAAGGTGGCTCGTGTTCAAAAGACCAAACTCCCTGATGGTTTTCAGAGAAGAGTTTTTAAAGGCAAAATTTGGGGTGAGTGCTACCGGATGTGTGACTTTCTCTTGATTGGCTGGTGGTGAGGTAGCAGGGTGGTGTTCCAGGAATTTTGTGCTCAGTCTGAAGTTATATTTTGTGCTCAGTCCTCCAGCTGGATAGGGACCTTAGCTCCAATAGAAGACCTCAAGAATATATCAAGAATATATTGTTATGTATATCCCTTGAGGAGGATCTAGGACTCTGCTTTATTGTTGCACCATTGTTTCTTGACTGCTTTTCCTTTGTTTCTGCCTTCTCTCACTTTTTTAACTGTTTGAATCTGCCCTTTGGAAATCAGGGAAGGCCTACCAACAAGGAATGGGGACATGGAAAGCCTTTTGTACTTAGGAGGGCCTTGCAGGGCCCTGCTAGGTTTCATAATGAATGAAAATGTCTGACATTACAGATTAGGACTCAGAGGTTTTATATAGTTGTAGGACTAATTTATTTGACTGTGCATTTTTAGTGTTTATAGTGCCAGGCACTGTAATTGAAAATTGAATAAGAATAGCCATGACTAGTAAGTTGAAAAATAAGCATGTAAGTATCTTATGTTACTGATAATTAATCCAGTGTGTTATCTATTAAATGATGAGCACCATAGATGGAGTCATTAGAAGAGGGAGCCAAAGTTTTTGTTTGTTTTGTTTTGTTATTTATTTATTTTTTGCTTTGTTTTGTTATTTTTAAGAAATCTTTTCAATACATGTAATAATTTTTTTTAAGCTAGCACAGCTGCACCTAGCAGAGACTTGGTTCCCAAAGTATTGGATTTGGAACACTCTGGCATTTATTTAAACTTGCTCTTTATGGTTGAGCACTTATTTCTGCCCGTGGGGGATATCTTATTGATGCATAATGAGGATATACAATGCAGAGTAGACGGGAGAGAGGAGGCCAAATGGCAGAGAAAATTTTTCTTGTCTTGCCATAAAATATGAATTTTATTTCAAAAAAATCAAATGAGGATTTACAGAATTATCGAGCTATTAATATTGAGCGGTCTTACCTGAAGACCAGCAGGGAAGGTAGTATTAGGGTAGCAGCAAGGGGTTCAGAGCAGCCAGCCGGGCAGCTATCCAGGATGCAATCAGTCCATACATCACTTGTATAGTTTACATATATGGTGCCCATAAACGCAAGGCTTCACAAGCTACTCCTCACAGGAAAATTAAATGACGCACCTTCCACAAAACAGGCTATGCCGTATAGTATAAACTAAACCCACATTCTCAGCAAGTGAAAGCCTATTTCTGCTATTAGTTTTTCAACCTGTACATACAAGTAATAAGGTACAACATGTACTAGACCGTCTATACTCAACTGAAGTGAGTGGGGGGCATGAAGCTGATTACCAAGGATAAATTACTAATATCTGGGCTTCCAGCACTTTCATATGCCTATCTAGAATCTGTGTGGTCTATGATATCACAATATAAAAATAAAAAGAGAACAAGAACTAAGGAAGGATGGTAAACATCTTAAATTGCCATAAGTCAGCCCTAGTGAATATATTTTTTAAATGATTGTTCATTTATTTCCACATAGATTATGCCTTTCTGCATGAGTATAACTTACACATTCGTGGTACCAGGGAAAGAAAAATAGGGAAATTAAAAATAAACACTGAAAACTTAGGTGTTATTTTCGGGTATGTAATTAATATCATAGGCTTAAAGTAAAGGAATAAATAATAATTGTTAATAGAAAATCAATTTCTTGTTTCAAAATTTGAGTTCTCTAAGTTCTAAATTTTGGAAACTTTAAATATATTGCATTCTAAATTTTGAACTATATTTTATTTAAAATTGCATTTATACTGTTTAAATTGGACAGCATTATTCTTATGCCTCCATTTTCCTTGGTGTTTTGTGGCTAGCTGGTTAGCAACATGTAATTCAAGAATTCAGAGTTTTGATTTAAATTTGTTTACATCAGTTACACATCTAGCATTCTGTTGCATTTTGCAGAAAAGGAAGTATTTTTACACTGATATGTGTGAAGCAAGTTCATGCAGGGCAATACAGATGGAAGTAGAACTATAGTTCTCAGTTGCAACTCCCATGTGGAAAGAGATCAGTTCAAATGAATTGTGCAAGGTCCTCCAATGGTAATATCCTCAATCCACAAGCAAATGTGACATATACTTATAGGATCTTCCATCTGGAAGGAATGCTTTTTAATTTTAGCAGTCACGGTCTTAGTCAATTAGATCAGTCAAGACCATAATTCACGAATGTATTTATAAGCTTGTTAAGCAAAGTGAAGCAAGGAGGGAGCTGGTTTTATTGGGCATAAAGGAATATTTTTGGAATAAGATCAAGCTCACCTTAAACTAGACAGAACAGTAATGTGTGCAGCTTTTGAACTAGTGATGAGCATTGAATTTGCTCTTCCAGGGACACTTCCACTTGATCATGTTTCTCATGTTGGACTGAGTGACTAGCATATTAATTCAGATGAAAGACTCATTCCTGTATGGAGCAGGAAAGGTGATGGCAGAAAGGGATATGCATTGTGTTTGTAGTATTTCAAAAACTAGGAGGAGGTGAGGTTATGTGAATGTGCACTGGAGAAAGAATATATTATTTTTCACATGATCCCTGCAAAAGAAACTTGGGAAGCACCAATAGTAGGCCCTCAGAGCATAGTAAAACTTGAGATCTTAGTGGGGTTGAAAAATACATAGATAAAAGAAGTAGAGTAACAGGGCATACACATAAATATTCCTTAGATAGCTGCTGTTTTTAAAATCTGGAGTTCTGTTCAGAGGAAATATTGGGTGCCATCACAATTCTGTAGGGAGCAAGTACATATTCAATTCAGGAAAGGATTCGTAGGAAATACAGATGAATGAAAAGAAAAATCAAGAAGTTTCAAAAATTGGAAATGTGCAATAAAGGTGAGAGAATCCATTCAAAAATGCCTAATGTTTAGAAGTGGCAAGACTAAAAAGTTAAAAATATGCAGAACATGAAAGAGACTTAATGCCACATTCAAAGAGAATTTAATAAAAAAACAGTTTACATAGATGATAGTTCCTCCTCCCAAGATACTGCATCTTAGTACCATAATTAAACATTTAAAAGATTGTTTTTTAAAAATCGTATTTTTGTTATTACAGCGATAGTAGTTCGTTGTAGAGAATTACAAATTAGCTTCCTGATGCAAGAGTTTTTTCAGTTAAGATTTAATTCTGCAGGTCATAGAGTCTGGGCAGCTGCCATGAATCAGGAAACAGCCTGTCAAAGCCCAGAGTATTAAGCCTAACTCAAGCTCAGGTTATATAAACTCAGTACATCTCCCAACACTGCTCTATTACAATATGTTACAGTTTCCCATGGGTACTAGAAACTTAGACCCTTGAGAAAACTGAGAAACTCAAAGATCTCTATCATCAGTTTAGAAGAATTATAGAACTGCCCCCATTTCAGGGCAAGGAAGAAAAGTCTTTGTTTTGTGCTTTTGATGGGTGAAAGTCTTCTGAGAGAAATCAAACCCCACAGCAAAACTTATTTTAACTATTAACTATTTTAAAGATTTACAGTGGATGGAAACCCACAAATCATAAATAAACATAAAAACTTAGTTGAGATTGATTATACGCTTGGAAAGCAGAGCAGGAACAAAATATTCTGAAGCTTCAAAACCATGCCACATGTGAGACTCCCTCTAAAAAAGAGTCTTCTTTGAAGATTAGATAACAATAAAATAAGTAACAGTAAGTTAATTAAAAAGAAAAATAAAAACACCAATCTTCAATGAAAGCAGATAGGAAAACAGTGGAGTACCATATTAAGAGCCTTTAATAAAACTTCACTTCTGGCAATGTTGGACTCTCCTCTTCCAGAAACCCCTCTCACAGAGAACAGTAGGCTAAACTGAACAAATTTTGTGTATGTGTGCTCTTTTTTGAAAAGATATTGGAAGAATTCCAAGGCTGGGGGAATTTGCATGGCTCAGATACAAGAGGGAAGGTATTCCAAGAGTGGGTGCTCAGAAATTGTTGTGTTTTTTTCCCTCCATGATACTATTTATTTCAAAATTGGTTTTAGAGAAGTTGAATTAGCTTTAAACAGTCTCACAGGGCTGGGGAGATTTAAAAAAAAAAAAAAAAAATGAAGATCACAGGATGCCAGAAAAGGGAGGAATTGATGAGGACACATGATTTCAGTCAGGACCTTATAAGGACACAGTCTAGTAGCAAGGTGAATTGTAAATAATCCACCTTAACAAGAGATGAAACCCAACTTAAATTTACTAGATAATTTATTGGTTTAAAGTGAACCAACTCTAGCACAGCTTCCTGTACAAAGCAAAAATAAACCATCATTGGAGGGAGATAATATCATTCAGAGTCTCATAGTATCTCCCCAATATATTATATTGAATACCAGAAACTTGTTAAAAATAAGCTGAATTGTGTGATGAAAAGATATAGTTGAAAAAAAAGCAAGAAGCAAACAATACAAGATACATATGGAAGAGCAGATAATACAGTTATTAGACATGTATTTTCAAATAATTATATCTTTCATTGATATGTTCAAAGAATAAAGTGTCAGGGAGCATTTTGGTAATGACTGTAAATTACAATGAAAATCACAGAAATTTTGAAACTGAAAATACATATATTCAAAAGGATAGATATTATGGTTAAGTCTAACATATCTGTTATTGTATCACCATAATGAAAGCTGAGAGAGAATGGGGAAGAAATAATATCTGTAAGAAATAGTAGCTGGAAAATTTCAAGCTACAGAGTCAAGAATTACTATAAATCTAAAGCAGATAAATAAAAGTCAAAAAAATCACATTTTGGTATATCATATTATAGTCACAGGGGAAAAAAAGAGAAAATAAATTATTAAGATTGGTTGAATATAAAACACAATTGCAGAAGAAAGAAATGATATAACCAGGAAAAATGACTGGTATCTGATCTCTCAACTGAAAACAATGGAAGCCAGAGGACCAGTTAATGAAAATTTCAGAATGCTGAAAGAAAATAACCAATTTAGAATACAAAATGTCAAAAAAATAGGCTTATAAAGGAAAAGACATTTTTAAACAAATAGAAACAGTAAATTTTTCTTCGGCAGATCTATGTTAAAGGACATATCAAAGAATGTTTTTTAAGCACAAGGAAAATATGCCAGATAGAATCTTAGATGTGAGAGGAAGACATGTAGAGCAAGAGGAAGCATAAATATTTGGGTACAGCTAAACAAAAATTAATTATATAGCACAAAAACAACAAGAAACATAATAACCAGAATAACAACAGATTGTGGATAGATATAATACATATGAAGAAAAAATATATGCCAAAATTAGTGCACAAGTACTGGCATAAAGATAGAAATATATACCAGTGAAACAGATTAGAGAGCCCAGAAATAAACTCATAAGCAGACATTTTTTTTGACAAGGGTGCCAAAAGTACCAAAAGGGGGAAGGATAGCAATGATTTATTGGATAGGACACCAAAAGCACAGGCAACAGAAGCAAAAATAGACAAAGGAGACTACATAAAACTTTAAAAACTTATGTGCATTAAAGGAAGCAATCAACGGAGTGAAAAGAATCTATGGCAGGGTAGAAAAATAAAATCATGTATCTGATAAGGAGTTAATATCCATCATATAAAAGGAACTTCTACAACTAATAAACAAAAGAACACATACAATTAAAAGTGGACAAAGGACTTGAATAGACATTTTCCCAAAGATATACAAATAACCAATAAGCACACGCACAAAATACTTAACATCACTGATCATTAGGGAAATACAAATCAAGACCATAATGAGATATTGTCTCACACCCATCAGGATGGCCGCTATCAAAAGAACAGAAAATATAAAGTGTTGATAGGGATGCAGAGAATTTAGAACCATGTGCACTCTTGGTGGAAATCTAAAATTGTGCAGCCATTATGGAAAATGATAAAAAAAAAGTTAAAAATAGAATTACCTTATGATTCAGCAGTCTCACTTCTGGAGATATATATATATATATACACACACATGTATATATATCCATTGACAGATGAATGGATAAAGAAAATGTGGTATATACATACAGTGAAATATTATGCAAACTTAAGAAAGAAGAAAATCTTATCACATGCTTCAACATGGGTGAACCTCAAGGACATTATGCAAAGTGAAATAAGACAGTCAAAAAGAACAAATACTGTATGATTCCACTCATATGAAATATCTAAGCAGTCAAAAGCACAGACACAGAAAGTAGTACGGTGGCTGCCAAGGACTAGGGGGAGGAGGTAGGGAGTTGTTGTTTATCGTGCGTAGCATTTCAGTGTTGCTGGATGAAAAAAGTTCTGGAGATCTGTAACACACCAATGCAAAAACTACTGAACTCTACACAAAAATAGTTACGATAGTAAATTTAAGGTTATGTGTTTTTTACCATGATAAAAAAAGCTGTACAATAGTTGAAAAAAAAGGTACATAAGTAAAAATGTTCTAACAATTTTGAAATGTTAGAGAAGTAGTAAAAGTACTAATTTATATTGCATTTCAGTAAGTAACGCAAGCACATGGTATTCACCAAATAATCACAAAGAAACTGCGGGGTGGGGAGATGGGATAATAAAATAATGTAATCAAAAGAAAGTAACAAATGAAAGAAAGGTATATAGAGCAGAAAGGAATGATAGAAATAAAATACTAAAATGATAGATTTAAATGTAAATATATCAAAAATACAAATCAAGCATATATATTAAGTACTCAATGAAAGACAAAATTTTCAAAAATCTGGTCATAAGAAACAGATTTTAAACGTAAGAATACTGAAAATTTTACTCGTAAATAATTGAAAGTTTATACCATACCCACACGAAATAAAGTTTAGCTATCACAGTATGAGAAGACTTTAAAGCAAGCATATTGCTAGAAATAAAAGAATCTAATTCATAAAATATGTCAAATAGATGTCAAAGCCTCTGTAGTAAGACTATACAGCTTTATTAAGAGGAATAAAGAGGTAGATTTTCTACATTAATGATTTGAAAGATGCAATAATGTGAAAACATCAGTTTTCTTCAAATTGATCCAGAGATTCAATGTAATCCCCCCCACCAAATATGAACATATATCAATAGCATAAGGAAACTGAAACACTGTTTCTAAAACATATATAGAAATGCAAAGGACCAGCTAAGAAGAGCCTTGAAAATCATGAAGAACAACAGAACTGGAAAATTTATTCTACCTCACGAAAGTACTTGTCATAAAGATACAGATCAGATAAACAGTATAAGCTCAGAAAAATGCACCAATGGAATGATGAAGAGATTTGAGAAGTAGTTACATACATGGGCAATTTATATTTATGACAAAGGTGGCAGTACAAGTTACTGAAGAAATGACAGGCTGTACACAAATGAGAATAAGGCAACGGTTAGAGCAAATAGAAATATTAAATAAAATCATCAGGGCTTTGTTTGCATGGGAGGATACATTTGAGCCAAGTCTCTAGGAGTGTTTAAGGGAAGTCACCAAAGTGAGAAAGCTGAAGTTGAACCATATTTAAGAGCATGGAGAAATGGGAACCTATGAAATATTCTGGGATGTGGCCAGAGAGTAAGCTTTGTAGCAGGTGACTGGACATGAGAATAAGATATGGAAAGAAACAGATCATGAAAGCCTCATGATATGGCAAGGAATGTAAACTGTATCTTACAAGGAGTATGAAGTACTGATAGATTCTGAGAAAGTGGTTTTTCATATTAAGATTTTAATTTTTGAAAGCTATGAAGACTATTCAGTCTGCAGTGCGCAGTATGAGATTTTACCTGCTGAGACGTGAGGAAAGGAACGCACTAGAATATTCTGTCCATTTTTCATAAAGGTTTTCTTGGTGGTAATGTAGCATGACTTTGATGTTTCTCCATGTTCAAATTGAAATAAGTATTTATGAGAAACAATGTACTGCTGAAAACAAACAAAAATAGGGTGATGTTACCATTAGCCATTTGTGGGAGAGACTGGCATACGTGTCCATCATTCAAAAAAACTATCCAAATTGTATTCATTACTTACCTTAAACCCCACCTATTTCATGGGGCATCCTTTACTATTTTAATAAAGCATTTTCTTCAGTCTCTGAATTATCATACAGTTAGCATCTCAGCAGTTATATCACCTTGATATATGACACCTTTCATAGAAATAAGGACAGATTTAAGAGGACACATCAAGAGTGAAAAGCATTAAAGTATTTTATCTGAGCCCTGAGCATTTCTAAAATGCCTCATGCTTTTAAATATATTTTCACTTGGCTAGAAAAATAGTATGCTTCTAAAATTTGGGGTGTTTTTAGGACTAGAGAATCCTGAACACCAGATCATTTACTGTGAATCTTGACAATTTAATTCAATTTCATCAGTAAGATATAAAGTGAAATGGAGAAAGGTATAAACACATGGTTGAGTGGACATATTTATCTTACTACTACTATAATTCAGACTAAACCCATTAGCAGGAATCCCTTGGTAGCAATGGATTTAAGGTCACTCATTTTATAATCAGACCTTATAAAAATGCAAAACTTGCTCAGCAGGATCAGGAGTGTGGAACAAGAATATCATCAGCAGGAAACAGAGTGCTGGGAAGAGTATTTGATTCAACAAAGGATCTGAAGTCGAAAACATACTCACCCACTCTGGAAACAGCCGATGCATAACAAGAATATTTTCCCTGTGATCTCTATTTTTCACTCTTCTTTCTGTGCCCCAGCTCTCTTTACATTCCTTTGATGATTTCCCCTGGTTCTCACCCCTATCTCCTATCTCTTATCCTCTCAAAAACACTGAAATTGGCAGTCTTACTGAGGAAGACATAATCTACCTTAGGTTGCTGTTTAAAAGCAACAAAATTCCAGGGTTTAAATTGTATACAGAAAAGCAATCAAACACATCAACTGGAAACCACCCCTCCCTGTGGGAGAATATACCAGTACAAACAGCATGTTCAACTTACTTGACCAGCAAGGACTGTGAAAGCAAAAGCAATGCTGAAATAGCCTGTTGTGTGGCCCTTGAAAGGGTGTTTACTTCTATATAGAGAAATATTCTATACTTTTCTTTTGGAATAGACCGTTAGAGAATTGTTAAGTGCTTTCCTACCCTCAAAACAATACTGATTCTTTCCCTGGAGAGAAAAAAATCTGAATCTCAGAAATTGTATGTATCTTTTCCACATTACCAGGACCCATCAATTTAACTGGTAGTTTCGGAACTAACTGGAAATAGACCATACACACCCACCCAACCCCTTATCTGCAGGGGATACGTTCCAAGACTCCCAGTGGATTCCTGAAACTGAAGATAGTACCGAACCCTACATAGGCTATATTTTTAAAGTTTAATTTATAAATTAGACACAGTAACAGATTAACAACAATAACTAATAATAAAATAGAATAATTATAACAATATACTGTAATAAAAGTTATGTAAATGTAGTCTTTCGTCCCCCCAAAACTATCTTGTACAAATTTAACACCTTTTCCATCTTAACTAAGTACTTATCATGCACTGTAGCAGTAACTTTTGCAGTTTGAGGTACAACAGCAAAACTAGCACAAATTTCTTCACATTCTCGCCTGTAGTTGGTGTTGTCAGTGTTCTGATTTTGGCCATTCTAATAGATGTGGAGCAGTACCTTGTTGCTTTAATTTACATTTCCCTGATGACATATGAAGCATCTTTTCATATGCTTATTTGTTATCTTTACATCTTCCTGAACAACATTTTATGTGCTTATTTGCTATCTATATATCCTCTTCGGTGAAGGTATATATTTTTGTTTCATGTGTGCACCTTCTTTCATATCTCTTGTATACTAAAAAAATTCTTAAGATTATTTTTGTCTGCTTCTTGAATCATCTATGTTTCCACCTGGTTTCTGTTTTATTTTAATCTCTTTTTCAAGTGTTAGTCTTTACTGTAATGTTTGGTGACCCTCTGCTTCCAGTACACATTTAGGGAAATTTATTAAAAGGAGCTTGGAAAGTTACTGTTTAATATTAGGAATTATAGAGTGATTGATCTCAGCAAAGTGACTAAGCAGAAAGCAGCTTTTATTACTAAGGGAACCCCTAAGTGTCAATAGTTATAGGACTTCTTTCAGATGTAATTCAGATTCTTCTGGGTTGGCGGGAAGGGAAGTACTCCAGTCTATTCCTAGATGTGTGTTTGTGCATGAGGGGATATGCACAAGCACTTGTATACACTTGGTTGTCAGAATTCCAGACTGAAGAGGAAGAGCGAGGGGTATGTCAGATGTCCATGACGGAATATGCAGATTCACTCACTTTCCACTATGCTAATAAACTGAGAGGGAGGCTCTTCTGTTCAATTTCTTAGCTTTTCTGGATCATATGGTAACTCTATTTTTTATATCTCACTACTGAGCAGAGAAAAAAGATACAAATTCAAAAAGATACATGCACCCCAATGTTCATAGCAGCTCTATTTACAATAGCCAGGTCATGGAAGCAACCTAAGTGTCCATCGACAGATGAATGGATAAAGAAGATGTGGTACATATATACACAATGCAATATTACTCAGCCATAAAAAAGAATGAAATAATGCCATTCGCAGCACCATGGATGGACCTAGAGACTGTCATACTGAGGGATGTAAGTCAAACAAAGACAAATATCATACGATATCGCTTATATGTAGAATCTAAAAAAAGGGTACAAGTGAACATATTTATAAAACAGAAATAGACTCACAGACATAGAAAACAAACTTATGGTTACCAAAAGGGATAGCAGAGGTAGAAAGGGAGATAAGTTAGGAGTTTGGGATTAACATATACACATTACTATATATAAACTAGATAAACAAGGACCTACTGTATAGCACAGGGAACTATATTCAGTATGTTTTAATAACCTATAACAGAAAAGAATCTGAAAAAGACTATATATATATCTGAATCATTTTGCTGTACACCTGAAATTAATTATACTTCAATTTTACAAAGGTTTAAAAAATACTCCTTTCTTTTGAGGATGAGGAGGATGGCATACAATCCTGAGGATCCTAGCTACTCTTTAAATGGCTTTAACCATATTCTTGTCCAGACCTTTGTGCAGGCTCACACTATGATTTACAAACCTTGGGCCTCCTAGCTCTGAGCTCTCTGGCGTTCTATCGGTAGTTTTGGTGGTGTAATTTGCCTCACTTTGCTTATTTCCACCCTCAAAAAATTGTCAATATCACTAATTAATTATTATCTTTTCCTTCATGATGTCTGTCTTGGTACATTTTTTTTTTTCTATCTCTTACTATAATTTTAGTGAACTTCCAAGAGGGTGTGAAAATGCATACATGGGCTGAAAATATTTAATGTGAAATCTTAATACTTTACAGAGGTCTACTGGTAATTTTTGTGCACTTCTAATTCATTATCAATGTTTTCTCTAAATATCATATACAAACACTGTTAATATGTTGATAAAGATACTACTGTATAGCAGTGTTGCTTTCTCTTGTGGGTGAAGAAGTAAGCATAATCAAATTATCAGGATTCAGAAATGGTAAAATCTGAAGAATTATTTATACTAGATTTGGAAATAATTTGAGGTGTTGTTGGATTTCTATGGCTTTTATATGTGAAACTGGAATGTTATTTTTCAGTTCATTGATATTGCAATTCATTGAGAGACAACCTGATGGGAAATTATAATAGAAATACTCCTCTAAATGAAACTATAAATAGATTTATTCAGCAGAGCCAAGTTCTGTTTAAAGACTTCTGTTAAATGCTCCATTATCAATGGACATTAGTTGAAGTTCTAAACTGAAATAGCATGTGTATATATATGTATATATTGTATATACATATGTATATATATGTATATTATTATATATATGTAATGAATATTTATATATAAATACACATAATATGTACAGTCAGGCCATTTGAAAATTCAATGCTGTAATTTTTGAGAACTAAAATTGTGTTATAAGACTGGGTGTTGATATTATTTAAGCATTGTCCATGGAGGTTGTGTGTATTAAAAATGTGTTTTCTCCATATGTAAAAAAATGCATATAATTACTTAAAATTGTATTTTTCACCCATGTATGTTTGTACCTTATTCAGTCTATATAAACAGTATGAGAATTACATGAAATATTTTAGTATATTTAAGAATATATATATACTTCCTTTGAACTAATTTTCTCTAGTGAATAATTTTATTTATAAAATATTTATACAAACCAGAAAAAGAAACTATTTTCAGTTTGCAGATGAGTATTTACTAAAAAGCATGTGTCTATCTATCTATCTGTAAAACTATTGCCAAAAAAAAGTGCCAATATTAAACTGCTTGAGTAATTCCACTCTGGGAATAGGAGATAGGCAGCAGCACTATCAGTAATTAATAGTCAGTATTTTTATTAGATTAGATAGCGCACACACACACATACACACATATACAAAAGTTATTATAGAGATAGTAAAATTGGAGGTAGTTTATGGGGAGATAGATAAAAACAATTGTTTTTCTAAAGCAGCGTGTCTATAATGGTGATTCAGAAAATGTGGTCATTATATGGCCTTCAAAGATTATTGCATTTGGAAAAACTACTTGCTAGATTCACAGCCAGAAAATTAGAAAGCATGCCCTAGTTAGTTCCTCAGTTACCCCATATGGCAAAAGAAGAAAGTGTCAGTCCCACAAAGTGTGACTAATCTGTTCTGTCCCACCTCAGAGCTGTCTATAATCAGCAGGGAAAGCCAAGGTTTCAACGGTGACAGCATCATACATAGCTTCCCCAACGTAACCTCTCCCGACTTCAGAATGAAAACGTATCACAATATATTTTAAAGCAGCTTTTCTTCTTTCCTTTTTTTCCCTGAGTCGCTGCTGCTTCGCCAATTAATGGAGAAAATAGGTTCTTAACTGACCAGCCATGGACAGAGAATCATGGCAGTTATTGACCACTGTGCCCTAAGAGATGACTACAGCATCTGGGTTATTAGAGAAAATTAGAGGTAGGAAGCATCCTGAAACACTCCCTGCTGAACTTTTGACTTCGGAAGTTACAGTGCGTCCGCCCTGTTTAATGGGTTTGAAGTTTTAATCCAGCAGAGATGTAGCAGTATCCTGTGGTCAGCTGAATGGATTCATGCCGTGTACTTTGTGTTAGAAATCTTTTCATTTCCCTGGAGTATTTCTTTCTGTACATAACGGGAAACAATCAAAACTGGAGAAATCAGTTCCCATTTAAGAACATTAACACATAAAATAGACATTTACACAGGTTTGCTCATTTTATTTGATTTTTATATAATTTAAAAGACAGAAAGAGTTCCTTGTTTTGTTTAAAATTGAGTCTTTGTCAGAACTAGAAGCTTGTGACCTAAACAATTAGAGTATATTTTCTTTTTGTGCGGAGATACAGTGTACTTTATTTAAAACATTTTGTTTCTGGTATCTCCAGCTGCCAATATGAAGATTTATGAGAGAGAATCAGGGAAACTTGCAAATATGCTGGCTCTTCCGAATTGTCATGTACTATTCTTCAGTGGGGAAATGGGAGGGGAAGAATATGTAAAAAGATTAGAATCAGGACATTCTACTATTATTTATTTAGCCTTTTGGCTAAATAACATTTACTTATTCATACTTTGTTGTATTAGACCCAAAATTGTGCATAAGACTTACAAATTCACTCTTTTAGTTTAAGTTAAAATTTATCAGTCAAATAAATATTGATAGGTAAGTTAGTAGCATATTCTGATTCCATTCCTGTACTATAATTTGCTAGTTAACACAGTTAAAAAAAAAAAAAAAGGAAAAAATAATAAGAGAAAACTCTTTTAAAATTTCTAGTCTAAAATACAAATTTCTCCCGATTTTTTGTATGGCATAGGCATTTCCAGCTCATTACCTATTTATATAAACTTACACCATCTCAGATGCCCTTAGGTCTCTACCAAGCATGTGTGCATTGATTGATTCAGCAAATTATTATCGACTATTTGCCTACTAGGTGGCAGGGACTTTAGTCTCAATGCTTCCGATTCAGATCTAATGTCACCTTCACCACAAATCATATTGTATCAATTAATTGTAAGCAATTTGTGTATATTTCCAAGATACACATTCCTTGTTTTAGTTCACTGAACCTCAGAGAATATGATTTATGCTGTTTTGAATTGTTAAAATGTAGTGAAATTTTTATAGTGGTATAAAATTAGGACAATTGGCTACGTAATCCATGGCCACTTGAAAAGTAAAAACAAAACAAAACAACTATCCCAATAGAAAAAAACAGGTAGAAGCTGTTTCATCTTTTCTAACATAGCCTCCCAAGTCACACAATGTCAGTCTGCTACCTTCCATTGTTTAAAAGTGAATCGCTAAAGCCAGCTCATATTCAAGGGAAGGTAAATTAGACCTCCATATTAGTGGAAGAAGTATCAAGTGGTTTACTGAAGTATTTTAAAGCAATCACAGTTAGTTTCTGACCACAAATTATTTACTTTTTTCCCATGTGCATTTTAAACTCTGTACCACCTAAGATCTTCAAATGTCTCATCTATTATATCACTAGTATCAGGTTTGAGCTTTAGGATCCTGTCATCTAATTCAGATTCAGGAACCGATGAGGCTTCTTAGGTATAATTTTTGGGGTACTACTCCTTGAATACCATTCCTCTTAATCAGAAGTCCTGTCAAGGTATTTACTCCTGTTCATCTCAACATTCAATAGTAGGATCAATGTAAAGTAACTACTATAGACATTCCCATTCTAAAGGGGAAGCAAGGAGAGGCACAGAGCAGTCAACAGTCAGTAGCACTTCTGAAATCCAGGCTAGCGTATGTTGGCAGTTTCTCAATTAGTGCTCAATCCTACTGCCTGGGAACATTCTCCATGAATCTTGGCTCCACTCTGGGCATTGGGTTCCACCTTTTGCATTAAAATTTCTTTAACATAATATGTAAACCAGGTTTGCAGGTGAGTGATTTTTCTCAGGCTGCTTCCTGCCCATAGTAGTTTGGGGCTCCAAAGTATCTTCTTATTTTTTACTATCTCTTCCCCTTAAACACTCTGTGAGTTTTCTATAAATCTTATTGGAGTTCATTCCATTATGGGATTCTTAGAAATCTTATGAATTAATGGAGATTGTTTGGCACATCCTTACTATCTTTATAGGTTTGTTGTCTGTTTGAACAGTTCATAGACACCGTTATAAAATTTTCTAACTTTAACCAAGAGTTTTAGAGTCACACCCTTGGCTATACTTTTACACCATGTTTTCCTGAGAGCAAGCTGAATGTGATTTTTTTCCTGGAAACCACTTCTTAATTTGAGAGTCATTTAGAGATTCTGGAGAGATCTGAAGAGATTAGGAAAGATAAATAGTTTCATTTTTGAGCCCACTCAAGTCTTGGTCTTGTTATAGGTAACAGTATATAATTTACTTTCTATGTATGTGTGTGTGTGTGTGTGTGTGTGTGTGTGTGTGTGTGTGTGTGTGTATAGAGAGAGAGAGAGAGAGAGAGAGGTGAGATTTTTTTTTACCCCAAAGTAATCTTGCCCAGGTTAACAGATACAATATCTTATATCATCTTTTTGAAGACACTAATAATAAGTAACATTATATCAAATGGTAATTTATGTAATACACATTTGTATACTTATATGTATGAGCACACATAATTTGCCTTGTCTCCATCTTTAAGTTTGTTTTCCTCTTAAAACCCATTTTAAGTTTCCTCTCTTTGTATTGTAGGCTTCCTGAAATATTTTAAAATTCTTGGCTGTCAGTTTAAGGGAAAAATCACCATTCTCTTAGAAAAGAATTATGTTTTAAATGTCTGCTCTAAATGGAAATTCAGAAGGAAATGAAGCTGGGAATGCTTTGTATTAGTTTAAATATGGAGCTATACTTTCGGAAGAGATGGCTCTTTGCCCATCATGGCAGCCAAATCTTACTTAAGACTCTATCCAGACATAAAAATGCACTCTAGAACATCCAGGACAATCATCCTGTTTATTTACCAAGCTAATCTCAGAGTATTAGGTCCAAGTTTAAATACATGAGCCAAACAATTCACAAATAAGGAACTGATACATGGAGTAGCCTTTTTTAAAGCTAATTGGTCTTGCAATTGATGGTTAGCAAAGTCTCTTCATAGCCCTGGTTGTCCCTGGCTTGGGTTCCTCACTCACAGCCTCATTTAAGAGTTATTTATTTGTTGGTTCTGTCTTATGTCTGAATCCATTGTGAATTTTTCAGGTTTTTTCCAATTTTGACTTCAATCTAGTGCATGTGTGTGTGTGTGTGTGTGTGTGTGTGTGTGTGTGTGTGTGTGTTAGCTTGGGTTCTCCAGAAAACAGGTACCAAGACTGAATCAGAATTATGAAAGGTTTATTTGAGTGCTCCTGTAAAGTATAAAAGGAGGAGGAAAGAGAGTTAGTCAGAGAGAGCTTCTGAACATGAGTCAGGTCTGGCTCCACTGAAGAGAAATAGGGAAGGGAGAAGGAGAGGTCATGGAAAGCCTCGAAATGCAGTGTAGCTCAGGCAAAGGGAGAGGTCCCAAACAAAGGCTGCCTATTAGAGGAGCTCTGCACTGGACAGGAAGGGCTCAGCTCTAGAAGCTCTGCTGCCCCTGGTCACTGGCCGACTGGAACAGCCCAGAGATCACAGGACTTTGGCTGGCGTGTTGCAGTGAACCGTGAAGGCATGGGAGCTGGGGCTGTCAGCTAATTCTCTCCACATAGCAGCTTCTCTCTTAAATGTGAGCAGTGTACTCCCACGTCTCTGCCACAATACGTTTCAGAAATTCTTCAAATGCTATGGACAGTTGATATGGTTTTAAGCAGAGTTAAGCATTTCATATTTGATAATAACTTTTTTCTATTACTCTTTGAAGGACAGAAGGGTAAATACTTACCAAATATCAATTGTATTAAACGTAAAAAATATTTGAGATGGAGATATTTAAATCCAGTTAATTTGGTATCAATTCCTATGAAACAGCTATTTAGAATTCTAACCCAATTAAGGAAAGAGGTTTCACTTTTCTGATTAAGATCTCATTTCTATGTGTGAAATTTAATCAGAAAAGGTACTGGGAGTAGAGAAAATATTTTCTCTATTTTCCTGTCTCTAACAGGAGAGACGTGAAACATTCAAAGTCAGCAGTATAGTACTGATTTTTTGAACAAGATGGTAATTCAAATGAACACTGATAAAAGTCGTAGTTCTCTATCCTCCATTCTAATTTGAACACTGAAGAAACATTTCTATTCTGTATTTTCCCTCACTGATTACTCACTTACAGAATACAAAATTGCCTTCTTTAAACCAGCATATACGCATTGCTAAAACATAGATAAAAATGTGTAAATAGCTTCTAAATTAAGGTGTGGAATTGTTTTCTATTTACTTATTCTTCAAGCAAATTTTTATTCCCTTTTCTGCATTTTTTAAAACTTGTGGCAAATTAAGCTTTGCTGCTGGCAGAAAGCAAAAGAGAATACATCTTTTTTTTTTTTTTTTTGGTGTTATTTACATCACTGACATTTCACTGTTGAGATTGCATGTTGCCCTTTTTATCCCCCACTGCTCTACTTAGTGTTTGAATCACTTGACCTGGATATAAATTTTACATTTGCACTTCCAAAATTATAGCTCCCTATTCAAATTAATATGAAGCCTGGCCAGCTTTATTTCCCTCTGCGTACACTCTACAGCATAAAAAACAGTCCAAAAAATAAATTCAAATCACTGTCAACTACTATTTAATAGAAATAATAAACATTTCCAAATCAGTGTACTCTAAATGATCATAAACTAAATGATCATTGTATAATATGCTTCAGTAATTTGATGCTCAATGAATTATTTAATTATATTTTAAAAATATACTGGATATTTATTATTGAATAATATAACAATGCTAAATGTCACTTTAGAGAAACAAATTCAGTGTTGATGAGTGAAAGAAATCGAAAGCAAATAAAGCTTTTACTTGACTGTGTGTGGGTTGAGATCACATGATATGGGTACTGGACCTATTTTTGCCAGTCAGTTTACTGGTGACTTGAGGATATGTACTCAATATTTCTATGTCTCTTTATTCTTTTGTAAAATAGAAGAGAAAGTAGAAATGGGTGTCTTCAAGATTTCCTATACTCCATTGTTATTCTGTGTTCCTCTGAAAGAGCCAGTATATTATTTTTCATTTAATTAAGATTAATAAGTTTCTAGAAATCTCCAATTTTCAAAAAACCAAAGAAATTTATATATGTTTAATTACTAAAGTTAATTTTTATTGTTTATTTTATTTAACAATTTGAGGTAGTCAAACCATATGAATATTCAGAAATATTGAAAAGATTCAAGTTACTTCTCTGTATATATATGACAACTGAAGAAATGTGAGAAGTTTAAATGAGTACATTTCTTCACACTCTTGTGGAAAAGGTAGAGTGCATCTTTTCATTTAAATTTTTATAAGTGAATGACGACTCTCACAGTCAACTATAATTTAAAGCACTTTAAATAACTGACTTGATATCAAGGTCTCATCGATGTTGACCAGGTGTCTATCAATTTATTTCTGTTCTAAAATATATACAACATAAATGGAATCATTTGCATAGTAACGAATAAAGCAAATCGTTGGCCAAGGATAAGTGTAGCCGTATGTCATCAATGAGATTAAAAAGCATTAATTCAACAAGAATATGAACAATTCTGAGAAAGTATGCACTCAAAACATAGCGAAATTATATAAAGCAAAATTTAACAGAATTAGGGAATAATAAACAAATCCACAATCATAATTTAATACTTTCATATATTTCTAAAATAGCTGATAGAAAAAGCAGACAACAAACGAACAAGCATATAAAGGACCTTAAAAACACAATTATGATTTCTGATAATGTGCTAAAATTCATAAATCAATATGGAAATGCAAAATAAAGTCACAAATATCACTGTCATAGGTGGTACCTTGATGCTTTTTTTCAGACATCCCAAGAGCTGCCAAACCAATGTCTCAGCTCCTGGAGAGAGCTGGAGGCCAATGACAGATACAAAGGTCTGGCCCTTTCTCTCAATTTCGGTCAACTCTGAAGGGTCATCTAAGCTTCACAGCTTCACATAGGAGTCACTATCTAACAGCTTCTCCTTCTACCCCCATCTGCCTTCCTAACTTCTTTTTAGGTATAGCTACTAAGAATATATTTCAATAAAGCTCTTGCATGATATTCTCCAAAATAGAGTTCATTTCCAGGAAACTGATTTTAAACCAATTGGTACTAGATTTGGGGTGGTCTTAGGAAGCAAATTTTTCAGTGAGATTTTGGAAATGTATCACATGCTGGCTGGCTAGATCTCTTCAATCACTGATGGTAACTGGAGTATGTGTAGGTGTTCCTGGCATGCTCTGGTAGTGCAATTGTTAATATTTTCACCAGGGAAAGGAAGATTACTGGCTGGTGAAATACCTTTGAAACTGGATGGGAATGGAGGAATGGTAGTTAAAATGACTACATAATTTGGTGCCTATTTGTGAGCACTGTGGATCCATTGAAAAGGGAGAATGTCAGGTTCAAAATAATTAATCGTCACTTTAAGGAAAAAAATTTGAATACCGGAAAGCATCCCTGGCAAAGTTTCAGGATACCCAAACCTTCTCTAGCCAGAAATCACAGGCGGAGTGGAGTGCCCATCTTCAGAAAATGAGTTTGAACTTGAGAAATGGCTAAGATCTGGAACTGATCAAGGAATTATGACTTTAAAATCGGTATCCTAATTATCCTCTGTGAATTTTTTTATTGCATAAATTAAGTAATACCCTGTGATGACTACTCATTTATCATATCTCTGAGAAGATCATATTCTATTACTATCGCTATAAATTTCTGTGGGTTGGGACTCACTGCCACTTAGATTTTTTTTTTTTTTTTTCACACACACACACTGTATTTTATTTTTACAAGAGATAAATAGACTGACACCAAGCATTGTACATGGATGACCACAACAAAAGCAACAATGACTGCAATTACCAAACATGAAACACACTCATACTATGTCATAATATTGACATTCAGTCCAGTAATCCTTCACTGTAACAGCTCCTTTACTTTGTAGTGAAAAATGATTTGTATATTCTTTGCCTCTGAGTCCTTGTGGGATTTTTTTTTTTTTTTAAATTCAGACAGAAAGTCACACAAATTATACTCATCCTCATCAGTTCACTCAGTCCCATGTAATTAATTTTTTTTTTCATCTTGATCTTTTGTTAGCACTTTTATGAGTTCATCAGTTTTTCATTAGAGTTCTGAAAATGCTTATTCATTCGGTTCAGCAGTACAGTCAGTTACCAGAAACCTGTACTTGTCAGAGTCTTTTCCATGAATTTCTTGAAGATGAAACCCTTTTATAGGAACATATTTGCAAAAGCATCAGAGTACACCCAGAACTGTCTGTAAATGGCAAAAGACTTAAAAATGACCACGGTTAAAGATTTGATGAAAGTTCATAATAATGCAGTTGACAAGAAAATTAGTTATTTCTGAGATATACATTTTAAAGTAATAACTAGGATTATTACTTATAACATTATACCAGAACATATAAGATTTTTAGAAATTTCATGCAATGTCTGAAACATTTATATTAACATATTTCCATACATATTTCCATACAAATACAAATATAAGATTTTTAGAAATTTCATGTAATGTCTGAAACATTTATATTAACATATTTCCATACAAATAACCCAATGAAAGTTTAGTATTAGTTGTTTTGTTTGTTTTTTTATAATGCAGGTTCTTATTAGGCATCAATTTTATACACATCAGTGTATACATGTCAATCCCAATCGCCCAATTCAGCACACCACCATCCCCACCTCACCGCAGTTTTCCCCCCTTGGTGTCCATATGTCCATTCTCTACATCTGTGTCTCAACTTCTGCCCTGCAAACTGGCTCATCTGTACCATTTTTCTAGGTTCCACATACATGCATTAATATACGATATTTGTTTTTCTCTTTCTGACTTACTTCACTCTGTATGACAGTCTCTAGATCCATCCATGTCTCAACAAATGACTCAATTTCGTTCCTTTTTATGGCTGAGTAATATTCCATTGTATATATGTACCACATCTTCTTTATCCATTCGTCTGTTGATGGGCATTTAGGTTGCTTCCATGACCTGGCTATTGTAAATAGTGCTGCAATGAACATTGGGGTGCATGTGTCTTTTTGAATTACGGTTTTCTCTGGGTATATGCCCAGTAGTGGGATTGCTGGGTCATATGGTAATTCTATTTTTAGTTTTTTAAGGAACCTCCATATTGTTCTCCATAGTGGCTGTATCAATTTACATTCCCACCAACAGTGCAAGAGGGTTCCCTTTTCTCCACACCCTCTCCAGCATTTGTTGTTTGTAGATTTTCTGATGATGCCCATTCTAACAGGAGTGAGGTGATACCGCATTGTAGTTTTGATTTGCATTTCTCTAATAATTAGTGATGTTGAGCATCTTTTCATGTGCTTCGTGGCCGTCTGTATGTCTTCTTTGGAGAAATGTCTATTTAGGTCTTCTGCCCATTTTTGGATTGGGGCGTTTGTTTCTTTGATATTGAGCTGAATGAGCTGTTTATATATTTTGGAGATTAATCCTTTGTCCGTTGATTCATTTGCAAATATTTTCTCCCATTCTGAGGGTTGTCTTTTTGTCTTGTTTATGGTTTCCTTTGCTGTGCAAAAGCTTTGAAGTTTCATTAGGTCCCACTTGTTTATTTTTGTTTTTATTTCCATTACTCTAGGAGGTGGATCAAAAAAGATCTTGCTATGATTTATGTCAAAGAGTGTTCTTCCTATGTTTTCCTCTAAGAGTTTTATAGTGTCCAGTCTTATATTTAGGTCTCTAATCCATTTTGAGTTTATTTTTGTGTATGGTGTTAGGGAGTATTCTAATTTCATTCTTTTACATGTAGCTGTCCAGTTTTCCCAGCACCACTTATTGAAGAGACTGTCTTTTCTCCATTGTATATCTTTGCCTCCTTTGTCATAGATTAGTTGACCATAGGTGCGTGGGTTAATCTCTGGGCTTTCTATCTTGTTCCATTGATCTATGTTTCTGTTTTTGTGCCAGTACCATATTGTCTTGATTACTGTAGCTTTGTAGTATAGTCTGAAGTCTGGGAGTCTGATTCCTCCAGCTCCATTTTTTTGCCTCAAGACTGCTTTGGCTATTTGGGGTCTTTTGTGTCTCCATACAAATTTTAAGATGACTTGTTCTAGCTCCGTAAAAAATGCCATTGGTAATTTGATAGGGATTGCATTGAATCTGTAGATTGCTTTGGGTAGTATACTCATTTTCACAATGTTGGTTCTTCCAATCCAAGAACATGGTATATCTCTCCATCTGTTGGTATCACTTTAATTTCTTTCATCAGTGACTTATAGTTTTCTGCATACAGGTCTTTTGTCTCCCTAGGTAGGTTTATTCCTAGGTATTTTATTCTTTTTGTTGCAATGGTAAATGGGAGTGTTTCCATAATTTCTCTTTCAGATTTTTCATCATTAGTGTATAGGAATGCAAGAGATTTCTGTGCATTAATTTTGTATCCTGCAACTTTACCATATTCATTAATTAGCTCTAGCAGTTTTCTGGTGGCAGTTTTAGGATTCTCTATGTATAGTATCATGTCATCCGCAAACAGTGACAGTTTTACTTCTTCCTTTCCAATTTGTATTCCTTTTATTTCTTTTTCTTCTCTGATTGCCGTGGCTAGGACTTCCAGAACTATGTTGAATAATAGTGGTGAGAGTGGACATCCTTGTCTCGTTCCTGATCTTAGAGGAAATGCTTTCAGTTTTTCACCATTGAGAATGATGTTTGCTGTGGGTTTGTCATATATGGCCTTTATTATGTTGAGGTAGGTTCCCTCTATGCCCACTTTCTGGAGAGTTTTTATCAGAAATGGGTGTTGAATTTTGTCAAAAGCTTTTTCTGCATCTATTGAGATGATCATATGGTTTTTATTCTTCAATTTGTTAATATGGTGTATCACATTGATTGATTTGCGTATATTGAAGAATCCTTGCATCCCTGGGATAAATCCCACTTGATCGTGGTGTATGATCCTTTTAATGTGTTGTTGGATTCTGTTTGCTAGTATTTTGTTGAGGATTTTTGCATCTATATTCATCAGTGATATTGGTCTGTAATTTTCTTTTTTTGTAGTGTCTTTGTCTGGTTTTGGTGTCAGGGTGATGGTGGCCTCATAGAATGAGTTTGGGAGTGTTCCTTCCTCTGCAATTTTTTGGAAGAGTTTGAGAAGGATGGGTGTTAGCTCTTCTCTAAATGTTTGATAGAATTCACCTGTGAAGCCATCTGGTCCTGGACTTTTGTTTGTTGGAAGATTTTTAATCACAGTTTCAATTTCATTACTTGTGATTGGTCTGTTCATATTTTCTGTTTCTTCCTGATTCAGTCTTGGAAGGTTATACCTTTCTAAGAATTTGTCCATTTCTTCCAGGTTGTCCATTTTATTGGCATAAAGTTGCTTGTAGTAGTCTCTTAGGATGCTTTGTATTTCTGTGGTGTCTGTTGTAACTTCTCCTTTTTCATTTCTGATTTTATTGATTTGAGTCCTCTCCCTCTTTTTCTTGATGAGTCTGGCTAATGGCTTATCAATTTTGTTTATCTTCTCAAAGAACCAACTTTTAGTTTTATTGATCTTTGCTATTGTTTTCTTTGTTTCTATTTCATTTATTTCTGCTCTGATCTTTATGATTTCTTTCCTTCTGCTAACTTTGGGTTTTGTTTGTTCTTCTTTCTCTAGTTTCTTTAGGTGTAAGGTTAGATTGTTTACTTGAGATTTTTCTTGTTTCTTTAGGTAGGCTTGTATAGCTATAAACTTCCCTCTTAGAACCGCTTTTGCTGCATCCCATAGGTTTTGGGTCGTTGTGTTTTCATTGTCATTTGTCTCTAGGTATTTTTTTATTTCCTCTTTGATTTCTTCAGTGATCTCTTGGTTATTTAGTAACGTATTGTTTAGCCTCCATGTGTTTGTCTTTTTTACGTTTTTTTCCCTGTAATTCATTTCTAATCTCATAGCGTTGTGGTCAGAAAAGATGCTTGATATGATTTCAATTTTCTTAAATTTACTGAGGCTTGATTTGTGACCCAAGATGTGATCTATCCTGGAGAATGTTCCGTGCGCACTTGAGAAGAACGTGTAATCTGCTGTTTTTGGATGGAATGTCCTATATATATCAATTAAATCTATCTGGTCTATTGTGTCATTTAAAGCTTCTGTTTCCTTATTTATTTTCATTTTGGATGATCTGTCCATTGGTGTAAGTGGAGTGTTAAAGTCCCCCACTATTATTGTGTTACTGTCGATTTCCTCTTTTATAGCTGTTAGCAGTTGCCTTATGTATTGAGGTGCTCCTATGTTGGGTGCATATATAGTTATAATTGTTATATCTTCTTCTTGGATTGATCCCTGGATCATTATGTAGTGTCCTTCCTTGTCTCTTGTAACATTCTTTATTTTAAAGTCTATTTTATCTGATATGAGTATAGCTACTCCAGCTTTCTTTTGATTTCCATTTGCATGGAATATCTTTTTCCATCCCCTCACTTTCAGTCTGTATGTGTCCCTAGGTCTAAAGTGGGTCTCTTGTAGACAGCATATATATGGGTCTTGTTTTTGTATCCATTCAGCCAGTCTATGTCTTTTGGTTGGGGCATTTAATCCATTCACGTTTAAGGTAATTATCGATATGTATGTTCCTATGACCATTTTCTTAATTGTTTTGGGTTTGTTTTTGTAGGTCTTTTTCTTCTCTTGTGTTTCCCACTTAGAGAAGTTCCTTTAGCATTTGTTGTAGAGCTGGTTTGGTGGTGCTGAATTCTCTTAGCTTTTGCTTGTCTGTAAAGCTTTTGATTTCTCCATCAAATCTAAATGAGATCCTTGCCGGGTAGAGTAATCTTGGTTGTAGGTTCTTCCCTTTCATCACTTTAAGTATATCATGCCACTCCCTTCTGGCTTGCAGAGTTTCTGCTGAGAAATCAGCTGTTAACCTTATGGGAGTTCCCTTGTATGTTATTTGTCGTTTTTCCCTTGCTGCTTTCAATAATTTTTCTTTGTCTTTAATTTTTGCCACTTTGATTACTATGTGTCTCGGCGTGTTTCTCCTTGGATTTATTCTGTATGGGACTCTCTGCGCTTCCTGGACTTGGGTGGCTATTTCCTTTCCCATGTTAGGGAAGTTTTCGACTATAATCTCTTCAAATATTTTCTCTGGTCCTTCCTCTCTCTCTTCTCCTTCTGGGACCCCTATAATGCGAATGTTGTTGCGTTTAATGTTTTCCCAGAGGTCTCTTAGGCTGTCTTCATTTCTTTTCATTCTTTTTTCTTTAGTCTGTTCCGCAGCAGTGAATTCCACCATTCTGTCTTCCAGGTCACTTATCCGTTCTTCTGCCTCAGTTATTCTGCTATTGATTCCTTCTAGTGTAGTTTTCATTTCAGTTATTGTATTGGTCATCTCTGTTTGTTTGGTGTTTAATTCTTCTAGGTCTTTGTTAATCATTTCTTGCATCTTCTCAATCTTTGCCTCCATTCTTATTCCGAGGTCCTGGATCATCTTCACTATCATTATTCTGAATTCTTTTTCTGGAAGGTTGCCTATCTCCACTTCATTTAGTTGTTTTTCTGGGGTTTTTTCTTGTTCCTTTATCTGCCCTCTGCCTTTTCATCTTCTCTATCTTTCTGTAACTGTGGTTTTTGGTCCACAGGCTGCAGGATTGTAGTTTTTCTTGCTTCTGCTCTGCCATTTAGATTTTGCCATTGATTGCTATAATTTTGCTCACTTTGCTTCTGAGAGTTGTCTCCCCATTTAGCCTTATTTATTTCAGGATCCTATTATTCCACTTGGATTCAGAAACCCAAATTCTGTAATAGCATCTCTTACCATCAGCACTGGATGACAGAGAACAATCATAACCTAATTTCTTAATAAAGCTCTTGCCTTCACATGAGTGCATTCCTTATTGCTTTAATAAATGGGATGTCCTCTTGGCCCACCAAGGAAAAGCTGTAGACTGTTGAGTTTTCTGGCATTTGGTAGACTACCCATGCTAGCACACCCTCTTTTTGTGCCTTTAGATCCCTTTTCTCCTGTCCACTGGGAAATTCTAGCATTTCTACCTCATTTAGTAAGGGCCATAATTTTTTCCCAAGTTTCTAACTATCTCAGCAGTATATTAGCACTATCTCCCAAAGCCCTTTCCAGAGTGTTAAATCTTGTATCACAGAAAAGTGCTTCCCCATTATTAAAATTGTGCTTATCCAAATTTATAATCTTTTATTCCCTGACCCGCAGGCAGAGTCCCTTCCTTGCTCTCTCAGACGCTGCTGGTGCATAGAGAGATTCTGCAGCTCTTTCAGCATAAAATCCCTTTTTATATTCCAGTCAGATTATACAAAGATTTGACCCTTATCATTGAACTGATTACCAGGAGGGGAGGTGAAGAAAAGTTTGTCTTATGAGGCACCTCTCTTATTAGAGGCTCATGCATATTTCAGTATGAGAAGCCACCACACTCTCCACACTCTATCAATACAGAGTGGACCCCTTGTCAGGTCCAGCCTGTTCAGAGGACTCTGGCATATCAGTTCCAAGACTGAAGAGCCCATCTAGCTTTACTAGGTTCCTGACCTTGGCTGAAGATATCTGGAAGGTCTTAAAATTCAACTTTATCTGAATCTCTTCCACTCACAAATTTAAGTCCTGAGTCTGGGTCTTGGAACCAGTAGGGTAGAAGAAGGAATAAGATAAGTCACCAACCTTCTAGTGACCTGTTGGGGAATTATGCTTTCCATTTGCTGTAGATTAAGTGTTTGTTGAATATTCCAATATCCCTGTGTTGAAATCTTAGCCTATTAAGAGCCTATTAGATCATGAGGGAAGAGCCCTCATGAATGGGTGCCCTTATAAAAGCAGCCCTAGAAAGTTGTCTTGCCCCTTCCACCTTGTAAGGTTACAGGGAGAACAGTACTTGCCTTATCAACAGGAGTGTAACACTCCTGACTTCATTTTCTCCTATTTGAGCAACCTGAACCTGAAACAACACACATTTTTGCATGAGTAAAATGTATAGGCAAAGCAGATGCTATAATGATCCCCTCCTATAGAGGAAGGAGAAATTACTGCACAGTGAACTATAAAGCAAGGCTACTATGATAATGAGCAATAGGGCATGTACTTCCACAGGGGAACATTAGCAAGATCTCTGGACTGCTACTTGGCTCTGTCTTACTTAATTGCCTTCCACGCTGATCTGTGCCAATAGCCCTGTGCTCCTTATGCCTGGAAGTCATGCTGGTCGAAAAAGCAAAAGTAAAAATGGTATTAAAACTCCAAATTCCATGGGAAGACAGATATTTCCCCAGAAATCTGACTACAACCAGAGACCAAATAAGCCCTCACCTATTCTTCTCTTTTACAAAAAATAAAATCAGGGAATTAGAAATTAGGCCATGCATTAAATACAATGTTAATTTTCTATCAAGATGCTAGCTTCGGTGAATTAAAAAAAAAATCAGCACTCAGAAAAGAGCCCTTGACAGTATCTACTGGTTAAATTGCATATTTATATCTATATCTATTATAAAACTTCAGAAAAAGCTGTACATATGTATACCATCTGCCACATGGCAATTACTCAATAAATACCTTACCAGTAGTATTATTATTCAATTTTAAGCAATTATATGAACTACCTATCTTGTACATATTTACATTTACTGTATTAAAGAAAGAGAAGCAATGTTACACATTTAAAATGCAAATTGAATCTAATTAAAGTCATTCACCTTGGTTCTTACTCTCATCTAAATCTATTTATGATATGGTTTTGGCAGGACTCAATAATTCTGACCTCATTTTCTACACTTGTAGAGTAAAAGAAATATTATTTAAAATCACTTCCAGTATATAAGAAAATAATTGAAATTTGGATTAAGTTCTCTCTATGAGGTTACTATCAGGATAGGTAAAAAGACTGTTTTCTGAACCTGTAAAGTTGTACATACTTAGAAAAATATGAATTTTTTTCCTTCAGATTTCCTAGAATATGCTTTCTTGGCTGCCTTACCTGAACACTGTGAATCTTCTCCTTAACTGTACCTAGAAAATTTCTTTAATGTGGAATATTATGAAGAAAAAAGAATTAAGTGCAGAATAAAATAAACCTTGACGGCTTATTGTTTACTTAGGAAGCATTTTACAGCAAATTACAGCATATTGAAGTACACTTCTGGTCCTGTTCTGGTGCTAACTCTCATTTACTAGGACCTAGTGTTTGAGCTGTACATGAAATCTTTGATCTGGACCAGCAGCAGACTTACCTCCATTAAAAAACTGTAATTTATTTTTTTCAGCACTTATCAGTAGACTTCTATATTTCACAGATTGGGCTGGCTTATAAGGACATGTCACCATTCTTCTCTCAAATATTCCAGGTTTTAGTTGGAATCTGAGTAATTACACTGCACCAAGTATTGTTGGAGCTATGGGAGCAGAAAAAATGGAGGATCCACTCAGCAAGGACTTTGGAAATATTAACAGGTTATGTTAGAGCTTCATCTAGTTCACCAGGTGATCAAGACGGTGAATGTTATTCTAGATGGGGGCTAATGAAGCGTAAATTCTCAAATGCATAAACCTGGCGTGTTCAAAGAATTACAAACAGCTTTGAAGTCTATCAGGGAAAGTGAGTCCACTGCTAGGTAATGAAACTTTATTTCCATCTACAATTTATCCTTGCAATCCATGTAGTAAATTCCCTTTCCAACTGATAGTAGTCTAGAACACTGTGTGGTTTTGTTTTTTCCTAAAATTGAATCCTAGAATTGCTATCCCAGGTGGCATGCTTATAGCTAGGGTTGGGAGAAGGGAAAAAACAGCCTCATAGGTGTGGTGAAATTGACTTGCTTTCTAGAAGAGATAGGTAACCACTGAAGGATTCTGAAACATAATTTAGAAAATAAATTATACAGCAGTTCCAAGTGCAAAATAGAAACCAGGAAGAAAGCTTAAGTGAAAAAACTGAAGACTTTAATAGGACACTATCAAAGAAGAATGAGGAAAGGGAACATTCGAGAGATGTTTATGATGTGTATGGCCAGATATATTTCATTCTGAGTGACTAGGGAAATGTGCGTGGGTGTGTGGCAATGTCTGGGTGTCCCCCTCTTCTTTCTTTTCCTGATAACTATATGTCAATATGGGTTTGAGCATTTATTCTTGCTTGTCATTTTTAAGTTAAAAAAAAATAAAACTAATGTTTTTTCCTGGATTTTTACTAGTATAAAAATTGTAAAAAAGTCCTCAAGTATTCTGAATTCCACAGAACCCTATAGAGTAGGTATTATTTTAGTTATTTTAATAAACTTTTGATTTGGGTATAATTTTAAGTTTATTGATAAGTTGTAAAAGTAATAAAATTTCCTTATAATCCACACCCAGTTTTCCTTAATGTTACCATCTTACCTTAAAAGGATACACTTGTGAAAATTAAGAATAAAAAACTATATTGTTATTAGCTAAACCCCAGACTTCATTCAAATTTCACCTCTGACGCTAAGATTCAGGATCCCATGCAGGATACCACATGTAATGCCTCCTTAGTCTCCTCTGCTCTGTGACAGTTTCTCAGTCTTTTCTTGCTTTTTATGGACTTGAGGGTTTGAGGAGTATTGATCTGGCCTTTTGAAGAGTGTCTCTTAGTTGGGTTTGTCAGTGTTTTCCTCATGAGTAGAGTGGGGTAACAGATTTTGGGGAAGTACACAAGCAGAGGTGAAATACTCTCACTACATCACATCAAGGGATGTATGATATCCATATGACATCACAGGTGATGTTAGCCTCCATTATTTGATTAAGTTAATGTTTGCCGGGTTTCTACATCTGTATAAGTACTATTTCCCCCTTTCCAAGTTTCTAGACTTTGAATGTGAGTCACGAAGCCAAGCCTACAATTAAGGGGATTAAGCTCCACCATGTAAAGGGAGTGTCTGTTCATATTGTTTGGATTTTTTCTGTAAGAAAAAGTTATCCCTATTCACCTATTTATTTATTTATTCATTCATTTATATAGATATGGACCTTTTTATTTTACCCTTTGCATTATGACCAAATACTATGATATTTATTTTGTTGCTCAAATTGTTCCAACTTTGACTGTGTGTAGCTCCTTCAGATTGGCTCCTGTGTCCCTCTGACAAGCCCTCATCTTTTTGATTTTTGAGCACTTCCTTGATTTCTGGCACTAGAAAGCTTGTCTCATATTTTCCTTGCCCTAGCCCTAAAATCAGCCATTTCTCCAAGGAGGTCTGATTCCTTTAATTAGAGAATGGTATTTGAAACTAAGATCTGGGCACTGGATTTGCTAATTGCTACTGGAAAGCCACAGCTTTTACGCCCTCTCAACAAACAGAGCTAGAAAAATATATGAATGTATACTAACCAACTTATACACATATATCTATATTTCCATATCTATCCATCTGCATGTATGCATATAGCTTATATAAACATATATATTAAACTAAACATGATATTATTTTATAGATAAGTACTGAAATGTAGTGAAATTAAATAATCTTCCCAAAGTCATCCATTAATACTCAGTATGATTTTATTTTTCAAATTTTAGTTAAGTGCTCATTATGATCTTCACTACATTCAAAATTGAACTAACCTTCTTGCCATTCCCCCAAATCTGTTTCTTCTTTGATCACATCTCAGCATATGACACCAGCTTCTCACCAGATGGCTGTCCAATAAAGAACTATGAATGATTGTTGAGTCCTTTCATTTTCCATCACCCACACCTTCAGCCAAGCAGCCACAAAGTGCTGTCAAAGTTATGCTTTAACACTTTGAGACCTTTCAACTTCTCTGTATCCTCATTCCTACGCCTATGCATCAGACCTATATTCTTTCCCATATGCAATATTGGAACAGCTTCCTAACTGATTTTGCACCTCCAGTCATGCACCTCTGGAAGAAATTTGGAATTGAGCAGATCTGGGTTTCAAAACTGGGTGACTTGAGCGTATTATTTCACCTCTTTTTATTAAATTCATTAGATTTTCAGTCACAGAAACTCAGCATGAACTATCTTAAGATAAAAAGAGGAATTCTTTGTTTCATGGAAGGAGTGAACATTCAATTTACAAGAAGAGTAGGGATGCCAGCACAGCCCAGGAGAAATGGTATCAAGAACTAGAAGTACACAAGAGCCTTCTTTTAATCCATTTTTTATGTCCTTTCCTCTCCGCATGCGGGCTTTCTCACTGCAGAGTGATTTAACTTTAATACTTACCAGTGAGAGCCCAATTTACACTTGTCATTCCTAATCCTTCATCCTTAATTTGGGAAGAAAAATTTGACTGGCCCAGTTGAGTTAGAGGCTCCATCATGTACCAATCATCTACGACCAGGAAGACAGATTTTTTTCCTAAAAAGGTGGATAGATCTATATATAAATGGATTTCTATAGAAAAATGCTTTTCAGTAGATGGAACATTCCTTAAAAATAAGTGCTCTGTATTCACAATAATACTTTTACTTATATATTAAAAGAGGATAATGTTGATATTTAGCTCCTAAAGATTATGATGAGTATATAATGTACTCCCATGAGACAGTTTTATCAAATCTTTTAAACTGAGTGCATTTATTTCAGACATTATTTTTAGAGGAGAAAAAGGCATTAGGTAGAGATAGAACTGAAATCTTTTGTGTCTCTTACTGATCCTTTTGGGCTCCCTTTCTTTCTAGTACTAACCCGTGTAATTCAGGTAGGTATTTATCATCCGAAAGCATGTTTTTGACAATCATCAAATATGTATGTTCTCCAAATGAATATATACTTTTATTTTTCACATATTTTTAAAATTTGAAGTTTTGGTACCATACAGTATGAACTATCATTATTTGACCTGTTCATCTGCTTGCTTTTACTCAATACTGTTTTTGAGATTATCTCTGGTGATGCATTTAGCTCTCTTTATTTTAGGTAGGTTTATTCCTAGATATTTCATTCTTTTTGTTGCAATGGTAAATGGGAGTGTTTTCTTAATTTCACTTTCAGATTTTTCATCATTAGTGTATAGGAATGCAAGAGATTTCTGTGCATTAATTTTGTATCCTGCTACTTTACCAAATTCATTGATTAGCTCTAGCAGTTTTCTGGTGGCATCTTTAGGATTCTCTATGTATAGTGTCATGTCATCTGCAAACAGTGACAGCTTTACTTCTTTTCTGATTTGGATTGCTTTTATTTCTTTTTCTTCTCTGATTGTTGTGGCTAAAACTTCCAAAACTATGTTGAATAATAGTGGTGAGAGTGGGCAACCTTGTCTTGTTCCTGATCTTAGTGGAAATGGTTTCAGTTTTTCACCATTGAGGATGATGTTGGCTGTGGGTTTGTCATATATGGCCTTTATTATGTTGAGGAAAGTTCCCTCTATGCCTACATTCTGCAGGGCTTTTATCATAAATGGGTGTTGAATTTTGTCGAAAGCTTTCTCTGCATCTATTGAGATGATCATATAGTTTTTCTCCTTCAATTTGTTAATATGGTGTATCACGTTGAATGATTTGCATATATTGAAGAATCCTTGCATTCGTGGAATAAACCCCACTTGATCATAGTGTATGATCATTTTAATGTACTGCTGGATTCTGTTTGCTAGTATTTTGTTCAGGATTTTTGCATCCATGTTCATCAGTGATATTGGCCTGTAGTTTTCTTTCTTTGTGACATCTTTGTCTGGTTTTGGTATCAGGGTGATGGTGGCCTCATAGAATGAGTTGGGGAGTGTTCTTCCCTCTGCTATATTTTGGAAGAGTTTGAGAAGGATAGGTGTTAGCTCTTCTCTAAATGTTTGATAGAATTCACCTGTGAAGCCATCTGGTCCTGGGCTTTATGTTTGTTGGAAGATTTTTAATCACAGTTTCAATTTCAGTGCTTGTGATTGGTCTGTTCATATTTTCTATTTCTTCCTGGTTCAGCCTCGGCAGGTTGTGCATTTCTAAGAATTTGTCCATTTCTTCCAGGTTGTCCATTTTATTGGCATAGAGTTGCTTGTAGTAATCTCTCATGATCGTTTGTATTTCTGCAGTGTCAGTTGTTACTTCTCCTTTTTCATTTCTTATTCTATTGATTTGAGTCTTCTCCCTTTTTTTCTTGATGAGTCTGGCTAATGGTTTATCAATTTTGTTTATCTTCTCAAAGAACCAGCTTTTAGTTTTATTGATCTTTGCTATCGTTTCCTTCATTTCTTTTTCATTTATTTCTGATCTGATCTTTATGATTTCTTTCCTTCTGCTAACTTTGGGGTTTTTTTGTTCTTCTTTCTCTAATTGCTTTAGGTGCAAGGTTAGGTTGTTTATTTGAGATGTTTCCTGTTTCTTAAGGTAGGATTGTATTGCTATAAACTTCCCTCTTAGAACTGCTTTTGCTGCATCCTCTAGGTTTTGGGTCGTCATGTCTCCATTGTCATTTGTTTCTAGGTATTTTTTGATTTCCCCTTTGATTTCTTCAGTGATCACTTGGTTATTAAGTAGTGTATTGTGTAGCCTCCATGTGTTTGTATTTTTTACAGATCTTTTCCTGTAATTGATATGTAGTCTCATAGTGTTGTGGTCAGAAAAGATACTTGATACAATTTCAATTTTCTTAAATTTACCAAGGCTTGATTTGTGACTCAAGATATGATCTATCCTGGAGAATGTTCATAAGCACATGAGAACAAAGTGTATTCTGTTGTTTTGGATGGAACGTCCTATAAATATCAATTAAGTCCATCTTTTTTTATGTATCATTTAAAACTTGTGTTTCCTTATTCATTTTTATTTTGCATAATCTGTCCATTGGTGAAAGTGAGGTGTTAAAGTCCCCTACTATTATTGTGTTACTGTCAATTACCCCTTTTATGGCTGTCAGCATTTACCTTATGTATTGAGGTGCTCCTATGTTGGGTGCATAAATATTTACAATTGTTATATCTTTTTCTTGGATTGATCCCTTGATCATATGTAGTGTCCTTCTTTGTCTCTTGTCTTTATTTTAAAGTCTATTTTGTCCGAAATGAGAATTGCTACTCCAGCTTTCTTTTGATTTCCATTTGCATGGAATATCTTTTTCCATCCCCTCACTTTCAGTCTGTATGTGTCTCTAGGTCTGAAGTGGGTCTCTTGTAGACAGCATATATATGGGTCTTTTTTTTGTATCCATTCAGCCAGTCTGTGTCTTTTGGTGGGAGCATTTAATCCATTTACATTTAAGGTAATTATCGATATGTATGTTCCTATTACCATTTTCTTAAATGTTTTGGGTTTGTTATTGTAGGTGTTTTCCTTCTCTTGTGTTTCTTGCCTAGAGAAGTTCCTTTAGCATTTGTTGTAAAGCTGGTTTGGTGGTGCTGAACTCTCTCAGCTTTTGCTTGTCTGTAAAGGTTTTAATTTCTCCATCACATCTGAATGAGATCCTTGCTGGGTAGAGTAATCTTGCTTGTAGTTTTTTCCCTTTCATCACTTTAAATATGTCTTGCTATTCCCTTCTGGCTTTCAGAGTTTCTGCTGAAAGATCAGCTGTTAACCTTATGGGGATTCCCTTGTGTGTTATTTGTTGTTTTTCCCTTGCTGCTTTTAATATGTTTTCTTTATATTTAATTTTTGATAGTTTGATTAATATGTGTCTTGGCATGTTTCTCCTTGGATTTATCCTGTATGGGACTCTCCGTGCTTCCAGGACTTGATTAACTATTTCCTTTCCCATATTAGGGAATTTTTCAACTATAATCTCTTCAAATATTTTCTCAGTCCCTTTCTTTTTCTCTTCTTCTTCTGGGACCCCTATAATTCGAATGTTGGTGCGTTTAATGTTGTCCCAGAGGTCTCTTAGGCTGTCTTCATTTCTTTTCATTCTTTTTTCTTTAGTCTGTTCCGCAGCAGTGAATTCCACCATTCTGTCTTCCAGGTCACTTATCCGTTCTTCTGCCTCAGTTATTCTGCTATTGATCCCGTCTAGAGTATTTTTAATTTCATTTATTGTGTTTTTCATCATTGCTTGGTTCCTCTTTAGTTCTTCTACGTCCTTGTTAAATGTTTCTTGCATTTTGTCTATTCTATTTCCAAGATTTTGGATCATCTTTACTATCATTATTCTGAGTTCTTTTTCAGGTAGACTGCCTATTTCCTCTTCATTTGTTAGGTCTGCTGTGTTGTGACCCTGCTCCTTCACCTGCTGTGTGTTTTTCTATCTTCTCATTTTGCTTATCTTACTGTGTTTGGGGTCTCCTTTTCACAGGCTACAGGTTCATAGTTCCCGTTGTTTTTGGTATCTGTCCCCAGTGGCTAAGGTTGGTTCAGTGGGTTGTGTAGGCTTCCTGGTGAAGGGGACTAGTGCCTGTGTTCTGGTGGATGAGGCTGGATCTTGTCTTTCTGGTGGGCATGTCCACGTCTGGTGGTGTGTTTTGGGGTGTCTGTGGCCTTATTATGATTTTAGGCAGCCTCTCTGCTAATGGATGGGGCTGTGTTCCTGTCTTGCTAGTTGTTTGGCATAGGGTGTCCAGCACTGTAGCTTGCTGGTCGTTGAATGAAGCTGGGTTCTGATGTTGAGATGGAGATCTCTGAGAAATTTTTGCCGTTTGGTATTACGTGGAGCTGGGAGGTCTCCTGTGGACCAGTGTCCTGAAGTTGGCTCTCCCACCTCAGAGGCACAGCCCTGATGCCTGGCTGGAGCACCAAGAGCCTTTCATCCACACAGCTCAGAATAAAAGGGAGAAAAAATAGAAAGAAAGAAGGAAAGGATAAAATAAAATAAAATAAAATAAAGCTATTATAATAAAAAATAAAAAAATTAAGAAAAAATTTATTAAGAAAAAAATTTTTTTTAATTTTTAAAAATAAATTTATTAATCTTTTATAATAAAAAATAAGAAAAGAATTATTAAGAAAAAATTTATTAAGAAAAAAATTTTTAATTTTTTAAAATAAAAAATATGAAAAAACTTATTAAAAAAATTTAAAAAAAATTTTAAACATAGAAAATAAGGAAAAAATTATTAAGAAAACATTTATTAAGAAAACAAATGTTTTTAAGTAAAAAAAAAAAAAAAACGGACGGACTGAACCCTAGGACAAATGGTGAAAGCAAAGCTATACAGACAAAATCTCACACAGAAGCATACACATACACACTCACAAAAAGAGGAAAAGGGGAAAAAATAATATATCTTGCTCCCAAAGTCCACCTCCTGAATTTGGGATGATTCGTTGTCTATCAGGTATTCAACAGATGCAGGTACATCAAGTTGTCTGTGGAGCTTTAATCCTCTGCTTCTGAGGCTGCTGGGAGGCTGCTGAGGCTTTCTCTTCTTTGTTCGCACAGCTCCCGGGGTTCAGCTTTGGATTTGGACCCGCCTCTGCGTGTAGGTCACCTGAGGGCGTCTGTTCTTCTCTCAGACAGGACGGGGTTAAAGGAGCAGCTGCTTCGGGGGCTCTGGCTCACTCAGGACGGTGGGAGGGAGGGGCACGGAGGAGGCGGGGCGAGACTGCACGGCAGAGGCCGGCGTGACGTTGCAGCAGCCTGAGGCGCGCCGTGCGTTCTCCCGGGTAAGTTGTCCCCGGATCACGGGAGCCTGGCCGTGGCGGGCTGCACAGGCTTCTGGGAGGGGAGGTGTGGAGAGTGACCTGTGCTTGCACACAGGCTTTTTGGTGGTGGCAGCAGCAGCCTTAGCGTCTCATGCCCGTCTCTGGGGTCCGCGCTGACAGCCGCGGCTCGCGCCTGTCTCTGGAGTTCATTTAGGTGGCGCTCTGAATCCCCTCTCCTTGCGCGCCGCGAAACAAAGAGGCAAGAAAAAGCCTCTTGCCTCTTCGGCAGCTGCAGACTTTTTCCCGGACTCCCTCCCGGCTAGCTGTGGTGCGCTAACCCCTTCAGGCTGTGTTCACGCCGCCAACCCCAGTCCTCTCCCTGCGATCCGACTGAAGCCCGAGCCTCAGCTCCCAGCCCCCGCCCGCCCTGGCGGGTGAGCAGACAAGCCTCTCGGGCTGGTGAGTGCTGCTCGGCGCTGAGCCTCCGTGCGGGAATCTCTCCGCTTTGCCCTCCGCACCCCTGTGGCTGCGCTCTCCTCCGTGCCTCCGAAGCTTCCCCCCTCTGCCACCCGCAGTCTCCGCCCGCGAAGGGGCTTCCTAGTGCGTGGAAATCTTTCCTCCTTCACAGCTCCCTCCCACTGGTGCAGGTGCCGTCCCTATTCTTTTGTCTCTGTTATTTCTTTTTTTCTTTTGCTTACCCAGGTACGTGGGGATTTTCTTGCCTTTTGGGAGGTCTGACGTCTTCTGCCAGCGTTCAGTGGGTGTTCTGTAGGAGCAGTTCCACGTGAAGATGTATTTCTCTGCTCTTTAGTTCTTCTAAGTCCTTGTTAAACGCTTCTTGTATTTTCTCCATTCTATTTCCAAGATTTTGGATCATCTTTACTGTCATTACTCTGAATTCTTTCTCAGGTAGACTGCTTATTTTCTCTTGATTTATTTGGTCTAATGGGTTTTTACGTTGCTCCTTCACCTGCTGCATATTTCTCTGTCTTCTCATTTTGCTTAACTTACTGTGTTTGGGGTCTGCTTTTCACAGGCTGTGGGTTCATAGTTCCCGTTCTTTTTGTTGTCTGCCCCCAGTGGGTACGGTTTGTTCAGTGGTTTTTGTAGGCTTCCTGGTGGAGGGGACTGGTGCCTGTGCTCTGGTGGTTGAGGCTGGATCTTGTCTTTCTGGTGGGCAGGACCGCTTCTGGTGGTGTGTTTTGGGGTGTCCGTGACCTTATTATGATCTTAGGCAGCCTCTCTGCTAATGCGTGGAGTTGTGCTCCTGTCTTGCTAGTTGTTTGGCATGGGGCGTCCAGCACTGGAGCTTGCTGGTCATTGAGTGGAGCTGGGTCTTATCGTTGAGACTGAGATCTCTGGGAAAGCTCTTGCTGATCGATATTATGTGGTGCCAGGAGGTCTCTGGTGGACCAATGTCCTGAACTCGGCTCTCCCACCTGAGAGGCTCAGGCCTGACACCAGGCCAGAGCACCAAGACCCTGTCAACCACTCGGCCATGTACGTGGGGAGTTTCTTGCCTTTAGGAAGTCTGAGGTCTTCTGCCAGCATTCAGTAGGTGTTCTGTAGGAGTTGTTCCACATGTAGATGTATTTTTGATGTATTTGTGGGGAGGAAGGTGATCTCCACGTCTTACTTCACCATCTAGAAGGTCCTCTGGCTTTGACTTTTATTGTGGATACGGAGGGCTTCCACTGGTCAAGTCTTGTGTGGATTGAACTTCCAGCATCAAAGGAAGGAATACTGGACTCTCTTATTGGTTTGTCCATATGTGGGGCAAGAGAGGAAAAGGGAGTGGTGAGCCTTAAACTGTCAGCAGTTTCACACATTAAATTAGCAGTATTAATAAAAAAAGGAAAATTTTCACTGGCAATGTGTAAAAGGCATTAGTTATAGATTAAAATTCTGAGTTAAATACCAAAATGCAAACAGTCACAATGATTGATAAGATGTCTATGTAAAAATTACTAAAAATATAGTACAGTTACTAACTTAATATATCTTCTAGTTTGATTGAAACATTTGACTGAGAAAAACAAATGGACTGTTACAATTCACTCTCAATTTATGTTTGGCTTTATTTGCCTTTTTGACTACTACCATCTCACTATGTATTCCTGTAAGAAGAAATCATTAATAAGATAACCTGTTCCCTATTTTCTGATTTTAGTTGTTGATACCTTTTGAATATTTTTAGGAGAAGATAGACCCAAATAGAATATTACATATAAAAGGATCATTATAATAAATAAAGATATTTTCTTTTTATATCAATCCATAAATGAGAAAGGGTAAATTGTAATCAAAGATCCCCTTATTCTGTATTCAGAAAAATTTATATCTGTGGATCTTGTATTAGAAACAAATTCTGAAGAATTTTCTTTTATGATGCTCTCTACTGAAAAATAGAGTTGTATTATTTAAGATTTCTTAAATATTTTAATTCAGTGATAATTGAATAATCAGCAAGACAAAAATTCTTAACACTTGCTATGGTACTATATACATTTTATATTTTGTTAAAAATTAATTAGGCATTTTAATGTCTTAAATTTGTTGGAAAATTTAAAACCATAAACATTTTATGTCCATATGTTAATGCAAATAGTTGGAAGAGAAATACTTTTATATTTTTGTTTAAAATTCATTAGGCTTTTTAATGTCTTAAATGTGTAGGAAAAGTTTAGAACCATAAGCATTTTATGTTCATCTGTTAATGCAAGTACTTGGAAGATAAATACTTATTACTTAATCCTATATTTTACACTGTATATTTTTACACTATAGAAAACTTTATTTTTACTTGTTTCAATCATGTCTTCTCTAATCTCAGGAAAACACACTTTGGTTCATTTGGAGCGAAGCTAATGCATTTGGAGTATTCAAATATAGAATTGAAGTAAAAGGTTAACCTTAAAAAGAATAAGTTTGTCCATGTTTTAGCTAAAGTAGAACAGGCTGCAATAACAAATAGACCTAAACAGTATAAGCACTAAGTGTGGTAAAGTACATTTCCACTCCACTGATAATCGTGTTACAGGTACCAGGTGGACCTTATCCAACCTGTGGGTCAGGTCCTGAGGCTCTTTCCATCTGAGGCTCTTTCCACCTTACGCTCTGTCAACCACTATGATGTTGTTTTTGGATTCATCTACTTCAGAGGAAGAAGAAAATTTAGAGGAGGTATAGCTTCTTTAGATCATTGGCTGGATATTTCATACAACACACAGCCATTCTCTTGGCTAGGATTTTGCAGCATGGTCGAGCACACTGTAAACGGACTACATGCCAAGAAACAGAGGAGCATATACAGTAGATTATGTTGAATAGATGTCAGTATACACTGCAGGCTGCTGACCACTAGGCATGTGGGACCTATGGCTTATTCCCCAAGTGGAGTGCAGATCAGCAGCAGGACTAAACTGCAGGTTCCTTAAATTTGTAATGATGAGGTTTGAAATGTGAAACTCTTAGGCAGAATTACCACAGAAATTATACTCTACAGGGACCAGAAGTAAAGTGTCTCAATAATGACAACCAGGTATAACTTGGGGGATTGAAATTAATTGTATTTCATTAATATTTATGTATAATATTTTATACAACGAATATTATAAAGAGATTTGTCTCATGTATAGTTAATGTATTTTAAAAAAGACTAAGATGTTGTTCTCCCTATTTTCCATTATTTTCCTCATGTGTTTTATTTGTGTTGGAAAATGATGCGATAAAAGTAAATTACTAGTCTAATAAAGTAGTGAAAATTTACACAGAAAAAGAAAATAATGTACTTTTAAAATCCACTGAAATAGTAACAAGCCCATTTTTATTTTGAGGTTAATCCTCACATTAAATGGTTAGACAGACACTGCAACTCTAATTTCCCATATTTGTGCCTTAAGCTGCCACTTGTTACGTCTGTTTGCATTAGTCATTTTGACTCATAATGCATGGTAAAATCAAGAATTACTACAGATAAGCCAGAAAGTGTGGTGAATCGTTACATTATTTTGTATTAGTCAATCTGGATGGCAATTGTCTTGATTTGTGTTTTCTTTTTAAGGTGTTGAAATCACTGTGTAATAATCTTCTCAGGAGATTAAGTTGGTGGTGAGAAATCACTATAAAAATAAATATTTACACAACTTCCAAATTATTTATACACTTCCAAACTGTAAAATCTAATACATTCTTGACCTTAAAAAGACTCATTGTTGACATAAAATTCAGAAAAAAAAGTTAAGATTGCCAGATATAATACTCTAGCTTATTGAAGTAACTGATAATTTTAAAGCAAGTTTTTTATGCGTTGTGGCATAATTAATCACACATCTAGAAAATATCTTGCAGTTAATAGTATAAAACAAATGGCTGACTGTTACAGCTTTAGGATTAGAACAATGCAATCTATAAATCAACATTAAATAAAGCTCTAGTAACAACTTTATTTACTAGTATTCGTTAAGCAGTTTGGTTTTGTGATAGAGATAGGATGAGTCAAAATCTGTTCTACATTTTTCTAAAGAATTAGTAGAGCCAATGATTAATTTTGGTAGGTAATTCACAGTGTTTACCTCATTCTGCAGACACTATTGTGGCTTAGTGTGACATTGGCCAAGGGAATGTAAACAAAAGTGGTGACTGCCATGTCCAGCAGTTGCCATTGAAGGAACGTGTGTGACTTTCTCCTCCTACTTCCTCTTGCTGTTTGGAACGTAGACAAGGGAATCTAGAGGTGGAGCAGCCGCCTTAGACCCTGAAGAGACTCTGGGAATGGAGGTTACACATGGTGGAGGAACCTACCTCTGCCATTTTATGTGGGAGAGAAATAATTTTATTTAAACCCCTCAAGTCTCTAATTAGCAGCTGGAATAAGTCCTAATCAATGCAGTGCATAACATATCTTGATAAGGCAATTTTAGACCCATCAGTAAAGTAGTACGAATTATTTGTTTCATTACATATGACTCAATCATTAAGACACTGTGTGTGCCTGTTATGAATGATTATTGAAAGAGGGGGAAGGGAAGAGTTAGGGGAAGAGGAGAAGGAGGGAGAAAAGGGAGATATACATAAATCAATGATTTTTTTTCACTATTGGTAATCTTTGAATTAATTGCAAAATTTCTGAAGAATTAAGCTAAATATTTTTTATTAATTAATTAACTACACACTAGGACCTATGCAGACAGTGATATATTAATTGAAAAGAAATTTTGATTCCTTCTAAATCTTTAACAAAATACACTGGTTTACTTTCATCTGTCATGAGTCTAAGCCTATAAGTAATATTGCCAAACACTTTTCCTTAGTGTATGAGGAGTGAAATGGAAATGTCTCTTTTTTTCTTTTTTAGTGTAGCCTCAACTCTGGGCTACTTGGATGTTGGTAGTTACTAAACACACTTTGGAGTCACAGTATAAGCATAAGCTGATGAATTTTATAAAACTTCAAGTTAAGAAATAAAAATAGAGACTCACACTTGCCCCATCTTTTTTTTTTCTTAACATTTAGTGCCACGCCTTGTAAATTTTGAAGTTCAACGTGGTAATTATTGCCTTGCTTTGATTTTTAAATTTGTACATTTTCTAATCCTTAACCATTAAAATAATACTTTCCTGAGGAAACAAGAGATTAAGGAAGGAATGAAAGAGAAGGCTCGGCTTATAAGTTTAAAAATATGAAGAAAAAGAAGAATAGAAGAAGAATGTCCAAGGAGGAGACATACTGATTATGGTGGATGTTAGTTTTCCAGTTACAAGTATTATCATTCTATTATGGTCCAGGAAAAATTCTTTAGGTCTAGAAAGACAAAGTCATAGACACAGATACATACTTACACATGTACGAGTATGTGTGCGTTCCTGGTATCACAGAGTTTTAGAAGAACTGACAACAAGAATACATAAGATCAAATATTGTCAAAATATGCATAAGAATTATGACACAGGCCAGAGAAAATAATGTTTAGTCTAAAAAGTAAATATTGGTTTGAAAAATAACTACATATTCTATCTCTACTTTTTATTGATCATAACTGAATTATTAATTTATAAGATTATTTGATAAAATACTGATATATTAATATTTTAAATATAACAACATAAACTCTTGCCTCATTTTGCCAGTCACTGCCAGAGTTTGGGAACCTGCTTTCATCTGACACATGCCATGTGGTGTCATAAGTGTAAGAATCTAAAAAACAAACAAACAAACAACAAAACTTGATGAACACAGTATAGATGCAAGAAAAACTCCATTATTAAAGAATATTTACATATTTATGGAATGAGTTAAAAAACAACAAAAACGGATAAGCAGGAAATATCAAAGAACCAGAATGAATTGCGATCCTCCATTATAGAATGGAGGAAGAATCAGGTTTCTAATTATAAAGTTCTCTAATAGAAGACTTCTTTAATGAAGTTTTCAAAATTTTCTTAACTAAATCCCTTTGATCTTCTCAACCATTTACGGTGTCTTCCTACTACATAAGAGGTTATCTATCCATCATCCTTCATAGATGAGCACCAGGGGCTTTTCAAAAGATAATTGACAAACATTTTGTGCCTCGGTTTTCTCATATAAAATAATAGATAATAATAAGTAATTCCAAAGTTTGTTGAGAAGATAAACAATTGAGATGATGTTTACTAAAGTAACTAGAGTGTGTTACCACACAGGAGAGATTCAGTTACTAATAGATTCTCTGTTCCTCTCTTGGTATGAAAAACATCTAGTTTAGGTTTATATCAGGGCAAAGTGTCCAGATAAGGTGTCTTACAATTAGTACTAGTATAGTAGTACTAGTATACTACTAGTATAGTAGTACTAGTATACTACTAGTATAGTAGTACTAGTATACTACTAGTATAGTAGTACTAGTATACTACTAGTATAGTAGTACTAGTATACTACTAGTATAGTAGTACTAGTATACTAGTACTAACTTTGGAACTCTGTTTACATTCTTTTTTTTTTTTTCTTTTAAATCCAGGCATTCTGATTCCAGAGCTCAGACTTTTTTTTTTTAATGTTTTTATTTTATTTTATTTTATTTTATTTATTTATTTTTATTTTTGGCTGTGTTGGGTCTTCGTTTCTGTGCGAGGGCTTTCTCTAGTTGTGGCAAGCGGGGGCCACTCTTCATCGCGGTGCGTGGGCCTCTTACTGTCGCGGCCTCTCTTGTTGCGGAGCACAGGCTCCAGATGCGCAGGCTCAGTAATTGTGGTTCACGGGCCTGGTTGCTCCGCGGCATGTGGGATCTTCCCAGACCAGGGCTTGAACCCGTGTCCCCTGCATTGGCAGGCAGATTCTCAACCACTGCGCCACTAGGGAAGCCCCTACATTTTTATGTATAAGAAACAATTGAACATAAAAAACAACAGCTCTGAATTCAGACAATGTAGGTTGAAAACTGGGCCTGATCATAGGCTGGCATTTTGATATTGAAAAAAAATATTACTTGGTGTCTCCAACCAACCCATTTTCTAATTTAAAATTGGGAATAAAGATAGTTTCACTGATATATTATTAAGACTTATAAGATGGTATCTGAGAAGGAGTTAAAATGGTTCTAACATATATAGATATTATTAGGTAATATTTGTAGTAATAATTAGTAGTAGCAATAAGTAAGTGTTATTAGCTGATATTAGCAGTAATAATAATTGTAGCATAAGAAAAAAAACTGTCTACTGAAAGAGGGACAATAAAGATAATCCTCCTTATAATCATTTAAGAACTACCAGATAGAGGAAGAAAGAACAATAAAATAATAATAATATTGTGATTGATTTTGATGCTATGGCCAAAATCCATTCTAGAATATTTCTTACCCGAAAAGAGGAACAGCGACTCATTTCTTTAGAATCACAGCATCCTCAATTCTAGTACTTTAAATTGTATGGCACTTATTTTTTTTACTGAGGTTTGAGAGTTTCCTGGGCTGTCTACTGCCATGTAGTGACAAAGCTAGCATGGGAATCACTGATCTGTGAAGTCTCCCCTAAGGTACTGAGGACAAAGGTGGCTATGCTGCCGTTTGTAGGGGTTGCTACAATGGATGAGGAGAGAGAGGAGAGAGACTGAGTTCAACTTCCCTCCTATAAAACCCTACAATGATAATCTCCCTGAATAAAGTCTGAGTTACAGTCTTTAACAAATGTCAGAATATCTTTTTCTTTAGTGGTGTTGCCAGCCACAAAGCCAGCAATAAATGAGAATCACAGAGTTTAAGAAAGTTTTTTAACCAGAGTATTTGTAATAAAATATCTCCTATTGAAACACATTATCTAGTTTCAATAAACCAACTTTTCAGACATATTCAGATATCACCTTAGCAAACTCTATTTCCTTTAGGAAAAAAAGAAATTTATTTTGAAGGTGAAAATACGTAATGTGTTTCTGTGATTTAAAAACTAGCAATATATCTAAGAATTCAGGCTGAGAAGTGGAGATTTGGTCAGGTAATTTTTGCTTCTTGTTGAAACCTTTAACCTAGAATGCCCAGTCCAGAAAAACAAACAAAAAACAAACAAACAAACAAAAACCAGCCTTACTTCAGCTCTGTTCATATAGGCATCCTTTCCAATAGATGTTAATTTACTGGACTTAGAAACCTGGTATTTCACTTTGATCCTTTAGGATTTAGTGAACTGACTCAACACCAAGCACTATTATATGCATAACCACCTTCAAAAAATTTAGAGCCTTCAAACATCAGAGGAGAAGCCAAAAGACTTATAATGGTAGCAGAAGAGCGAAGCCAGTAGATAGGAGAGAGTGATGGAGAGAGAGAAAGGTGAGACGAAGAATTCTGAGAATAGACTGGACAATATAAAGTCAGATATAATTTCTGGGAAAAAAAAAAAAGTGTGGAATCATGCATCATCATTACCACAGAGCAGTTTGGAGGGGAGAGAGTCAGTGATTCTGCAGTCTTGAAAACGTAGCCATACGTGCAGTCTAGAAAGCATAGCCTTGCCCTTCAACTGTAAGCCTCAGGAGACTTTTTAAAAATAATATCATTTTAGGACAATAAAGGCAGTACATTTGAAATCCATTTATGCCCTGGTCTTTGTATTATTTCCTTCCTCTCTTGTGGCCTGCAATTTTGGTATTCAGTCTTTCCCCTTTCCACATGTGTGCACTAAATGGGACTGTCCTGGGTCCTGCGTTAGGCCTTTGCTGCTGGAAATTGAGTGCTGCAGAGTAGAGTTTACTATTTTGTTCCATGTGAGCGGGAGAATGAGAGCTTGAAGCCAGAGGTTGAGATGTCAAAGTGTCCCTTCCCCCCTAAACTCCAGGGGAAAAACATATGCACAACTAGAAATAGGAATTAGTGATACAGAAAAATATAAATAAGAAAAAAACATTATTTCTTACCACTGTAGGCTTACAAAAAATGCAAGAACAGGGAGACATGTGCAGAGATATTCAAATATTCACCAAAGGATGGAGCAAATTTATGGATTTCTCAGGGACCTCTCAGCTGGGCTCCCTGGCATCGGTGACATGATCTTCTCTGTCCAAGCCACCCATCCTTCCTTCTATATCTTTTGATGAGTTTCCAAGATTATGTGTCTTTGTTTGTTGGGTAATCTCACCACTGATAGGAAAACTTAGGGTAGAATTCTTCTACAGAATCACTAAGTACACAGAAAACCCCTTCTTCTTACCCTAAGTGTAAGTGCCCTTTCTCAGGGCGGCCTTCTCTGCTTCCAGTTACAGAGCTGCTCAAGCCAGTCTCTCACCTCCTGTCCTTTCATCTGAGGTTCAGACACACACATCCGTGTCTTCCAAGAGCCATGGACACAGTCAAACTCTCTAACCACTTATCTCCTCACGCCCTCCCTGGACTTGAGGTGGGGAGAGCTTCCCTGAGTTATGGTGAAGGTAGGAGATACACACAGCATTTTGACAATAGTTTTGAAGAAATCCTCACACTAGAATCTCTTATTAAATGCACTTTAATACCCTTCTACTTACTTTGCCAAGTTCTGTGTGGTTCCTTTCATTTAACACTTGCAGGATTGTGAGTATATAAATGTTTACTTTATTATTTGCTACAGTTTTCTAGTTGTTTGAAATATCCTTCACCCCAAATTATTATGATAATCATATCATTAAAGAAAGAAAGGGAATATAGATTGGAGAGAGGGAAGAGGAGAGGGGAGGTCAAGTAAACATTTATTAGAGAAAACCTCAAGTAGCACCAGCACTGACCTGGTAATTTACAAGGCCCATTGCACAATAAAAATACAGGGCCCCTTGTTCAAAATTTATTAAGAATTGTAACATGCCAACAGCAGAGCATTAAATCCTATGTGACTGAATAGGTCACATGCTGGTGAGCCAGGCTTGCCTGGAAAAACAGGAAAAAAAAATTTGAATAAATGACATTAATGTAACTGAAAATCAGACAGAAAAGTAGTATTACTCACAAATATATACTTATTTTATCTACAAATATATTCTGATTTTAATTTAATTTAAATAATTTGAATATTATTTATTTTAGAAGTCTTTTGGGGGGTTGCCATATTTCCCATTCCGATGGTGTTCATTAAATACTACATATTTAGTTGTTTACAGGTTTTCTATGAATGGAATATATATCTTAATATAATAATTGTGATATAATTAACAAATTTAAAATTAATTAAATTTTTTTTTACCATATAATCTCTCTTAGTGATTTAAACATCTTCCTTGTGTCTTGGACATAGAATACTTTGCATTTGAACACTCTCCACCAGAATTTTTGACTGTGGAAGGCATGTAGACTCCAATAAAAGATACTTAGGTAAATCTCCGAGTAAAACTTTTATTACTGAGTGGACATGTTATTCTTAATTTCAAATACCTTCTCTTAAAGCCTTACAGGCTCAATTTAGGAAAATTATATTTTGCCATCAATGTGGCAATTGCTTTCTATCTACACACACACTGGTCTTTCTTCCCCTCAGAAATTTCCACCTTAATGAAATTGTGGCTCCTGCTCTACCTCTTCTACTCTTTTTCAAGAAAACTAGTTTGGGAGTTATTGGTTCTTTATTACCTGTCATCTCTATTAATATCTCACATCTCATATTTTTTATTCTTTGGCCTTTTCCTGAGAACAATCAGATCTGTTGTCCATTTCACTGAATCAGTGTTACACAGTGCAAACCTGCCAACCTTCCCCATTTCTCTTTTATTTTATTTTCTTTTTCAACTGTACTCTCTCTTCCTATTATTCTATTTTGTTATTTGAACGTTGTTCTTAAGGCTATATACTCTCATTTCATAGGGACCAATTGTTCTCACATGCTATTGCTGAAACTAATGATTTGTGGAATTTTCTTACTCATTGATCAATAAAATGTTTTAGATGTATGCTATTCTTCTGTTTGTTTATCTTCTTGTTTCTGTCCTCCCTTCATTTGCCTTTACTTTGAAATACGTTCAGCAAGTAGATGTCTCATGTTTGATTTGTTTCCTTAACCAACATCTACCAATGTTCAATATGGGTCCACTTCAAAGTTCTCCAATGATTTGTCTGAATGGATTGCTCTGCCCTGATGCTCCATATGGCTTTGAATTTAGCAGTACAAGTTGAGCCAGATATCAGATTGATATCTAAAACTTGCATTCAAACTCCTACTTTTTAGAAGTCTTTACCCAGTATACTTCCTCACACACAAAAAAGATAATGGTGTCTCAGACTTTCACTGTATTGTTACCAAGCACATTTACAGCATGCTCTGCTGAAAGGTTTTTACCTTTCTTTTTTCATTACTACCTCTATTTTTCATGGGGGGCTTCATCTTCCATGATGGACATCACAGCAAACATGACTGCCTCCTCACTTCCTTCATCTCCTTTGAATGTCTTGGGAAGGACTAAGATCTAATTTTCTGGTACAGGACCTGAGTCTTCAAGTAGGGAGATTGAGTAGGGAAAATATGGCATGTCTTTCTCATTTGTCTCTGTTTTTTTTTCTTTTTGAGTTGTGACCTTACTATAGCATTAGAGAAAACACAATTTTTATTTCCTTTATTTTATACCTCTTTGATATCTATTAGGCCTGTTTAATATATGTTAAATGTACTGGAATTTTCTCCTAGTTTCTGGTCTAATTTTGTTTTTGTGTGTATATTTTTTCTGCCATCTTCAGTATTTTTAGGAGGTGGTGGGATGTGTTTAACTTAAAGTTCCTATATTGGCTTCATGATAACTAGCTGTCTCCAACTTATAACATTACATCCCCCAGAAAAGCACTTACATCAGTTGTAGTGAATCATTTGAACCAATTTGATTGTTGCTAGTGGCTACTATAGTAGACATCAATGTTCAACTTTAAGTCTGAATATTTTCAAGTGTAGACATGACAATCACAGTAAGCGTCTAGAAATATTACATTAGCAAAAGTCTGGTAGATTAAGGAGTGAAAACAATACAGGTGGAATGTTCTATTAGGCCATACTGGATCAATCCAGATGATGAGGGCCTAGACCAAGACAGTGGCTATAAGAAGTAAAAGGAGAAATTACATTAGATATTAATAGAATTTTGTGATTCATTGAACATGGGAAATAGAAGAGATGTTCATAATAACATAGATTTTTAAAAAATTCTAAACATGTGGAATTAAATGATAAAATCCTATGTTAATCCATATTTTATTATTTAACCTTTAGTCATTATGTCTTAATTTAAGCTGCTACAACAAAGTACCACAGATTGGGTGGATTATAAATAGCAGAAATTTATTTCTCACAGTTTTGGAGGCTAGAGGTCCAAATCAGGGTGCCAGCATGGTTGGGTTCTGGTGAGAGCTCTCTTCCAGGTTGCAGACTGAGGACATGCTGCTGTGTCCTCACTTGGTGGAAGCAGAAAGAAGAAAAAAGACTCTTATTAGGCCACTATTATAAAGGCACTAATCTCATTCATGAAGACTCCACCCTCATGACCTCATCTGTCCTAATTACCTCCCAAAGGCTCCATATCCCAATATCATCACACTGGGGGACAGAGTTTTAACACATGAATTTGGGGGAGGAGGGAGACAAACATTCCATCCTTAACACATTACTTTTACAGAAAAAAAGTATTCATGAACGTAACTCTAAAAGTATCTTTGGAAAGCTATGAAATTCATAAAATTACATCAAGAGAAAGAAAAATCTATGGGCCTGTGAAATGCATGAATTGAATTATGGTTTCTCTCAGTGATGGCTATATAAAGTAAACATATCTAGAAGTTCAGAATGCAACTGACTTCTGGTAACAGATTCTTCATTATTCTTAGACCACTAAAGAAGTTTATTTTGAGAGTTAAGTAATTAATCATTGATTAACAAACTGGTCAATGATTTAAAAAGCCAGTGGGGCTTTATATTATTTAGGTAATAAAGTATAATTTTGTTCCAAATTTTATTCTTATAATATGTTTTAGAATCAGTCCATGATATAATTGTTTGGAATATTTTTCAACTTAAAATAGCAATAGTAGTTATTTAGTTATAATTTTTATTTTTAAAAGTACTAATTGTTATTACTTAACAAATTGTTAGTTGATATTGATCAGATTTTTAACCATAGACTAACTTCTATCATGTCTAAAATAAATCCAATGTTTGGCAAAGATGGAAGATGAATGAGACTTTGTGTGTGTGTGATATGATTATTTCCTTAACTTTCAATGCCTGGTCTAATAGTTTTCCAGAATCTAGAGGTATAGAAGTTATACTTCCAAAATATTTACATCACAGCCACAGTCATGCTTAGTACAATACTGTTGGGATTTAAAGGGGCTCAATTAATGACACAATTTTTTCACACTACCTGGTGTGTTTGTGTGGGATATTTCTTTTCTGCTCCTCACTTTTGCATGGAGAGGAGCTTCCATTAGAGCATTACCCCTGGCATTGCCATGCCTCTTCCCTCACTTCCTGTGGGGAAGAAATAAATTATCTGATGGATGAATTTGGTAAGATGACCAGAGAATTAATGTTCAAGCCCTTCTGATTCTCTTTAGGATCTGTCTTCTGCAAACCATTCTGCAGTTCCATACTCTGATTTTCATAGCCTATGGTCACCAAAGTGGATTGACCAATGACTAGGGGTATAATTTTAATTTGAAGATAACCATAGACCTAAGTCACATTTTCCAATTTTTTTATTATCATAAAGTGCTCTTTTCATTTCTAACTGTTCTTTCAATGTACCATTCAATTTCAAACTGGGTGGAGGGAAAAGGAAGAAGATGTTATCTATCAAACCCTCAGACCGCCAACGCAAGGCATTCAATTTTAGAATAGGAAATTTGTTCTCTTTTCTTACAGTCCCTTTTACTATAAGAATATACAATCGATAAGTATAGTTACATCAGAAAATAAAAGGAGTAGTACTCTGTTGGAAAAGGTGAATATCGAAGGCAATTTGGAGGTCTGTCACTTTGTAGTGTTACCTCTTGGTACATATTATTTATGTTCTCTGATTATTATGTTCTCCAATGATTTTAGTTGTAAAATAATCGGGTTAGACCAGATGACCTTCGGGTTTTTTTTTTTTAATTAATTAATTAATTAATTTTTGGCTGTGTTGGGTTTTCGCTGCTGCGTGCGAGCTTTCTCTAGTTGCGGTGAGCGGGGACTACTCTTCAGTGCGGTGCGTGGGCTTCTCATTGCGGGGCTTCTCTTTGTTGTGGCGCACGGGCTCTAGGCATACAGGCTTCAGTAGTTGGGGCACACGGGCTCAGTAGTTGTGGCTCGTGGGCTCTAGAGCGCAGGCTCAGTAGTTGTGGCACACGGGCTTAGTTGCTCCACGGCTTGTGGGATCTTCCTGGACTAGGGCTCAAACCTGTGTCCCCTGCATTGGCAGGCGGATTCTTAACCACTGCGCCACCAGGGAAGTCCGACCTTTGGGGTTTTAAACTCTGAAGTGCTTTATAAAGCTCATGAGGTCCTTTCTTAAACAACTGAAAGAAAAACAAACTCCCCATTGCAAACAAAAGGGAATAAACAAATAATTATAAAAATAAAAAAATATATTTTAACAAATAATGCCAACAAAGTTATTGATGTCCAGGCCAAGTTATTAAAAAATCTACTATATACATTTTATCCACCAACGTAAACTCACTTTTCAGAGCTTCTTGATGATATCCATATGTAAACTGAACATTAGCAAAGTGAGATTACATTTCTAACAACTAAAAGGAGTTTATTCCAGAGCCAAGTAAATGATCCTGAAAATAGCTTTACACCAATGGCTTCTAATTGAAATTTAGGACAGTAACCTTAATTTCACCAGCTGTTCTTATTGGAATAGAAAGCCTCACGAAAAATACAAAGCTGCATACAGGGATTTACAAATGCCTGTTGTAGTTGCTCAAGCAAGATCTTAAAACAACAAACTTCCTAAATTGAAGCCAGAATTTTTAAAATATATTAGCACATATTACTACATCCCTGAGTAAGGAGAAATTATTTACGAGAGTGTGATTTTATGCACACAAGCATTTATATATCCTTAGAGGACATTTAAATATGATTTATAGCTCAAAGTAGCATATCGTATTTATTTTTCTATTGATACTGTTGAAGAACCATAAGCCAGATGCTGCAATAATCTCAAGCCAAGTAAGCATTTTAAAAAAAATCTACATTCAGGTATTTTGCTACTTACTATCTGTTCTAAACATAAAAATGTAATTATGTTTGAATATATAATTAAGGAATCCATTTAATATTTTCAGATCCCCGTTTACAAAGCCAGAATTCCTTGAGCAAGAAACAGTCAGGATATACAAGAAAACCATATGATAAAAATAAGTTTAAAAAATACAAAAAGCTTTAAGTACAAGATTGATAAATCATAGTTAATAACTTTCCCCTAAAGCTTTAAAGTGAAAATGGGCCCTCGACATGTCTGAGTCTCTTACTATGTTTCCTTAATAACTTCGTCTTCATTTATCTATTTGCCCCATTTCACATCTTTCTAATTTACATCAGACCTTATAATATACTTTCTCCTTTGCCCATCCTTTCAGGAAGTGAAATGTCTTATGGTTTTTTGAGAAAAAAAATATGACAGTTGGAAACCTATGTATCTCCCCATCATGAGATATCCAAACATCCCTATTTTATTTATTTATTTTTAATTGAAGTGTAGTTGATTTACAATATTTTATTAGTTGTTAGCTTCAGGTGTACAGCCAAGTGATTCAGTTATACATATGTACTATATATATCTATGTTTTTTTCGATTCTTTTCCATTATAGCTTTTTACAAGATATTGAATATAGTTCCCTGTGCTATACATTAAAACCTTGTTGTTTATCTATCTTATATATGATAGTGAGCGTTGTTGTTCTCATACTCCCAATTTACCCCCCCTTCCCCTTTGTAACCATAAGTTTTTTTTCTATGTCTGTGAGTCTGTTTCTGTTTTGTAAATAAGTTCATTTGTCCTTTTTTTTAGATTCCATATTTAAGTGATATCAAATAATGTTTGTCTCCTATGTGATCTTCTATTTCCTTCCTGTTAAAGCAAGGAAAAGATCATTCCTGCCAAAGGCGTGTACTTTTACTGCTTGAAGTGAGATTTCTCATGACTTGTCACATATTTAACACCTACAGTTAGTATTTTCTTTTGTGCACTTTATCCTCTCCTTCTGTACTGTATCATTTCAATTAACAAACACACATTCTACCATTTTAAAAACAAACAAAACTGCCTTAAACACTTACCTTCCTTCATTCTAGCTATTGAATTATTTTGGGCTCTCCTTCTCACACAAGAATTTAGAGAGTTACTTACATATGACCCATGGACTTCATTCATCCTTTGCTGTTCACTCTCCAAGTCACCCCCAAGTCATGTCTACACATACCTGCCAAAGTATCGCTTAAGAAAGAAGCTGTCTAAAAGGAAAGAAAATGATTGTTTTTTAATAAAAGGTACATTGGAAAGTCAGAATGGAAGAAAGAACACGATATTCAAAAATATGAATAAATACAAAAGGAGTTCTCTCTCTTGAGGCTGTAAATTATGTTTGGTAGTGGAAGTAAAACTTTAACACTATATGATGCATTCCTAAATATATGGCTAGGAAATACTTGGATCAATTATATTCTCAAAGGGAGGAGGGGAGTGAAGGACTGTAAAGTGAGATAAAATTTCTATACTCACACTGGTGAAATGATCACCTCAGTTATGTGTAAAAATAATGTAATACCTAGAACAACCACAGAAATACTATAGCTAAGTAAAAATGGAACCCCAAAATGTTCATGTAACCTATGGGAAGACAGGAAAATTAAAAATAAAAACAGAAAAAATATGTAGGGGAAATAATAGAAACTGGAAAAGTAAAGTGGCAGACTTAAGTCCTAACAGATCATTAAACACAGATGGTTTAACACAACAATTAAAAGACAGAAATTGTCAGAGGAGATTAAGAATCATGACCCAACTATACTCTGTCTACAAGGAATTCACTTCAAATATAATGATATAGGCAGTTTGAAAGCATGGAAAAACATATATCACAAAAATATTAATTAAAGGAAAGTAGAAGTGGCTATATTATATAAGATAAAGTAGACTTCAGGGCAAATAAAATTACCAGAGACAAAGAGAGACATTATATAATGGTAAAAGTGCCAATCCAACAAGAAGACATAGAAATATGCACCAAACATTCTTGGGAAAAAAATCAATCAATCAATCATTCAATCAATAATCTTCACCTATATGGAAGTCTCACACCTTATTCAAAATTTAACTCAGAATGGATTATGGACTTAAATACAAAACGTGAAATTATAAAAGTCTTTAAAACAATATAGGAGAAAGTCCAGGGGTAAGCAAAGAGTTTAGACTTGATACCAAAAACACTATCCATAAAAGGAAAAATTGATAAATTGGACTGCATCAAAATTTAAAATTTTGTTCTTCAAAAGACGATATTAAGAGAATGAAAAGACAAGCTCCAGAGTGGGAGAAAATGTTTGCAAAACACATATCTAGCCACAGACTTGTATCTCAAATATATAAAGAATCCTCAAAACTCAATAGTGAAAACCAATTCAATTTGAATATGAGCAAAAGACAAACATTTTACTTAAGAGGATAAACATATGGCAAATTAGCACAGGAAAAGAAGTTCTACATTATTAACCATTTGGGAAATGCAAATTAGAACCACCAGGAGATAGCACTATATACCTATCTATGGCAAAAATAAAAAATCATGACAACTCGAATTGCTGTTGAGGATGTGGAGAAAGTGGGTAACTCATAACTTGCTGTTGGGAATGTAAAATGGTATAATCCCTCCTAAAAACAGTGATAGAGTTTGTTTCTTTTTTAAACTAAACATGCATTTACCATATAGCACAGCAATTATACTCCTGAACACTTATCCGAGAGAAATGAAGACTTATGTTCACACAAAAACCTGCTCACAAATGTTTATAGCAGTTTTACAGTAACAACAAACCTTGAAATAACTCAGATTCACTTGAATGAGTAAATGGTTAAATGAACTGATACATCCATAGCATGGAGTATTGCTTAATAATAAAAGGAATGAGTTAGTGATACCTCCAACAACCTAGAAGAATAGCCAGAGAACTATACTGAGTGAGAAAAGCCAATCCCCAAACGTTACATACCGTATCATTCCATTTATATAATGCTCTTGAAATGACAAATTATAAGAATACAAAACAAACTAGTAGTTGACGGGAATTGAGTAGGAGGACTGTGGGAAGAGAAGTAAGATGTGGCTATCAAAGGGAAAAATCATTGTGACGGTAGAGAATCTTGACTGTATCAAAGTCAATATTCAGATTAGGATATTGTACTGTAGTTTATTAAGATGTTACCATCATGAGAATCTGGATAAAATGTATATAGGAGCTCTCCATATTATTTCTTACAACTGCTTTACAAGTTTATTTTTTTAAAGTTGGAAAGAATGGAGGAAGGAAAGGAGAGAGGGAGAAAAAACCTGTTACATCTACCTGAAAAGCATTGACTTGGAGTATTTGAATCTTAGTATTTAAAAAATATTAATGCTATCTTTCACATTCTAGTTTTCAAATTAAGTACTTGAAATGCAGTGTGCATCTTACATTTATGATACTTCGCATTTTGGACTAGCCACACTTCAAGCACTCAGTAGACACATGTGACCAGTAGCTACTATACTGGAATGTGTGGAAATAAAAGTTTTGTGAATATTTATTGGAGGGAGTGATGGAATGTGGTAAGGCGAGTAAGAGGAAAGATGAGACAAAGAAGGAAAATATTTGTGCAGTGGAGGAGATTTAATACTATCTGAAAATATTGATTAATAGAAAGTGTATGGCCTATCTGATAAGGGGTTAATATCAAAAGTAATTCATACAATTTAATAGCAAAAACTTTTTTTAAGGGCTGAAGAATAAAAACTGTTCACCCAGAATCTTATACTCAACAAAATGTACTCCAAAAATGAAGGGGAAATCAATATATTTGCAGATGAAGGATTCGTCACCAGCAGATCTATCTTAAAACAAACAATTTAATTTTAAGAAAGGGTGGGGCAAGAAACCGAATAGACATTTGTCCAAAGAAGGCCTCCAAATGGCCAACAGATACATGAAAAGATGATCAATATCACTAATCATCAGGAAAATGCAAATCAAGACCACAATGAGATATCACCTCATACGTGTTAGGATGTCTGTTAGCAAAAAGACAAGCAATAAGTGTTGGAGAGGATGTGGAGGAAAGGGAATCTGTTTGCACTATTGATGGGAATGTAAATTGGTACAGCCACTGTAGAAAGCAGTATGGAGGTCTCTCAAAAAATGAACATAGTAGCATATGGTCCAGCAATCCCAATTCTGGGTATACATCCAAAGGAAATGAATTCAGGATCTCAAAGAGATTTCTGCACTCCCATATTCATTGCAGCATTATTCACAATAGCCAAGATATGGAAACAACCTAAGTGCCCATCCATGGATGAATGGAAAAGAAGATGTGGGGTATATATATATATATATATATATATACACACACACACACAATGGAATATTATTTAGCCATGAGAAAAAAGGAAACCCTGCCATTTATGATATGGATAGACTTCAAGGGCATTACACTAAATGAAATAAGTCAGACAGAGAAAGACAAATACTGTGTGATCTCACTTATATGTGGAATCTGAAAAAAAAATAAAAAAGATGAACTCATAGAGAAAGAGAGTTGAATGGTAGTTGCCAGAGGCTGCGGCTGGGGGGAAATGGGGAGAATGGTGGGCATTGGAAACCACAAGGGTAGCCTGGACTTATACCCACACCTGACAATAATGAGGTCCTTCTGTAGCCCTCCTCCCATCTGGGGCAGAGCCAGGGGAAGCATAGTGGTGGGTGAAGAAGACTTTCACTCTTGAACAAGGCAAGCCCCACCTTGGTGTCAGTGGAGAAAATGGGGGAAACCAGAATTCCTGTCAATGTACTCATGCCAAGTGGGGACCCTAGAATTCTTCCTTCACCTGGAAGTAATGAGGCATCACACTGCCCCCTTACTCTGAAGGAATGGTGGTGGAAAAATCTAGCTAAAGCAAAAGCTTTAAATAAATAAAATCCGATGTCTTATAACATAGTATAAAAATGTCTAACTTCCAATTAAAAAATCACCTGTCATACCAAGAACCAGGGAGATTTCAAATCAAATGAAAAATGACAAACAATAGATGCAAAACTCAAGAAAATAGAGATGTTAGAATTAAAGCAGTCATGATAAAAGCTTTCAGGGAGCATATTTTTCAGGCACAGACAGCATTTTTTTTTTTCCTATTCAACTGTTATAAAATGTAAAAAATAATTCTTAGCTTAAGGGCCATGTAAAAACAGCTGGTTGGCCAAATTTGGCCTGTGGACTTTAATTTGCCTACCTTGGATTCCAGGCTTATCAAGCACAATAAATGTTGGTAACAGTTGCTGGAGAGTGATGAGGAGTCTGTGAGAAGTTAATCGAAGGATTAATGGAGAATAAGCGTCTAACAACATGAATTTTTATTGTAACCAGTGAGAGTAAGTTAATTATGAAAGTAAACGGCCTCAAAGTTCCTAATTCATCAGTCTAATTTTAATCATATGTTTTATCCCATAGTATTACTTTATCTGAAACTCTTTTTCCGTGTGCTATTTTTGCATTGGTTTACTTAGGACATTTGAGAAAAGGTGACCTCCAAGAGATAAGAATCACTTTTATTGTAAATATTGACTTACTGTATATAATAATTACAGTAAATAGTTTTTTTAACTGTGTGTCTCATGATATCTAAGGTGAATTCTGAATCATTCCCTTTTTAAAACTGTTAATAGACAAATTATTCTATTGAAAAGATAAATTAAAGTTAGTTTGGATTAGAATTAATGTGAGGGTGGATAAAATGGTATGTGAATTTGAACTATGTGAACGATAGAAGAGTTAGGTATTATGTATGCTTACTTTTTTCATATTAAAATAGGGAAAAGAAGCAATTTTTACTGCTAAAAATTCAACTCCTTAAAAACCTTCACAGGAAGAACATACATATAAACAAATGTATGTATTATATGTATATATATACATATATAAAGCATCAGCAGAAATACCATAAACAAGCTGGATGGGCAAATTTGGGCATTGAAGAATATTTCCAATTCCTCGACTGTCACTGATCTTAGGTAAGTTAGTTCTTATTTCCCCTGACCAAGAGAACAATTGCCTCTTCTGTCTTAAGTAATTCAGGAACATGGAATTGGTGGTATACTTTTCATTTTATCTTCTGTTACATTCTCTCCAATTCTGCCCCTTCCTATTTTCATTTCCATCACTTTGTTTGAAGGTATGTTTATACGTGGTGCCACCTTGTGTTGGTAAAGACCTGATAAAGTATGTTATGAATGAGTATTTCTATTGCTCTCCCTACAAAGATCATCCATCTCCCCAGCGAACAAATACATAATGAGACCCCACTACCCTTACTAAACTTATTTGATTTTATTATATATTTTAATCAAAATCCAAGAAACCATGTCCCACAAAAATTTTCCAGAAATTATAATTTAAGTAAGCAAAAATATCATATGAATTAATATTCTTCACAGTCCAAGCAAACATCAATGAAAAGATCATATATCTAGTCCTTGTCTTCATATATCTAGAATCACTCATGTTCCAAAAAGATCTCCCTATGGCTACTTTTTGTTTTTTTGGTCGTCAATTTACAATAAAATAAACCCTCAGCATTTCTTTAGCATATTCAAAATCTAAACGTTCTCATACCTTGAAAGTGTGTTCCTCCTACATGACGTAGCAGTCATTGGAAGAGATTCTTAGACCGCAATCCGTAACAGAGGAGGGAGGAGCAATCTTGAGCACTCTTTCCTCAATTTTCCTGGCAATAGGCATGTGGTCTTGGCCTCAGATGTTTCAATGCCCTTCTATTTCCCTTGCTATGATTGGCTAACCTATCTCAGGATCTGCGCCTCTGACATGAAGTATCTAGGAACATCAGGTGCTGAGGAAACTCAGCACGTTTTCAGTTTCGGCTGTTAGCAACAGCGTTAGGGAAAGAAAACAGTGACAGGACAGCAAACAGTCTGGCATCTTTCTTGTTCTTTTTTCTTGTGCTCTGGTATGAAGTCGTTAAATTTTTTCAGTGGGAATGTCATCACTCCTCACACAAGAGGGTCATGTCAAAAGAGTGTGAACAGATTAAGTAATTATTTTTGACAACATTTACATCACTTTTTCAACCATAGTGTTAAAACTTAATGATGTGTTACATATATTTAGGTGTATCTAGTTGTTAATCATGTTTTCCTATGGAAAACAATCATTCATGGGAATTCCGTTATGATTTTCTCAAGACTGGCCATGTGCCCTTTGCAATTCTTCATTTATATAAGTTCACAGTCTCTGGGGCTATGGCCTAAGGCAGAAATCTACTCTTACACTCCCATTTGGACTTGAATCTAACAGAGGCTTCCCTAATGAGAACTGGAAGACACTGAGTTGATAGACTGTTGAATAGGGAAATGGGCTTTTCTACTCTTGGATTAAGCTGACACCCAGAGTGGTACTTCTACCTGAGATCTCCCACCACCCATGCTCATGCTACATCCCTACATGTTGAATAAGACCTGTGAATGTGAAAAAAAAGACTACTGTTCACTAAGGAATTCAGTTCTCATCACGAAGATGAGATCTCTTTGAGTTTTAAGTTCATAACCCTCTTCTTTTCAAGCTTTAAATAATACCAAAGTTCTTAACTTGCTTTCAAGAAGGGGATCTCTTGTAGCCTTTGTGTGTTCATAAAATTCAGAATCATATACATAAATAAAGTTCATATATACATACATAAAATTCAGAATCATATATACAATGATGTTAATATTCAATTACGATAAAGCATTAGTTCCTTCTACCTTTTATGGCAGCTGTCATTATCTTGCCTGACAAAATGTTAATCTATATGTTAAAGTCACCAACAATACTACACTGTCTACAAAATGAAATATGCATCCTTCTATAATCCTCAGCAGAAACTGTGATCCTAAGTCTTCCCAGTCTCTTCTTTCAATACTTCCCTATATACGTAATGTTTCTACAAAACGGGACAATCTGCTGTTCCTTAAATATGCCCTGTATTTACAATCTCATTTGAAACTTTGCTTACGCTCTTTACACAGCCTGAAGTGTGTTTCCAGTCTTCTTTATTTTATCTCAGTTCTGAAGCTTACTTAAAACATGCATTCAAAGAAATACTTGGGACGCATGACTTCTGGAATCGTGGCTTGGGGAATTCTGTGGACCCTCACCCAACTGAAACAAACGTAAGTGGTAAAAATTAGAAAAATATATAAATAAATGAACAACTAACCAACCAGCCATTTAAAGTCTCTGTAAATTGACCTAAGGGCATACAATAAATGTGAAGCCTGTATTGAAGAAAATTTACTAAATCTTGTAAAACTGTGAGTCTGTGGCATTTGAGCCATGACCCCTCTGCCCCAGTGAATTAGACAGAAGCTACATTCTGAGTGGGTGACCAAGAATCTCTTCCTACAGATTCCAGTCAAGGGCAGCAGTGCCTCCCCAGGGGAGGCAGGGTACCTGCAGGTCTCACCTCCACATGTCCACATTTCGGAGACTAAATTATGGGCGAGAGCAGCCCAGGGTTTAGGGACTCCCTTTTCCATCCAGTCCCCACTCACAGGATGGCACTTCTACACCAGACATAGCAGGCCAAGAGACTGGGACCCCAATCACCCTCACTTCAACTCGCTTGTGGGGTGGGAGGTTCCACACCCTGAGAAGGAAGCCTTGAACAGAGACTACCGCTCCTGACCAGCTCCTTCCTCACAGAACGGGGGCATCACTCTGAGAGACGTGGTCCTCTGTCCCTGCACCCAGCTCTGGAATAGTGACTCAGACATTTTTCCCAGGGGGAGAGGCAGGCCATAAAACAGAGAGGTCTGAAGCTCTCCCCAAGTGACCCAACTTTTTTGGGACAGAACACAGGGAAGTTCCAGCCTAAGGGTGCTCTCAAAAACAGTGGAGATTTGGTGGCAAGCAATTAAGAGCTGGTAGTTCCACATGAGCAACAAGCTAAAGGTGGCCAGCTAATTTAATAGTGAAAACCAGTGAGAAAGACAAGAATCCCTCCTGGATTCAGAACAAGTCTGAAAGGCTACCCTCAAAAACTGCCAGTTCTGCACATATTAGGTAATCAACCATTCATGTTAACATGACTTAGGGAAAGAACCAAAACTTTTCACCAATTTGACCATCATTTTCTGTATTTTCCTAAAATTATAATTGCATAAATTATATTTAACTGCATAACTTGTACCTTAAAAATCTATAGATCTTTAACTTAGAGGAGACAATATAACACAGATTGTTTATGTCCTAAAATAAACCAACAAAAGGAAATAATCTTGTAGCCACATGTTAGATATGATAAAAATATTAAAAGGGATCTAAGATGTATTTGGAAAGAATTAGGAAAAATGAAAACCTATAAATCTAAAATAAAGAATTTTTGAATTATAGACAAAAAATATAAGATAATTTAGGTTAAAAGAGCATGTGTAGATTATATTTATTATGTATAATTAACATATTTGTTTTTGATTTCTATAAATGCAAGAGATAACTTACTATTTTTACTTGAAGTTTTATGAATTGAAATGATGACTCATAGATGTTTTAGTTTTCTGATTTGTTCATAGTTTTAACACTGGAGAAAATATTTTCCAGAAATGATTATAATCACATTGGATGTGTACTATATTTAGCAAGGCATTATATAATGTTTTTCATCTGACATGAAACATCTGGAGGCACAAATCAGCAATGGCTTCTGTTTCTTACTTTAGATAATTACATACAAATCTTAATTCATAAAGCTTCTGCTTATTACAGGATAGAAAATAAGTAAATAAAATTGTGTGGGGAATGAAATGTGCATTTCAAAAAAATAGTGAAATAAGAATATTTTAAGGATTCTTTACAAATATTTACAGTTGCATTAAATATATCATTTTTTAAATTTTAACAATTCTTGGCACTCATAAAAAATGTACAAATTAAATATAAAAAAATAGAAATATCATATGGGACAACAACACAACAGACATGTTTTAAAATTTGAAAATAAGTAATAAAATGTATTAACTACTTTCCCTTCCACCTAGCTATTCAGTTCAAAATCAACATATGGTTGACCCTTGAACAACATGGATTTGAACTTCATGAGTCCACTTGTACACAGGTTTTTTTCAATTACACACACTACAACATGATCCACTGTTGAATCCAAAGATGTTGAACCACAGATACAGAGGGCAGACCATAGGACTTGATCATCCCCATATTTTGGTGTCAGAGGCAGGTCCTAGAACCAATCCTCTGTGGATACTGAGGAAAGACTGTAGGTGAATTTTCGAATGTGCAGTTTTCAGTGTCCCTGACCTCTTCTTTGTTCAAGGGTCAAGGTAATTAAATTTATAACTTTCTTGGTTCCTGTTCTGTTACTGAGCGCAGACTCTATTTTACTTAAATGTAAATATTCTTCTGAGAGGTGACAACTGAAATAGTCACCATAAGCAGGTGGTAGCACAATGAAAACAAAAGTTAATGACATCTCTGTACCAGTGTGCAAACAATGATATGGGAAGGCGAAATATTCTATTTATTGTGGTAGGAGTGAGATTAAGTGATAACCAATCTTCTATCCTGTAGAGCCATAGTAATGACAGACCTTTATTAGAGGGACTGTACACATCCTCTCCATGTAGGCTGTTACCTACGCCACTCCACCTCCATCCTTGCTTCCGTCCTTTGGGAGAATTACTGCCTCTCAATGCTTACAGAGATCTCAGGAGCAAAGGAAGAATAGGACTTGACCAGCACTGAGTAAGAGAAATAACTGTCTTATTTTGTAAAGGGCACACAGGGTGGGTCCCAGTTGATTGGGATAAATAGTGGGGGAAAGAGATGAAAGAAGTAGAATTATCTGAAAATCATTCAGGCAGTCATACAGGTTTTCTTGGACAATGATGTACCTGGCACTTGCTTTCTCCAGCTCCCAGAGGGAGGACTGCACCTCATCTCAATTACCCACCAGAATAAGGAAATGCTTCCTGCATCAGAGAAAACTGCATGTCTCAGGGTTCTCAAGGTTCCCAGGCACAGGGAAGCTGGCTTTCCCAGATCAGTACCATAAGTAGCTGGCACACCAATTCCAGATAACCTTGTGCCAAGCAGCCTTTACATTCCTCACAGGCAAGTCTTATCCTATTAAAAGTAGGAGCCATAAGAGAGAAAAGGGTCCCAGCACAGGAATTCAGATCTACACTGGCCCAGCAAAGACCTGACCATACCACTCTCCCATTAGTTTTCTATGCTGCACAGATTCACAAACTTGATGGCTTAAAACAACACACATTTATTATCTCACAATTTCCACTGGTCAAAAGACTGGGCACTCCTTAGCTGTGTTCTCTGCTCAAGGTCTCACAAGTCTGATATCCAGGTGTAGGAGGGCTGCCGTCTCATTTGGAGGTTTGATCAGGGAAAAAGCTACTTCCAGACTCTCTCTGTTTGTTGCCAGAATTAATCCCCTTGTGCTTCAACTCCTAGAGACCAGACCTCTCCATAGGCAGTTCACAATATGCTGTTTGATTTTCCAAGGCCAAGAATAAAGTGCCTTTCACCTCAGGAAGAGCCCATGCCCTCTTTAGAGGGCTTTCACCTAACTAAGTCAGTTCTACTGGAAACTCCCTTTTGGTTAACTCAGAATCAACTGATTTGGGCTCCTAATTACATCTGAAACCTCGCCCTTTCTCATGTAACATAACCTAATCACTGGAGTAACATTTCATTGTAATCACAGACTCCCACCCAAGTTCAAGTAGAGGGGATTACACTGGTCTGAACACAAGCAGGAAGGCTTCTTGAGGGCTGCCATAAAGTCAACCTACTTCTCTGCTTTTCTGTGGTATGATGGGCAGATCAGGAGAATCTATGCCTTCCCTTCCTTGCTGAACTTTAGCTTGCATTGAAGTGTCTCCCTCTGTGATCAAACCTATTTATGAACCTATTTAAGTGGGATTCAAACAAAATCCCGATTTAGGCATGTCAAATAGAGAGCCATATTGGCCTCATATTTTATGGCAAGTTGACAACTTGCCCAACCAGAAGGTTCACAGTGTCTTCTTATTTTGTTTCAAGATGTGTGTGTGTGTGTGTGTGTGTGTGTGTGTGTTTGTGTACTGAGAAAAATTATGTTTAGAATATTTTTCTCAACTCCACTTCATCTGCCTTATAGATTGGAGAGGTATAGCGATATAGATTTAATCTCTTCAATCTGACTGCTTGTGTTTGCAAGGCCACTCTACCACTTACTAGTGGGACAATACTGGACAATTTGTGTGTACCTTCTCCATGTTCTTTTGTATGAAAAATGGAGATACAACAGTACACTTCTCATGTAGTGGTAGAGATGCAATGTTGAGTTAATGTTAGTGTAAATGTGAATGCTCATATTTTTCTTCCCAAAAGTAATATTTGAAAAATTGGAAGAGAATGGCTTGAGGTCTGCTAACCAGATGATTTCAAAAAAGAATGTGAAAATAAGATGAACAGATAATAAACCTGGCATCCTTGGATAAAGCACAGAGAACATTTTTAGACCCTCACCTAGATGGATTTCCACTCTGGTTACGAAGAAATATGAACGTAAGATACACCTGAAGCAGAATAAAATTTTTAAGATTCAGCTCAAAAATATTAAAAAATAAAAATAAAATGTCACACATTTTCAGTAAGTTGGTCATAGAAATATGTATTTTAGCTTAGATAATGTCTAAGTGTTTAAAATTGGTTATAATGGACATGAAAAAAAATCTCAACCGTATACTCATGGAGAATTGAAATCAAAATTAAAAACTCTGTGTAGGGCTGTCTAGGATCCAGGAAGTTAAAGATCTAATAAACACAACTTTGAGGTAGCAACATATTAGTAATAGAGAATATTTGGCTGTTACTTTATGATCTACATTGTGATTTTGACATATATCTCTGATTTAATCATAGTCCAAATATATGATTTATATAATGATATTATGTCACTTTTTCAAATGAACAGATTCAACCTCAGTCATATTCCAAAAGATGGAAAAGTAATAAAGACACTCTTGCTGCCACGTGAACTATGTTCTATGACTCCAGATCTAAGGGATTTATCCTCCTCCACAGTGCCTATAATATCTTGAGGGAAAAGAGACAAACTGATTCCTTAATTCAAGTAAGATATTCGTGTTTATAATGGTTTAATACACTACTCCCAAGAGAAATGTTTGATATTTCATAGAAGTTGTATCCCCATACAATAAGCACGAGAAAATAGTGCATACCCCAGTAAATTATACACCTTCCTTTTTCTAAAAATGTGGGAAAAAAAAACAAGTAAAACATTTCACTAAACATTTCACTAATCCTGTATCCTGTGCTTTATTTCAATGCATCAGAATACTGTATTTGTTTACCCAGACTTTGATCTTGATTCAAAGTGCCATTTTCCCATATTTCTTACTCCTCTTAATTAAATTTTACCTAATTTGTAAATTATTTTATTAATTAAAGTGTGCTTATTTTTTCCTGTAATAATAGGATGTTTAGGAGAAACAAACTGCATCTTTAATCACAGAGCTTCATGTATTAGACTTTAATGCAATTTTATGATACGGAAGACAGCTTCATGTGAGATTAGCAGCAATATGTCTTCATTAAAGATTGTTGAGGAAAGTACAATGATTTCAAATTTGTAAGCATATTGTTAAGCTAGAAAGAAAAGCAGCAAAGCGTATTAACTTGTTTTGTCATGGGTGTATGAAACTTTTGAAATTAGAAGAGAAAAATAATGCTTGGTTTCTTTTAAACAGTTAAGAGAATTAAATACAAAAGTGATTTTTGTATCTCTTGTGTTTTTATTAGTGTCTCAGCTATTACTAGAGAATTTGAATAATGTTTTGAAAATTTTGGATCTTCCATTAAGAGTGACTTTTAATTACTACTTTAGTAACTACTTTTCATAAAAACTATTCAACATGTCTTTCAAAATGTTTTCACAGTTTCTTTTAAATCTTTTGAATTTTATTTGACAAGCCATCCAGACTAATCAGATGGCAGTCATATTTCAACCCAGAAATGTTTATATATTTCACAATCATGTTTTTAAGCCATATTTTTATCATGCACATATTCAAGTTTTAGTTCTTATTTCTCCTTAGACTCAAATTGTCTTAAACCTACACTGATGTAATAAAATACTGATACTTGTACTCCTACTAATGCTAATGCTGCTGTTATTACTACTACCAATAATAACGACAATCATAATAACAGCAACATATTTTTCCATTCTTTCTCTGGCCATGATATATGACCATATACACTTGACCTGAGATAATGTACTTCATATTTATAACATGCTATGTATTAGTCATAATTATATTAATCATATTTTATACACGGTGAACTGTAATTTCCCACATTCACACAGATAATAACTGGTTGACAATAACCAGTTGAATTTATGTATACAGCCTTTCCTAGATTCTGGATTTTTTAGTGTAGAGTTAGGAAGATTTTTCCTATTCCTGGGATATGATAGAAGTCACCTGGCTAGTGCATGCATGTTTTCCTTTTTAGTATTTATGTAATTCACTTTTTAAAATTGAGATTCTGGATCCATTTGGGATTTAGCCCTGTATACAGGATGACATATGGATCCAATTTTATCTTCTTTCCCAAATAGCTATCCAGTCATCTCAACACCATATATTTTTGGTTCATCATTTCTCCACTGATTTGAGATGCTGCTTTTAGCCCATGTTATATTTCCATATGAAATGATTCCATATATAAACTTTCTATTGTGTTTCAATGTCTCATCTTCCAGCAAATTATTATTTAAAATATAGAGATTTTAGAGTAAGTTTTAATATCTGGTAAGCCTGTGTATCAGTCAGAATTCTATCAGAGAAGCAGAACATTTATATGCAATGTTGCAGAAATTTGACTACCTGTGAGTGTGAGAGATGAGTAAAAAGACTCTGTGCATCTTTTGTCTTTTCATTTGATGCTGCACCTTCAAGTATGAAGGGCAGGCAGTCAAATAAGGAACATGGACATAAAGTGGGGGAGGACAAGGACAAATTGCAACAAAGTGCAAGCTGCAAGTAAACTGGAAACTATGTTTGTGTCTCACCATCTCCAAATCTGATGGTGTTTGGGTCCTGCAGGAAAGTTGGCAAACTTCATCACGGGCCTAAATATGCGTCTCAAGAGTTGGGGAAGGTGGAACAGTTTCTGTTAAGCTGCTGCTCTATGCCAACGAGGTGAGCCAGCAGAGAAGTATCAATGTGGCTGACCTGAAAGAGCACGTGGAGCTTCTTCACCAGCCTTCTGATTATGAAAGCAGCATGGGTGCTGCTTCGCTTTCACCTTCCAAATGGCACACAAATTCTCTCTCATAGCCTACCTTAACCAGAATATATCGGGAAGGAAATCTGAGGAAACATAATTTAGCAGAGCCATGTGGATGTATAGTAAAGCCACCACAGTACAGCTCATAACCCCAGCATCCAAACAGGACTCCTAGAACCACGTGTAGCCTCTGAATAAGACAGTAATGTAGGCATGTTCCATCAGACCTGATGCAGCTGTCCTACGTGTAACTGCAAACAAGCTTACTCTTTCCCCAAAAGAAGGTACTAAAGCTCTTTTCCACCTTTAGTTGGTGTTCATTATTTTTCTACTTGAGTCTCAGTAAATACTGAGATATAAGGTTAACTACTATTAACATACTTTATTGTTGTTGGTAGGGTATGATAAGAGGGAAATTCTTACATATACATACTGTTGAGAATTTAAGCTACTCCACCGTATTGCTGCCTCAGCATCCATTCTGCTTGACCAAGCAAACTGTGGGAGCTTTGCACTGACACTAGCCCCTCATGCTCAAGCATGCCCTAGAAGACAGCCTGTAGAGTCACAAGCAAATGCAAGTTCCGGAAATGACATTGCCAAAAGCCTTTGTGATAAATGGTCTCCTCTGTCTTCCAGGGTCTTCTCCTGGTGTGTCCTGCGAAGTTTTCTGAAGCCCTACTCTTTTTGGTTTGAATTGAGCGATCTGACCTTAGTGCTGGAACCCCAAAACACTCCACCTGCAGACCCTGATAAAGGTGTTTGTTCTAGGTCCTGTCTCCCACTCTGTCTGCACCCTGCCTTCACCTACCCTTGTGGCCTCTCAAGGCGTGTTGTGTACTTCCTCCAGGACCTGTGAGCAATAAATATCTCTATTTCAATTTCTCTTGTGATCTTTGTTGAACCTTGGTTTACCATCTGACACCTGGGGATTTTACTTAACAAATGTTAATTTAACAAAGTCATAACACATATATGCAGAAGCAAACATATTCATATCAAAATAAGAAAGAACTACTGGTAACTATTGTAGTTTTTGTGTCTGCAACTATTCTCATAGTTATAGCTGGTATTTATAACTACCTTCTCCCACTACCCATTCTGTGTCTTTGGCCCAAGCACCTCAGCCGGCTGTGGGTTTTTGCCAGCTGGGATGACCCTAAGCCTTAATCCCTAGAGCAAGAGTCACACTGTCTAGTTGGGTCTTTGTAGCTTTCCCTTGACTTCAATCACAGGACATGGGAGCATTAAGTAACAGACCTAGAAGACTTCCAACGTTCCAGACATACTCCTCATTACCCCTCCTGCATAGTAGCAACACCAGTTCTACCTCAGTTATCAAAATCAATCACAAGCACAATAATCCCCTTCTTTGCCAATTAATTTACTGACATGGGGAACTCAAAGTGTTTATGTGGTAGTCTCAACTTCTATGTGAATGGGTCCAGGGCTGTGGAAGTATCCCTGACTTGGGGTTAATAACTCTACATCACCAGACGCCAACATTGCAGGAATACGGAATGAACATTTTGCCAGTTGATTACTATGTGATTATCTGCATAAACATATTGCCACTGAATGCCCCCTAAGTAGTAGAAACAGGGTCAATAACACCTTTAAATCTAATCAGATTAGAAAAACAACTCCAGATACCTAAGAATCAATTGAAAGAATTTTTCCATCAAGGTTGTTTCTGGAAACATTTTTGATAGCAAATTCACTATCAGTTCATGTTCAATCAGAAGAGTAGAACCACCAGAAGGAAGAGAAAAGCTGTTTTTTTAAGGTTGTTGTCATCTGATGTTGGAGCTTGAAATCAGTAGGGCAGGCAGTCAGGAAGGAAAACTTAAATTATTTTTTTAAAAAACAATTTTGGAACAGGGCACTGCTTCCCCCTTTACTTTCTCAAATATTCTACATGCAATTATTTTGCACTCATTTTGTACATTATTCAATTTTTTTCACCTGGAATAAATCCTTCTCAAGACGGATTTATGTGACTTTTTATATTTAGTTTTTTAACTTACCTTTTTCTTTATTTTTTCTGTTTCATAAGCTTATCTTGATTTGATTTCCTCTTTCACCATCTTTGTTTCTTTCCTCACTTCTCCATGTTCAGCAGATTTTGAAGTTGCCTTCGTGCAGTTTAGGTGCTCTGCAATATTGAAGAAATTATTTAATTTGTAACTCCAGACACCTGCCCTGTGGTAATACAAAGAACAGCAGAGTCAGTCATCAACCCAACAGATCGGCCCATGTAGTTTTCTTTGCTCTGTCCAGCATTGCTTTTTTGTTTTGTTTTGTATTTTGGTTTGGTTTTTCGGGGGTAGGTGGGAGACTTTCATCTTTATGTAAAAATATCCTCAGACAGGCAGTAATGTTACAGTGTTTCATGTGAAATCTCATATGAAATCTCACTTCATAAGCTGGGGACCTCAACCATCTCCCACGTCTGAGGAGGAACTTGGCCTCCAGGCTTACCCTCTCATCAGGTACTTTTATCTGGCTTGAGGGTTAAGTCAGAGGTGACGGTGTTAGATAAAAATGCCTTATTAAACGCTTCAAAGATTTTGTAAAATTTGATTTAGAACTTATTAGGTCATAGGTGAATTTTCAAGAGAGTTATATGTGTTAAAACCATCTTGAAATTGTTTATGAGGAATATCCAGAGTTAAAAAGACAGAATGTACAGTGTTACTTCAAGGTGCTTGCTTACTGAGAGAGTAGAAAGCTAGGATGTTGGTGTAAAAAAAGAATGGCTAAAAAATTAAGTTTAAAAGACAGGAGGACATACTGATACCGTAGGCAGAGGAAAAAGGATACAGTGAAAACAATAAAAAGTACTGTTTCTGGAGCACTTACCATGTGTCAGAATTTTAAGTTAAATTATTAAAGTAAATCACAATTCTAATCTTCATCTTATTGATTAGGTGTTATTACTATCATTGCTTATTAATATTTGAGAAATTATAAATTTGATACATTTGACAAAATAAGGAATTAAATCACTAGTTTAAGATCACACAGCTAATAATTTAATACAACTAGAGGATGAATACAGAATGCTTAGAATCTGAATAACTTTATCTTGTAAAGGAGAAGAGAGGTGAGTGAAATATCATTTGCTTGAGAGAGACACTCATTTTCCTCATTCACATACATATTGCACATATAATGGGCAGGTCGGCTAAATATGAAGACCAACTAGAGTAGCAAGAGTGTGGGACCAAAGATGAAGCAAGGTTAATGCAGAAATCTAGCATCCAACTGCTCTAAGGAGACTATTTCCTATTTTGATCCTATTAAAACCTCTTAAAAATGTTTTAGGGGGGATTGGTTCAAGATGGAGGAGTAGAAGGACGTGCTCTCACTTCCTCTTGCAAGAACACTGGAATCACAACTAACTGCTGAAGAATCATTGACAGGAAGACACTGGAACTCACCAAAAAAGATACCCCACATCCAAAGACAAAGGAGAAGCCACAATGAGATGGTAGGAAGGGCGCAATCACAATAAAATCAAATCCCATAACTGCTGGGTGGGTGACTCACAAACTAGAGAACACTTATACCACAGAAGTCCACCCACTGGAGTGAAAGTTCCGAGCCCCATGTCAGGCTTCTGAACCTGGGGGTCTGGTAACGGGAGGAGGAATTCCTAGAAAATCAGACTTTGAAGGCTAGCGGGATTTGATTAGAGGACTTTGACAGGACTAGGGGAAACAGAGACTCCACTCTTGGAGGGCACACACAAAGTAGTGTGTGCATCTGGACCCAGGGGAAGGAGCAGTGACCCCATAGGAGACTGAACCAGACCTACCTGCTAGTGTTGGAGGGTCTCCTGCAGAGGCGGGGGGGGGTGGCTCTGTCTCACTGAGAGGACAAGGACACTGGCAGCAGAAGTTCTGGGAAGTACTCCCTGGCGTGAGCCTTCCTAGAGTCTGCCATTAGCCCCACCAAAGAGCCTGGTAGGCTCCAGTGTTGGGTCGCCTCAGGCCAAACAACCAACAGGGAGGGAACCCAGCCCCACCCATCAGCAAAAGCTGATTAAAGTTTTACTGAGCTCTGCCCTCCAGAGCAACAGCCAGCTCTACCCACCACCAGTCCCTGCCATCAGGAAGGGAGGCTGGCACAACCCTCATAGATAGCCTTATCCACTAGAGGGCAGACAGCAGAAGCAAGAAGAACTACAATCCTGCAGCCTGTGGAACAAAAACCACATTCACAGAAAGACAGACAAGATGAAAAGGCAGAGGGCTATGTACCAGATGAAGGAACAAGATAAACCCCCGGAAAAACAACTAAATGAAGTGGAGATAGGCAACCTTCCAGAAAAAGAATTCAGAATAATGATAGTGAAGATGATCCAGGACCTCAGAAAAAGAATGGAGGCAAAGATCAAGAAGATGCAGAAAATGTTTAACAAAGACCTAGAAGAATTAAAGAACAAACAAACAGATGAACAATACAATAACTGAAATGAAAAATACACTAGAAGGAATCAATAGCAGAATAACTGAGGCAGAAGAATGGATAAGTGACCTGGAAGACAGAATGGTGGAATTCACTGCTGCGGAACAGAATAAGAATGAAAAGAGATGAGGACAGCCTAAGAGACCTCTGGGACAACATTAAACACAACAACATTCGCATTTTAGGGGTCCCAGAAAGAAAAGAGAGAGAGAAAGGACCCGAGAAAATATTTGAAGAGATTATAGTTGAAAACTTCCCTATCATGGGAAAGGAAATAGCCACCCAAGTCCAGGAACTGCAGAGTCCCATACAGGAAAAACCCAAGGAGAAATATGCCGAGACACATAGTAATCAAATTGGCAAAAATTAAAGACAAAGAAAAATTATTGAAAGCAGCAAGGGAAAAACGACAAATAACATACAAGGGAACTCCCATAAGGTTAGCAGCTGATTTCTCAGCAGAAATTCTACAAGCCAGAAGGGAGTGGCATGATATACTTAAAGTGATGGAAGGGAAGAACTTACAACCAAGATTACTCTACCCGGCAAGGAAATCATTTAGATTTGATGGAGAAATCAAAAGCTTTACAGACAAACAAAAGCTAAGAGAATTCAGCACCACCAAACCAGCTCTACAACAAATGCTAAAGAAACTTCTCTAAGTGGGAAACACAAGAGAAGAAAAGGACCTACAAAAACAAACTCAAAACAAATAAGAAAATGGTCATAGGAACATACATATCGATAATTACCTTAAACGTGAATGGATTAAATGCTGCAACCAAAAGACACAGGTTTGCTGAAAAGACACAAAAACAACACCCATATATATGTTTTCTACAAGAGACCCACCTTAGACCTAAGGACACATACAGACTGAAAGTGAGGAGATGGAAAAAGATATTCCATGCAAATGGAAATCAAAAGAAAGCTGGAGTAGCAATACTCATATCAGATAAAATAGACTTTAAAATAAAGAATGTTACAAGAGACAAGGAAGGACACTATATAATGATAAAGGGATCAGTCCAAGAAGAAAATATAACAATTATAAATATATATGCACCCAACATAGGAGTATCTCAATACATAAGGCAACTGCTAACAGCTATAAAAGAGGAAATCAACAGTAACACAATAATAGTGGAGGACTTTAACACCTCACTTACACCCATGGACAGATCATCCAAACAGAAAATTAATAAAGAAACACGAGCTTTAAATTACACAATAGACCAGATAGATTTAATTGATATTTATAGGACATTCCATCCAAAAATAGCAGATTACACTTTCTTCTCAAGTGTGCATGGAACATTCTCCAGGATAGATCACAACCTGGGTCACATATCAAGCCTCAGTAAATTTAAGAAAATTGAAATCATATCAAGCATCTTTTCTGACCACAACACAATGAGATTAGAAATCAATTACAGGGAGAAAAACGTAAAATACACAACACATGGAGATTAAACAATACGTTACTAAATAAACAAGAGATCACTGAAGAAATCAAAGAGGAAATCAAAAAATACCTAGAGACAAATGACAATGAAAACGTGATGATCCTAACCTATGGGATGCAGCAAAAGCAGTTCTAAGAGGGAAGTTTATAGCTATACAAGCCTACCTCAAGAAACAAGAAAAATCTCAAATAATCTAACCTTACACCTAAAGGAGATAGGGAAAGAAGAACAAACAAAACCCAAAGTTAGCAGAAGGAGAGAAATCATACAGATCAGAGCAGAAATAAATGAAATAGAAACAAAGAAAACAATAGCAAAGATCAATAAAACTAAAAGATGGTTCATTGAGAAGTGGAAAAAAGCTGATAAACCATTAGCCAGACTCATCAAGAAAAAGAGGGAGAGAACTCAAATCAATAAAATTAAAAATGAAAAAGGAGAAGTTACAACAGACACTGCAGAAAATCAAAGCATCCTGAGAGACTACTACAAGCAACTCTATGCAAATAAAATGGACAACCTGGAAGAAATGGACAAATTCTTAGAAAGGTATAACCATCCAAGACTGAACCAGGAAGAAATAGAAAATATGAACAGACCAATCACACGTAATGAAATTGAAACTGTGATTAAAAATCTTCCAACAAACAAAAGTCCAGGACCAGATGGCTTCACAGGTGAATTCTATCAAACATTTAGAGAAGAGCTAACACCCATCCTTCTCAAACTCTTCCAAAAAGTTGCAGAGGAAGGAACACTCCCAAACTCATTCTATGAGGCCACCATCACCCTGATACCAAAACCAGAGAAAGATACTACAAAAAAAGAAAATTACAGACCAATATCACTGATGAATATAGATGCAAAAATCCTCACCAAAATACTAGCAAACAGAATCCAACAACACATGAAAAGGATCATACACCATTATCATGTACTATTTACCCCAGAGATGCAAGGATTCTTCAATATATGCAAATCAATTAATGTGATACACCATATTAACAAACTAAAGAGTAAAAACCATATGATCATCTCAATAGATGCAGAAAAAGCTTTTGACAAAATTCAACACCCATTTATGATAAAAACTCTCCAGAAAGTGGGCAAAGAGGGAGGTTACCTCAACATAATAAAGGTCATATACAACAAACCCACAGCAAACATCATTCTCAATGGTGAAAAACTGAAAGCATTTCCTCTAAGATCAGGAACAAGACAAGGATGTCCACTCTCACCACTATTATTCAACATAGTTTTGGAAGTCCTAGCCATGGCAATCAGAGAAGAAAAAGAAATAAAAGTAATACAAACTGGAAAAGAAGAAGTAAAACTGTCACTGTTTGCAGATGACATGATACTATAGATAGATAATCTTAAAGATGCCACCAGAAAACTACTAGAGCTAATCAATGAATTTGGTAAACTTGCAGGACACAAAATTAATGCACAGAAATATCTTTCATTCCTATATACTAATCATGAAAAATCTGAAAGAGAAATTATGGAAACACTCCCATTTACCATTGCAACAAGAAGAATAAAATACCTAGGAACAAACCTACCTAAGGAGGTAAACACCTGTACTCAGAAAACTGTAAGACACTGATGAAAGAAATTATAGATGATACCAACAGATGGAGAGATATACCATGTTCTTGGATTGGAAGAATCAATATTGAAAATGACTATACTACCCAAAGCAATCTACAGATTCAATGCAATCCCTATCAAATTACCAATGGCATTTTTTACAGAACTAAAGCAAAAAAAATCTTAAAATTTGTATGGAGACACAAAAGACCACAAAAAGCCAAAGTAGTCTTGCGGGAAAAAAGCGGAGCTGGAGGAATCGGACTCCCTGACTTCAGACTCTTCTACAAAGATACAGTAATCAAGACAATATGGTACTGGTACAAACACAGAAATATAGATCACTGGAAAAAGATAGAAAGCACAGAGATAAACCCACGCACCTATGGTCAACTAATATATGACAAAGGAGGCAAGGATATACAATGGAGAAAAGACAGTCTCTTCAATAAGTGGTGCTGGGAAAACTAGACAGCTACATGTAAAAGAATGAAATTAGAACACTCCCTAACACCATACACAGAAATAAGCTAAAGATGGATTAAAGTATTAAATATAAGACCATAGGAAGAACACTCTTTGCCATAAATCACAGCAAGATCTCTTTAGACCCACCTCCTAGAGTAATGGAAATAAAAACAAGAATATACAAATGGGACCTAATGAAACTTAAAAGCTTTTGCACAGCAAAGGAAATCATAAGACAAAAAGACAATCCCCAGAATGGGAGAAAATATTTGCAAACGAATCATTGGACAAAGGATTAATCTCCAAACTATATAAACAGCTCATGCAGCTCAATATTAAAAAAACAAACAACCCAATCCAAAAATGGGCAGATAGACATTTCTCCAAAGAAGACATACAGCTGGCCAAGAAGCACATGAAAACTGCTCAACATCACTAATTATTAGAGAAATGCAAATCAAAACTACAATGAGGTATCACCTCACACCAGTTAGAATGGGCATCATCAGAAAATCTACAAACAACAAATGCTGGAGAGGGTGTGGAGAAATGGGAACCCTCTTGCACTGTTAGTGGGAATGTAAATTGATACAGCCACTATGGAGAACAGTATGGAGGTTCCTTAAAAAACTAAAAATAGAACTACCATATGACCCAGCAATCCCACTACTGGGCATATACCCAGAGAAAACCATCATTCAAAAAGACACGTGCACCCCAATGTTCATTGCAGCACTATTTACAATAGCCAGGTCATGGAAGCAACCTAAATGCCCATCGACAGACGAATGGGTAAAGAAGATGTGGTACATATATACAATGGAATTTTACTCAGCCATAAAAAGGAATGAAATTGGGTCATTTCTAGAGACGTGGATGGATCTAGAGACTGTCATACAGAGTGAAGTAAGTCAGAAAGAGAAAAACAAGTATCGTATATTAACACATATATGTGGAACTGGGAAAAATGGCACAGATGAACCGGTTTGCAGGACCGAAACTGAGACACAGATGTAGAGAACAAACGTATGGACACCAAGGGGGGAAAGCGACGGCGGGTGGTGGTGGTGGTGTGATGAATTGGGCGATTGGGATTGACATGTATTCACTGATGTGTATAAAATAGATGACTAATAAGAACCTGCTGTATAAAAAAATAAATAAAATAAAATTCAAAGAAAAAATAAAATAAACACAACGGTCTGAAAAAAAAATATTTTAGGAAGAGGCCAAGTACAAAACAAAAATATGGAGTAAAACTGATAGGATTCAAAATAGGGGTAAAATGTCAGACCAAGTTTATCTCGCTTTCATTATATTCCCTTGAGGACATATATCAAAATCCTGAAGTTCTTATGAAGAAAATATGCTAATTTTTTAAATGAATGAATCAATGGTAAGGATTACTTCTAGATTGCTTTCTAGCATACTCAATCCACTGGCATCAAAGATGCCCTTGTAATAGTTGATCTGGCTTGGGTGTGGAGAAAGAATGGGTAACAGTACAAAACCTCAGAAAGATGAAAGTGAGGCTGATGCAAGCAAGGAGCTTGAAGAAAAGTACTGAGGACACAGTGAGGCACAGTGGGAAGCAGTATAACATAACTCCCTATTCATGAGAGGCGAGACCTTCCAACACCCCATGCAGTTGTGCTGGCGTCTGAGACGGAACAACTCAATATGAGTAAAATCCTCACCCTGTGAGTGAGGAAAATGAGTATTGTTGAAAAAGATACTTTGAGCCATGATCAGACTGGTTATAAGTCCACTCTTCCTCCCCCCCATTCCACTCTCTCTCCCTCTCTTTATATACACACATACGTATATAAAGAGAATAGAATGAATGGCATGATACACTGCAGATTTCAGTTACAGTTAAGGATTTACAGGTAACACATTTTTTAGGAATAGATTTAAGAAATAAGTCTCTTTAAGTTTAAAAAATGTTGTTTTTCTCTATATTCCAATATCCAAACTTCATTGCCACTTTTGCCCATCTTTTTTTTTTAATTAATTTTTATTGGAGTATACTTGCTTTAAAATGTTGTGTTAGTTTCTGCTGTACAGTAAAGTGAATTAGCTATATGTATACATATATCCCCTCTTTTTTGGATTTCCTTCCCATTTAAGTTAACACAGAGCACTGAGTAGAGTTCCTTGTGCTATACAGTAGGTTCTCATTAGTTAATTATTTATAGATAGTAGTATATATAAGTCAAACCCAATCTCTCAATTCATCCCACCCACTCTTCCCCCTTGGTGTCCATACATTTTTTCTCTATGTCTGTGTCTCTATTCTGCTTTTCAAATAAGTTCATCTGTATCGTATTTCTAGATTCCATATATAAGTGATAATATACGATATTTGTTTTTCTCTTTCTGACTTACTTCACTCTGTATGACAGTCTCTAGGTCTATCCACGTCTCTGCCAATGGCACAATTTTGTTCCTTTTTATGGCTGAGTAATATTCTATTGCATATATGTACCACATCTCCTTTATCCATTCCTCTGTTGATGGACATTTAGGTTGCTTCCATGTCTTGGCTATTGTAAATAGTGCTGCAATGAGCATTGGGGTGCATGTATCTTTTCTTTTTTTTTTTTTTTTTTTTTTTTTTTTTTTTTTTTAATGTCTGAAACATTTAAACATGTATCTTTTCGAATTATGGTTTTCTCCAGGTATATGCCCAGGAGTGGGATTGCTGGGTCATATGGTAGTTCTATTCTTAGTTTTTTTAAGGAACCTCCATACTGTTCTCCAGAGTGGCCGTATCAATTTACATTCCCACCAACAGTGTAAGAGGGTTCCCTTTTCTTCACACCCTCTCCAGCATTTATTGTATGTAGATTTTTTGACAATGGTCATTCTGACCTGTGTGAGGTGATACCTCATTGTAGTTTTGATTTGCATTTCTCTAATAATTAGTGATGTTGAGCATCTTTTCATGTGTTTGTTGGCCATCTGTATGTCTTCTTTGGAGAAGTGTCTATTTAGGTCTTTTGCCCATGCTGCATGTAAAAGAATGAAATTAGAACACTCCCTAACACCATACATAAAAATAAACTCAAAATGGATTAAAGACCTAAATGTAAGGCCAGACACTGTAAAACTCTTAGAGGAAAACATAGGCAGAACTTTTTGACATATAATTGCAGCAAGATCTTTTTTGACCCACCTCCTAGAGTAATGAAAATAAAAACAAAAATAAACAAATGGGACCTAATTAAACTTAAAAGCTTTTGCACACCAAAGGAAACCATAAACAAGATAAAAAGAAAACCCTCAGAATGGGAGAAAATATTTGCAAATGAAGCAAGTGACAAGGCATTAATCTCCAACATATAAAAACAGCTCATGCAGCTCAATATCAAAAAAACAAACAACCCAATCAAAAAATGCCCATCTTTTCTTTAACAAAAATAATGTGTTTAAGTGCATAAATCCATTTATGTGAATTCATTTTAATCACTTAAAATGTATCCTCTTGAGATACACATATTGAGTAATTCACTGAAGTCCAATCTTCATTTTGCCCTAATTCATTTTCTTTATGACTAAATTTTTCTTCCCTTCTTGTTCTTCGTCTCTCTCTGCCTGCCTTCTCATTCTCATCATCTCATCTATAAAAAGACTCCTATTCATTTATTTAAATTTTATTGTTATATCTATGTCATCGAATATTTCCTGAACATTTACTTCTAGTAAAAATATGGCCTTTTAAAATAATAGATAACAAATATTAGCCCCATATCTTGCTAGAGTAAAGGTAGAGTTATCCTTTGCTTCCTCCTTTCTCGCACACCTGGAGTTTTGTCTGATTCACTGCACACTAATGAGGCTGTGATAACTAAAACCTCATTTTAATATTGCCTCACCTGGTAAAAATACCTCCCATTGCTTGGCCTGGAAAGACAGTCTCCTTCTAAAGGCACAAATTTCTATTTGTGAATTTTCAGTTTCCTGGTATGATTTTGTCTATGTTTTCTGAATTTAACTACTGGCTTGTTGACCTTATTAAAGGGCTAGAATGTTCCTCCTCTGAGTCAAGCAGCCTCTCCCACACACCAGACTGTACGAAATGCTGCTTTTCTTCCCATGTACGGGCCCCAGATAAGAGTCTTGAGGGTTTACCTGACTCTCCTTCCACATCTGTGGCGTCTCCTCATTTCCTTTTCTCTCATGTAAGAGTTGAAGCCCCTTCTAGAAATATAGATAGAGCCCCTGGGGCCACAAGAGCCTGGGCCACTATTTCAAGCTCCTTTCATATCTTTTATGTCTCTCCATCTTTTCTCTTATCTGGAAATCAGTCATATTTCTTATTTTTAATTTTATTAAAAAGAAGGTCACTTCTTTTTAATTTAATTTTATTGTACTGCATTTCAATAACTACATTTAAATTCTTTTGTGGGTTATTACTGCATTCAAATTACTCCATACAATACAATGCAAATTATTAATGCATGGAAATTACTATATACAATGTGGTTTGGATTTTTACTGCATTTAAAACAATGACAAGAAAGCCATTTTGGTTCATTGTCACTGAAGTAGTCAAGCAGGATTTATGTATAAAGACAAAGTTTTATTGTTAAGTTCCCATTTTGTATTTTTATTATTTTTGATATTATCAAAGGTAATAAATAATCATATATTATTTAAAAAATAAGACAACTATAAAAATTACATGTCATTTTTAATCTAGATTGTTCTCTCATTACACTTTAAAATACAAATGAGAAGGATATATATGATGAGAAATGGCATAAATAATATATAATTCAAAATGTCTACAGATCAAAGTGCTCAATAAACTATAAAATTAAATAAAATTGAAAAAATACAAAGTAATAATTGCAATATGCAGTAAATCAGTCTTGGTATTCTAAGGTTCATATGTTGTCCTTTCAAAGGTATAAATTGCCATCACTATTTTGGGGGATGCTTTTATAATTTAAGGTTTCTTTGACAAAACAATTTCACTTATATGAATTTAATCTGAAGAAATAATCTAAACCCAATAGTTCTACTGCTTTAAATTTATTTTGGGGAAAACACCTAAAATAGATATCATTTGCAATTCTTCTATTTTATTAAAATTGCAACAAATTAAAAGCAAATTAAATGTCCAATTAAATGGTATAGGTAAATGTCATATACAACATAATGAGATAATATACATTAATTAATAATATTATTTAGGAATTATATTCAATAAAGGGGAACAATGATCATAGATGTTGAACTGTGGCAAAAAATTTATGTTTCTGTCCAGTTAGGGCTTTCTGAGCAAATTTTATTGAAATTTGCTGGGTTAAAAGTTGAGACTGAGTTAAAAGTTGAGTCTGGGACCTGGGTTAAAACTTGACTCTGGGACTTAAATTATGACAATATGGCTAGTGAGGCCTTGAGAGATATATCCGAAGTTGAAGGTAGGCCATTGTTTTTCTAAAAATCTTACTAATCACTAATCACTATAGTGATTAAGATACCAAATAAGATATATTTTATTCACATGCTTACCATCAATTTTAAGGTAAAACTTCATGAAAACCTATAGATCCATAAAAATAAATAAATCCATATCAAAAGAAAATATTTAAAATGTAATAAATACCAATAACTTCGAAAAGAAATATATTGATTATAATCAGTTACCAATGAATCTATACCTAAGTGAATGAGGTGAGACTCAAAAAGTTTGTGTTTACATCCATTTAAAAAAATGTATTCATTATTCATATTAAATTAATAATCCCAACATTATTTGTGTTCTGTCTGACCACCTGGTAAATGAACATACACGTCATACTAAATAACAGTAAGATTGCATGTATCAGTCTGGGAGATATTAGCAGATTACAATTCCAATCTGAAATACAAGCTGTGAAGATGTTTTTTGCACAACAATCAGTGCATAGATATGAGAGAGAAGTTCCTGAAAAGTGGGCCATGGGGAGGAAAGCGTTTCATTTACTGTAACAAGTAGTTTGACCCTCATGCCATTACTTGGAAGGGAGCTGGGGTTTAGTGCTAAAAGGGCACCAGCTGAAGGCATCAGGGAAGGGCATTGTTCCATTATACATTGAAATTGTTTGAGTACCTTCCACATCCTACTTTATTTATAGAGAATTTTTGCAGTAAATAATATACCAATTTCATGGAAGCATGAAAAATAATATATATGTTTTGATTCACATATCCCAGCATTAAATTTTGCAACTACAGCACTGCTGATTATAGGCTCAGATTTTTATGAATTATTTTTTAAAACCAATCTTACTCTATCTTTCTAATGATACCCTCACGGTGCACAGATTTAAGATTCTCATTACATCCTTTTTTTTTTTTTTTTTTCATTCCTGTATGTACAGACAGATACCTCGCTAAAGCAGAAGTGTGAGCTTAATCAGATGCAATATAGCATCTTTAAAAAGATAGCACATATCTAACACCTGTCAGCTCATCAATGTTTGGTCTGCTACTCTACAAATTACTACATACATCATTCCTGACACCTAAACTGATGTAAAGAATAAAACACAACTTATAAATTTTGTTCTACTTACAAGCAAGACATGCAGCAATCTGTTCTCAAGCTTGGTCTTAGAACTCCGTTAGACACTTAAAAAGAAATGGCAATCCAAAACAATTTTTGTTTGTCTGGAATATATTATGCATACATACCTATGTATGCCATTTTTAATTAAAATTGGAAAAAAAATTAAATACACAGATAGAGAGGCAAGGCCTGAAAGATAGTAATACGAACAGGGCACAGTGATCAGCCAATTAAACAAGACAGTTATCTAAGGCAAATACATTGAGAATGTTGCCAGGAGTTTCTGTGCTTCTCAGTGTAGAGGGCAAGGAAATAGGAAGGTGCATAAAAGACCAGAGACACAAACTGAACACCCCAGACTACCAAAAATAGTTTGTGATGGTGGCAATGATTTTATTACTGGTTGTTGTATTGTATTTTAAGATATCGAATTATGTCAATTGAGAATGTTTTGGAACATTAGTGACTATATCCTAAAAATTTGGCCATCAATTCTTTTAAATGCTTGAAATTTTTCAGCTCTATAAACTCTGAGAACATCTAATGGATAGATAAGAACATTTTTTCCAATTAGTTGTCAGTTGTTATCTGTCCCATATATTTGTCCTTCCTATTCTTGAGTATTTGTACATTTTACTTGATTCTACTTTAAGTAAATCTCAGATATTCAAATACCAGACCTTTTTATGTTAAAATGTTATTTTAAAGCAACATTTAATTTATTTCAATATTATAATATATTTCCAATATTATTTTTCAGATCATTCCTTAAAATTAAATGAAAAATGTAAAACCCTATGTAATGTATCAGAATGTAGTAACCAGAATAAATCATGATGTAATTCCATTTAATCAAACTATGACAAATGGCCAACTCTTTTGGTGAATAAATATATGAGTATGGATTCAACAATGCCATTAGAGCATTAGTTTTAAAAATTTAAATTATAGTAGGTAATGGTTAATCTTTCAACAAGTACATTCCTATTGTCTTTAAGAAAGGTTAAAAGATACAGCTTGATTAATTCAAAATATGCATCGAACAGTCTGAATCATTTTATGGAAATCTGAATTGAAATTTAAATTACAAAGTAACAATTTTCTTATTCATTGTAAAATATTGGACATTTTAAATAATAAATGAAGAGATAATATGAACAATGCACTTATGAATGTTTATTAAAACAGCATCTTATTTTCTAGCATATTAAATAGTCTATAACCCTACCATTTCATAAAATTGATAATATGTTGTTTGGCTAGCACTTATTTTTCTCCTTTATGTAATTAGGATGACATATTTCTCAATATCTATATATAGAAAATTTTAACAAATTATTCAGTGTTCAGTATGGCCTAGTGTGAGGAGCAAAGAACTCCTGGGAGCCAGACTGGAGAATTTACAGCTAGCCAGAGGCAAATAGAACATTTTACTCACAATATACCTGCTTCTTTTGTACATAAGAGGCAAATTTGGAAGTAATTTTTTTTTCCACTTGGAAAGTTTATTCTATAAAGTTAGAATTTACATTTAAACGATAATATCAAACAGTTAAAAATAAAAGGCGTGTCAGTGGGAAGTTTCCACTTCTCTGCATACATGGTAACACTATATGAGAGATACATGGACCTGCTGTCCCAACTACATCTTTAAAAGCAGACATCTGGTTAGTTGCCTATCTCTTCTAACATAACTCTATTAGAAAATAGCATTGCTATTTTATTATGCATTTATTGCAATAGATCACTTGTATAACGTATTTTATATTGGATTTTGTTTTCTCACAGAGATTGATTTTTCCATGAAGCCCTCTTCTATTCCATCTCCTGTAAGAAGAATACCAAATAGCTTTCTTGTTTGTTCAATTCAAACAAGAATTGTATGCATTGTAGTTGTTCGTGTTATTTCTTTCTTGAAATAATGATATTTTCTAGATTAATCCTCACTTTACTAGTTAATTTAAGAAAGTAATAAATGTTGTGAAGACAATAAGTTGGGGTAATATGATAGAGATTGAATGAGGAAAGTGGTTAATTTAGATATCATGGGTTTAAAACCCATTTACATTAAGAGCTGAATTATGCAGAGATGGGGACATTATTTGTGCAAAAATGGAGAAAATGTTTGAGATAGAGGGAAGAGCAAGAGTATAAAGACTGAATTACAAACACATTTGCTGTTTTGGAGGAACAGGGTGTGAGGAAAAAATGCCTGAGATGAAGTCAAGGAAGAAGCAGAAAGTCAGATCATGTAGGATCTTGAAGGCCATGGCAAAACATTGTCATGTAAGATCGTCCTGCTTTGTTTACATGGTGGAATTAATTATCAAGGCAGCCTCCACTGGATTATAGATTGTGATAGGCAGAATAAAGGCCTCTAAAGATATCCATGCCCTAATCCTTGGAATCTGTGAACATGTTATGTTACATGGAAAAAGAACATTGCAAGTAAAATTAGGTTACAGATTTTATAATAGGGAGGTTATTCTGGATTAACTGATGGTACCAAAGTAATTACATGGGCCCTGAAATGGAACAAGAAGGCAGAAAGATAAGTCAGATAGATGTGACAATAGAAAAACAGGTAGGAAAGATTCAAAGTGTGAGAAGCACCCCACCCACCATTGCTGGCGTTGAAAGTGTAGAAACGAGCCACTAGCCAGGCCATGTGGGATGTCTCTAGAACAGCTGAAAGATGTAAAGGAAATGGGACCTCAATTCTGTATTTGCAAGGAATCAGATTCTACCAACAACCTGAATGAACAAAGGAATTGGTCCCCCTCTAGAGCCTTCAGAAAGGAACACAGCCTGCCAACAGCTTGATTTCAGCCCAATGAGACCCATGTCTGACTTGTGACCTATAGAACTGTAAAATAATAAAATTTGTGTTGTTCAATCTGCTAAATCTGTGATAATTTTTTTATGGCACCAATAGAAAACTAACACATAGATCTTACCAACACTAAATTTACTAGTGATTCAAAGGATACAGGCAAGAACTAGGCAGAGATAAAATATTCCTCAATGGAGGGTACTGAATCTGTCAGATTCAGCGTCCAAAATAACTTCCTTTTCTCCAGTGTTTGGATGCAATATCAGGTTACCAGATGAGTTTTGAACAACATGTATATAAACAGTATACTCAGGAATTTTGGATTTGGGGTTCCTCAATTCTATAACTCATCAGTTACATAATAGAAAATGCATATATTTTTTCTTTGGGGTTGCTTTAATTTTGGATATCTAGACATAATTCAGAATGATTAATAGTTTTTCTTTCTTATAATCACTGTTTTAAATATCATGGTTAAAATTTGCTTCATAGATAAGTTGGAGTACTTTACTTTCATTCTGTTTTTTAGAACACTATGTATAAGCAGGAACTCTAACTTTTGAAATTGTATTTGAAATCACCTATAAAATTGTCTCTGTCTAGTGTTGCTTTTTATGTGAGTTTTTTTACGCTGTTATAATTGCATTGATCACTAAGTTATATTTAGGAAACCCCTGGTAAATGATTGACTTTGACCTGACCTCCTTGTATATTAAAGGTATAATGTCTAAATTGGGTTTATAGGGTGAGAAGTGTTTTAACATGATAGTATCCTATAGGAAAACAGAGCAAAAAAGAGAGGTAATAAGGTATTTAGTAGAAATATAATGAGATCCCTATCTAAAAAAGAAAAAAAAACAGATTTTTAGCAGGATACATCTAGTTAGTCTCAATTGGTTACTGTAAATATACTGGATTTCTAGGAAATGGATTTTGGGAGAAATAGAAATAGCCCTGTTACCAAAATCTACACCAGTTTTCTATGCTGTGTAGCAAATTATCTAACACAAAGTCGCTTAAAACAACAAACCATTTATTATCTCCCAGTTTCTGCAAGTCAGAGACCAGACACTGTCTAGCTGCGTTCTCTGTTCAAGGTCTCCAATTCTGCAAAGGTAGGTGAGGCAGCATTTTCATCAGGAGACTCAACAAGAGAAAGATTTGCTTCTAAGCTCCATCGGGTTGTTGGCAAAACTGATTTTGTGGTTGTAGAATTTATGGCAGTTTGCATCTTCAAAGCCAGCAACAGGGTTTCTACTAGAAGTCTCTGACCTCATGTTTAAAGGGCTCACCTGATTAGGTCAGACTCAAACAAGATAATCTCATTTTTTATTTACTTAAAATCAACTGATGACGTATTTACATCTGCAGAATCTCTTTAACTTTGCATTTAGTATAATCTTATCATGAAAATGCTATTCCATCATTTTTGCCATATTCTCTCAGGATGAGGAGATTACACAAAGGCATGACCTTTAGGGAATTACTCATTCTATAAAAGCTTACAAGGGAATTGACATACAATTTTTTATAATAATCTCATTTTTAAAATTTCTACTAATGCTATAGATAAATCTTGTATTTTGATTTTATTAATATTTTTTGTCTTTTAAAAATTAATCTTGCTAGACATTTGTCTACTTAATTTGCGTTTCCAAAGAAACTGCAAAGTTCTAGGTGAATTTTAGATTGCATCTGTATTTTTTCAGTTAATTAGTTTATATTATTGTCCACCTTATTTCCCATTTTCATTTTTTTTGCTATTTTAATTTTTAAATACTTGAGTAAAATATTTGCAAACTTTTAAAAAACTGTTTCATTGAGGTATAATTTACTCACAGTAAAACTTACTTTTTTTGATAGAGTTTATGAATATTGACAAATGCATAGTCATGCAACCAACAACAAATCAAGATATAGAATATTATCAGCCCCCAAAATTTCCTGTACCCTTTTATTGTCAACTCCTCCCCCAACTCCCATCTTGCAACCAATGATCTATTTTCAGTCCCTATAGTTTTTATCATTTCCAGAATGTCATGTAAATGAATTGTACAATATGTTACATTTTAAATTTGGCTTCTTTCACTTAGCATAATGTAATCAAGGTTCATCCATATAGTTTTGTGCATCACTAATTTTTCCTTTCTATTTCTAAGTAACATTCTATTGTACGGATATAAAATATTTGTTTTTCCATTTTCCAGTTGAAGGACATTTGAGTTGTTCCAAGTGTGGGGTGATTATGAATTACAGTGCTATAGACATTCAAGCACAGATTTTTGTCTGAACAAATGCTTTAATTTCCCTTGAGTAAATACCTAAGATTTGAATTACTGTGGCACATGTAAAGTTTTTGGATAAATTTATAAGAATCTGGAAAACTGTTTTCCAAATACCTGTAACAATTTTTCATCCCACCTGTGATGGAGGGGAGTGGCCACCACTGTGAGAAAGCCATAAAATGCAATAACAACAAAACTATTAAGGAAATTCTCTGACACCCTCCAGGGCACAGGTGAAGACCTATTGAGTCTGGAAAAAGGAAAAAAACAAAAAAACAAAAATCAAACCAAAAAAACCCTCTACTTTAGGAGGCCAGGGCTCATGCCATTAGAAGTCTCCTACTTTGAGGGACAGACAAAACATTCTATTGCATAATGCCCACAAGACGTACAGGCAGAAGTTGGTAGAGGCAGGGTTACTGAAATAATCCCCCTTTCAAGCTCAGGAACACAGGCCTGCCTAAGAAAGAGGCTGGATCAGATCAACAGAGAAACTTTCCTCCATTCTACCACCAAGCTTATAAGAACTGAGTGACAAGCAACAGCAGTATGTATACCTCTAATCAAAAGGTAAAGAGATGGACGCAGTTCCTATTTGAGGTTCAGGCATAAAAGGAAGGCAGAAAGCTGAAGGTAGAAAATGAACATTGAAGAAAACTCTTTAGCATCTCATCATCTAACCCAATCAGAAGGATAACATTAGAGGGCTTGAATTCAGTGGTGCACTAAAAGTAGTCATACCAAAAGTAAAACCTAAACCCGCTTAATTTTTGATGAGCTTATCACAACTTTCTCCCCAAACACACAATAACAACCTAACACTAGAAGCAGCATTCTCATCTTCAAGCATAAAAATTACTTACCTTCATCTCTACTGTTCTCCTTTTCTAGATAAAAAGTTCAGTAATTCATCAGCAATTGTGAGTCACAAAAACAGAACAACGAAAACAACATGTTGTCAAGAAACAAAAAAACCCAACAGAAGCTGAGTTAGACATGATATAGATATTGGAAACATCAAAGAGGGAATTTAAAATATCAATACTTAATGTGTTAAAAGTTCCAGTGGAAAAGGTTTAAAACATGGAAGAACATATAGGAAATTTCAGCAGAATAATGGAACTATAAAAAAATGAAATGGAAATGCTCAGAAAAATAAAAGAAAAACATTGTCACTGCATTAGTTTTCTACTGCTACATAACAAATTAGCACAAACTTACCAGTTTAAAACAACAGCCATTTATTATCTCACAATTTCTATGGGTCAGGTGTCAGTGAAGTATAGGTGGATCATCTGCTTAGGGTTTCACAAAATATCAGTGGGACTGCATTTTCTTCAGAGGATCACTTGGGGAAAGATCTGCATCCGAGCTACAGATGATTGTGGCAGAATACCTTTTGTTGCAGATGTGGATCTCATGGTGACTAACTAGCTTCTTTACGGTCAGCAGGAAAGAGACTTTATCACCTCAGGAAGGGGTCCAGTCCCTCATTTAAAGGCTTTCTCCTGATTAACTGAGGTTCACCCATAATAATCTCCCTTTTGATTAACTCAAGAACAACTGATTTAGGATATTAATTTTGTCTGCCAAAACCCTTGACCTTTTCCATGATCTGTTGGCTAGAAGAAGTGTTCTGCTTGTGCTTGAAAGGGAATTACAGAACAACATGACCCATTAGGGTTCACCTTATGGTGTATCCAGTATACTGAGCAATCTGGATCCCGGTGATTCTTCATTTCCCTACCACATTCAGGACACATTGATCACATCCTAAGATCTCATCCCATTACAGCATCAGCTCAAAGTCCAAAATCTCATCACCTACATCATGTCCAAGTTCAGATGAGGCTGGTAAATGTAATCTATTAGATACAGCTCCTGGGACACAATCTCTCACCATGACTCATGAAATTAAAGAGGACAAGTTATCTTCTTTCAACCCACCTAACATACTATGGTGGGACAGGAACAAAATAAACACTATAGGTCTTTTTCCTGCAAAAAGCAGGAAAAAGATGGTAAAAATAAGTCATTGGTCCAAGGCAGTTCTGAAATCCAGCCAGGCAAACCCTGGCCAGATCTTGATTCAGTTTCAAGTTCTGACATTAATGACCTGTGAGTTTCTGTCACACCCTCTGAGCTATTGGTTCAGCTCTCTGAGCCTCCTTTCTTTATCATGGAAGACAGCACATGTTCATACCTGAGTAGTTTCCTCAGACTATTTTCTTGCCAGTAGAACTTTGAAGGTCTAGCAGCCTCCTTTCATTTTATACTCTTTGTGTCCCCACTAGGACAAGCCATCAGTGTTTATACAATTGGATAAATTAAACAGAATGGACAAATTTACAAATGTATTCTTTGATATGATTTAATTATCATAGTCATAAATTGTCTAAAAATCTTAACTGTGGTTATTGGTAAATGTTATTAGTTGTTATTGTTTTTTAATAAATGATATAAAATATTTATAGCCAGCAGGTCTATATTTTTCAGCCAACTCTATAAATGGTGGTAATCCTATTCAAAATCTGATATTGTAAGTGAAGTCTTTAATGGCTAAGACCATAGTTGGTATTACCATTATTTACTCTTTTCTTGTCAAATTTAATTGCAAGTTTCAAATCAGTATTAGCATAAGTTCTTGAGCATATACACAGATTTTAAAATCATTTTTAAAGAAATATTTAGTTTATATCCCAGAGAAGATACGTTGACTATCTACCAAAACAAAGATAAGTCAACTCAGTTAGCTTTCAATAGAAGATCGTAACCATGAACCTTGATCATTTATTTCTTAAGCATATATAAATTTGTCAGCCTACAGTAAAGGATATTTATACCTCAGACACGTCTGTTTAACATAGCCTCTTAAATATAATCTACTGTAGGAAGGTCTTTCCCATAATTTTTTTAAGACAGGTCAAATTATATATTTGAAAACAATATAATTGAATTACCTTTGGAACTACTAAAGAACCTTAGTAGCTCGTAAGATCAAATTTATTCTGTAAAAAACAATGTAAGAGATGTGTAAGATCATTGTATAAGAGGTAGAATTAACAGTAGCTTGCATATTATTCCTGATTTGCTCATGCCCATTTTATTTCCTGGTGAGACCCCATAAAAGGGAATCATAAGACTCAATTAATAATTTAATAATAGTAACAAACTATGCATACATTGACAACCACTTCCATTCTAAAAATGACATGACAGGAACATAAAAATATGGGGCCCTGTGGCTTGGGATGGGAGAAGGAGCCAGAACTATAGTAAATATCTATTTTTCCTTTTAATTTTCCCCATACTGCTACCAGAGTGAAATGTTAAACATAATTAGCCTGTGCAAATGCATAAGGTAGAATTAAAATTCATCATTACAATTCTTAAATCCACTTAAAAGCTATCTACTAGATATAAGAGATGATGCAAGGGACATTTTTCAATTTTTAAAATGTTTTTAACTATTATATTTCTATCAAGTTAACTCCCCTAAAACTCTATATTTGGTTTAATATTCTCTAGCTTCCTATAGCAATCCATTAACATGGCTATGATTCTGTATAATATGCATTTGAATTGATGAGATTCATTATAAAGCGTGTCTATTTTATGCATGCACTGCAGAAAGAAAATTAAGGAGACTGTTTATTATGTTACATTATGACTTTTATAAAATGACCCATATGCTATATTTTTTATAAGAATTCAAAGTTAGGAAAATAATTTATCTCTACAGAAAAACAAATCACAAAAACACAAATAAGTGAAACGCTAAAACATTTTAATCAAACATAACACAATGAGTACTAAACATCTTTCCAAGTTTTCTTTCTTTTTCTTAATGTCTTGGATTTCAGAAAATTAACAAAATAAAGCTTCTAACTTGATTAGTTTTGCGAAATTTTACCTGTTATTTATATAATCATGACACTGGGTTTTATATTTATTAAATATATAGACACATATGTGTATTTTATATTACATCACCTAATGTTCTATATGCCAGAGAAAACTGATTTGGAAAGATAGAATCTATATTCCAATGAAAATATGGGTTCCTGCTCTATACTCGCTTCATGGGTCATGATTGGAGTAGGACTGACCTAACCTAGGCTCTTTGTTAAATGCTTGGAGTTAGATTTGCATTCTATGGGAATGGAAGGGGAATAGATGACTCCAACAAGGGTTCGCTCAGGACATATTTCCTGCACGAGGAATCAAGCTTAGAGTTATAGAACCAAAGAATCTGAATTGATTAGGTCTAGATGGAAAAGACAGGGTACCTGGGGACTTGCATGAGTCCTGCTTCTGGATATGCACCTGGGACTCAACATGAGGGTGCTGTGATTTCAAGACTGAAGACAGGGTGAACAGGTGGCACTTTCAAACTTAGCATTTTTTTTCAGTTTTAAGTCATTTTTCAGTATATACTATGACTTTCATCAATCTAATTTGAAATAATTCCAAATGTAAATGCAACTGCAATTTGGTAAACTATGTTGTTAACTAGTGTTATCAATTATTATAATCACTATTGTAACAGTAAAATAGAATTAATGAGAAGAATAATAAAGAGCAACCAACCTATGTGCTGCCTATGTGATATTCACTATGCCAAGTGTTTATATTTATTTAAAAGTACTTTATTCCACATCTGTGTCTCTATTTCTGGGATTGACATATATACATTACTATGTATAAAATAGATAACTAATGAGAACTGACTGTATAGCACAGGGAACTCAACTCAATGCTCTGTGGTGACCTAAATGGGAAGGAAATCCAAAAAAGAGGGAATATATGTATATGTATAGCTGATTCACTTTGCTGTACAGCAGAAACTAACACAACATTGTAAAGCAATTATACTCCAGCTTTAAAAAAGGTATTTTATTCCACAAAGCAATCATACATATGAGGTTAATTTACTTCACTTTTATTGACAGAGAAAGTGTGACATGGTGAGTCTAATACCAGCTCTGTAAGTGATGTAGTTATGCTCATATCCACATATATAGTACCTGGAATCACAAGTTTTTTTACCCTGTTGTTCTCTAAACAGTACATTTTAATTCAGCTACAATAAATATTCCGGTAAAACTATGGTTGAATCTTGCAATATAATCTAACTTGAGATAATAATATCTAAAATCAGTTTTAATTCTTTCAATGTGTTCTATTTATGAATTCTTTAAATTGTTTGCGTGTTCCTAATTGAACATTTTAAGTAGTTCTTTACTTACATTCACCCCTGGTGCTTTGCTTTGTTTTCTATTTCTCTAACTCATTTTTAATTCCTTTAAATTTCCTGCTATCTGTAGCCCAAACTAAGTATGTTTAGACTTAGGCTCTAGATTTAGCCACATGCTAGTTGATTTTGCAGCTATTTCAGATTTCTCTATATTGTCTTAGAAATACTGAGAGATCACTGCATCCTTTTAGGAATAACCATCAACTTATTTTCAGTTACAATTTCATAGATATCTTTTCTCCATGCCTTCGGACCTTGACTTCTTTCCCTTTTTGTTTCAAACAAGAACATCGTTGATTCCTTACAAAAGCCATCTTTCGCAAGGATTTTCTCCTGCAGGTCTAAGGTCTGAAAACAAACAAATAGAGTAGGGATTCATGCCGGCAGGCACTGCAGAAATCCCTGGTTTGGTTGTCTCTATTAGCAATTTTAATCCTCAAAATAATAATTTGCTTAACCTTCCTTCTGACTTTCCAGCTTGTTGCTTTAGCTGACAAAATATGATTCAGACTAACGATAGATTTTTCCCTTCCTCTTTCCAGAGGTAAATTTGTTTGTAATGCTCTATTCGGGTGCAGTATTCAAGTTGCAAAGAGTCAAAGGTCAACACTACTATACAGAACCACCAAATTGTTCACAGGCAAAATGTAGAAAATGGCAACTACATGCTTCTTCATGATATATCTTCTGAGTTTTTGATAGTTTTTCATGTAGGCAAGACCCTAAGCAATAAAACCAACTCAGGGAAGGTAAGACTGACTTAATATACCATAGTCTAAATAGATGTGATACCCATTTCAGCACCGTCCCTTCCTCATAGTCCTCTGATACTCTGACAATTAGAAATACAAAAATCAGGGCACTTTTCCTTTCTCAAATATGTGAACTGATGCCTGGGGATGTGCTGTTCAAGGTAATTATTTTGCTTTGCTTGAAGGCATTTGGAGGCTTTTTAATAGAAGTCATAATTCAGGCTAAAGGCAATATATTTCAAAGCTTCAAAAAATATCTGCCACTTGTAAATGCATAAAATAAAATAAGTGGAGTTTAGGTCAATAACTGTATGTGTATCGTTTTAAGGAAACGTAAAACCACATTTCTTTTTTAAAATTTAAGTTCTGAATCATATTGACATGATACACAGGCTGTGATAAAAGCCAAGAGTAATCTTAATTTACTATTCTAGTGGACAGAGTAGGAGTGAATAACGTCAGCAAGCATTTTTTAATTCCAGATAATGACATTTAATATGTAGATCTGCTGTTGTATCTATTATATATATTAAATTAACTAAATACTAAGTTCAAATAATTAAAATATAGCATAAATGCAGTAATTTACTTCTAATATAGCATATTGTTTATTATATTTTATGGCATGTTTTTTCTAATTTTTAAAAAATTAACATAATTTTGTGTGCCACTCTATTATGGATTGTTACAGTATAGAAATACTGTAACAACTTTTTTTTTTTAAGTTTTGGAATACAACAAATACTTTCTTTTCACTGGAAATAGCCAATTATTATTGGTACAATTGAAAGAAGAGTTACATGTTCTAAAACATGGATACTCCACCATGAAAAAAATCTAAATACTTTATCATATATATATGCTTTCAATATCATAGCAATACTATATCATATGTGTATGCATATATATATATATATATATATATATATATATACACACACACACATCCCCAAAATAATCACCTCTGAGTTTCCTGGTGTTAACTTTATTTTCCTTACACAATATATTTATGACATACATATAATTTTATTTGTGCACAATATTAAATAAAAAAGTAAAAAATAAAAATGGACTCAAATCATCTTGCAAAAAGAAGTTTTGGAATTTTTTGAGCATCTGTATCTTTAATGGAATACATCTTTTTCTTCATGAGGTGAATGAGAGCTTTCAGCTATGTAATTATGGTATCTATTATTTAAAATTAGCTGATTACTTTATAAATATCTCCCCCAAAAACACTGGAAAGGAAGAGGGAAAATAAATTTTTATTTCAGAGCTACTATGTCAGAGTCTGTCTTAAATTCTTTATGTGGTCTCCAAAATGCCCCTGAATATTTTACAAATGAGAAAATATATTTATTTAAAAATCTTTTTTCATTGACTTAACCACTTTTTCCCACTTTCCATCATCAACTACTAAAAATATTGCCTTCTCTGTGTAAAGCTATTGTTTTCATTATTTTTATCTCTTTAAAAAAAGTGTAAAAATTGTGTTGCTCATCTTTACAAGTACATACTCTGTTTTCCAAACCTGGAATCATTTCCAAAGTTTTGAATCACTTTCTAGTTTTGCAACTACGTTTTGTCATCATTTCATTACTCTGACATTTTAACATTATGTGAACAGAATATAAAATATGTTGATATTTAAAAGTATGAGGAGATTGGTTCAAGATGGCAGAGAAGGACATGTGCTCACTCTCTCTTGTAAGAGCACCAGAATCACAACTAACTGCTGAAGAATCATCAACAGGAAGACACTGGAACTCACCAAAAAAGATACCCCACATCCAAAGACAAAGGAGAAGCTGCAATGAGATGGTAGGAGGGGTGCAATCACAATAAAATCAAATCTCATAACTGCTGGGTGGGTGACTCACAAACCATAGAACACTTATACCACAGAAGTCCACCCACTGGAGTGAAGGTTCTGAGCCCCATGTCAGGCTTCTGAAACTGGGGGTCCAGCAATGGGAGGAGGAATTCCCAGAGAATCAGGGATTTGATTGCAGGACTTCAACAGGACCAGGGGAAACAGAGACTCCACTCTCGGAGGGCACACACAAAGTAGTGTGTGCATCAGGACCCACGGGGGAGGAGCAGTCACCCCATAGGAGACTGAACCAGACCTACCTGCTAGTGTTGGAGGGCCCCTGGCAGGGGGTGGGGGGTGGTGGTAGCAGCTGTGGCTCACTGTGGGGGCAAAGACACTAGCAGCAGAAGTTCTGGGAAGTACTCCTTAGCGTGAGCCCTCCCAGAGTCCACCATTGGCCCCAGCAAAGAGCTTGTGGCCTCCAGTGTTGGGTTGACTTAGGCCAAACAACCAACAGGGAGGGAACTCAGCCCCACCCATTACCAGACAAGGGGTTTAAAGTTTTACTGAGGTTTGCCCACCAGAGCAACACCTGGCTTTACCTACCACCAGTCCCTCCCAGCAGGAAACTTGCACAAACCTCTTAGATAGCATCACCAACCAGAGGGCAGACAGCAGAAGCAAAAAGAACTACAATCCTGCAGCCTGTGGAACAAAAACCACATTCACAGAAAGATAGACGAGATGAAATGGCAGAGGGCTATGTACCAGATGAAGGAACAAGATAAAACCCCAGAAAAACAACTAAATGAAGTGGAGATAGGCAACCTTCCAGAAAAAGAATTCAGAATAATGATAGTGAAGATGATCCAGGACCTCGGAAAAAGAATGGAGGCAAAGTTCGAGAAGATGCAAGAACTGTTTAACAAAGACCTAGAAAAATTAAAGAACAAACAAACAGAGATGAACAATACAATAACTGAAATGAAAAATACACTGGAAGGAATCAATAGCAGAATAACTGAGGGAGAAGAACAGATAAGTGACCTGGAAGACAGAATGGTGGAAATCACTGCCACAGAACAGAATAAAGAAAAAAGAAGGAAAAGAGATGAAGGCAGCCTCAGAGACCTCTGGGACAGCATTAAAGGCACCAACATTTGCATTACAGAGGTCCCAGAAGGAGAAGAGTGAGAGAAAGGACACAAGAAAATATTGAAGAGATTATAGTACAAAACTTCCCTAACATGGGAAAGGAAATAGCCACCCACATCCAGGAAGTGCAGAGAGCTCCAGGCAGGATAAACCCAAGGAAAAACATGCCAAGACACATAGTAATCAAATTGACAAAAATTAAAAGACAAAGAAAAATTATTAAAAGCAACAAGGGGAAAACAAAAAATAACATACAAGGGAACTCCCATAAGGTTAACAACTGACTTCTCAGCATAAACTCTACAATCCAAAAGGGTGTGGCACGATATATTTAAAGTGCTGAAAAGGAAGAACCTACAACAGGATTACTCTACCTGCCCAGGATCTCATTCAGATCAGAGAAATCAAAAGCTTTACAGATAAGCAAAAGCTAAGAGAATTCAGCACCACCAAACAAGCTCTACAACAAATGCTAAAGGAACTTCTCTAAGTGGGAAACACAAGAGAAGAAAAGGACCTACAAAAACAAACCCAAAACAATTAAGAAAATGGTCATAGGAACATACATATCAATAATTACCTTAAACGTGAATGGATTAAATGCTCCAACCAAAAGACACAGGCTTGTTGAATGGATACAAAAACAAGACAAAGATATATGCTGCCTACAAAAGACACACTTCAGACCTAGGGACACATACAGGCTGAAAGTGAAGGGATGGAAAAAGATATTCCATGTAAATGGAAATCAAAAGAAAGCTGGAGTAGCAATACTCATATCAGATAAAATAGACTTTAAAATAAAGAATGTTACAAGAGACAAGGAAGGACAGTACATATTGATCAAGGGGTTAATCCAAGAAGAAGATATAACAATTATAAATATATATGCCCCCAACATAGGAGCACCTCAATACATAAGGCAAATGCTAACAGCTATAAAGGAGGAAATCAACGGTAACGCAACAATAGTGGGAGACTTTAACACCTCACTTACACCAACGGACAAATCATCCAAACAGAAAATAAATAGGGTAACACAAACTATAAGTGACACAATAGACCAGATAGATTTAATTGATATTTATAGGACATTCCACCCAAAAACTACACATTACACTTTCTTCTCAAGTGCACATGGAACATTCTCCAGATTAGATCATATCTTGGGTCACAAATCAAGCCTTGGTAAACTTAAGAAAATTGAAGTCATATCAAGCAACTTTTCTGACCACAATGCTATGAGATTAGAAATAAATTACAGGGAAATAAACGTAAAAAACACGAACACATGGAGGCTAAACAATACATTACTAAATAACCAAGAGCTCACTGAAGAAATCAAAGAGGAAATCAAAAAATTCCTAAAGACAAATGACAATGAAAGCACGATGATCCAAAACCTATGGGATGCAGCAAAAGCAGTTCTAAGAGGGAAGTTTATAGCAATACAATCCTACCTCAAGAAACAAGAAAAATCTCAAATAAACAATCTAACCTTACACCTAAAGGAACTAGAGAAAGAAGAACAAACAAAACCCAAAGTTAGTAGAAGGAAAGAAACCATAAAGATCAGAGCAGAAATAAATGAAATAGAAACAAAGAAAACAATAGCAAAGATCAATAAAACTAAGAGCTGGTTCTTTGGGAAGATAAACAAAATTCATAAACCTTTAGCCAGACTCATCAAGAAAAAAAGGGAGAAGACTAAAATAAATAAAATTAGAAATGAAAACGGAGAAGTTACAACAGACACCGCAGAAATACAAAGCATCCTAAGAGACTACTACAAGCAACTCTATGCCAATAAAATGGACAACCTGGAAGAAATGGACAAAATCTTAGAAAGGTATAACCTTCCAAGACTGAACGAGGAAGAAACAGGAAACATGAACAGACAAATCACAAGTAATGAAATTGAAACTGTGATTTAAAATATTCCAACAAACAAAAGTCTAGGACTAGATGGCTTCACAGGTGAAGTCTACAAAACATTTAGAGAAGAGCTAACACTCATCCTTCTCAAACTCTTCCAAAAAACTGAAGAGGAAGAAACACTCCCAAACTCATACTACGAGGCCACCATCATGCTGATAGCAAACCCAGACAAAGATACTACAAAAGAAAAAAATTACAGACCAATATCACTGATTAATATAGATGCAAAAATCCTCAACAAAATACTAGCAAACAGAATCCAACAACACATTCAAAGGATCATACACCATGGTCAAGTGGGATTTATCCCAGAGATGCAAGGATTCTTCAATATATGTAAATCGATCAATGTGATACACCATATTAATAAATTGAAGAATAAAAACCACTATGATCATCTCTATAGATGCAGAAAAGCTTTTGACAAAATTCAACACCATTTATGATAAAAACTCTCCAGAAAGTAGGCATAGAGGGAACCTACCTCAACATAATAAAGGCCATATATGACAAACCCACAGCAAACATCATTTTCAATCATGAAAAACTGAAAGCATTTCCTCTAAAATCAGGAACAAGACAAGGATGTCTACTCTCGCCACTATTATTCAACATAGTTTGGAAGTCCTAGCCATGGCAATCAGAGAAGAAAAAGAAATAAAACTAATATAAATTGGAAAAGACGAAGTAAAACTGTCATGCAGATGGCATGATACTATACATAGATAATCCTAAAGATGCCACCAGAAAACTACTAGAGCTAATCAATGAATTTGGTAAAGTTGCAGGATACAAAATTAATGCACAGAAATCTCTTGCATTCCTATACACTAACAACGAAAGATCAGAAAGAGAAATTAAGGAAACAATCCCATTCACCATTGCAACAAAAAGAATAAAATACCTAGGAGTAAATCTACTTAAGGAGGTAAAAAACCTGTACTCAGAAAACTATAAGACACTGATGAAATAAATCAAAGATGACACAAACAGATGGAGAGATATACCATGTTCTTGGGTTGGAAGAATCAATATTGTGAAAATGACTATAATACCCAAAGCAATCTACAGATTCAATGCAATCCCTACCAATTTACCAATGGTATTTTTTACAGAACTAGAACAAAAAAATCTTGCAATTTTTATGGAGACACAAAAGACCCCGAATAGCCAAAGCAATCTTGAGGGAAAAATAAGAGCTAGAGGAATCAGACTCCCTGACCTCAGACTATACTACAAAGCTACAGTAATCAAGACAATATGGTACTGGCACAAAAACAGAAATATAGATCAATGGAACAGGATAGAAAGCCCAGAGATAAATCCATGCACCTATGGTCAACTAATCTATGACAAAGGAGGCAAGGATATACAATGGAGAAAAGGCAGTCTCTTCAATAAGTGGTGCTGGGAAAACTGGACAGCTACATGAAAAAGAATGAAATTAGAACACTTCCTGACACCATACTCAAAAATAAACTCAAAATGGATTCGAGACCTAAATGTAAGACCGGACACTATAAAACTCTTAGAGGAGAACATAGGAAGAACACTCTTTGACATAAATCACAGGAAGAGCTTTTTTGACCCACCTCCTAGAGTAAGGGAAATAAAAACAAAAATAAACAAACTGGACCTAATGAAACTTAAAAGCTTTTGCACAGCAAAGGACACTATAAACCAGATGAAAAGACAACCCTCAGAATGGGAGAAAATATTTGCAAATGAATCAACGGACAAAGGATTAACCTCCAAAATATATAAACAGCTCATGCAGCTCAATATTAAAAAAACAACTCAATCAAAAAATGGGCAGGGCTTCCCTGGTGGCGCAGTGGTTGGGAGTCCGCCTGCCAATGCAGGGGACACGGGTTCGTGTCCCGGTCTGGGAAGATCCCACATGCCGCGGAGTGGCTGGGCACGTGAGCCACAGCTGCTGAGCCTGCGCGTCTGGAGCCTGTGCTCTGCAACGGGAGAGGCCGCGACAGTGAGAGGCCCGCGCACCGCGATGAAGAGTGGCCCCCGCTTGCCACAACTGGAGAAAGCCCTCGCACAGAAACGAGGATCCAACACAGCCAAAAATAAATAAATAAATTTAAAAAAAAATGCTAACAAAAGTTTAAAAAAAAAAAAAAATGGGCAGAAGACCTAATAGCCATTTCTCTAAAGAACACATACAGATGTCCAAAAGGCACATGAAAAGCTGCTCAACATCACTAATTATCAGAGAAATGCAAATCAAAACTACAATGAGTTATCACCTCAAACCTGCTAGAATGGGTATCATCAGAAAATCTACAAACAACAAATGCTGGAGACAGTGTGGAGAAAAGGGAACCCTCTTGCACTGTTGGTGGGAATATAAATTGATACAGCCACTATGGAGAACAGTATGGAGGTTCCTTAAAAAACTAAAATTAGAACTACCATATGACCCAGCAATCCCACTGCTGGGCATATACCTGGAGAAAACCATAATTCAAAAAGCTACATGCACCCCAATGTTCATTGCAGCTCTATGTACCATAGCCAGAACATGGAAGCAACCTAAATGCCCATTGACAGATGAATGGATAAAGAATATGTGGTACATATATACAATGGAATGTTACTCAGCCATTAAAAGGAACGAAATTGGGTCAATTGTAGGGACGTGGATGGATCTAGAGACTGTCATACAGAGTGAAGTAAGTCAGAAAGAGGGAAACACGTATCATATATTAATGCATATATGTGGAATGTAGAAAAATGGTACAGATGAACCGGTTTGCAAGGCAGAAATAGAGACACAGATGTAGAGAACAAATGTATGGACATCAAGGGGGGAAAGCGGCCGGGGGTTGGTGCGATGAACTGGGAGATTGGGATTGACATGTATACACTAATATGTATAAAATAGATAAATAATAAGAACCTGCTGTATAGCACATGGAACTCTACTTCACTTTGCTGTACAGTAGAAAGTAACACAATATTGTAAAACAACTATACCTCAACAACAACAACAACAAAAGAAATACGTGTTGTCATGGATATCATAGAGTTCTTTGTAACATTCACATCTCTTCCAGCTTATAACACATTTTTTTGCCTGCTAAAATTTGCATTAATTCATGTGAGAATCATGAAATATACAAATAGAAGAGTACAACAATCACCAGAATATTTTGCATCTTTATACCATGCTTTGTAATCACAGCTCTATATTTTTCTTATGTGAGAAAAAGGTAAAGTTTCCCTTTCTTTAAATATTATCTTCAAAATATATTATTTTTGTCAGGGGTCTAAAAAATGATTCTGTATATCCAAAACACATATATAAGCATATGTTTGAAAATTAAGTATATTACCACTTCAAAAAATTTATTTGGAACAAGTCAGATTCTAAATGAATATATTAAAATAAACATACATGGACATATAACCAGAAATAAAAGCTTTAATTTCAGTTTAACAACTTTCTATGTTAACACTTCCTATGTGTTCATTTTTTAATCAATTTCAATAAAAAGCTTGACAGAGTCACACTACAACATGAGCAAAACAAGCATAACACCTATAAATAATTTAAATATTTTGTGAGGGTTTTAAGATTCAGCTACCCAGAGTATTAAATATTGGCATTTTTCTGAAAAGTGAGTTTTTTCTTAAGGGAATTTGGAAGTTGAAAAAAAAAATCAATTAAGGAACACCTTTGTACTTGCCTAGTTTGATAGTGGTTAGAATAAAATTTCACTCTTCAACTAAGAAAGTCAGGAGTTTTGTTACCAGTAGATAAAGAAGCTATTACCCTCTAAAGACAGCAGCTTTGGTTGAATGGTTTTGTGCTTTGTTTATCATAACAAAGGGTGATAAGGGTAATAAGAAGTGTGCACTGCTAATGGTGGTGATAAGAAAAGACAGAACATTACTCTTGGGTAAACCTAGATATGATCAAATTCTGGATTGGCTCAATGTCGCCAAGTAAGCTGTCCACTTTAAGCACAACAAAAGAAAAAAGAAAAACAAACCTTTCATATAGAATGCCTTTAGGGAAAGTAATTGGGAGTCTGAAAATCTATAGTTGCCAATCTACTTTTCCACACTGAACCATTGTTTTCATAATATGGTTTTTGATAATTTAAGTGTTTCTTGTGAACATGACAGTGAGCATCTATTGAGCACTTTGTGTTTATGTGAGAATACAAAGAACCGAGCCTAGAAGGACAGACATTAGAAATGTTAGAGAAATAAAATGTGATTTGAGGGGTATTCTAGCAATATAAAATAAGTGGGGTTGAGAGAATCACCATTCATCTTTACAAAGGAATTGACACTTGAGTTGACATTGAATACTGGGTAGGTTTATTAGATTGGTAAGGTAAGAATATTCCAGTAGAGAAAATAGAAAGGACAAAGGCAGGTGTGAGAAAAAATGGTGTGGGAGTGAACTACAAACTAAAGTTCACACGAGGGCAAGTCTGGAAATGGGTCCAAAAATGGTAACTTGTAGACAGATTGCACTGAACTCAAGTAGATGGTGAAAAATTAAAATTTTAATCCCAAAATGTGATGTCCTGTAGGCTAAAGACCACCTGCATCAGAGCCACCTGAGGGGCTTGTTAAATTTTCAGAATCCAAGGCCTGCCAGAGATTTACAGAATCATAAGCCCTCTGGGTGTGGTCCAGGAATCTACACTTTAAAAAATTCCTTGATCTTATGCCCAATAAACTTTGAGCTCCATTTTCTATCAGTGGAATCTAATGTGAAATATGCATACCCCATGCATAGCCCAAGATGATACAGTGGTGAATGACATATTAAAAACTCTGTTTAGCTATTATTTATCAAGAGAGGAGAAAAAGGAGAAGGAGGGAGAGAGAGAAAGAGGGAGAAAGAGAGATTTTTTTCTGGTGTGGCTAAATGTGCAGGTAGATAAAGTATCCTTCATTTGGCCCATGTGAAAGGAAAGTCAAAATGGAGTCAGTATTGCTAAGAGAGCTCTCAAAAATGGAGCCAGGAAGTGTCTCATGCCTGCATGTCTCAGCCTGGATGGAATCTAAAGCTTTGACCGGTTATTGTCTTAATGGAGGCATCCAGATCATCTGCCCAATGTCTCAGAAACTCAAGATATTTATCTAAGCCTCACCCTAAAATAACTCATGACAACCTATTCTTTAAGGACAAATATTTCCTCACTTGCATCATAGTCAATTACAATTCTCACCAGACGTCTTAATCGACCTTGTGGCTTTTGTCTTTATAAGCCCCTGACTTTTTTCTCTTCCCCCAAAACACTCTTTTAGTTTTACTCAAATCTGTCTCCCTAATTGTAATTCCTAAGACATACAAATAAAATTCTTTGTTCTCTGCAGCCTCATTAGTGATTATTGTTCTTCACCCAAATATCACAGTCTATTACATGTATTACACACAGTTTAGTGTATAAGATATCCTCAGAGAAGAGATTGTCCTCCAATATCCCTTTGCTTTCAGTGTATTGGGATGTATTGCATTTTAGTTATGCTGGGTTAAATTGTTTTAGGTATTATTTTAACTTGTTTTAACTGAACTTGCAGATCAAGGCTACAGTTAAGTCTTCCACTTGAAACCACATGTTTTATAAGCTAACTGCTTCAGTTATGAAAACCACTAAAATTCGTATCAAGGAAATTGACTTTAGCACTCCTTCAAATTGCTAAAAAAGTAATTTTAAGAAGGTAGATATGTTTATACTATTAAAATTATTTAATTAGAAATTAAAATAATGAAACTACATCTTACTATTAAGCCAGAAGATATTTTGGGTTGACAGATCTTTCTTTCTATAAAAGAAATGTTGTAGTCAACAAAAAATGACAGTATAGAAAATAACCTTGAAGTCAGAAAATTCTAAAATACAAATTATTTTCTTACTTAAGAAATTTAATATCTCCCATTGCTTGTGACTGTGACCTGCAAACATTTTTTTTAAAATCACAGAACCTATCATAAATAATTTTGAGCACAAATCCAATGATTATGTGTCTGCTTTTATTCATCCTACATTATTCTATTATAAAAGTTACACAAATGTTTCAAAAATAAAAATAATATGAATAAATAATGATAGAAATCAATATTCAAAAACTCAACACTAATAGTATCAATTTTTAAAGTTTGTTGTAAATATTAAATAGGTCTTGCATATGGAAAATCAGGGCAATGGATGGCATATGGCAAGAACTTAGTAAAGTTTATAATAGGTCCTATTATCATTGCTGCTATTTGTGTTAAAGTTCTTACTGGCTCAAATGTCCCTTTGTTGCAGTTGCTTGCCCCAGCAAATTTACTTTTTCACTCTCAGCATTTCCAAAGCTTGGGCTTCTGATTTTGTGAAAAACTACATACTATTACAAAATAATTTCATATGTTGAATAATATATTTAATGTGGAGGATAGCTATATTTTAGATTGATTTATTTAATATGTCAATAGTACAGATGAAGGTATAAGATTACTTTAGATATTCTGGGTTTATTGTGTTATCATACACTTTGTATCAGAAAGTAGTTTTCCATACTTCAGCACTTCATTTCAAAATATAAAGAAAGTTCTGATTCTGTCAGAGTCACTATACATGAATTCAGGGCTTATAGCCACAAAGAAGCTTAAGCTGAACTTGTCATTTTTCTTGTGTTTAATGTTCTTCTTCTTTCCCAGAGGCTGCATTTAATGTTACTGTTATTCAAAAAGTTCTTTCAAAAAATATAGAGATAGTTTTCTATTTCCTGCTTTGATAGCATTATAACATGTCTTTGAGTAGTTATTAAAGAATAATGATGAGACAAACATACTTTTTACCATAAAAGTATGCATATATAGACATGTCTGTCTAATGCACTGGATAGTTTAACTACTCAATATACATTTTTGCATGTCATTTATAAATGCATGTGGGTATGTTCTGTGGGAACATATTAATATCATATTGTGATTGTTTATATTTTATAATGACATATACATATGTATTAACATATATTCAGATATTGAGTTTCCACACTCTTTACTTTTTTTAAAAAATAGAATTTGATAATTGTTTCAGACAGTGAAACACTAATAGAATTATTTAACTTTTTCATTGTCAACTCCCCCCAAACTATATTTTAAGGATAAGTAATAATAAAAAAGTAATTAGTATGGTCCTATAAAGAAGATGTGGTACATATATATAATGGAATTATTACTCAGCTATAAAAAGAAATGAAATTGGGTCATTTGTAGAGATGTGGATGGACCTAGAGTCTGTCATACAGAGTGAAGTAAGTCAGAAAGAGAAAAACAAATATCGTATATTAACATATTTATGGGAATCTAGAAAAATGGTACAGATGAACCAGTTTGCAGGGCAGGAATAGAAAGGCAGATGTAGAGAACGGACATGTAGACATACTGGGGGAAGGGGAGGGTGGGATGAACTGGGAGATTAGGTTTGACATAAATACACTACCATGTGTAAAACAGATAGGTAGTGGGAACCTGCTGTGTAGCACAGGGAGCTCAGCTCCGTGTCTGTGAAGACCCAGATAGGTGGGATGGGTGGGAGGGAGGTCCAAGAGGAAAGGGATATATGTATACATATAGCTGATTCACTTCACTGTACAGCAGAAACTAACACAACATTGTCAGCAATTATACTCCAATACAAAAAATATAGAAAAAAAAAAGAATATTAAATGATGTATGGCCTAAGAACACTGACTCAGTTCAGACAGATAGATCTCCATAAGCTTAAAAATTAGCGACCATATGGCTAGCACGGTTCAGAATTCAATGTGGAGAAAAATAAAATACAGAGATAGAAGCTATATTAGAACAAACAGAAATAGAATAAACATGATATAAAACCCATGGAAGAAATAGGAGACATGATTGAGGAAGTCACACAAAAGCAAAATGAGAACAAAATTATAAAACTGATGGAAGAAAAGATAAAGAGTTAAGAAGACAGAATATCTTCGTGAGTAATTCATGTTCCCGGAATAGCAAAGAGAACAATTAAAATTGAAAAATATCCTCAAAGCGACAAGAAGGAAGTCTCCGAGAGACTGTGTTTCAAATCAGTTACTACAAAAACATTTCCAAGTGAATTTATTAACTCAAGTGTATGGACATGATTTATGATATGGGTCTCGAACATAAAGAGGAAGTCATATGCTAAATTGTAGTATGTAGTATTAGTTAATAGTCATAGATGAGGATCCAAGTTCTGGGAGTACAAGAGTTCAAGTTCCAGCTTCTATTACCAACTTGGCTAACAGGATCAGCCTCTCTACCTTAAATGCTCTTTTCTAATTTTTAAATGGTACTTAAGGAAAGTACCTACTTAAATGTGCCTTCCAGACAATACATTAGATAATGTATAAAGGGACTTAACAATTCTTGGCTGTAATTAAGCATTCTCTAAGGTATTGTAAACAAACCTGCAAGTACTCTGACAGTACAGGACCCATGATTGCTTCAGGCTTTCTGGAAAAAAAAAAAAAGATATTAGACAAAGTTCTCACAAAACAATATGAGTATAAACCAACAAACTCAGAAATGGAGAAGATACCAAAGGAGTAGTGGTAAGTATTTACCTACTAAAGTAAGTATTATCTACTAAAATAAGATGGCTATAAGGCCCGTGGTAATACAACTGACATAAATACTATAAAAGTTGACACTGTAATGTTAATAATATAGCAATGAGAGATGGAAGGCAGGTAGAATTACTAGATTTTAGCTTTTTTGTAGCAGAGAATCACTAGATACTGCTGAAACATACTAAAAAAAAACAAAACTAATTCATCCATTTAATATTTTTATTGATAATTTTTCATAAATTCAAGTGGATTTTAGAAACTATCATCTCTTGTTATGAAGAAATATTTACTGGATATTCACAGATATCTTTAGATTTGTGTCTCTTTTCCTCATGATAAATAAAATTTAATGTAACATATTTTATTTTGAATTGTGTTCGATCAAATTTTATAAAATACTGTCTATCTATGGACTGTATATTAACTACTATGTACCGAATATCTACATTTACATATGAATATAAAAAGGATTGGGATTATTAACAATGATTCTTTATGGGTGATAAATTTTGTGCTTGGTTTTCTTCTTTCAAATTGAGCAACAGAATATAAAGAAACTATAAGGGCCAAAATAACTGCATGCATGGGCAATTGGGGCAAATTATGAAAGATACAAAAAGACCAAAAACCCAACTGCCGCTTCTGAGGTATTGGGAGCAAAAGTAGGGTCCTGCACGTGATCCCTGCACACAGCACCACCAAGGGGGTGGGCGCCCACCCAAGCCATCCCTCGGGCAGAACCCCTGAACCTGCCCCTATTGTCACCCAATTTAAGGGACCAGCTCGCCCCCGCACCTCCAGGGAGCGAGCGGGGGAACCTGTTACTTGTTTTCACTCCCCCGTGCTGCAGCACGATTCCCAATAAAGCCTTGCCTGAATCTGGAGATTAAAGGTGAACTTATACCTATACAGTAATGAGACAAACTGGCAACTTTTTAAGAATTAGTATATATTCTGTCAATTCTAGGAGTGCATTAATTAAACACTTTAAAATATTGTAGAATTGAATCTAGGCTCCATCTAAAATAATTCTAGTCTTCACCAAAAACAATTCCAATTACATTTTATTATGAGCATTAAAATGTCAGCTTAGTATAAGTCACCAAAATGTTATCTTTATATCTTTAAAATTAATAATGCCAATTCAAGATTGATGAAGACTTGATTTTAATAAAAATAAATATTTTAATAGTATAACTTACAAGAGATAGTTAATTCATTACATGTAGTTTTATACCTTCTAAGGAAAATTAGTAGCCTGTGACTTCTCTTTTCCTGATCTTATATTTGCCTTCAATAGGACTAGACGTTAACTTTATACAGGATCTAAACCCCAGACAATAGTTGACTGTACCAGAAATGGACATTGATCCAGGTCAGGACAATCAGATTCTTTTTGCCAGAATTTGAAATTGGGAAAAATAATTCATTTCAATAATTTCAATTTACTTGAATCCAGGACTTGGTAATTCTGGAATGATGAAATTGACATGTTTTCAACAGGAGTACTAAGGAAGTAAAATTCAGTTCAAAGAAAGAGAGGAATGAATTAGAGTCGCAAAGAAGCAGAGATGTGAATCCATGCAAGTTAAATTCAAAAAGTTAAACAAAGAATGTCTCTCAAGTTCCTGAAAATTTCCCTGTTCCAGGTGCCAGCCCATAAGAATCCTGCTGGTGCTTCTTGGTCCAAAAAATACTCCTGAATCCCTATGTTCAATTTTATTTTCTGCTTCTGCTATTTGAAAATGATTTGCTGTCACATGGAACAAAGCATCTTGACTATCCAATCAGAGACTAAAGGATATGGAAGGAATTGTTATCTAACAAAGAATCCTAAAAATAATATTATTAACATGGATAATAATGGATAAAAAATAACTGAAGGTAATTTTTATTTGAATAAAATTATATTATTTGAAGTCAAACGTTATACTCTATTATTTAATTTCAAAATCATCACATCAACTCTTTACAGAAAAGAACATTTCTAAACAAATTTATCCAGATAAATTCTTAAGGCAGTGATACATTTATAGTGAGAATCTGTATTCAAATAAGAAAAGTTATGAAATAAATTCCAGAAGTGCAAACAAATTTGGCCAATATCATGATAGATGCACTTTCATTTCTCTGTAAAATTAATACAACCTAATTATAAAACAAGACGAATTAGATTACTTCCAAGATATTAAAGTAAAACAGAACATATATTTAGAAGGGAACAATATATATTAATCCTTGTGGAAAACATTATAATGATTAAATGAAGTATGTGATTTGTACATTTCCTTTTAACGTTTTGAATAAAACTTGCATCCATTTTTTTTTAAATAAAATCATTGCTTGAAAAATTACTTCACATTTTGGCTGTTTTTCAAACCCTCCATTTTAATTAGGGTTCTATAACCATTAATACTATATCCTAATTAAGAAATCCATTAAGTCTCTATAATAGTTGCTTTAGATATAATAGTAAATTTACTGGAGTTTTAAATAATAAGTTCATGTGATGGGATTTTAATGTGCAATTTAAAAAGTTATTAATATTTGAAAGACGCAGTCATTGCTTTTGTGTTTAATCAATACTAAGCTTTTGTCACATACTTTGTTACCAACTTTACCATTTCTAATATTTCATGAATACTCTTACATGTTCTTCACTGAAAGGGTTATCTTACTTTAGTGAAACTTCTTTGCTTAAGAAGTTAAAAGTACTTATATTCATTTATCTCAGTTAAAAAAATGTGCCTGATACAGATTAGTCTTACCTCTTTGTGAAGCTTGACTTACTATGACTTTTCTCAGTCAATACTTTTTCATCCCTTAGCCCCCAAATGTGAAATTTGCATACAGTATAGTTTATACTTACAAAGAAGATGATATTTAAAGGAAGCTAGGAGAATCTATCAATCATAAATTAACTTGACAATCTATGGAGCTAAACCTAAGCTCCAGGACTCCTGCAAATTGCCTGTGTTGTATTATCTACCCCATACCACACTCTCTTTGAGCGTTTGTTTCTTTTTCTTTTTCTTTTTAACATCTTTACTGGAGTATAATTGCTTTACAGTGGTGTATTAGTTTCTGCTTTATAACAAAGTGAATCAGCTATACGTATACATATATCCCCATACCTCTTCCCTCTTGCATCTCCCTCCCATCTTCATCTGTAAAATAAAGAGCCCCCAGTAGACTGAGCTATGTTTCATCCATTAAAAATTAAAAATCTATTTTAAATAATCTAGTTGAGGAAAATTTTTAAGCTGTTACAGAAGGCACATAAAATGAGTTCTGTCATGTTCTGAATTAGTTTTGTAAGCCATCACCAAACACATATTTTTTTACATTAAAACTGAAAAATATATTTTAATTAAGTTGATTATATCCTAAGTTTTTGTGCAAATGACAAGTTAGGAAGGGTAATTTAATATTGTTATGATAAAATATCCAACTAATGTTTTTCCCTCAGTACTTTTACATTTTTTATATTAACTAATTAATTTATTTATTTATATTTACTTTTTAATTGAGGAGATGAAGGGCTTCTCATGGCATCATATGGGGAGGGAGGTCATAATATCAACATGACTAACTACTGGTTATGTTAACTTTGATTACTTGGTTAAGCTGGTGTCAGGTTTGTCCATCCATATTCTAGTTATTCGAAGCAAGTCACTAAGTCCATTCCATCCTAAAAGGGAGTAAAATTGGGGTCTACCTCTCTGGAGGGAGGAGCATCAAAGACTTTCTGGATATTTGCAAACCACCACAGAATTTAATAAATATTTTGGGGTGATACTCTGTGTCTATGTAAATATACTGCTTTTCCTTAAAGTTTTGCCCACTAATATTACCACTCACCCATGGATGTTGCCTCTAGCAATTATTATTGTATTGTTCTAATGATGATTTTCTGCTTCTTCATTTCCTCGAAATTTATTATTTGGAATTCTTTTGTAAGGAAGATTTGTCCCTTCGCCTCCATTTATTTATCTAATAAATCATTTATTTATATCTTTATGGGCTTATAGATATGTATTTTATTCTTTGAGTGAGTCCAATACTATCATTATTTACATTGTTGCTCAAATTGTTCCAGATTTAGCTATGAGGAGAGCTTTCAGGTTGGTCCCTGTAACCCTTTGATCTGGCCCTATGTCTTTTACTTTTTGAGTACTTTCTTATTTTCTGGCACTACAATCTGCCACAAACTCATCTTATATTTTCCCAGCTAAAGCCTTAGAATCAGCCATTTCTTCAGCTATCCCAGGCTCCTTTTATTGAGGAATTGTATTTAGACACTAAGATAAGAGTGTTAGGTGTGCTCCTGGCTACTGGACTGTAGCTGTTTCTGAGCCATCTCAGTACACTGAGCTAAAACATAAATGTATTGTATATTATCCTGTGTATATACATGTAGTTATAATTACTTCTACTTCTATCTATCTATATTTATATTAAAGTAAACATGAATTCATACTGATATCACCAACCATAATTCAGTACCATTGTTCACTCTAGCCTTCTTGGATATTTGTAACTTCTTTCTTGGACAGCACAAAACCTGGCTCCCACTGTTAATAACTTAACTGTTCAACTCCAGTATTCATGTAAAGTACTTTCAAAACTGTTAACTCCTTCCCTGTGAGAAACAAATTAATCAGTTATAGCCTTTATGTTCTTTTGTATTTTAACTTTTCAGTATTCAGTCAAAATGTTCTTTTCCAAAGTTACTAAAATCAGCTCTTCTTTTTTCTCCCACCCCTTTGGGTGAGGTTATGTCATACCTTTGTAATACAGCTAGTTTCATTTGTCACACTCTGCATTTCTTCCTGGCTTCCCCTGATATCTTGGTTGATTTAAAAAAAAAATTTTGCATACAGTAAAGTTCACTCTTTATGATATACAGTTCAATGGGTTTTAATAAATGCTTAGAGATTATTATCATTTTCTATATCATTGTAACTCTCTATGAGAAGCAGTTGGAGTAAGGGAGAAGAATTGGGGGCAAAATTAGTAGTAATGAGAATGGTCTATAAAGTTAGTGCTTTTGTCTGTGGGAGAAATGATGATGATTTAACAATACGATGATTGTTTTTGGATTTTCAATACGATTGATATTATATTCTCTTCCAGACAATTATAATGTCTTTATTTTTATGAGATGATAGACTTTTAAAAAAATTCAGTATAAAAGAGATTTCATGTTCTAGTTTGACTATAAAAAATGTTGAGTAATATGTTAGATATAGCCTCAAGTTACCTTTAGCTTATGATATGTGACGTATTTGAAAGTAGAGCTAATATGCTTAACTGATGAATTGGGTGAGGGTGTGAGATAAAATGATAATTTAAGAATAATCTGAGGTTTTGTTCTTAAGTAAATAGTGGCACCATTTGAAAGATCTAGTAATATCTCTACAAATTTAGTGAACACATTTCATTTCCTAAAACAACAAAAACGAAAGTTAAATAGGTTAAACGAATAGTGTAAAATTTAAATGTTAAATGTTTACTCTTCTAAATAGATGTAAAAGAGAAAAACATAGCTATTTCATAGTTATTTCTCATCTCGAGAAGTTTCTTGCATCTTATAAAGGCACAATATAGAAGAATGAGCTTGCATACAATAAAATTCTATTAAATCATTTTATATCATCAGCGTGTTTATATGCACTGCTTGCAAACCTTGCTCTTATAAGTCGTGGAAAATAAAAGTAATTTGTTATTTTTGCCCCTTTATCAGAGAACATAAAAGGTACTAGTATAGTACTTTGAAAATACAATGGAATTTTCTTAAGATTCTTTCTGCCAAAGACTAAACAAATATTGTGATCTATTGTTTCTTTTCATTTAAACCAAGACTGGATTTGAGATACTTGAGTTAATTATTTCCCCTTCTAAATAATGAAGCCTTCAGACAATAATGGAATATCAGATGTTTGTTTGTAATCTAGTACCTACCATACCCAGCCCCTAGTATGTTCCTGCCTATTTTTCAATTTATTTATCATCTATAACTTTTTAGCTTGCATACCTGATAGCAAACTTCAAGATGAGAAGTAAAATGTCATATTGCAACCTTCCTTATTCTTTTAATTACCCATTTTAAATCAACTTAATATCTGTTAACGTTCACTTTTGATTACATCATGAAGATTTACAAAGTTTTTCTTCATTTGGTCTTTAGTTGAAATAGCTACTTTTAATGTAACCAGAAGAAAACTTCAAGAAGTGCCTATTTAAAAAAAAATATGAACAACATACTTTAAAATAAATTAACAAGTCTTCGGCTCTACCAATCTTTTGAATTATCTAAATGGCTTTATCTTCATTTAAAAAATATTTTGGCTTTTTAAAACAATCAGTTCTATCAGCCAGCAAAGGATAAGCAGGAGAGAGAGGGACATATTTTTTAAATTTTTTGAGCTCTGAGAAAAGTGTTTGATGTCAGGACTTTAAAACCATAGCTAAAGATTAACACTCTATTATTTATTATTCCTTTTGAAATTAAAATCATGTGAGAATTTACATGAATGATAAACATATAGTTCTGAATCATTGTGTAGACACTTTGTCATCACAATCATTTGAGAGGAAATAGGTTAAAGTTTAGAAAGAACAATATATTGTTCCAAACAGAAGAATCATGCCATAGTAAATACAGTAGAAAAAAAACCCAGGAAAATATAAGGAATAAAAAAGAGTTCTTTTAGTATTTTTTAGCACTGGAGCTAGTTTTGAATTCAATATTTTGAGACTCCAAAACCTGTTCTACAACATATACTTTCCTGAGTATTATGCAAGGATAACAAAAAATTGGTCTCTGTTTTAAAAGAGATTAACATATTGCAGGAAGAGAAATATGAAAAAATAAGAAAGCCCTGGGATGTTAGGAATAGAGTGGAATTCAAAGTACAACTGAGGGTTCAGGGAAAGAGTGTCTAACTCACCTGAATAGTTACAAGACGTTGGGACAAAGCAGATTACACAAGTGCTGAATCTTGAATCATGAGCAGAAAGCTTGCAAACAGACACAAAGGAAGGGAGTAGCTAAGATAATAGATAACTTTGTGGGACAGATACACAGAGAAATAAATCTGAATCAGGTATTTAAGAGGAAATCCCAGCTCATATATTGTAAGATAGTCAATACCATAGGAGTTTAGGTATTATTCAATCTCAATTTATTGAAAAGTATTAAATAGTGGAATAATGAAATCAGGTTTGGGTTTAACTATGGCATTTAATAAATTCACTTTTTGTAACTGATATTTGTTGAGAGACTATAATATGCAAAGCACTATGAGGTTATATTTTTAAGTAAAGGGAAAAGCACAAAATAATAGTGAAGGGTGGCAGAATATGCCATCCAAATATGACACTTTGGCATAAGGATTATTTTGAGTTAAAGGCGCTTAAAAAACAGCAGATACAAGAAGGTCATTCTGATCTTCCCTTTTCTTCCTGAAAATAGGAAATAAAAACTCCCACATGAAAGATGCCCTTCCTGTACCAGGAAAAAATAAATAGCCTTCCACAGGGAATGAAAACTAAGATATTCTGTACAAACAGACTTTGTTAAAATATTTCTTAATTTCCTTTAGCCTCTCATATATTTTAGTTACTTTTCCACAATTGACTCTCTTTGTTCAGCCTGATATAAAATCATGTAGTTTCCACCATTTTTGGGGGGACTTCATTCCTTATGAAGCCTCCTGTGTCATATAAAACTTATATAAATTTGTATCCTTTTGTCCTGTTAATCTGTTTTATGTCAGTTTAATTCTCAAGCCAGGCCAAAAAATTCTAAGAGGCTTTTCCTTACAATAGAGTATGCTTAAGACTGTCATAACTGTCATAAACATATTGAGGATCTTTGTGATTTAATTCCTATTAACATCTGCATAATAAACCTCCTAGTTAAACAAGTTTTATTAAAACTTTTGATATTCTAGGAAATACATGATCATTTTCAAACAGTCCTGGGCCATATTTGCTAATAGAATAGATTTATTGGGCCCAAATAGGAAAGGAGAAGCTCATTTATTTGCTTTTCATCTTTGGCTAAGCTTGTTTCTCTATCTCTGGCGTTCTGTCCCAGATTGAAAATATTTTAAAATTGTTTCCTTCCTAATGGTTCATCTCTTTTTTATACATGAAAGAGACAGATTTTCTAATATAAGATATAAAGTACAGAGGAGATATTAAACATCCCTTCACTCTTTACTTACTTATCCAACATTATGTAAATACTAGACTCAGTGCTCACATTCCGAGTAATAGAATGAGCAGGACAGATAGGACACCTGCCACAGTGGAATTATACTTTAGTGTAGGAAACAGAAAATAATAAAACAACTGACTCAAATAAATACAGAGTATTTAAGTGCTATAAAGGAAATTTGTGATTCTGTGATACAGAACAACCAGGAGGATGGCCTCCAGGAAGTAATGATATTTCAGCGGAGACCTGCAAGATGCTAGGGGCCAGTAATGCCAGGTGGCAGGGGAAAAGAGGGAATAATAAACACAAAGGCTATGAAATGGGAAGAATGCGGCATGTTTGTTCTTGGAATTGACAAAAGCTGTTATGATTATGAGAGTGAATGAGTTAAGTAGTTCTAAGAGATAAAGTCAGCAAAATGGGCTAGATTGTGTAAGGATTTATAGGTCTTGGAAAAGGCTTTAATTGCATTCTAAGTGTAATGAGAAATCATTAACTTTAAGCTGGGTATACCATAATTTCATTTTTAAAAAAGATTTATCTGCTAAATGGAGAAGCTGGAGATAGAAAGCAGGGAAGCCGGATAAAGAAGCCAGTGCACTCTCCTAAACAAGAAGTGATAGTGACTTTAATAAAACTGCAGAGATAGAAAAATTAGGATGCATCAGAGATGTAATTCAAAGGTGAGATGAACAGGATTTGAAGATTGATGGAATATGAGTTTCTATGGACTTGAGGATGAGTTCTGACCTGATTATACTGATTTCAAGGACAGAATCTACTTTTTCCTAACTTATATAATTAATTTTTACTAAATCCACATTGTAGGTTTATCTGGGAAGGACACCAGCAAAAGCATAAGGAGAAGATTTCACATCTTCCACTATTTTAATAAACACAAAAGAGCAATGATAACACAAAACACTTTGGTTGAAAGTAGGAATTAGAGCAAAATATATCCTCCAAGGAACACAAATGATTTTGTTGACTACAGTACAAATCAGAAAAAGTTAGCAAGAAGTAAAGATAATTTCTTGCCTGAAATAACAGTGACCTATCTCAGGAAGAAAGTAGAAGGAATTCTGACAAACATTATTGATATCTCATAAAATTTCAAAATCGAATGTATGGGCCAGCCATGGAAAAATGGGAATCTCTTTTCCGGGGACCCCATTCCCCGCTGCAGAGCAGCATATTACAGTGATTCATGGAAGGCTTTCAGCTTTACACTGAAAAAAATTTGTAATATTCTTTTTGGAGTTTCTTTTATTTTCTGATTTTTGTCTGTATTAATTATTTTTCTTTCCCTACATTTGCTATGTTGTCATTATAACTTTCAACTTTTTGAGTGAAATGATTAGTGCATTTTTTATTAGTTATTTTCAGTAATGGAATTACAAGGCAATGTGCTACCCTGCAAGTATAGATTTGGCCAAATTGTATAGATTTTTCTGTGTACTTTTCTCATGATTGGTATTTCTAAATATACTGTTAAGACAACTTTATTTTCTCATTGACTCAAAAGCTACCGTTGAGAATGTTTTTTATTTCTAAATATTTGTAAATACATATTTTAATTTTTTCCATTTTGAATATTTCAATGTCGTTTGTTTCCTTAGATAATTTTCACTCTGAAAAAATTGGAAGATGTACAATCCATGATTATTTAATACAACTTCAATTCTTTGAATATTCTAGAACTCTCAAGCTATCAATATTGGAAATGACAAGTTTTCATTTAAAATACATTTAAAAGAAGTACAATTATACTTTTTTCTTACGTCTGTCATTTGCTCCCCCTCTCAATCTTGCTGGTATACTCTGTGATTTTTCTTCCCAATCAGAGTAAAAGTTTTAATAATATTTTACTGTAATTATTACTACACAATATATCATTTAGAGCAAAACATAATTGTTTTCTGAATTTTACTAATACTTTAAAATCTAATAGTAAAATTTTCAAGTAAGATTAAAATCATAATTACAGAATAGTTAGACACATACCAGTAATAGGATCCAAGTTTATGGCCAAAGACAGCTTATTTTTAAATTTTATTTTCTACCTCCACATTATTAGATGATAGGAAAAGTAGAAGTTTGATCAAAAATATTTTCAACATTCAATTAGATAACACTTTTATATATTTTCAGAAATGAATAAAATAGAAGCAAGGATAATAGAATATTTTAAAGTAGAAAAAGTTTAAAACCAAGATTTTTTTCCTCTATAACCATACTCTCTGTTTATCTATCATAAGTTTTAAAATCCATAAAAAAAACTGATTTCTTAAAAACAGAAATCCACAATATAATCAAAATATTTAGTTAGAAGAATAATCTTTGCAAATTAGAGGTTTCTTGGAATAAAAATTACATGTATTTAAGGTGTACACAAGATGATTATATATATATATATATATATATATATATATATATATATATATATATATAGTGAAATGATTACTACAGTCAAACTAATTAATATATCCATAACTTCACTTTGTTACCCGTGTGTGTGTGTGTGTGTGTGTGTGTGTGTTTGTGTGTGTGTGTGTGTGTGTGTGGTAAGAGTACCTGAGGGCTTCCCTGGTGGTGCAGTGGTTGAGAATCTGCCTGCCATTGCAGGGCACACAGGTTCGAGCCCTGGTCTGGGAAGATCCCACATGCCGCTGAGCAACTAGGCCCGTGAGCCACAACTACTGAGCCTGCGCGTCTGGAACCTGTGCTCCGCAACAAGAGAGGCCGCAATAGTGAGAGGCCCGCGCACCGTGATGAAGAGCGGCCCCCGCTTGCCGCAACTAGAGAAAGCCCTCGCCCAGAAACGAAGACCCAACACAGCCAAAAATAAATAATAAATAAATAATAAATTAAAAAAAAAAAGAGTACCTGAAATCTGTTCTCTTAGCAAATTTCTGGTATAGGCACACCATGTAGATTTTTTGGGTTCTCTTCCAGACCACTGCAATAAAGTGAATACCACAATAAAACGAGTCATCATGAAGTTTCTGGTTTCCCAGTGCATGTAAAAGTTATGTTTACACTATATTGTAGTCTATTAAGTGTGTAATAGCAATATGTCTAAGAAAACAATGTACATACCTTAGCTAAAAAACATTTTATTGCTAAAAAATAATAAGCATCATCTGAGCCTTTAGCTAGTTGTAATCTTTTTGCTGGTGGAGGGTCTTGCCTTGATGTTGATGGCTGCTAACTGATCAGGGTGGTGGCTGCGGAACGTTGGGGTGATGCTGTGGCAGTTTATTAAAATAAAACAACAGTCAAGTTTGCCACATCAACTGGCTCTTCCTTTCATGAACAATTTCTCTGTAGCATGCAATGATGCTTGCTAGCATTTTACCCACAGTGGAACTTCTTTCAAAATTGGAATCAGTCCCCTCAAACCCCACCCCTGCTTTATCAACTAAGTTTGTGTGTATTCTAAATCCTTTGCTCTCATTTCAACAATCTTCACAGCACCTTCACCATCTCAAGAATCCACTTCCTTTGCTCATCCATAAGAAGCAACTCCTCAACCACTAAAGTTTAATCATGAGATTGTAGTAATTCAGTCACATCTTTAGGCTCCACTTCTAATTCTAGTTCTCTTGCTGTTTCCAGCAAGAACACAAATGTTCTTAATGGCATCTAGAATGGTGCATACTTTCCAGAAGGTTTTCAATTTACTTAGCCCAGATCCCTCAGAGGAATCACTATCTATCACAGCTAGAGACTTATGAAATGTATTGCTTAAATAAGACTTGAAAGTTGAAATTACTTCTTGATCCATAAGCTGCAGAATGGATGTTGTGTTACCAGGCATGAAGACAACATTCAGGGACTTCCCTGGCAGTCCAGTGGTTAGGACTCTGCGTTTCCACTGCAGGGGGCACAGATTGGATCCCTGGTCAGGGAACTAAGATCCTGCATGCCAGTGTGGTGCTGTCAAAAAAAAAAAAAAAAAAAGACAGCATTCATCTTTTTGTCCATCTACATCGTGCTCTTGGATGACTCAGTGTATTGTCAATGAGCAGTAATATTTTGAAAGAAACCTTTTTTTCTGAGCAGCAGTTCTCCTCTGTGGGCTTAAAATATTCAGTAAAACATGTTTTACAACATATTCTATTTATAGAGCACAGGCAGAGTAGATTGAGCATAATTGTTAAGAATCCTAGAATTTTCAGACCCTAGAATTTAAATAAACTTTGGCTTCAACTTAAAATTTTACCTTGAACTCTTAGAGACCATTGTGGTATCATTAACTGGCCCAATTTCAACATTCTTGTGTCTCAGGGAATAGGGAGGCCAGTGGAGCAGTCAGAATACACACATTTATCTATTATGTCCAACATCTTTTACGGGCAGGGTTCGTGGAGTCCCAAAACAATTACAGTGGTAACATCAAAGATTACTGATCACAGATCACCATGACAAATATATTAAATGAAGAGTTTGAAATATTGTGAGAATTACCAAAATGTGACACAGAGACATGAAGTGAGCCAACGCTGTTTGAAAAATGGAGCCAGTAGACTTGCTTGATGCAGGGTTGCTACAAACTTTCAACTTGTACAAAATGCAATATCTGTCAAGGGCAATAAAGTGAAGTGCCAAAAAATAAGGTTGGCCTGTATTCAGTTCAGTATTATTGAGGATAGTCATCATGCTGTACATAGATCTCTAGACTTATTCATCCTACATAACTGAAACTTTGTACCCTTTGATCAACATCTCCCCATGTCTCCCACCTCTCTGCCCCTGGTAACTGCTATTCTTTGCTTCTGTGTATTCAACATTTTTGGATTCTACATATAAATTATATCACACAGTTTTTTTCTTTCTGTGTCTGGCTTAACTTAGCATAATGTCCTCAAGCTTCATCCATGTTGTTAGAAATGGCAGGATCATTTTTATGGATGAATAATATTCCATTGCTTATATACACCATGATTTTTTTTATCCATTCATCCGCTGATGGACACTTAGAATTTTCCATATCTTGGCTATTGTAAATAATGCTGCAATCTACAGGGGGTACAGATGTGCAGGTATCTCTTTGAGGTACTTATTTCATCTTTTGTGGGGGTATATACCCAGAAGAGCCATTGCTGGGTCATGTGGTAGTTCTATTTTTAATCTTTTGAGGAACTTCTATACTGTTTTTTGCAAAGCAGCTGTGAAATTTTACATTCCCACCAAGTGTTTTAGGGTTCCCTTTTCTCCACATCCTTGCTAACACTTTTATCTTTTATCTTTTTGATAACAGTCATAATAACAGGTGTGAGGTGATATGTCATGGTGGTTTTGATTTGCATTTTCCCAATGATTACAGATGTTCAGCACCTTTTCACGTATCTGTTGGCCATCTGTATATCTTCCTTGGAAAAATGTCTATTCAGGTCCTCTGCCCATTTTTAAATTAGGTTTCTTGTGTTTTTGCTATTGAGTTGTATTAGTTTCTTTATTTATTTTGTATATTAACCCCTTTTCAGATATATGGTTTGTAAATATTTTCTCCCAATCCAAATGTTACCTTTTCCTGTAGTTGATTGTTTCCTTTACTATGTGGAAGTCTTTTACTTTGATGTAGTTCTACTTTTTTATTTTTGGTCCAATTTCATTCTTTTGGATGTAGATATTTAGTTTTCCCATTACCATTTATTAAAGAGACTATCATTTTCCCATTGTGTATTCTTGGTGCCCGTGTTGAAATTAATTGACTGTATATACTTGGGTTATTTTATGGCTCCTGGTTCAGTTCCATTGCTTTATGTGTCTGTTTTTATGCCAGTTCCATACTGTTTTGATTACTATAGATTTGTAATGTAACTTGAAATCAGAAAAAGTGATGCCTATTTTTCTTTCTCAAGACTGCTTTGACTATTTAAGGTCTTCTGGGATTCCATGTGAATTTTAGAATTATTTTTTCTATTTCTGAGAAAGAATTTTCAAATAATAACTCCTAAATGTATAGACGTTGGTCCTATATTATTGATATATACCATATAAACTATTTTTAACTGTTCAGTTTTAATAACTTCACAAGTATAAATACTACAAAGTAACAAAAAATCATTTGAAAATGTCTTCTTAAAAATTTTAAATTTTAAAATTTAAAAACATTTAAAAATTTTTCAAAACTTATTTAGCTTTGTGAAGGTTGAAAAATAAATTTTCAGTTTTAATTTTTCATCATTTTAGCCATCTTCAACAAAAGCACTATAATAAAAGTTTAAAATTTAGTATTAATTATTCTAAACTCAGAAAATCAAATATTTCTATATGTTATTTGTATGGATTAGAAACATCAAAAAAGAATGTACCCATCCTTTTTCAAAGTTAATTTATAAGCTCTTTTTATTTTCAAAGGTAAATTTTTTAATTCAGGAAATTTTGAATTTACCATTTCTATCTATCTTATTTGATATAATGAAACAAGTCCTTCTTTTAATTAAAGAGATTTATTTTCTACACAAACAAGCAAGTTTCAAAAAAATTTCCATCAGTCACTAAGTAGACAGGTCATGGCCAAATACTTCAATAATCTTTGTGAGAGACGTGCCAATGAAAGAGCAATGCAAAAAGTAATTTTTAAAATGTCAGCACACAGGACTTCCCTGGCGTCCAGTGGTTAAGACTTCGCCTTCCAATGCAGGGAGTGTGTGTTCGATCCCTGGTTGGGGAGCTAAGATCCCACATGCATTGGGACCAAAAAACTTAAACATAAGACAGAAGCAATATTGTAACAAATTCAATAAAGACTTTAAAAATGGCCCACATTAAAAAACTAAGTGAAGTAAGCCAGAGAGAGAAAGACAAATATCATATGATATCACTTATATGTGGAATCAAAAAAATAAAATAAAATAAAAGATACAAATGAACTTATTTCCAAAACAGAAAGAGACTCTCAGACATAGAAAACAAACTTATGGTTATTAAAGGGGAAAGGGGGATGGGGGAGGGATAAATTAGGAGGTTGGGATTCGTATATAAACACTATTATATAAAAAACAGATAACCAACTAGGACCCACTGTATAGCACAGGGAGCTATTAATATTTTGTAATAACCTATAAGAGAAAAGAATTTGAAAAGGAATACATACATTGAATTGCTGTGCTATACATGTGAAACTAACGTGATATTGTAAATCAATTATAAGAAAAATAAAGTTACTAGGAATTGCCCCCCAAAATGTGTCCAAATATCTCCAGCATCATTCTGGCACATTGCTTGGAATCCTTTCACTGACCATTTCTTCTTTTTATTAAGTTGTTACAGATAACAAGGAGGTAATTATTACACTCTTATCTAACTCAGTATGAATTAGAGTCCTAAATAATTTTCCACCAGTAACTACTGCATCTGCTTTTCATTCCATTTTTAGTATTTTCAGACTTAATAGCCAAAAGAATGGAAAGAACACAAATAGGAAGTGTAGAGAAAAGGGATTGTCTAGTCTGAAAAATCTCAGTACCTTTATCTTCTTCAATGGAACTGACTCTCCTAACCCTAATATTTATTTATAAATATTTATTTATTATTTTCTATTCACCCTCAATTTCTAAGAGAAGAACCTTATCAAGTCCTGTCTCCCCACTGAATTACATTGTCTTCTCCGACTGTTCATTCCTTTTCTCTATGGTTAGTGTTTTCATTTTAACCCTTCTCTAAATACCGGTTATTACAGTTTTAATGTTTATGTTCCCCCAAAATTCAGATGGTAAAGTCCTAACCCCAATTGTGGCAGTTTTTGGTGACAGGCATCTAGGGAAGTAATTAAGGTTTAATGAGGTCATAAGAATGGGGTCTGAAAATGATAGCATTTGTGTCCTTATAAGAAGTCTGCTAGCTTGCTGTATCCTCACATGTGCACTGAGGAAAGGCCATGTGAAGACACAGCAAGAAGGTGGCTGTCTACAAACCAGGAAGGGAGACTTCACCAAAAACTGATAAGTCAGAATCTAGATCTTGGACTTCTAGCTTCCAAAACTGTGAGAAGATAAATTTCTGTTGTTTAGGTCACCCAGTCTATGGCATTTTGTTATGGCAGCATAAGCCCACTAATATACCATTGCAGTTATTATTATTAACTCTTGTCAATTGAGTTAATCTTACTAATTCATCTGCTTAAAATTGTTTCCTTCATCCATCCTTATATCTGAGTATAATTTGCTTTTTTCTGACATAATTCCTTTAGTACTTATTTCTTCTACAAGTGTTCACAAAAGGAAATTTCCTCAGTTTGTTTTTTTTGTATTCAGAAAATATATCATTCACTCTTGAATGATTTTGCATTTGAATGTAGAAATACCTCCAGCAATGTGACTGTTCTTCTGTTCAGATAAACTGAAATATCATTTGGTCTTTCTTGCTGATATTATTTAATACATGTAGAAGTGACCTTCTGAAATTATTTAAATATCACTTCTCCACCATCTTCTTGAAGTTTCCTTGAAATGCTGCCAGGCATATGTTAAAGTCACTCACTGTATATCCCTTAACTTCATACTTGGTTCTGGTTCTCTGTGCAGATTTATTGATGTTTTATAGGCACTGTCTTAAGATTTCTTTCCTTTACTGTGTCCAATATAGAAATTATCCTATTGAATACATTTTGTTTTATTTTGCTTCCATTTAATAAATGTATTTGTTTTTGTCCTCATCTAATTGTTTTGTGTGTGTGTGTATTCAAATGTTCTTGTCTCATGTGCCTATGTTCTTATTAATTTATTTCTTTATTATATAGTTTATTTCTTTACAGCTTTTAAAATCTAAAGCATATTTTTAAAATTCATTTTGAGCTGCAGCTAATACTTGCATTTAAGAATGAATTTATATCCTACCTATCTATACCGTTGTGTCTTTCTTAGTATTATTATCCTTAATAGAATTGGCTATTTTATCTTAAGGATTTACCTTTTCATATATAAAAATAAACTGGCTTACTGTTATAGATATAATATGTTTTATAGTTATTTTCTTTGTTCGTTTATTGATTCCCTTCCCCTTGTCCCCTAAGAGCCCAATTCAGAACCATGGTTTCTATTAGTAACTCAAAATTTCATCCTGTAATTATATTATACTTACAGAGCCTAGTGGCTAGACTCAAGTCTACCTGGTTTCTCTCTTCCTCCTATCATCTCTCTGTGCAAATACACAACTTTATATACCCTGTGTGTGACAATCAGCTATTTCTGACCCTCTTTACTCAAAGTTTAATTCTCTTGCTATTTATCAGCTATTCTTGTTGCCTGAAGTCTAACACCATTTCCTGTATCTTGTGCTAATGTTCCACAGGCTGTAACTTCATTTTTGACTGTAAATTACTTGTGTGTTCTATTCCACAACTGAAACAGATTGGGCCTTACTTTGTTAAGAACAGCAACCTCTTTGTTAATTTTTAAAATATCTGAAATTGCTGTAGGTTTTCAGTATTTTTTTTAGTTCTTTCCATCAGTTTCCTACAGCAAAACAGGGACCAGGCCAAAACTTTCCATGAACACTTGGTTAAGGTTTCAGAACTATGGGTGGGAAGGTGAGCCATGGAGTAGCCAACAATTACTACACAAACTCAGACACTTCCACAGCAGAGTATTCATGGCTGCCCTGAGTGCATGTGCGCGTTGTGTCCTGAATAAGAGCATATAGCCCAGGAGGTGCATAGAGGTTGAAATCGAGTCCACTCCCAGTTTATCATGCTCTGTGCTTTGGCTGTGACTGCAACTGCTTGGGAGGGTCACCTTTTTCTAAATCACACAGAGGTAGTGTATGGGTTTAAAGTGACCCTGGTGGACCCTTGCTAATACCCCTCCTTACTTAACAACTGGCATGCTTCAATATCTCAGAAAGCACCTACCCCTTCATGGCCCAGAGGACTTTGGGCGACCAAATCTTTGTTCAGCATTTAAGTCCTTTGTTGCCTGTAAGTTTTCAAACTTTTCGAGACCATCTTCTACTTCCTATCAAACACATTGACATAAACATATACCCCACATTAATTTAATATTAATTGAATTAAAGGATTTTTGTAAGTTTCCAATGGAAATTATTTGCAACTCATTTAATTTATGACTCGCAATGATTTCTTGGCAATCATACATATTCGAGAATTCTTGCAAAAAGAGATAATCTGAGAAATTAATTTCCAAATGTAATGACATTTTAATGAATACTAATTTTTTGTTGTTGTTTTCACATGCAAATAGAGAAAGTTTTGTTTCTAATTTTCCTACGTGTATGCCTTTTATTTTTTTTAATTTTAATTTTATTTATTTTTTTATACAGTAGGTTCTTATTAGTCATCCATTTTATACACATCAGTGTATACATGTCAATCCCAATCTCCCAATTCATCACACCACCACCACCCCCTTGCTGCTTTCCCCCCTTGGTGTCCATACATTTATTCTCAAATTCTGTGTCTCAATTTCTGCTCTGCAAACCGGTTCATCTGTACCATTTTCTAGGTTCCACATATATGTGTTAATATACGATACTTGTTTTTCGCTTTCTGACTTACCTCACTCTGTATGACAGTTTCTAGATGCATCCACGTCTCTACAAATGACCCAAGTTCGTTCCCTTTAATGACTGAGTAATATTCCATTGTATATACATACCACATCTTCTTTACCCATTCGTCTGTCGATGGGCATTTAGGTTGCTTCCATGACCTGGCTATTGTAAATAATGCTGCAATGAACATTGGGGTGCATGTGTCTTTTTGAATGATGGTTTTGTCTGGGTATATGCCCAGTAGTGGGATTGCTGGGTCATATGGTAGTTCTATTTTTAGTTTTTTAAGGAACCTCCATACTGTTCTCCATAGTGGCTGTTATCAATTTACATTCCCACCAACAGTGCAAGAGGGTTCCCTTTTCTCCACACCCTCTCCAGCATTTGTTGTTTGTAGATTTTCTGATGAAGCCCATTCTAACTGGTGTGAGGTGATACCTCACTGTAGTTTTGATTTGCATTTCTCTAATAATTAGTGATGCTGAGCAGCTTTTCATGTGTTTCTTGGCCATCTGTATGTCTTCTTTGGAGAAATGTCTATTTAGGTCTTCTGCCCATTTTTGGATTGGGTTGTTTGTTTTTTTAATATTGAGCTGTTTATATAGTTTGGAGATTAATCCTTTGTTTGTTGATTCGTTTGCAAATATTTTCTCCCATTCTGGGGGTTGTCTTTTCGTCTTGTTTATGGTTTCCTTTGCTGTGTAAAAGCTTTTCAGTTTCGTTAAGTCCCATTTGTTTATTTTTGTTTTCATTTCCATTACTCTAGGAGATGGATCAAAAATGATCTTGCTGTGGTTTATGTCAAAGAGTGTTCTTCCTATGTTTCCTCTAAGAGTTTTATAGTGCCCGGTCTTACATTTAGGTCTCTAATCCATCTTTTGTTTACTTTTGTGTATGATGTTAGGGAATGCTCTAATTTCATTCTTTTACATGTAGCTGTCCAGTTTTCCCAGCACCACTTATTGAAGAGACTGCCTTTTCTCCATTGTATATCCTTGCCTCCTTTGTCATAGATTAGTTGACCATAGATGAGTGGGTTTATCTCTGGACTTTCTATCCTGTTCCATTGATGTATATTTCTGTATTTGTGCCAGTACCATATTGTCTTGATTACTGTAGCTTTGTAGTAGTCTGAAGTCAGGGAGTCTGATTCCTCCAGTTCTGCTTTTTTCCCTCAAGACTGCTTTGGCTATTCAGGGTCTTTTGTGTCTCCATACAAATTTTAAGATTTTTTGTTCTAGTTCTGTAAAAAATGCCATTGGTAATTTGATAGGGATTGCACTGAATCGGTAGATTGCTTTGGGTAGTATAGTCATTTGCACAATATTAGTTCTTCCAATCCAAGAACATGGCATATCTCTCCATCTGTTGGTATCATCTTAAATTTCTTTCATCAGTGTCTTATAGTTTTCTGCATACAGGTCTTTTGTCTCCCTAGGTAGGTTTATTCCTAGGTATTTTATTCTTTTTGTTGCCATGGTAAATGGGAGTGTTTCTTAATTTCTCTTTCAGATTTTTCATCATTAGTATATAGGAATGCAAGAGATTTCTGTGCATTACTTTTCTATCCTGCAACTTTCCCAAATTCATTGATTAGCTCTAGTAGTTTTCTGGTGGCATCTTTAGTTGCACTGCAGCATGTGGGAATCTTAGCTCCCCAACCAGGGTTCGAACCCACGTCCCCTGCACTGAAAGGCGGATCCTTAACCAATGGACCACCAGGGAAGTGCGTGGCAGCCTGGATGGTGGCATCTTTAGGATTCTCTATGTATAGTACCATGTCATCTGCAAACAGTGACAGTTTTACTTCTTCTTTTCCAATTTGTATTCCTTTTATTTCTTTTTCTTCTCTGACTGCCATGGCTAAGACTTCCAAAACTATGTTGAATAACAGTGGTGAGAGTGACATCCTTGTCCTGTTCCTGATCTTAGAGGAAATGCTTTCAGTTTTTCACGATTGAGAATGATGTTTGCTGTGGGTTTGTTGTATATGGGCTTTATTATGTTGAATAAGGTTCCCTCTATGCCCACTTTCTGGAGAGTTTTTATCATAAATGGTGTTGAATTTTGTCAAAAGCTTTTTCTGCATCTATTGAGGTGATCATATGGTTTTTATTCTTCAATTTGTTAATATGGTGTATCACATTGATTGATTTGCATATATTGAAGAATCCTTGCATCCCTGGGATAAATCCCACTTGGTGAGGGTGTATGATCCTTTTAATGTGTCGTTGGATTCTGTTTGCTAATATTTTGTTGAGGATTGTTGCATCTATATTCATCAGTGATATTGGTCTGTAATTTTCTTCTTTTGTAGTATCTTTGTCTGGGTTTGGTATCAGGTTGATGGTGGCCTCATAGAATGAGTTTGGGAGTTTTCCTTCCTCTGTAATTTTTTGGAAGAGTTTGAGAAGGATGAGTGTTAGCTCTTCTCTAAATGTTTGATAGAATTCACCTGAGAAGCCATCTGGTCCTGGACTTTTGTTTGTTGGAAGATTTTTAATCAGTTTCAATTTCATTACTTGTGATTGGTCTGTTCATATTTTCTATTTCTTCCTGGTTCAGTCTTGGAAGGCTATACCCTTCTAAGAATTTGTCCATTTTTTCCAGGTTGTCCATTTTATTGGCATAGAGTTGCTTGTAGTAGTCTCTTAGGATGCTTTGTATTTCTGCAGTGTCTGTTGTAACTTCTCCTTTTTCATTTCTGATTTTAATGATTTGAGTCCTCTCCCTCTTTTTCTTGATGAGTCTGGCTAATGGTTTATTAATTTTGTTTATCTGCTCAAAGAATCAGCTTTTAGTTTTATTGATCTTTGTTATTGCTTTCTTTGTTTCTATTTCATTTATTTCTGCTCTGATCTTTATGGTTTCTTTCCTTCTGCTAACTTTGGGTTTTGTTTGTTCTTCTTTCTCTAGTTCCTTTAGGTGTAAGGTTAGATTGTTTATTTGAGATTTTTCTTGTTTCTTGAGGTAGGCTTGTATAGCTATAAACTTCCCTCTTAGAACTGCTCTTGCTGCATCCCATAGGTTTTGGATTGTCGTGTTTTCATTGTCATTTGTCTCTAGGTATTTTTTGATTTCCTGTTTGATTTCCTCAGTGATCTCTTGTTTATTTAGTAATGTATTGTTTAATCTCCATGTGTTTGTGTTTTTTACGTATTTTTCCCTGTAACTGATTTCTAATCTCATAGCGTTTTGGTCAGAAAACATGCTTGATATGATTTCAATGTTCTTAAATTTACTGAGGCTTGATTTGTGACCCAAGTTGTGATCTATCCTGGAGAATGTTCCATGCGCACTTGAGAAGGAAGTTTAATCTGCTGTTTTTGGATGGAATGTCCTATAAATATCAATTAAATGTATCTGGTCTATTGTGTCATTTAAAGCTTGTGTTTCCTTAATAATTTTTTGTTTGGATGATCTGTCCATTGTGTAAGTGAGGTGTTAAAGTCCCCCACTATTATTGTGTTGCTGTCGATTTCCTCTTTTACAGCTGTTAGCAGTTGCCTTATGTATTGAGGTGCTCCTATGTTGGGTGCATATATATTTATAATTGTTATATCTTCTTCTTGGATTGATCCCTTGATCATTATGCAGTGTCCTTCCTTGTTTCTTGTAATATTCTTTATTTTAAAGTCTATTTTATCTGATATATGCATTGCTACTCCAGCTTTCTTTTGATTTCCATTTGCATGGAATATCTTTTTCCATTCCCTCACTTTAAGTCTGTATGTGTCCCTAGGTCTGAAGTGGGTCTCTTGTAGACAGCATATATATGGGTCTTCTTTTTGTATCCATTCAGCAAGCCTGTGTCTTTTGGTTGGAGCATTTAATCCATTCACGTTTAAGGTAATTATCGATATGTATGTTCCTATGACCATATTCTTAATTGTTTTGGGATTGCTTTTTTAGGTCCTTTTCTTCTCTTGTGTTTCCTACTTAGAGAAGTTCCTTTAGCGTTTGTTGTAGAGCTGGTTTGGTGGTGCTGAGTTCTCTTAGCTTTTGCTTGTCTGTAAAGCTTTTGATTTCTCCATCAAATCTGAATGAGATCCTTGCTGGGTAGAGTAATCTTGGTTGTAGGTTCTTCCCTTTCATCATTGTAAGTATATCATGCCACTCCCTTCTGGCCTGTAGAGTTTCTGCTGAGAAATCAGCTGTTAACCTTATGGGAGTTCCCTTGTATGTTATTTGTCGTCTTTCCTTTGCTGCTTTCAATAATTTTTCTTTGTCTTTAATTTTTGCCAATTTGATTACTATGTGTCTCGGCGTGTTTCTCCTTGGGTTTACCCTGTATGGGACTCTCTGTGCTTCCTGGACTTGGGTGGCTATTTCCTTTCCCATGTTAGGGAAGTTTTCAACTATAATCTCTTCAAATATTTTCTCAGGTCCTTACCCTCTCTCTTCTCCTTCTGGGACCCCTAAAACGTGAATGTTGCTGCATTTAATGTTGTCCCAGAGGTCTCTTAGGCTGTCTCCATTTCTTTTCATTCTTTTTTCTTTATTCTGTTCCGCAGCAGTGAATTCCACCATTCTGTCTTCCAGGTCACTTATCCGTTCTTCTGTCTCAGTTATTCTGCTATTATTCCTTCTAGTGTATTCTTCATTTCAGTTATTGTATTGTTCATCTCTTTTTGTTTGTTGTTTAATTATTCTAGGTCTTTGGTAAACATTTGTTGCATCTTCTCGATCTTTGCCTCCATTCTTTTTCCGAGGTCCTGGATCATCTTCACTATCATTATTCTGATTTCTTTTTCTGGAAGCTTGCCTATCTCCATTTCATTTAGTTGTTTTTCTGGGGTTTTATCTTGTTCCTTCATCTGGTACATAGCCCTCTGCCTTTTCATCTTGTCTATCTTTCTGTGAATGTGGTTTTTGTTCCACAGGCTGCAGGATTGTATTTCTTCTTGCTTCTGCTGTTGCCCTCTGGTGGATGAGGCTATCTAAGAGGCTTGTGGACATTTCCTGATGGGAGGGACTCAGTATGTTATTTTATTTGTGTGTTTGTTTTATCAGAATTAAAGCATGGACTCTAAGTGTATCTAGATTTAGACACATGCTCACAACCTTTCTGGTGGGACAGACACAAAGAAAATAAATCCTACTTCTCTAACCAGATGTTCATAAATTTAACAAATAAAAAATCAAACATAAAGTATATTAGAAAAACGTGGACCAAAAAGAAAAAGACATTGTGTTTATCCCATGTACTAATGCAGTTTTCCAAAAATGAGTAAAATAAGTTATCTATCCATGTGATCATTAATTTAATGACAGGGAAGTGTCATACGGGAGTGATACTAAGAGTCTATGAACTATGTATTGAATTTAACCATCCTTTTTATAATTAATAGTCTCCAGAATACACATTAAGCCTAAGTACATGAATAGCTCTAAATTGAGGGTCACAATATTAAATCTACATTATAAATCTCAATGAATTTGTAACAAGCTAATGAACTTAATATGTAGTACAATTATCTGTTAAATTATTATGACTCATAAATGTCATATTTCCAATCCATAACACCACAAATTGTAGTAGAAATGGAAATTTGAATGTTTAAACTGTTTTCATTTATACCTTCATTTTATTTTAGTATTTATTAATTGTCAAAAATACAAAGAACTTAAAGACTTACTTCTAAGAGAGCTTGACATTTTGTGAAATTTTAATACTCCAACTCAGACTCCAATTATTTCTATAAGATTGCATTTGAATTAATGTATAAGTTTTTACTGTCCTTTGGAGACAGCTGCTAAGCTTGCCATCATACTCATTAAGACCATGTAACACTATACTCAAACACCTCTTGTGAAACACTTCAATTAATAATAAAATGTAGAATTACTCAGTTTTCAATTCCATTGTCAAATATATGTAATATTTGTCATATTGCTCAACACTAAACTATACAACTCTAATATACACTGGCATACGGTATAACTGAAATCGATTTATTTTGAACAATTATGCACATACTGTCATATAAATAAGAGAAATATATAAGCAAAAAAAAAAATGAACCTATTTTTAATCTCACTCACCGGGGAATAATATTGTTGACACATTTCTATATTTCCATTTTGTCTTTTCAAAATGAAGGTATCAGGTTTATGTATATTTAAATTAAAAAGATTCCTCTATTTCTTAACTGAACAATTCCTCATGCTATAAAATATTTGCTATAAATGCTGTTATAAGCTTCATGATATTCTGGTGTGCAAGAATGCAGTAACCTACCTCTGTCTGTAAATTTAGGTTGCTACCTTTGGAAAAAATATTGCCTTTCTTTTCTATGTTTTAATTGCATATTTTAAATATTAATGTATATATCTTTCCCCTAGCACATGATGCAGAAATTCAGTAAATATTTGTTGAAAGCATGTTTGCATTATTCTCCACTGCGACTTGTTTTGGAGCTAAGATTTATTTTTAACTAAATGATAAGTATATGATATTTTTCAATATCCTCTTAAACTTTTATAATAAATCTTTCTCAGGAGAAGCCTTGGCTTAGTTGTCTTATTTTTGAAAGGAGTCACTATGCCTGAAAACCAGTTTTGGGCTCCCTTGAGGGGCAGACCCAGTTACAAGTATCACCATGCTCAGAAAATCTCAAAGCTGTGGCTTACTCTTAGGTATCTGTGGTTCTCCCAGGCCAGCTGCAACTTCCCCATTAAGTGTCTTTTTACGAAAATAATTCCACTTAGTTTCTTAGTCATATAGCACCTTATGAGGTTATCAGAGGAGCAAAGCTAAGTAGTTAACCAGATCAATTGTGCTTACAGTAGAGGAAAGACATGTGTTAACCCTCTGTCCACATATAACTATTGTGTTTTTATGGGTTTTGGATTCCACATCCTTCTTGACAAATTTCTTTATACCAGTTATATATACATATAAATACACACACACATGTATATATAAGTATAAAGAAAGTATATATATGTTTATATAGATGGTATAAAGAAATTTATAAATATAACTTAATTATTTAATTCTAGTATATATGTATAGTATATATAGGGGCATCTTAAAATGCAGGCAGAACTTCATTTCCTTTCTTTTCTCCATGGGAAAAATTTTTATCAAGTAGAATATATACATTTGATGTTGAGTTCCAGTTCTTTTAATTTTCACTATGATTATGTCATCTTTAACAACTAATGACATGAATATTTTTATTATCACAGAAACATGCAAGAAAATTATGAGAGAAAAGTCATTTCATCTTTGATGATAAAAAACAAATAGATGATAAAGCATATCAATCATTATCTTATTTATACATCTAGCTTAAAATATATGTTAGTTTGTTGTCTTTTTTTAAATAAAACTAAGCCATTATGTTTGTACCTCTTGTTTGCCTACTGAACGTATTCTGTGCTGAAAGTTTAATCCCAGAAAAGAAAGAATTTGAGTCTTGACTTAAAACTCTCACAAGGGATTGAAACAGCTTAAAAAATAATACATATGTGATTTTTAAAAAAACTTTTCTGGAGAAAATAAAATTGTTTAATTAAAAAACACTAATAATTATTCTCCTGTACATCTTATAACTGCTCACAGCCTCATCTCACTTAAGAACTCTGTTAGTTGGTTAATGACCTCATATTTAGCTTGAACAGAATCCAATATCTTTCATTCAGAAAACTGCCTATATTCACATTTTTTATTGTTTTCAAACTTCATTGTGCCTAATTCCTGTGTGAACTAAAATGTTATGCCTCTCATCAGAGAAAATACGTTTGGGGAAGTCTGTTAGTTTTGAGGCCTGCCACACAGCAGGAGAGAAATAAAAACACAATACAATGAATAATCTAGATATAGTCAAAGAAAATGGAAAAATCCACTCATCTGAAAAAAAATTCTGAACTTTAGTTGTTAGCTTTTATTTCATTTTTGTTTTTACTTTTAGCAAGTGCAGAATATTGATATACTAGATACTCACCTATAAATAAAGACAAATTTTTGGTTTCCCATTCTGGTAACATTTGCAACTATCACTAATACCCCCCTCACTTGTAGTAATGTGGTGTGAATCCTATTGACCTTCCCTGGTCTTTTCCCTGACCAAAAACCTGCAATCCAAAGGTGAATTTATAAATGGAGAGAACTATTCAGCACAGCACCTTTCAGAGTGACCTTGGTAGAAAGGGTGAAGGACATTTTTTGGTAGGAGTTTAAGATTATGTAACAAGAGGAGTATAAATCATTTTTTGTTTGTGAATCCTTAAAGAACTTTGCCTCAAAAAGTAGCTTAGTAATGATAAATGTATTTGAGTCTTTTAGTTATTTGGGAGAAACAGCAAACTGCAACTCCAAGTTTTCTGACCCTGTATGCCCCTGGGACCTAAAGTTACCATTTCCTTCTCTCTGGGAGCAGAATCTGTCAGGACGAAATTTATGGAAGATTGTCAGTCCTGTATAATTTATAAGATCAAAGAGGAATCTTGGAAACTGCTGAGTTCTTTAAGATATTTTCAAGTTTTGTTTTTTGTTTGTTTGGTTCTTATTTTGTTTTCTTTTAATAGGAGATGGATATATTGGAGTAGAAGGAAAAATAAAAGAAGGACTCTATGGAGATAATGAAGAAGCAGTATTAGGAAAGGAGAAAAAGTCCAAATGGGACATTCTCTGAAAGTTCAGGAATTTACATTCTAGTAAAATTTTGAATAAGTAAAATTATTTAGAGATTGTAGATGTGTTATGGGCTTAGGTTACCCCCAACTAACAAAGGTAAAAGAGAACCTAGAACCAACTTATAAAATTGCTTTGTGGAAATGGATACATGTGCGTATGTTCCATTGTATAATCTGATAGAATTGGGAATGTATAAAGTTTTGGCCTGCTATTATGCCAGTGATTGGTAAGTACTTCAAACTGAGCTACACATATAGTGTATGCTGGCAAAGCAAGACATAGAGGCTGCAGGGTGGGAAGAGGAATTTCTCTCTTACACTAGCTGATTAGGCCACACAGGTAAAAGAAAAAGGGACTGATTTGAGCAGCTTTAGTTCTTATGATTTTGCAATGCCTACAAAAATTTAGCTGAGGGCCATTTTTATCTTTTATTATTGTGATGTGATATAGACTTTGCCAGAGTGGTAGGTAACATCTAATATTTCCAAGGCCCCAGAATGATGGGGCAATGTTCTACAGTAATTATTTTTGCCAAGGAAAGTCAATTATATGAAGGACCTGATTAAAGAATTACTAATTAATAGCATTATCTCAAAGAACCAAGTTCATGTTAATTGTGAACTGTTTTAGGGCAGAAGAAATCAGAGAAAATTAACATGTGTGCCGATTATCGCAACAGATTGGTTTATTTAAATTCTACTGTGTACAGAATGTCCTGGATTGCTTAGTAGCAAGCTAGTTTAGTTTCAGATTAGAAGATACTTTTAGCTTAGGGAAGTGGATAAACACATTCATCTGGCCAATGGGATATTTTTAAAATGTAAAGATGCCTTGGAAAACCTCTGAAACCCAAGCCTCCTTGCAAACACTGATGTTTGAGGATGTTTTAGTGTATTCAGGAGTATAAATTACCTCGAGAAGCAGGTAAATCTTGACAGCTTAATTGAATTTAAAGGGATTTGGAAAAGCATGATCAATGAATTTGGGAAAAAAACAGATTCTAAATTGGTACATAATAGTTTTCAATTTCGTCATATCTTAATGAAGTATGTTGGGTCCATAATAGCTCAAAAATCTACAAATAACATTCAAAAAATATGCCTCCTCGCGTTTCCTAACCTTGAATGTAAGGTAATTAAAAGTGTTTAGAGGTTACTGGTTATTTGAGACAATGTGTCAAATAATTCTCCAAGATAAAAAGAAAAAAATAATCTCTTATGAAGTTGGTACTGGAAAACCATATGAGGGTAGACGGTTCAATGCAGCCCCAGAAAGGATATTCTTTCTCACCCAAACACACACATACACATTATTGTGGAAGGGTTTCTCTTTAACCATTATTAAGCATCTTTGCATTCACTTTTGTTCATTCTAGCATGTATTTATATTAAATACTGGCACTATATCTAGGCTTGGAGTGTAGTGCATTTCTGTGGAAAAAAATTTTCTCATGAATATCTGATTGTAAAACTCTATATTTCTTAACATTCTTAGTTGCTGCCACAGAAAATAACTCTAATTTAAATGGAAAATGCATCTCATTTTATTCTTCTAGTTTGTGAAGTTATATTCATGCAGCTTATATTTAGAATATAAGGAAACCTAAATATTGTATTTTTTTTCAGTGAAATGTTACCAAAACTAGCATATTTTTATCCAGATTTTGAGGGGAAGTGGAAGAATTGCATAAGAGTGGATAATGGTAGAATGATAAAGTAAATCCCTTCACAGAGGTGCTCAGTAGCTATTGTGGCCTAGATACTGTAAGAAACGGTGAGTTTATCAAATTCACAAGAAACATAGAGGAGATCAACAGTCTCAGTGTTCTCACTGATGGTATCGTGTATTTGTTTGTTCTGGTGATAGAGAAAGAGCTTCATTTAATGAAATTTTCTACATCAATGTGGATGTCTCCAGCTGTAGGTTTGACTTTAAAGAACCTCCTCAGTAGTGAGAATGTACAAACCAACTATAACACATGCTTTTGGCACTGAGCCATAAACTATGTTATACTTGGCTCACTAATGATGCTGAACCCATTAAAACTAGCAATGGTTTTCACATCTTTAAAATTTGAGCTGAAAGTCGTTAAAGGAAGCTGGTATGATAATGACAGCATCTCTAAGTGTTCCCCCAAGATGGACTTTTGTGCTTCCCTTCATTTTTCTAAGAACCATAGTGTACCTCCCCTGAAGAGACACTCATAACTCTGCCCTTCTACTCCATCTAGGCCTTTGGTTTTCCTGCATTCATCACCACCATGAATGAGCATACTCCATATCTAAATGGGCATTTACATTGTCAAAGTTACATCTATTTAGATGTTCAATATCAAAAACTAATTTGTTGAGGCGATGGGTTTAATTAGTTATGTATATGAGATCTCAATAGTTTTATGCTATAAGCTTCATATCAGGTAATGAAATGATAGAATCAGTTGTATAGGTACTACACTGGAGATCCTACTTTCTTCACTTAAAAATGAGAGGATAATATCATGTCTTCATTAGAAAGAACAGCATTATTTCTTATTAACTTGATTCGTTTTTTAAAAATTTCCTATTTATTTCAACTATGTTTCAATCACTCTCATAATATGTAGAGATATATCTGTCTCTTAAATTGAATTTGGAAATACAAAACTCCAATAATATAAGTTCTTAACATTCACAGAAAATATGCCAAATTTTCTAAACCTTTCCCCACACAGGCACCCACATCTTTCCTGTTAGAGTCTTTGTGCACAAGCTACCATAACAGACTATGTGCTCACGTCTCTCCCTAGTTCAAAAAAAAACATAAGCCACAGAAGGCAGTATATGACAGAGTCCTTCTGGCTCTTGCAGGCTTCAAATACACTTCTAATAAACATGAACTTCAAGCTTCAGATAAGTATTGATTTAACCTGCAAAATCATATCAAAAGAAATATTATTTAACCATTGACCAACATGTCACTGTTTTCCAAGCAGGTGCGTTTTTTACTAATGTCAGAATTTTGAAGAATGTCTTAAGATTAAAAAAAAAAAAAAAAACTTTTTCTCTTTTTCTTGAAGCAAAGTAAAAATTTTATAATTCTTTCTTATCTAGAAGATAACTCCATTCCATTCAGTTAATGCTCGACTTTTACATTCTTATATTCATAAACCAGCTCTTTATTTCATCAAATGAAGTTTACATCCGGCTTTGGTGACTGTTAATCCATGCTGTCATGAGCAAGGCCACTTGTGGACAGAGGAAGCACTGCAACTAGAAGCTTTTGTTTGTGATTTGTATTCCTTTCTTTTATTTGTTATGAAAAGACATATACAGGGCATTTTGATTCTTCAAAATCATCTTGTAGATAAACACTTATTCCTACTCAATCATTATCAGCTTTTAGCAGAAATGAATTCTTGACACAGTGTTTTGTAGGTAACTAGCCAGTTCAGTAATCTGCAGAAGCAGAAAATAAATGCGTACCTAAGGGTGAGTGACCAATATCTGAGATACTAAGCATTTCCTTTTTGAACTACACAGTCTATATTTAATATAGGATTTAAAATTAGTCACTGCCAATAGAACTGGTAGGAAAGACAAGAACTCTTTAAAAACGAGAGAAAAGTTAATCTTTATAAAGACTTCATCATTAGTGTCATTCCCATACATAACCTTAAAGGCATACAGATGTGAGTAATCATTTTAAATGATCCTTATTAAACATTTCAAATATTAACCACTAAAATAAAAATTACTACTTTATACTAAGACATGCTTATTCTCACTCTTTTTGAAGTGTGCAAAGAGAGAGAATACAGAGTTTTCTTTACTTCATGATTATTGACACTTTCTGGAGCATGCAAGGAAAGAACACAGTTTGAAGAGAATAAGGTCTAAGAGAAAACATAATGCAGAAATGCTTTACAGTTGAACAAAGGCAAAAATTGCCCGTTGGAGAGTGAGGTTGTATAGTCACGTTATACAAAGATGACCCAGAGAGAGTCTGGCCTCATAAAAACCAGAAAAGAAGGGCATTTCAAAAAAAGAGAGATTCTGTTATAAATACCCCAAGCAAATGAACCAAATAAAGAATGAAATGCAACCTCCGGATATAAAAATATTCGAGAGTTAGGTGAATTTTACACGTGGTATTGAGAGTAGAAAGGAACTGGAACGGGGAGAGTTAATTTCTCTTTCAGTAAGGTTGGCATGGTCAAAGGAAGTGGAACATTACCTCCAGGAAGGATAAAAGTAATATTTATCATGTATGATGTTGTTGTTTTTGTTGTTAAAGGTGGAAGAGACTTTGGCAGAAGGCAGCTACTTTGCAAGTTCTCCATTAATGTTACTGGAACTAGCAGTTCCAGCCTGACAGAGGCAGCTACAGGAGAGAGGGGTTTTGAACTATATCAACGGAACAAGGACAAACAATACAGCAAGTTCTTAGAAGAGTAGGAAAAAAATGTGTTCAGAGGACTGCAAAAGTTTAAGGAAAGGTGAGCAATATAAGTGAGGAATTTATTAAGTTGATAGTGAGGATCAGAGAAAGTTACAGACTTCCAAGTGTAAGAACATTTAAATAAGAGGGCACGCATCTGCCATAAGAGGTGTCCTATTTTGGAAGAGGTTGGTAGAACAAAATGAAGCAAAGTCTGGGGAAAATGTATTTCCTTAATTTATTTTGTTGCAAGTGAACTGAACTTTTTCTTAGTAAAAAGGAAGTGACAAAGAAAAAAGGAAATTAACAAAATTAGAGAGCAGATTTCAGTTTTCATTATGCCACCCTCATATCTTTCTCCTGGGAATTCCACTCAGAAAGTTCAACTATCTAATGGCTTACAGTGATTACAACTGAGCTTACATTGAGAACTCATCTCTTGAACACATCTGCATTCTATTTCATTCTGTGCTAAAGTCTTTTCAGAGAGCTTACATTCTAGGTCCTAAGTGCTACTACAGACCCTACAAGGACGTTCAGTAAATGAGACATACGGTGACAAAATTGTTCCCTCGGGTCTGAGGTACTGATACCAAGAGAAGCATAGAGTTCTCCTGCAGTTGGAAAGGGAAATCCTAAGAAGGTGTATGTGGAGTTTGAATGGAAGTAGAAATTTTGACCTGATAAACTAATACAGTTTGCAGTCTAAGTAATTTCATAACATTGCTAGCTTTTACTTTTAGATTATGCTTAGACAAGGAGGGAGGTCTCTGAGGAAGAAATTGGTGCAGGTTCTGCAAGCCTGATGATCATGCACATTTATGCAGCTTGTGCATTACAGGGGTTCCTGACCAAGGGGGATGAAAGAGGAAGAATCAAGCGTGTGCTCTGCATTGTGAGGCTTGCCCCCGGTACCATTTACCTGGATGCAAAATACTGTCTATTCACCAAGTCATCCAGGGCAGGGCTGCACCCATCCAGAAAGACAACTGTTTTCTCATTTACAGAAATCTGCCTTATGGGTTATAAAAAAGACTTGAGCAGGAGCAGTCTTTGCCTCTCTCACATAGAATATGGACTATTTTCTTATCTCATAGTCTCCTACTTTATATTTGATCAGATATCAATATGAATCAAAATAATTTTATTACTATGTTAAATATTAAATATAGGTTTAAATTAAGTATATAATATGAATCCACAATAAATAATATAAAAGTGTAAAGTATCAGCAAAAGACAGATAAAAGAATGAAACAAAGTTGAATGCTGAACTAGAATAAAATTACCAAAAAATATTAGGTATATGAATATATGAGAAGAAAAGAATAATGCTTAATACATTTCCGATAGATATGTTTATATATTTAAAAAGTCGGATCGGGTAAAGGGAATTTCGAAAGAAATGAAGCGACACATGCAGGCAGCAGTACAAGGCCTGTACTTCCTCCTGACAGCAGTGAACAAGAGGTTTCTACAGCTGAAGTCCAGTCACTCCCCTCTATTTTTTCCCCCCAATTATCAAAAATAGGCTTTTGGTATAAGAGGTCCTCAGGTTGGAGGTGCTCAGGGAAGGGTTCTTTCTGCTCTATTCTTTCTCCTTGTGCATTTCCAAATCGCATCTGTATAGTTAGAATTGTTAGAAATTGCCCTGTGGGGTGTCAGGGAGAGGAGTTAATTAATCCTTTCCAGGACCCAGTCCAGGAACTTCCTAAAGCTAATTCCTAAGCTAAAATTAAATGTAAGTTTAACACCATTTCATTTAAAAGAGCCTTCAATAAACTATTAAAAATACAATATTATGATTTTAAGGTACCTTTTAAATATTCTAAAATAACTTAGCTCCACATAAGGTGGCCTTCAGAGACTAGTGTCTGGGTATCCAAAATGTATTTCCAAAAAGCTAAGCTGATAAAAGATGATCAGTACTGCAGAGTTAAAAAGCTGAGGAAAAAATATTTGTAGGTATTCATCATATAAAATGGTGGATATTAGCTTGGGTAGGACATTAGTTGTTTTGAAAAAACACTTTCTTGTCTGTTTTTCTAATTGATAAAGATAATCCTGCATGCTTACTCAAGTAGAGCAAATTATTAATAATTTTGTTATCAATATTTTTGTAACTTTTGTTAAGTACTTTATGTACACATTTGCGTAATGATTTTTAAAATTGTCAAAAGAAACATAGTTTGTATTGTTCTGCTGTTAGTAGAGTCAGGAATTGAAATTTAGTCAGGGATCCTCATTTCACCAACAATAAATTTCTGACCAAATCTCTCTGTAACTTTTGTAGGATTATCTGCACTATTCTTTTTAATTACAGCATTCATATGCATTACTCTGTGGCTATTTTACTTCTAATTAGGTTTATTTGAAAAAGTTAGTTACATGCTACTCATTTTCTTTCACTTACTATTTTATCACAGTGGATTCTCAGCGAACCGAGGTACAGATATTCTGTTAATAAATATATCATAAAACATAAAGTTTAGGCTTTGACAGTACATTTTTCAGTGTGCTGTCAGATTTACGTATTATTTTGTTATTGTTTTAACCCCTGAGGATAATTTATAAATATTTTTGCTCATATTCTACAAAATATAATGAATATTCATGTTAAGCAAGCATGTATATTCCATATAGTTTCCTGTTCCAGTCATTTTGTTTCATTGAGGGATTAAAGAAGTAAGAGATGATTATTGCTGTACAGATAATAAAAAAGACATCAGCCATCACCATAATATCCATCAACACAATAACACATCGAGCGTCCATAAATATGTGGTGCCCTGCTGGCATTCCATAAACCAAATTATATAGCCTAGTTCCCAGAACTCTATAAACTCATGATCACGGACAAAAACATGCCCTTATAATCCAGCCATAAAACATGAAAAGAATAAACTTTTAGACATACATAAATACCAATAATGATCACCACTAAAATAAAGTGTTTTATATCGTAAAACTACTTATTACACCAGAGTTTAAAAGAAATAAACTTAAAAACTAATACCATTCTGTCTTTATGAATTCTTTAATTAACTTGACTGGCCATTTCAGGATGAGGAAGACAAAAAATATTCTCATCCCATAAAGGATATAAGGTGCTGTACATTTTCTTTCTATTCAGCTAAGATGCTGCCTGATTATCAAATAAAACCTGCACCTCAACAAATCTTTCAAGAACCCTTTTTTTTCATTTATCTCTTGCAATTGAAAGAACAAAAGCCATGCTTGCACACTCTCCTGCATGAGGAATAGCCTCCTTATTTGGCTTGTCAGGTGCTTTCAGAGAGGCTGAGCACTTAGGAATGTAAATAATGAACACCTCTTGCAAATCTAAGGCATCTTGGTAAGTGGATGCTTTTGTTGACTAATGAAGTTCCAGATGTGAAGATGAGTGTTCACAACTCATGAAATAGTCCAGTATTGTTGATTTAAGAAGATAGGCTGTACATTCTATAAATTAATCAGTAGGCTTCATTTATTAAGATTTATGAGCTACATCAAAGCATTCATGTTTTATAATTATATCAAACTCTCTCAAATCAAAGAAACTAGGTAATGTGTATATAGGAATATATTTTTGGCTGGCTCCCTCATGGGATAGCAGAGAACTAAGTGGGTTCACTCCCTTCCCACTACTCTAAACCTACCTTTAACATAAGCCTATGTTTAGAGAATTAAGTCCTGTATCAGGATATTATTTACAAAATATGACATTTTTATAAAAGGTAGACAAAAATTCCTCCCCTGAGAGATTTGGGGGGAAATTAATTGAGTAAATAGATATGCCTTGTATATCATAGATCTAGCCCATGCCTTGTACATCATAAATGCTCAGAAAATATTAATCTTCTTGCTTTCTCATATTCTTTTCTCAAACCAATTAGTTCAATCAAGTAATAATAAAGTTCCTTAGAAGTCAGAAAAAATGAGAATAACGTAAGAAATCATTTATATATTATTACATTATTGCACAAAAGTTAATTTTATTTAAAAACATAATTCCTCCTAGGTATTTTTGAGGTTTTATTATCTTCTAGAACAGAAACACTGTCACTCATATTATTCAAATAAAATTCAGATACATTAAAATAGAATTTTCCCGAGGAAATTAAATGGTATATAGTTTCATGTTTCTAAAGAAGTATGTTTCCATTTGGTACCCAGATCAAAAAAGCCTCTGTCCAACAAAAATAATAATGTTCCCTGCATAATCCCATTTGAATGCAAAATAAGTAAAAAGAGCAAAATATGGAGATAGTAGGCAACAAACCAAAATTCAGCAGTGCTGAATCCAGAAGAAAATAGAGGGAGATGATGGTCACAGGTTGTAAAGAAGTAGAATACTGCGTTAGAGGAAAACAAACTCTCTGAGGAACATGATCAACAAAGACTCTGTAGAGAAAGTGAACTTTGACTTGATCTTATGCATAGATTAAGAATTTTCTCCAGTTTCTAGCAAGCATTTAGCCTAAGGAAGTGACACAAATGAGAATGGTTTGGGATAAAGGCAGCACAAGTTTTATTGAAGAATATCCTTAGAATAAGAATCAGCAAAATGATGCCAGACTAGAATACAAAAAGACACTGCTGGCTAAGTGTTCTTAAATATCAAAAATAAGAAGTTTGGGAATTTATATAATAATTTTATTCAGTTGCTCTCTGCTTTTTATGTATTGTTATCCAGAAAAGATTCATGCTTAACATTGTATATATGATTTGTCAATTTCATTTATTTGTATATGTCTTTAGAAATATTTATGTTAAATAGTCATTCTAGGCATTATTAAATGAGGATTAAGAATTTTATTATAGCCCAGATTTATGATAGTGTAAGAAAAAGTTTACAATACTGTGTTTGTAGGAAACTTGAAGAAAGGGTTTAGACAAGTTTTTAAAAGGGCATTTCAATAGTTCCAGTGAAATCAGGAAAATAAAAGGCACAGAGAGAGAAAGCACAGGGCATACATGTTGAAAAGCAAGGAATTAAGCTGGTTTGGACTAACTGTTATGTCAATTAAAAAGGCTGAAAGGACTTATCCTTAGCAAAATTATCTCCAGACAAAGATATATGGTATCTTAATTACCACATTAAAGTGCATTTATTTTCTTAAGACGTGTAAATAAGCATGGAAGATGAAAGCATTTTCTTTAGTTGTCATAGTGATTTAATAGACCAACCTAAGGATTATTTCATTTTCTAGGATGTCAGTCATTACGAAGTTTAATGTTAGCTTGTAGAATATTGTTAGAGAATCAAATATATGGTAGGATAATCTATGATTTTATTGCCCTGAAGGACATTACTAGTCTGGGTTCTAATGTAGTGAGCAAACTTAATTTAACAATTTTTTTTCCTGTCTATAAAAACCCAGTTACAGAAATGATGTTGGAATCAGTTTTCCCCAATTATTAATGGGTTGAATAAAATATTTGGCATATTTTAACTTATATTTTATAATTTGTGTGAGTCATGTCTTTAACTTTTTGAATATTATAATTTTATGAGCATTCATATTTTCCTCTAGAGAGGAAGTACAATACGGAAGCTTATCTGTCCTGGGTTTAAGGCAGAAGAAGGATATTTGTCAGAAGAGATCTCATTTCTCTTATGGTGTACTATCCTTTACGTCCCAATGTTGTACCAATTGGGCGCCAGAAAAGTTCTAGGCAAGAGACTTAACTGATTAAACCATGGACCTTCTGGACAACAGACTGAATACAGAAAGCCAGGAAGAGTTCACATTGATGATAGTTTGACATTTCACACAGGAAATGTGATTTGCTTCTAATTTGGGAGAATATGGCTTGGTTGTACCTTAAGTGGACTTAGGTGGTCTTCTTTAACTTAGAGAATGTGCCACACGGCAGGGTCTATCTCTCAATCATGTAGTGTCAGAACACGATTTGACAGCCTATAAAGAAGAAATTCCTCAGGGCCAGAGGCATCAAAGTAAAAAAACAGATATCTAAAACCTGCGTGCCAGTATTAACTTATATTACAACCCATTTGTATTGAATTGTGTAACCGTTAAAATTACCTGACTACTTTTGCTGGCATATCTAGCACATTCTCAATCTGTAGTCTATTTTACTTGGGAATGGGAGTCTTCTTAGGTTGTTTGGCATGGAGTTAGTATGAAGAAACTTTTCTTTTACATATGGATAGCCTTTCATTCCCAAATCTGCCATAGTTCCTTTATCTCTGCAGTTTTCTATTACTGTCCAGGCTCTCTTGAACAGTAACAGCAGTATTTGCCACATCTCAATCAAGTCTGACAGATGCAGGAGCTCTTTTTGGTTAGTTTACATGGTTTTAGTTCATGATACTTCCTTGAATATTAGCTATAATTTGCTCATTCTGTTTCTATCTTTATTCCTTGGAAGAAGACTCACTTCAAATACCAAGAACAGAATGCCAAAACAGCTTGAACTGGGAATCAGTATGAGTTCATACCACAGACAACCTGAGGCCTTAAGAAAAGCAATGAATTTAATTTTTATGAATTATTTTAACAAACACCAAATGAATACCTGTAACATGATGGGAAATGTGATAGGAACTATACTTTAACGCTGAGCATACCACACTCTCTGTTCTTAAGAACAGTATCTGTAAAAGGACGGGGCTGAATTCTTTGTTTGCCTGATTCTCAATTGGCACATTTACACAAGCTCACTCGTATGACTGACACTTTGCCTTTCTGACCACTTACTGCTAAGTTTAATAATGATAATAAATTCTAGTTTAATTTTTTGGCAAATTATAGGCCTAGGAACATAGATTATGCAACGGGACTATTTTAATTGTTGCAATTTTAGAAATAATAGATTCATAAGAATATGAGTTAATATATAAAATGTGCTTAGAGGAATCGATATTAAATCAGGGATGTGATTTAATTATAATTACATAAAAATAAATGTTCATATATTTCTACTATTTAGGAGGATGTATGAGGGAATACTTATGATTTGCATTCTTAAATAAAATTATTTTTATTAAGAAAAAATCATTTAAAAAATATCAGTGTTCCATTATATTTTAAAAACAAAGAAACAGCCCATTTTTCTTGGAACATCCCATTTTACATCAGCGTTTTGTATGTTGTAAAGTACAATGGAATATGTTGCATTACTAATGACATTTTATAATGTCAAGTCTATAAAAAGATTTTATAACTATTTCTATCACTTTAAAACATCTGTCTAGATAATATTTTTTAATTTATGCTATTTGATTAGAATATTTTTTAAAACTACTATATATTAAAGATTCTTTTTTTTTTTTACTTTGGGAGTACCTTGGTGAACATGAAACCAGTTTCAAGAATCTAGTGGTTGAGTCAGAAAAATGGATCATTTTCAATCAGGTGACTGCTCTGACAGGTTCTAGCACACAGATTCCTAAAGGAATACATAGGAAAAACAACAAACCCAATCCTAGGACAATCTTTTAAAATGTCACAGAAAAATAATTTCTAAACTATGACTTAAGAAAGTCAGACAAAGAAAAAAGAAAAACTCCCAGGTAGATTAAAGCACAAGAATCCAGAGGTAAGATATAATTGCATGTTCTAAGGAATTATGAAAAGCTTATTTTATTTATTATTTAACCTTTTTTCTAAATTTCTATCAATAAAGAAAATGTCTAAATTGTCTTATTAAACCAAATCAAACTAGTGTCAATGTTATTTCCTCAACATCTGATTTTTTATTTTATTTTATTTTTTTTTGTTTTGTTTTTTTTTTCACCTTCAGGGAGCAGGTTTTATTTCATGGGGTCCTCTTCCCAGTAACTGTGGCTCTTGGCTCTTAGCCCAGCCTGTTGATCAGTAGCGCCTGCTTCTAACCTACTTTGTACAGAAGATGCATATATACATTTTAGGTAGCCCCTAAAAGGAAAATCAAGGTTTGAGAGGCTGAATATGCCATAAAAGCTTTTTGAAACAAAGACTATGTTTCACAGTAAGTACACACTTCGTGGTTACAACAGAAATTAAGCTGCGGTGGGTTTTTCCTATCCTGCTTGTAAATGCGCCCAGAGGGTAATAAGCCATGAACACATCCAATAACTCTAATAATTGAATAATAAACAAGCATTGAGTCAAGACAGACGGTATGAGGGAGCGATGCCAACAGGCAGGAGCAGCACCTCCCCAGGTGGCACAAAGGCAGGTTGACACAGATCAAAGAGGAAGTATTAGGACTACTCTCTGTAGATTTCCTGACCTTGGCATTTGTCCAAGACACGTGGTGCATACAACCTCCTACATGCACACCTAGCACACACCTCCGACCTCCTTGCAGCTCTAAATGAGCCTGCTGAAACCGTGGTTGTTCTGGTGTGGGCTTAAGATAGCCACTGGCAGCTGCAGGGCGATTGCCTGGAGTACTTAGACCATCACAAAATTGGATGGAGTACTTAGACCATCACAAAATTGGATGGATTCTGACTTCAGCATCAATCAGTTTCTTCCAGCATCAGCTTGAAGTCCATGATCTTGGTACTAAATCAGGTACAAGTGCGGAGGAGACTCCTCAGGTGTCCTAGAGAACAGCTTCTTGAGTACAGTTCCTCACAATCTGAAGACCTATGATCTGCTAGTGTTTGAAGGTTTCCTGCAGAGGCGGGGGGTGGCTCTGTTTCACCGTGGGGACAAGGACACTGGCAGCAGAAGTTCTGGGAAGTACTCCTTGGCGTGAGGCCTCCCAGAGTCTGTCAACATCTGATTTTTTAAATGGTGCAGAATGACTTGAGAGAGATTGCATGGTCAGGAGGACAGTTTTGTCAGTTTCATAAGTTAATCTCTGATATAAAAATAATCTACTTTTAAAAATATTTTTACCCAAGGACTATGGATCCAAAAGTTTTAAATTATTCCCTATAGGCAACCCTAGAGAAGAGTCCCTAGTTATTTTGTTTAAATAAGTAGAAAATTAAAATTATTGATTCTGTTGAAGAGCAATATAATAAGTATTACAAATCTAATTCAGTTGAAACAATTTGTAAATAATTAAATGTGGAAAAAGCTGTTAAATTATATCTGCAGATTAAGCGTGCATGGGATTCAGCCCATCTGCTATGTATTCAAGCAATAAGAAGACAAAAATTAAAGACAATTCCTTAACTATAAATTCTCTTAATTTTGTAATTGTGACTCACATTCCCCTTAGAGAAAGAACATCTACAACTTGACAAACATTCATTCCATTTTTAAAAATGTATTTTTAGGAACATACTGTGTACACTAGTAAAAATTTGACTCAGGTTCACTGACATACATATCAAGCAGATGTGGCATGGATGAACAAAGCCACAAATAAGACGCCCAGCTTGATTTAAGCTGCTGGAATAGTAATTTTACTGGCAAGACATGGTCTGCATGCTGTTTTGAGTCAGGTGCCAAAGATATTCTGTGGCAGGGCAGTTTCCATTTTAAACATCAGCTATTTCTTTAATTATAAAATGGCATCACAAAAATAAACTCAAAATGGATTAAAGACCTAAATGTAAGGCCAGACACTATAAAACTCTTAGAGGAAAACATAGGCAGAACACTCTATGACATAAATCACAGCAAGATCCTTTTTGACCCACCTCCTAAAGAAATGGAAATAAAAGCAAAAATAAACAAATGGGACCTAATGAAACTTAAAAGCTTTTGCACAGCAAAGGAAACCATAAACAAGATGAAAAGACAACCCTCAGAATGGGAGAAAATATTTGCAAATGGAGCGACTGACAAAGGATTAATCTCCAAAATTTACAAGCAGCTCATGCAGCTCAATATCAAAAAAAAAACAAACAACCCAATCCAAAAATGGGCAAAAGACCTAAATAGACACTTCTCCAAAGAAGACATACAGATGGCCAACAAACACATGAAAGGATGCTCAACTTCACTAATCATTAGAGAATTGCAAATCAAAACTGCAATGAGATATCACCTTACACCAGTCAGAATGGCCATCATCAAAAAATCTACAAACAATAAATGATGGAGAGGGTGTGGAGAAAAGGGAACCCTCTTACACTGTTGGTGGGAATGTAAATTGATACAGCCACTATGGAGAACAGTATGGAGGTTCCTTAAAAAACTAAAAATACAACTACCATACAACCCAGCAATCCCACTACTGGGCATATACCCTGAGAAAACCATAATTCAAAAAGAGTCATGTACCACAATGTTCATTGCAGCTCTATTTACAATAGTCCGGACATGGAAGCAACCTAAGTGTCCATTGATAGATGAATGGATAAAGAAGATGTGGCACATATGTACAATGGAATATTACTCAGCCATAAAAAGAAACAAAATGTAGTTATTTGTAGTGAGGTGGATGGACCTAGAGACTGTTATACAGAGTGAAGTAAGTCAGGAAGAGAAAAACAAATACCATATGCTAACACATATATATGGAATCTAAAAAAAAGTTCTGAAGAACCTAGGGGCAGGACAGGAATAAAGACGCAGACGTAGAGAATGGACTTGAGGACATGGGGAGGGGGAAGGGTAAGCTGGGACAAAGTGAGAGAGTGGCATGGACATATATACACTACCAAATGTAAAATAGATCGCTAGTGGGAAGCAGCCGCATAGCACAGGGAGATCAGCTCTGTGCTTTGTGACCACCTAGAGGGGTGGGATAGGGAGCGTGGGAGGGAGACGCAAGAGGGAGGATATATGGGGATATATGTATATGTATAGCTGATTCACTTTGTTATAAAGCAGAAACTAACACACCATTGTAAAGTAATTATACTCCAATAAAGATGTTAAAAATAAAAGAATGCAATAGAAAACAAAACAAACAAACAATAAACTACAACAAAATTAAATGGCATCTGTGCTGTAACAGAATTTGTGATAAATTTGTATTTCAGAGACCTGGATCTCAGAGGGAATGGTGTGATTTACTAATTATTAGACATTAGATAAATCATATAAATTTTGATTCTGTCTTCACCTGTATCAAATGGTGTATTACTACCTATTGTGCTAAAAGGCTGCTGAAATACTTCAATGCAGGAAATGTGAAGTGTGATATCCTATTATCTCACACTGTTTTCTTGCTAACTCTTCTGCAATCACACGGGCCTCCTTACTGTTCCTTGAATATCCCAGGTAATAGAGAGCAGGGCTTTAGCACTAGATATTCCTTCAGCCTCAAATAAATGTTCATTCTTCAAGTCTTACTCCAAAGTCATTTACACAGTATTGCCTTTTTTGGTCACTTTATCTAAGTTTTCACCTCCACCACCCCATATTTGCTATTTTCCTTTCATGCTTTCTTTTTATTTTAGAATTTACTTCTCTTTAATATATTAATATTTTATTTATTCATCTAGTTCACTGTCTCCCCGGTTTGAATGTAAACTCCATGAAAATAGTAGGTTTTGTGTATCTGTTGTCTGTCAGAACCCAGTTCTCAGAGAAGTCCCTATGACATTGTAAAGGCTCAATATTTTAACCATAAATGAATTAATACTCTAGGGGTGCTAAATTTTCTGATAATTAAAATGAAAAAATTATTTTTTTAAGCAAATAACTGCTCCTCTTTATTTTTATATGCTTATAAGGTGAAAGTGAAGGGTATTAATTAAAGAAAGCATCGAGAATTTTAGCGACCCAGCAATAATGACAAATGTTATTTTTGTCATGCTGTTCTTACTCTCGGTAGCAGCTGGAGCGCTACACAGAAGAAACTTGTCATCCTGGCTAAGATGGAAAGACTTTAATTAATTAAAATACCTGCCTTTGGATCTGGGGTGGGGGCTATCAGATGAGCAACAGCCTTTATGCCACATACTTGGCATGCTCATAGTTAGTATTTCAGGAAATTTTATCAGTTGGTATTAGAAATATAATGCAACAGATTACTTAGTTTAATATAATCCATTCAAGTCATTCAAGAGCTGGCCACTTAGGTTCTTTAACCTACTGATAATTTCAGTCCCCCTCTAGAGAAAGATCTCCACTTACTCCATGCTCACATTAGAGACTCCTAGAGCTTCTAAAATTCCTCGGACAATTGTATAAAGGAAATTTAACAACAGAAATAGTAAAGCATAAAGTAATTGACAGAATAAAGATTGTGGGTTGACAGAATAAAGATTGTGGGTTCTCAGAATGTACACAGATTTTTGGAACAGTTTAAGGAGTTCAGTGCTGTGAAATGAAACATACACAATACCCAGAGCTAGAATGAGTTGTCTTCAGAGCTAGAACATCATGGAGTTTGCAGACGAGTTTTGTTCCTGTTAAAAATAGAGGGCTGATAGGCTGGGAGGAACTATTTGCAAAAGACATATCTGATAATAAAGGACTGCTATCCAAATATACAAAGAACTCTTAAAATTCAATAATAAGAAAATGAATAACTCAGCTAAATAATGAGCAAAAGACCTCAACAAAGATGATATACAGATGGCAAATAAGCATATGAAAAGATGCTCCACATCATACACTATCAGAGAAATATAAATTAAAACAATGAGATACCAATACGTATCTATACGAAAGGTCAAAATCCAGAACACTGACAACACTAAATGATGACAAGGATATGTAGCAACAAAAATTCTCATTCATTGCTGGTGGGGATGTATTGTAAAATAGCACAGCCACTTTGGAAGACATTTGGCAGTTTCTTACAGAACTGAACATACTCTTACCATATGATCCAGCAATCATGCCCCTTGGTTTTACCCAAAGGAGTTGAAAATTTATGTCCATGTAAAAATCTGCACACGGATGCATTTTTGTTCATAACTGTCAAAACTTGGAAACAACCAAGACAGCAGGTGGATGGATAAATGAACTGTGGTACATCCAGATTATGGAATATTATTCAGTGGTAAAAAGAAATGAGCTATCAAGCCATGAAAAGATATGGAAGAATCTTAAATTAATATTGCTCAGTGAAAGAAGTTAATCTGAAAAGCTACATAATGTATGAGTCCAAATCTATGACATTCTGGAAAGGGTGAGACTATGTAGACAGTATAAAGAGCATTGGTTACCAGGGATTGGGGAAAAGGGAGGGGAAAATAGAGCACAGAGGATTTTTAGGGCAGTGTAGTTTTTCTGTGTGATTCTATAATGGTGGATACTTGTCGTTGTACTTTTATCAAAACTCATAGAGTATACAACACCAAGAGTGAACTCTAATGTTACGGACTTTGGGTGATAATGATGTGTCAACGTAGGTTCATCAGTTGTAACAAATGTTCCACTCTGGTATAGGATGCTGATAGTAGGGCAGGCTGGGGTGGGGGAGGGTAGGGAGAGAGGGGTATATGGGAAACCTCTGCACCTTATACTCAATTTTTCTGTAAACCTAAAAATGATCTAAAAAATAAGGTCTATTTAAAAAAAATCATCTAGACCACATTTTATGTTCCTATGTCAGAGAATGTATGTTAAGAGGAAAAATGGCCTAGCAATTGTTTTTTATCCAGTTTTAAATTCACAGAAAATCTTTGTATTTCACTTAGACCTCATGACCTTATTAATTCAGATCTGCTCATTTCGAATGCATGATATTCAAGCTGGACTGAAGAATACTTTTGTCGTCCTGTCCCACTCCCCCTCTCAAAGAAAGAGTTTTCTAAGGGGAAAAAACTTGAATAGAGAAATCTTATTATCCTCAAAATATTCATGTTTTCAATTATTTTAAATATTTTAAGAGAATCATTTACACGAGTCGCTGAAATGCTATAATACAAAACTCTTATCTGTATAAGAATGCCCATCTGCTAAGTTTCTTTGCTTTGAAAATGTTTAGTTAAGTTGTATAGAAATATAAATGCTTGCCTTTTAAAATTATCTCTAAAATCAAGTAACTGCTTTTGCTAAATGTTCTAATTTCCACCTCTTACAATTTTTCAAAATAAATTTTGATATTAAGTTTACATGTGTAGAATGCTTGTTGCTGAAAAGATGGCTTTTTATTATAATATGAATTACTCATAACTTTTGTCTTAATTTGTTTTAAATAATGTATATTGGTCTACCAATAAGACAAGAAAACAACAACCCAGGCTTTCAGATCTGTGAATGCATTCCATACACCAAAGACCAGTTTTTGTTCATGAAGATCAAGGAAAAGAAAGTAAAACCAAAAAGGTACACATATTTAGCAACATTTAAACACAATGGAAACAATGCACCATGCATGTTCATTTTGGGTGATTTTTCTGCATGAAATATCTTAAAGTACAAATACGGTGAGTTTGGAATTATGATTTTTATTCATATTAGTGCCCCTTAAACAAGCACTGATACTCTTAATTTTTCCAAAAGCATTTTTAAAAGCTCAACATTTGAATTATCTGACCCAGTGTAAAATTTTTGTTCAAAAATGCTTCTGAATGTCTTTAAATGGTAATCCGTGAGTGAGAGGAAGTTTCTTCCTCTTCAGGGAGTTTTTAATCCTCATTTCATTTAAATTAAATATTTAGCACAAATCTGCCCCTTCAAACATTTCAACTAACTTTTCTGGAAAAATAGCTAATGATTTTGAATCAAAATTAGTATCACATTCCAATGTACCTTGTTAACGTGTACACTTCCTACATAATAAAACATCTCTGTAATATTCTCAATTGTAATTTTTTTCTTTTCTTGATATGTAAGCTTATTTTTCTGTGAGTTATAAAGTTTGGTTTAGTTTAGTTTATTCACCTTACATTTTAACTAAAAACGCTTTTATTTTTAATCACCGTTAATTGCATTGACTTAGCACCAACTGGATTTAATCTAGGTATTGGTTCGTATTTAAAAGATTGTACGTATGAGTTCAGTTATTTTAAACCAGATATAGTTATAATGAAAAAAGAATAGTCATTAGTTAAGATTTGCCAAAAATCTAAATTATTTGTTATTGCAATTGTTATCACTTACTACATACACATTTCAAGAACATAAAATGATCATGTAGGGCACCTCTTAAGGAAACATGTTTAAATCTGTAGTTAGCAAAAATTCACATACCAGTTTTTCACTTCCTCGTTGCATGACATTGACAAGATAATCTTTTTTTTTTTCAAATATATTTTAAGGATCTTTAGACTCTTGTGGAATCCATGTGATTATATACATAAGTACCTTAGCATACTATTTGGTATAAAAGTGAACTCAGTGAATTACTACCTGAAACCAAATAAATGAGAATGATGCAATGATATGCAGAAATATTTTCACCAAATTTATTCATTTATTTTCAACCATCTGAAACATAATTTGACCAGGGGTTAGTTATAGTCTATATTCTAAAATATGTCATTTCCTTTTTGGAATTCATTACGTGGATATTTTATATCCTGAATATATCCAAAAACTAGTAATAAAGTAAAAATATTACTAAACCCTGAAATATGCTTGACAATAGTCGACATTGGACTTTAGGGATTTTATTCATCAAAGACTATGTACAGACTCCTGATGTTTACATTAAAAACAATAAAATTAAGCATATGAAAACATAAAATGCTTACATATATACTACATATAAGATATTAAAGGAAATGGCAGCAAGAAAAGACAAAAAAGTAATATTAAAAAAAAAAAAGAAAAAGAAAGTGGGCACATTAACTTGAGAAAAAACTAACAGTATTCTGTGACCAAGACATGGAGAGAATATTTAATGCAGGTCTATTAAAAGTCTAGACCTGATAATGAAATCTCAAGACACCACCAAACAATTGTACCTCGCGTCAAGTCATAAAAATAGAGAAAACCTGGGCTTCCCTGCTGGCGCAGCGGTTGAGAATCTGCCTGCCAATGCAGGGGACAAGGGTTCGAGCCCTGGTCTGGGAAGATCCCACATACCGCGGAGCAACTAGGCCCGTGAGCCACAACTACTGAGCCTGAGCGTCTGGAGCTCGTGCTCCGCAACAAGAGAGGCCGCGACAGTGAGAGGCCCGCGCACTGCCATGAAGAGTGGCCCCCGCTTGCCGCAACTAGAGAAAGCCCTCGCACAGAAATGAAGACCCAAACACAGCCAAAAAATAAAAAATATATAAATAAATAAAAATTAAAAAAAAAATCGAGAAAACCTTACTTATGGATGCAAGAAAGTCTGTGAAATCATTCATCTAAAATTCTCATCTAAATTATTAAAGAAATAGTGTGTTTGTAAGTTTTAATGTGTGTAATGATATCAGAGGGGTAACACTACTACCAAGAAAACTCTGTGTAGAAATTCTCAATCTCTTGCATGTACCGAATATGTAATATTTTAGTGTATTTAAACATTGTTGAGTTTTATAAATGTTTGACTTTTTGAGTGCTGTTTTTGATAAAGCCCAGGGCTGCTGTAATGTCGAAACCTCACCCTACTGTGTGGAAAATAGGAGGTTTCACTCCCTCATTTGCAGTAGAAAATGAGTTTGCAATCATCCTTAGAAGAGAAACCATAAAATGCCTGCTGGCAAAAGAAACAAAAAGATAGATATATAACTTAACTTTAGACAAATAATAGAAAGCTTCACAGCCTGCTTTGTTTTGTCAACAACTTCTGGCAGTAAAGTTAACAACAAAAAATGCATGTTGCTCAGCAAACTTTACATGAATATTAGACTCCTGTGTGTGTGTGTGTGTGTGTGTGTGTGTGTGTGTGTGTTGAATGGGTTCAGGACACACTGCCACAAAATGGCACTTTGGCATATTAAATACTTTAAGCTGAAGGAGTCTGAGAAACTAGCAGAAGCAGGAAGGTTATTCTAACATTCTTCCAGCCCTTCTTCCCTGAAGTAGGTTATAAAACTCTCATGGTGAAATGTGCCTTCCCTATACCTGGGCCCCAAGAAGAATCCAAACAAATAGTCTTTGCTGTTTCTCTCTGTTTTCTACACTTACCTCCTACTCTTTAGCCAATCATATTCCTCCCTGACTGCCCACTCTTCATCAAACCTGGCATCAAAATACTCAGGTTGAACTGTTTCTTTGGGTTTTCAACTCCTTACAAAGGTTCCTGTGTCATGTAAAATTTAAATTAAATAAATTTCTATACTTCTCTCTTGTTAATCTGTCCTTGTCAGTTTAATTTTCAGACCCAGCCAGACACCCTAGAGTGTCAAGGAAAACTTTTTCCTCCCCTGTAGTATGTTAACATGAATATGTAAATTTTCAGATTATAGCATTATGAAAATTGTGTAGCAGATATGAAATGAGACCAAATTTTAAAATACATATAAAAATATGGAACAAATTGGTACTCAGTTATTCAACTAAGTAAAAAAAAAAGCAATGTTAATTTAAAAGTTACTACATATATTTTTTGATCTCTAAATACATAAAATCAGATTTTTAAAATTTCTAAACATAGTGGAAATTTAAAGATCAACTAGTGACTCTAGTGAGATCAGGCTAATTCTTTTAAACATTAATGCACTAAGGTAGAATTTCATTAGTGATGGTTGTCTTGAATCTCCTTGATTCTCCTAGAATCCTTAATTACTAATCTATGCAATCAAGGCCTTCCCTTATATTCTTTAATTATGACATTTACCATGTTGCCGGTGCCTTTTCTCATTGCCCTGTCCTTGAGGAAGGAACTCTGTCTCTTTTTACGCATAGTCCCAGAGACTAATATAACAAAAATAATGGTTAACTGTTATTGAATGCTTGCATTAAAGCTACTAATTGGTCCACCTATCTGAATATAAAATACAGCCTCTTATTCTAGTTGTTGCTAGATTCCACAAGCGCTGTCTATCTTCCCTACAATAAACAGAATAACATATTACCTTTATCCTTTGGGACTCTCCCATATAAACATTAAAAGCACAGAAACAAAAAATTTTCTAGTTTCTTTTCCCTAAAATGTGTTCCTGTTAGCATATTAAAAAATACATATAGACAATAATCATAATGATTTTTTTTCATTTTCAGAAACCTGTGCTTTTGTTTCCAGGGTGATTTCTACCACTCTTTCAAAGATGTAAGTGTACAGATAGAAATTTAGGAGATTTAGGAAAACAAAACCAAGATTAAAACTTTAACATTGAAGATGATTAAATCTACTAATATGTTAATTATCGAAAAACATTAATCCAGAGATTGTTAATCTTTAAAATCCTCTATATTCTTTTTTTGGCTATTTTTCAGAATGATGAAAAGTTTTAAAAGGTCAGGTTAGATTCTTATAAACATAAGGATGGCTAACATCCCAGGGAGACAACACCATGGGTGGTAGATATTTTGTGAAAACAATTTTAAGTTAAATGAGTTGTGATGTTCAAATAAAGGTTCTGGTTTACTTTAGTTCTCTCTCTTTAAAATATAAAAAGACAATACTTGTGTTGATTGCCTGCTTTTTGTTGTAATTACAAGACAATTTTCTTTGAACAGTATCTGTCTCTTAATCACAAGTAACAGTAGGTACTGAGCAATTGATATACCACATATCTTGCTCTGAACAACACTCACAAAAAGCTGCATTAAGAAAAATACTAAATAGTTCCAAATTAAGTAATGATGCTTTTTTTTCCACCTGATTTAACAAGTGCAGCACACTTGGAAATGCATTCTGAATTCATATATTCCCATGTATTTAGGTTGTTGGCATGAGTTCTTGTTGTTGTTGTTAATTAAAGATTTATATGTTGAAGTCCTACCCCCCATGTGACTATCTTTAGAGATATGGCATTTAAGGAGTTAATTAAGATTAAATGAGGTCATAAAGGTGGGGCCCTAATCCAGGAGGATTGGTGTCCTTGTAAGAAAAGGAAGGGTCACCAGGGTACCCTTGCACAGAGGAAAGGCCAGGTGAGGGTACAAGGAGAAGAGCACCAGCTGTGACCAAAGAGAGAGGCCTCAGGAGAAACCAACCCTGCCAGCATTTCATCTCGGACTTCCAGATTGCAGAACTGTGAGAAAATAAATTTCTGTTGGTTAAGTAACCCAGTGTGTGGTATTTTGTTATGGCAGTTTGAGCAAATACTTCAAATACAGTATTTGAAGAAAAAAATATGAGATAAAGGAAATCTTTTAAAATTCCAGCAAAAATTTAAAAAGAGATATAAAATTTTTTGAGTGAAGATTTTAGATATAGAAGCAAAGAAAACCTATTCTACAGATGACAGCAATTCCCAAAGAAGACAAATCAAAGCAATATAAGAAATCTACTTAAAACCATAATCAAAAAAATTAAAGTAAAAAAAAATTGACCAACTTTTTAAAAAGGCACATTGTTTACCGAGCAAATTGATACCAAATGGATAACACTGAGTCAAATGTAGTAAAACTACTGGACTACAGAAAAAAGGAAAAAAAAAATAATTCGGCCATACAGGCAAAAAGACCAGGGAGCTTTTACGGAATAAAATATCAGATTAGTGTCAGGCATTTTGAAGGCAACATATGGTGCCAAAAACTGGAGTAAATAGGAAAGAAAATGTGAACCACGGATGTTATGTGTAATCAAATAGACCTTCAAATATAAAGGCCACAGAACAACATTTACCATCATGCAGAAACTCAGGGAACCAAAATATGATTGGAGAAGGTTTCTCAAAGGGACCAGAGGGGTATTATATAAATATTTTTTTAGAACTCAGAAGGTAGACATAATGGTAATTGAAGAGTATATAATTGATTCATGTTCTTGGCAACCTAGATCTGATAGAATTATTTTGAAATATGATGGGTAGGAGGGAATGAGAATACTTGGAAAGTTGAATAAATTCACTGTTTTAGGCAGGAGTTGGTAAACTAGGCCTTGGGACAAATTCAGCTTGCTGCATTTTTTTTTTTTTTTTTAAATAATCCTAACTATCAAATTTTTTTTTTTTTTTGGCTGTGTTGGGTCTTTGTTGCTCTGCGTGGGCTTTCTCTAGTTGCAGCGAGCGGGGGCTTCTCTTCATTGCGGTGCGTGGGCTTCTCATTGCAGTGGCCTCTCTTATTGCAGAGCAGGGGCTCTAGATGCACAGGCTTCAGTAGTTGCAGTATGCAGGCTCAGTAGTTGTGGCACACGGGCTTAGTTGCTCCAAGGCATGTGGGATCTTCCTGGACCAGGGATTGAACCTGTGTCCCCTGCACTGGCAGGTGGATTCTTAACCACTGCACCACCAGGGAAATCCAACTTGCTGCTTATTTTTATAAATAAACTTTTGTTGGAACGCAGCCATGTTAATTTGTCTACATATTGTCTATACTTCTTTCATGCTACAAAGGCAGATTTGGACAAGTGTATAGATTGTATGGCCCACAAAGACTAAAATATTTTCAGTGTGCATTTTTTAAAAAAAATTCAGTGTGGACCTCTTTTTTAGAAGTATTAATTGAGAATAAGGAAATATATATAGATATATGTGTATGTATAGATATACAGATATATGTGTGTGTGTTTTATATATATATATTTATGTGTGTGTGTGTGTTTAATACTTCATGCCTTTTTGATAAATTCCTTTTCTGATTATACATGCAGAATTATTTTGTTTTGCTTGTAACTAGGCTCCTAAACTGATAAATACTCTTCAAGAATCCCTTGCCCTATATTCAAAGTATACTGTAATATGAACACCTGGAAGAGTGATTATTAATCAACATAAAGTCAAGGGTATTTCATCCAGTCTATTTCTGGTCAGGGAACAGTAATAATATATACAGTAATCTTCACTGTCAAGCAACAGACTTCATTTATCCTTTGGAATTACAATTAGAATTTAAGCTGAGCAGTTGAACAGAAATTGAGATAAAGTGTACTAAATCCCCAAAGGCAAGTTACCCAGTAATTATGTAAGTAGAAATACAGAACAAATGCTGTAGAATTAGCATAGGTCCTGAAACATAAAGGATTATGTCTCTGAGGTCTTTTCGACATAAAAGCTTTTTGCAAAGGAAAATACTACAAAAAATGAGTATATGTAATAAGACTTCTGAAATAAAGAGTTAAAACTAACAAAATCATCTAACATCTAATCTTATATAAAATTAGTTGTCTTAGGTTGGCTTCCCCAGAAACAGACTATGGGAGGGAGGTTTGCAAGCAGGCAAGTTAATTGGAGAGTGAATGACATAGAATTGCTCAGAGGGAGGATTTGAACTTCAACATGGTCATGGCAGAGGGACCAGTCAGTCAATCCCTGGGGAGCTTCTGTGGCTGGGATGGCCCTACGGAGTTAGTCTGCCTTCAGGCAAAGCATCCAGTCTTTGAATGTGCACTGTCCCAGGGCGACAGGATAAACTTGGATAAGGAGGCTCTCTTTAGCCAAAGTCAATCCTTCCAGATCATCTCTGCTGAGCTCTCAGTTGCCAGTGCTTCCAGCAGCTGGGGAAAAGACAACCTCAGTCTTCAAGAGCAGAGCTCAGTAGTACTGCAACACACATTATAATCCATTCCTCTACTGCTGTACTCTATATCCTTTATGTACATAATTCTGGAAGGAGCTTCTTCAGAATTGTTGCTCTCTTTTCTTGGGGAGAATTACAGGAGGACAGTCAGTGGAAACAAACTAGAGGCTGCAACTGATACTCATTGTCTCTCTCTTCTGCTCTTTTCAGACTTCCATCACCTCCTAGGTGGCTTCCCTGGTGGGGAGACCCAGAATCCTCAACTTTGAGAGATCTGGGTCACTATGATCACTATGACCTCTCAATCTATGAATGCTACACTTGTTCATTTATTATCAAAATTGAACAAAGTAATATCAAGGGCACCTCTGTAAATCACCTAAATGCCAAAGATATTACCTGCTCTCATTTTAAAAAAATTTCACACTCTGCTTTATTCTTTTTTTATTGTGGTAAGAACACTTCACATGAGATCTACCCTTTTAATGAATTTTTATGTATACACTACAGTACTGTTACCTATAGGCACAATGTTGTACAGCAGATCTGTAGAATGTAATCATCTCGCATAATTGAAACTTTATGCCGGTTGAATATCAACTCCCCATCTCCCCCTTCTCCTAGCCCCTAGTAACCACCATTTTATTCTCTGCTTCTATTCATTTGACTATTTTACCTACCTCATATGATTGGAATCATGCAATATTTGTCCATTTGTGACTGACTTATTTTACTTAATATAACTCAGCTACTGTGGAAAACAGTATGGAGGTTCCTCAAAAAATTAAAAATATAAATACCATATGGTCCAGCTATCCTACTTCTGGGTATTTATCAAAAAAAAAAAAAAAAGAGTTCAGAGTGTCAAAGAGATATTTGCAGCATTATTTGTTCATTGTTCATTACAGCATTATTCACAATACTCAAGATGTAGAAAAAATCTAAATATCCATTTATGGATGAATGGATAAAAAAATGTGGTATTAACAAACATGGGATATTACTGAGTTTTAAAAATGAAAGGAATCCTGCCATATGAGACAACATCGAAAAACCTTGAGGACATTATGCCAGGTGAAACAAGTCTGCCCTCCTCTTTATCAACACTCTTCCATCCTTCAGACCAGCATGGTCAGTTACACCTACCATGACTGGGACTCCTTTCCTTGTCTCCTGATTTCTTAGCCCAAAGTGACTAAGTGGAAGCCTTAGCTTAAATTTTAACTTTACTCTTACTGTATTCTCTTGTGGAAACATTTCCTCTCTGAAAATCAGGACCTCAGACTTTCTATAACCCAGAGTTATGGGAAAAGAAAGCACAAATTCTTCAAAGTCAAGTGGGACATAGATGATAGTAGACTTCTTCTTCTACCATTTGTTTGTGTATTGCCTTTTATAATGTATATCCTCTGGTGGATGCTGACATGTGAGACAAAGGTCTTTACACTTTGTGCCCATTTCCACAGGTCCACCAAGTCCTGCTTCCACAGATGGACTTGACCTCAATCTTTCCCTTTCTGAGCTTCTGACCAAATAAACAACTCATTTATCACTGTCCCTGAGCCCATATGTATTTCTATCAGCCTTTTCTCTTTCCACGCATAGTAGATGTCTAGGTGTTCATTCCAAAGCTCTGCTCACTAGTAGGAATTCTCCTCTCTTCTGCCTTTCACAGCCATCCATGAGAGAGAAGACTGTAATGCAAAGCATTCCATTTTTGGCATGCACCCATATATTTACCATGAAACAGACTTCCATTTTTCTCTTCTATCATCAAGTCAAAAAAGACTCCTTTAGATGGGGATTGATGTGAGCTGTGGGAGTGCCAGAAGTTGACTTTAGAGTCAGGGCCGCCAACTCATGCTGGTGATTGTGATTTTTGTGTCTGTTCTTGCCTAATCCCAGCTGTACCACTTCCAAATTATGATGGACTGTGTGCGCTGGCCCTACTTTATGAATCTGTGGATCTGACAGGATGAAACCACTGAGAGATATTTCTGATGGGATCATCACTGATATTCCATTTCAGTTATTCCATCTTTACCAAGGCTCAAAAACTCTAGAGGCCCAATTGGTCAAACTCTAGATTGTCCAATTGGAGCTTGCTATGAACTCCATACACTGTATTTTCCAAGATACCTCTAATACCATAGGGACTGCAGAGTGTTTGGGCCAATTGGCAGTGACACTTGCACTGTTGCCTAAGCCTACTTCTCTTAGCCGAATTCAAAGCTAACAGCGTTTTGTGTGTTACCAACAGAATAGGAGGAGGAATGTTCTAAGATGTGAGATAGGCTATCTCCATAAAAGGCCTACCAGGTATTATGTTTCCTTCTTAGTGGTAGGAGGTGTGAAATACAATAATATGTCCTTTGCTTTGGAGCAGATGTACTGGTATTCCCCAGACTACAGTCTACTTCTAAAAACTACTTCTGACTCAGACTCTGAAGCCTTCATAAATTTATCTCCCATTATTTGGAGCACATATGCCTTACCAAGTCCTCTAACTTACTTGCCACTTCTTGCTTATGCAATTTAATTTCCATAATATTCTTTTGAATGTCCAGAGAGTCCAAGTCCCTTTGGACTATATTTTAATAGAGTTTAGAACAGCTAATTTAGCACTAGGATAATAGTAGTAGAGAGTTGGCTGGATTATGCTGTGATAGGACTTTTCTTACAGGTGGCCAAGATAAGGAATAAATGATGGAGTGGGGTGCCTTTCTGAAGCATGATGTTCTGTGTCATCTTCAAGTCTCTGACAGAAAGAAGTAGGACACTGCTACAGATTCAGAGGGTTCATACGTGAGGGGGTTTTAAGACCTTTCAAGTGGAATGACCCAACATTGCCATCCCATCTCAGGATCTTGCTTCTTCCAATCAAGCCCTATGTTTGTGTAGGGCCCTAGCTAAAAATGAGAATTCCACCTTCTCTAGAGCTCTTCTACTCTTAACTTTAAGTGTGAGGTTTTATCATCAGCTCTTTCTGCCTTCCTGCTACAGGAATTAAGAGTCTTTTTATATACTGCAAAAGAGGCCCTCTGACTTTCATAATTAACTCTCATTTAATTAGTTAATCACTATCAGCATTTTACTGTCTGTCTCCAGTGCATCAATGTTATTGTCCTTGCAATACCTAATGCAGTTGAACCTCTCCAAAGCTACCCATCAACCACCAGTGCGTTCTCTTTCCTTGGTATTCCATCCAACTTCACCACTTGAAAAAAAAAGTTTAACAATTGTACCATGTGATATGCTAAAGTCATTGTGACACCTACCACCAGTGACAGAATAAGTATTACCAGCTCCCAGTATATATCACCTACAAAATCCCATTTTAGAATCTGTTTCCTTAGACCTTGTCAGGCACCTATCTCTTAGGAAGGGTTTTCTGGGGAACAGACTCAGAGACTGATGTTTGCGCACAGGGAATTAACTGGAGAATACTCTTGGGATCAGCTTCTGTGAGGGAGTGAAAGAAGTAGGACTGATCAGAGCGAGGCACTGACAGCAGTGCAGTCATAACCAAGGTCTTAGTCAATTTCACAGACAGCCTGGAGCTCAGATGGCCCTTTAGAGTGGTCCCAAATTAAGGCAAGGGGGCCAGGTCTTTATACGTTTAATAGTCAAACCTGCTGAATAAGCAGGTTAGGAGAAAAGGGTAGCTGAATAGTGTCAGCGCTATTGTGAAATTATTCTGAGTACAGCTAAGATCATAACACAGATTGGTCACTTCTCTCTACCTCTCCCTTATGAGCCCTTTCTCTAATATTAAATAAGTAGGGAGACATGATAAATTTCAACATACATCATTTGTTCCATTAGAACTTAAATACATTGGCATCCTTTTTCTGCTTGAAAAACTTTGAATCTAGGAACTTTGAATCAGTGTTGGGTTTCATAGGTTAGGCTGAAGAAAAGCACAGATGCTGTCACGGCAGCTGAATTAGGAGAAAGGGGACATAGATTTACGTTTTCCTTCCAGTGTTTACCTTTAATTTCTTGGATGCTTAATTCTGGTGATTGTGAATATTTCAGAGGTGCTCTATACTGTTTATTCTTCTCCCCTTTTCCTCCAGTAGAGAGGAATATTTTAGTAATCAATACATTATATGCTTAAATTTGTATACATGGGTAAACATAAATTGCATAAAGTCTAAGATGGATTTCATATTGGAAATTAATAGAAATCAGGCCACAGAATTATAAAAATGAATTTGACAGTTATTAAGCTTTAATTTTTTAAAAAAATATTATTCAGAATGATTTAGAATATTATAATTTAATTTTACTAATTAGAATTTGTATTTAAACTTTTAATAGATACTTTAAAATTTGGGGGCAAGATAATATTTGCTCAAATATGGAAATAATTAAAAGTTTTAATTTTGAGTTTTATTTTAATGTACATGTTTGATAACATAGTTATTAACAGTATATATTTCATTATTTATTATGTAATACTTTTGGTGATTATTGCCAATAATTATATATTACATTAAAATATTGATTATAGCAATATAATTAATAATTATTCAGAATGAACCCTAACACATTTCCATTTTATATTTCATTATTTAAGAATTTCAAATATATTTTATCTATTATTATTCAGTACTTTAGATCACTGCCCCATGCCTCTGAAAGCTCAAGAGATTTTACCTTACTGGTGAACTGCTACGTGGCCAAAGTCTCATAGTTTCTGTTAGGAGACTCCTGGGTCAGAGACAAAAAGTGTTTTGTTACTCATAACACTGGTGGTAGTCAGAGTATCAGCATTTCTGTGCTGGTTACCCAAACCCAGTTTCCCACAGGGTGACCCAAAGAGGGCCAGTGAGCTGTATTAGAAGGAAGGAGCCCTAAACTTAGCACAGAAAATCATTAACAATGAGAGTGAGCACTCCTGACCTTTGCAACACTACTTAGTGAACAACACAATTTTCCAAGGCTATTCTCTCTACAAATATTCTTGAAAACATAGTCTGGAGCAAAGGACAGTCAGTGCCTCTGCTTCCAGAATGTACAGAAAATTGAGAGATCCATGGAAGGTAGTCTCCCAATAATCATTACTGACATTAAAATGTAAAATATGTTAAAATCTTGATTCTAACAACTTAATTTTTTTCTGGAATAAAACTTTTAAACTTTATAGAAAAGATTTAAACGTCAGTTATGTTTTTAAAAGAACTTGCTCATTCAAATGTTCCCTGCTCATCAACAGAACATCCAGATGTTTCCAATAATCAAATTCAGTCATCTTTGATATTTTGCATACTTTCACTCATATATAATAAAAGCCGTAGTTTTACATATGGCCTTTGCTTTAAACTTTTCTCCTTATAAGATATATATGTTGTGGTAAGGCAGCATGACATATTTTACTTAACAGTTTCTGATTGGATTTATAATATTTAAATATATTGTGTATGAATTTCCAATTGTATTCTTGTTAATATGTCAGTAGTATTTTTGTGTTAATTCAACATTTTATAATATTCCTTTGTGCAATCTAGTTGTTAATAATATGGTTTTAGACACCTCATTTGAAATATAAATCAGTCTAATTGGAATATATTGGCTAAGCTGCTTTCACCATTGCTGAAGTCACTATGATAGTTTCATCAGTCCTATGACCATTTAGCACCACTGAACTAAAAACTCATTTTGTTCAGCAAATGACTTAATTTAAATTAATGATTTGACATATGTCATGTGTATGTATCCTCAGATCACTGTTCAAAATAACAGTAGCATTCATATTGGGGAACATTAAAAACAGATATAAGGTTCAAGACTGGCACAGACATGCCACTAAATGTATACAAGAGCAAAAGATATGTCCCTGTATCTAACAGAAAAGATGAATAACTCTTGCCTTGTCTAGTGAATTAAAGATTATTTTAAATTTCTTTATATTTCCCATTGACAAACCATTATAGGAGACACATAAAAAGAGAAACTGCCAAAATCTCAGCAGTCCTGTGTTATTAAGAATTAATAGTAGTATACAAATGCATGCTACTGATACTGTGAACAAAACATCATACTGGAGGCACTTGTGTCTATGAACCTAGTGGTTAATATCTCAGGGTAAAATACACAAGCCTTGAGAGTTAATTTATAATTGCAAATTTTCAGGTGGGATTGAACATTGAATCAAAATCATAGTGACTTGCATGAAATTGAGTTTATAATTAAGCAGAGCCTTTCTTATAGAACAGAAGTTGCTTTCAAAGAGATAATCGAAAACTAATGCACTTTAGTGTACATATTTATTGCAGGTTTCAGCACTACAATTTCCCCTTGTATATACACTAGATGGCTACTACATATATACTTCTAACTTTAAAAAAATAATTTATTTTCTGTGCAGTGATTTTTACCTCCGTGATTTGAGATACAAGTTAATGTGCTCCTATAGAAAATTTGAATTTGTAATGGTGTGTTTCATGATGTGTTAGATAAAGAAAATTTTGTGTGTCAAAAATTTAAAGGAAGATCTTCTACTTGTACTCTAGAAAAAATAGTGCCAATGCCATCAATCATTAGTGATTGTTCTAAGCTCTCTGTACAGCATACTGTTTACTCTAAAATATGACCTGTAATTAAAATCAATTATAGCTCCAAAGCTATTAAGAATTAATGTTTTAGGTATTAGCTTAGCAAACTGCTTCACAGAAGACATGTTGCAGCATTATATAATTAATTAGAAAACTTCACGAAATGCTTTATTACAAGAACCTTGAAAAGTTGAAAAATAATTAATTGTATTTAGTCAATTAATTTGCATAAATATTCAATAGTAAAAATAGTTAAATAAAATATAGTTTGTTCAATTGATTGAATATTTTTTTAATTAGATAACTAATGACATGTGAAAAGACTGCTTTGAATAACAATAATGGCAATAATGAGACAGTATGAGTATATAAACAGTTTAAATTTATATGAAAATATGAACAAATAGAAAAAATAGTAGAATCTAAAAAAAATTAAAAACTTATGCTGAATAAGTGAGCATATGAATATATTTTCCTCTTCTGTATAATATAATTTCATGTTACTATATTTAAATTATTATTAATACGAAAAAGATACTTATGTAGGATTGCAGAAACTCAAGCTTGATTTATATTTCATTCCATAGAATTAGGGAAATTAGTGGTTTTGTTTGTTTGTTTTTTTACAGAGCAAAGAAACTTTAATTACTACACTCACACAATTAATGACTGTGTCCTGAAATTTATCCTGGTAGCTTAAGACAATCAAGTATTAGTTTCCATAGAGAAACTATTTTAACTTCCTAATCCTATTCAAAGGATAAAAGGGGGAGAAAAACGTTGCATACCATTATATGGTCATTACAAAATTATGAAAGAGATTTTCTAAAGGAGAACTATGTTTTGTTATATGCAATATTATTCGTTCATTGTTTTTAGTAGTAGTTAGTAGTCTGTGATATATTTGGTGAGCATAAATGTAATATGTAATTAACTCAACTTTGTTTTATCTGTGCCTAGAATACAGGTTTAAGTGGTAGAGAAATAAAGATGGGAAAGAAAATATCATTTTAGCTTATATCCCTTATAAGATAAATTGTTTTCATCCCCATTTCATTGTTGAAAATACTAATATCTTATAATAGCTTGCTAGGGTTGCCATATCAAAGTACTAAAGACTGGGTGGCTTATAAAACAGAAATTTATTCTCTCATAGTTCTGGAGGCTAGAAGTCTGAGATCAAGGTGTCAGTAGTATTTGTTCTTCTGAGGCCTCTCTCCTTCGTTTGTAGATGGCTATCTTCTCCCTGTGTCTTCACCTGGTTTTCCCTCTGTGAATGTCTCTGTCCAAATTTCCTCTTCTAATAAGGACACCAATTATAATTGTATTAGGGCCCTAATGACTTCATTTTAACTTAATTCCCTCTTTAAAGACCCTATCTCCAAAACAGTCACAATCTCAACTACTGGGGGTTAGGACTTTTAACAGATGAATTCTGGGAGACACAATTCAGCCCATAAGGCACCTGATAAGCTTAATTAACTTTCCCAAGTTCACATAGAAGAGTTGGTATTCTGTAATTCCAGCGGCTATTTTGTCACAAAGGCACATCAAAATATTCTAAAATAAGGAAAATAATATAGAATGTCTTCTTTACAAAGCTAATGAAATCCATCATCACAAAATATATCATCATGTACTGCAATATATATATAAATAAATTGATCATCTGTACCTCAGGCTGACATTACACAAACAATTGGCTCAGCTTTGTTCCTTCCAGAAGTAGTCATCTGCATACCATATTTATATGAATATACTACTTGGAATTTTTCTTTCATGAATGTCCTTCTTTTGTGGTTCGTTAAACCATATCCTAAAGGTTTTGGTACATTAAGTTCAAACTTCATCTCTTTATTTTTTCAGTATTCTTTTTAGTATTGGCCATTTAAAAAATCATATATTTAAGTATGTAGATAAAAAGTATTTTAAGCGGCTGATATTAGGGATTAAATATGGGGCACTATGTATAAAGGTCTTAGTGTGTACTGCAATTTTTGCATCTTTGGGTAAATACCTAGAATTGGCGTTTCTGAGTTATATAGCAAATTTAACTTTATGAGTAATCTTCAAACTGTATTCCAATTTTGCTGTGTGATTTTGCATCCCAACCAGTCTTGACAGAGTTGTAGTTGCTCCACATCCTTGACTGTACTTGGTATAGTCATTGCTCTATTTTTACTTTTAAAAAATGTTTGCTATATTAATAGGTGTTGGTGAGTAGTAGTATCTCATTGTGGTTTTAATTTGTACTTCCTTAATAATGAACAATTTTGAATCACACTTCATGTACCAATTTTATATTCATATTTCTTTTTAGGTAAAGTGGTCAAATTACTTATCTATTTTTAACTGAACTGTCTATTTCCTTAGTTTTGAATTATGAGAATTATTTAAAAATTCTGCATGCAAGTCCCTTATCAGAAATGTGTACTGCAAATATTTTGTCAGTCCACAGCTTATCTTCTCATTTTCTTAACAGTGTCTTTTGAAGAAAATGAATCTTAATTTTGATAGTCCAAGCTATAATTTTTCCTTTTATATTTCATTTTTGTGCCCTGCTTAAGTAATTCTACATAAAGACAAATTAAAAATGTTTTCTCCTATGTTTTACAATAGTTTTATATCTTAGTTATTATATTTAGTTCTATGATCTATTTCACATTTTTAAATATGATGAAAATTATGGTTTGATGTCATTTTTTCTATATGCATATGTAATTGATCCAATCCCATGTGTTGAAAACAATGTTTCCTGCCTTGAATTGTAAGCCATTTTCAAAAAATCAATTGTCTCTAAATAGGTGAGCATTTATCCTGATTCTTTCTTCCAATGATATTTCCATTCTTTTGCCAATACCACAGTGCCATGGTTATATAACTTTATAACAAGTTTTTTAATCTTATAGTATAAATGCTCCCATTTTTTTCTTCATTTTCAGACTGTATTGATAATTCTAGGTCTTTTGCTCTTCCATTTATTTTTTATAAACAGATTGTTGATTTCTAAAAAAAACCTGCTAAAATTTTGATTGAGACTGCATTGAATCTATAGATCAGTTGACATCTTAACAACATTGTGTCCTCTGATCAATGCACTTGATAGATTTCTTTATTTTTTTAGGGTTTCTTTATTTTTTCCATCAAGTTTTTTGGATTCTAGCATATACATCTTGTGCATAGATTTGTTTCTAAGTATTTCATTTTAATCAACGGTATTTAAATTAAATATATATAAATTAAATATATATGTACATATTGCTTAGTGCATTTTTCAAACTGCCAGTTTAAAGAAATGTAATTTAATTTTGTATATTGAATTTATATTTTTGGATTTTACTAAATTCACTTATTAGTTGTAGTAGGAATTTTTGGAGAATCTTCAGAATTTTCTATATAACCAATTACACAGTCTGTGAATACAACAGTTTTTGTTTTCTTCCTTTCTAATCTGTATGCCTTTCAGTAAAATGTTAAACAGAATGTTATTGCCTTGTTCTAGTGCTTAGAGGAAAAGCACACAGCCTTTCACTATCAAATATGAAATTAGCTGTAAGGTTTTATAGGATGAGAACAACATTACATGTGTAGCTTTCTATATCCTGAGTGGAAGTAGAAGTCCTGAAGGACCATTTTGACTGTCATAATGCCTTTAAAGTACCATTGTTACTTAATATTCAAGGGCCAGAACTGCTGCAAAATGCCGGCAGTGCCTCTACTAAGGCAGTTCTGGGGTCAAGAACAAAGGAAAATGAGATTTTGCTGGGATATGTATAAATACTCCCACGTCTTACTGAAGCACATGAAAAAGGTGTGTGTTTGAATGGCATATATTGGAAATATATATATATATTTTAATAATTAACACAATTTTATTAACTGCAATAGATACAATAGTATCTATAATATATATTAAATATATACATATAAAATATATACTATATATACATATATAATATATACTATATATATATATATATACACAGATATATATATACTGTAAGAAATTAATAAACAGAAACCTCAGTTAAATAGAGTTGAAAGAGCAGAAGTGGAGCTCTCACACTCTGGAAGGATAGCAGAGCTCAACAAGAAGAAGAAAGATCCCTCTTCTTCCCTGGCAGGGACTCAGCCAATGAAAAACCGTGGACTCTTTGTTTACTACAGTCCTTCCAACTTCTTTTTCCCCTCTGTAAAAGCATTCTCCTTCCCTGGCCATGCAGGGACTTGGTGGCTTGCCATGGTTGCAGACCCAGAACTGCAATCCTCTCCTGATCTCGAATTAATCCATATTTGCTGGAGAAATATCTGGTAGTCTATTTGTTTCAGGTCAACATTTTGGTGGCCCATACAGGGACCAGAGAAGACTCCCAATGGATTCAAGCTGGTGAGCAAACAGGTGCAGCATCCACAATTGAGCCCATTGTCGTTCCCTGCTTTTCCTGCCAACCGTGGAGTCTGAAGGTACATCTTTCTTCTGGATCTGATCTTGTGCCCTCTTTGTGTTTGAAGCTCTCCAGGCTCTACTCAGGGTTTATTCAAAGGTTTGATCTTTCTGGTTAAGGCCTTGCTCTGTATGTGAATACTCATTTAGCTCTTTGGTCTGATTTTGAGATCAGGCTCTTTCACTGAAGCTGGCTAGCCTTCAACCCATTCCTTGGGTAACAGGGATTGTTTCTCTGAAACAGTGCCAGGTTTTTCAGACTTCATTCTATTCCTTTGCAAGGGCTGCCCTCTGGAGACTGGCTATAAAAAAAAAGCCTTTGGCATGGCTCCTCCAAGACCAAGCTGTCTTCAGAGGAGTGGCTGGGATTGGCTTGAAAGCTGTTTCAACTAAGCCTTTTGTATTGTAAGCTGTTTGAGCTGTTTGAAGATTGTTCTTTACTCCAGAGGAAAAACATCTAGGAAATGCAATTCCAGTTATCACAGTATTTTGAGACCCCCTCCTCCAATTTTATGTTTAAAATCCTGAGGTCCTTCCTCATGCACATTTCTAACCAAATGGACTGACCTGACCAAAGGCAATTTGTAATATCAGTGTTCATTGTGGGGAACGGTTGAAATCCCCAAACTTAATTTCCTTAAACCTGAAATGGACTACAATAACTCAGAAATTTCCAGAACTGAGTGGGATGCTTATTTCAATTGGTATTTTGAGACTTCCCAGCATTATCAGAAGCCTAAAATTGGCTCTGCAAAATAAGATTTTAAGATTAACTAAGTCAAACAAATGATTAAAGAAAAATAAAATGGCTCTGGAAACTGCAGGCTCTTCTTCCTTGGCTTCTTTGTCTCAAGCCCCGCCCTCCTGCACCATCTTCTTCCCTCCCTTCTCCGCTGCCTGTGCCTCCACTACACCCTCAATTTCTCCATATTAGTTCTGTCACCAAACTTCCTCTTTTCTCTGAATCTCTCTCCACTCCCTTTCCCTCAGAACCTGTCCCTTTAAAATTAAGCCTCCTAAGGATCTAGAGGCTACACCCTTAATTTCTTTTACTCCCTGGACTAAAGCTGAACTGCAAGCATAGTAAAAGATTTTCCCAATGTAACCGAAGATCCTCACAGATTTGCTGAGGAATTTAATATAGTCATTCAAACTTATCAATCTGGTTTCTCTCACTTACATCAGCTAGTTCGTATGCTTGTTGGTGAAGGCCAGGGCCAGTATTGGATGAAAACCACCAATTAGGAAAGTCCTGAAAGGTTTCTAGAATTACAACCAGCAGACCAGCCTTCTAACTTATATGATCAGACTCAGGTGATCACTAGGCAATATCATTGAACAAGTCCTAGGGCTTTTCCAAAACCTGTTGATTGGAACAAAATGCAGCCTTACACCCAGAAATCTGATGAACCAGTTCATGATTGTTACAATCGACTTCAGATTGTTTTTAAAGAAAATTCTGGGACTTCCCTGGTGCTCCAGTGGTTAGGACTCCACATTCCCATTGCAGGGGGCATGGGTTCGATCCCTGGTTGGGGAACTAAGATCCCACATGCCACCTGGTGCGGCCAAAAAAGAAAAAAAGAAAATTCTGATCTTCAGATGTTGATTGCACCCTAGTAGCTTTTAATTTTATGTTTATTAATGGACTGAACTGGGACCTTTCCCTTCTAGTGAAAATGACAGGATAGAATGGTCCACTATGTCCACAAATTTAGTTAATTTGGCAAACCAGCTCTCTTGTACTCTAGATGAGTCACTTCCAAGGAAGACTGCTGAAATTCTTAATCTTCAGCTCCAGCAAATGAAGGCTCCTAAATAAAACCAAAACCCTCCCAGTTTCTGCTATTATTGTAAAGAGGCAGGACATTGAAAAAGAGATTGTTACAAATTTAAGAGCTTTCAGTGGCTTCAGCCCTCAATCAGCCTTTCCAATGACCTCCTAATTCTCAATGAAAGGGCTCTGAGGAACCAGAAGGATTCTTCCCAATCCTCTCTCTTAGTTGGCTTGGGGACACGTTTCTTCAGATTGGGGATGGATCTCTTCCAGTCCTGACTGACACTTGAACCATACTCTTGGTGCCCAACCCCACTACTATAAAACAGACCCTGCCCCAGAGTACTGAAATAGTTTGAATAATGGGGATCTCTAATGAACCTTAAGGGGTTCATCTCTCTGAATCTATTCCCTTTTGTTTAGGTCCTTTGAGAGATACACACTGTTTTATCCTTAGTTCTTCTGCCCCTATTAATTTATTAGTTTGAGACTTCTTACAGAAGTATCATGCCAGAATTTCTTTCTCCAAAGGGGGAAATAATTCTAGAAATTGACAGTAATCATCAAAGTAATCCATCAGGTGAATTAAATGACCCTTTGACATTTTGTATTTGTTCAGTCTCTGATAGTACTAGAGCAGATTCTGGAAATACTGATCATTTGTCCCTGTTGAATCAACTACCATTTTCCTTACAGGAAAAATCCCCAACTGATGTTGGCAAAATCCACAGTGCATCTCCCATCAAAATTTAAATACATTTATCAAAACTTCTTCCTAGAATTAATCAATACCTTGTAAGTAAAGAAACCATTCAAGACATAAAGCCCATAACAGAAGATTGAAAGCTCAAGGTCTCATTATCCCTTGTACTAGTCCCTGTAACACTCCCATTTTACTGGTGAGAAAAACCTAAGGGCTGAGGATAGAGTTTTGTCCAGGACCTCCAAACAATAAACAACATTTTTATCCCTCAATACCCTGTTGTCCCTAACCCTTATACATTACTAACATCCATATCTACTGGAAGTAAACACTGTAATTGATTTATGCAGTGCATTCTTTAGTATTCCAGTTGATGAAGCTAGCCTATATGTTTTTGCCTTCTCTTGGGGAGAAAAACAATTCACCTGGACAGTAATGCCTCAGGGTTATACTTAGAAGCCTTCTTATTTCTTACCAATCTTGAAGTCTGATCTGGATGACATAAAGTTCCCTAGAGGTTCTACTTTGTTGCACTCTGTGGATGATTTTCTTCTTTACTCTCCTTCTCAAACCTCCTCACAGGAAGACAGCATCCATTTGTATAGCTTTTAGCCTTAAAGGGGCATAGAGTGGCCAAAGGGAAAAAACTGCAGTTTGCCCAAACCCAGGTTGGATATTTAGGGCATCTAATATAATAACAAGGGGTACACCTAGATCCGGATAGATTTCACGGTGTTCTAAGTTTCCCCAAACCCAAAACTAAGTGCCTACTGCAAGGTTTTCTTGGGTTAGTTGGTTACTGCCAAATTTAGTTTCCAAATTTCTCTCCATGGCCAAACGTTTCACTCAACAGTAACAATCCCAACCCAATTTAATGGGAACAACCGGATGACATAGACGTCAATACCTTAAAAGAGATCTTGATGAACGCACCTGCCCTTGGGAATCCCAGTTATCAGATTTTGTTTTTCCTTTTTGTATATGAAAAGGAAGGGAATGCCCTTGGGGTACTCACTCTAAAACACGGGGACCACCATTGACCTATACAATATTATAGCCATCAACTGGACCCTGTGACATGGAGATCCTCCCCACCCCCTTGCCTTTAAGCCATTATGGCCACTGCCCTTCTGGTTAAGGTCAATGAGGAAATCACTGTGGGATTCCCCTTTAACCATTTTTGTACCTCATGCAGTAGAAACTCTCCTGAATTCTCATCACTCGATGTTTCTCAGCCAGCTGCCTAACCTTTTGTTAACTGTCCCTCACATACCTCTTTACTTTGTAATAATCTTGACCCGACTACTCTTCTTTCCTTTGTCACCTCAAGATTGCTTAACACTGATGGACCACCTCCTGGCTCGTTGTGCTGGTCCATTGTGAAATTCCATTGGATAACATTGACTTCTCATGGTTTATTGATGGTCTTATTTAAAAGGTGATAATGGCAAATATTCTGGGTATGATATTACAACTCCTTTTGATGTTATTGAAGCAGTATCTTTATCTATGGTTACTTTGGTCCAATAGGCTGTTACACCCTCTTACAGGGGCTTGTACTTTAGCCAAGGACAAAACTATCAATATTTATACTGGCATATATATATATATATATATATATATATATATATATATATATATATATATATATATATATATATATATATATGCTTTTGGAATACCTCATGATTTTGGAATGTTGCCATGTGGCTTCCTTCCTTCTAGCGGAAATAAAATTTAAAATCCCCCTGTATAAGACATTACTAAATGCAATACTTTTACCTGCTGCATTATTTTACCATTCTGGGCATGCTAAACGTGACTGTCTGGAAGCTAGGGGAAATCATCTTGCTAATATTTCTGCAAGGAGTGCTGCCCCTAAAGGGAACAAGAGCAGCCAAATCTCTGTCATGGTTTAAAGGGATATTTCCCCAATGACAACTTAGAAAAACTGGCTACAGAAACCCAACAGTTAACTTCAGAAAAGGAAAAACAAGATTGGAAATTCAATAATTTTTGGCTTGATAAAAAAAAGAAAGCTCTGGTTAGAACCAAATAACAACCCAGTTCTACTAGAGGCTTTAAATTCCCACTCACCACCAATGTACATGCATTAAACGGTTGGGCTACTGACAAAATGATAGCATTCATGAATCAATACTGGTAGGGAAACATTAACGAGGCTGAAAAAAGTGCCTTCCTCACTTGTCCCCTTGTCCACAGTCCATTAGGGAGGTCTGTTTTTTCTGCTCCCCTACATTTTAAACTGCCTAATGGACGGTTTGAGGTCTTGCAAATAGATTTCATACAACTCCTTCCATCAATGGCTATAAATATATTTTAGTTATGGTTTGTATATTTTCACACTAGACTGAAGCCTTCCCTTGCTGACAGGCTACTGCCTCTTCTGTGGATAAAGTTGTTTTTGGAAAAGATTATCCCTACTTGGGGAACTTTCTGAGAACTTCATAGTGATCAAGGACCCCGTTTTACTGGCCAGGTGCTTCAACAAGTCTGCACTGTTTGGCCACGTTTATAACATTTTCACAGTGCTAACCACTCTCAATCCTCTGGTTTAGTTGAATGCACCAGTGACATTAAGTCTCATTTGGCAAAATTGTGAAGGTCCTCCAAATACTTTGGCCAAAAGCACTGCCATTAGTCCTTCTAAATCTCATATCCACCCCTCTCGGAACTCATAAACTCGCACCCTTTGAGATAGTCACAGGATGCCTAGTGACTTGGCTCTTGTTCCTTTTGACTCACAGCTGATAAATGGAAAGATATTACAAAGGTCAATACTGAAAATACCTAATTGCTTCTATTAAAAATAACCATGTTTTGGTAGAGCAATCTTTTCACAGTGTGCCCTTGGGACATGAAGACCTTAAGCATCACACTGTGCAACGTGGAGACTTTATCTATTGAAAAGGACCCCTCCAGAAGAACTCTCTTCAACGTCGCTAGAAAAGCCCATCAAGTACTGCTGAACAGTCCTGGTGCTGCGACTCCATGTGTTCACATGACACACCTAAAGAAAGTGCTAGACCCTGACTAGATCTGCATGTCATCTGGTGACCTGAAAGTAAAGATTTCCTGGAACTGAAGTAGAAGACATCTGATGAGATAGCTTTCCCAAGATCTCGAGACCAGGCCTGTTGGAAGTTTGTCACCAAACCTTTGATGATAACATAATACTTCAGAGGCTCTCCAACATCCATGATCTTGATAACATGTGGACTTCAGATAGAAAGTGCCTGAGAACTCCCCCCTCCTACCTCTCCTTGTTACTCAAATGTGACCTGAATAGGTTTCCAACATGCACTTTCCCTCCAATGTGAGACCTTGCCCCCAGAAAAGGTCCTTCCTGACATTAAGGGACAAAAAGCTGCAGAAACTGGAAATCCTGACCCTTGATCAGCGATGCTTTCAGAGAAAAATTTGGTCAAAAGGGAGAAATGTAAGAACATTAATACACAGAAACCTCAATTAAATAGAGTTGGGACATTAGAAGGGAGAGCTCTTATACCCTGCAGTTAGTAATAGCAGAGGCCAACAGGAAGAAAAAAAACTCCTCCCCTGGCAAGGATTCTGCCAACGAAAAGCTATGGACTCTGTTTACCATAGCCCTCCCAACTTCCTTTTCCTCTCTATGAAAGTGTTCTTTCCTTGCCATGTGGGGACTTGCACGTGGCTCCCTATGATTGCAGACCCCAAATTGCAGTTCTCTGCTGATCCAGAGTAAACCTATCTTTGTTGAAGAAGTATCTGGCAGTCTGTTTGTTTCAGGTCAACAGTACATATAATTCCCCCTAAATATTTCATTGTTGGCATTAAGAGGGCATGCTGGAAATGAAATATCTATAAATAAGACATGTACATGAAATAAGATGTACAATGCAATATTCAAAATTCAATATGATAAATATCAAATTGGAGGAATGCGCTGAGTTCTAGTATTGGAGCACTCAAAATATTTTCAACTTCTATACTTTTATTTTGGATTAATGTGAGGGCTTCCCTGGTGGCGCAGTGGTTGAGAATCCGCCTGCCAATGCAGGGGACACGGGTTCGAGCCCTGGTCTGGGAAGATCCCACATGCCGCGGAGCAGCTGGGCCCGTGAGCCACAATTACTGAGCCTGCGCGTCTGGAGCCTGTGCTCCGCAACAAGAGAGGCCGCGATAGTGAGAGGCCCGCGCACCGCGATGAAGAGTGGCCCCCGCTTGCCACAACTAGAGAAAGCCCTTGCACAGAAACGAAGATCCAACACAGTCATAAATAAATAAATAAATAAATTAAAAAAAAAAAAAAAGAGGTGTGGATTAATGTGAAACGTGAGCAGACGTTAATGAGAAATGGAGTTCTTCCAAAAATGTTTCTTGCTCAAACATAATATAGCAAGTATCACAGACAAGGAACTACAGTAAATGGAATGTGTTCCGGGTGTCTTCTGAAAAAAAAAAAAATCAGAATGAACAGAACATTAATCTTGTAAGTACTTTTAAAAAACAGAAAATAAAAAGCTTATAAATACTAAAGGGCATGCTTTGGGAAGTAAGAAGCAAGAGATATGAATTGAATTTTACAGGATAACATACTCTACAGAATTGAGATTTTTAAGTCATTATCTAAGAAGGAATCAAAAAAGGCTTTAGCAAAATGTATATCTACATTCAAAAGGCAAGTAAGAATTGGAATTGAATTGCTAAAAAAGTTAACAATAAAGCAAACAATAGAGAGGAGAATTGCTGTTTTAGAAATTAGCTAATATTCACTTAAACTGTTAAATCTAGTATCGGTCATGCTAACTTTAAAATAATATAATTTTAAGAAGTTCTTCGTGGACTATGAAAATGAATGCTGAATCACAGATTTATTCTTAAGGGAACAAGAAAGCAAATCTAGCCAAATGGAGAGTCGATTGGGGGTAGGGAAGAAGCATATTTCACTTTTTAAAATCATGGAAAATGTTATTTCACTGGAAATAGACTTGCTTATTCCCTTTATTCATCATGGCTGCAACAGTTTCCCTTTCTCTCTCTCTATTTTGTCTTTGCTGTGCCATATTGGAGTAGTTACAGATGTCAGACAAAATGGGTACTAGGAAATATGTAGCAATGAACGGCATCTGGAGTACATTGTGGCCTCACTTATCACCACATGTGGTTAGAAAGCAACTGCTAATTTCCCATTTCACATCAGATTAAATAGTCACTCAATATTCTGTAAAACTCCTGGTAAATAGCAATAAAAAAAGTATTCTTTGAACTATTTTGATTTGTATTCCCTGTGGGTCCTGAGAGCTTCACAAACTACTGGCATTCAACCCTAACAGATGTCCTGACCTCCACAGAATTTCAAGAGCACCCTGTGAAGGGCAAAATACTTTATGTTGCTAACTGACTTCCCTTCTGTTTTATTGATACCTGCCTCAAATCCTTCCAAGAACAGAGGATAGACAGACTGTATAGAAATAATGATAGATAGATGATAGATAGATAGATAGATTAGATAGATTAGATAGATTAGATAGATAGATATAGATGATAGATAGATATATTGATAGATAGACGATAGATAGATAGATAGATAGATTATACACGCATCCTTCCCCCACAACAAACACACACATATCGACCCACAGATATATATTTACATCTTAGTTCTCTCAAAACTACTAAAAATGAATTACATCTGGGACCAATAGTCTTCAAGTTAAAATAAATTTCTTGAATTTGAAATAGTGTCTTAATTATTCACCTACCTCTAGCACAATATTAGGCACCACAAATGATCAAAAGCAGTCAAAATAAAAATAAAATAAAGTAATTAAGAAAAAGAAGAGTTTTAAGTTTCAAGCCATGATATTATAGAAGGGCCTAGCAGTCCACTGATAAGTCAATCAATGACTTCTAAACACACAAGAGAATACTTGATCAGTAAATAAACATGCTGTAGATATCCTCCAATTCTCACTACATAGGAGGAAACCTATTTGTCATTCTTAAAGCAAATGACAAATCTACTTTTCAGGGATGAAAACCTACTATTACTGAGGATATCTTCAAAGTTTACTGCAACTCTGAAAACAGGGATGTTCCACACAATAGCTGCAAACACTCTGCTTTTTAAGGTGATTACTCTTAAGGTAGGCACACTCATTTACCTATGCTTGCCATAAAGTGAAACGCCATAAACTGTCTGTAATGTCTCACAATTGAGAAAGCTGGAGAGTCAAGCTGCTTGCAAGACTTCCAGTTATATCTCTTTTGAGACTCTCTAAAAGTGAATTAACTAATATATATGCTATTTACTGAAACGAAAAAAAAAAGAAGAAAAAGAAACATCCTTCATGGTCTTTCAGATTACTAAATTCAGATTACTATAAAACCCTCAGTGGAAAAAGAATTAAGGCTGCCATTTGAGAGTGGGGAATAGGAAAGAAGTATGAGAATTACTGTGAAAAATGAGATAGTTGTGGAAGCAATCAGGAGAGATTGAGCTAGGAGATTTCAGCATCAATGCTTGGGAGCAGTAAAGATTCATTTAAGATGGCAATGCTGTATTTCAAGTATGTCTTCAGTCATATTCAGCAGCACTGTTGTAGGTTTGGATTCAGTGAAAAACTGGACTTAAGTAGGAAGATAGCAAAAGAGTTGATGTGTGTGCAATAGAATGAGTCCAGTGATGTTTCATGGAATTTAAGCTAAGAGAAAGTTGATGGAGAGTGAAAATAGCAGGATCAGTGGATTGAAGAACCAAGTGAAAATCAAAGGGTTGCTAAAGTTGAGGTATGAAAAAGAGGAGGTGGTGAATGGAGAGTGAGAAATCTGCAACTGGAAGCGATGGAAGGGTTGGAGTACTGATAATGAGAGGGTAGTGACTGTGAGAAGAAGACACTGTGAAAATGTAAAGATAAAGATCGTTTTAAGAGAGAAGCTCAAGAAACTGAGAGTCTTGGACATTAAATGTTTTACCTATATGGATCTTGAAATTAATAAAAAAAAAGATTAGAAACCAACAGCGACTAGAATCAGTCTTTTACTAATGATATATAATTATGTCCTTCATTGTATAAAATTAAAACTGACAATTAGCATTCGCAACTCGTTAGAGGTCATGTAATACATAAACTGCAAAATATATGATTTTGTGAAGAATAGGAATGTAGTTTTTCCAATTTTTAAATAAAATCTTTATAACATAATGCATCCTATTTTTCTATGGGGAATATGGTTTTGCATTAAAAAAAAGTAAGACAAAAATAAATCTTTGGAAAGTTAACCTCCATATTATTAATAATGCAATAAGCTAATTTGAAAAATATTAGTAACTAACATTTGAGATATATTTTAAAATAACAACCATATTAAAGAAACAAATGTTATTTAGGATTTTTAAGCTTATGAATATTTTACTAAAATAAATAATAAACACAGTGAATGTGTTCAAATCAAATAATTTACAAAACAGAAGAGTTTTTATGTGTATGCTTTTATGATAATTCAGGGAAATTTAATTTAAAAATTAAATTTTTAATTCAATTTACATTTGCCCTAAGAAAAATGAATCATTTAGTAAATATAGTGGGCAAAAATGGCACATTATAAGAAGATTCATCAAATGTGTTCACTAGTAGCATTTGGTAGAATAAAATATACATTTAATACAATGAATATGCAGTATGAATTTTATTTTCAAGATGAATTCCCACCACTTAAAATAATCTAGATTATTTTCATACAAAGGGAGGACTATATCCATTTAAAATAGATTTCAAGTAGCACATTATTCTTGTTTGTTTTATTTTTTTTAATTCTAAGAATGCAGAAGACATTGAATATCATAAAGTTAGATGACTGTTACATGGTTGCCTGCAATGTGAGTCTTATATATATTAAATATTTTCATAATGTTTTACTACTTTTACATAATTATAACCAAATGCAACTAAGATATGTTGCTAAAACGTCTGTAAGACACTCACTCTATTTAATAGATAAAATATGCCAGGGTTCAATTTCTGGTTTTGACATTGATAAATTCTGTGATCTTATGCTCTCTGAGATGAAAGTTATTCATTAATAACATGGTAGATTGACAGAGACCATTTTATATCATTAATACTTTTCAATTTCAACATTCTATGAACAATTTGGATATAATTGGATTTCTAATGTGCTTGCATGTGCTTGAAGAGAACTTCACAGAAACATTAATTTTGATCTTTGTTGACAATATCCACAAATCAGGTCTAAATGAAGGTCTTGAAACTATTCAAATTATAAGATATTAGAAATTAGTGAAGTTTGAAAAAGTGAAAGCTTATTAGTATTTCTGAAGCACTCCATTAAAATGGTGAAATAAATTCTTAATCATTGAGAGTCAAGATGATGAAAGGGATATAAAGTTACATTCAGGTAAAAGAAATAGTGAACTTGATTTATATGGGTTCAGTATACATGATTATATATTTGAAGTGACAATTTACAAGCTTGATTTTTTTCAATAACTGGATATTTCTAGATACGAGTCCAAACTGGGATTGAATTTTTAATTTTTTAAATCAATTAATACAGAGAAGCTAGGGAGCATGTACTATTTATTTGGTGTGCTAAGGATAACATTTGATCAAATCACATGTTGGTATCCTCCACTCCTATACCAAATAGTACTGATAACTGTTATACAAATAACAAAAATTCTATTATGTTTTCTTAAATATTTAAAGGGAAGAAACCTATTAATGTAATTATTGTTTAAACAGAAACAAATATGAAGTTCTAAGGTGTCAAATTAAATAGCATCTACCCACACACAGAGATTACACACACACACACACACACACACACACACACTCATTTAACTGTTCATTTTACCAGGTAACCGTAACCTAAGCCCAAATTTTAGCTTTATGACAACTAACAAGTAAGCAATCATTTTATTAACTTCAAAGTTTTCAAAAGTAATAAAAACCATTACTAAGATGGATTAGGAGAATTTTTTTTTTAATTTGGAGAAATACTTTTTGTCAATATTTTCCAGAATATACGGTACAACCAGGATCTATAATACATCTTAGATTATATAATGTCACTGCATGGAAAGGCCTTGCAAAAAAAAAAAAAAATACTTTGGAAGATAATGAAATAATGTGGGAACGATGAATTCTGCTTTATTATTTATATAATCTAGGGTCAACACTGCATTAAGAACAGACATTAGACATTAAGTTTCCAGCTTTATTGAATATTGAAAAATTAAAAAGACTCCTTGAACCTCATGTACTTCAGAAATTACTGATAAATTAATACTTTCATATATTTTAAAAAATTTTATGATGCAAATTGGCAAATTGCTTATCCTGATAATTCTTTTACTTCATGCTTCATGTATTCATAGATTTAATCATCATGCACCGTATATTAAACAAGTATTTCAGTAATTTTGTATCGGCACTTTGTCTCTTACCTCCCTCTAGTCTTTCATTTATTGTAGATAAAATGATTAAATTATCCGTATCTTCTTCCTATTTCAAATTGATTATGCCATTACTCAAAATAATGTGCTGCTCTCCAAATTTAAAGTGCAGAAAGAATATTGACAGCCAGCACAATCTTCTTGAGAATGGTCTTTTTTGAGACTAGCTATGGTTTTTTATTCTTAGCTCCCACCAAATGGCAAAGGAATTTAATCCTATTAGGATGTGTGCAAATCAAGAACAATTTTCCTTTGGCATTATCATCTGAGACAAGTAGAATCCTCATTGTGTAAAACGTATCTCAAATTTAAAATGTAAAAGTATAACTAAAATAAAATGCATAAATTTTTAATGAAATTAGGATCAGACACTAAACAAGAACTAAATACCAAAGTCTATCATCAGTTAGGAAGTCCTATCAAGGACTCGGAACATCGAGATTTAGGAATGTGCCAAGCAAAGAATTACAGTGACAGGAACAAAACGAAACAAAGGAACAAGAGCAAAATCTCTGTGTGTACAAGTTTTTATAAATCTATTCAAAAGTAGGGTGGAGAAAAACACCAGGAGATTAACTGGTCACTTCATTGGAGTGTGAATGGAAGGTGTATATATTTTTTCCTTAAAACAACTTCTCTTGTTTCACTAGAACCAAATTTATCTGAAAATTAATTTGAAAAAATAAAATAATCTTTCTGTTTTTTTTTCCTTCTATAAGTCAAATGTTCATGTATTATAGTGTAATCATTATTTCAGTCACAGTATGGATACTTTCATTTTTGTATAATGGAAAATGCCTGTAACAGTGGCATCTGTGAAACTGTAAGTATTACTCTCCCTGTTCCTCTTTTTAACGTAAAAATATACCTTGAGACTGTAGGGACATTATCACATTTACATTGCTCTCATTCTTTTTTAAGGCTAATATTGATATTCCATTATATGAATACTGTGTTCTTTATGTAAATGGTGTTTGGACACTTACTTTGCCTCCAGACTTTTTGATATTACACACAATGCTGCAGTGAAGAGCTTCACACTTATAAATGACACGCTTTTGTAATAATATCCCTATAATAAATTTAAGCAAAAAATGTGTACTTCAAAGGTTGATCGATGTCATACTGCCCCACAAAATATTGCCTAATTATACTCCCATCTCTCTAATTTTTAGTATACTACCATCAAACTTTAAGAGTTTTGTTTCTGAAATTCTTTATTTACCAATGAATGTGGCATGCTTTCAGATGCTTATTTTTCAATGTATTTTCACTGTTTATGATACCTCTGTTAATAGCTTTTCCCTATATTTTTAAAAACTGAGTTGTTGACCCTTTCCTCCTGAGTATTAAGATAACTTTGTAAATTAATTATCCCTTTGTCATATTTCTTTGCAGTTTTTGTTTTTACTTCACACAGGAATTTTTAATTATTTTATGTACTGATATTAATTAATCATTTACCTTATGGCTTCTGCATTTTGGTCATAATTTAATATCATCATTGGCAACCTCTGTTTTCCAGATTTTTGGAGGGGACAAATGTACTTCTATAGAACATAGCAAGAAATTATTCTCTTCTCCTTTTCAACATAAATAATATTTAAGTATCAAAATGTGCTGGTTTCTTCTGTAATAATCATACAACTTGATTATGAAATGCTTACATTTTCATTCTAAGGTCACCCATATTTGGTTAAAAGGGCCTTGGTTTATCTCTAGAAAGAACTGAGAAAACAAATTAACTCCATCTTCTGTCTCTCTTTACATATACATATATATTTTTGTATATACTATATATTTATATACATATATCAACTCTAGAGATAATATGATGACATTCCTTATATAAGCCAAAGTGTTGATGTTTTAGAGGAATTAATTCCTGAATGTTTCCCCTTAATCTTGCAATGACTAGCAACACAAGTTTCATTGTTTTTACCCATTTCACCAGAAATACATCTTACATTTTAATTTAAAATATCTTACAGACTTTAAATAATATAGAGGCTTCTAACTCTTTGCCTTTTGTTAAAATTAACATTAAAAAGCATTGGATATTTATTGAGTTTACTGTACAAATTTCTCAATGATTATTTGTTTTCATTTCATATGAATAAAGAAAAAGTGGCTTTTTAAAATTTTATGTTAATTTTTTTCATACAGATTTAAATATTTAAATCAAACCAGCACATTTTGATACCTAATTTTTTTCCACATAAAATTATGTAAACTATTTTGCTGGCACTGTAAACAAATCTGTTTTACTTGCTATCTATTTGAATAAAAACATATGTAAACAATGACCTTACATTTAGTTTTCTCACTTCCTAATTCACATCATTCCTGACCTGACACCTCCATACCATTAATCACTTTTTAACCTGCATATTCATGTTCTTTTTTTTCATGATTTTTCTTGAGTATGATAAAAAATCTTCTACTTTTGTTTGGACAAGTGAATGCCTAGAGAAAATTACATATAAAGTTTAGAAATATTTTTAAAATCTTATTTGTCTTACAATTATGGCTCATTTTAATATGTTTCTAAGTCTTCTATCCCATTTTATCCCACAGATACTATGTTATGTCATGTAATAAAAGCTGAGTTGCACTCTGCGGTAACAGGCTTTATTCTGTGTTAAAATTATGTGTTAATGGATCTTCCTCCTCCACTAATTTAGACACCAAGCTACTGAAGAGTAAAAACCATAACATATTTCATGAAATGTAATAAATTTCTGTTGAATATAAAGTCAGTTCTATTAGTTAGTTTCCTTTGGTTTTAAATAAGATAAATAAATTCTGTATTGCCTTAGAAAATAAAATAAAGGAATAAATAAAACCGAAATGACAGTAGCAAAGGCACCGACAAACATAATGGACAGCTCCCAGAATACCTGAAAGAGTCTAAGGCCAGACTGAAGAACTAAACCTTAGAAGACCAGGCCTGTTGTAAGACCAGACAGGACATGAAGATTTCCTCCTAAAGCCTGGCTATTAAGTGATGTAAGCCCAGGCTCTAAGTGTCTTGGATTAATATTCTACATTAATGGGGAGGAAAAAAATGAATGGTAGTCATGATGCAGCATATATTTCTACCTTTAAATTGTCTGAATCTCTATTTTTCCATATAACTATGGAAATAGCTGCTAGAGGTACTTTCTAGTGTATTAAGAGTGATTCCCAGAGAAGATAATATTGGAATAAACAAGCAGCCAAACCAAGATGTATTTAATGCATTTGGATGGCAGGAGATTCCAGTGTTTGCCCTGAGGATTATTAATTATCAATATAGTACTAATCATCATATAGTGAGCATGTAGTCTGGGCCAGATGATACACTGGATACAATATTCTGTTTAATCCTCAAAGCCACTCTGCAAGGTAGGTTAAGATCACAATAATCCCCATTTTATAGGTAATGAATCTAAGGCTTAGATTATTCCATTAGTAATATTCTAATATTTTCCCATGTGTATAATTTTCCCTCTTGTCACACTTATATTGAAAGGTTTCATATTTATTATGATGTTTTGCACCTGGTAATCTTTCAATAATATTGTTGTGTAGTGAATAATTAAATAACTGATAAAATTTATTTAAAATAAACAGATACAGGAACAAATTACAGGTGACACCACTTGTTCCTTATAATGGAAAAATGTATAAACTTGCCTTGATGACAATTTTAATGATGAAATGAGAATATAATTTTATATTTAGTAAGAATCAATGTATCACTATTTATCTGTACCTATGTAGGGGCAACAAGGTTTTCCCTTTACCCTCTTAGGGTTTTTCATCTGGATCTGAGAATTAAACTGACATAAGACAGATTGACAGGAAAACAGCATCCAAATTTATATGTTTTACATGACATGGGAGCCCTCATAAGGAATGAAGACCCAAAGGAACGGTGGAACCTACACGCTTTTATAGCACGTTGAGCAGAGAGGCACTGTGGAAAGCAACTAAACTAGGTGGAGAGGGTAAAGAGAGATACAAATTATTTTCACAGGGTCTGTTTGTATGAAATTATCTGTGTCTCAACTTCTTGCCCATGATAATAATAATGTTACTTCGACTGGGGGGACATTTTAACATGGGAATTTCATATCCTGCTTTTAAGAAAAAGAATGAAGGTCAGAGTGTTTTTCTTGCGTTGCTTTTTAAAAGTGCCTCTAATTTAAAATAATTATTATGCCAACATGGCATATTTTGGAGTGGCGTATTCTGTCACTCTTCATTTATATCTATATATCTGTATCTACTCTCATGTTTATATATATACATCTGCTTTTAAATCTACTTCACTATACATATGTATGTGAACAAATATAATTATATCTATTTATAAATTACTATAAAACAATAAAACTAGCTTCATACTTTTTTCATGCATCAACTTTTTAAAATGGGACAATACTTGCAGAATTTTGAGCTAAGATTATCATAAAGCAAGAATTTTATACCAGTCTCTGTTGCATTCATATATAATAATGTTAGGCATAAGTCAACAATAAATCTATGTTCAAAATTGCATGTGAAGGTTTCAAAAAAATTTTAAATTCTGTTTCTTAGTTAGAAACAAGAATGTGTGTGTGTGTGTTCATTTTGGTTTCTTAATGTAGGCAATACAGATGATTTTTTTTAACTTAAGCCAGCCAGTAATAGAATAATAAACCAGTCTGAAATAATGAAAGAAGAGCTCACTCTCCAATTTGCTTGTACTGTTTTCTATATTATTTATTTTTTACAGCTTGAAATAATAACATGTTTTGACTAGAAGTAATCTTACAGAGTTAAGATAAAAAAAATTACTCTTGAAGACTTGTCCTAAAAGACAAAGATATGCCCTGGTCAAAATTATGGGGGGTTAGCCTCACTGTGAGTTTATGTGAATAAAGTAAAGGATTCTTCAATTGCAAAATCTTCCTTGTGAAATTTCCCTTTTGTTGATGATCTGCTGACTTTTTAATCCCATAAATGCTATGGCCTTAAGCTCTACTTGCATATGATATTTAGGCAGTATACTAACATTGCCATTTTCTGGAGTTCAGGCATACGAGTACTTTTAATTTGTGTGCTTAATACTACCTCTTGTCCATATACCCTCTACTTCTGAATTGTGAGCTCCTGTTTAAGAGTGCTTTTTCAAGTGGAAATACTGAGAGGCCTGGGTTGAATGTGTGTCCCTATAGAACTGACATTTTTTTCCTTAGAGTTTGCATATATGCTAAGAGTCTTATTGCCCTGGAACCAATTTGGCAATGGGTAGGAGGGGAGGTGGATTTCTTTTTGGAAGATTTCTAGACTAAGTATTTAGTATATATTTCAACCTCAAACACCTATGATGCTCAACCCATTAGTTATGAATTCTAAGTGTGAATTAACTTTTTACCCATGCATTTGGAAAAAGTAGTTAATGTTCCTTGTGCTACTTGGCAATTCTTTTTCTCCAAATCTAACTTTTCTTTTAAGATGTAGCTTTATTTAAGGATCTTTGTCCCAAATCTTCACTAAATATTTTATCTTCTATTTCTAGAAGAGTGTATATATGGTAAATTTTAGTTCTGTTCCTTCTAGTACATCAGTAAAACAACAAAACACAATGCAAACAAGATACCATCTAAGATTTTTTCTAAGATTATTGCAATTTTCATCTAAAGAAATGGCACATGAATATCAAAAATGTCTATGGATATATAAGTAGCTAGTGATCTTGCAGGTCTCACCATCCTCTCCTTCCTTCATTGTCTCCAAGTTTAGAACATATTCCCACCACCCACCACACATTTTTCCCCATCAACTCTTCCTACATCTAGGCTTCATACAAGATAAATTTATTCGCCCAAACTCTTTTCAGGATATTTTGCAAACATACACAGATTCTTAAGAGGAATTCCAGTGACAAATGTTGATGTGAAAGTATTTTCTAATGTTTTGTAAGTGTGTATACAGTTACTTTTTCTCTTCTCCCTTTTTCTGCTCACTAGGACTAAATAAAGGAAACTCAATTAAGATTAAGGTCATTGTGCGTGGCGAATTTCACTTTAAATCAATAAAGTATTTCATTAGGTTGTGTTGTTCTGAGGCTGATGAAATCCCTTGCTTTCTTTGATGCTGATCTGTCTCACCTTACCTTGCTGGTGACACTAGCAATGCTTTTGGATAGTAAAAATATTTTTGTTGGGAGACTATTACTCCCAGGCAGAGTAGTAGACAAGTGAAGGAGCCCTTTACCCATTAGCATAAAGACTGCAACTCTGAAAGCTGTTGCAAATATGCAAATAATCAGGCTAGTAAATCCCACCCATTCAAACTTGTGCTGATACAACTGAGTGAGGTTAACACTTGTTCCAACTTTGTTGCCAGATATGAAAGAATACAGGTGATTTTAGTCAATCTAAACCTCCTAGGATAATTTGGTATATGTCGGATATGAATAACCCATTTCTGGCTTCCCAATTTATGACACTTTTTTAATCTTGGTTGGGACACATTTGTTCCTGAATTCACTATGCCTATTTACATAGACATATTCTGTTTTAAAAATACAGAAACTGCCTTCATCCTGGATTGATTTCTCAGAGGGAGGTGTTTTAAAAAAAACTGCTTCAACCATTGTTTTATAGAGATGACTATCTTAGCATTATATCATTTTTCTAGAGGTCAGTATTACTAAATTTTGTTAATCTGAAACAGTAACAACACAAGGAATTGAAAATTGTATTTTCTTTATCAACAGTGGCATATATACTACCAAACCTAACAGAAAAATAAATATGTCCTAACATGACTCTTTTTTTAAAGAAATGATTCTGTTATGTTTGCATTTTATATTCTGAGCAAAATCTTATGGCTTGTGACCAACGAGAGTCCTTTCAAAGGTGTCATTGTCAGAGCAAATTAATTCATGGCTCACACTATGCACTGTCAGCATCTATTGTTATCTTTTTTCTTCTTCCCTGTCACTCAGATTAATAACGTCAGTGGTGCTGTGCTTACAGCTTTCTTCCCCTTGTCATTTGACGCAGAATCTCCTTTGCACAAGCAATTTTTCTTCAGCAAATTTAAATGTACTGCAATATATCTGTGTTTAGGTAAAACTGCTATACGATCATTTCTCTTCTGACTACTCTTATTAAAACTAATTAAATAGACCTTTTTGTATTGCAGGTTGTTATTTCCTAAACACTTCATTACAGAATGGATTTGAGGTTTGCAACCATTTTTGGTCATAGTCTGACACCTTTTAAAATGAGCTTTTCATTAAAAATATTAAACCACTAACAACATACACAGTATATTCACTTTTCTTAAGTCCCATGTTTATGAAATTCTTGCCAACTGTTTATGGAAATCATCCACACAATATGAATCTATGCATGAAATGCAGTGAAAGTGGGAAATTATGCTATATTCAAACATAACTGTAATCAAAGATACGTGTTTTACTACTAAGTGTGTAGGTGTTAGGTTCAGAAGGAATTCAGTACTTGTTCCACTGAACAAGCAAAAGACCAGAAAACTTACAGTCATCTTCACTCATAAACCAGGAAGCTCGCAAAGCAAGACCAATAGTCTTATGGAAATCTCAGGCTAGACTTGTGTTTTGAAGATGTTGACAAAACTTTTAATATAGGTGTTGACTGAAAAAAATGCACAATGTGACAGCTGTGAGTTCAGTTTTATTTGGGAACTTACTGAGGACTACTGCCCAGGAGACAGCCTCTCAGATAGCTCTTAGGAAGTGCTCCGAAGAGGTAGGAAGGGAGGTCAATATGTGATTTTAGCGAAGGAGGTATGTACAATCAAGTAGACATCTCAGTAGAAGTTTGCTGCTAGTCACAAGGAGCAGATGTCTCTGTTAATGATTTTAGTGTTTTTCTAGGTATGAGAAGATGCAAGAAATTGGGTTCATAAAATGCATCTAACTATCTGAAGGCCTGTTCTGCCAGTTTTTCCCAGAGCACAGAGAGCCTCATTCCTGATCTCCATCCTGAACGCCTTTCAGGGTGTGTCAAAGGTCAGTAACTGCAGGGGCTAGTGACTTCACTCTTGTAGAATCAGATAGTGAGAAACATTCTTTAGTTGTCATAAGAAACAAAAACTACTACAGATATTTCAAACACATTACAATTGCTGGAAGATTGGGTTTGAAGTCAGGGCCCTGCAACTGGGCTTCAAGTTCATGCTATTGCAGCTACTGCCGCAATCCAGAAGTCAACAAGCAGCTGTTGCAACCACTCAGCATTCAGGACGCTGCAGGAAACCACTGCTAATTTCATAGCTGCCCTATACCCATGTAGTTTGCCCTTACACATTGAAACACAGAGGCTTTCTGTTGTGCAAATTAATATCAGTCTCCACTGCAGCTGGTGGATGAATAGATTCTGCCTCCTTTGCCTTCCCAATCTGGCATGGGCTCATTTACTTGGAACAACCTAAATCACATCTCAGACTTTTGGGGAAAGAGAGTCCGGGATTGTAGCTTTTAGCCTGTCTGTTCTTGCAATATGGTGAGAGTGGGATAAAGTGGTGGGAATGAATGCTGAGTGTCAGTAGACAATAACTGGTATAGCAAGAATTTCACTGACATAAAAATTACTGTTACGTGAGGTGTTGGAAGTGTCTACTTTCCAAGCTGAGAAAGCCTGGGGTAGAGTCATAGGATGAGCTCTTCAGCACTGTATTATCTTTTCCAATTACCTTCTTCAGCTTCATGTGAACTCTCTTTAAAGAGAGAAATGAAAATTTGAACATCTAGAACATCTGGAACATCTAGGTCATTTCATCAGGATCCTGGAGGGAGGGAGATAAGATATTTAATCTTTACAGCTCCCTATTGTGTCCCAGTAAGTCTGAAGAGCTCTGGTTTTCCCAGAAGTGCAGAAAATGCCAGGGGACTTGTTGGTCTCTCCGAAATCTTCCTCTGTAACACTGGGGTGTGGCAGAGAGACCTCTTGTTATTCTTTTTTCATTCCCTTGTAGAATCTCCACCTTTGTGTGTGGGCAGAATATATGACTTTCTTCTAACCAATAGATTCTGGCAGAGATGGGCTATCACCGCGGCCATTACATAACATTACAATACCATGCATGCAATTATTTCCCTTGAGCTCTTTCTCATGAGCATTCTACAGTTCTGAATATTTCTGCATTTTCAAGGAATGAGCTACAAGAAAAAGTACCTTATAATTTAACTCATGTTTTTGAAATAAAAGGAATTAAAGCATATTTAGCCTGTGTTAAAGCAAATATATTTTCAAATACAATATATGATATGTTAATGTAATAGAGTAATTATACAGTGTTTTGTATTAAAATGTTAATTTTTAGACTATATCAAAAGAGAACATTTAAGGGCTCCATTGAATCTGAAATGATGTTAAATTAAGATAACGTAAAATGAAACAAATATAACTTATTTAGCACATTGTTCAGAACCTAATTATGAACTTGAGTGGTACCAACTGTCTTTAATATTTATTTTCTTTATGTTCAGGAATCAATTCAGTATTCATTTTGCTCTGAGAAAACTGCTTTGTAGTATTTCTTTTTTTCACTGTGGCATGGTACAGTCTTGCGCACGTACATGAAAACCAGCTTTTCATTTTCTACAACATAAAATTTAATGTATTCAATCTCAGTTGGTCCCCAAATTGCATTTTACAAAATGAAATTTTATATAGAAAGAAAATAATCCCTGATCAAATACACGTGGACAACACTAGATTAAACTGTTTCTGTTCGTGTTTGGTTGTTTGTTGTTGTTGAATTATGTACAGTTGTACTTTGTTTTACTGTGTTTTGCTTCATTGCGTTTTTCACAAATTGAAGATTTGTCACAATCCTGTGTCAAGCCAGTCTATGGGCACTATTTTTCCAACAGCATATTCTCACTTTGTATCTCTGTGTCATATGTTGGTAATTCTCACAATATTTCAAACTTTTCCATTATTATTATATTTGTTACAGTGATCTGTGATACTTTGATATTACTACTATAACTCTCTGAAGGCTAAGATGATGGTTAGCATTTTTTAGCAATAAAGTATTTTATAATTGTTATGAACTTTTTTTAAACATAATGCTATTGTACACTTAATAGACTACAGTATAGGGCAAACATAATTTTTATATACACTGGGAAACCAAAAAATTCATGTGACTCATTTTATTACAATATTCACTTTATTGCAGTGGTCTGGAACCGAATCTGCAATATCTCTGAGGTGCGTCTGTAGTTGATTGTTTTACTTCCATACCTCTGTGAACCTTGACTGTGTCTCAAGAAGGATAACCTCTTGTGAATATTAATTTCTCAAAGTTATTCAACTAAAGTAGGCTTTGTTCAAAGAACACCTAATATTACATAGAGCCAGAGATCCCCAAAACACTTCTGAAGAATCTTTTGTCTAGATAAATGTAGAACAACTACTTTCCAAAATTTCCAGAAAATCTTAAAGATTTTAAAAATTGTATTATATCCTGTTTGCCTAATTCAACAGAGAACCAAATAAGACAGATACCCTCATGTGCATTGAAGCTATATAAAAACTATACATTTTTATTTGGTGACATTTAATGAAGGTCATCTATACAATTAAGACATGGACTATGTTGTGCATGTGTTAAAACTTCAGAATATTGATGATAAAAGTATAAGACATATTATTTCCCACATTTTCTACATATACATACATTGCAAATTAATCTAAGTATTTCTATACTAGCAATATTCCTATAGTGCAACAGAGTATTTTAACAAATTTAGGTTTAAAAATAGGGTAATTCAATAAAATATACTGTTTCTGTTATTGTGTAAAATATACCTAAAATGATTCAGCTCAGAGTCCAAACAAATATTTAAAATAACAAGTTGAATCATATCCTCATTTGCTTGATTAATCATTTTAGACCTCTTCGAGTTTTGATATATTTGAGATTTCCCCTCGTAAATAAATACGATTTCAAAAATCAATATATGACCATAACCATCTCTTAGGACTGGCCAAAGATACAGGCTTTTGAAACACAGAGATATTAATGGTGAAATTTTCAGACAACAAGATGGGTAAAAGATAGTTTTAAGTAGGAATTCCCTTCAGGTTGCCTCTTCCATTTTTTATAAAATATCAGTCCCATTTCGATGTTTCAACATCTTTCTGAATTTGATGGTAACTTTTTTCAAACTAGAGGCATATCTTTAATTGCTTTGGAGGAAAATCCCATTTAAAAACACAATGAGCTCATTAATGATTCTCTCTTTAGGGAGTTACAAACACTATAATATCTATGATAGTTTTAACACGTTAATGTATATTTCACCATATATGATGTAAGAATATCTCCAGTAGTGCTGAATCGATGAATTAGTGCTTTTCTGGTATGAGCTTTCCTTGAACCGTTAATTTAAATTAAGACTGTTTTGTTGCAATGATATACTGAGTGGCAATTTGAACTCTTAAGACCAATTATTTGTACTATACTTCTCAGTTACAATTTCTGTTGCATCTACCATCTTTATATAAACTTTACTTTCTGTTGTTTATAAGTTAGACCCATAGCTATTAGACTTGTCTGTGGCTTATGAAAAAGATTATTATAAAAAAATCTCTTTATAACCACAGAAAAACTCTTTCTTGGGAATTTTGATTAAGACACAGCAAGAGAATCTACTAAATAGTACTGGGATATTAGGCAACAGTAACTTAGCTATATTAATAGTGATACAAGATAATCATAATTTACAAGTAACTTCTAGCAGTGTCCTCTGGGGTGCCCTGATTTCAGTTATAATCTCTGTGAAGCCCAGTGGAAAATCACAACCACTACCCTCAAGCTCCAGTGAGACACCTGTCTATCCTTGGTAATAAACACCTATTTTCTGTAGCTAACATGATCCTTAGAAAAAAATGAAGCAAAACTCACAGTAAAACATTTTTAAATTTCACTGTATCCAATTACTATGTGAATCTTGTCAGCAATACATGCTATGATGTCCTACCTGACTAATAAATAGCAGCATACTAATTTTTAAAGTCCTTGTCTAATATTTGATTGAAAAAATAAACTACACTGAAAATACATTGAGCGAAGATTTTAAGAATTGACTATTAAGCACAGAATTCCTAAGACTTGTTTAAAAAATCAAATCAGCTATGTCTATTGCAGTTTACTTTGAAGAGAGTGGTTTGTCAGGCATGCTTATCTGTTATGTCTTAGCACAGCAATTGTCAAGTAATAGGTATTTTGGTCACAGTATTGCCGAAAAAGGGAAAACATCCAATTAACTTTCCAAGGAAATGTTTTTACTGCTGCCAAGAGCTAAGATAAATGTATAATACTGAAAATAATTTTTCAGTATTTTTCTAAGTCATTCTGTCTGTCTTAAGGGGATAGATACCACTTTATCATATATTAATTTGCTAATTTCAGTTTTTCTTGTTACTTGTTGTCATTATAATTTACCATTCTTGTAAAGCTGATTAGGTTAGGTGACTCAGAGCCAGCAAGCTCTAGGAGTTCAATTTCTTTTTATCTCAGTTTGATTCCTTGGAAGTTGAGTAGGGAGACCTGATGTCTGTACTCCCTAATGGTGCTTTCAGAAAATAGTACTTTCAGAAAATCAACCAATCTACTGCACTGCATGTTTTAATTTAATTCTGTTATCGCTTCTGTTTGATAGTTAAGAATTAGGCTGGTATAAAATAAAATCCTTTTCTGGCAAACACTACAGTGACTTTTCAGAAAACTATCAACCCAATCTCATGACACTGTTCATCATGATCTACGTAAATTGCAATTCAGGGAATGTAACAGGCTGTGAACAAATAAAAGATGACCAGCAAAGTTTATTACTTCTTCATAATGCATTAGGAGATTTATATAAGATAATGCATGTACAATAAAATAGAAAAGTGTCTATTTAGTAAATTTTAAATGAATATTAACTGTAATTATTTTATATTTATCAATATGTATCTTTGTTATGACCTACTTTAGCTGAAGTCAGTGAAGAAAGATGCTTCATTAAAATATAAAGGTCATTTTTATCAATGTATGAATATTTTTTAGTGTTCTATGAAAGAAGAGTTTTCTACATAAACCATCTATCTTTATCTCCTCACTAAATATTGCACAGGTAAAAATATATATATAATCTCACATAGGATTTGAATTCAGGCAAATTGCCATCGCATCCTGCTCTGTTATATACAATATAATTTTATATATGAACACAGATGGATAAAAGTTAAGTAGCCTTGTAGGTTTAGAAAAATGGTGATGAGGATGATGAGGATGATGATGGTGATAAAGGACCATTCCTATTTTCTCGGTGATATAAGAAGCAAGGTTGTCCCTGAGAGTGATGGAGGGAGACTTTCATGGTAGTGTTAGGAGTTAAGGAGTTAAGAGATATTTCAAATAGGTGAGTAAGAGTGTAGGAGAGTGAAGAGGATCATCATTCAAAAAAAAAAAAAAAAAAAAGACAAGTCTACATGGTTAATTTTTTCTAGCCATTTTTAGCTATTTACAGGCAGAAAGTAGATTTAGTCACGGCTGGGGGTGAGAGTATGGAAGGCAGTAAGGACAAGAAAGCTTAGAACATGTACCAGAGTGGTTATATAGTAATTGACTTTGGAATCTGGTGAGCCAAGAGGATAAAGACCAAGGCCACGGAGAGTAGAAAGTCAATTAACGGGTTGTCCAAATAGGGTCAAGGAATTTTGGGAGAGGAGTTCATAGCGATAGAAAGCTGGGATTCAGAGAATAAGATGATTGTAATCTAATACCAGTAACAATGCAGTTATGGGTGTTGACAAGGTCTAGGGTATAATTTGTTGGCTGAAGTTCACTGAAAGAATAGATAGGTTGAGGGCGTCAAAGAATTAAGAACCCAGGGTTTTGGAAAAACTGACTATGTAGATGCTGAAGCTACAAAGAATGATGTTAGGAGCATGGCATGTTCCACCATCTATTTAGGAAAATTCAACACGTTTATGGAGAGAGACCTATCTGCAGTTTCTATAAGTCATTCTTATTTTCTTATGCTGCTTTATTTTCCCTATTTACTAAATAATTCTTATTTATATATAGCTTTATAATTTCCAAAAATATTTTAAATACTTTGATTTACTCAATTTTTTACAGCAAAACTACTTAGTGTATAGGAAACTAATATGATGATTTTAGAGAAAAGGAAATCAAGATTCAGTATCTGACTCTATCTTTATTTAAATGCAGTTTGTTTGTTTTTAATCTTTGTAGGATACCTGCTTTTTAAACACTATGGCTTAATATTCTCATGGTGTTGAGGTAATATCTTTCATTTAAAGAATTAGGTTATCTTGAACGTCAGACTTTTGCAACATGGTACTAATTAAATCCATCTAACTGAATCCTCTCTGAACCCTGAACTCAAATTCCTGCTGCTTTCTTAACACCTCCACTTGCATATATGCCAAATCTCAAACAGTAGTTGTCCAAAATGCAAATATTTGTTCACAGAATTTGTTCACCTCCCACCCATTTTGTTTTCCATTTTGATAAGCGCATCTTAATGTACCCTTTTGTTCAAGACATAAATCCAAGAGTCATCCTTGATTTCTCCATTTCCCTAACTTTCTAATCAAAGCCTGATTCAAAATATATCTAAAGCTATTTAAATCTATCTTCACTGCTGCCATCCTAGGCTTGGCCCACATAACATAGATCCAGGATTTTTACAACAGCTAGTAATTAGCCTCCCTGATCCTTATGCTAATCCATTACCACTCAGAAGTCTGAGTGAGTTTCTTAAAATGTGAATTGAATTATGCACCTCCCAAACTTACACGTAGGAAAAAACTCAAACTTTCCACTGTGGTCTTAATGTCTTGTATAATCTGACCCAGGCCTACCAGAGCCTAAGGACCGATAATGTCCTCCCCTGTGACTCCACCCTGTTACCTCACCATCAACCAATCAGAGAATTGTGCACAAGCTGATCACAAACCCTGGGACTCCCCTCTCTCACCTTGCCTTTAAAAATGCTTTGCTGAAACCCCTGGGAAGTTCCGGCTTTTGAGCACTAGCTGCCCAGAGCTCCTTGCTTGGCGCCCTGAAATAAACACTGCACTTTCCTTCACCACAACCTGATATCACTAGATTGGCTTTACTGCGCGAGGGGGAGCACACCCAAGTTTGGTTTGGTACTATTAGCATAACACCTACATTTCTTAACTTATTTTTAGTTTTCAACCTTTTTTTCTTCCTTTCTGTGTCTCATTCTGCTGCTTTGTTCTTCATTCCTATATTCCAATTTAGTTACTCTCTTTGCATTTATATCTGTTCACATTTCTAGAATTCTGCTTGGTTCTTTCAAAAATTCACTTGTTCTTTTGTCCTCTTGTCCTCTTGTCTTATATACATATATTTTTCATTCTGTCCTCATTTAACATTTAAAATAAATTTAATTTAAATTTCTATTAGATTTTTTCATAAACTGATTTATGCTCCAAAACAATGGCATAAGCCTAACATCTTTTTGATTATAGTTGAATAAATATACTTAAGTGTGAAAACAATTTATGACCATGACCACAATAGGCAATTGCTATAATTATGACTTTAGGTTCTGACACTCTTTATCAGTTTGGTTCTGTGCACCATGTATCCTTGTGTCTCCCCCCCAACCCCCATCTTATTCCCAGGATCCTTGCATTTATACCAGGAAGTGATAAATCTCAACAATGATCCGTGCAGTCGTTGATTTTACATGTCAGCTTCACTGGCCATGGGGTACCCAGATTAAACATTAGCTCTGGGTGTGGCTGTGAGCTTGTTTCCATGTGAGAGTAGCATTTGAATGGGTGGACTCATAAGATTGCCCTCCCCAATGTGGGTGAGCATCATCCAATCCATTGTGGGCCTGAATGGAACAGAAAACTGAGGAAGGAGAACTTTGCCTGTCTCACTGTTAAACTGCAATATCTTATCTCATCTTCTCCTGCCTTCAGATTGGAATTTACACCGTTGGCTCCCTTGGTTCTCAGACCTTTGGACTGAATTACACCACGAGGTTTATTGAATCTCCAGCTACCAGAGGCAAATGGTAGGACTTTTCAGCCCCCATATTGTGTGAGCCACTTCCTCACAATCAATCAATCAGTAAAGTTTCTCTGCTAGGGAATAAAAAACACAACTCATTTTTGTGTGTTTACATGGTACCATGCAACTTTGTTTAATTCATTTATTTGCTCTAGAGTGTTCCTATGGATTCTTTTTCATTTTCTATATATAGGATCATGCACCTATTTTCGCTGGGGACTTTTGCTTATTCAGTCTCTTTACTTGTTTTAGTATGTTTTTAATTTCAAAGTTCTATTTGAAATTTATTTTCTATTTCTTCTTGAGTCCATTTGGGTAATTTGTGTTTCTTAGAATTGAAACCTGCCATTTCATTTGGCTTATCTAATTTTTTTGGTATACAAATCTTCATAAATTTTTTATAGTGTCCCATAAACCTATGTTCAGTTCTCTTTTGTCATTCCTTTGTTCCTCTCTATGCATTAGTTCATATAATTCTTATCAACCTGCCTTTGATTTCATTGATCCTATATTCAATGTTCTGCTGAACTCTATTAAGTCCCAACAATGACTTCTTGATTTCAAATATTTAATTTTTTCAGTTAAGAATACCCCTTTGGTTCTTTTTCAGAGATTATATTTTTTGTTGAAATTTATCTTTTTATTCATTCAGTCTAACTAATAGTCAGTCAATGTTCTTTTGACTAATTCCAACAACTTGGCTATCTTGGAGCCTACCTGTGTTGACATATTTGTTTCTCTTGATTCTGAATTGCATTTATCTTCTTCTCTGTATGTTAGCCTTTCCATGTAAAAGAACCTTGGAACTAAGGTTTTGTTATTTCTTTCCACAGAGTGGGCAAGCTTCTTCTATTAGGAAAATAGAGTAAAGGTACTAAATACTTTGATCCATTTGGAACTGATCTAGGCTAGGGCTAGGATGTATATTTAATTGACCTAAGTTCACCTGTGGTTTTAAAGGTCGGGATGACAGAACTTTGGATAATTGTCCCTGCATCCCCAACTCAGTCCCCAACCACCAGTGTTATTTGAGAACTCAGCAAGATCTCCGAAGGTGAAAACACCAGATGGGAAACCAGTCAATGTGTTCTAATCTTGTCACAAAGTAATGAGAGGCTGGTCACATATTGCTCAGGATTATCATTAAAACTTGAATATTAATTTGTCAGAGACTTCCTGTGCCTTAAGCAGAAAGGGCTTAAAGTTTAGATATATGCGAATCTATTGAGAAAAAAGGTGAAAAGTGTTAGAATATAGGAAGTACCAGTATCCAAATTTATAGCATAGGGTGTTAGTGTCTTGGAGAACCATTCTGGAAAAAAATAGATGGAGCACTATTTTAAGAAATGCTACATTACCAACAATTTTTGGATTGTGCCAAAAAGATTATGCCAACTATCCCTTGATGACACAAATATTATATTGTGTAGGAAAAAATGTTATTGATGACAATAATCAGGCAATCATTTAGAAAAGTTAGACTCAATATAAAAATTTTAAAGACTTCTTTCTTTTTCATATATGCACAATAGCTATATGCTAAAAGCTGTCTATATATATAAACAACTCTATCAATAAGTATGAAATAAAAATTTTAAATAATAAAGAATAGTGTTAAAGTTTAATTTACAGACAGTTTCTTTCTTGGGGTATAAAGCAATGCTGCCTCTTAATATTCATAGCATCTTAGTGTTCATTAAATAATACATTAACTAACATGTTAATTACCTAAAGAAGATTTTCTCAACATCTTTGACAATGAAATTATCTGTTATCGCATAATAATACGCATATACACTTCATATTACTTTTCACAATGAAGTTTCCTATTTTAAGTCATATTTTCTATTAATGTCCATCTCAACTAACAAACTATAAGCTCTATGAAGGTGGAAATTAGGTAATATTTTTTTCAACATACTATCACTAAAATTTAGCACCATCCTGACACATTGCAGTTGCTACATAAATATTTATTTAGTGAATTAATGTGCACATTATGGAGGTTTAAAGAGGATGAAAGACTACTCAGATGGAGAGAAGAGTGAGAGGAAAGATACATATTTTTGAGATAATGTGTTGAGTACTAGAAATTGAGACTCTATAGAGCAGAGTTTCTAGAAGACATTGTTGACATGATGAGTAAAAGCTAAAATTAGGGGAGTGTGCAGAAAAAGAGGTCTTAAACTATATTTAATTTGTTAAGAAAATAAAATCATGTTCCCTAAAAAATAATGCATATATAATGTCTGTATTATTTTATGTCTCTGCCTTTTCGAAAAATATTATTAGGAAATTAAGATCATTATTTCTACTCACATCACTTTAAAATTCCTTATTATTGCCTCAAAGTTCCTCAATCATTTCACAATATTTTAGAGATTGCATGACTCCATGGGGTAACCTGAGAAGGGAAAGAATTTGTTCTACCTTCTGAAATGGAGGTTCTTATATTGTTTGAATCAAACTCTTCCATTTCTTAAATGATGAATTACATTACTTAATTTTATGCAAAACAAGGATATATTCACATATCTGAATTGGCTTATGTTTCATTCATTCATGAGGCTTTTAAAATTAATTCTAAAAATATTTATTTAATACCTATACCAAGCAGAGTACCTGGCACTGGTGATATAATGGAAAATAATGAAGACAGAGTTTCTTACTTCATGGCAGTTTCATGTCATGGCAAGGACAAGTAAGAAAACATCAATAATGCAATAAAAATCATAAGAAGCTTTATTAATGAAAGTACCAAGGTCTGAGAAAGACAACTGGTGGATGAGAGGGTCTACTTTACTTAAAATTTATGCCAGGGTAGGTCTCCAGTGAAATTTTGTATTTCAGCTGACATCTAAAGAATAAAAAGTAAAAAGCTATAGGAAGAACCAGGTAGGGAGGTATTTCCAGAAAAGGAAGCCACACATGGGCAAATATCACAATATGGGAAAAGCCCAATATGTTCAAAGAACTGAAAGAAGATCTAGCTAGAGAATAATAAGCTGAAAAGAGTATCACAAAATTAGTTTGGGGAAGGAGGGAAAAGTTTAAAAAAAAACAGAGAGTGAGATGATAACAAAGCCATCATAGTGGATATTTTTCAAAGTTCAATAGCACTTCAGCTTTCACTTAATAGGAAAAAGTCAGAGAAGACTAATGTTTCCACCGTTGAAGCAGATGTAAATAGAGGAAACAACTGTTTGAATACAACAAACAGCTTCCAAGAAAGCCTGGACTTCAGGGGCCAGATGCCAATGAAAACAGAAGCTCATTGAGTGCAATCTTCTGCATACCACTCTTCCCCTTGGGCATTTGCTCTTTCTTCTATGGAGAAAGAGACTGATGAGAATCTGTGTAGAAAAAGGGCTCTAGCAGACAGAAGCCAGAATAGTTTAGGCTATCCAAGCGGAGATAAAAGTTGCAGTTTAGGGCTGTCAGTACAGCCAGGTCTTGAGCGACCAAGATATTGGTGGTAATGAAATGCAATGAAATAAGCCTGACGCTCAGTATAAGGTTTCCCCCCTCAAAGATTTTTCTGATTAAATTGCAAAGGCAACAAGTTTTGAGTTAGTTAGTATAGTTAAGATTTTGCTATTTTAACTGTGAAAGTAATAGTTAGGATTTTGCTATTGTAAATATAAAAGTAATAGTTTGATTTCTAAGTATGTGCACACTTACAAATCAATATATTAAGTGGTTGTATATGTATTCACACAACACCCCTCTCCCACATCCTCTATGGTTTTCCATAAGTGTAACTTGCCTGGCCTCTCTATTTAAGATAACAACCCTGTCTCTTCTGTGCTTTATTCTCTTCACAGCAATTTGCATTATCCAATATACTGTATATTCCAGACATTCTTTGTATGATTTCTTTCCATCCGCTCAGAGTTTTGCTAGGTTGCATACTGCTCCCACGATTCATGTCCTTCCTGGAACCTTAGAATATGACTTTATTTGGAAAATAGGGTCATTCCTGATGTAATTAGTTAAATCAAGATTCAGTTGTATTGGAGTAAGGAGGATCACCAAGCAAATAATCTTGTAAGAGGAGGAAAGACACGGGTAGAATGCCAACCGAAGACGGAGGCAGAAATTGGAGTTATACTGCCATAAGCCAAGGTATGTTAAGCATCGCTGACAACCATGGGAAGCTAGGAGAGAGGCATGGAACACAGTATCCCTCTGAGACCCCAAGAAGGAATCCACCCTGTCAACACCTTGATTTCAGTCTTCTGCTCTTTGAACTTTGACAGAATAAACTTCTATTGTTTTAAGCCACCCAAACTGTCATACTTTGTCACAGCAGTCCTAAGAAACTAATACTTTGGTGTAAGGTTCTTAAAGGCAAAGATTTTTATCTTTATTGTCACTGCTGAAATGCAGCCTTCTAGTTATGAAGATTTTATTATTATCATTATTACATAGCTTCTACTCCTTGAGATAGTGTACCATGTGTTTACTGACATAATATCTAAAAATTCTCACAGACACCTATGAGGTATTTTCAGATGAGGAAAGTATTTTTTTTCTTGTTTCTTTGCATCACATAATTTAGTCTTGATCTAGAATTCAAATTAGAGTTTATATTTTTTCAAAGCCTTTGTTTTTATATAGTGCTACATTGCAATATTAAAGTTTCTTTTCTCTTCCTTCTTTCCCATCCTCCTCATCCTCCTCTTCCTTCCTTGCTTCCTTCCTTCCTCCCTTCTTTCTTCCCTCCCTTCTTTCCTCCCTTCCTTTCTTTTCTTTCTCTTTCTCCTTCACCTTCTACTTATGTCTCAGACCTTTCCTTTTAACAAGAATAAAAAAGAGGGAACTTACATTTGCAATTATTAATGAGCTTCAATCTCTTTAGCATTGTTGATAAGGTGCAGTAGCAGTACTAAACTTTTCCTCAGTTTTTTCATATTTAATCAAAAGGCATGTTACATTCCTCTTCATTTTTGTCAAATTGTTTTTACCAATAATTTTATGCATAATGAAAATCCAGAACTTTAATTTAATTCATCACCATCTCAACTGTGTTTGCAAGTAACATATTATCAATTCTTATAAATTTGTTATTTGAGAAAATATTAGTGTTTTTGTATCCATTTTATGACCATGCCATAGGTTATATTTTGAAATTCCTATATGTCTTTCCTAGGATCAAAATACAAATTTTACAAAGTCTAATATTTAATTTACTCATTTTATCAATGCCCTCTCCTCTTAAAGAATGTAAGAGTCTTGTAAGATGAATGAATAGATATTCTTTCAGAAGTGTTAATCAATGATAAAATCATCATCAAGTTTAAGTAGGTTAAATTTTATTTTTACTCAGCAACATTCAGTATAATTTATCAAATTTTTGTTATGACACTGTCAATGTATTTATCTTTAAACACACCCTGAAATTTCAGTAGAGGCTGTTTGCCAATTATTTAAGTAGGCCAAGAGTGCACATTTGGCATCCTTCTATTTTATCTGGCTAAGCTCGCTCCCACCCATTATCAGGAGCAAGTGCCTGGACATTATGTACGTTTAATTCAGTTTTTTGGTATTATTTTAGTAGCTGTGAAGCTGCTCTGTGAAGATAAACTTTGGACATCCTGGCTTATAATGTGCTCTACCTGATTTTTGCATTACCTTTTATGCCTACAGAGATTTGCATTCATTATTATGGTAGAATGCCTACAGATTACCTTTGAATATCTAACAGTGACATGTGCTTTTGATACATTATGGGTGGGAGATTTAATAGTCTTGGGAAGCTTAAATTGTATTAAACTTTTATTAACTAAGGATTTTCTCTATATAATTGAATAACTCACAGCTCTGACAGCTAAAATGACTTAACAAAGATTAAATCTTCACAGTAAGTTAAAAATAACTTTTGTATTTTAAGTTAAGAAAATAAGTAAGTGGAAATAAACTTTCAGTAAACATCATTTCATATTTTTGGAGTTATATTTACTTATATCATTTGTGATCCAAATGATTGTACATAAGTATTACTTTTAAGTACTTGTCTTCTTTGAAAATAGTTTTGGATTATAAATTCTGATGCACCATAAGCAACACAAATGTCATTTTTATTTTGTATTAAAGCATTTTTGAAATTTTTTTCATGAGCAAATGGTTTTTGCATATTTCAATGCAAATCATATTACCATATTTTTGACTTCTGATTTTTTGCTGTTTTCTTTTAAATAATCTAAGTCAAACATTACCTTACTATATTCATTGACATTTCTTCCCTCAATGCATTTTATATTACTTAAATTCTAAATTGTATGTGGATGAGAGCAGGAAAGACTTTGCAAAAGCTTAATGTGTTTAACTGGTGATTAATTTCTGAAATTTCATATTAAGATGCAATTTTACCACAAGATACTAAGCTTATTAATTAATTATTAATTGCCTTTTAGAAATGATGTGATATAATTTGATACACAATTTGAGTCAGCAATTATGTATATCCATGCATATTACGCATATATAAAATGAAGAAATAATAACATTAAACTATTCCTGTAACACTTTTTAATGGATTGAATTTTCTTCAGGGGAGAAGAGATCTTCCTTTTTTTTTCTTCTTTCTCACCCTTCCCTTCATGTTCATTTTCCTCTTTTTTTCTACCTTTTGATTTTAATCTCTTAGCTTTTAACAGTTAGCCAGAATTAGCACAGGTATTGATGTCAGATATTCCTCTGCTCCAGTCTTTTCTCCACCAATAGTTATCTGTATAAACTTGGAAAAGTGATTCTGTTCCTACAGAATTTAAAGTTCAATCTTAATGCTGCTCTTTAGAAACACTTGTTATTATGACCATTTCACAGATGAAGCTCAGAAAGATAAAGTGAGTACCGCGTGTCACATAGCTATTAAATAACAAAGCAGATTTTGAAACCCATACTGTATTAAAAATACAGTTTTCCCTCAGTATCCGTGGGGGATTCATTCCAGGACACCCCCCAGGATACCAAAATCCAAGGATGCTCAAGTCCCTTAAATAAAATTATTTTATAAATAAAAAAATTAAAAAGTATTAGCATCTAACCTATTTAAACCTCCCATATACTTTACATCGTCTCTATATTACTTATACTACCTCATACAATATAAATGCTATGTAAATAGTAGTAAATACAATGTAAGTGCTACGTAAATAGTTACTGGCCCATGGCAAATTCAACTTTTGGAACTTTCTGGAATTATTTTTTCCAAATATTTTTGATCTATGTTTGGTTGAATTCATGGATGCAGAACTCAAGGACACAGAGGGCAAACTGTACCATGCTATTTCCACATGGTGAGGTATTTTTAATTATTTTAAATTAAATAGCAATTTGAAGATGAAGAAACATTGTATATATTTTGTACAATTACATTATACATTATACATAAAATTATATATATATTAAAAATCTTCATAGGATATATGCTGAGGTGCTATTGGACAGTGGCCATGTTTTGAGTTCTAAGTGTTATGGAGGAATATAAAGACAGTAAATTTGTTTGCTGCTATACTGGAGTGGCTTGGTGGAGTTGTGGGAGCATTATCTGGAAAGCAGCTCACTTCCAACAGTGGTGGAGGCCCCAGAGACAGGCTCATGGAAATGAGATACGCAGGGCATAGTGTTTACAAACAGGATCATGGCAGTTGAAGCAGGAAGGGGATTGGAGTTGAGGAAATTAGAAGGATCAATTCAGAGATAGTGTGTTCCCTGACAGATGAGTCATCTGTGATAGGAATCTCGGGGCCATTATAAACTCAGAAATCCAAAAGGACAACTATGCATCTGGAGTTTAGGAAAGCCTCTCAGATATTAGCAGGGGTTTTACTGTATGGTAGAGGACATAATCTTCCTGAGGGAGAATAGCATGAATTAAGGAGGTACTACAAATAAATAACGGGGAGCACTTCATTGGCATGAAGAAGGGAACATGAACATGGGCAAATGAGACATAAATACATTGGCAGTATGGGGCATAAGATTGCCATCGTGTAAACTGAGCAGATATGGGGTTGGTTAAAGTTCCTTGATTTACCCTTTCTGGAGCCAGTGTTTGGCCTGAAACCTGAGCCTGCCTATGGCGCTACTCCTCTTTGTGCTCATACAAGATTAACTAATTAGAGGACACAAAATTCATCCATTATTTTTTCATTTGTTTATATATAAAATATGTATTGGGCAACTTCTTTCAGCCAGGTGTTGACTTATGCACCAGGAGCCTGTAAATAAATTAAATGCAATACTTGTTTTTAAGAAGCTGCTTATTTAATGAGGTGAGGTATTCAAGAAGAATACCTTTGGTCAGACCATTACAATACAGTGTGATGTGTTTAAACACAATTTCAAGGAAGACACAGGGAAAGGGTACTCAATCCAGTCTTTGGGGGTGACAAAGTTATTTGGAGATGAAGCCTGACCAAGGTCTTGAAAGCAAATTATCAGTTTTCTATTTGAAAGGACTAGAGAATGCAACCTTGGTGAAAAGACCTAAAAATCAGAGAGAACATACTCATTTGGGAAGTCTGAGTAGTGCAGTAGGCCTGGAAAACAATCTACAGGTGATAAATACAAGGGGATTGGTAAAATATGAAGCTGGAAAATATCAGGCACCAAAAAATGTCATACTTAACATACAAGTTACTTTTCAATCTATCCGAAGGACAAAGGGAGGTGCATGAGATATGGATTTTAGAAAAGTTTCTTTGTCATGTGAAAGGTAAACTGAGTAGGGGTAAGATTAAGAGTAGGAGAACAAAGAGTATGGTATATAGACCAGATGCCAGATAGATAATGATGATGACGATGATGATGAAGATAGACAGATTCATAGATACATAGATACAGACAGACAGACAGATGGACAGACAGATGCTGACTATACCAGGCCTCATCCCTCTGTGACTGAAAAACAAGGTCCCATTTCCTTCCATAACTAAGATAGAAATACCTGAGCCTCAGACAGCCTACTTGTCAAAAATAATTCCAGCAACAATTTTTACCCCAGCAATTTGTGAGAGTTTTCAAAGCTTTAGCCTCATATGTGTCCAGAAAAAAGAAAAGAAAATAAGTCTTTCAGGTCGTTCTCAGGCTTTCTTATTTTCTACAAACTTGATGTTTTTGTTGTTAGCCAACAGCCCAGTCACAGCCGCTCTCTCCCTGTCAGGGCTACTTGTATTTCTCCATCAGAACCCAGAGAGGCCATTTCTCTCTTCTGTACTACTCAATACAATCTCTCCTAATTCCACAAAGCACAAACTGATAACTGGATATAACTTTTAATGAGTATTTTCTGACAATCCAATGATAATGAAGCAGAGTGCAGTAAAAAAGCACTAGTTCTCCAGCATTAGCAAGCATAGCATCACCTGGAGAGCTTGTTAAGACAAATTGCTGGACCCCACTTCAGCAATTTTGATTCTGTAGGGCTAGGGTGGGCCTCAACATATTACATTTCTAATAACCTCCCAAGTAATGATGATAATTATAGTCCAGGGACCTTACTCTATAGAACAAGGATCTATAGAATTACTGTCCAGGCTGAGCTGTAACCTCATGTCTCTTCTAAGACCATCTTATTCTCTCATTTTTATCTGCCCTTAAATAGTACAGGAGTTGCGGATCCCACTTCTAAATTTAACTGACCTTCTCTATTCTTGGAAATTCTAGGAAAAAAGAGACCAATCCCTGTTCCTGAGAGCCCTCCTTCCATTTTATGCAAAAAAAAATATATCCCCAAGATTGCTTTTTTCTAAAAATGAATTCTAATAGAATGTTCAGTTTCCTTCAGGGAAGCTCCTACCTCTAAAGATATGGTTTTTGACTGTAGTGGACTAAGACAGCCACAGATATTTTGTCATCGGTACAATTTTTATTCCATTTATTTCTTCAAGTATTAGTTAATACAGATATAGGATTTACCACATGCTTCCAAACACTGTATAAAGATTAATTCATTTAATTTTCATGTATGTCTTACGAAGTAGATACTGCTATTAACCCTCGTTAGAAATACGAAAACTGAAGTACAGACAGATTAAACAAATTTCCCAACCTCACACATGACAGAGAATATAGTCTAGTTCTAGACTTCATTTTCATAGCTACTACCTTATGATCTCTCTTCACTTTGCTCTGTGGCCACTCAAAATCTGTGTTATTTAAAATTATCCATGTTTACTTTGTTGTGCTGGAAGGTAACTGGTAATTTTGTGCAGAAGTTAGAATGGTAATGGCACAAGGAACAGGGCCAAACTGGCAGAGCAACAGGCAAAACCACAATGGAAGCTGGGTCTCTGCTGTGTTTCTGGCATTGTGAATGCTGAGATTTTGTTTGAAGGGGGTCATTGTGACACGGAGCATAGAAAGAAAAGGTAGATATCAGCCTGAACCCAATGAACACATGCAAGGTCAGAGAATGAAGAATATGCTACTTCCAGAAAAAAATAGGGACTATCTGTCCTGGTGGAGGGGGTTAGAGGAAGTAGGGGCACATAAACCCAAGGTGAATATGGAGAGAAATATTTACCAAGGATCTGCAGCTGGAGTTTCTGGGTCAGCATCACTAGTGGGTAGTCTGCAGATGGGGAATGCAAGCAAAGCTGCTGGGAATTGAAGGCAGATCAGGAGCATGGAGGGTCTGGGCAGAAAAAGAGGAAGGCACGAGAAGGAATTCCCTGAACTCCTGTTTAGAATTATCCCACACATAACGTGTAGCCTGCAGTTTTGGGTATTACAATTTTATTTTGTTTTTGTTCAGTATCTGGGTGTGGAAGGTTAGGCAATAGTAAGACACTTAAGCTGTCACAGAAAAACAGGGACATTGGCCCTTCTTTCTCCACTACTCCTATATCACTGTCATATTTGAATTCTCCACCTATGAATTTCATGCTGCACTTCAGTCCTACTGTCTTTGCTTTTCATACCTAGGTCTTAAAACTACTCAACTGTATTTTATCTCCAAATATCATCACCAACCACTGTCATCTGGGCCCCATGTGAATGGAGACTTTGCCATTTATTCTGAGACTAGTCTTGACTTGGTGAGTTCTTCTCATTTCTTAACCTTTTTTCATCATTCATGGTGCTGAATTATAACAAATATTTTTAAGGAAGACAAGAAAAATACATGGATGATACATCCAGCACAACTCAAAGACTAAAGATTTGAAACACAGAATACAAATCAGCTCTTGCCCCCCATGTCTGAACTTGGTTGGGAAAACAAGGACTATTGAGTGGACAGAGTGTGGTATTTCACTATTGATAGGGAAATATTTTTGCAAAGTATTTCCTCCCATCATTCATCATACTTTGTCCATATTTATGCCTTTATTCTAGTTTTAGTCCCAAATTCCAATCATTATATCCTGATCAAATTGCTACCCTTATTATATACTACGTTCATTGCACATATGGCCTCTCAATAGCATTTTATATAATTGTACTGCAATGTACATGAGTTATGGTTTCAAGACTTGATTTCACATCTTAACTCTGACAAGTTTTGCCTAACCTCTCCTTTCCATCATCAATTTACTTATTTATAAAACGGGGTGTGGGGGAATCTTAGTTAATTTTGGATCTTTTAGGATGGTATGCAAAATCCATTTATAAAAGGGATAAACATAAGAGGAAAGCTCACTGGCCACATGCACTTCTCTTCCTTTCTGTCTTACATGCAGATGTGATGTGTAGAGTTATGGCCACTATCTCGTATGTATGATATCAATTCTGAGTACAATAACTATGGATGGCAGTGCTGAAGATTGAAATAGCCTAGTGCTTGATGATATCACAGAGCTTTTAAGTGAATCCTAGGTCAACCCGTCTTAAAAGTTCTTTTTTATAAAACCAAAAAATGTCTTTATGATGCTGTAAACCACTGCTAGTTGGTTTTTTGGTTACATACAGTCCAAATAATTCTTATATGATAAAGGTAAAAATAGAACTTATTACTTAACAAAGCATTAAAAAAATCTGAATATGCAATGAAAATCGTGGAGAGGATATTCAGTGACTGTGGTGTGCTCTTATCTGCAGCATAATTAATATCTTCAATAGGTACCTAACCTACAGTGTTGTTGGAGGTTTATTAGTCAGCAATGACTCTAGGCATTTAATGAGTAAGGGATTCGTGACAGGGAATCAGAAGCTTAGAGGACTATGCGAAGTGCTGAGGGGCAAAAGTCAGGGATAATCACAGCTGGTTTTCAAGAAATCAGAAAGAGCTCAAATTATGTTATTTCTATTCTTTTTTTTCATTTATTGAAATCAACAGACATGAATCCTTTTTCCCCTTTTAAAAAAGTCTCTATTACCTTTCTAACTGAGATCAATCATCCAGCCAGTAGATTAATCTCTTTCATTGGCTGTTTCGGTATTGTGAGGATTATGAATGTGGCAAATAGCAATTTCAAATTCTAGTTCAAAGAAACCATTATTGTGACTACTTGAAGAAACAGTCAGTATTTGGAAACTAAAATTCGAAATCAGAAAAGCCCAGGGTGTAGAACAGAAAGCAACAGTGTTAACGTAAAAATTGAAACGAGTCCCTCCTCTTTCCTCCTCAAGGCCTCCACCCCATTCCTTTTCCTGTGTCCTGGCTGTGTGAAAAACAGCACCACCTATTGGACACAGGTTCTGAGCATACAGAGCTTGACTTCTGTCCCATGGTAAACCGGCATAATGTCCCATGGGACTGTGAGATAGTCAAGGTGTCCAGATTATGACAGATTGCCAGAGAGTTGATGTTGCCTTAGGTACCACGGCTACATTAATTTGTTATCGTAAGGAAATCACTTATGGATTAACTTTATTATAATCTGTCATACTCTATGATTCCTCTGTCTTATAAGTGGGTCAAATGAGTGACTCAAAAGGGGGATGTAAGATGAATCCCATACATGCATCATTGTTGTAAACATTTTTACTATACAATAAAACACAAGTACTACATAAAGAACAACCCAATAATCAAGATTCAGGCCAAAATAAAACATTTATGACCAAAACACTCCATATGTCTTCTGTTGGGCCCTCAAGGTCACCAATATTGAATTTTTATGGAAATAAAACCTTGCTTTAATTTAGAATTTAACCTCCTAAAAATATCTCGAAAGAATTATACCTCAGTTTTTTGTTAATTTTTTAAAAATTTTAGTAAAATAGTTTCTCTTAGTTAGCATTTGTATGGAATATATTTTTCCATTTATACTTTCAACCTTTGTGCATTCTTATGTCTGAGGTGTGCATATAGTTGAAAATGTATTTCCAGTCTAAAAATTTTTTTTTTACAGAGCATTTAAAGCATCTTTTTAAAAAAAGTACTGATGTCTAAATGTCTATAGACAGATGAATGGAAAAAGATGTGGTATACATATACAATGGAAAATTACTCAGCCATAAAAAGAATGAAATAATGCCAATTGCAGCTACATGGATGGACCTAGAGATTATCATACTAAGTGAAGTAAGTCAGAAAGAGAAAGATAAATACCATATGATATCACTTATGTGTGAAATCTAAAATATGACACAAATGAACTTAACCACAAAACAGAAATGGACTCACGGACATAGAGAACAGACTTGCAGTTGCCGAGGGGGAGTGGAAGTAGGGGAGGGTGGGATTGGGAGTTTGGGACTAGTAGATGAAATCTATTATATGTAAAATGGATAAACAAGACCCTACTGTATAGCACAGGGAACTATATTCAATATCCTGTAATAAACCATAATGTAAAATTATATATATATGTATATATATATATATATATATATATATATATATATAACTGAATCACTTTGTTGTACACCAGAAACTAACACATTGTAAATCAACTATACTTCAATAAAATAAAATAAAAAAGTACTAATGTACAAGAATCCATCACTATCTAAATGCATAAGCTACTTAGTTTAGATAATAAATGATGAGAGTTCAGATAATGAAGATGAAAATGACAAGAGATATCTCAAAAGTTCATCTGACTTTTTTTTAAATTTTGAGGTTTCATACCAAGGGTTTAGATGATGAAAATTACATTTATTTGGTTTCAACTTACTTTTTTACTAAGTGATTTCTTCTTAACAGTTTTATATCTCTATCTTCTTTGTACTTTCTTTTGGGTTTTTGTTGTTGTTGGCCTAATACGATAGTAACACTAGATTTTTTGTTGATAGTATTTATCAGGTTGAAAGATTTTCTTACTATCTGCAGTTTTCTGAATTGTTTTTGTTTTTATTTTTTAGTCATGGATGCTTTTTAAATTTTGTCAAACACTGTTTCTCTTTGAGATATATACATTTTTTCATCCTTATTTACTAAGCGATAAATTACATTCACTGTTTTTTTAAAAAAAAATAAATGTATTTATTTACTTATTTATTTTTGGCTGTGTTGGGTCTTCATTGCTGCATGTGGGCTTTCTCTAGTTGCGGTGAGCAGGAGCTACTCTTCGCTGCAGTGCGCAGGCTTCTCATTGCGGTGGCTTCTCTTGTTGCAGAGCACGGGCTCTAGGGCTCAAGGGCTTAGTTGCTCTGCGGCATGTGGGATCTTCCCGGACCAGGGCTCGAACCCGTGTGTCCTGTATTGGCAGGTGGATTCTTAACCACTGCACCACAGGGAAGTCCCATTCATTGGTTTTTAAATGTTAAAAAAACAGCTTTTGCATCTCAGGCATAAACCCACTTAGTAAAACCTCCTTTATATGTACTGGAACCAGTGTGTTACATTTTGCCTTTCTATATAATTTTATTTCAGGGTTAAGTTTAGACGTGCTCCTTCTTCCTCTATTTTTCTGAAAAAAGTTTATGTAATATTTCCTTCTTCAGTGTTTGATAGAAGTGAAGCAATATGAACATGGAGTTTTCTAAAGAAGTTGTTTTTAATGGTTAATTCAATTTCTTCAATCAATATAGGGCTATTCAGATTTTCTAATTTTCCTGGTGTCAGTTTTGGTAAATTGTATTTTGTTGCTTCTTCCTTGATCAGTCTAGCTAAAAGTTTGTCAATTTAACCACTATTTTCAAAACTAACTTTTCAGTGCTTGTGGTTTTTAAAATTTCTTTCATTTGTCTGCTTTCTAGTTCATTAAGTTCTGCTTCTATCATAATTATTGCCTTCCTTCTACTGAATTTCGTTTAATAAACTCATGTTTTTCCAGCTTCTTAAAGAACCCTGGGTTATTATTTTTAACCTTTCTTTTCTAATATAAGCATTTAAAGCTATAAATTTATTTTAATCATTTTATTAGCTGCAGCCCACAGATTTTGATTAACTTTTTAATTATCTGTTTAAATTATTTCCTAATTTCCTTTGCAATTTCCTCCTTAATTCATAAGGATTTTGTTGTCTAATTTCCAATTATTTGAGGATTTTCTGGGTACCATTTGATTATACATTTCTAATGCAATTCCAGTGTGGTCAGGGAATATACTCTTTATATTTTCAAACTTTTGAGATGCATTGGCCCATCATAGGATCTATCTTGTGCACTTGAAACTTAGCACAATGTACTTGAAAATTATGTGCATCTTGCTCTTGTTGAGTGTGGTGTTTTATAAATGTCAAATGGGCCAAGTTGGATGATAGCACTATTCATGTCTTCTTTATCTTACTGATTTCTGTCTACTTGTTTTTTTAACTACTGAGATGAGAATGGTAATATCTCCAACTATAACTGTGGGTTTATTTAGTGCTCCTTACTTCTTTCTGTTTTTGCTTCATGTATTTTGAAGTTACAAGTATGACCATGGCTATATCATTTGTTTTATTACTGTAGTTATTTTTATTAGAACTTTAATAATTATTCTAGTACAGTAGAATACTGGCCCCCAAAGATGTCCATGCCTTAGTCCCCAGAACCTGTGAATGTGTTAATTTACATGGTAAAAGGGATTTTGCTAATGTGATTAAGGTTAAGGACCTAGAGATATGAAAGTTAGCCTGGATTATTCAGGTGGGGCCAATATAAACACCTGCAACTTCATATCCAGACACTTCCCCAGCTGAGTCAAAGAGAGAGCTGCAACAACGGAAGAGAGCTGGAGAGACGCAGCATGAGAAGCCCTTGACTTCCTTTGCTGACTTAAGGATGCAGAAAGAGGGCCCTGAGTCAAGGAATGTGATGGCCCCTAGAAACTGGGAATGACCCTCAAATGACAGCAAAAACAAGGACCTTCTTTCACCTTGATTTTAGTCCAGTGATACCTGTCCCAGCCTTCTGGCTCACAGAAATGTAGTATAATAAATGAGTGCAGTTTTTCTTTTTTTTTAACATCTTTATTGGAGTATAATTGCTTTACAATGGTGTGTTAGTTTCTGCTTTATAACAAAGTGAATCAGCTATACATATACATATATCCCTATATCTCCTCCCTCTTGCATCTCCCTCCCTCCTCCCTCCCTATCCCACCCCTCTAGGTGGTCACAAAGCACCGAGCTGATATCCCCGTGCTATGCAGCTGCTTCCCACTAGCTATCTATTTTACATTTGGTAGTGTATATATGTCCATGCCACTCTCTCACATCATCCCAGCTTACCCTTCCCCCTCCCCGTGTCCTCAAGTCCATTCTCTACGTCTGCGTCTTTATTCCTGTCCTGCTCCTAGGTTCTTCAGAACCTTTTTTTTTTTTTTAGATTCCATATATATGTGTTAACATAAGGTATTTGTTTTTCTCTTTCTGACTTACTTCACTCTGTATGACAGACTCTAGGTTCCTCCACCTCACTACAAATAACTCAATTTCATTTCTTTTTATGGCTGAGTAATATGCCATTGTATATATGTGCCACATCTTCTTTATCCATTCATCTGCCAATGGACACTTAGGTTACTTCCATGTCCTGGCTATTGTAAATAGTGCTGCAATGAACATTGTGGTACATGACTCTTTTTGAATTATGGTATTCTTAGGGTATATGCCCAGTAGTGGGATTGCTGGGTCATATGGTAGTTCTATTTTTAGTTTTTTAAGGAACCTCCATACTGTTCTCCATAGTGGCTGAATCAATTTACATTCCCACCAACAGTGCAAGAGGGTTCCCTTTTCTCCACACCCTCTCCAGCATTTATCGTTTGTAGATTTTTTGATGATGGCCATTCTGACTGGTGTGAGGTGATGAGTGTAGTTTTAAGTCTCTAAATTTGTAATTTTTACAGGAGCAATAGAAAACTTATACATTTAGAATTTACATGTATTTTTATCTTATTACAGTCAACCTTCAAAAATTATTATAGCATTTTGGATATAAAACAAGACCTCCATTTCTTCTCCTTCCATACTTTGCATTATTTTTGTTGTATATTATACCTCATTACATTTTAAACCTACTATATATTTTACTATTTTATTTTTGTTCAGTTCTTTTTCTCACTCTTACAAATGACATTTTCTGATGTCTTGTTCAAATTTACTGTTCTTTTATATTTTAGAGTTTGCTGGACATTATGAACATTATGTTGTTGAATGTCTGGATTTTACTGTCTTCCTTAATATTCAGTTTTGTTCCAGCTGGTAGCTGACTCCCTGTTATCAGCTTGACACTTCCGTAGCATATATTAAAACTTTGTTCTTGCTTGTTTTAAGCATCCTTTTAAGCCTATATTAGCACTACTCCTAAAGCATAACCTTTCTGTAGATGTTGCTGAATGCCTACGTTGTTCAATAATATCTCTAATCTGTGGCTTTTTGAACCTGTTGGCCCCATGTGAGCTCCTGTAGATTTTCAGCTTTTTACTCCCTGGTATTTGTTCCTTCCCCAGCAGTTGTTTTTGCCTGGTCTCGTGAAGTTTTACCCAGAGTATATTCAGTTTAATATTTGACCAAAGACTCAAAGGAACCCACATGCAGATTTCTAGAGCTCCTTTTCCACGCAGTTCCCTCTTCTCTGATGCTCTGCCATACAAATTCTGCTCACCTCAGTACTCCAAATGTCAGTCTTTGTCTCTTTACCTCAAGGAGACCATTGTGTTTTTCCATGCTTCCCCTCTCTGCATTGCTCTCAGAAAAGTGCTTCCTGTAAGAAGAGGCATGATGGCTCTTGCATTGCCTGTTTCCCTTCTCCTAGGTATCATAGCTCTCTGGTTCTTGTTCTTCAGATTTGCAAATAGTTATCCCATATGATTTTCCAGTTTACAAATCATTTATAGCCACTTATCCTGCCATGATTAGAAATGAAAATCACCTCCCACACACATGCTATGAGAAATTAAAATTATTTTCATTATATAGTAAACATTTACTTAGATTTACCCATTTACGATAACATTTATCATAACTGTTTCATTGCCCTTTGTCACTTTTTGCATCTCTATGTTCCATTTTGGATCCCTTTTTCTTCTGCCTGAAGAACACCCTTCAGTGTTTTCTTTACTATGGCTCTGCTGGTGACAGAAATCTCTTATCTCTGTTATCCTGAAAATATCTTTAATTCATCTTCACTCTTGAATGAAGCCTTTCACAGAAGAGGAATAATGAGGCTATGAAGTAAATGAATGGTTATTTTTCAAGTTGCAAGCTTAAACAAGAATTTAATTTTATTAATACAATGGTCTTCCAGGTGGATAACATAAAAGACAGTTTTAGGGCAATTTATGATTGAGTTAGTCTGTATGGCCTCATCAAAGATTTTGAAGCTTTATTTTCTTCCTGTGAGCAACCAATTCATCTACAATCCTTATTAATATTTGTTTCTACCTTAACATTATATTAAAACAGCCATTTGATCTTCTGTCATGCAACTAAGCTGTGCTATTTTTATTTTAAAGTTTTAGTTATTTTCCAATGTTTTTCCAATAAAATTTTCAAACATATAGAATTTGAAATTTGAGTACAGTGAATAACCATATATTTCCTAACCTGGTTCAGCAGATTTTAATAATCTTTGCTCTCTCTTTATTATATACTTATAGATTAATCAATTACCTATATTTAATAAATCAACTATATGTAATTATATGTTGTTTTTATTTTATTGTTGTTGCTGTACCATGTGAAAGTAGTGATTTAGACATTGTGATAGTTCATTGTGAGAGTCTTTGAAGATGTAATTAGTTAAGAAACTCAAGATTAAATCATCCTGGATTAAGATGGGCTTTAAATCCAATGACTGGCATTATAAGAAGAGGGGACACAGAGAAGAATGCCATATGAAGACGGAGGCAGAAATTAAAATGTTATAGCTATAACCCAAGGAATGGCATGGATGACGGAGGGTCACCTGTAGCTGGAAAGAGGCAATGAGGGATTCTTCCCTAGAGCCTTTAGAAGAAGCACGGCCTAGATGGACACTTTGATTTTGGACTCATAGCCTCTGGAACTGTGAGAGAATAAGTTTCTGACATTTTAAGCCACCAAGTTTGTGGTAATTTATTATGTATAGTTTCTTTAGGAAACCAATACAGTACTCTAGCTCAATAAGATAAGTGATGCTAATGATATGTGGGTCAAAAATGAACCACCTAGCTGAAACTTCCTGAATTTCTGATTCAAAAATTGTGAGCAAAATAGAATAGTCATTTTGAGCCTTAAGTTTTGGGGTAGTTTGCTTTGCAGCAATAGATGACTACAGCAAAATTTGGTATCTGGAAGTGAGCTACTTCCATACCCATAACATAAAAAATGTGGAACTGACTTTGGGATGAGACAGCAGGCAGAAGCTGGAGGGGTGTTGAGGAGACAGTTGGTAAGGACTTGGAGGACAGTGGGCAAGATGTTATTGGAGTGGAGAAAGACAATGCTTATAGTAGCAAAATGTTTTATTGGAAAATAGAAAGGGTACCTAATTGACTTGGGCAGGTTGTTGAATCTGGGCAGTTTCTTGAAATCATCTACTGGATTCTTCTCACTGCCTATGATAAAACATGAGAACTGAAGGTGAAACTTGTAGGGAAATGTTCAGTTTTTAAACAGAATGTGTTGGCATTACAAGATAGTCTAAGACAGTTTGGTCAGAGAGCAAGAACGTCTCAAAGAAAGTAATGGCATCGGGCAAATATCAAATCCACAGCATAGAGTTTAAAGGTAAAGAAGTCAAGGGTGGATGCAAAGGTGTGCAGAGACTACAGAAAGATTTAAGGTGGTGTGTAATAGTCCCTCTAGCTACATTAAACTTTCTCAGTATCATAACAGTGAAACATTATAGACTAGCTCTGTTAAATAATAAACCTTCTAAGAATCTTAAAGGTGTCATATCATCATAGATTTTCAGGCGTCAAAGGGTTGAGAAGGGCTTTATCTGAGTTGATTTGTGTGTTTGGCTTTTTTCTAATGGAGTCCATTATTATTTGATTAATAGGAAACTACTGATATTTTTAAAGGAAGTAACTAAAATTGGACTGAAAAATGACAAAGGTTGTTCAAAATGGAAATAGCACTTTGTACCCACTATCTGTTACAGATAAGACTAAGAAAATTATGTAGCTGCAAAAAGAAAAAAGAAAAAAAAAGGAATTGTTCTTAGAAAAGGATGAGTTGTAGTGGGTGGGATTTCTCACAGACAATAGAGTTAAGAGCTATGGCAACTCATTTCTAGGCAGCAGGACTGGGTCCAAATTAAGGAAATGGAAATATCTGCTGGGCTGAAATTCAAAACTGCTATGAATCAGTGACTGCTGTCGGCTTCCTTATATCCTTCTTTGTGAGTAGGATTGTCATTACTCTTAATTTCAAGCTGAAATGTCCATTTTGAAATTAACATTATAAAACTTTTCTGAGTTTCTTTAATTTTATGTGTACAGTTCTTTTCTATTATTAAAAAAATCTTAGTTTCAAAAAAGCCTTTTCTCAGCTTTAATTCATGTATTTATTTGTTTATATTATAAAAGCATAAATATTTTAAAAATTATTATACAATTATTCTAGAATAAAGTTCCTTGGTGAAATTCAATATTACTCTGCAATTGCTATTGGGCATAAAATATATCCTGGTTAGATGATTATTGTATTAAAGTTATTTGAAAAAATATTTTCTATGTGGTTATATTTTCAATTTGATTTAGCATTAGGTATATTTGCTTCTGTGCACAGTTTTAGAATTTGCTTTTGCTCTTCATTAATGTTTCTTTTTCAAATAAATTATTTGGATGGTCCAAAATCAAGGTAATATTACAAAAAAAAAAACCCCAAAAAACTAGAAGTCTTACATCCATTCCTATTCTCTCCACCCAGTTTCCACTCAATGACATTAGGGAACCATTTCGATTAATTTCTAATTTGCTTTCCTATATTCTGATTACCTAAAATTTTAAAAATGATAATAATTTTAAAATTATTTATTTTTAAAATTTATGCTTTAATATTAAAATTAAACTGCTATTATATCAATATACTTTAATAGTTAACATTGATTTTTAATATTACATGTACATGTGTTTGTGTGTACATTAATATATGTGTGAATGCGTACATGCACATGTTATTTATCAAATTTAGAACATCCATATCTTTGTAGCTGTATACTTAGATTTAGATATACATTTTATTTTCTAAGCAGGATTAATAGGTGATAGATTAAATAGATATTTTGCATGGCTTACTATGAGCTAACATTGTAGGAATCCCATTTTTCTGATGATTAAATCATTGTGACTCTCATATCTAAACTTATAACTAGTCTGAAATTTTCATTTTTAAAGTTCTGCTTAATGGAAAATATATTGTTTGAAAACCATTTTAATAGGATTCCATCAGAAAATCAGAAACACTTTAAATATTTAAGGAGCTATCTATCTATTGATAGATGGATATAGCTCCTTAAATGTATGTATGTACATAGCAATTCTCAAACATTTCATCTTATAAATTCACTAGAGCTTTAAAAAAGTTTTGAAGATAATGAGTTTTGATTTGATGAGTTATTTTTAATCTATATTTTCTGTATTGAAAATAAAACTGAGAAATTTGTAAATATTTTATTCACTTAAAAAATAATCCCATTATTTGTTAGCATAGGAACATATTTTTAAGAAAAATAATTACAGTAATATAACTACATTTTTAAAACCAAAAAGAAATTAGTGAGAAGAGTGATATTGCTATATATTTTTATAGACATATCTTTATTTTAGCTAAAAAATACAAGTCAGCTAGATTTAAAACTATTATAATACTTTTCAGGTAATTGTTAATATTCTTTGGTACTACAACAAAACATGATAGATGGTAGTTTCTCAAAAGTTATCTGTAATGTGGAATCTTCGAACATAACTGAACTTTTTCGAGTGCACTTACACATTAAAATTTATTGACCTAATTTGAACTTTAAAAGAATCTTTTTCTCATAAATGCTTTTGTATCTTCATGCATTGGTCGTTTGGAATATATTGGTTCACTGAGTTACGGAAGTGCTCTAAAAGTTGACACATTTAGTTATTTAATATAAAAATATGACCAATCTCATCTGAAGATTCTTAAGTATTGCAAATTTGTCCAAGTTACAGTGGCAGATACAAGCTTCATAAAATTACATTATTCCTCAAAGATTGAATTTTATAATCAGAAGCAGAACTGTCAATTTTCTTAAAGTAGATGTCTCACTTGGTTCATTTTCAAGAAACTGCCCAGTACCCAAATCTGGTAGCTTATAGTTTGTCACTCGTTCTTTTAAATAAAATGGGTATTCTGTGAAAAAAGCAGCTACTTGAGCTTGTGACTCAATCACAAAAATGCGTTTCCTGAAAACAACCATTGCAATTTTCTAAGAACTTCTCTTTTTGTCACATAGAATATTTTTGTAAAGTACTCCAGATGTGAGATGTAAGAAAATGGATAATTTCCCTGCTCTATTAGGAAGATACTTAATTGAAAATGACTCCTCCCCATCCTCCTACTAGCAAGTCCATGGCAGTGCAGAATATAAACTCTAATTCACTTTGGAAAGACTGCCTTTATTAATTTCAAGATGTAAGCAGTTTTGTCTACCTGGATTTTACAATAACTTTGCAAGAATCAGTATAATGAAAAAGACAAATACTGTCTTACAGTTAGTATGAAAATGATCTTGGAGCTCTCAGGGAGCTCCGGGGTTGCTTGAACCATATCATAAGACTCAATGATTCCCTGATTATTTGTGTGTGTGTGTGTGTGTGTGTGTGTGTGTGTGTGTGTGTGTGTGTTGAAATAAAATGTTCGTATCTTGTAACTTTTAAATTTCAAACAAAGTTTGCCTTGCTGTTTTATTTGTGGCTTAAAGTCTTACAAAGTTTATACTTTTCAAATTCATTACCATTATCTATGCTGACAATGATTTGTATAGATCACTTAATTTGTCCTTCCCAAAATATTTCTAATCTGTAAAACTCAACTGCCTAGATCCAACTTAAAACTGTTACTTATCAGTATTCCAATAGCAGAAATTGCTGTTATTTTAAATAATTTAGAATTTACAACAAGTCCAATTTCAAATTTTCAAGGTTTCGGCCTGAAAAAAATTAATTATTGACTATCTTCACTGTATTAAGCTCATAATTCTTTTCTCAAAGTTGTTGGTTTATATTTCATCCTACATTGTTCCTGCTGTATTCATTCATAAGAATTAAATCAGTGGAAAGTATTTTGATATTATTTTCAAAAAAATGCTTTTAAGAATTAAATCACTGGGTATATATTTCTCTCCCATTTGTGAATTTCACATCTGTAAAGATGTGTCATTGATTTTTTGGGTTTTGTTTCTTTAGTATCTATGTTCTTAAATAGGATCTGGTTCAGTTGAATAAACAAATTCAAGTGTTAAGTTCAGAAGAGGTTTATTCTATTGCCCTATTCATCTTGATTACAAGTTGTTTTCTTCATGACATATTTATTTTCCCATTCCCCTTTAAGGAAATAAAAAGTTTGGATGTTAATGGGAAATACAGAGGAATTTTTGTTACATGACATTTTTCACATTTATTTAGTTATTTAATAAATTAATTTTGTTACTGAGTCATTCAATTATTTTCAAAAGCTCCTCACAGAAATTCATGATTGAGGATTTAGAATCTAAAAATTGGTCTCCAGAACACTTTTAGAATAAACTTTCTGCTTTTTTACTTTAATAATAATATGCTTTAATAAATATTATTCATAATAATAAGATTTGGTACAGCTAAAATCAAAATGTTTCTTAAAACCTTGTTCATGAATTTTTAAATACCTTTATTTGTACCGTAGAATACAGCAAGGGTATTCAAAATAAACTTCATTTTGTAATTACATTTACATTTATACTCAGCTCATATCTAATGCTAAAAATAATGGGTTATTTTATAAACATATCTTGGATATTAACCCCTTATCTGATATATGATTTGCAAATATTTTCTCCCATTTTACGGGTTGCCTCTTTATTCTGTTGATTGCTTCTTATGCTGTGATGAAGCATTTTACTTTGATGTAATCCCACTTGTTTATTCTTGCTCCTGTTACTTGTGCTTTTGGTGTCATATCCCAAAAGTTACTGCCAAAACCAATGTCAAGGAGCTTTTTCTTATTTTTTTCCTGGAGTTTGATTGTTGCAGCTTTTATGTTTAAGTATTTAATACATCTTTAGTTAATTTTTGTGAGTGTTATAAGATAGGGGTCTAATTTCATTCTTTTGCATGTGGTTATCCAATTTTCCCAACACCATTCGTTGAAGCAACTATCTTTTACCCATTGAGTACTTGTGGCTCCTTTGTCAAATATTAGTTGACAATATAAGTATAGATTTATCTGGGTCTCTCTACTCTATTCAATTGATCTTTGTGTCTGTTTTCATGTCATCATGATACTGTTTTAATTACTATAGCTTTTAGTATAGTTTGACATTAAGAAGTGTGATGCCACCAGTTTTGTTCTTCATCAAGATTGCTTTGGCTATTCAAGATCTTCTGTGGTTACAAATGAATTTTTAGATCTTTTTTCTATGTCTGTGAAAAATGCTATTGGAAATGTGATAGGGATTGCATTGAATGTGTAGGTCACTTTTTGTAGTATGGACATTTTAATAATATTAATTCTTCCAATCTGTCAGCATGGAATATCTTTCCATTTATTTGTATCTAACTTCTTTCATCAGTGTTTTATAGTCTTCAGTGTGCAGATATTTCACTTCCTTGGTTAAATTTATTCCTAAGTATTTAATTGTTTTTGATGCCATTGTAAATGGGATTGTTTTCCTAATTTTCTTTTTGGATAGTTTGTTTGCATACTGGTTTTTGTATGTTGATTTTGTATCCTGCAACTTTATTGATTTTTTAAATTAGTTCATATTTTTTTGGTGGATTCTATAGGGTTTTCTTTATAAAAGATCATGTATGTGCAAACAGAGACAGTTTTACTTCTACCTTTCTGATTTGGATGCCTTTCATTTAATTTTATTGCCTGATTGCTCTGGCTAGAACTTCCAGTACTATGTTGAATAGGAGTGGCAAGAGTGGGCACTCTTTTCTTGTTCCTGCTTTTAGAGGTAATGCTTTCAGCTTTTCACCATCAAGTATGATGTTAGTTGTGGGCTTGTCATATACGACCTTTATTATGTTCAGGTATGTTTCTTCTATACACAATTCGTTGAGAACCTTTATTATGAAAGCAAGTTAAGTTTTGTCAAACACTTTTCTCTGCATCTATTGAGATGATCATATGAATTTTTCCTTCATTTCAACATTTTGCAAATGTATATTAGTAACTTGAGTGTTCAAGTTTTTTGTTGAAACATTTTAGATTAAGCAGTCTTATAATAATGATAGTTGATAAATTCTCCTTGCAACAATGGGGCATCCTATATTAGATTTCTTTTTAATAAAGAAGCAATGCTGAAAAATCCTCTAAGGAGATTCTGTATATTTGCCACTAATGGATGTGCACTTATCATAACAGAACTTTTAATATTTTACTTTATAAAGTCTTTAAGAAAAGAGTTGTCAGAAATTATCAAGTGTTCAGCTATCAACACACTAAGGAATTCTATTGTGAGCTGAAATATCAAACATAAAAAAACAATATGAAATTCAAATTATTATACTAACTTTAAAATTGATTTTGTTTGATTATTAATTAGTTGTCTACAGAATGGCAGATCACAGTTTCTTAAAACACAGGACAAATGTTTTAAAGGCAGCAAAAGATACTGACTGAAATAAAGAATAACTCATTAGCATAAGGTATATAAATCATTCTTAAAAGGAGTCTAGGACTGTCAATAAAATAAATCAAAATTGCAAAGATCTTCATGGTTTGAAATAGAAACAATCAGCATTCTCACATATATGAACCAGGGTTAGCAAATCCCTCTAATATAGATCTATCATTTGTACAATAATTATTTTAAGCAAAACTCATTATCTGTATGAACATTTTCAACATCAGAATTTGAAGCTCTAGTATGAGTTAACATAGAAATGTAAATTAAATAAATATAACTGTGATTTTGTTATTTTGCATTACTCTAGTGATACTAAGACCATTAATGCTAATTTTTCCATTTAGGCAATATATAGATACTGAAAATATAATCATAAAACTCTAGCATTAAAATGACAAAAGAGGTTAGTATTTTGAAATATATTTGAAAAAGATCCTGCAGGCACAAAGTAAAGATGAATTGAAAATTTGAACATGAGATGAAATATGAAATGTTAATTCTTTTATTTACACTGATACAGTGTTAAATATAAAATGTACATGAGATTTTTAGAAGAATCAGAATTGTATAAATTTTAAAATGTGTTCCATCTTACATCTTATGACAAAGCTCATTATTGCTATGTTGAGAATTTCCTATTTTTGAAAATAATTGTCTTCAAATGTGAGTCCACAGGAGAAGAGATCTTTATTAGACTTTCAGAAAATATGAGATAAATGGGGGAGAAAATAAAAGACATTCCAAGATAGGTATATGAAAGTCAAAATGCTTTACATTTACGTTTCAGGATCTAGTTTAGTCAAGTTTTATGAATCTCAGGAGACATTTCCTCAGAAAAAAAAGTAGTGGCCTTAGACTTTATGTCCTTAAACTTAGAGAGAGTTTATAAAACTTATACTCTTCTTTCACAGATCTTGAGTCATTCAATAAGTATATATTTTTTAAAAAGTCTCTTAAAGGCCTAACATAAAAAATCAAGCAAAATTGGGGAAAAATGGAGAGCAAGGTAGAACAAAATCAGTGTGCTTAAATAAACTACAATGTGGCTTGTTTCTACCATTCGTATACTTGAAATAACAAACACTTTAGGAAGTTTATTTCTTAATAAGAACAAACCTAAAAGTACAGAATGACCAATTGGGTCGCTGTTGTGAAATTTGAATTAAAGGCAAGCCGTAGATAGAGCTCATCACAGTTCTCCATGTGAGCACTAAGGATAGGGAAACAGTGAATTCTGAGTAAATTAAAGGGACTCTGGGGAAATGATAAAGGAGAAATGGACATAGGTCATATTCTCTTAAAACTGTTTCATTAAAGCAAAGTACTTTTGTAAGAAAAATCTATATTTGAGAGATGCTAAAAAATACTTGTCCTTGAACTTAATGTTTCAACAATGAAATCCGAAAAGGAAAAAGTTTTAACTCGGTAACTGAAAAAAAAAAAAAAATCCATAAGATTCTGCTTCAGAGATACAGCATTAAAAAGTAATTTTTTACTAGGCATATATCCAGAGAAAACCATAATTCAAAAAGATACATGCAACCCAGTGTTCACTGAAGCACTATTTACAATAGTCAAGACATGGAAGCAACCTAAATATCTATCGACAGATGAATGGATAAAGAAGATGTGGTATATTTATACAATGGAATAATGCTCAGCCATAAGAAAATGAGATAAAGCCATTTACAGCAGCATGGACATACCTAGAGATTATCATGCTGAGTGGGGTGGGCCAGACAGAGAAAGACAAATATCATATGATATCACTTATATGTGGAATCTAAAAAAATGATAACAAATAAATTATATAGAAAACAGAAATATACCCGCAGACATAGAAAACAAACTTATGGTTACCAAAAGGGAAAGGGGGGAGGGATAAATTAGGAGTTTGGGATTAACATAAACACACTATTTTATATAAAATAGATAACCAACAATGATCTACTGTATAACACAGGGAACTATACTCAGTATTCTGTAATAAGCTATAAGGGAAAAGAATCTGAAAACAATATATATTATATGTATAACTGAATTGCTTTGCTGTACACCTGAAACTAACATAACATTGTAAATCAACTTTACTTCAATAAAAAAATTAAATTTTTAAAAAGCAATTTTGAATTTAAGAATTAATAAAGATAAATTCTCACATGAATTAAAAGGCTTAGACAAATGCATCTATAAACACATAACTGTCTATAGAACAATTGTCCTAGAATTGAATTCAGTAAATTGGAGATGATTTAATGGATTCTAGGGGCAAAATTTTGAATGATTCCAAGACTAAAGAAAAACTGGTTTATCTGAATATTTTGAGTGATTCAGATGTATTCAGCCAATAAAAATTATTACTTTATTATTATTTACTATATTGTAGGCCCCTACTGCCCTATAACTAGAAGCAGTATAGCACAGTGAAATTACAATGGTCTTTGAAACCAAAAGAAGCTGAATTCAAATTTCATGTCTATTGTGAAATAGACATAAAATTATTGATTTACCTAAACTCACTGAGACTTAGTTTGCCTTTCTGTAAGTTGGGGACAGTAATACATAGCTCTTAAAGTGATATAGGATTATATAAGAAAACTCTCTTGTACATAGCAACTATAATAATAAAACAGGACCTTGTTTCCTCAAATTTCAGTTGGCTTTACTAGATTATGAATATCTTGAAATAGGAAATATTTGATCTTTTATTATTCCAGTGTCTAAAACATAGCTTGAGTATGGAAATTGTTTGAATTTAATTATGCACTGTATGCATTTTTGAATTTAATTATTCACTGTAGTTTGGTTTGTGTATTATTAGAATACTGAAAACTAAGTAAACAAATCAGAATAAACTCCAAATGCCATAAAGCCTTGAAAAAACAGCAAACACTAAAAAATCACTTATATAAATGTACATTGGTTCTTCCAGCCCCCTTCCCATGTTTAACTACAAAGCCACATAGAGGTAATGGGGTACAGTTTTACCAGGAGCTCTATCTGCTTCTAGGTCTCTGACTTCCTAAGGGCCAATCTCATTACTCCATTAATACAGTTTAAAATTAAATTGACTACTTGTCCCTTAGAAGAGGGTGGGTTGGAGGTGATTGGCTATCACTGTTAAAAATGTATAATTTTCCAGTCTGTAAGCAGAGGTACTTATGGATAATGTATAAATTATATTCTTGGTCTTGATACTTAGTCTCTGTTCTCCAAGAGTCTAATTAAAGTGGTTCTCAGCTCTTGTGTGTGTATGAGAAATAATACCTTTGCTTCACTCCAAATCAGTTAAATAAAAATCTCTAGAGTATTAGGGCTTTGGTATCAAAAGTTTTAGAGGTAGTTCCAATGGACAACCAGGTTTGAGAACTACTTGACTGACAAAACCTTGTCTTTCTCAATAATCTCCATTTCTTTAGATGAGCTCAAGGTCATCTGGAGAGGTAATATAAAAACAGTAATGTTGATCTTAGTTACTACCTGGTAACTTATCGTGGAATCTTTACTGGCATTTGAGTCTCATGGCTTGCCCATCCCCCTTAATTTTCTTGGCATTCTTCTGAACAGCATACTCATCACAGTATCAATGTTACCATGTTCATTGATTAGAAAGTAGCAGGTACATTAGGTTTCCCAGTAAGACATGTGTGCCAAAGTGTGGGAGAAAAATTCCACCATGATTCAGGGGCTTTCCACAATGGTGAAGTTTTTAGGAATCAAGTGATCTGGAACATGCCAGGACATGTTTACAAGGGTAAAGGTAGAGTTTTGTATCTCATACCTCTATAAGAAGGAGGCACAACTGTTTAAGGATCACCCTGTACCTTTAAGGGAGGATTATGACACTTGAAAATAGTTTTGCAATCTAGGATTGCAAAGCAGGATTTGCAGCATATCTAGGACAGGAAGAAAGAGATTTTTCCACTTTTGCTATCTTGCCCAACATATACAATCTTTTAAGTTGCCTCTGGTAGATGAAAATGTTTGTAGAGTTTTTAGGAAGTCCTAACAGAAGGGATATGCATAGACCCCAATGATTCTGAAACAATGCTATGCCTTCTGCAGCAGAGAACTGTGCTTCATGTGAAAAACAACTTCATAATGTCATAGGATACCAAGTGACTATAAATCCAGTTATTGTTGAGATAAGACCATGAGTCAGTCTAGTCAGGTCAATTTGGTATCTTCCTTAGCAGATCCAGAAGGCATAAGTAAATTGCATGAAGAAATGGCCTTGACCCCTATCTATGTTACACTGGCACCTTTCTCTCAACTCAATTCTGTGTCCCCATAGGTGACTTCCTTTGGCAACATGGAGGAGGAAAGAAACTGAGCATGGCTTATAGACGATTGATGTAAATCCTTAGCATTAGCTGAAACTATACAGTTGTCACAACACAGTCATTTTCTGAGGTAGACCTAAAGAGATGTGGTAAAGAGGAATCCCCTCAGTGGGTAGAGTTGCAAGCAGTACAATCACCATTTAATTTATATAAAGGAAATGTAGCCTTTCCTGGGGATACACACTGACTTCCATGCAGGGGAAAATGACTGGCTATGCTTCCGGGGTCTGAAAAGAACAAGCCTAGAAATCCAATGTCTAGGGCATCTGGGGAAGTTCCATGTGGATAAAACCTATGGGAATGAGAAAAAAGCATGTGGGACTTTGTGTTTCACATTAATGCTTTCCAGAAAATATCCACTGCAGAGGTTAGTCTTGTCAACCCAGTGGACAGGTTGACTCTATGAAATCAACCATCCTTTCTCCTTAAAAACTGCAGTGCCAGCATGAGGTCCTCATGAAGAAAGTGGCTATGATAGCAGAAATGATGCTCTGTTTAGATCCCAAAGAGTCAATGCTTTCCCACTAAAGCTCCATCTAGCTAACTAGACCTAGTTGTCAGCAGGCAGAAGCTAATACTGAGCCCTCATTATTTGCCATTCCTCATGTAAAACAGCCAGCAGCCTGTGACAGATTTATTACAGGGGAATTCTTTCACCTTGGTGGGTCAGTAATTTTCCTCAACAAAATAAATATATACTCTAGACATGGATTTACCTTCTTTGCCCAATAGATCTCCACCTACACTGCTACTTGTAGAATGACTAATGCATCAACTTAGCATGCAAGTTGGCATCAGGCAGAGGAACCCATTAGAGCAAAGAAGGAGTAGAGACAATGAGTACATGATAAAAGAATTCACTGTTGTTACAAATTACTCCAATATCCCAGCACTGAGCAGTGACCAGCATTTCTGCATTTGGGAGTACTCTGGGTTCTGGAAACCAAAGTGTAAGACTGACTCATCTCTTCATCATTCCCAGTGCCTCACTTGTGCAATGTGTGCTTCTCACCTCCACAGTCTTAGGCCCTATAGTGAAGGAAACCCGGTTTCACTTTGCGAAAGTGTCTTTTCAAGGGAAAGCATGAAAATTTCACGGAACTGGAAGATACAAATGCAACCTAGCCTTTTTGAATTCTCTTAGCCAGGGGACTAACATGCAAAGAAAGGAATTATTGTACATGCCGGAGAAAACAACTTTAAATACTTTCAGTGATTAAGTTTACTGATAAATAGTAGGAGCGGAGAGGAATATTTCCAGAACCCAAACAATGCTCTTGGGTATGTTTTGATGCTTTTTATATCTTGAAATAATGATAAAGGGTCAATGGCAGCAAGCATGGCTCAACAACTGTATGGCAGATGGAAGTCTGGGTCATCTGGACTGAAAGACCAGCAGAGGTAAGGTGATGAGTAACATTAATCCCTGACTTGGAAAGGACTGCAGTTTGCTTTGCTCATCCTTTTTAATCTTTCAAGAGAATATAATTGGCCTTGACGTTGAAGGACTGCACTTGTACCAACCCTCTTAGGAAAGAAATGTGTCTTTTGTTCTCATATAACATCCATATATTCTAAAAGGATGTGAGTGGACACATGCCCAAAGAGAAGCTATGATTCACTCAGGAGATCATCATCTCAGGTCTTGGACACTTGCTCTATCTCGCCTAACTGGTATTACCCAGCGTTCACAGTTCCAGAGTCTAAAGAGCCCGGTTACTACTGCTGCCTCCATCTCAATTACAAATCAAGGAGCCTTTCATGCCACCAACCTAAGTGGAAAGACCTCTGTGCCTCCTTACTTACTGGGCAAGAACTTAGAAGCTCAGGCAACCCACAAGCATGGAAGAGTGAGTTCTCCATGGGTTGGAGGTTAACCACTGGGAAATGAGAGTTTCCAGGGATCTATGGGTTAATTTTTATTTTTTCTTTTTCTTCTTCCATTTAGATAAACATTCCAAGACACAGTCAGATCATTTGACATCTATGAAAATGTCATCTGAGACCAAGCAATGTCATGTTTGTTACAAAAAAAAAAAGATAAACAAAAGACAAATATACTTTTTTCTTTGTGCTTTTTTGACTTCCCTTTTGCCCTTATACTCCTGCTTCCATGGGATTGCAGGTCCCCATAGAGTTTTAACATGTAAGTTTTGCCTCAGGCTCTGTTTTCTAAAGAACCTGAACTAAAACATCAACCATACACTATCTTAAAAAATATACATTTAAGAATAAATTGTACCCCAAATAATAACGTATATCAAAGAAGTAACTAAAATTTATCTTATCGTTACTTATAGTATTTAATTGGTGGTATAAAGGAGCTAATATATCTGTATTTAATCTAAAACACTTAGGAAACAAATTTTCTATAATTAGGGTATTTTGGTTTTCCTCCTCTTTTAGAGACAATATGCATTTCAGGAACTTTTTATTTCAAAATATGACAACATCCCCCAATCATGAATTGATCACTAGGGAAAAAAATGGGATTCCCCCAAACACTGATTTATCGTGATAAGATCTCTTCTCCTCTCTACCCTTAACATACACAGCGACATCTCTATTGAGACCTTAGTACTAATTTCTTGATGTCAGTAACCACAGAAAAACTGGGACGCTCATCACTAAGACTCTAATTATCATGTGGTTTTGCATATCTCCTTCTTTTAACTTGTTTTCCACCCCCTATCAACTTTGAAACCTTTTCACTGTGCCTCCTGAAACTTGAAGTCGGTACTTAGTAAATTCCATTATAACTGGGAACACATACTTGGAAATTTCCTTTACTTTCTTGTGTTAAATGAAATGTAGCTTTCCGCTGGACACTGCTTCCCCAGAGCCTTGCCAGTGCTGGATGTTTTCTCAATATACCCTCATATACTGAGAATGGGGCAGGTGTCCTCTTTAATCTTCACTACAGCTTCCAGGCTATTCTTCTTCTCTCCTCCCTAAAACCTTCAGGTTTGAATTGTATGACATTAGAATATTCTAAGAGAAGCAATTTACTATCCCTAGAGCCATTCATTTTTATTCCCTAAAGCTCGTAGCTTCTGGCTTATAGATACTCTCTCAATTACTAAGCCTGTCAACATCATTTGTGATTTTAGTTTTCATCTAGATTCCTGCAATAATCAGCCTTCTCAGTTCTTTGACCATCTGGATAATCATACTCTCATCTCCTCTCATAGTTCATCCACTTACGTCTTTGGTCATAACCTCAAACTGCTCATTACCTATAAATAAAACTTTTTCATGATTTCTACCTCCAGGATCCTACTTTCTAACTGAATATTCTAGTCCATGCAAGAGTAAATCAAAATAAAGAAAGGCATAAAGATTAGATTTTTAAAAAGCAACAAAATTAACATTTATCCTGGATGATATAATTTTGTTCACAGACCATCCAAGATAAAACCTACAAATTGCTAGAGTTAATAAATTTAGTTTGCTGGTTATGTGATATTAAAAATAAACAATTTATTTTCTTGGTATTGGCAGAAGTACGGTTGACCCTTGAAAAACATGGGTTTGAACTGCCCAGGCCCACTTATACATGGATAGTTTTTCAATAAATACATGCAGTACTACATGATCCATAGTTGGTTGAATCCATGGAAACACAGACCCGGGTGGCCTGCTATGGTACTTGAGTATGCCCGGACTTGGGTGTCCAGGGTGGGTCTTGTAACCAATCCCTGTAGGCACCAATGGATGACTGTATTTAGAAAGTATAGTAAAAAGATACATATTTACATAATATAAATATAAATATTTAGAAATAATTTTTAACTATTTATGAAAGAAATTTTGGAGAAAATTTAGTTTTTTTGAAAGACAGTAAGGAAAATTTATATATGAAAATATATTATTTTCATGAACTGAGAGGCAATATTGTAAAGATGTTAATTCTTCCCACATTTACCTAAGTGGCTTGGTTTTAAGTTGTGGATCTCATGAGAGTTGTCCATATTATTTCTGCTTAAACCTTACCCCAAATTTAGTCACAGAGATAGAATGCCATTAAACCAGGAAAAATTGGTTTGGGAGTACAATTAGTAAACTACAAGTTGACCTTGAATTAGACATCAAGATTGTAACCATGAGAATCTTATTATTGGCAAAAAATACCCTGACTCCTTGGGTAGAACATTAGATCTAATACAACATTTCTATTAGTCACATCTGACTTTTTTTTTTTACTTGAACAAATTAAAAATTCAGGTGCTCCAATATGTAAATGCTTTATTACTTTCTGAGTAACTATAGGAAAAATAAACCTTGATTTCTTAAAAAAGCTTAAATACAATACCATGATTTCTTCTGGAAAAATAGTAACATCCATGCAAGTTATCCTTTAATATAAAAGAATTCAGTGTGCATGTCACAAAGCATAAATAATTAGTTTAATAATAGTGTGTTGTCTTCTTTTACACTATCATCTTTTCAGTTTGGTGAGAAATTATATATACTTTTTTGTCATGTTTTATTTAGTTTGCTATGTAATATACATATAGGGAAAGTAAAATATTACATCATACTGGTTTGAATTAAACACAGTTTAACTTATTGTCTGTGGGTAATACATTATTTTAAAAATGGCATAAATGAATATTTCCATTCCTAAAAGTAGGGACAAGCTCCAGATATAATGTATAGTTTTAACATTATAAATGACCCATTCATTCTTTGGCCAATTTCTACTCTATCAATACTATGATGTAGCATCCTAATAAATCATTACTGGGACACCACTGTGAAGGTATCCTATAATGATGCCTCATCAGAACTACTGTAATAAAAGCTGCCCTTGTGATGATGCATTGGTTTGACTCATGCACACATTTAGAACATACTTGCTACAAAATTAAGAAGGCTCTTTGAAGAACTGAAACAAGCAAAGTGCAGAGATGATAAGGAATATTGCATGTTCAGTTGCTACACGATTACTCATGCAAACCATAGCTGAGTGGAGAGATGTTTTTAAGGGTCATTGGAGGAAAGCTTCCTGTAGTATGTTTTCTGAATGAGTCAGCTTTAGAATTTTTCATTTTAAAGATTTTCAAGAAAAGAGGAATACCAAAATATTCATCGAGAATATAGTGCCTAAGAAGTCTATTACATCTGAGAAAAAGGTTGGCTGACTGACTGATTGATTTTTGTTTCTTCTACACTGCGTAAATCGATTAGTAAGTTGTTTGTCAGTTGGCAAAGCCAGGATTCAAAAAGGGGTAGATCTATATACAAAGCCAATTCTTGAAATTATTATTCCCTAAAACCTCTCAGCAGTATGGTAAAGAAACTTCAATTGTTTTTATTTTTTGCCTTCCAATCTTTTATTAGTGCAATCTCTGGAGGCCATTATTAAATGAATTATTCAGCTTACTAGAAGCATTTTGGCATCAATGACTTACTTGATGAACTTCTTGGAATATAATAGATATCCCTGATTGTTAAGTCAACTCCTTGAATGGTAAGAAGTAGGGAAAGATTCTTATGTTATCCTTTATGCTTGGAGGTCCCATTCCTCTAGAGTTACTGACAGCAAGTTTAAAGGGTAAGAAATTAGTGAAATTTGTCAGTTTGCTGAGAGGTTGATGCCAGACTACCTCACAGCAGATCCATTCACTCCATTTCTGTAAGTGCTTGTTTTCTGATTGAATGATTGTCTAAACCATTCTTCCTTCCTTTATTTAAAATAGTCATGAAATATTTTCTATGTGCCAATAACTATGTAAAAGCTGAGAATAACGGAGCGGAATGAACCTGGCTCTCTGCCTAAGGGTCTCACAGTCCACAGATAAGAACAGACAAATAATTCCAGCAAAAATTTATAGAATAAATACAAGTGTCAATTAATACAAAGGAGATTTTTGCTTTCCAAAATTTACATTCAGAATTTTAGTAAATAAAATTGTCATTTCTTTATTTCAATATCAGATATTAATTTTACTCTATCAAGCTGAGTATTTAGTTTTACTGTAAGAAAAGCCCAACTCTTAAATTTTTCATTAATCAGCTCTAAATTTCTACAAAGATATTGAAGTAGTGTTGTGTTTTCCATTATCACCATAGGGAGTTGAATATTCAAGGTATCAAGTTAATAATAGTATAGAGATTACCTCCATTGGATAAGGAGAGGTCAAAGACCGGTTACCATTTTCAGTTAGTAAAAAGGTTTTATTTGTTGTTGTGTTTAAGATGCTCCCTATTCTGTGTTCTCAAAATAACTAGTTCAAATGTTTGTGGTTTTGTTGCTGCAATCATTTTTTTGTCCTTACATTTAGACTGATCTTCCTATTCCACTTATGCCCTTTATAGTCCTTTACAACTCGGCAGCCAGAACGTTAAAATGTTAAGTTAAATTGTTTGAGTGGCCTTGGAGCACAATCCTCCACTGGCTTCTCATCCTGCTCAGGTAAAAACAAATACTTTATGGTGGCCTGCAAGGCCTCACATGACCACCTACATCTCTAACCTCACCTCCTGTGACACATTCCCTTACCTTCAACATGCCAGGAATAGTAACCCCTTTTCTCTTCCTTGACTGTTCACAGTGAACCCTTGAACCAGGGCCTTTGCACTTGCCATTCTTTTGACCAGGGAGATGATACGAAAGAAACTTGGGAAATGTTTTCCGTAAAATCAATAGTAATCTCAATTTACGTGGCGCTACCATTTACATGCTGTGAAACCAAAAGACACTTTCCTAAACTATCAAGTAAAAACAAAAATAAATTTTGATAAACCACACTAGAAAAAGACTAAATTATTTTCTAACTTGCAAGAAAATACCATAATATTTTAAATTTGAATAAGTGAAGAAGGAGTATGTGGCCATAAACTATATAGAAAAAATAATATAGAGCTAGATCAGGCAGTTAATTATAAGTATTGTCAACATATTATAAATTATATTTATATACAAATCTATTAATTTATAGAATTTAAAATTATATAGTATGTTACTTTTCTGGATATTGACATGTGTGATATTTCCAGCTTAATTAATTGTATAATTTGTTTTGATTTCTCTGTCTAAATAAATGTTTACTTTCACAACTAATTTTGTATTATTTTTCTTAAAAGTAACTCCCATAATTGTATAAACTTCAACTCCCACAAAGCTGAGCTCTACCTTGCTCTTAGCCCAAAGAGAGGCACTAACAGTCCCTTCAACTCTTTTTTAATCGTGGGTCTCTAACAGCCATGATTAAAAACAAAAATAAAAAGAGACTTCCCCCCTCCTGTGCTCCCTGTCCCACCCTTATTTTTTTCTGTTATTTTTATATTTGAAAATCCTATAAATGGAACATAAATCTGATCTGTAGCATATGCTGGAATTGAAGTTACAGAATATAATTCTGAAAATACTTTAATAAACTTGTGTGAAACCTACTCATACATAGAGGAAAGAAGCCCCAGCTATTCTAGTCATATTTGATTTTGAGAAAAAACGAGCATAAATTAAATTTACCATATTCCCTTAAACTTAACAGTCCATGTAGAGCTATATTTGACATAACAAACAAATGTATGGTCAAGATTTTAGAGGTAACATATTTACTCTTTTTCTTCTGTGTCATACCAACTTTCCTTTTAAGCTATTCCTGTTTACAGATTCTACCCTTAACTCTCAGTAGAAATTTTTTAACAGGTCACAATGTATATGAATTTTGCAGACTACCTTTTCCCAACCAGTTCACTTCCCACAAAAGAAATACATGAAAACTAGACTCTAGTACTGGGACTATAGTTGTTTATATTTAACTGGCACAGGTGCTATAGAAACTCACAGCATTTTTTGTGTACAGTATCTTCCCTTAGTATATATTTCATCCTAACTTTCACCATTACATTTCCCTAATAATAGCTATTTCCTCAACTAGATTTTAAGTCTTTCACCTACTCCTACCTTCACTTCCATTCAAACAAAAGAAAACATTTTTCCCCCAAAATACATACTTAGGAATTATCAAAGTTCTCTTGACCCACAGGAACTGCACATTTTAAAATCCTTACTGGTAATCACAACATCCAGCTTTACCTATAAGATATTCTAATATTTGTAACTCGAGGAGTGGAAAGAACTGTTTCGGATATATCAGAGCTGCAGTAGGTGCGCCCTCTTGCATAAAAGCCTGCTTAGTTATGGCAATGTTCTTTGTCCAGTACTGTGAAAGAATGTAGAAACTGTTTAAATTTACTTTTAAGTTTTCTGACCCTGAAACCCTAATTTGCATTCAACCAAATGGCTGTGACCATCTAAAGAGAAGGACTTAAAAGATAAGCAAATCTAAGTAGACGCAATTATTTTCATTGGCAATCAGGCATTGATATCTGAAATATAAGTCAATGTGATTGTTCTTGTATTTGAATTGAAATCTCTCAACTCTTGAATAACATGAAGTTGTGATTTAAGCACTCATTCTTTTAGCCCTATCTGTTAGGATGAAGAATTCTTGCATATTGTATATTTTTAAGAATGCACAAATCAAATAATTCTACATGTCAAAGAAGTAAACTTTTTTATATAAACTAAATTAATTTTCATGGTTCATTTTTAAGGAATTGAAAAAAATATTTTAAACTGTATAAATGGATGGAAGCCTGAAGAAAAGATATTATATTTTAGCTATTTAAGCATATTATAAACAGTAATGAAATTTTTTAATGAAAAAAAAAGAATATTTGGGGTTTTTGAGTTTTTGACTGGGTATATGACATGCCCATCTTTTAATTATGAAGGGGTGAATTCTTTCCTCTCTACTCTTTTTGAATGCAAGTATCATATTCCTGGGACTTATCTGATAATACTCTTCTCTTTTTCTTCCTGCTTCTCTGGCTGATTCCTTAGTTCCACACTGACTGTTTCTCCAGCCAGTGACCTTCACACATTATAGACTCTCTCAGCCCTAGATAATTCCATTTCCACACAACTTTATGTCAGTGGCTTCTCCCCTAACTATATTTTCTATATTCCCACATCATAGCACTTTACTTTTTCCTTTTTTAAGGACATATTAGGTATTGTTTTACAAATATATGTTGTGGAATTTTAAAAATGGTTTTCATGGTGGGAATGCAAATTGGAACAGCTACTTTGGAAGATAATTTGGCGGTGTAGGGGAGGAAAAATAATTTTCCCTCTACCTTTCATTGTTTTGGGCTGAGGACCCCTCTGTAAAAAAGACAGATTAATAAGAAAAAAAAATTCAACTGCATACCTATGTACATACAGAAGCCCCACAAAGATATGAGACTCAGAAGGTGGCCAGACGATTGAGGCTTATATACTATCCTGAGCTAAAGAAAGGGATAGGGATCTGGGGCTTTAAACTGGGGAAGGCAATTTGTGGGAACAGGAGAAGAGATGTTTAGTAAACAAAGGTTGTCCTGCCTTGCAGGTAAGTCTCTCACATGAAAAATTTATCTCTGGTATTAGCTCTTTTCCTGGTACAGGGCCCCCTTCAAATATAAATTTCCCTTACAGAAGGGTAACTCCTAATCTGTGTACAGAGCTTTTCCTGTGTCTGTAGTTTCTCAAAAAAATCTGTTCAAAATAATCCTTATGCCAAAGAGGCATATTTTCATGTGGCATAATCTGATACCCTTCAGAGGTTTCTTACAAAACTAAACATACTCTTACCATATGATCCAGCAGTTGAACTCCTTTGTATTTACCCAAAAGACCTGAAAACTTAGATCCATGCAAAAACCTGCACACGGATGTTTATAGGAGCTTTATTCATGATTGCCAAAACATGGAAGCAACCAAGATGTCCTTTAATAGGTGACTGGATAAATAACTGTGATACATCCAGGCAATGGAATATTATTCAGCACTAAAAAGAAATGAGTTATCAAGCCACAAAAATACATGGAGGAACCTTAAACACATACTACTAAGTAAAAGAAGCCAATCTGAAAAGGCTACATGTGATTCCAACTATATGACATTCTGGAAAAGGCAAACTATGGAGACATTAAAAAGATCAGTGGTTGCCAGGGGTTTCTGGAGAGGCAGGATGAATACAGAGCACAGAGGATTTTTAGGGCATTGAAACTATTCTGTATGATACTATAAAGATGGACACTTGTCATTATACGTTTTTCCAAACCCAAAGAATATACAACATCAAGAGTGAACCCTAAGGTGAACTATGGGTTTTGGGTGATAATGATGTTAATGTATAGGTTCATCAATTTTAACCAATGTACCACGCTGATGGGGATTTTGATTATGGGGGGCACTATGCATGTATGGGGGCAGGGTGTATATGGGGAATCTCAGTACCTGTCTCTCAATTTTGCTGTGAACCTAAAACTGGTCTGAAAAATAGTCTTTAAATATGAAAAAAAAAACCAAGTATTTTTAATGCAATAGATATAGCAAAAAGTTCCAACCACTGCTGCAATTATAGAATTTGTACTTTATGTATTTCTTAGCTATAGTTTGTTTTGAAATTTACCTGTTTTTTTTTTTTTCAGAACACGTGTGGTAGATGCTTGCTAAGTCCTCTTTATTACAAACCAGATTTTTTAAAAATTCATTTTAAAAAGAATATAAAGGAATTGTTCAAATTCGAAAAGCTTTGTAAAATGTCACATACACTTTACATGAATTAGGAAAGATGGTTTATTATTATATTTTATTATTATCATATCACTATTCACTTTATTTTCTTAATAAGCGAAAGAATGATCTTAATAGCAGAAGTTCCACAGGCTTGTGACTGGCAGACAAGAGGCAAGTTGATAATAAAAATATGAAGTGGAAAGTAAACAGTGCTTGAGGCCAGGTTCAAATAATACCTGGAGAGAGAGATTTCAGAAAATGTTGTTTAATATAGGCAGGCCTGGGCTGAGAGCCTCTAGAGGTACACTTTTATGGCAGGCCTGAGGTACTTCCTGGAGGAATTTCCTATGAAATGTAAAAGTATTTTAAAGCCTAAAGTGGTAGGCATTTAATTCAAATGCTCCTAAACCGCTATGGGAGAAGGAGAAATTCAGGAAGCAATGCCTGCACTGTAGAAGGCAATTCAGAAATTCAAACTTTAAAAGTTAATTCAAGACAATCTTGCCCTGATTGTTGTTAAATGTATGCTTATAATTAAATAGCAATAAATGAGTTCCACAGCATCTCCGTGGGATATCACAACATGTAGGAAAAAGACAAAAGGTATCTGTCAATTGAAGAGTAGCAGAATATGCCACCCCAAAAGGATACGCCTCTATGACTATAGTTCAGGAGATGCTACCCCCAAATATGCTGCTTTGGTATATTGATTATTTTGAACTATAGGCACTTGGGAAACAGCAAATGCAGGCAGGGGTTTTCTCAGAACTCCCCTTATCTGCCTAATCACACAGACTCCAAATGGAACTCAGTTGTTATAAATCCCCTCCCTAGGAGTTTCATCGACGAGGAAAGATTGACTCATCTCATGGGAGAGGTGACTGGAAGTCCACACCACACCCAGACACACTTTGTCACAATCTATCACGCTTCCCATCCGTTCTTGTAAGGGCCCATTCATTTTTCCTAAAAATCATTTACTCTCCCCTAGGAGGCCTACATCCCCTCCTCTTTCCCTATGAAGATAGGATGTAAGCCTGATTTCTAAGCCACCTCAGGAAGTTACTCAGTTTCTCCAATGTATACATGAGGTATACATGTTAACAAATTTCTTAGTTTTTTTTTCTCTTGTTAATCAATCTTTTATTACAGGGATCTCACCTAAGAACTCAGAAAGCTAGAGGAAGAATAATTTTTCCTCCCCTATACCATCAATCATATTTAAAACCTAAAATTCTAAAGTTTGATTCAGTATTTAAAACCGAGTGTACGGGACAGTGAAGACTATGATAAGATGAAACACATATACCAGAGACTATTTTTTTTAACCATACAAACATGATATTAAATTCCATTGGAAAGGGGAATTGGAGTGAAATGTTTTGCGTTTCCAAGAGTTGCAAGTTGAATAAAGTAATGTGATACTATTAAATGAGATGACCTGACCTGCTAAAAGCAATTTAAATCACACTAAAGGAAACATTTGGCACTTTTCACACGTAGATGGAAAGAGCTGTCTTCCAAAGGGTCAGTTATGTTAGAAAGACTAAAACATATGGGAGAATATTAGAAAATTGCCCTTTGGACACTTAATGGAGAGCATTATAAATGACCTTGTGCCTAGTGAATCTAGCCTGAAAAGATTCAGTCAGCTTGCACTGGTGAGCATAATATGATTTTTTTTTTAAGTTTAATACCTGGTTATATTCAGCCAGTTGGCAATTATTTTTGCCTGGCAGAGTAGTCATATTGTGGATCCTATTTTATTTTGTGATTACAGACTATATCAGCTTTTTTGAATTCCAAATTTGAGCAAAACCTGCCATGAATAAATATATGTATATATTTACCCAAACTATAATTTATTTTAAGAAACATATATGATGCAAAATTGTTTGGGGGCTTTGTCAGATAATAAATATATTGATAGTCTGTATTTCAAATTATCAGGAAGGAATAGTATTCATTAAAAATTTATTCTAGGGAAAAGGTAAAATAATGAGTTCTAGTTGTAAAATACATAATAATATACCTACTCAGGAAAAAAATCAGAAGGAAAAATGAGTAACAGAAGTGAAAAATTTTCATGACAGGTGTCTATTTCATAATGCACCTGCAAAGCTAATTGTGAAAACATTCATTACCTAAATGATAACAGCAAATAGAACAACGTAAATATCAAATATTGGGTTTCTCTATTTTGTTACATGAGGCAAGAGATATGATTTCAAATGTATTTACCACTCTTGAGGCAGGAGATAGATGGGCCCCAGGCTGAACAGTTTCTCCCATGTGGACAGAATCTCCGTAATAGCAGAAACTCCATAAAAGCAGGATGATGGAGGAGGCTGGGCCGTGCCCAGATAAGAGATAAAAGACCACACATTCCTCAAAGTCAAGGAGACCTCCCTGACTACACATGCGCAGAAAGGTTCCTTGGAGGTCAAAGAGGGAGGGGGGCGCCACCTCAGAGTAAGTGATGCCAACTACCCATAGGCCTCTTCACTAGAATCCATCTTGGCTAAGAGATGCGCACGCACACAGGGGAGGACCCTGAGATATACCAAATACAGACTCAGAACCAGGCAAAGTAAGATGATCAGTCAAAGGAAACCCGGAAGAAATGCCCCATAAAAGTGATTCAAACTACCACGAGGGCACAACTCTCTCTCTCTCTCTGAGCCCGCCCGTGTGTCTATACACATGTACTGTACTATTTTTCCTCCTAATAAACACTTTATTTGCTTCACTACTTTCCGTCTCTATGTGGAAATTCATTTCTTCAGAGTTGACGGGCCAGGGCCTTGTCACTGGTCACTGGTTCCTGTGGTCTGGTGGCTAGGCTTCCGTGCTCTCACTGCCACTGCCCGACCTCATTCTCTGGTCGGGAACCGAAATCCTGCTTCAAGCCGCTGCAGGCCGAGGCCACCCGAGATCCCTCCGAGACATGTCTAGCTCTTCAAATTCAAATGTGGATTCTAGATTATGTTTCTAAAAGTGTTTACTGTTTAGAACTGACTAATGTGATATCTTAGAACAAATGCAACTTCATTTGAAATACTAGACTATAATCTCTGTGAAGGGTAGGGATTTCTGTCTGCGTATGCAGACGACCTGGGACAAGGTTGGCATTCAATATTTATTGGCTGAATGTAAGAAGTATATGAATAAATTTTCAAATATGCAGACAATTATCCTATAATAATAATGTTTCTCTGAGATGATATATCATTATGTAATAATAGAAAAAAACAATTAGGATGGTTTCACTCCTGGTAATTATTAACTATGTGACATTGGGCAAGTCACATAGCCATTTCAGCCTGTCTTCATTTCTAAAATGTAGCTCACATTAATTTTTAAAAATTCTATTCTGTTTTCCCTGGGTTCCTGCAGGCATATGTGTGAAGTTACCTTATTAACATAAGGCTCTAGAAACTAGGGGGGGAAACTCAATTTGAATATCTTCAAAATTAAAGCTTAAAGTACAAAATTTTAAAAAACCTTTATTGTTTATTGCACAGAATAATTAAAATTATCTGCTTTGTAAAATTTCTTTTTACAAAATTCTATTACCAACTATATTGCCAGGTATAACTCTGGATATAGCTATTTATAAAAATATGCTTGCTTGGCAACTCTTTGAATGTTTGCTTGAGGTTTAAAAAGCAGTTTTAAACTAATTAATTTTATATCTTTTCCCACATTCCTCATCATTATGGCCCTGATGTCTTTGATAGCAGTATCTACAGTTTGAAGAAATAATGTCATATCAATTCTGGAATTATTACTATGCTAAGTTGTTATCTAGTACATTTTATAAAAATAGCTAACATTTCAGTTCCTGAAATAACCCACTTAATTTTACATTCATAACTTTACTTACATGAGTTTTTACAGGTATAAGTTTGTAGAGATAAGCACTCGTTAATTTTCTTTGTAAGGATTTGCCTTTAAGATAATTAAAGTGGCTGTTCTTCACATAGCACTGCAATTTTCTTTTGTGACAACTATTGTTTTTGGCTCTACAAGGATGTCACACTTCTTAAACTTATCTGTTTCAAAATGTAAGCATGCTTGTGCGGGAGTTCAATGAAAGGAAAGATGATCGTCTATAAGAACAGACTTATCGACATCCCAGTGAGGCCAGAGACTCATCAGTCTAAACAAATACACCGCTAATTTTTATTAAGTTCAATAGCTCTGGAAAATGTTCTTGGGGTGCCGGGGAAAAGAGAAGTGATAGAGTCAGAGTCACTCTGAGCAATACAATTGGAAATCAGATGTTCCTTTGCATCCCCTTTGGTCTTGGGCCTCTCCCTTTTTAAATACATTTCTAGGACAAGTGTTCCTTATCTTGTCAGCATAAACAGGGTATAGATATACAGACAGTCCATGAACACTTTCAAAGATACATGGAGATGAATACAAATATTTTTTGGGGAAAGAGGATACAAGGATATTATGTTTCTCAAAGTATTTCTGTGACTTAAAATTTAAAAACTAGAAGGAAGGAAGGAAGGCAAGAAGGGAGGGTCAAGGAAAGAAAACAGAATATTAGAAGGCAAAAACAGGATAAAAACTTTAAATATGAAGCGATTAGCTATAGCAAATATCTCAAAGTTTTAGATGAATCTAATAAGTAGAAGGTTATTTTTGAAATTTTAAGCAATTTCAGCCAAAAGAGAGAGGAACCTTATTGAGAGGGATTTAAAAACAGAAGTTATTAAAACATATTTAAGAAATACCTTGTAGTCACTTTTTTATGGTTCTAAAATAGTTCAGTTATGGTAAGATTATTCTCATTTTACACACGGGAAAGTAGCATTTTAGAGGAGTTTAGAACTTATTCAGGATATAGATGAGTGATATACAGCCGGAAATAGAATGTTAAGTCATGTGGTTATTAGTTTCTTGCTCATATTACTCCAGCCCTCATCCTGTTATTATAGTCAGATTCTGGTTTATTCAAAATTTTCTTTGGTTTAATTCACTTTACTTAAATTCATGGTAACTTTCACTACTGTGAGTGCATGCCAAAAAAATAGTCTATTTTTTTTTTTTGGTAGTACCCATATGAACAGACTGATAAAGCAGAGCAAATCAAAAGGAAAAAAAAAGCATTACTTGATCAATGTAGCCTTGGGAGAAGTCCACAGTGCCAAAATATAACTTTTCATCAAATATTTCAAACTTGTACAAATGAAACCTCAATAGTATTCACTCCATTGAAGATAAAAATCAATAAAATATGTTTAATCCGGAAGAACGGTACCCCTTTGATTGTGTTACTTCAAAAGGTGTGGAAATTATGCAGAAGCAACAGTTTCATACATTTTTAAAACTATTTTCAGAAATATTCATGTTTTGGGATTATCTGCTCTTCTTCAGATTTTTTGGATCATTATCCAAAATGTTTAGTGGTCTTCATCTTTCATCCTCCAGACATGACAGTTCCTTTATCACATAGTTAGACACCTGTTCTAGGCATGGCTTTCCTCAGGAGTAAGCTGCCACCTAAGAATTATTTGAAAGGTAACAGGCAGGCCACCTTCATTTAAAAACAAAAGCCTCCCTATTCCTTGTGACAAATGCTTGGCTTCCACTAAATCATTTACTCAAATTACACATCGCTAAAAATGAAGACTGATGAGCACATTTATAAGTCATTTATCCACTGGTATGAAACAATGGATCTTTTTTCCTGAAAAAGTATTGTTTATAAGAATTAGAAGGCCCTGCGTATGTGGAGAATGGTGCTGGAAGTTCTTTTAAAGTCAGTTGTGTCTTTGAAAGCTATGGTGTGTAAATCAGCCACAAAATAATCCACAAGAAATTGATTTGCATGGCTCATGAAATAACTGAAAGTATGAACAGGGAAATAAGGAATAATGTTTCTATAATCTTAATATTGTTTTAGTAAAGATTTCCTAGTTTCCCCAAACTCTAATTCATTTTTAAGAGCAATCAGTGAAGTCAATACTATAGAAATAAGCAGAAAGGCAAAAATAAAACAGACATCGGATGCACCCAATATGTCTAAATTAATTTTATATAACTTGCCAAATTAATTCATACACACCCAAAAAGTTTCTTCAGGACAGTATTGCAACACTGGTGTCAGACACAGTTCTTTTTCTACTTCAGTATTGTCTTTATTTGGATGTTATATCAGGTAGGAAGGCTTTTAATCACAAGTCATAGGAAAACTAAATAACAGAAACTTAAGTTTTCACATGTAGGGGAGGAAAAGTAATTTTCTACCATTCTGAGTTCTTAGATGAGACTCCTATAATAAAAGACAGTTTGACAACAGAAAAAAAAAACTCAGAAGTTTGTTAACGTGTATACCGCATGTATACATGGGAGATACCAATGGAAATATTAGTAACTTCTCCAGAAAGCTTAGAATTCAAGCTTAAATACCATCTTAATAGGAAAAGAGGAGGAGGGATGAAAGCCTATTAGGGGAGAGTAAATGATTTTTAGGAAAGATGAATGGGCCATAGAAGAACAGATGTGAGGCAAGATAGATTGTGACAAAGTGGTCTGAGTGTGGTGTGGACGTCTAGTCTCTTCTCCTTTAATAAGAGTCAGCCTTCCCTGGTTGATGTAACTTTTGTGGAGGCGATTTATGACAACTGAGTTCCTTTTGGAGAATGTCTTTAGGCAGATAATGGGAGTTCAGAGAGAATCCCTGCCTGAATTTGCTGTTTTTCAAGTACGTACAGATCAAAATAATCAATATAACTAAAGGGCCCATTCTGGGGATGGAATGTTTTGTTACCCTTCACTCACATGAAGTTTGCAGGTAGGTGCTTCTAGTTTGGATGCAACAGCTCCATGAAGCAGTCAAGGTACCAAACACCCTTTATGTATTTATTCTAAAATCCTCAGAGACTTGGCATTTTTTCCTGTTACTTCAGGATCACATGAATGTTGTAATTATCTCCTGGTATCACATCCATACATTGTGGTCAAAGAGGAGAAGCAAAGTGGGTTTGTAGGAGTTAGTTATACTCATGATACATCTGCTATCAGAAAGCAAAAGCTTTCCAACCAAAGACTACCTACACCCTGAAGATTTCATTTTATGCTGTATTGACCGAAACTTTGTCACATGGCCAGCCCTGACTAAAAGGAAACTGGAAACTTGAGTATCCAGTGGATATCTGGCAGAGCAGAGTGTGCTTACTATGACTGGCTAAGATTAATCAGGATATATCCCTGTGACCAGGCACTTGATGGCCTTAAACAAGGTAGTGGTTTTGTTGGCAAGGAAGGAGAGAGAGCAGCTAATAATGTTTACCACAAATGAATAAAATTCTTTAGAGGAAACTTATGGTTTTCTATGCTAAATATTTGTGATACGTTTTTTCTTTTATGGTCCCTTGAAACCAATATAAAACAAGAATAAAAGTATTCCTAAGCCAAATTTTAAGGATCAGTAAAGCTGATCTAGCGTGATAGGCTTTGGCAGGAATGTTCTACCATATCACTCCATCACGTTCATTCACAATTTTTATTTCTCTGAGATGAGAGAGATGTTGGATAATAACTTTTCAATCAAGAAAAGAGAATGATAATTATCTGCACCTACAAATAGGGAGTTGATAGGATAGTAACTTTTACATGTGTTTCATGTTTAATTCTCAAAATAATAAGTGAGATGTCTATGAGTATATACATTTTGCATACCCATAGAGATTCAGAAATGTTAAGGAGTTCATCCATATGTATGTAATACTTTATCAGTAGAAACACCAACAAAATTAGAAGAGCTTCAGTATATGAGTTTTTCTAACATCATTTGGAATAGCTTCATACTACAGTGACAGATTTAACATTAATATAGATCACTTTTAGATCACACTTTTAATGATGTCTGCTGAATCAATTAAGGTATGATATGGGTATTGGTGCATAAACATACAGAATATGCTCATTTGTTTATCCATGCAATAAGTGACTTTTGAGCATGTAGTAGAATGCGCTAAAAACACAAAATATTAAAAATTATAAGAGTATATATGATAAAATCCTTTTTCCAAAGAGGCTCTCAGGTTAGACAGGTAAACAGACAAAGGCATGGGCACTGCCATGTTTTCCGTTAATGTTATGAAAGAGATATTCCCAACGTAGCATCAGAATAATGACAGAGAGCACATCCTATGCCTGTCGTCGGCATGTTGGTTACTTATATATCTAAGCAGAGTCAGTTCTATGTGTGTGTTATGGGAGCTACAGATGTAGATCCCTGGCAAAGGCAAGAGTATTTGAAAACAGTAAGAGGCTAGAGATCACACGGTTCAGATATCAAGAAATAATAGGACTTAAGTATAGCTGAAGTATAAATAGTATAAATAGGGACATGAGTATGGACAGGCAAGGAGGACCTAGTATAATGTGTGAAGACCTTGGACTTCCTTTTTCCAAGGATAGAGAGAATCACTGGCGACAGCTCTATGATATTTGTGTATTAGCTAGATCACTCTTGTTGTAAAGTAGAAAACAGGTTTATAGTTAGCAAGAATGTAGGCAGGGAGACCAGTTGCAGAAAATCAGATGAGAGTCGATGGTAATGCGAACGAAGATAATAGAAAGAAGGATTTGAAAACTAGGTCTGTGGATACATTTTGGAACAGTAGAGCTGTCCAGATGTATGAGATTTTCTACACAGCTCTCTATATTATATTTATGTTTAAAATAATTAAAAATATATGTTATAAGTGTGTTTATAACTTTATATTCTAGCACTTTTGTTGCTCTTGCACTAGCCCTAGCTCAGGGTTCCTGCTCAGGATCCTATGTGACTTGAACATGAATGGTCACACCTTTGTTTAGTTCTGAAAACTTCTCAGCCTTTATCTCTTAGAATGTTACTTAGAATGTTATATTTATTTCATTCTCTCAGTATGGGATTCCTGATCAACAAATATTTAAGAGTTATGGCTTTCTAATCCTGAAGTAGATTTTCATAAATACACTATGATAAGCACCTAACTCCAAAAGAAATTTTTTCATTTGTCAAGCTGGTGACTTGAGAATGGTAGATATTTTCAGACTCGTTCTTCCTCCTCTGCAGGATATTTTAGGTACCATATACGTTGGAGAGACTTCTAGAAGTGCCAGCTTTCTAACTTTTATTAGGGATTAGATTAGAACAATTTCAGGGCTGTGTAATACATAGGTAATGCGTCCTACCGCTGTTTTAGTTTCAATATCAAGGATGTGGATTCAGAATATCTGTCCCAACTTCTTGCCCACTTGTCTGGAGAAATAGTTTACACATATCAGAGTTGCGCTGTCAGTGTGGTCATCCATTCTATTCTCCTTGGGTCTGGGACCCAGTCCCAGTTCTTGTTCAGGGCTGAATGCATGGGTTCCTTTATATCCATATATTCATATTTATAATAGTAATCCATAAAATTACAAGTTTACAAATGTAATTGCAAATAAGATATATAAATATTTATCTACTTGAAATGAATAATATCAATCCACACGATTATTACAATGGAATATGGTTTAAATACAGTAGCCATAAAGAATTTCCAAGCACAATTATTTGACATCCACTACATGACACCACTGCCATATGCTTCACCAAACCATGTGGCCTAAGGGTTGGAACATTTACCTGGCATGAATTTATTCTTGTGAGCACCAGACCTCTTCACCTTTTCCTGAGTTTTCTGCAATTTTCTGCAACTCAGGAAGCCTGGCATGATTTCTTTTTAACTCCCATATTTTTTGCATATAGTCTTTTGTTTCTCTGGGCCACTTATATTTTTCTCAGCTCTCTGTGCCTTGGAACTGGCAAAAAACACACACACACACCCACACACACACATATACATGTATTTTACTTGGAAGCCTATAGAGCCATGGTCACAGTTTCCACTGCTGTATTAATTCCTTTGTAATAGTCACTATTATGAATATAAATGTCAACAGTGTTACATGACAGAAATGTACCATGAGCAATGCAAACTAGCTCAACTTCAAAATGAAATATATTGGTTCACATGTCCAGGAAGGGCAAAGGTGAAACTGATGTTGAATAGAACCAGGGAACTGAATGTCTTCAGGATGCTCTCTACATCAGTCTTTTCTGATTTTCTTCCTAAATTATTTTAGCTATATTCTAGGGCAGTCAGGACTATCTACATGAGGGACGTGTGTTGGTAGCTCTGGATTCACGCTTATAATTCCATGGCCTGTCAGGTAAAACCTTCCCCACTAGTTTTAGTTAGTAAAATCTTGGAGAATGAATCAGATGTCCTGATTTGGGTCATGTTTATCTCCTGACTTTGGGAAGTGGGTTTGTATTTTTTAACAGAATTAGAAATGGAAGAAATGTGAGACAAACCACACGAACACACACAGATGCACACACACGTACACTCACATCTCTGCAAGAAATACACATCTAGCTCCATATTTGCAGAAGTTACCAGAGCCTCTATGTAGTCACCTTATCTTCTCTGACTTGGTTTTCATCTTTCACATTTTGCGTTCTATAATATGGATAGCGTAAAGGCTGTTTGTGGTTTGGTAACTGTTGTTTTTAATAAAATGTGCTTTTCAGGAGTACTGCTCTTAATATTAATGTTTCCTTGAACTAGCCTTACCTTTTATCCTGTCTTCTGTTACAGTGTCTTCCACTTTAAAATGAAAGGGGATTCCTTTTTTTCCTACTCTCTTATTAGTGACTAGGGCAAGCACAAAGACCACTTTATCCTGACATCCCTGCATGAAAAGGTGCCACATACAGCCATGCAAGTTAGAAATGGCACAATTCTAGGAGGTGCTATTCACCTAGACTATGAAGTGACTAGTTTCCTCATGAGCTCAAATAGTCTCAAATATTTGTCCATTGTTACTGAAACTGCATATACTGTAAGAATAAATTAATTTCAAATGTTGGATACTTAAGCTTTCCCTAGAACATTTTCAGACTTTGTTACTCATGAAACTCAGTCACTTCACTTATTGCCCAATATTAGGTCTCTGATTCTTACAACATGCCCAAATTTAAGGTTCTCCCACCCATGTTCTTGAGTCACATCTGTTAACAGATACAAACTTTGCAGAAATTAACACTAGAAGTATGAAGACATAAAAATATCTTCCAAATCTTTCATTATTTTCCTGTAGGATCAAAGAACAACTAATACCATCAGGAAATTCTACCAAGGTTGTGTTCGCATTCTTTACACGTCTGTACATTCAGTGAAGCCCAGGTGATTCAAACTTATGCAATATTTTTGTTTTGTATTTTTAGCAGCCTCAATACTTTTCTTGGCACTCTAAAGCCAATAAATAACCCAAAGAAGACATCTGTTCCTGAATACTGGTTCTCTCTGTTACAATTATTTTCCTACTTAGCAGTTAGTTCAGCTTTTAGTAATTACTGTGTAGTGAAGGTGTGTACTATTTAATTATTCACAGAAGTTCTATATTAGGACTTCAAGCATAATATACTGTATAAAGGCTTATGATCTAAAAAATAGATATTTCCTTAACACTTATTTTAAGAACTTAGCCTCTCCAAAAATGTCAAATGTTGACAAGGTCAACAGGTACATGGAAAGGTACGCAACATCACTAATCATCGTGGAAATGCAAATTCAAAACCACAATGAGATATCACATCACATGGAGGCTCCACAAGAAATTAATAATAGAATTGCCATATGATCCAGCAATCCCACTTCCGGGTATAACTGAAAAAAACAAAATCATTCATTGTCTTGAAGAGATATCTATACTTCTATGCTTATTGCAACATTATTTACAGTAGCCAAGGTGTGGAAACAATCTAAGTGTCTGTCTACAGATTAAAGAAGATACAGTACATATATACAATGGAATATTATATTCAGCCTTTTAAAAGAAGGAAATCCTGCCATTCTTGACAACGTAGATTAACCTGGTGGGCATTATGCCAGACAGAGAAAGACAAATACTTCATGGTATCACTTATAAGTGAAATCTTAAAAAAATAAAAAGGTAAATATGTAAGGTGATGGATGTGTTAACTGAATAAAGAGAGATAATCCTTTCACAATTTATGTGCATTTCAAATCATCACATTGTAGACTTTATATATATTAAAATTTTGTCTACTACACCTCAAGAAAGCTGAAAAAGTGAGAAAACTAAAAAGCCAAAAAAAAAAAAAAGATGCATAGCAGGTAAATTTTGGAGAACTTTTATGTCTAAACTATATTCATTCAACTGTAATATTCCATCAATGATTTAGTTTATAAGCATATAATTGGGGTGGATCAGGCGAGGCTAAGCATGCCTGGCCAGCTATTATGTTAGCAAGGGGTTTTACTTGTTCATGGGGTAATAGGAAATGATGGAGACCTCTGGGACTCCTCATGATTTGCAGCTTTAGAGTACTCGGGGCAAGACTTCTAGAATCTTTTGGGTCTGGAGCATTGAAGTGCTCCTTGTTGATCTTAATTCGATTATCTCCATGTTTCAGTTTCCTCTCTTTAATAATTTAGAAAAACATTATTTATCTCATGCAATTGTGATGATTATGAGATAAGATCATATGTCCCACAAAGATGGCATACTTGGACATTGTAGGGTATCTTGGTTAAGAACTTGGACTTGTGGAATCAGGATTTCTGGATTTGACTCAACTTTATCATTTGCTTGGTGGTATGAAGTTTGGCAAGTTATATAACCTCCCTAAGCCTCAATTATTCACCAGTAAAATGAGGGTAATAACAGTAACTTGTTCATAGCATTGTTGCAGGTTTGCATGTGAAATAGAATCATATATAAAGTATTTGGCACAGTGCTGGGTACAAAGTAAAAATACAGCAGGTATTAAATACTGTTATTTATGAAACACAGTCTAGGCAGAGATTGATCAAATAACTCAAGGGCATAAATTTAAAAAAATCTTCCCCATTCTATTTGCTAATATTTTGAGTCCATAGCCATAATTTAGCTAGGTAATATTCAAGAATTTTTAAAATGGTGACCTTAATCAAAAAACTGTTGTGAACCTACGTGTCAGTATTTGGTATGGAATAAAATTAAATGAACACTGTTTTAAATGTTTGAACTAAATGTGTACAACTAGATGAAAGCTACATTGGACATATATTTCAAGCAAACTGTAGAACTTCATGACTAGCATCACTAAAAAACTATGAAACTGGTTTTTAACTACCCATCATTATATAGTTCTTTCTCGAGGAAATTGAAGACTGACAACCTTGTTGCCATCTGGAAACATCTAACATCTGTGGTTGTAAACACTGAAACACAGCTGTTGCAGTTCTGAGTAAGCACTCCAATTTATTTATTTTTGACTTAAAAAAATCTTCAGTTTTCATCAAACATCACAGTTGTTAAGCCATGATCTTGCAGCAAGAGGAAAAACAAGAGAAGTCACTATATCAAACATTTAGGAGCAATGGTCTTTCTTGTATTTTATTTAGAGGAGATATAATCTCATGCCAATTAAAAAATGTATTTTGTGGTTGTGCCTGGTTTACAAAAACCAAAGAATTTAAAGCTACAAGGATATTAGAGATCCTTGAGCACATTTTGCAGTTAGAATATTATAAATTGGGCTACTCAGGGTCACACAGGCAGATAAGGAACAGAAGAACAATATTCTATTGTTTTTGCAGATTGTACTTGGGTGTTTCCCATTAATTTTAACAAGGAAAGTTTTTACTAAAAACTTAAGAGTACATGATAGTGTATCACTGATTTTAATGTATATGATTCTAAAAATGATTCCATATAACAAATATTTAATATGTTTTTACTATTATATGTACAGGTAGTATTGTAAATAACCCTAAAACTTGAATCATTTTCCCAATTCTTAATCATAGTTCTAATTCAGTTTCAGCTAGATTAGCTCCCTTAACTGCTACCTCCCCATCAGCAGCCAGGGGAACGTGAAAAAAAGTCCTGTAGCTTTAGTCCTTCAAGGAAGCTAACCAGGTGTAATTCCCCACAGTCCAGTCAAAGTCCCTGAAGATGGGTACTTTCTCACCCCTTACGTATTCCTTCTGTATTTAAACCTAGGACCTTCTGATTGATTCCATGTTTGGTCTTTCTACCTACGTTGCCTCATCCTAGCAGGCAGTCATCTCCAGGCTCTGCAGTCTGAAGGCAGGTCCCACCACAGCCTGGAATGCTCGAGGCCACCTACCACCTGTCTGGAAGGGAAGGATTGGTAGAGTCCCAAAACTTGAAGAACATGAGATCTATCAGTAGTTTCTGTGTTCAGCACACAGCTGAAATAGTGACCTGATGGTAAAGCCAGGTTCTGATCACCAACTTCATTGATTAAGGTGTGCAGATTTTACAGATTGTTGCTTAAGCCTCCGTCTTAACCTTTGAGGTTCCCGAGAAGCCAAGTTCAAAGCCAGAAAGTTCTGTCCTATGGTGCAAGCGTGCCTCCAAGCGGCAGAAAATTAAGATACCTTGGGTAGAACCGAAAACTAAAGGGCATGCCAAGGTCACCTGAATGTCACTGGAACACTGGCAGTAGTTCTACTTGCCATATAAGAGAAATTCACAAGTGATGTCATAACATTTCCCCTTTAGATATAGCTTATCTCATATTTTTAACTCTAAGCTTTCTCTAGACTAGAAAACGAGAATAATATGCATTTCACAGCTAGTTTCAGTCTTCATCTATAGGATTTGGGCAATAAACTTTTCCAACTCATAAGATTATTGTAAGAATTAAATGAATTAAAGCACTTATGCAAGGGTCTAGTATATAGAGTATGAAATTTATAATATATAGCATTATATGTAGTATAAAATTAGACTCAGCTCACACCACATACAAAAAAACAACTCAAAATGGATTAAAAAATTAAATGTAAAGTGAAATTGTAAACCTTCTACCAAAAATATAGGGAAAAACTTCTTGATATTGATCTGGGCTATAATTTTTTTGTATATGACAGCAAAAGTACAGATAACAAAAGCAAAAATAGACAAAATGAATTGGATCAAACATAAAAAGCTTCTGCACAGCAAAGGAAATAATCAACAGAGTGAAAATGGTAACTTACAGAATGGGAACAAATATATGCAAGCCATATATCTGATAAGGGATTAATATCCAAAATATATAAAGAACTCATGCAACTCAATAGCAAAAAGCCCAAATAACCCAATTAAAATGGGCAAGACCTAAATAGACATTTCTCAAAAGAAGACATAAAAATCACCAACAGGCATATTAAAAGATGCTCAACTTCACTAGTAAGAAAATGCAAATCCAAATCACAACGAGATATCACCGCACACAGGTTAGGATGGCTATTATCAAAAAGACAAGAGATAACAAGTGTTGGTGAGGATATAGAGAAAACGAAATTCTTGTACACTGTTGGAAGAAATGTAAAGTGGTACAGTTATTATGGAAAAAATATGGAGGTTCCTCAAAAATTAAAATAGAGCTGCCACATGATATAGCAATTCCACTTCTGCGTATATATCCTAAGGAAAGAAAATCAGTATCTTGAAGACATATTTGCACTCCCATGTTCATTTCAGCATTATTCACAATAGTCAAGACGTGGAACCAAACTAAATGTCTGTCAGTGGATGAATGCATAAAGAAAATGTAACACACACACACTAAAACAGTTTTCAATTTAAAAAAAAGAATGAAATTCTGCCACAGACAATGACACTATGTACTTTGAGGACATCTCCTAAATGAAGTAAGACAGATGCAGAAACACAAATACTGCATGATCTCATTTGTATGTGGAATCTAAAAATGTCAAATTCATAGAAACAAAGAGTAGAATATTGTTTACCAGCAGTGGATGGGAGAGGAGTATGGCTAGAGGTTGGCCTAGGGGTACGAAATTTCAATTATGCAAGGCAAATAAATTCTGGATCGATAATGTACAACAATGTGATTAGAGTTAACAATATTGTATCATATATTTGAAATTTGTTAAGAGGGTAGATCTTAAGTGTTCTCACCACACATACAAAAAAGGTAGCTCTGTGAAGCGATGGCTAGGTTAATTAGCTTAATTGTGGGGAATATTTCACAATGTATACAAATATCAAATCATCATGTACACCTTAAATATATACATTTTAAAATTGTCAAGTATACCTCAATGAAGTTAAAAAATAAGATAAACAAAGAAATGTATTCATTGACCAATTATTAAGCAAATTCTATGATCAATTATCAACATATATTTTACCAATATATGATTTATGAGCTCTTGAGACAATTCCATTAAAAAGTTTCCTGTTTTATATAGTTATATACTATGCTTATCATTTTATGGTTTTGTAAAACCACATTTCCAGAAATCTTCAACCCATACTGCATGCTTTTATTGTTTTCATTCATATTTTTTTTAAAAATGATAAATCTATGATTAGCATGTAAATCAGAAACAAAATCAATACACCATTGTTAGGTCTTTTTTAATTTTAAATCTATGTTTCAGCAAGAGAAATTTGTCAAAATGAACATGATCCTCTTTCAACAATGACAGCTAATTACAAGCAGTGAAACATTAATATCAAATATTCAAAGGAGACTTCTCACAGCTGCCAAGTGAATCTCCTCTAAACCTCAGTTCTGTTCACGTTACTCTCTTGCTCAATACCATCATTTGCTCCCCTGTTGCTCACCAAATTAATTACAAATGATGCATTTGGTATTCAAGGCTGGATGCAATATGTCCTCATATCTGTCCTTCCAGTTTTTTCTATCATAGTTCCTCTAAATTGTAGTATACTTTTCAGCTAAACTAGTATGCTTATCGACTATACTCCATGAACGCTCGCTCTGGACTTTCTGCAATTTGAGTCTCTATAGTTTGTTCTCTCTTTCAGTTGGAACTTCTCTTGCCATCATTAACTGCCAATAGAAAAAAGTCATACAGACAGTACTGATAACCGCCTTACAACGGTCACTGAAATGATTTTCACCAACACCATTCCCTGTGCTACTCATCTGGTTCCTACTGCATATTCAGGACTCAATTATCGCCCCCTCTAAGAGCTTCCCCTGATAATTTCATCTAGACAACCTGCTCGTATATATTTTTGTTTTAGTATATATTTTTTATTAACAAAATTAGCCTCTTCATATATGAAGTTTAGTATCCTATAGACACTGTTCTAACAACTAAATTTAATTTTAATGGCGTAACAGAACCAGGTTAGTTTCTTGCTTTTTTTCCCCCTTGTTGTTTATTTATTTTATAAATAGTAGGTATCTGCTAATCCAAAACTCCTAATTTATCCCTCTGCCAACCCCTTTACCCTTTGGTAACCATAAATTTGTTCTTTATGTCTGTGAGTCTGTTTCTGTTTGTAAATAAGTTCATTTGTGTCATATTTTAGATTCCACATATAAGTAATACCATATAACATGTTTCTTTGTCTGTATGACTTAATTCACTTACTATGATAATCTCTAGGTCCATCCATGTTGCTGCAAATGGCATTATTTCATTATTTTTTAAGGTTGAGAAATATTCCATTGTATCTATATGCCACATCTTTATCCATTCATTTGTCAATAGACATTTAGGTTCATTCCATGTCTTGGCTATTGTAAATAATGATGCTATGAATATTGGGGTACATGTATCTTTTTGAATTAGAGTTTTCTCTGTATATATGCCCAGTACTGGGATTTTTGGATCATATGGCAACTCTATTTTTAGCTTCTTAGGGAACATCCATACTGTTTTCCATAGTGGCTGCAACAATTCACATTCCCACCAACAGTAGGAGGATTCCATTTTTTTTTTAAATTTATTTTAACATCTTTATTGGAGTATAATTGCTTTACAATGTTGTGTTAGTTTCTGCTGTATAACAAACTGAATCAGCTAAATGTATACATATATATATATCCCCATATCTCCTCCCTCTTGCGTCTCCCTCTCACCTCCCTATCCCACCCCTCCAGGTGGTCAAATAGCACAAAGCTGATCTCCCTGTGCTATGTGGCTACTTCTCACTAGCTATCTATTTTACAATTGGTAGTGTATATATGTCCATGACATTCTCTCACTTTGTCCCAGCTTACCCTTCCCCCTCCCTGTGTTTTAAGTCCATTCTCTACGTCTGCATCTTTATTCCTGTCCTGCCCCTAGGTTCTTCAGAACTATTTTTTTTTTTAGATTCCATATGTATGTGTTAGCATACAGTATTTATTTTTCTCTTTCTGGCTTACTTCACTCGGTATGACAGTCTCTACGTTCACCCACCTCACTACAAATAACTAAATTTCATTTCTTTATATGCCTGAGTAATATTCCATTGTAATATGTGCCACATCTTCTTTATCCATTCATCTGTTGATGGACACTTAGGTTGCTACCATGTCCTGGCTATTGTAAATAGAGCTGCAATGAACATTGTGGTACATGACTCTTTTTGAATTATGGCTTTCTCAGGGTATATGCCCAGTACTGGGATTGCTGGGTCATATGATAGTTCTATTTTTAGCTTTTTAAGGAACCTCCATACTGTTCTCCATAGTGGCTGTATCAGTTTACATTCCCACCAATAGTGCAAGAGAATTCCCTTTTCTCCACACACTCCAACATTTATTGTTTGTAGAATTTTGATGATGGCCATGCTGACCAGTGTGATACCTCATTGTAGTTTTGATTTGCATTTCTCTAAAGAATAGTGGTGTTGAGCATCCTTTCATGTGTTTGTTGGCAATCTGTATATCTTCTTTGGAGAAATGTCTATTTAGGTCTTCTGCCCAATTTGTGATTCAGTTGTTCATTTTTTTGATATTGAGCTGCATGAGCTGCTTGTATAATTTAGAGATTAATCCTTTGTCAGTTGCTTCATTTGCAAATATTTTCTCCCATTCTGAGGGTTGTCTTTTGGTCTTGTTTATGGTTTCCTTTGCTGTGCAAAAGCTTTTAAGTTTCATTAGGCCCCATTTGTTTATTTTTGTTTTTATTTCCTTTTCTCTAGGAGGTGGGTCAAAAATGATCTTGCTGTGATTTATGTCATAGAGTGTTCTGCCTATGTTCTCCTCTAAGAGTTTTATAGTGTCTGGCCTGACATTTAGGTCTTTAATCCATTTTGAGTTTATTTTTGTGTATGGTGTTAGGGAGTGTTCTAATTTCATTCTTTTACGTGTAGCTGTCCTGTTTTCCCAGTACCACTATTGAAGAGGTTGTCTTTTCTCCATTGTATAGTCTTGCCTCCTTTATCAAAGATAAGGTGACCATATGTGTGTGGGTTTTTCTGTGGGCTTTCTATCCTGTTCCATTGATTTATATTTCTGTTTCTGTGCCAGTACCATAGTGTCTCAATTACTGTAGCTTTGTAGTAGAGTCTGAAGTCAGGGAGCCTGATTCCTCCAACTCTGTTTTTCTTAAGATTGCTTTAGCTATTCAGGGTCTTTTGTGTTTCCATACAAATTGTGCATTTTTTTGCTCTAGTTCTGTGAAAAATGCCATTAGTAGTTTGATAGGGATTGCATTGAATCTCTGGATTGCTTTGGGTAGTATAGTCATTTTCACAATGCTGATTCTTCCAATCCAAGAACATGGTATATCTCTCCATCTGTTTGTATCATCTTTAATTTCTTTCATCAGTTTCTTATAGTTTTCTTCATACAGGTCTTTTGTCTCCTTAGGTAGGTTTATTCCTAGGTATTTTATTCTTTTTGTTGTAATGGTATATGGGAGTGTTTTCTTAATTTCTCTTTCAGATTTTTCATCATTAGTGTATAGGAATGCAAGAGATTTCTGTGCATCAATTTTGTATCCTGCTACTTTACCAAATTCATTGATTAGCTCTAGTAGTTTTCTGGTAGTATCTTTAGAATTCTCTATGTATAGTATCATGTCATCTGCCAACAGTGACAGTTTTACTTCTTCTTTTCTGATTTGGATTCCTTTTATTTCTTTTTATTCTCTTATTGCTGTGGCTAAAACTTCCAAAACTATGTTGAATAATAGCAGTGAGAGTGGGCAACCTTGTCTTGTTCCTGATCTTAGTGGAAATGGTTTCAGTTTTTCACCACTGAGAATGATGTTGGCTGTGTGTCTGTCGTATAGGGCATATATTTTGTTGAGGTAACTTCCCTCTATGTCTGCTTTCTGGAGGGTTTTTATCATAAATTGGTGTTGAATTAAGTTGACAGTTTTTTCTGTATCTATTGAGATTATCAAGTGGTTTTCATCCTTCAATTTGTCAATGTGGTGTATCACATTGATTGATTTGTGTATATTGAAGAATCCTTGTATTTCCGGGATAAACCCCACTTGATCATGGTGTATGATCCTTTTAATGTGCTGTTGGATTCTGTTTGCTGGTATTTTGTTGAGGACTTTTGCATGTATGTTCATCAGTGATATTGGCCTGTAGTTTTCTTTTTTGTGACATCTTTGTCTGCTTTTGGTATCAGGAGACGGTGGCCCCATAGAATGAGTTTGGCAGTGTTCCTCCCTCTGCTATATTTTGGAAAAGTTTGAGAAGGATAGGTGTTAACTCTTCTCTAAGTGTTTGATAGAATTTGTCTGTGAAGCCATCTGGTCTTGGGCTTTTGTATGTTGGAAGATTTTTAATCACAGTTTCAATTTCAGTGCTTGTGACTGGTCTGTTTATATTTCCTATTTCTTCTAGGTTCAGTCTCAGAAGGTGGTGCTTTTCTAAGAATTTGTCTATTTCTTCCAGGTTGTCCATTTTATTGACATATATTTGCTTATAGTAATCTCTCATGATCCTTTGTATTTCTGCAGTGTCACTTGTTACTTCTCCTTTTTCATTTCTAATTCTGTGGATTTGAGTCTTTTCCCTGTTTTTCTTGATGAGTCTGCCTAATGGTTTATCAATTTTTTTTTTTATCTTCTCAAAGAACCAGCTTTTAGTTTTATTGATCTTTGCTATCATTTTCTTCATTTCTTATTCATTTATTTCTGATCTGATCTTTATGATTACTCTCCTTCTGCTAACTTTGGAGTTTTTTTGTTCTTTCTCTAATTGTATTAGGTGTAAGATTAGCTTGTTTATTTGAGACTTTTCTTGTTTCATGAGGTAGGATTGTATTGCTATAAACTTCCCTCTTAGAACTGTTTTGCTGCATCCCATAGGTTTTGGGTCGTCGTGTTTTCATTGTCATTTGTTTCTAGGTATTTTTTGATTTCCTCATTGATCTCTTGGTTATTTAGTAGCGTATTGTTTAGTCTCCATGTGTTTATAATTTTTACAGTTTTTTTTCCCTGTAACTGATAGCTAGTCCCATAGCATTGGGGTCACAAAAGTTACTTGATATGATTTCAATCTTCTTCAATTTACCAAGGCTTGATTTGTGACCCAAGATATTGTCTAACCTGGAGAACATTCCATGAGCACTTGAGAAAAGAGTGTATTCTATTGTTTTTGGATGGAATGTCCTCTAAATATTAATTAAGTCCATCTTGTTTAATGTGTCATTTGAAGCTTGTGTTTCCTTATTTATTTTCATTTTGGATGATCTGTCCATTGGTGAAAGTGAGGTGTTAAAATCCCCTAGTATTATTGTGTTACTGTCGATTTCCCCTTTTATGGCTGCTAGCATTTCCCTTATGTATTGAGGTGCTCCTATGTTGGATGCATAATTATTTACAATTGTTAGATCTTCTTCTTGGACTGATACCTTGATCATTATGTGTTGTCCTTCTTTGTTTGTTGTAAAAGTCTTTATTTTAAAGTCTATTTTGTCTGATATGAGAATTGCTACTCCAGCTTTCTTTTGATTTCCATATGCATGGAATATCTTTTTCCATCCCCTCACTTTCAGTCTGTATGTGTCCCTAGGTCTGAAGTGGTCTCTTGTAGACAGCATATATATGTCTTGTTTTTGTATGCATTCAGTGAGCCTGTGTCTTTTGGTTGGAGCATTTAATCCATTTACATTTAAGGTAATTATTGATATGTATGTTCCTATTACCATTTTCTTAATTGTTTTGGGTTTTTTATTATACATCTTTTCCTTCTCTTGTGTTTCCTGCCTAGAGAAGTTTCTTTAGCAATTGTTATATAGCTGGTTTGGTGGTGCTGAATTCTCTTAGCTTTTGCTTGTCTCTAAAGGTTTTAGTTTCTCTGTCAAATCTGAATGAGATCCCTGCTGGGTAGGGTAATCTTGGTGGTAGGTTTTTCCCTTTCATCACTTTAAATATGTCCTTCCACACCCTTCTGGCTTGCAGAGTTTCTGCTGAAAGATCAGCTGTTAACCTTATGGGGATTCCCTTGTACGTTATTTGTTGCTTTTCCCTTGCTGCTTTTAATATTTTTTCTTTGTATTTAATTTTTGAGGGTTTGATTAAAATATGTCTTGTCGTGTTTCTTCTTGGATTTATCCTATATGGGACTCTCTGTGCTTCTTGGACTTGATTATTTCCTTTCCCATATTAGGGAAGTTTTCCACTCTAATATCTTCAGATATTTTCTCATTCCCTTTCTTTTTCTCTTCTTCTGGGACCCCTATCATTCCAATGTTTGTGCCTTTAATATTGTCCCAGAAGTCTCTGAGATTATCCTCAATTCTTTTCATTCTTTTTTCTTTATTCTGCTTTGCAGTAGTTATTTCCACTATTTTATCTTCCAGGTCACTTATCCATTCTTCTTCAGTTATTCTGCTATTGATTCCTTCCAGGGAATTTTTAATTTCTTTTATTGTGTTTTTCATCATTGTTTGCTCTTTAGTTCTTCTAGGTTCTTTTTAAAAGCTTCTTTTATTTTCTCCATTCTATTTCCAAGATTTTGGATCATCTTTACTATCATTACACTGAATTGTTTTTCAGGTAGACTGCCTATTTCCTCTTCATTTGTTTGGTCTGGTGGGTTTTTACCTTGCTCCTTCACCTGCTGCGTATTTCTCTGTCTTCTCATTTTGCTTAACTTACTGTGTTTGAGGTCTCCTTTTTGCTGGCTGCAGGTTCATAGTTCCGTTTTTTTTTTTTGGTGTCTGCCCCCCGTGGGTAAGGTTGGTTCAGTGGGTTGTTTAAGCTTCCTGGTGGAGGGGGATGGTACCTGCGTTCCAGAGGATGAGGCTGGATCTTGTGTTTCTGGTGGGCATGACTGTGTCTGGTGGTTTGTTTTAGGGTGTCTGTGAACTTATTATGATTTTAGGCACCTCTCTGCTAATAAGTGGTGTTGTGTTTCTGTCTTTCTAGGTGTTTGGCATGGGGTGTCCAGCATTGGAGCTTGCTGGTCGTTGAGTGAAGCTGGGTCTTAGCACTGAGGCTGAGATCTCTGGAAGTAGCTCTCGCTAATTGATATTACAAGGGGCTGGGAGGTCTCTGGTGCACCAATGTCCTGAACTTGGCTCTCCCACCTCAGAGGCTCAGGTCTGACACCTGGCCAGAGCACCAACACCCTGTCAGCCTCACGGTTGCTAGGAGACAGCTAAATATGCAAGTATCTCAATGGCTTCTTAAGTGATGGGGAAGATGTGATGCATGAAGGACACCAACTCTAGTCTCACAGCTTAGTTCTATGATCTTGGACTAGGCAGTTAACTTCTCTGTGCCTCAGATTTCCTTTCATGCAGCAGCTCCTCGCCCCAGATCCCCAGTCAGGTGCGAGGGAAGGGCTGTCACTCACAGGCTGTGCAGGGAGGAAGCCCACGAGGCTGGCTCAGGATGCTGGCACTGAGGATTTCCTTTTTTCCACACCCTCTCCAGCATTTGTTATTTGTAGACTTTTTAATTATGGCCATTGACTGGTGTGAGGTGGTACCTCACTGCAGTTTTGAGTTGCATTTCTCTAATAATTAGTGATGCTGAACATCTTTTCATGTGCTATTTGCCATCTGTATGTCTTCTTTGGAGAAATGTCTACTTAGGTCTTCTGCCCATTTTTCGATTGGGTTGTTTGTGGGTTTTTTTGTTATTGAGTTGTATGAGCTGTTTGTATATTTTGGAGATTAAGCCTTTGTTGGTCACATAATTTGCAAATATTTTCTCCCAGTCCTTATGTTGTTTTTTCATTTTGTTTATGGTTTCCTTTGCTGTGCAAAAGCTTATATAAGTTTCATTAGGTCCTATTTGTTTATCTTTGCTTTTATTTCTATTGACTTGGGAGACTAACCTAAGAAAACATTGCCATGATTTATGTCAGAGAATGTTTTGCCTATGTTCTCTTCTGGAAGTTTTATGGTATCATGTCTTATATTTAAGTCTTTAAGCCATTTTGAGTTTATTTTTGTATATAGTGTAAGGCAGTGTTCTAACTTCATTGATTTGCATGCAGTTGTCCAGCTTTCCCAACACCACTTGCTGAAGAGACTTTTTCTCCATTGTATATTCTTGTCTCTTTTGTGAAGATTAAGTGACCGTAGGTGTGTAGGTTTATTTCTGGGCTCTCTCTTCTGTTCCACTGCTCCATATATATGTTTTTGTGCCAATGCCATGTTGTTTTGATTACTGTAGCTTTGTAGTAGTGTCTGAAGGCTGGGAGGGTCATGCCTCCAGCTTTGTTCTTTTTCCTTGGGATTACTTTGGCAATTCTGGGTCTTTTATGGATCCATATTATTTTAGGATTATTTGTTCTAGGATTATTTGTCATGGGTAATTTGATAGGGATTGCATTAAATCTGTAGATTGCTTTGGGTAGTAGTTCATATATTTTTTTTATCATGGTTAACTATATTATTTAATTCAAAAGATTTATCACAACCTGAAAGTAATTTGTACATGTATTTATTCACATGTAGGCATTCAAAGATTATTAATTAAATAAATGGAGAAACTGGCCATTATGATATCATTGTAAATAGTATGCAATAAGGAGTTTTAAAGCCTATCTAAGAAGGAGAAATATTGGAGAAATTCTCAGAGATAATAGGCCTTGAAACTGGCCTCAAAGGTGAGTAAAATCTTTTCATGTAGATAATTATATATTTTAAAATATGAATTGTATTGGCACTGACTTTACATGTACAGCCTGTGATGCAATGATACTTCCACATTTTATTTGTATTTCTTGATCACTTTTCAATAAATATTTTTATAAATGTTTCTTGTAAATTCTCAATTAATTTTCAAATATGAAATCCACTTTAGGTGTATTAATCCTATTGTAATAAAGTGATTCAATAGCACCACAAATTTACTTTTCAGTTTTAAACCTGCCCAGCTATTTAAAAATTTTTTATCTTCCATCTATAATTTAAACATTTTAATATATTCTTAAATATTTAACATTAAAAGAATAGAGAGTATATAGATTTTGAATTAAAAATTGAATTACTGAAGTCATTATCAAATTGAGAAGCAGTAATTCTCTTATGTTATGTCTTCTTCTATTCTTAGTGGTCTGCTTTTTTATCTCTAGCTTTGATGATCACTAGAAGTCATTGCCACTTTTTTTCCCCTACTATGTGATTACTTCAGACAAACTGAAGTTCTAAGAGAATAATCTGTTTTCTTCTCTTCCTCCCCATTCCCCCACCCTTATACAGTTTCTTCAATGTCTAAGATGAGAGGTCAATATCATTTCTAAATCTAAGGTCATTCATTCTATTCCACATAGCAGGGCTTCTTTTATTATGTCTGTGGCCATTACTTTTCTCAGTATCAAGTTAAAGAAACAGGAAGATAATTCTTCTATCACATTTTTATTCATTTTGAACCCTTCACACAGTTCCTTGAACATTCTTATCACAGCCTTTGACTGTCAAGGTTTTCCATCACTATGTTCAGATTTTTTAAAAATTAGTTTTGCTCTGTATCAATCTTGACAAAGATCCTTCAAATTAAAGGTTTTTTTGAGGTAACATAACATATAGGATTGCACATGCTAGGCGATGTGTATGAGTTATTTTCTGCAAACACACACACATACACACAAACACACACACACACACACACACACACACACACACACACACACTGATTTTATTTTTTTCAAGAAATTAGAAAAATGAAGAACATAAATCTTTTTCTCCCAAAAGTAGTATTTCCAAGACATCAATTTCTGGTGTTGTAGCCTTACATTTTAAAAGTAAGAATGGTTTTCAAGAACAAAATAATTGGCAAGAGAAAGAATGAATATTGGAGATTATGCAACAGAAAGAATGGCTTATCTTGTGTGGAATTCAACCTGAAAATGATTTAGACATTAGCCAAAATATTACTTTATTTATTCATGTCCCTGGTGATTCTTGTTATTTTCCTCAATGCTTTCTTTTCATCTCTTTTTAAAAGTGTTTTTTCTCCCTATTCTTTCTATTTTCTCTTAAAATTAAATGTGGTTTGGAATTCACTTTCAGGACAAGTAAGAGCCAGTAGAAATGAATAGGTTCTGAAAGAAGTTGTGAAATAATGAAATTGTATATTTTGCATTTATGTTGAATTTAAAGGTGTAACTAAATCCGCAAATGCAATCATGTATTAATCTCACTTTTTTCTCTGCACAATTCTATTATCACCATCAAAATGTAATATAAACTCAGTAAACATCAGTAACATTGCAGGGCACATAAACTGTTACTACCTTTGTGCCACCCAGCTATGTAACCAAAATTTCCCAAACCACACATATTTACCTCATCTTATACTACCCTGACTACTGGGAATTTTCAGCATGTTTCTTCCTTGTTTATAAGAACACACATATGTCCTGCCCAATGGCTGGTTTTGCTCTCCTAATGCCCCTTTGCTGAGTACCAGCTTCTCCAACTGGTATTCTTCCATGGCTTCTATCACTATTAACCTCCTGGAATACTTATTGCTGTGGGTCTTCCAAAGTTGTGACATTCAAAATGTGACAAAAATACTGCTTTCTCTCCAACTGTCATAGATGACAGAGAACTTCACATTTTTGTATCAGAAATGAGGAGATTCCTTTTCTCCCTGTAGTCTTTTAGCATTTTTGCACATCTTTGGAACAGCACCATTTGTGTGCCAAGAATTACAGTTGCCTGAAGGGAAGCAGCTGCTTTTTTTGTTTTCCTATAACCATTCAGTCAAGGACTTCAAACAGCATTCTATGGTTCTACCTAAGTGACAACACCCTTGACTCCCATCCCTTGTTGCCTCCACCCAGTGTCTTACATGCATATCACAAATCTTATCACAGTGTTTGTCTGTTAGTTGAAAATTAAAGGAAACAAACAATAAATTAAAAATACAAATATACACTTCATAATTATCATCTCATAAAAAAGACACCAAAAAAGAAAAAAAAGTTACCAACACTACCAAAGTTACCAGGATCATAATGTGAATCCCATGATAAGACTCAACTGAGACTCCCCACTGATAACCACCCCCCTACAGAAAGCCATTTTTATTTAAACAATACTTGGAATCTCTTGCTTTCATAGAGAAATACCCCCCCCCCAAATTGGTCATTAAATAAAACTCCCTGATAAGCTACAGGGGCTGTGATTCAGTCTGGAGTTTGGTGCTCCAGGGCTTGATTTAGGAGCATATGGAATTAGTTTACAACTAAAAGAGACTGAATAGAAACTAAGGATTAATTTCTAAGTCAGGTTGGTGTTAACAGTCATTATGAGACAGTTAGGAAAAACCTTTTTAATATTCTACCCGAGAACAAAGGAATAAAGGAATTGGGGAGAGAAACCTGAACCCAGAGGAAGAAAGGAAAAGATCAGCAAAATACACCAATGATGAAATTCAAGACGTATTTTGCATCTATTTGAGTGTGTATTGGTGTGTGTGTATGTGTGTGTGTGTGTGTGTTAGGGGACGGGGTGTATCATCAAAAAATAAATTATATAGCTAATATTTACATTTATTTCAAAACAATAAAATCATCAAAATAAAAGTATTCTCAGAAAGGTTTTAAGAAAATAGATTTGCTCATAACAAACTGACATCTAGAAATCATAAACAGTATGCCATGAAGAAAATTTTAAAAGACACACAAGTGAATTGGAAAAAATTGCTATATAAATGCAAGAAAATGACATTTAATTATGAAAATTTCTTATAATTTACTAAAAACTGCACAAACAATATCCCCAGTGTGGGGGGAAATGGGCAAGAACAAGACTAGGTAATTTATAGAAGTACTAGAAACTCTAAAGTTCTATATTCACATATTTTTAATATTATTAATGAGAAATTCAAGTTAAGGCAATGAAATATCAAGTTTTTTAATGTCAATTAGTTGATTTTTAAAAATGATACTATTTCTTAATTTTGGACATTTTCACATTTATGTAAATAAAATATTAAATATAATTTGAATATATTAAAAGATGTATTAAAGAATATATATAACTAACGAAACACAGAGAATATAATAACCTTTCTTCTTTTATTTTAATGTTTTCTAAAATAGCTATAATGAACATATATTAGTAATCAGAAAATTAATGTAAGAAAACAATATATATATTTAATTTTAAAACATATTTGTTAATTTTGAAAATTAGTTATTGAAGAAAATATCACATATTCTAGTTATTCCTGAGTTTAGATTGTAGCCTAGAAATATCTGATATGTGTATTTTCCTTTTGACAAACTAATTATAAAATACCACAATACACAATATCAGTTTTAACTTTTTATCTTGTAATGTTGTGATGTATCTTCCTTTTCCTTTTCTTTTTGATTTTTGGGTTTTGTTTGAGACATTAAGACATCATATTTTCATTAATAACATTACATGTATTAAAACTACATTGCATTTGATTACTTTTTGGATTATTTATTCCTTCTATACTCTTTTCTCAAGTTCAGACTGCTATAACAAAATACCATTGACTGCATGGTTTAAACAGGAATTTAAATCTTACCATTCTGGAGGCCAGGAAGTCCAAGATCAAGGAGCTGGCCTATTTGGTCCCTGGTGAGGGACTTCTTCCTGGCTTATAGACTGACGCCTTCTTGCTGTGTCCTTACATGGCTGAGAAAGAGAGAGAGAAAGACACTATACTACAAAGCTACAGTAATCAAGACAGTATGGTACTGGCACAAAAACAGAAATATAGATCAATGAAACAGGATAGAAAGCCCAGAGATAAACCCACGCACATATGGTCACCTTATCTTTGATAAAGGAGGCAAGCATATACAGTGGAGAAAAGATAGCCTCTTCAATAACTGGTGCTGGGAAAACTGGACAGGTACATGTAAAAGTATGAAATTAGAACACTCCTTAACACCATACACAAAAATAAACTCAAAATGGATTAAGGACCTAAATGTAAGGCCAGACACTATCAAACTCTTAGAGGAAAACATAGGCAGAACACTCTATGACATAAATCACAGCAAGATCCTTTTTGACCCACCTCTGACAGAAATGGAAATAAAAACACAAATAAACAAATGGGACCTAATGAAACTTAAAAGCTTTTGCACAGCAAAGGAAACCATAAACAAGACCAAAAGACAACCCTCAGAATGGGAGAAAATATTTGCAAATGAAGCAACTGACAAAGGATTAATCTCCAAGATTTACAAACACCTCATGCAGCTCAATAACAAAAAAACAAACAACCCAATCCAAAAATGGGCAGAAGACCTAAATAGACATTTCTCCAAAGAAGATATACAGATTGCCAACAAACACATGAAAGAATGCTCAACATCATTCATCATTAGAGAAATGCAAATCAAAACTACAATGAGATATCATCTCACACCGGTCAGAATGGCCATCACCAAAAATTCTAGAAACAATAAATGCTGGAGAGCGTGTGGAGAAAAAGGAACCCTCTTGCACTGTTGGTGGGAATGTAAATTGATACAGCCACTATGGAGAACAGTATGGAGGTTCCTTAAAAAACTAAAAATAGAACTACCATATGACCCAGCAATCCCACTACTGGGCATATACCCTGAGAAAACCATAATTCAAAAAGAGTCATGTACCAAAATGTTCATTGCAGCTCTATTTACAATAGCCAGGACATGGAAGCAACCTTAGTGTCCATCATCAGATGAATGGATAAAGAAGATGTAGCACATATATACAATGGAATATTACTCAGCCATAAAAATAAACAAAATGGAGTTTTTTGTAGTGAGGGGATGGAGTTAGAGTCTGTCATACAGAGTGAAGTAAGTCAGAAATAGAAAAACAAATACAGTATGCTAACACATTTATATAGAATCTAAGGAAAAAAAAAAAAAAAGGTCATGAAGAACCTAGTGGCAAGATGGGAATAAAGACACAGACCTACTAGAGAATGGACTTGAGGATATGCTGAGGGGGAAGGGTAAGATGTGACAGGGTGATAGAGTGGCATGGACATACATACACTACCAAACATAAAATAGATAGCTAGTGGGAAGCAACCGCATAGCACAGGGAGATCAGCTCTGTGCTTTGTGACCACCTAGAGGGGTGGGATAGGGAGGGTGGGAGGGAGGGAGTTGCAAGAGGGAAGAGATATGGGAACATATGTATATGTATAACTGATTTACTTTGTTATAAAGCAGAAACTAACTCACCATTGTAAAGCAATTATACTCCAATAAAGATGTTAAAAAAAAATTATTGTTGAATTAAGGTAGTGATGGGTCAATTTATATAATCAGGATGCAGGGTCAAATGGAGTAAGTGAAGAAAATATTTGATTATTTGGACCATTATTAGTAATTTGCAGAAGAAAACTATTGTAAAAATTTCATGTTTTTTAAAAATAGTGATGTATGATCTATAATGATGCTTTGTGGTTTTATGCCTCAATGAATCTTGGCTCCTTTAGCAAGGCACATGCATTATAAAGAGCTGCTGTGTGAAATGACTAATGTTGTGAATACACATTACATTTAACTGATGTAGCCACATGTCTGAAATAAATGCTCCTTGTAGTGTTGAGTGTAAAAAAAAAAAAACGAATTAAGAAAAAATATTTTTATTAACTATCTTAACCTACTGGACAACAAGGCAATTAAGAGCAGGGATTTACAATGAAATATTATTCAGCCATAACAAGAGAAGAAAGTCCTGTCATTTTGCTACAAAGTAGATGAACCTTGAGGGTATTATGGTAAGTGAAATAAATCAGATGAAAAAGACAAATACTGTATGATCTCACTGTTATATGCAGAATCTAAAAACAAACAAACAAACAAAAAACTGAAAAAAAAGCAGGATTTGTCTCCCTGGACTCTGATGACACAAAGGTCAGTGGCTGGCACTGACTATTTCCTTGATTTATTTGTTAACTACCTCAAAACTGGGTGTTTCAGCAATACTGTCAAAGCCAATTGCAACATCTAAGGAATCACTGCACTTTAATTGAAGAGGAAAAAAAGGAAAGAGAGAAGTGTGAGGACAGTTCATACATAATTAAAAATTAGTATTATGAGGCCCATTTTGGTAGTGAAAAACTTTATAAAAATTAAATTGAATTGAAATACATGTCCAGAAAATGTGAAAGACATTCCTCACAATTCAAATATAACTGGAATAGTAAGTGTCTGATGCCTATCCCCATGCTTATTGCAATAATATCAATAAAAATTCTAATAATATTAGGCAACATTGAATATTTTTTTATGGGCCAGGTATTATCCTGTGCTCTTTATATATGTTAATTCATTGATTCATTCTCATAATAACCTAGGATATCAAAAGATCTTTTATTTGGTCCATATTTCATCCTGTTCTTATACAAATATGTTTTTCTTCAAAATTATGTTTTATTCTCATCTCTATTAATGGAAAAAATAGATATGTTACAATTCATAAAAACATAAATATTTTCAGTAACTCAGTAATTCGGTAATGCTGAAATTTCTATTATTTTTTCCCAGAAATTTACTTGGACATTAAATTTATCCAATCTTTCAAATATGTTTCTCTTTTTTACCACTTTGAGATACTAGAACACTGATCCTGGATTTGGATGTACATGTACATGTTTCTATGAAAGAGTTTCCAGTTCTCTTGCAGAATTGGAGTGCAAAATATTGATTTTTAAAAAAAATTCTGATACTTTTCAATGTTTTCAAAAATACCAGTGTAATAATTACAAATTAAAATGTTACCTAGACAGAGCCCTCAAAATTTTTCTAAAAGAAAAATATAAGCTAAATAGTTATCTTTTTAGGGAACAAACTTCTTCATTTTTATCAATACCATTATCCTCTCTTCTACGCATTACTTTTTGGTTAATGATTTGTGGTTCCATTTGATATCATTGGAAAATACATAGATCATTTTCAATAATCATGACAAATATAATATAAAGAAGTTACTTACCATATGTTTCATGGTTATCTGTTGCAAAATTCAGTGTCCATTGAGATCTGCACACAATGAATAAATGAGAAGACTCGTAAGTACCCATGTGTATATTGCACTAAGGGAGCAGTCTCCTAGTTTCTGTAGATTCTTCCACTTTTGGACATTCTACAAAAGTGGAACAGAACCCACACAAAATTTGGTGTGTATGTCAGAAATGATGATGCCAAATACACACCAAGAAGGAGTGCAAAGTTTATTACAAGTATACCTCAAAGTTATTGCAGGTTTGGTTCCAGACCAGTGCAATAAAGCAAGTCACACAAATTTTTTGTCTTTACATGCATATAAGTTTACACTTACTGTAGTCTACTAAGTCTGCAATAGCATTATTTCTCAAAAACAAAGTACATACCTTAATTTTAAAATACTTTATTGGTAAAAAATGCTAACCATCATCTGAGCCTTCAGCAAGTCATAATCGTTTTGCTGGTAGAATATCCTGCCCATGCTGATGGCTGCGGACTGATCAGGGTGGTGGTGCTGAAGGCTGGGGTGACTGTGCTAATTTCTTAAAATCAGGTAACAGTGAAGTTTGCCCTCCCTATTGACCCTTTTACTTGAACACTTAGAGGTCACTGTAGGGTTATTAATCAGCCTAATTCCATTATTGTTGTGTCTTAGGGAATAGGGAGGCCTGAGGAGAGGGAGAAAGGTAGGGGAATGGCCATTTGGTGGAGCCGTTAGAACACAAACAACATTTATCAATTAAGATCACCATCTTTTATGGGTGCAGTTTGCATCCCAAAGCAATTACAATAGTGACATCAAAAATCACTGCTCACAGATCACCATAACAAAGTAATAATATTGAAGAAGTCTGAAATATTCTGAGAATACCAAAACGTGACACAGAGACACAAAGTGATCAAATGCTGTTGGAAAAATGGTGCCCATAGACTTGCTTGGGGCAGGGATGTCACAAACCTTCAATTTGTAAAACACTTAATCTGCAAAGTGCAATAAAACGAGGTATGCCTGGAGTTGCAAAATAAGCGTTTCAGAGGAGAACAGAGTAGTCCTCCCAAGTTGGTCTCAAATGGTTTGAGAGAGCAGGGAAAGGAAACTGGCTTGGGGGTTTTACTGTGATGTGGGGTAGGGCCACGTTTCCAACTGTGGGCAGAGGATTGTGGGTGTGACATCCCTGCCAGGGCTGAGAGAGGGAGCGTGTAGACTTTGTTCTCTGCTTGTGCAAATGTGGAGCAGAGGAGGGGAAGAGGGATGGCGAAGCTTGAAATCTGACAACATTCAAACATTAAAAACTGATGTCTGACTCTGTTACATTTGTTATGCAGTTATTTTTCTCCAAGTACTGTCAGATTTGTTATTAAAAGAGGAAATCTATCAATCTTTATGTATTTGCTTTAATAAAATAAGAAAACTGTATAGATAAATCAAACCTGTCAGCGTCCTCATTTCAAACTACTCGTTGCCACTTTGAGATCTGTGTATTATTGGTGTGAGAGTTATTTATGTCAGTAGGTATTTTAATAAAGGGGATATCCTTGAGTAAAGAAATTTAGTCTGTAAAATGAAGATTATGATGATAAAGTAGGAAGTTTAAATGATGGAGAGTGACAAGTCAAATTAAATAGGTGATAAAAAATAAATTTCCTCAACAAATGGAGTAAATAGAGTACTAGGGTTTAAAATGTAAATGTTATTACAATAGCAAAATAGATGAGAAATAAAAATGTAAATCATATAAAAATGTATAATAAAAACCATCATAGTTTCGTAAGTTGAAAATCTTAAAGAGATATGTTTTTCTGGGCTGATGGAAATAAGAACTAGATAAAATGTAAAACAGAAACAGAAAGAAGGATATGGCTTCATTATAAATGTTGATGTTATTCAATTCCAAAAAATGTATTTTCAATAAATGGGAAATCTAGACTCATGAAAAGAGAGCAAAAACCTGTTTAAAATGATTCATGGATATAAGATTAAGGACACAAGGTAGGAAGATGTAGAAAGAGAGAGTGTCATGGCGACATTTTTTGAAAAGATAGGAGAACTGGCTACTAGTGTCAGAGGGCTTGGCAACCAACTAGTGTTTTGTCTGGACACTTAACTTTTCTGAATATCAAATACCTTATCTGATATTAGAGAATGAGACTTATAGATCTCTTGAAACTTCTCAGTCTATCTTTCTGATTCTTGCTATATATCTAAGAAAAAATTGTAATACTACTGAGAAATAAAAAGGGAATGAAATATTGACACATGGATAAATCTCAAAACATCATTCTAAGAGAGAGAGGCCAGACACAAAAGATTATTATTGTATGACCCATTTAAATGAAATTTCTTTTTTTATAATTTGTATTGGAGTACAGTTGATTTATAATGTGTTAGCTTCAGGTGTACAGCAAAGTGAATCAGATATATATATATATATATATATATATATATATATATATCCACTCTTTTTTAGATTCTTTTCCCATATAGGCCATTAGAGAGGATTGAGTAGAGTTCCCTGTGCTATACAGTAGCTCCTTATTAGTTATCTATTTTATATATAGTAGTGTGTATACGTCAATCCCAATCTTCCAATTTATCCCTCCCCCTCCCATTCTCCCCTAGTCACCATAAGAGTCACCATCTGTGACTCTATTTCTGTTTTGTGAATAAGTTCATTTGATCTTTATGCTGCAACTCCTAGAGTAATGAAAATGAAAACAAAACTAAACAAATGGGACCTAATTAAACTTAAAAGCTTTTACACAGCAAAGGAAACCATAAAAAAACCGAAAAGATAACACACAGAATGGGAGAAAACATTTGCAAATGAAGCGACTGGCAAGGGATTAATTAATTTCTATATTAATTATTAATATACAAACAGCTCACACAGCTCAATATCAAAAAACAAACAACTCAATCAAAAAATGGGCAGAAGATCTAAGTAGACATTTCTCCAAGGAAGACATACAGATGGTCAAAAAGCACATAAAAAGATGCTAAACATCACTAATTATTAGAGATGCAAGTCAAACTACAGTGAGGTATCACCTCACACGAGTCAGAATGGCCATCATCAAAAAATCTACAAACAATAAATGCTGGAGAGGGTGTGGAGAAAAGGGAACCCTCTTGCACTGTTGGTGGGAATGTAAATTGATACAGCCACTATGGAGAACAGTATGGAGGTTCTCAAAACACTAAAAATAGAACTACCATATGATCCAGCAATCCCACTCCTGGGCATATATCTGGAGAAAACCATAATTCGAAATGATACATACACCGCAATTTTCATTGCAGCACTATTTACAATAGCCAGGGCATGGAAGCAACCTAAATGTCCATAGACAAAGGAATGGATAAAGAAGATGTGGTACATATATATAATGGAATATTACTCAGCCATTAAAAAAATGAAATAATGTCAGTTGCAGCAACATGGATGGACTTAGAGATTGTCAAACTGATTGAAGCATGTCAGACAGAGAAAGACAAATATCATATGATACTGCTTATATATGGATTCTAAAAAAAATGGTACAAATATATGAAATTTCTAAAAACAACAAGCCTACAGAAAGAAAAATAGATCAGTAGTTTCTTGGCAAGAGGTAGGGAGCAGAAATTTGATTGAAAATGGGCAGCAGGAAATGTTTAGGGGTGATGTAAATATTCCATATATATTCCAAATATAGGTATGATTGTGTTGATAGTTATACCAGTATGTACACTGACACTTAAATGAGTACATTTTATGATATGTATATTATACCTCAGTTAAGCTCTTAAAGACAGCCATAACAACAAGAACAACAAAATAAGTCACAATATATCATATTACCATTAAAATCCTCCAGTGGCTTCATATATCACTCAAGTATAAAATATATTATTCTTAACTATAGTAACCACGTTGTCTGTTGCATATCCAGAACTTATTCATCCTTCATAACTGAAACCTAAAGGGAGAGAACTTACTATTAATAGCAAGTCATGTGGATGACTTAGGACTTCATATTTTATTTTTTAAAATTTCTTTTAACATCTTTATTGGAGTATAATTGCTTTACAATATTGTGTTCGTTTCTGCTGTATAACAAAGTGAATCAGCTATACGTATACATATATCCCTACATCCCCTCCCTCTTGTGTCTCCCTCCCACCCTCCCTATCCCACCTCTCTAGGTGGTCACAAAGCACAAAGCTGATCAACCTGTGCTATACGGCTGCTTCCCACTAGCTATCTATTTTACATATGGTAGTGTATATATGTCCATGCCACTCTCTCACTTTGTCCCAGCTTCCCCTTCCCCTTCCCCGTGTCCTCAGTCCATTATCTACATCTGTGTCTTTATTCCTATCCTGCCCCTAGGTTCTTCAGAACCTTTTTTTTTTTTTTTTTAGATTCCATATATATGTGTTAGCATATGGTATTTGTTTTCTCTTTCTGACTTCACTCTGTATGACAGATTCTAGGTCCATCCAATTCACTACAAATAACTCAATTTCATTTCTTTTGATGGCTGAGTAATATTCCACTGTACATATGCACCACATCTTCTTTATACATTCATCTGTTGATGGACACTTAAGTTGCTTCCATGTCCTGGCTATTGTAAATAGTATTGCAATGAACATTGTGGTACATGACTCTTTTTGAATTATGGTTTTCTCAGGGTACATGCCCAGGAGTGGGATTGCTGGGTCATATGGTAGTTCTATTTTTAGATTTTTAAGGAACCTCCATACTGTTCTCCATAGTGGCTGTATCAATTTACATTCCCACCAACAGTGGAAGAGGGTTCCCTTTTCTCCACACCCTCTCCAGCATTTATTGTTTGTAGATTTTTTGATAATGGCCATTCTGACCAGTGTGAGGTGATACCTCATTGTAGTTTTGATTTGCATTTTTCTAATGATTAGTGATGTTGAGAATCTTTTTGTGTGTTTGCTAGCAATCTGTATAAGGTCTTGGGAGAAATGTCTATTTAGGTCTTCTGCCCATTTTTCAATTGGGTTTCTTGTTTTTTTGATATTGAGCTGCATGAGCCGCTTGTTTGTACTGGAGATTAATCCTTTGTCAGTTGCTTCATTTGCAAATATTTTCTCCCATTCTGAGGGTTGTCTTTTCATCTTGTTTATGGTTTCCTTTGCTGTGCAAAAGCTTTTAAGTTTCATTAGGACCCAATTTTTTATTTTAATTTTTATGTCCATTTCTCTAGGAGGTGGGTCAAAAGGATCCTGCTGTGATTTATGTCATAGAGTGTTCTGCCTATGTTTTCCTCTAAGAGTTTGATAGTGTCTGGCCTTACATTTAGGTCTTTAATCCATTTTGAGTTTATTTTTGTGTATGGTGTTAGGGAGTGTTCTAATTTCATTCTTTTACATGCAGCTGTCCAGTTTTCCCAGCACCACTTATTGAAGAGACTCTCTCTTCTCCACTGTATATTCTTGCCTCTTTTATCAAAGATAAGGTTTTCTATCCTGTTCCTTTGATCTATATTTCTGTTTTTGTGCCACTACCATACTGTCTTCATTACTGTAGCTTTGTAGTATAGTCTGAAGTCAAGGAGCCTGATTCCTCCAGCTCCGTTTTTCTTAAGATTGCTTTGGCTATTCTGGGTCTTTTGTGTTTCCATACAAATTGTGCAATTTTTTGTTCTAGTTCTGTGAAAAATGCCATTGGTAATTTGAAAGGGGTTGCATTGAATCTGTAGTTTGCTTTGGGTAGTAAAGTCATTTTCACAATGTTGATTCTTCCAATCCAAGAACATGGCATATCTCTCCATCTGTTTGTATCATCTTTAATTTCTTTCATCAGTGTCTTATAGTTTTCTGCATACAGGTCTTTTGTCTCCTTAGGTAGGTTTATTCCTAGGTATTTTAATCTTTTTGTTGCAGTGGTAAATGGGAGTATTTCCTTAATTTCTCTTTCAGATTTTTCATCATTAGTGTATAGGAATGCAAGAGATTTCCATGCATTAATTCTGTATCCTGCTACTTTACCAGATTCATTGATTAGCTCTAGTCATTTTCTGGTAGCATCATTATGTTTCTCTATGTATAGTATCATGTCATCTGCAAAGAAGTGACAGTTGTACTTCTTCTTTTTTGATTTGGATTCCTTTGATTTCTTTTTATTCTCTGATTGCTGTAGCTAAAACTTCCAAAACTATGTTGAATAACTGTCATGAGAGTGGGCATCCTTGTCTTGTTCCTGATCTTAGTGGAAATGGTTTCAGTTTTTCATCACTGAGAACAATGTTGGCTGTGGGTTTGTCATATACGGCCTCTATTATGTTGAAGTAAGTTCCCTCTATGCCTACTTTCTGGAGGGTTTTTGTCATAAATAGGCGTTGAATTTGTAGAAAGCTTTTTCTGCATCTATTGAGATTATCAAGTGGTTTTCATCCTTCAGTTTGTTAATATGGTGTATCACATTGATTGATTTGTGTATACTGAAGAATCCTTGCATTCCTGGGATAAACCCCACTTGATCATGGTGTATGATCCTTTTAATGTGCTGTTGGATTCTGATTGCTAGTATTTTGTTGAGGATTTTTGCATCTATATGCATCAGTGATATTGACCTGTAATTTCCTTTTTTTGTGTCATCATTTTCTGGTTTTGGTATTAGGGTGATGGTGACCTCATAGAATCAGTTTCAGAGTGTTCCTCCCTCTGCTATATTTTGGAAGAGTTTGAGAAGGATAGGTGTCAGCTCTTCTCCAAATGTTTGATAAAATCTGCCTGTGAAGCCATCAGGTCCTGGGCTTTTGTTTGTTGGAAGATTCTTAATCACAGTTTCAATTTCAGTGCTTGTGATAGGTCTGTTTATATTTTCTGTTTCTTCCTGGTTCGGTCTCAGAAGGTTGTGCTTTTCTAAGAATTTGTCCATTTCTTCCCGGATGTCCATTTTATTGGCATATAGTTCCTTGTAGTAATCTTTCATGATCCTTTGTACTTCTGCAGTGTCAGTTGTTACTTCTCCTCTTTCATTTCTAATTCTGTGATTTGAGTCTTTTCCCTTTTTTTTCTTGATGATCTGGCTAATGGTTTATCAATTTTGTTTATCTTCTCAAAGAACCAGCTTTTAGTTTTATTGATCTTTGCTATTGTTTCCTTCACTTTTTTCCCATTTATTTCTGATCTGATCTTTATGATTACTTTCCTTCTGCTAACTTTGGGGTTTTTTTGTTCTTCTTTCTCTAATTGCTTTAGGCGTAAAGTTAGGTTGTTTATTTGAGACTTTTCCTGTTTCTTGAGGTAGGATTGTATTGTTATGATCTTCCATCTTAGAACTGTTTTGCTGCATCCCATAGGTTTTGGGTCATCGTGTTTTCATTGCCGTTTGTTTCTAGGTATTTTATGATTTCCTCTTTGATTTCTTCAGTGATCTTTTGGTTATTTAGTAGTGTATTGTTTAGCCTCCATGTGTTTGTATTTTTAACAGTTTTTTTTCCTGTAATTGGTATCTAATTTCATAGCATTGCTGTTGGAAAAGCTACTTGATATGATTTCAATTTTCTTAATTACCAAGGCTTGATTTGTGACCCAAGATATGGTCTATCCTGGAGAATGGTCCATGAGCACTTGAGAAGAAAGTGTATTCTGTTGTTTTTGGGTGGAATGTCCAATAAATATCCATTAAGTCCATCTTGTTTAGTGTGTCATTTAAAGCTTGTGTTTCCTTATTTATTTTCTTTTTGGATGATCTGTCCATTGGTGAAAGTGGGGTGTTAAAGTCCCCTAGTAGTATTGTGTTACTGTTGATTTCCCCTTTTATGGCTGTTAGCAATTCCCTGTGTATTGAGGTGCTCCTATGTTGGGTGCATAAATATTTACAATTGCTATAACTTCCTCTTAGATTGACACCTTGATCATTATATAATTTCCTTCTTTTTCTCTTGTAATAGTCTTCATTTTAAAGTCTATTACGTCTGATATGAGAATTGCTACTCCAGGTTTCTTTTGATTTGCATTTGCATGGAATATCTTTTTCCATCCCTTCACTTTCAGTCTGTATGTGTCCATAGGTCTGAAGTGGGTCTCTTTTAGACAGCATATATATGGGTATTGTTTTTGTATCCATTCAGCCAGTCTATGTCTTTTGGTTGGAGCATTATTCCATTTACATTTAAGGTAATTATCGATATGTATGTTCCTATTACCATTTTCTTAATTGTTTTGGGTTTGTTTTGTAGGTCTTTTCCTTCTCTTGTATTTCCTGCTTAGAGAAGTCCCTTTAGCATTTGTTGTAAAGCTGGTTTAGTGGTGCTGATTTCTCTTAACTTTTTCATGTCTGTAAAGGTTTAAATTTCTCCATCAAATCTGAATGAGATCCTTGCTGGGTAGAGTAATCTTGCTTGTAGTTTTTTACCTTTCATCATTTTAAATATGTCTTGCCATTCCCTTCTGGCTTGCAGAGTTTCTGCTGAATGATCAGCTGTAAACCTTATGGGGATTCCCTTGTATGCATTTGTTACTTTTCCCTTGCTTCTTTTAATGTTTTTTCTTTATATTAAATTTTTGATAGTTTGATTAATGTGTGTCTTGGTGTGTTTCTCTTCTGGTTTATCCTGTATAGGACTCTCTGTGCTTCCTGGATTTGATTGACTATTTCCTTTCCCGTGTTAGGGAAGTTCTCGACTATAATCTCTTCAAATATTTTCTCAGACTCTTCCTTTTTCTCTTCTTCTTCTGTGACCCCTCTAATTCAAATGTTGGTGAGTTTAAGGTTGTCCCAGAGGTCTCTGAGACTGTTCTCAATTCTTTCCATTCTGTTTTCCTTATTCTGCTCCCTGGCAGTTATTTCCACCATTTTATATTCCAGGTCACTTATCCGTTCTTCTGCCTCAGTTATTCTCCTATTAATTTCTTTTAGAGTATATTTAATTTCAGTTATTGTGTTGTTCATCACTGTTTGTTTGCTCTTTAGTTCTTCTAGATCCTTGTTAAATGTTTCTTGTATTTTCTCCATTCTGTTTCTGAGATTTTCGATCATGTTTACAATCATTACTCTGAATTCTTTTTCAGGTAGGTTGCTTATTTCATCTTCATTTATTTGGTCTTGTAGGTTTTTACCTTGCTCCTTCGTCAGTAACATATTTTTTTGTCATTTAAATTTTTTTTTTGATGGGTGGGGCTGTATTCCTGTCTTACTGGTTGTTTGACCTGAGGTGTCCAGCACTCGAGTTTGCAGGTAGTTGGATAGAGCCGGGTCTTGGTGCTGTGATGAGGACCTCTGGGAGGCCTCACTCCAATTAATATTCCCTGGGGTCTGAGGTTCTCTGTTAGTCCAGCATTTTCGGCTCAGAGCTCCCACCACAGGAGCTGGGGCCCGACCTCTCTCGTGGGAACCAAGATTCCGCAAGCTGTGTGGCACAGCTAAAAATGAAAAAAAGAAAGAAAGAGAGCAATACAATATCAAAGAATAAAAAACAAAATAAAATTAGTAAGATTAAAAATATATTAGGAAAAATAAAAATATAATTGAAAAAACTGCAATAAGGTAAAATAAAACACAACAGAAAAAAGAAAATAAAAAGCATGGGGGAACAAGCCAAAAGGAGAGAACAATAACAAAATGTAATGAATAAAATAAAATTAGAAAAATAAAAGATTTATTAGGAAAAATAAAAATATAAATGCATCAACAGCAACGAATCAACAAGGTAAAACAGAACCCCAATCTAAAAGAGGTAGTAAAAAGAGAGAAAAAAAAAAAAGCCTTGGCTATGTGCAGAGTTTAGGCGGGAATGGAACTTAGGCAGGGGCAGGGTTTAGGGTGGGGCCGGACCTAGGCTGGGGAGGGGAGGTTGGGGGGGGCGGGCGGGTGACGTTTGAGCGTGGTGTGGGGCCTATGCTCAGGACCCACGCAGCTAGAAAAGGCCTTGAGGGTGGGGCCTAGGCAGGGCGATGTTCCAGAATGGGGCGGGGCCTCTGCTTAGGACCTGTGTGGAAGGGGAGTGGCAGCATGTTGAAAAGAGGGCCTCTGGAGTGTAGAGTTCTGGAGTTTGGAGGTAAGGCCCTGGATGAGGATGTGTTGGTGGGGTTTAGGCCCAGCGCGTTGGAGGGGGTCTCCGAGTGTAGAGGTAGGGCCCTGGGTGGGGGTGTAGGGGTGGGGCTTGGGCTCTGCGGTGTAGGAGGGAGGCTCTGAGGGCAGAGGATTAGGCCCGGGAGCCCCACAAGCTCCCCAGTGCCTAAGTGGACAGTGAAAGCGCTGGCCGCATTCCCTTCCATTCCTCTGCGCCCCCCAACACTGTCTCCCCTGGGGTCTCCCCCCATCCTCGCTCGACCCCTAACAGTGGGTGGGTCCCGCTGGGTGTAGGAACTCCTCCCCTCCCCCCAGCCACCCCTCAGGGGTGCCAGTCCTAGAGGTCTGGCCTTTACTTTTTTTTTTTTGGCCTTTACTTTTGCTCCCCCTTCCCTCCCTCCCACTCCCTCAGGACCCACATGGCTGGAGGGGGCCTCGGTGGGCAGAGGATCAGGCCCAGGATCTCAGCAGGCTCTCGGGGGCCCAAGTGGGCAGGGGAAACCTGTCCACACTCCCTTTTGATCCTCTGTTCTCCTGATGGTCCCCCAATTACCCCCTTTGGTTGTGGGATCCCTTCCCTTCCCCCAGCCACTCCTCAGGGGCACCAGTCCCATCCCACCCCCACTTCTCCCCCTACACTCCCCCCACGCCCCATGTCCTACCCAGTCACTGGGGGTTCCTCCCGTCCCCTTAGGTGTCCGTGGTCCCCCACCGGTGCCTGGTAGGTGCCCTAGTTGTGTGGAGTCGTGAATTCCACGTCCTCCTAGTCTGCCATTTTGACTCCACCCCTCATGTGGCAAATTTTAGAGCCTCCAGATATACTTTTCACTGAATGAAATAATAAAGTATGAAAGAAAATAGGAAGAGGAAAAATAATAGATGTTACCAATAATGCAAAAATGGTAACTTGTTAGTAGTTATTGAATTATCAATTTAAAATAATGTTTATTTCTTTTATAGTTAGGAAAATTTAGAAATCATAAAGTAGTATGAAAAGAAACTAAAGAATATTTGCATTATTTTCATATGTAAATACCAAATTTCAGAATATATTTTTTAAATAATGTAACAATCTATATTGCTATCTAAATCCATTCACCATTATAAAAACCAAGCAGTCTATGTATTTCCTTGGATCATCTCTACAGTGAACTTGTGAGGACACAAACCAGACTATCAAAAATATCAAAGAACCAATATAAAAACTTAAAATTTTTGGTTTGATGTAATTAAATCTTAAAAACAAAATGTTACCCCTAATACTGAATATCTTTTTCATGGCTAGGCTGCCAGTTAAGCTTTCCCTTTGTTCCTGCAGGCCTCAGGCACACAATCTGCTGTCTTCTTTTCTCCCTAGCCCCAAACACATACTGCTCCCATCTGGTTTCCTGTTTTGCTCAAGCCTTCAGCAGACTAGAATGCTGTGTCTTCAGCTTTTCTATTTTTTATGAGTTTGTAAAGATAACACAGAGACAATTCTAGTTTAAACCAGTTTACTATTAATTTCTGAGAGGAGGTAAAGAAGTAAAAATAAACTAGCTTAATTTATAAGAAATATAGAAAGAAATTTTAAAAGTCCCTAATATCTAACAAAACTCTCACTGTTTTCTTTCTAGAGCCTCTAGTTCCTGTCTCACTTTTATAGACAGTCTCCTGAAAGTTTCAAAGACTTCTTGATGCTACTCTATAATAAGAGGTTTGAGTTTCTTTCTCCCTCTTCAGTGCAGAATTCTAGAGATATTCCTCTCTCTACAGGATTGCTTTGCCTTTGTTTTTCAATTAAACACTAATCTAGGTACCGTTGGGAAGTAACTTTCCCGATACAATTAAGGTTATTAGTCAGCTGATAATACAATAGGGAGATTATTCTGGATAATCTAGATGAACCTTTTGAAATCACGAGTGCCTTTAAAAAGCAGGACAGGAAGGCAGAAGAGTCAGCTCAGATGCAACTGCAGAAGTCAGGAGAGATGATATAGAAGGAGAAGCCACAGTTGGTGAAGGGGCCCACATGGAAAGTATGAGAAGAAAAGCAGGCAGCCTTCTGAAGCAAACATCAGCTGGAAATGGAAACCTCAGTCCCGTAACTGCAAGGTCAACAACAATCTGGTTAACAACCTGAATGAACTAAGGAACAGATTCTCTTCAGCATCTTCTGATAGGAGTACAGCCAGCTGATCCCTTGATTTTGGCTTCATGAAATCAAGAACAGAGAAACCAATTATACCAACCTAAAAGTCTGACTTACAGAATTCTGAAATAATAAATCTGTGTTATTTGAAGCCAATAAGTTTGTGGTAATTTTTTATGGCTGCAATGTAAATTGAATACAAGTGTTGAAGCCTACACTTAATTATCTGTAAACTGAGCCCACTGGTTGTGCATTCTTAAGTATTACACAAACATAAAGAGTGAACTAGAAACATTTAATTTAGTATTTTTAGATTCATATATAATTGTTCATTCATTCAACAAGACAGGAGGTTGCCTTCAGATGCACAGAATTGTTTCAATGGACGCACATTTTTTCATATTCATTTTTATTTTATTTTTAATTAGAAAGTGACACTTCAGACTAAAGTTACTAGAAACCCCCACTGAGTAAAGGAAGAAAAGAATCAAGGAACCAGAAAAACAATGGCAAATTTGATGCAAAACAACAATTCAGCACAATATGATTTGTGGATGTGTGTGTGTGTGTGTTTGTGTAAATGGAAAAGGAAAAGCTTAAAAGAGAAAGACCAAATTCTAAAAGCCCTTCAATCCTTTATGCAACAAATTGAGGATGTATTTGTCATCTATTGTGCCAGTCACTGGAAATTCAATAAGAAACAAAAGGAGCCTTGGTATCTGTGTTGTGGACATTCAGTCCAGTGGGGAATCTGAAGTTTTATCACACCATCATTCTAGGAAGTAATATCACAATCTTTGCAGTCTAGACAAGGCTGTGCCAACCAATTTCAGGCATTTACCTTTTATCCTATAAACAACAGGAAGCTATTGCACAATTCAACTTCAGATCTTAAGATTTTCTATTGGGAAGAAAGGTGGCATGATCAGATTATGTTTTAGAAAAATCACTCTGATTACTGTGGGGTTAGATGATTTGGGGAAGGTGAGTCTGATGGCAGGAAAACTGCAAAAAGTTATAAATGAGTAAGAGATGAGACAAAAATTTAAAAATTCAATTATAATTAAAATAAGGGGTGAATTGAGCAATTTTTTATTTATAGAAAATAACAACTGATTTAGAAAATTATTGGATGTAGGGAAGAGATTATAGGATGATGATCAGGCAAGTAGTTGAGAAGTTGCTTTCACCAACTGGGATATACAGAAGAAGAATTCATGAGAATATTAAAATTAAACATTAAAACTTTTCTAATTGAAATTCCTATGAAGCATGAAAAGGGAGGCAGGAATCAGAGTGAGTAGTAAGAGATGTGACAACAGAAGGAAAAGGTTGGTGTAATGTGGAGAAAGAGCCATGAGTCAAGGAATCCAAAAGGGACCAGCTCTGTCAACACCTTGGCTTTAGCCCAGTGAGACTGATTTTGGACTTCTGACATCTAGAATTATAAGGTAACAAACTTTAAACCACTAAGTCTCCGGTAATTTGTTATAGCAGCAATAGGAAATTAATACAGCAGAGATACATGCATGCGTGAACTTGAGCATAGAGCTGGGCAACTGGGAGATATGAGTAATTTATATCTTAATCTCCCTGCACCCTCACCCACAAATCCTTATTACAAGTGTGGTCACACAGTTTAAGATACAAATTTATGCTCTAACAAACCCATCCGATTTACAAGAATTAAGTCTACTCTCAGGTCCCTTCTCCACCATGACACCCTTCTCCCTAGGCAAAACAAAAAAACAAACAATAAAAAACAAAATAAAACCAGAAGTTACTTGAAATCAGCAGCTTTTTAAAATTCTCCCATAAAACTGAAATCCATTAAAGAGATTATGTTAGAATGATGTGTAGAGGTGGGGATACTGTACAGGACAGAAAATATTGGGCCTGAGGACAGCAAAGAGGAGGAATTGCGGATTTCAACAGATATGGAAAGTGTCCAAGAATGTTGGATGCATTCACATGGTTCTCTGAAGCATGGTGAGAAGGGAACAAGTGCTCACAGAGAAAGGCTACATAGGATATCTCTATAGAATCTAGTGCCAGAATTTTGAGGCTTGGCAGCTTCCCAATTACTGTTTGTAGCCTGAAGAGAAGATTTCAAAGATTGATGTGGGCTGGGACAATAGAGGTGGTGTTTATAATGGATAAGGGACTTGGATTCTTTTCTTTTCTGTAAAGCATATAAACTTCCCAGACTTTGAGCAGGTAGAGAAAGGATACGTGAACCACAGAAATGGCTGAGATATATTTTCCTACTAGCTGTTTAGGATAGGAACTAGAAGCTGGGTTTATGATTAGTTTTAAAATGTGGAAAACATAGTAATTCTTGCAGGCCTTTTCTTGTGAAATAAGGTTGTCCATATACATAACAAAATAATTTATAAATTATTAAAATTAATAGGAGAGTTCAGCATGGTTAATGGGCATAGGACCACTGTACAAATTCACAGAATTTCTACACACCAGCAATACGTTATCTAAACAAATGCTTATAAAATTGTTTTACAAATACTTAAAATTTACAATAGACACAAAATAATTCAAGATATGTAGGAATGAGTTTTATAAACAATGAATAAGTTATTTTGGGAGGGAAATATAAATTCACTAAAAACATTAAACAAATGTAGATATAATATTGATGCATTAGAAAACTCAATATCTTAAAAAGATAACCATTCTTTCCAAATTGATCTGATAACACATATTTCAAAAAAATTCCAAAACAACTCTTCATGGAACTTGAAATGTATAGGGAAGTACAAAAAGCCAAAATATGTTTCTGAAAATGATCAATATGCAGAAATTTGCCCAACAGATGTTATGATTAACTGTAAGACTATAAGATATTACAGTTTGATATAGGAATTCATAATTAAGACAGTGGAATAGAATAGAAAAAAACAGTAGATAGAAACATATATAAAACCTTGATTTATGATGTAGTAGAATGGCATATCACTGAGAATGATGGTCTAATCAACAAAGAGTGATAGGGTGATTGATTTACCTACCAGGGAAAAGAAATGAAAAGGTGATTCCCACCTCATATCATGCACATATCAACAGAAAATTACAAAAGATAAATTACTTAAAAAGCTAACAGTAAAATACTTTGTATTTAAGAAAATATTATTATGGGCTTAGGATAGAGAAGCATTCCTTAAATAGAACACAAAAGTAAAATCATTTTAAAAGACTGATAAATTTGACTATACTAATATGAAAAACTTGTTTCTCAGTGCAATGTCAATCAAACTCCGTTATTTTGTGGATATCAACAAACTGATTCTACAGTTTATATGAAAAGCAAAAGACCCAGGATCGTCAACCCAGTACTGAAGGAGAAGAACAAAATTGAAGGACTAACCAACCCTACTTGATTTAAGACTTAATATGAAGCTACAGTAATAAAGACAGTGTGGAACTGGTGAAAGAACAGACAAATAGATAAATGGAACAGAAGAGAACCCAGAAATAGATCACCATGGATAAAGTCAACTGTAGAGGAGTGATGTCAGCATTGAGATGCTCCCTTTGTCTTTCCCCCTCAATCTACAGCCAGTAAATCATCCATAACTGAACAAAGGTGCTTCTGCCCAACACACCAGGGTACTGGAGAATTACACACATCTGTCTGTCTAAAGGTGGGTGGACCAGAACACATAGAGGAAGCAGAATCATGAGAACAGCAGAGGTGGTGCCTGTGATCTTGGACCCCCAGCCCCTGCACATGAGCCTGAGCCTCAGAGAATTTTGTAGCTTCATGGGAGGCAGCATACACAACTCTGGCCTCTCAGCACTCACAACCAGAGTGAACAGGGCAGCAGCCCGTGATTCCTCCATCTCCTGTCATAGAGGCATCCATGACTCTGGCCCCACACCCACAGTGGAGATGCACATGAACCTGACAACCCCAGATATGGCAGAAGCACCTATGACCCCAGTTACCACCCTGAGACTCAGGAGACCATGGACACAGTGGAAGCACTCACCATCCTGGTACTCCAGGCAGCAACACCAGTGAAAACAGCAGCAGCAAGGCACCAATGACACTAGAGGCACAAGAAGCAACAATGAGTGCAGCAGGCTACACCTCTGACAGAGGTGGTGGAGGGTGGAAAGTACCAATTCTCGAATACAACCAGAGGCAGCTCAGATAAGAGAAACAAAAACTTGTGATATATCGCCACCTACTTGAAAGCAAAAGAATGGCCTCTAATTTCTAACCTGTTCAATCTTTAGAATCAAGGGGAAAAAAAAAATAATAAAAGCTTTACATAAAGAAGAAATGTGTGCACTACTTCAAATGTGCTGGCAGAGGAACAACTCATCAAGCACCATGAATAACCACAGTAACACTGTAACATAAAAAGAAAATAACAATTCTCCAGAAACCAAACTTAAAGCATAGACTAGTACAATCTAACTAATAGAGAAATCAAAATATGGTCATAAAGAAACTCAACAAACTAAAAGGAAACTCAGAAAGGCAGTTCAATAAGCTCAAGAATAAAGTTAATGAATAGAAGGAATACTTTACCAAAGGATTGAAACTCTAAAAAAGAACTAAACAGAAGTTCTGGAACTAAAGAACTCAATAAATGTGATGAAGAATGCATTAGAAAGCATTGGAAATAGAGCAGATGATATGGAAGAGAGAATTTGCGAACTTGAAGATAGAAATCTAGAAATAATACAGAAAGAAGAGAGAGAATTAAGATTTTTTAAAAGTGAGGAACTTATAAGAGAACTATCCAATTTGTTTAGTAAGGGCAACATTAGACTAGCAGGTATCCCAGAAGGAGAAGAGAGGGAGGAGGGAGCAGAGAGTTTATTTAAAGAAACAATAGCTGCAAACTTCCAAAACCTGAGAAAGGAACTGGATATACAAGTCTATGAAGCTAAGAGAGAACACCAAATTACTTCAATACAAAAGGACCTTCTCCAAGACACATTGTATTAAAACTGTCAAAAGTCGATGACAAAAAGAGACTCTTAAAGGCAGCCAGATTAAAAAAAGGATGGTAACCTACAAAGGAATTCCAGCTAAACTATCAGCAGATTTATCAGCAGAAACTCTACAGGCCAGGAGGGAGTAAAGTGACATTCTCAAAATACTGGAAGATAAAAACTGTCAGCCAAGAATACTCTATTTAGCAAAGTTAACATTCAGAGATGAATGAGAAATAAAGGCTTTCCCAGACAAACAAAAGCTGAGGGAGTTCATCACCACTAGACCTGACTTATAAGAAATGTTGAAAGGAGCTCTTCCACCAGAAACAAAAAGGCAAAAGTACACAAAACTTTGAGTAAGATGATAGGTTGACTGACAAAATCAGAAAATTCCAACTGTATATCAGACTAGGTTTTTAACACTTTATTATAATATAAAGGTTAAAAGGGGGAAAAAAGCGGTAAAAATAACAATAGCTACTTCAATTTGGTAACAAATTCACAACATAAAAAAGAATAATTTGAAACACCAAAACACAAAATGGGAAGAGGAAAAAAAAAACAAATTCGTATAGTCAAATGAAGATAAGATGCTTTGAGAAGAAAAAAATAGTAATATATTTATGAAATGTTTTATACATACCTAATGGTAAACACAAAACAAAAATATAGAGAAGAGACATGAAACATAAAAAAGAGGAAACTGAGAAAAACATCAAAGAAAACCACCATGCCAAAATTCAGATAGAAACACAAGGATAAAGAAACAATGGAGATATAGAGCAACCAGAAAACCAAAGATAAAATAGCAATACTAATTCCTCATTTACCAATTACCACCTTACATGTAAATGGATTGAATTAATCAATCAGAAGACACTGAGTGACTGGATGGATTAAAAAACAAAGTGACTGGATGGATTAAAAAACAAGACCCAACTATATGCTGCCTCCAAGAGACTCACTTCACCTCTAAAGAAAAATACAGGCTCAAAGTGAAGGAATAGAAAATGATACTCCAAGTAAATGTCAGCCAAAAGAAGGCAGGTACAGCCACATTCATGACAGACAAAATGGACTTCAAGCCAAAAAAGGTAACAAGACAAAGATGGGCAGTATATAATGATAAAGTGGACAATTCATTAAGAAGACATAACAGTTATTAATATATGTGCATCTAACATAGGATCACCAAAATATATAGATCAATTAGTAACAGACTTAAAGGGAGAAATTGACAACAACACGCTAATAGTAGAGAACTTTAACAACGCACTTATATCAATGGATGGATCATCCAGACAGAAAGTCAACAAGAAAATCATGGCTTTAAATGAAACATTAGACCAGATGAATTTGATAGATTTACAGAGAACACTCCATCAAAATAAAGGACAATACACATTCTTCTCAAGTGCACCTGGAACATTCTCAAAAGTAGACCATATGTTGGGACACAAAACAAGTCTCAATAAATTTAAGAAGACTGAAATCATAGCAAGCATCTTTTTATAGATAAAGAAAGGTAGAGAGAAAATTTGAATAAATCACTTTTTGCCTGTAAAATTTTACATACAATATTTGATACAAAAAATGGATAAATGGACATTTTTATAACTGTATTCTATGGTTGCCTAACACAGCCAAGGTACACTCTCAAGGGCCACATGCTCATGAAGCCCTGGCTTGTGTATTGTTTAACCAGAAGAAGGGTGAATGGATTTTTGGTGGAAATAAATAGCATATGTTCAAAACAGAAATTTAATTAAAGCTTTCAGTCACCTTTACAATTTTAATTCCAACTAATGGTTTTGAGTTTTTGAAAAGTTCTACACTTTAAAAAACAAACTTTAATCAATAATAATAGAAAATATGAAACACGCATTCCTTTCTTTTGTAAACTTTATGCTTTTTTACCTCTGTAGCTTAACTTCCATATTTTTTATTTGGGGGGTATGTGTTCCCATTTCTCCTTTATCTTCACTTATATATACCATGTCTCCTATTCTCAAAGATGCAGAAAAATGCTCTCTCATTAATACAGGTTTTCCTGCTTGCTTTCCTTCTGACTTCACCCTTTTCAATCCCTAATTATACTTATCTCCTCTGTTTTCCCAAAGGACTTCACATGTTCCTCATTTTTGTCAGTCATAAAATTTTTTTCCCAATGACAGGTTTCAGTTTAATTACCTCTGAATCTAACCATAATGTACGTAGTATGGAGCTCGGTGCCTTGCACCTTGCAGGGCCCAATAAATATTTGATGAGTAAATTAATATCATTATTTTCTTTCCCACTGTTATGCTTATTTGCATTCCCAGTGTTGACTGAATTCCCCCATTTAATTAGACAATATATATCAGAGGACCAGCATAATCCCAGGTTCTATTTAATTCACTAAACAAAATATAATTTGATATGAATTTGTATGGTTAAATCATTTATTCAAAAATTTTTTTTTATAACTCAGAGAAATCCATTTGATGCGGCTTAATCTCCAACTCTGCCATGAGTACAGAAGGCATATGAGGCGTATGCTTCTGTAAACATTATTATATTCCGTAGTTTTCTAAACTGAAAATTCTTTATCCACAAGTAGTATTGTTTCTTTAGCTGTGTGTATATGATTTGCCTTGTGTTATCTCAGTTATGTTCCAAATCCCATTATATTTTAATTTAGGAAAGCATTATACAAACATGAAAAAGACTGGCTTGCTGGTTGACTCTATAATTGTTTCACATACCAGGTCATCATGATTAATTAATTACTTTTATACCTTACAATGAATACCAAATTAATGACACCCCATATTCTTAAACAAAACAATACTAGCACAACATTATTTTCTGGTTAAGGACCTTACTAAAGTACAAATATGTTTGCATACCTTATCTGTAATTGCAGTCACTGTAGTAGGAAAGCTGTTAACATTATGCATTGAACATTTAAAGAAATACTCATACTGAAAGAGATAATATTAGGCAGATAATTTAATTATTAGTTTGATTGCTTTTTAATCTGGCTCATCAGCCTTCTGCCTCAGTGCTTATCATAATTTGCATTCTTGTGGTAAACTTTAACTAAAATGACCAAAAAACTCAATATATTTCCTAAGTAATAAGTCTAACAACATAAAAAAAAATTCCCAAGATTGGATTTTATGTTGGTTGGATGTAGCCTTGCCTCAAAAATATATTATTTTATAGTTGGAATCACTTTATATGTCTATCAGTCTAAAACAGTATCTCTTACTACTCAATTTTTTCTTTTAAGAACCCAACCCAAAATATTTTCAGGAAAATGGATTGTAATAGCTACTTGGTACTAAAAGATATTTTCTTATATATTCACCTACTGATATGTTCATCTACTTTTATTTCTTATGTGTTCATCTACATATATATTACATTACATAGACTCATCCACTTACAGTAAAAAGAATTCTGAAATTATATACATAGACCTACAAAGAGATACATACAGTAGGTTCAATGAGCATATTTTCACAACATTTATCACAGTGAGATTCTATAATCATGAGACCACTTAACATATCTGTATGCTTTAAGTTTAAACAGCAGCAGGTTAATTTTATAAATATAAGTTTTGCTTAATGGTTTAAATATTGGGACTATAAGTTAGTCAATGCGACAATGAACTAGATGAAAAGTTGAAATTAATATAGGTATTGCCAAGGTTGCATTATACTTTATATTATATAGGCAATGTTGTTATTAGACTGTATTACAAAATTATCCATCTATTTATAATTTGGAACAAGAGAAACTGAAAAGCACTTGAAGATCTGGACAAGATGTGTACAGAAGAAAAGAGGATATGGTAACCCCAATTGTCCAGACTTGTCACGAACATTGATTTAAGTCTGTAATCACAGAATAACATTCAAATGGAGAAATAAGGAATTATTTAGTCAATTTTATCAATCTGGATAATCCAAGACTAAATCTCCTAATCTTGATCTTCAGTACCTGAGAGGATTTCAGACATCTTTGATTTTTATATAATTGCTTTAATTCCTTCTTTAACTTTTTCTTCATTGAAATTTGCTCTTCAAATGTATGCAACAAAGTGCTCTGGACATGGAATAAGTGCTAAAATGAATATGTTTAAAACATGTTCATGAAAGTAGATCATAGAAAAGCAAAGTGATTTACATATGTTCCTTTTGGAATGATAAGGAGATATATATATCTCCTTTTCTGCTTGCAATAGAAAAATATTTTCCCATGAAGCTTACTTTATTTCGCACTTGCATTGATTAGTGGAAGATCAGTAACTACATTGCCTCGCGGAAATTCGAAAAATGTAATATGAATATGTGTTTTTTAAAATTTTTAATTCGGAAAGTTAATACATCCCAACAACAATAACAACAAAACACTGCATATGTATATATGTATATAGCACTTTTAAAAAGCCATCTTGTTTCTTTAGGGAACCGGCAGATTCTAAGAAAATCAGTTAAATATAGTATACTTCCTGTGGTAATTGTATTACACAAAAAGGGATGAATTAAGATGTTATACATGGGGTATGCCATCTGCTTCTGTTTTTGTTATATTCATTATGTGCACCTGTTCTTATTCAGCTATAAGGAAGCACTTTATCTTAATTTACACATCAAAATATTGCAAAACAATCAATATTGTATATATAAAAACTTCTTTTTTCCTGAAACCTGTGCTAAGATCAAAGAGTAACAGATTATCAAATTAAGGCTCTATCTTCAAGATAAAATTTCAAAAAATCTAGGTAGATAAGGGGGATCCAAATCACTCTAACAAAAAAAAAAGTCACTTAAAAATTTTTTTTATCTCCAGTTTATTTTTTTAGACTAAGAGCTGAGTATGAAAGTCACAGCCAAAGCACTTGAAAATGGCCCAGGAGGATAGATGGGGACCACAGAGGATGGGTGGGCAAGACAAAGTTCTGGGAGTTAGGGGCCAGCTCAGGGCTGAGGCGAGGAGGGGACGTTGTTGTCTCAAGTTCTCCACAAGTGTCTGTGCATTGCACAGGTCCTAACTTCACAGAAGACAAAAGAGGGGCCAGCGCGTGCCCCACTGGGGTGCCTGGCCTGGTGCGGATGGGGTCTGAAGCAGGAAGGGGAAGTCAAGGAAGGTCAGGGAGTTAAGGAGTGGGAAGGACTCTGTCCATCTGTACATTATATATAGCAATATAAAGTCTGTACACGCCTGCCTGGCACCCCAATGCCCACCCCTTGTCACCCTTGTCCACTGTCTGCCCCCCAGGGGATTTTTCAAAACTCATCAAAATTATACAGGCATCATTGTATGATTAATTCATCTGAGAGAGCTATGAAAACTGATCTTAGAAAGTTGTACTAAATATTTTTGTTGTATTTGACTGTGTTAATGTTATCTAAACGATAAACTTTTTATAAATATGTTTTGAAATAATGAGATAGATACACCTGTATATAAAAGTATCATTTAAAAGTATATGTTAAGTAATGATCATCCCAATGTTTTATTCTGAATTAGAATTATCAGACATAAAATTTATATTCTGAAAACAAACAGAATCAAAGGAATCTACCCGTATTTCAAGTGAATAAAAACTAATGGCACAGAAGAAAAAAAGAGATACTAATCCAAGTAGGTTTTGAACATAGGACAAATATTTGATTATGTACTGTCAGGCTAAAGATAAATACAACTACAAATAAATCTTGAAATCTAATTAGTAGGTTTGTTTTTTCCAGTTGTATTGGTTCAGCATTCCTATACTTTGGTGAGTATTATAGAACTAGCAAATGAATAAATGTTTGATGTTGTTAAAAGATGGGGTTCTAAGCAGTGTGAGAAGAGAAAGGCAGATGGACAGATGGGGAAGGCAAGGAAGAACCATGGACTAATGAATTAAAAATTTAGAGGTATCAGTAGAAACTCATCACTCTTAATGTGCTCATACACATATACATCTATATATATGAACATATATTTTTAGCTGTTTCTGGACAAAAATTCTGGTCTTGGTTTCTACATACCTCACTGAACGAATGAACCCAGTGCTCCTTGAAGCAATGGTTGATTCTAGGGCTGAGGCAGAGAGAGTTTTAAATGAGCCTGGAACAACGTCTTGTGCCTGAAGAATAAGGAAATGCACATAGCATTTGTTATAATCTTAAGATCATAACAAAAGACACAGAAAGCAAGTAGGTGGGAATTTCACTGGCCAATTTGTAACAATTTAAAGCATTAAAATGAATAATGACAATAATGGATCGTAAGACACTGAGTAATATTAGACTCTGATTTCCCAATGACATACATACATACATAGATACATACATATACAGAAAATGCCAATTAATAAGTATCAAAGGAATGATAAAATTAGTAAAGTAAAAATTTACTACAATCATTGTAATAATTAATTGAGGCAAATATCAATAAATGCAAAACCAGTGGGTGAAATTTTTATGGACACAGAATAATTGCATAGTTAACATTATTTCCTCATCAAGGTGTAAATGAAATTTGGAGACACTCAGACACTACCTCAATCAAGAGATCAAAGTTTATATCAATAACAATGAAAATGACATCATGTGCCTTGGACTGTGATACACCAAAAAGGACACAGCTTCCCTTATGTAGTGTTCTTGCTCAATAATATGAATCTAATCATGAAGAAACATTAGAAAACCCAAATTAAGATTCTACAAAACAACTGGCTATTATAGTGTTCAACAAGCAAACAATAAACAAACAATTATGTTAAGAAAGACAAAGAAAAATTGTTGAAGAGTTCTGCATTAAATGAAACTAAAGAACATATTAACTTAATTCAACTGGTGAAATTGGGAAAATTCTACAAAGTGGCATCATCGGGACTATTGAAAACCACCTCAAAACTATGTAAATAATTAATGAGTGTAAGGATATGAATCATATGTTCCATATTTCATGAAAAAATGTAAAACAATCAAACAGAGGAGTGGTAAGTAATTTGTAGATCGGGGAATTTGAAACCTACAAGTCCACAGGGAATAAAAAAGAACAAAGAGAAGTCAAGCAGTTCAACCTGAAGAACTCATAATTTTTCTGGAATTGGTTGCACAGCTACCATAGAAAGTGGCTAAGAGGCAGAATGTGAAAACAATTGTTTTTAAGTCTTTTAAAGACATTTATATATGCAGCATTACCCAACAGGATACCCGGAATGCAGTTTCTACAGAAATTAAACAAGACTGTTCTTAGATTCAAACACCCAAGGCACCAACATTGTAGGTAAAACTGGTGCCATTATAAATTTGGGGAATTAAGAGGAAGTCCTCATACTGAATATTGAGGCCCCTGAATCCACCTTCATTTTTAAAAATAATCTCCCAGTTTGGAGATTACAGGACACTATAGATATTTGGGAATTCCCATTTCGTGTTTTCTATTTCACTATTCATTTCTGCTTTAATCATTATTATTCTGTTTCTTCTGCTTACTTTGTGTTTAATGTGCTCTTTTTAATCTAGTATCTTAAGGTGAGGTCATAATTCAAGAATTTTTGCCTTTTGTAATATAAATATTTAGTGTTATAAATTTCTGCCTAACTATTGCTTTAAAGACACTCCACAAATTCTTATACATTGTGCTTTAATTTTTATTCAGTTTATAATACATTTTAATTTCCCTTTTAATGGGTTCTTTAATCAGGTTATCTACACAGGTGTCATTTAGTTTCCAATACATCAGGATTTCTCCAGAGTTCTTTCTGTTATTGCTTTCTAATTTGATTCTATTGTAATCAGATAACATATTTTGTTTGGCTCAAAATCTTTAAAATTTATTGACACTTGTTTTTGTGCCTGAATATTCAGTTCTTGATAAATGTTCCATTTGCACTTTACAAAGAATATACATTTGGCTATTATTGGGTAGAGTGTTCTATAAATGATTAGTTCAAGTATTGATAGATCAATAGTTTTGTTAAAATATTCCATATCTTATCTGTCTACTTGTCCTATTAATTAATTAAGAATGGGTGCTGGATCTCCCAACTGTAATGGTAGATTTGTCTCTTTTTGTATTTTTTTCAGTTTTTTATTCATATATTTTGTATATCTGTTTTTAGGTAAGTAAATAAAAATTTATAGGGGCCCTTCCTAATGAATTGACTCCTTTATCCTTGTGAAATAACCCTGTTATCCCTAATAACATTCCTTGCTCTGAAATCTACTTTACTGATGTTAATATAGCCACTCCAGCTTTGTTTTGAACTTGTGATAGCATGGTCTATACTTTTACATTCTTTTTTAAAATCTTGTATTTATATTTAAAACGCAATTCTTGTAGGTAGCATATAGCTGGGTCAAGGCTTTTTTAATTGGAATGGTTAAAAGATTAACATTTTATGTGATTATTGATATAGTTAGGTTTTAGTCTTTCATCTTGCCGTTTGTTTTCCATTTCCCATCTTTGCTTTGGTAGTCTACTGGTTACTTTAGGATTACGAGAATACATATTTAATTTATCATGGTTTACATTCAAATGATACTATGTAACTTCACACATAGCATAAAAATCTTACCATAGCATACTTCCATTTTTGCTCACCTAACCTAGAGAGAAGTTGGCCCAGAGTAGGCATTATTATTTTCTGAATGAAGGAGGGAGCTTAGAAAATGATTCAATCCTTGCATAGTGTTCCAAGCTGAAGGTGGTCATGTCTCGAGAGCATCTCTCTCATAGTCCAATGGAAGGAAGATTAAAAAGTAAACATGGCCTAAGCTTCACTGTGGCAATATCTAGTTTTGAGTCAGTTTGGGTAAGATATTTTATTTCTTTGTTTTTCTTTTGTTTCATTTATGAATTTGTAAAATTAGACATTTTATTTACATTATTTTGAAAGTTGAATTATATACTTGGTCACCTATAAGGTCGTTGAATTGACCATTGGTTTCTTGGCCTTATTCTCCCTCCCATCACACCATTCTTTCTGTCTTTTTCCTCCTATCTCTTGTTAATTTCTTGCTCCCTCTCCTCTCCTCTTCCCTATGGCCACCATTTCTTCCCTTTCCCTTGCATTCTTTCTTTCCCTGTGAATCTCTCTTCTCCACCTCTTTCCTTGTTCCTTTTCCTTCTTTCTTTTCTCCTTCTCTCCTTCTATTTCCCTCTTCTTTATTTTCTCTTTCTTTTCTCTCTACTCTCTTATTCTTCAAAAATACAAAGTTCATTACTCTAGTGAACTCTAAAACACAATGCTCATAAATTTAACAGATTTTTACAAATTAATGCTCACAAACCATATGCTAAGTATTATATTAAATGCTGGGGAATAAGGTAAAGCAGTGTGATAAAATATCTGCCCTCACAAAGATTAGAATCTGCCAGAGAAGAAGGTATTTTACCAAAAAAAGACAGGTGTGAAGCCAAGAGTTATGGTGTTAACTAATACATATCAGTACATTAGATTTTAAAATTGAATATTCTAAATAAAATTTTAAAATAAAACATCTTTGATTTTCTAATAACACTAATTTTGTTCGACACTTGGGCTATTTGTCTTAAGAATTAGGTCTTAAGAACTTGCCCTAAGAAATTAAAAATCCTGTAAAAAAAACCCCACTTTATATACCATAGGAATAGGATATGTTCTGTGTGTGTGTGTATGTAAAAGAGAGACAGACAGATAGAGAGAGAAACAGAGACAGAAAAAAATAATCAGCTACTTGCCAATAGCATTGGTATTCAAGCAAGCACCTGATATCTTCCCTCAAGCAACAGAAAAGAAAAAAAAAAAATTCCAATACCAATCCACATTATATAAGTACAGAAATTCAAAAGGAACCGCCTCTTCCCCCATACACAAACACAAAACAAAAATCTTCTGAACTTGTTCTTCTGCACCCTAGGACATTAAAAAGTCCTTGAAGTTCACAAAGTTTTATTTGTGTATCATTCTGTGAGGTTATTTCTATCTTATTCTGGTGATTGTGGAAATGTCAGGGGATTCCTGTTCAACAGTAAATAAGCAATACCTACAAAGACAACAGTTCCATTTATCTACCTCCTAAATAGTTCTTAAATTTAGCTTCATATTGGCTACCACAGTCCTAGCTCAATCTTTTATTTCTCACCTGGAAAACTATAATATCTTACTAACAGAGAATCTAGATTCTACCATACCATCCTCTGCAGTATTACCACAAAGATTTGGTGTCGTTTGTTTTAAAATTTTTATCTGCTTATAAAAGTATAGTAGATTTTTTAAAGTAATTTACGTGGAGTTCAAATCCAGACTTGATACTATCTGTAAATGATGGAAGTTATTTAACCTTTTCAAACTGTATTCTCATCTATAAATGGAGATTGATAATAATTACTTCATAGAATTTTTGTGAGAATTATATATGGTGTGGATGTAAAGTGCTTCTCATATTACACAGAATCAAGTAAATTCTCAATGAATATTTGTTTTTGTGAGTGCTTTGCTGCTCATGGTAAATAATTTGGAAACTAAGAAAAAGAATCATGAAGGACGTAGAAATAATACTTAGTAACCCATTAATGCTTTACAGAAATTTCCGTTTTTTTTCTAGTCCATTACTGCAAATGATGCACTAATGACAGTTAATATTTAGGCCTACAAATTAAATTTATATTCTCTTATTTGAAATAATACTTTTTAAAAATAAATTTTTAGGCACTTTTAATCATCATCTATTTTTAACCAAACTGTATAATGATTGCTTAAAATAAAACTTGATATCTAATATTCCTCTCCCAGCCTCTACTTCCTCCCCTACTGCTTTCTGGCTATTCTTCCATATTTTTTCCTCCAGATGAACTTAAAGGAGATTTAACATATTTGAAATATTGACTTTCTTACTCCAGAAACATAATGTATATCTTATTCAAGACTCTTTTATTATTTCCCAGTACATTTTTAGCTCTTGTATGTGGGTCTTGAATAGTTTTCTTAGGCTTATTCTACTTTTTATATAGTATTGTTATTATAAAACAAGTGACTTCATCACTAAATATTCTAAGTTGTTAATGTAGGTGTATGGATAAGCCATGGTTTTAATTTGCCAGGTGATTTTGCTTCATATTTTGGTTGACAATCATATCTGCAAATATCGGCAATTTTGCTGCTTTGTTTTTTATCATTTTTAATTTTGAGAAAAGGTTTGTGGGTATTAAATATTTGGAGTAAGTGAATTCCAAAAAATGTATTAATGTTGATTTCTTTATTGTGAATGTTAAATAGTTTGTGTGGTGAAATCCAAGTTCAAACTAAATTTTGCTTATATATTTGAAGCCGTTGATCTACTATCTTCTAAAGAACCAATATAAAATAAAAAGTTAAAAAAATAAAAGAAATTTAAAATCTTCAACACAATTTAAAAAATAAACATTATTTATTAGTACACTTAGAAAAAAATAACCAATAAAGATACCAAAATTATTCTTATTTATGCAGAAATAATCTGCACATCTCCTCTTTGAAATACTCAAATTCTCCACATACTCTTTGTGTTTCTTCTATATGTGATTCTTCTCTCATGTCTAAATTATTCTTCTGCAATTCATGTTAGATATACCTTAGAAATTCTGAACCTAGTTTATTGGCTAAATTTCTGTCATATTTCATGTCTTTGCTGGTTTGCTGGTTTGCCGCTCATTCTAAGAGAATTCTGCAATTCAATATCTTATGTGACTAATAAGTTGTGTCCATTCTGTTCTGCGGCATGGATGTTAATTTACTGATGTGTGTGATCTAGACTAAATGAGGAGTTTTAGAAATAGCGTGGGTCTCAGAAATATTTTTTTCTTTGATGAAATTAGTGGTGCTCAAGATATATGGAAAAGAGTATGTGTTCTCTTACCCATTCTTGAAAATTATAATAGAGTCTGTGTTTTTGAAATGACTTGTTTATTGAAAACTGATTAAATAATAGTCACCTGACATTGACTAGAAAACTTGCTGAATTTTGCATCTAGAATATTTTTCTATTTGTCTTGAATAAACATTTCATATGAGGTGAGTTAGAGCTAAAAAACAAAACAAAACAAAGCATTAAATTGAAACTCTTTGATAACTTTTTCGTCATCTGCTAGCAAATATTTGTATCTGTGATAGACTCTTGCTTGATGATTTGTTCTTTGTAACATATTCCCTAAAGGGAATATTGCAGTGAACGCAGCCTCACCTCCTTCACCTATTTTATTAGAAGGTTATGCTGTACACCTAGAACAATCTAATAATTTTGAATGACCAAAGTCTTTGTTGGTTCTGAATAGCATATAAAACTAATTTTCCAAAACTTAACTTTTGTTTTTAGAGACATTACTCTGCTTTTAGATTTCCCCACTTCAATAAATGGAAACTTTATCCTTCCAGCTGCAAACTCCACCATAACTGTGTCCTAAGCTACCATCACTCATCTGAATTGTTCCCATAACTTTCTCCTTGTTTTTCCCTTTTCTCTTCTATAGTCTATGCTCCATATAGTGGTTAAAATAATTAAAATGTAAAACAAATATGGTACTCATCTGTATCAAATTTACTTTTTAAAATTTATATATATATATATATATAAATATATATATATATTTTTTTCAGATTCTGTTCCCATATAGGTTATTACAAAATATTGAGTATAGTTTCCTCTGCTATACAGTAGGTCCTTGCTGTTTATCTATTTTATATATCGTAGTGTGTATATGGTACTCTCAAATTCCTAATTTATCCCTCCCCCCCCACCTTTCCCCTTTGGTAACCATAAGTTTGTTTTCTATGTCTGTGAGTCTGTTTCTGTTTTGTAAACAAGTTCTTTTGTATTATTTTTTTTAGATTCCATATATGTGATATCATATAATATTTGTCTTTCTCTGTCTGACTTACTTCACTTAGTATGATAATCTCTAGGTCCATCCATGTTGCTATAAATGGCATTTTTCATTTTTTTTGGCTGAGTAGTATCCCACTATATATGTATGTACCACATCTTCTTTATACATACATCTGTAGATGGACTTTTAGGTTGCTTCCATGTCTTGGCTATTGTAAATAGTGCTGCAATCTTCCCAATTAATTAAGAATTTTATTCATAGTGGTTTTTTCCCCCAAGACCACTGAGGCTCTAAATATAATATTCACCATCATCACCAACCCCAAACATACACGCACACACAACACACACACACACACACACACACACACACACACACACACAGAGCACTTCCCTTACCTTTATCTTCCACTATGTCCCCTTTGAAAACCATGCTCTAGGCTGTCTGGAATCCGTGATATTCCTAAGTAAAACACACCTGTTATAGTCTTGCCACAGGTCCTCAGCACATCCCAGTTCCTCTTACTAGAATTATATTCTCCAGGTATCTTTATTTCGGGCCCTGTCATTTCCATTATGTTTCTGTGCAGATGTCTATGTAGTAGAGAGATCTTTACTGTCCATTTTATATAAAATCATAATCAAACAACCCGTCTACTCCCCCTTATTATCCTGTAACTTCTATGATAGAATGAAAAATAAATAGGTAATGAGTGAAAAAAATAGGTATGCACAAACTGCTGAAATAATTCTACAATTCAATTGACTCTCAAAAGTAAAAGTTTAGCATTCCCTTCAATTATGAATGTAGGCAACAAAGTGGAGTAATATGAGTAGTATCTGTAACTTCGTCACAAATATAAATCATGATAATGTTCTATCACATTATGGTCTTTACAGGATACTCATGTTTTTAGGCTCCTCCCTACTGAGAAATTATGGTTCTTATTAAACCTGCCACTGGATCACACATGATTGCCATAGTATCCACCTGGGTTCTCTGCTTTTGGAACAAAAAAAGGTGTTTGGAAGTGGCACCATGTTGCTTTCTTTCAATTTGACCCTCATTCTAATTTCTAAGTGGGATTTCTCAGATTTTCTGGCATATGGCTAAGATCTGTGCTTATTGCCACTATTGATTCAAACATCTTCCTAATTCAACATTTCCTCTGTCATTCTAAATAGGAATCTTAGCAGCGTGTGAATTTACTGGGTGGGGGATGGAGACTGACACACTAGTGCTTATGGCTCATGATGTCATCTTACCAATAACTAATAAAATGATCTTTCTATCTCACAAGTTTGATCAACCCACTCATGATTCCAACCAAAAATGGTTCTAAGTTGCCTTCATCACAAAGTACAAATGCCTCAGCTTGGTGTACAGAAAACTTCTTCCACTCACCTCTGCAATATAATCTCACTTTTCTGTTTCTTATTTTATCTTGTAGCAATAAGAAGAAGGAGAAGAAGAAGAAGAAGCCTTTTTTGAGGCTAATTTTCTTTGTGCCATATATCAAGCTAAGTGCTTTATTAGAAATTATCTCATTTCATCCATAATAACGTTATGAGGGTATGTCCTATTATTATCCCCAAGTTACAAGTAAGAAAAATGAATGTTATGAGGTTAAGTAAATTACTCAAGGTCACACAACCAACCGATATAAAACACAGGATTTGGACCACACCAGTTGACTTTAGAGCCAAAGATCTTTAGTGTGTACATTACAGTAACATCCTGTGAGTCCCTGTGCCTCCCTGCCATGCTTGTCTGCACATCTGACACAGCGCTGGCCCCATTATATTTACTGAGTTATAAACCTGCATGCATAAAAGGAAATGTGCTTATTTATTTCTTTAAACCAGTATCTATTGGTTTTATATGCTGCAATTTTAATATCTTAAGTACCTAACAAATTAGAATAATTTTATAATTTAATAGTAAAAATTCAGTTTATTAAGATTATATTCCTTTCAAGATTGAATTAAAAGAAGAGACAGAAGCTCTGATTCTTAAACAAAATAAAGTGAAATTCTACTAAAGAATTAGGTACATTTCCAGCTGCATTATTAGAAGCTTACATTTTAAATTAGAACAAAGGTAAAAAATCAAACCATAACAACCAATTTGTTTTGCCCCCAAAGATCACCTCTCCCTGGAGGTCTCCCTAAAGCTATTTCTTATTTTAAGTAGATGTCTAGCTTTGCTACTGCTGTTTCTCAGGGGAACAAAGATGCAACATCCTGATAAATTTAACATTTTTTATACTGAGAATGCCTCCCAGGAGATACAACCACTTGCAGCAATGGATGCAGAATCCTGGTAAACATGTTGTGAAAGCAACTCTTAGAGGAGACCAAAAGCATCAGCATAAGCTACTTTTCTCTCCCCTGAAGCCAGTATTTGACTTCTAGCATGACATCCTCCTAAGAGTTTCAGAGGATTCATCTGTCTATATAGATCAGTTTGTAAATTTTAAATGAGATATTCATGATAAAATTTTTGATAGTTCTTATTTACTTTATCCAATATTAATAAACCACTAGTCTTTACCCTGCTTATTATTCAGAACAATCTGTGAGGCATTTAAAAATGCAGATATCCCCTGTGTCTTACTTCTGAATCAGAGAGTCTCCAGGTAGATATTTAAAGACTTTCTGTAATAAACAGTAAAATTCTTTCTTAAAATTCCAGGTTCAGAATTACCTTAATTCATTTTTATAACAGTTTGAAGGGAAAGGGCAAAGGCAGACTATGCGGAGGTTACTTAGAGTAGGATGTAGAAACCCAGTCATGTCTCCAGAGTGTGGGATTACTGTAGTGAGCTAGTATACCCCAAAATGGCAATCATATATGATCAGAGACACAATGCAAACTCAACATCTACCTATCTCTCATGGGGTAACTGAGAGCAATCAAGCTCATAGGCAGCAAGTATAAAATCAGAATATCTATCCATCTACCTACAGTGAAAAATAAAACTCTCAAGTTAGAATTCTCTCATATAAATAAATTCTCTCATATAAATAACTTCTGATAGAAACAGCAAGTTTCTATCAAAAGTTCAGCAGGTTTCTATCAAAAGTTCATCAGAACAACTGATTATTAATTTAAATGGTAAATAAGCCTGGATACTCATACCATCTGGAGAGTAGTATCTTTTGCTGTGTACATGCTACATGAGAAGTCAGATTACCATGGGAACTATTTCGAGACGATATGAAAACTAGCAGTGTTAAGAATGGTGTTCTGTTCTCTGACATCTGGCCAAGACAGCCTCACACATCCATTTCTACATTATCAACACATCTTCCCCTTAGAATGAAAGTCTTTGCTCTTAGGCCAAGGTGCAATTGCCCTTCTGAATGTCTGAATAGACAAGCTTTATATTTCCCTGTGTAGCTCCATTCTCCTTTTTTAAAGAAAAGCAGTCTCTTTTCCAAGTGAGATTTTCTTTAAATTATAATAATACCTTTACTTTAGGTTATAGTCAAGTCTGAGCTTGTAAGTCTTAAGGTTTACAGTGGTTTGATATATTACCACTCTGATCCCAAATGTGTATAGTTTAAAGCTCAACTCTTCTTTGAAAATCATATTTGTTATTGTCAAGTTCTTGAGATCATGAGTGATAGAACTCAACTTCCCTCCATTTGCCCCCTTAAAAAATTTATCATGTAGTTAAATATTTTATTGAAAATTGCATATTTAAAGGAAACATCTTATAAAGCCCTGTAATTTATTATCTGGTTTATCTCCAATACCACTCCCTTAAGAATCTTGTATTTAAATTTCCAAGAAGAAGAAAAAGAACAAAGATAATAATATAAAAACTTAATCTAAAGGAATCAGCATTAATATAATATTCTGATGTGTTATATGCTGCTAAAACATTACCAATTTCCTGACAGTATAAGAACAGGAATAAGCTTGCCTAGGCAACCGTTTTATAAGTTTCACTTCTAATCTGGGTAATTCATTATGTGCTATGGGATTCAGACAATAGTTTGTACTGTGAATAATGCTGCTGGTTCAGGAAACCTTTTTTTAAATAGTGCCCCAAAGGCTATGCAAATAATATCTGATCAAACTTTAATAATGAATTAATCAATCAATACACACATATATATGTATCATCTAAAGGTAAGAAAAACATTTTTTGACATCAAATTTCAAATGTACAAAGAAAGGTTGAGTTGAAAATGTTGAATCCACACCATAATGAAAAATACATGTGGTTCACTAATAATGAGAAATGATGTATAAGTTAGCTTTTGCTATTCAACAAATACCTCCAATTCTACTGGCTTGAAACAACAATCACTATTTAGCTCAACATCTGGTCTTTCTAGACTCTCTTATCTCAACTAGAATGGCCTCATTTATTTGTCTGGTTGTTAGAAATTGTCATCTTGGGAGCTTGATTCTTTTCTATCTTTTCTATCTCACCTCTCATCTTTCAGCATATTAGCCAGTGCAGTACAGATGGTGGCCTCAGGTTTCCAAGCTTGCTGGAAGAGAGCAAGCCGCAATGCATAAGCAATGTCAAATCTCGGCTTATGTTACATATCCTAATGTGCCACCAGCCAAAACATACTCAAGGGGGTTGGCAATCGACTCCACCTCTTAATGAGAGGAACTACAAAGTCACAATGCAAAGGAGGATGCAAAAAGATGAGATGGATTTGTAACCATTTTATGATCAATCGCAAATATGTTTTATTTGTTATAGAAAGTTTTCAGAGCACTTCTGTCCAAGGCAGCAGTTCACAAGGCCTAGACACAACATAAAGCAACTAATGACTCTTGCCTGATGCCCAGCCTTCTACACACAATTATATAATGCTCCCATAGGGTTTTAGTTTGTTAACTTGGAAAGTACTCATATATCCTGCTGGAATAATTCTCCCAGCAGCTATAACTTGGGTTAAAATCTGTCTGTTTGCTGCCTGTGCGGTATTTTTGCTCTTTATGTATTTTACTTGCTGACATGTTCACGATGGCAGAATGATACTGGCAATTTTAATCTATAATTACCCCTCGTTATCCAATTGCTTTTTAGACATTTTAGAAGTTAGCCTTGAGCAGCTGCAATGTAAGCTCATTCCTACAAGAAACTTGATCTATCTACTAGCTCTTTCCCTGTATGGCTTCCATTGCTTCATTTTCAGCCATCAGAATTGTTAAATAAACTGTAGTTACTGACCCTTTTAAAAGCTCATCCATTGCCTGGCTGCACATTCGTGCCACTCAGAGACATTTAGGGCTGTAACTCCTACATCCCTTGCAGGAAAAAGAAGGACAATTATAAATGGGGAGGAAATTAGAGTAAGTGATTTGTGGCTGGAGAATAAAGAGTTTCAGTCAGTATTCCAGTCAAATATCAAGAACTCCCAAGCAAGTCGGTCACTGTAATGCTTTTAAAATGATGCTTACTATTAACGTCTTGCCTTTCTTATTCCATACTCATTTTAGCAAATACTTTTTATAAGAATTTTTATTCTTTATTTATTTTTTCCTTAGGCCTGAGCCCAATAAGCTGCAGCAGGATTTATGCCAGATAATTTCATTTCCTGTCCTAACTTATGTTAAAGAATGAGAATACCATTAGAAAGAGGAAGTTCTGTGGTATCTGGTAGTTCTTATTAATTAAAGTAGAAGCTCTGCTAGTCTTTGACATCTGACTTTTTCATGCTCTGTGAAGTGATATGTGATATGAAGAGTGGGATATAGTGAAGGGTGTTAATTAAAAGAATCTGCAAAGTAAAATATAGGTTATTCATCCCAATTGAGAGAGAACGTCAAAAGAAATTTTTAAAGCATCAAATACAGTAGGTGCTTAACAATTACTTGTTACATTAAGTTATCCTAGTGGATTCTTGAAGTCAGCCAAGCACTTCTTTCCCAAGAGCTTTCTCTTCCCTAGCACATGGCAAGTATGTAGGGTGACCCTATATTTTATTGTTCAACCTCAACATTTTTGAGAATGTAAGAGGTGTTATTAATGACCATCACAATTCTCTACATGCTGGCTTCTGACGTAAGGTAGATCAAAAAGTTCCTTTGCCAATTTTGGGCAGAAAGAGTTAGAAGGCAATTGCTCTCTGGTGGTTAAAGATATAAAATGTAGCCACGTCAGCTCTCTTACAAGGACAAGGCAGCTTCAAGCAAATGAAAATGAAGCCATTATAGGAAAGATAAAACAGACAAGCAAAAATCAGACTATAGCAGAGATGAGCAGACTGAGAATGAGCCACGGCTTGTTGCTCTTAAAGCCCAAAAGGATGATGGCTCTTTCCATGGTTTTGTTTTGTAGATCTCTATTTGATTCCTGTTATCTTTTTTCTATGTAGTTTGAGATTAGTTTCTGTCATTTGCAATCAAAATGATCCAAATGAAAATACAATTGAATGATTTCTGTACCAGACAACATATTTTCTTTTTAAATCATCCCGTAAGAAGCATTCAAAATAAGAATTAGAAACCCCTACACACTGAAGGGAAAACAAAGATCTGGAGTTATTAGTTTATCTAATACTGTACCATGATTAATTAATTATCAAATATTTCAATCCTTCTTTTGTGGTCTTATGCCTCCTGAACTCTTACTTATTATAATAAAGTTAATTTTTTTCATAACCATTTTTCTGTGTACTCCAGGGGATGCAAAATATGGTTTTAAAGTGTGATCTTTTTCAGAAAAATGTTGGGCCATTTCATACCCAATGCCTACTTTAGTCCAAGAATTGAAAGCCAGTGTCATGAATTCTTACTTTTTCCCAATGGAAGTAGAGTTGATAATAAGTCACTGCTTATGGTATCAAGTTCATAGTTACTCAAGAGATTTTAACAGTATAATTATTTATTGAATCAAACTCTAATTCATTTTTTGTTCACTCTGAAAATTAATTTTGCTGGCAGGGAGTATTTCTGATCATTGCTCTGTCACGTATGCCAGGAAGGTGTTAAATTGGAAACACCAAACACAGAAAACAAATTATGTTTTGAAACCCAAAAGGGAAAGTTGACAAAATCAATAACATTTGAAACTAGATATAAGTACCCAGGAAAATAGCATCTGTGGGGATTAAAGTAGGAGGATTAAGGGAAATATATCCCCCAAAGGTTGTGTGCTTTGTGGCTTGTCTTAATAAAAATACTAAGTCAGTATAGGGATTAATACACTTAAGGCAGGGAAAAGTTCCAATCACTTCAAAGTCATATCTTCGAACTACTCAGTTTTCATGGATATTCTTGTAATAGGACAAAATATAAAACTATATTGAAGATTTGATGTGGAAGACAATGCTATCCTGGTAATTTGAAACAAACATCTTCTTTAATTTTGAGCAATTGACTATACAGGAATAACAGACCTACAGGTTGCACTTCCAAAAGCGTTTCATGGTAGAGAACATAATTTTTATCCATATAACCAAAATTATTGTCAGTTATAATTGGAATTGAACCACTGATTCATTCTTATGACCAAGATTTACCATTAAAATGGGGACATAATCAGGGCAAAGATGATGTTTTATTTATATATTTATTCCCAGACTTCACTAGAACCTCGGAAATAGATTATGCTTAGTGAATATTCAGGAATGAATACGGTTCTAAGCTTTATGCTGTATTATGTATGTGACTTAAGATCAATATGTATTTCATATTAATTTTAAATGTAATGCCAGAATATTGTAATGAGTAAAGCAGTGCTTTTCAATTTTGACTGTGCATTAAAATTACTTAGGAAATTTAAAAAATTTGTATAATATACCATTGACCAGGACCTACTTTGAGAGGTTCTGATTTATTCAATAGTTGTCAGGGATGGAGCAATGCATTGGTATTTTATAAGCTTTCTGGGTATTTCTATTTTCTATCCAGCATTGAGAACCACCAGTTAAGAGCTTGAGTTTTCAAAGCAAATAGATCTGTGCTCATTTTCCCAATTACGCCTTTTACTTACTGTATGTTTTTCAGAAGTCACTTGAGCTTTCTAACTTCATCAGTCATAATATGGAATAATAATGTATTAAATACAAAAAATTATTGAAGTGCCTCTGTTGCTATTATTATTGCCATTAGTATTGACAATATTATTATCGATATAAGAATATTCTTCTTCATTTACATGGCTGTCTCAGGTCTCAACTCAAAGGTCTCCTCATAAAGGCTTCGCTAAAAACCTCAATCTCTCTCTAGTTCAGGTAAATAATTGCTTATCACACTATTTATTTAACTTTTAATGCTTATTAAAACTTTTTAAAACGTGTGCTTGCTCTCTCTCTTAGACTATATAAGCATCAGGAAAGCAGAAACTGTTGTCTCTCTTATTGACTCTGAGTCCTCAACTCCTAGAACAGTGCCTGGTACACTGCAGATGCTGAGTAAATATTTATTGAACATTGAAGTTAGCAAGGTTACATCTACAGTTTCCATAGCTTGACCTGAGAGGAAAGGAGTTCCAATGTTAGTGCGAGGTAGATATATCTAAATTCCTTTGATTGCTAGTCTTTATAGCTGCTGATAGAGCAGTTGAACAATCAACCAGAATTATTCTGCATAGATTGCAACTTGTCAGTATCAAGGAGGTTGGGGGGCAGGAATCACAGAGAAATCACACTCTAATAAATTGGGCGTAACACCTCCTTAAGATTTGATTTTCATTATGACTCATGATGACAGGTTGGATGTGATGTCAAGCAATTTAAAGGAAAGAACTAGATTCCACATCTTTCCTCTATCCTTATTTAGAATCTCCCCTCTCTGGTAAGCAATATGATTACATTAGGTTTCATTAGGAAGCCAAATTGCCTAGGGACTGGAATTTCCAGAGCATTATGAAGACAAGAATTCTCAAGATAAACGTGTGATCTGCAGGAAAAAAAACTGCCATGGCGGAGTAGTGGCTTGTCTGGAAAATCGATGAGATGCTGGTGAAGTGCATATACTTGGAACATTTTATCTGAATAACTAAAATATCATGAAGAATGGAGCAGATGAATTTGCTTAATGTTGCATTCCACCTCAAATATTTTATTGAAATTTTGCTCCCAAATCTGTAAAAGTACATTTTTTTGACTAGAAAATTATATGGTAAGGACAATTATATGATTTAGATATTCATCTCTTGCTTTAGAAAGCAAAACTGTCATTTAATGAAAACAAATAATAATCATGTAGTTTTTGTTTATTGAATATTTGAAGCAAGTTCAACAGAGCAACAATATAAAAGAAAGAATCTAAGTGTAACATTGAATAAAAGTGAAAGTTTCATAAAAAAGAACTACAGTTTCTACAAAGACAGGATGAGTAATTTCAAGACACGGATTGGGAGAATAGTTAATGCTTAAGAAAAGGTGTTTTTCTTATTTATTTATATCTATGAAGAAATAATATGATGAGGGAAAATAAAGTACTATGGTAACATATTTGTCCATAAAACTTCCCCATTTCAGGGACAGAAATTGCATTATATAATTTAGTGAATCACTCTTGAGGAAACACTGTGAAAAGAAACACACTCCCCACATATCAAATCTCATAACTGATTTAAAAGCACCACATTTTCCTGTTAAAATCTAATTCTGATGCTTGTGTCTTGAAATTTTATGACTACCTCAACTCTCTTGTTGTGTATATTTCTCTCACACTAATTGTCAGTAACTTCCTGTAACATAGTATGGGAAATTGTGAACCAAATAAATTACTGTACAGAAAAGAACAGGGGAGGAGAACAGGGAAGGGGAAGAAAGAAAAAGCCCATTACTTTTCAATAAGTCAAAAATTTCAAAAAGAAAATCACTTGGATTATTTGATCATTTACTTTTTGTAATGAAAAAGTTTTCCTTTCTCATTATTAAAAAATACAGAGATTTGAAGGATAAAGAAAAGTTTAAGTAAGAAAATCAAATTTATACTTAATCTAACAACAGATGGCTTATGATAATATTTGGCTGAATTTATGCTTTCTTATAAATTTTAACTTAATATTGTGCTGTAAATATTCCCTATGACATTAAGTAACATTTAAAAATGAATTTAATTGGTGGTCAATTTTCCATTTTATATATTTTTTTAATTTATTTATTTAGCCTGCTTTTAGTAATCCCAATATGTCCTTGGTGTTTCATTTTTATATATAACACTGTGATGAAAATCTTTGCACATATTCTTTTTGCAGCAAGGGGTTATTTATATGTTAGTTTATATGAGGGCATGAATTCGTTTCTAGTAAATGTGTCTATCAAGAAAGGACAATTAATTGATTTACATATTAACATCTTTCTGAGAAAAGTGGGCTTTTGCTTTCCCTCAAAAAAGAACATCTTGAGTAAGAAAATAAAAATTATACTTAATTCTCCCACTCAGAGATAACTAATGTTAGTAATTGGATGTGTTTTTTTTTTTTTTTTTTTTTGTGCGCACCACACGACATGCAGAACTTCCCTGACCAGGGATCAACCCGTGCCACCTGCAGTGGAAGCACAGGAGTCTTAACCACTGGACCACCAGGGAAGTCCATGGATGTGTTTCTATGTACAAATAATTTTTTACTCAACCCCCAAAATTGAATATTAAAATGGTATCAAGTAGACTCCAGAAATAGAATTTAATGTTTTCTATACCATTATTTTGAGCATCATGGCCTCTGCTCTGAGTAAGTAGGATGTCTAAAAATGATCCTGTCTGTAGCTACATGGATACGATTGGTGCAACGCTTCAGTCCTTTCTCTTTGTTCCGACTGTATTTTTCACCATAATTTATTCATGTGTTTATCTTTCTCACTACACTGTAGGATTTCTGAGTGGGGTTACTATGGTTTACTCATTATACTGTCCCAGCAAGTAAGTGTGTCTTGAATTAAAAAAAAAAAAATAACCCAAACATTTTATTCTTCATTCATATTTAAGTCCAGTAGTCAATTGATATGATTAGTTTGTCAAAAATTACTGTATAATATGAATAGATTAATTTGATATTAGGTTAGTACAGTGAAATAAACTATAGAAAAAAACCAAATTGGTATCTAAAAAACTGAAATGATTTATGAACACCTTCAAGCCCAGCGTATTTAAATTCTTAAAGAAAATCTTTGAACACAGTAGCTTCTCTCATTACAACTTCATATAAATAAAGTAAAACAGAAGTTGAAACCTTATATTATATGTCTAAATTCTGTATTTAAGGCAGTGAAAATAAAGGCTTAAAAAGGGCCAGTGAAACAAATAGCTGATATGATGGATGCTTACGTTTCAGAACCATCTCTGAAGGACTCTACTTTCTCAGGTTCCTGATCTAGAACTCTGAAAGAACCTATGAAGATACCTCCCATCTAGGTTGCACAGTTGCAATCACAGAGAGGATTGGAAGAATACAAAGGAGACTTATCAAGTCATTTCATAGCTCTACCAGTCTCTTATTCTGATGTACTGTATTAAATTATGTACCTGCCAAAAATATTTTCCTGGACTTTCAGAAACTGTAAATAAGGTATCAAAATAAAAAAGAAATAGATAAAAAATACTATATAAGTAAGACAATATCTCTTTATTATGACCATGACAAATTTTCCAGGCATTTATCTTTATCTAAATAATAAAAATGCTTAAAAATATTCAGTGTGAACTTAGAGACATTAAAGAGCAGAAAATCTACTTACTGCTGAGCCATATCCAAAAGACAATCTGGATAGATTATCCCAGGCTTATGCTTGCCTAGATTTGATTATTGTCAATGAAATAAAGAGTATGGGAAGAACTGTAGCTGAGGGAGAACAGGGTTGTCAGTTGCTCTCTAAGAGCATGTTCATGATCATGGTACCTTTTCAGAGAAATTGTGGTACCTTTTAAAGGAAATATGTTGACATGACATGATTCTATGTTAATGGAATACATTAAAGAAAGCAGTGTTGCACCAAGCCCATGACATTTATGGCGATAACAGGCATTAGGGAATGGTATTTTTGCATGCTCCTTTTCACACTAACTAAAAGCACAGGCTTCAAATTATACTCAGTATGTTCCACACTTTGATGTTAGAAACTGTGCCTTCCCATGGAATAAACTAATCCACATTTAAACTACAAAGCTGTATTAAGGCTATATTTTCTGTTGAATATGTGAATGTATCAATAGTTCAGGAACTTTGACTTCCTGCTCAACAATTTCAAGGCTCTATAACAGAATTATTAAAACTGTGGTGCTCACAGCTCTGCTCAGAGGAAGTTTGGTTCTTTTTGGTGAATTGCAGAAAGGCACTAAATTTCAAAAAAAATCATAACTACTATAAGCCTATCACAATGCCATCCTTGAGTCTCCAGAACATGGACATGGCAATGAGAGCCCTACAGTAAAGAAAAATGGTTTACTAAGACCCAAGCTTGGTCTTTCAGGAGTTTCATCCCTACATGTATTAATAGCTATATAATATGTGGGAGTCCTGATTACAGAGTTGGTTATAGCTCTTTCACGGTGATATATTAGCTTCATAGATTCTAAATCCATTTGTATGCTTGTCGGGAACCAGCTGCAAGTTGACACAGTCCTTGCAGCTTAAAGCATGGCAAAGTCCTGCTTAATTCTTGACAGGACCTGAAAGAGTTATTAGAGAAGATATGAGTCTTGGCCCGTGAGGTTGCTTGTGATTTCTCTAACAATAGTTTGTACTCAGCATGCTTCAGTAGTCACAGTCTGTTCTCACGCATGTTTATATCCTGGTTTGCAGAATGTTTTGTACTATAATTTCAACATTAAGGAAATACTGTCTGATGATTCGGTTTGGTGATTTTAACAAAAACATGTATTGTCTACTGCAATATATAAAAACAAGTTTGACGAGAAATAAAGTGTGTGTGCTTGTACAGCACCCTCCTGACCCCGTCTCTTCTTAATCCCCTCACCTGCTCTCAGGACTTGTTCCTCAGTCTAACAGCGACTGGCATATGCTCATATTTGTGATGTAATATATGGCTCACAAATAACTCATTAAATTTCCTACCCTTAAGAAAATGGTGCAAGATTACACCATGTACCCTATCATTGACACTGTTATGAGACCAAAGGGAGAAGGGAGAAATTATCATAGTGGCAAAACTGGGACATAACCCAGTATTTATTAACACTCTTTCCTAGAACACAAAAAGTTGCCAATTAAATGATAAGGTTGCTGGCATAACAATAACTGAGGTATCATGTCTAGTATTAAAATGAGAATAATAATCCCCCCAGATGAGCTAAATTCCAAATTATCTAAACGTGGATATATAATCAATTCCCTTTCCCTCTCTCTCCCTCTCCCTCTCTCTGAGTCTCCCCCCTCCCCCGTGCAATAATCTATAAGTAATTCTTTGAAAAGTATAATTGAACCAAAATAATAGTTAAGTAGAAGCCTCAACAAGACCTGATAGTCATCAGATAGCATAGGCATAGCAAAAGATTCATTAACAGAGAAGGGCAGGGGCACGATGCTTCTCAAAATATGAGTCTGATTTACTGATGTGCTTCTGACAAATGACCATTTTGAGTTTGCCTCTGTGAGCTGATCGAAATGATCTTCACACTAAGCTACACACTAATGTTCTGCACAAGACCTCATTGGTAAGTAGAATAAATAAGCCCCTTCCATTATATAATGAGTGTAAATGTGAAATTTCCAAGTAAATATTTCCTCAAATTAGAGTATGCTGTATTTCAAAAGGATGACTTTTGAAATTTCCCATTTGCGATGCCATTTTTTGAGGGACACAGGAGTCACTTCTTCTGTGGTGCCTAATTTAGTAATCAAGTTAGAGCCATGAGCGTCCTAGACTGAGTTCAAAAAGTTAGTGACTTCTTAACCCACTTATTCTCTAAAAGTTATGGGGATGGCAAAAGAATAGAGAGTTTGGTGGAAGGTCGTATTACACAAAACATTTCCTCAAGAACAGGTGAACACTTTAAAATAAAAGAAAGAAGAGAAATCCTACACAGGGCCCCCAATCTTTTAATCTGGATTGTACCTTTAGAAAAACTCATCTCTATCTCCAAAAGATGGAAATTATGGTTTCAAGGCTAGTGACTCTCATTCCAAGGGAAGAAACATGGAGCCTTCGACTGGATGAAAGTTACAGAAGAGGGTAAAGTCACAGAGAAAGTCTGAGGAAACAGAAATAGTGACAGCTTTTCATTAACAAGTCTATCTCTGTGTATAATGGTGTCCTTGAGACTCCTTGGGAATCAACATATCTAAGACTTTCACTATATTCAGACACCACTAAGAAATCAATTTGTCATCTTCAGTACATTAAGTAAAGAAAAAGAATGGATCAATTGCCCTGAGTCAAAACAAACTTCGAAAGTTGTGGAGAAGATCAAGCAAACACTAAATTTATGATACAAATATGAAAGTAGGAAGCAGAGTTTGAGCTCTTGTAACAACTTAAAATTATAGTTTAGTAACTATCTACAAAAATCACATTTGAGAAGGTAATTTTCTCCTTCCTTGAAACTGGAGCTAGAGTTGAATCTTGGCCAGGCTGCTTCCCAGGACCATTGTCAGTAGCATGACCTTAACGAAGTTCAAAACATTTTTCATACATTGGATGAGAAAGGAGACAATTCCAAGTGGAACTAGCCATCAAATATATATCCACACTTGGAATTGATTGAAAATTAGCCCAACATACCACAAATTAAATGGGACATGGGATGTCTTGAGACATTAATCTATTTCTCACTCTTTCTAGACCACAGTTCTTTAGGCATTATAAGCTAAATCAAATAGAATACAAAAAATGAGATATTTTATTGAAAGTTATTATGTACAGTGGAGGGAAAATGTGAAATTTTTCTGTAAATATTATTGGATAATTAACATCCAAACTTTGGCCTCATGAAACAAGCTGTTGCACAAATTGAAAAATCACAATGCAAGCTGTCTTATCAGAGCCTGTTAGGAGTTCATTCCTGCATGGTGGGGAGCTCGCATTTCAGAACCTAATTTATACATTCATTTTGGTACCATCTGGTTCACTTACTTTTTTCGAATAACATAGACCACCGGTAAAAAGTCGAAGCCTCTTCCTCACCGGGGGGAAGAGGAAGAGAAAATCACCACACGTGGTGGAGGCGGGTGCAATTTGAATCTTCATTAGTGAAAACATTTTTACTCCAAATTCTCTTTTAAGACTCATATATTAATAGTCTCTAACCAAATGCTGAATTATGCTGATCTCTCATTCCTAGAAGAAATATGACAGGGTAGAAAACACAAAAATATGCAAAAGGGGAAAATGGGAACTGCATATCCTATTAGAAGAGACAAGTAGCTGGTGCCCCAGTGGCTACAAGGCACAAACAGGAAGAAGCCTGCCCTCAGAGGTATGACACAGAAGACTTCACATACAAGTGATCTGCATAGAAATAAAATGCTGAGAGATTTAAAGTACTTTAAACTCCAGTTCTGGCAAAATGGATAACCAAGAATATGTGATTTTTTTCTAATTAAATAGTAATAAATGTTAGGTATGATAAAGGTGAAAGAACTGGACTCACAGAAACTAAAGTAAATTCACATATGAGAAATAAAATGTCTTTAACATGTAAAATAATGCTGGTAGAGCACTGAAAGTGGAATCATTGAATCCGGTAATGGTGAGGGCCTTGGGTATTGAAGATGAGGGACTGGAGATAAAACTAGGTCCTATAAGTACTATGAGACTTGAAGTTGGAACTGAGATTTTCAGAGACTATAAAAGGGAGAACCAAATTATTCCTGGCTACTAGCACAGGGATATGAAAAGCAGAATTGTCTGTGCTTGGACTTTGGGGAAAGACTAAATATCACCTCTGATATATCAGAATCTTGAGTCTGTGTTTTCATCTATTTATAGTTTGAAATTGTATACGCTGCAGGATATGTAACTAGAGAAATTAACATTAAAAACACTGGCATGTCTTCAAGGAGAAAACACAAAATGCTATGGACAGACAATCTGACAACTCAGGCAGCATTGGCGGAACACAGACCTAAGAAATATCTCCACTGAAGATGGGCTCAGAAAAAAAACCTTAAAATTCATGAGGAAATATTTAACCATGAGTGACAATCAGTAAGTATTTTGAACAGGATAACCACACTTTAATTACTTGAGATAGTAGAATACTTTATTTGAAAAAGAAAGTAAAATAAACATGTTTACAATAATAAAAGATATAAATAAAAAGAAAACCAAAGTGAAAGATCAAAGTTTATGAAAGAAATCATTGTCAAATTTGAAAATAATAAGCAAATGGAATGTCTAGATATAAAACATACATATACTCATTAATTAAGAAACTAATGGACAGAGCAAATATTAGATTTAACAAAGCTAAATACAAAATTCATAAACTGAAAGACAATTTGAAGGTATGTCAAAAGGTAGAGTTGAGAAAGATGCAGAGTTACAAAACTTGAATGCAAGATTAAGACATATTCAAAATAGATCTAAAATAATTTTTGGGTAGAAAGAATAAAGAGGAAAAGAAGTACTATTCAGTATGATAATGACAGGAATATATTTTAAAAAGTGGTTCAAGAAGCACAAAATGAAGGAGATGATAAGCTAAAATAAACACAAATGCAATTATACCACAGTGAAACTGTATCCCTCACCCCCTCCTTCAAAAAAAAAAAAAAACACAGAGAAAAATCTAAAATTCATCAGGGAAAAAGATATATACAAAGAAAGAACATTTTTTCACATCAGGATCAATAAAAGCCAAAGGATATTACCTTCCAAGTGCTGTGTGAAAATAGCTTATGGTGAATAATGGTTGACCCAGATAATTACCAGTTTAAGACTAAGGAATTAGGAAAAAAATTTCCATACAAAAGATTGAGGCAGCTTAGATCTGTACAGTATTATAAAGTAACAAATTAGTTACTTCATTAAAATGTGAATTGAACCCAGTAGAAAAGATAATAGCCAAGCAAAAAGTAAACGAATTTTAAAATATTTTGATAAGTTAAACCAATGTTTAATCTAAATTCCATAATCAAAACAGCAAACTTTATATCAAAGTGGAACTCAAAAGACAGCAATATCATGTAAGATGAATGGAATGAATGCTCAGAACTGAGGCAATATTTTTAACAATTTCAATTAAATAGACAATTATCCCTTAAAATGTAAAAAACTTACTAAAATAAACAAAATTGATCAATAATTGCCAAAAATATTAATTCAGTTTTTTAACATACCTCCAAGGGATCACCAGAGAGGCAAATTCTAACAAATGTACAAGAGGAAAAAATAATACTTGAAAAAGATCATAGAAGATAAAAAGAGCTGCAGCTACCAACAGGCATACATCCAAAATTTTAAAGCAATATATTCACGTAAAAATCTAACAATGTATTAGAAATTAAATCATGCTATGTAGGGCTTGTTCTAAGAGTGCTAGCATGGTTTAACGCTAAATTTGCTACTCAAGTAATTTACTGTGTTAACACATTAAAAGGCCAAAACACTGAATACAGCAAATATGTATGGAAACTTCCTGTGGCTGTTCTCAGTCATTAGGAAAGACCAGTGACCAAAACAAACAAAATCTGCATGTGTAATGCTTTCGTTTTACTGGAGGAGACAGATAATAATAAGTCAAGCAAATGAATAAATTCAACATTATGTTAAATAGAAGAAAATGGTAAACATGAAATGTGTGTGTTTAGAAGTAGATGGGGATAAAACCAAAAACACACATGCAAAATCATTGCAGGGCAAACTAAAAGAAGATTACTAAAAAGATACAGAAGATTGAAATATTTAGAAAAAATTGCCTGTGTTGGAAATTTCAATATTGTAAGGATGTAAATTTCCATAGTTAATCTATAAATCAATGCAAAAATTTTTCTGACAGCATTTTTCCTAGAATTTGTTTATTTGTAAAATCATAATTAAATATAAATTGGTAAGAATAAAGGAAAGTATTTTGAAGAAGGAAATTTATGAAGGGTATAAGGAACTTACTCCCCTTATCAGTGCTTAATATAAAACTCTGGTAGTTATCACAGTGTATCAAAGGAAAAAGATGAAAAGCCCATAAAAGTCACATCCATAAATGGACACTTGGCATGTGACACAGGTATATTACAAATTTGTGTGCATAAATACACCACGAATGTGGACATGCAATGTGTATAAACAGGGGAGACATGATCCCTGAACTAACAGAGATTACACTTATGTTTAACTTTTTAATAAAGGCTACACTGTTTCCAAAATATGAGTTCCAGTTCTGCCACTTTCTTGCCAAAATCTTAGATATTCTAATAGGTGTGTAGCAGTGTCTCATTTGTGGCTCTTATTTGTATTTCTAATTACTAAAGACATTGCCTTTTCATTTGCTTATTTGACATCCATATATCTTCTGTGATGAGGTGTCTGTTAAATTGTTGCTCCTTTTTAAAGCAGAATTTTAAAAATATTGATTTTTGAGAGTTCATTTTATATTCTGCAGAAAATTTCCTTATCAGATATGTACTTTGCAAATATTTTTCTCCCAGATTGTGGCTTATCTTAGCAACATTTTAGCACTCTTTTTTGAAGAGTAGAAGGTTTCATTTTAATGAACTCCACTTTGTCAAAATATTTTTTTCATGGGTCAGGATTTTGATGTTACATACGAAAAAATTTGAAATCTTTCAATATCACAGAGGCTTACCTTATGTTTCCTTCTAGAAGTTGTCTAGTTTTACTTTAAGTCTATCATGCTTTTTGAGTTTTTTTTTTAAATAAAGTACGAGGTATGTTATACTTTTCTTTTTTTTCTATGAACCTCCAATTTTTTCAGTACTATTTGCTGAAAAGACTTTTTTTTTCATTGAAATGAATTTGAAAATTTGGTAAATATAAGTGGATTATATATGTGTTGGTTTATTTTTGGTCTCTGTTCAGCTCATTGATTGATGTTTCTACCTTTGGCCATTTTTAGTTCTGGGAATTAATTATTCATATCTGTTCATTTAAAAATTTTTGATGACAATTTCCTTATGTTTTATAGTCTTTTTATAAATTAAGAACTTAACATTTCCTTTATTTGTTGAAAATGTTTTTGATTATTTTCATTGACATACAATGAACATAGAATAAAATGGACGTATTTAAATTATACAATTTTATGTGCTGACATACATGCATACCCACGAAACCATCACACCAGTCAATAAAGAATAGGCTTCTCCATCCAGCTCCTCCATACATCTTTCCCCTACTGAATCCCTCCTTATTAATTCCAGCATGTTTTATTTTTTATTTTTGTAGATTCCATGAAATTTTCTACAGTTTTTTTTTTTTTTCCCTTTCTGGATGCTTCTTCTTTTTCTTGCTTGATTTTACTGGCTAGAACCTGCAGTACAAGGTTGAGTGGAAAAGGTAAGAACAGACGTCCTTGACTTGCCACCAGTCTTCAGAGGGAAACATTCATTCTTTCACCATTAAGTATGAAGTTAGCTGCAGGTTTTTATAGATGACCTTTAGCGGGTTTAGCAAGTTCTCTTCTATTCCTGGTTTGATAATAGTTTTTGTCTGAAATCAAAATTGAATTTTTGTGCCCTGTCTTTTTAGTGTCTATTTAGATGGTCATGTATTTTGCTGTTGTTGTTGATGATATTGTTACTATGGTAATTTACACTGATTGATTTTTGCATGTTAAATCATATTGTATTTGGGATGCTAACTTCACTTTTTCATGATGCATTATTATTTTTATATATTATTGGATTCTATTTGCTAAAATTTGGTTTAGAGGTTTTGCATCTAGGTTTGTTAGAAATTTCGATTATATTTTTCTTTCCTAGTAATGTCTTTATTTGGTTTTGGTATCAGAATATCAGGTAATAATGGAATGAGTTGGGAAGTATTCCTCTCTCTTAATTCCTGGACAAGTTTGTGTGGAATTGGCATTATTTCTTCCTTAAATCTTTGGTAGAATTCACTAATGAAGCCATTTTAGCCCAGAATATGGGAATGTTTTTAACCATAAATTCAATATATTTGATAGTATTAGGCCATTCATTTCATCTATTTCACTTTTTAAAACAGTGTCATTGAAATATAATTTCCATACCTTCAAATTTACCTATTTTAAATGTACAGTTCAATGTTCTTTAACATTTAGTTCTTGCCCATTTTAAAAATTGATTTATCTTAATTTTCACTTGCAAGAATTCTTCTTATATTCAAACCCCTTATCAGATGAATGATTTACAAATATTTTCTCCAATATCTGGTGTGTCTTTTCATTACTTTGATCATGCCTTTTTCATATATTTATTTTTGAGTAATCCTTGGCTATTTTTGTCTTTCAAGGAATCTATTTCATCTAAGTTGTTGAATTGTTAGGAATAACATTCGTAATGATTCCTTGTTATCTCTTTACTATCTGTAGAATCTCGAGGGACATTCCCTCTCTCCTTCCTGATGATAGTAAATTGTGTATACCCTCTTTTTGTTTTTCCTGTTCTGCTAATTAATTTTATTATTCTGCTTCTCAAAGATCCAGGTTCTGGGTTTATTCATTTTCTCTATTGTTTTTGTTTTCTAATTCATTGATTTCCTCTTAGATCTTTATTAATTCCTTTCTTCTGTTTACTTTATATATATATATATATATTTTGTTCTTCCTTTTGTGGTTTCTTAAGTTGGAAGCTGAAGTAATTGATTTACCATTTTCCTTATTTTTTAACATAGGCATTTAGAGCTATACATTTCCCACTACTTACTGTTTTACCAGTATCCCGCAAATTCTGATGTGTTTTCAGTTAGTTCAAAATATTTTTTAATTTCCCTTTTAATTTCTTTTTGACCCATGGGTTATTTAAAAGTCATTTATTTAGTTTTCACATATTTGGGGATTTTTCAGAGGATTTTCTTTTACTGATTTCTAATTTAATTTTATTGTGGTCAGGCAATGTCATTTACATAACTTGAATCTTTTTGAATTTATTCTGAGTTGATTTATGGTCCAGAATTTAGTCTATCTGCATAAATGTTTCATGTGTTATTGAAAATAACATGTATTTTGTTGTCAGTAGCTGTAATGTTATACGAATATCATTATGTTGATGATTAATAATGTTGTCCAAGTATATTACATTTTTGCTGATTTTCCACTCTATTTCTCTCTCAATTATTGAGAAAAGAGTGTTGAATTCTCTAATACAATTTTGGATTTCTTTTCCTTGAACTTCTATCAGTTTTTGCATCATGTATTTTTAAGCTTTCTTATTAGGTGTATATTATTTAGGATTATTATATCTGCTTAATAAATTGAAAACTTTATTATTAAAATATGGTCATTTTTATACCTGGCAATGTTTTTTGCTTTTGAAGGTATTTTGTCTGACATTCAGCTGTTTTCTGACTAGTGTTAATATGGCATATCATTTAATACTTTTTACTTTGAATTTATTGGAGTCATTATATGTTTTTAACGTATCTTTATTATAGGCAACATATATTTAGAATTGTTTTTTCTTCTTTTGAAAATCTCTGTGTTTAATTAAAGTGTTTTAATCATTTGCAGTTAATATAATTTTCAATCTATCACCTTAATATTTGCTATTTTCTGATTCTACTCTTTCTTTTGTTGACTTATCAAAGTACCCCTTTGCTTTGTTTGTTAGTGCATGTTTTAGGTTTTATTGTATACATGTCCCTTTTACTTCAGGAAGCCTGGGGGACTCCCCTTGGGTTTCTTATACCTTAGCCATGGCCCAGAAACTCCTGGCAGTACATGGGTGTAGCTTTAGCTTACTATCTCATTCGTTTTCTGTTCCCAAGGAGTCATTTTCCTTTGTTGCCTGATGCCCACTATCTTAAAAAGAATCTTATTTATTTTGTACATGTTTTTATTTGATTCAGGTGGAAGACTACATGTAGTCCCTGTTTCTAAATCTTGATCAGAAGCAGAAGTCAATTATTGAACACTTAATCTCTCTGAGTTAGGCACTTATTATCTTCATGTTTCTACTAAATCAATATGAAATAACAATTTTGCTCGAAGGATTTACTACTTTTAATGTTCCAGAAAAATTGCTATAGGTAATACAGATACAAATGGATGGCTAATATGAAAGTTAGAGGAAATTGATCTCTTGAGTAATATTACTTTGACTTCAAACATGGGCTTGGTTAATTTGAATCAGTAGTGACAAGTCAGCTTCAACTGAAATCAAATAATTGTCAACAACCTCTTTACTTGTCAACAGAAGGAAAGAATAAGGCTGGAATAAAGTCATATTTCATTTCTATCCTTATACCTTAGTCTCTCTGTTGACAGGTAATTAGGGCCATTCACAGTTTTTTGGGTTTTTTTCCCTACATTGAGAAAAGGAGACTATTAAGTGCTCCTGCTATAATTTGGAGACACCAGAATTAAAATGGTTTTATTTCTATGGGTTCTTGCGTTTGAAAATTAAAAATAATTTTAACTCTTCTCCTAAAGTGCTAACATTTGTTTATGTAATTTCTGTTCATCCTACTATCATTTCCTGTATGTTACATGGCTGAACATGAATCATATGCATGATGATTTATTTAACAAATTTAATTAATTGCACCATGTTTATGAATTTGCCCTATATATTAGAAAAGTGGATCTTTGTCCAACGTTGCAAACTGTGATTATTTTTCCTTCTGTTTTAGTGACTGAGGTTCTTTGTCAATGCAATTCCCTCTGCCAGTGACCTTGAAAATATCCTTTCCATTATTTTCTGGAATCTTGTATCTGTTATCTGTTGTATTTTCTACATCTTTTGGACTCTCTCTCTCTGTTGACTTTTTATTATTTTTATTTTCTGTGATTCTTTCTTCACATCTGAAAACCAGTTCAATTCTCCTATTTTATAAAAACACTACATGACTGTTCATTTACCTCTACCATAATATCTTTAGACACTTCCTTAAATTTTGGATCTTGGAACTCAATTCCTCCTGATGCCATGTTTACTAACTTCCAATTAACTCCTTAGTTCTATGTAATCTAAATTGTCTTCTTTACTTTAGTAAAACTTCATAGACAGAGGATGGCAACACCTTTTATGTTGCCAAATTTAATAAACACATTTAATCCTTTTATTTATTTATTTATATAGGCATTTCTGCTCCATTGAGCAGATTGTATATTTACTCATTGACATTTCTCTCCAAACCAGAAACGCTGGCCTCAGTAACACTGTTAATACCCAGATTGTGAATGAAGTATCATGCTCAAGTAAATTGGAGGAAATATATCAAATAAACTTAAGTAACTTTTATCTACAGAAATTTTAAATACCAATACAGACAGAGATATTACATGCAGAGACTCAAAGAATATAAAACAATTTTTGAAAGACATATGAAAATATCTTTTCTTCACAACTTGAGTAGTGCTGCCTTGCTCTTTCTTCATTTTTTAAAAAAATTCTCAGTATTTTAAGTAGTGAGTCTATTTTTTAGTGCCAAGCTTTGCATATGTATTCTCCTTCTTCTCACTCTTTTCACTCTCCTACAGAGATCCCACACATTCTTATCATTTCAGCATGTTCTTTACCTTATGAATGCATATCTCTAGCTTCGGTGTTCAGACTTTATAATCCAAGCTCAAATATCAATTTGCCTGCTGGATAACTTCATTTGTGTGCCTGTAGCCACATCACACTTAATAATTTTAAAACAATAATTTTAGTTTTCCCCAAATTTGATCTGCTTCCTGCATTCCCGTTCTATAATGGCACCCCAAACAACCCAGTGATCCATACTAGAAACCTGGACATCATCTGAGACATTTTACATTCCTTTACAGCCTACACATTCTGCAAGTAATTAATCACAATATGCAGTCAATATTAGTTCTTAAATTGTTCTTAAGAGAGGGTTGGCTAGCAAGATGAAAGTCAGTCTTTTGTAATATAATATGGGAGTGATATTCCTTCAATATTGCCATGTTCTAATGATTAGAAGCAAGTTACACAAAGGAAGGAATTTTTATAAGAAATTATTTGGGGGGCATCTTAGAGGCTTCCTGCCTAACATTCCAGAAAACGTGAGGGTTTTGAGACACATACTGGGTTAAAGGATTGTTATTATTATTAAGTTTGGTTTGGAGAGTGCAACTTGGACCCAGGGCCAAAGCGGTTTATCTACTCTATGGACAGAAAGGAGAGGGGAAAAAGCAAAGCTGCTGATGACAGATGGTTTTGCAGTATCCCCAAGAGACTGGCCTATCAAAGGACCCAGTGAATTCATTCCCGCTTCCATATAGAGGAGCAGTTTAGCGATAAAAAGAAGGAAGAATATTTCCTCAGTAGCCGAAGCAACTTTCTCATTAGAAGGTATTCAAATAGAGTGAAAAATGTTTTTTCCTTGACATCTAAAAATCCAGATGTAACAACCATAATATCATACAGGCACCATTATTGTTTTATGGAATCAATTGATTAATCTATCAATCTATTAGTAATTAATAGAGCTATACTGAGATCTCATCATTTCTTAATACCTTTTAACAAGATGTAAAATAACAATTCCAGCTTCGGAAAATTGGTAGTTTCAGTTCTAAAATTTTCTTTAACAGATCATTATTTCATATCAATGCCCAATTTTATATTTGTTAATATTGAACTGAGACACAATCCAGAATAACCCTACCCATGCATCAGATGTGGACACTTTACTGTCAAAAGTGGTATTATTATTAAACCATGGGCTCAGTTGCTTATCATAAGTTTTAGAGGCTGTTTAAGGTGAAAAATTTCGTAACAAGAAGGTCCTTGCACTGCACCAGATATCAGCTGACCCCTCATTTACTTCTTATTTCTCTGTTGTTATATCTTCAAATAAATCCATATTGATGCAGGAACTCTAGCTTCTATACACATCAGTGAGAATTTCTTTACTTTCAGCCACTCGATTTTATAACGATCTTAGGATCACATCTAACTTCAGGTCCAATTGTTTTATAGAAAGATAGTGATCTGTTATTCAACTCTCCCACCAAAAAAATACAAAGGCATTGATTGAATGATTGGAGGTGAGATTTAGGTTAGATATGATAAAGAGCTTCCATATGTATGGACTGGGATGTCATTTTAAGTTTTAGAATTATTTACCTTGAAATCAATCAGAAATAATATAACATTTGAGAAGACACTGATTTATACTAAAAATACTGTAGTTATGTTGTTTAATGTTTTAATGATTTTATAATCTCTATATAGTAAACTATGAACTAATTTATCTGTTTGGCAATGACTTTCTCTCGCTACTTTTCTCAGCCTACCTGCCACACTTTGCCATCAGTCTCTCATTACTTTACATATTTCTTCTTTAAGTCAAATGCTTTAGTTTTGCACAGTGAGAAACTACAATGTGTTGAATGTAATTTTATTGTATATTTTCCAGCAAGGTGTTGTAATTTCAATTTTAAAATGAATATATTTTGACAATTATATGCCAGATAAAGTCTGATTCCAGATGGTTTAAACAAACTCAATAGCATTTTTTAAAAAGTCAGATTGCCCTGTGCAATTGAAAATCTGTTGCTTAATTTTGTGGTCTAAGATAGCAAACATTACAAAAGTCCACTAATTAACACTTATGTATGCATGATTATAAACAAGAATATAGGAATGGTGTTTTAGCAATGTGTCTTCTTAATTTTATCTTTAATTAACTTTGTGCATTACTTAAGTCAAATAAAATCCTGAAAAGACTGTCCAGAAACAATTTGTAGTGTGTGTGTTATTTCTACACAGCAGTATATATTTCTATATATCTCTATGTATATTTCTATATTGAAATAGATAGATGTTGCTTCTACTTTTAAGAAATAATCAGTCTCTAAGAAATGCACAATTGCCTAAATTTCTACTTTCAACTACTGCTCTAGGCACTGGAAATATAGAATGAATCAGAAAAGTTCAGTAACTCTAAGGAGCTTACATGTTAATGAGGTAGAAAAATGTAATCAGTAAGTTAAGAAGAATTTTTAGATTGTGATAAATTATGAAGGAAATAAACTGAGTGATGTGATAGAAAATTATGCAGGTGGGGAAGGTTTATATTGGACAGGGATATCAGATGGTATGTAACTGAGGCCTGAAGATAAGAAGGATTTAGTAATATTACAGCAGGGAAATGAGCATTTGAAGTGTGCATTTGAAGTATGACAAAATGTTCAATAGATCTGTTGTCAACGTGATCAAGGGGCAGGGAGGTGGCTGGCGTCTTGTGAGTAAAGAAGAAAGAGGGTGAAAATAAGACTGAAGTGTGAGCAGGAGAAACCTACAAAATGAGCACACTAATAGTATTAGGTAATTCCACATATTTTCTGTGTATCTTTATTTATTTTCTAATTTTTAAAAATATTTTTATTGGAGTATAGTAGCTTTACAATATTGTGTTAGTTTCTACTGTACAGCAAAGTGAATCAGCTATATGTATACATATATCCCCTCTTTTTTGGATTTCCTTCCCATCTAGGTCACCACAGAGCACTGAGTAGAGTTCCCTGAGCTATACAGTAGGTTCTCATTAATTATCTATTTTATACATGGTATCAATAGTGTATATATGTTATCTTTAAATTTAGCTAGTTCAATTCCATAAAAGCTTGCAAATCTGTCATTTCAAGATAATCACAATGATCATTTTTTTGGCCTAGGTTTTAGCTCAAGTAATGAATTGTCCATGGTAAGTTTTTCTGCCCTATAAACTAGAATATTATTAAATTTCTATCATCTCTGGTGCTTATTATGTGTCAGGTTCTAAAATAAGTTCCATATTATATGATTTAATCTTTATAATAAAGCATATATAGAATCTTCCTGGTTTTACAGTTGAGAGAACGAAGGATCATAAAGTTATGCAGAACAAATGGTCTGCACGATTCTGTGTTATATGGTCTCTCTATTGCACAATCACTATTAACGTTTGATAGTTCTACCAGCCTTCCACTTCCCCCTGGACTCTTGGTCTCTCTAGGTTCCTGGAATAAGTTATTAGGGAAATATTTCTGGTATCTAATTTTCAAAATTGTAGGCAACTGTTGATTCCCACATAGTAGCAAAAATTAACTCAAAACTAGCTCAGAGAAGTTTGTTTTCATAAAAATAAATATGTATAAAGCACCTCTCCACATTGTATTATCACTGGCTGTCACCTCTGAATTCAATTTATTCTTTATCACTATAACAATCTAAATTTCACCATAAAAATTTAAATTTCATAATAAAAAATGGACACAGATATACTGACATGGAGTGGGAAAAAATGAACACATCTTCAATGAATGAACTAAATGCCATCTACTCCAGTAAGTTCACCAAAAGTGGCAACCTCTAACATTTGTTTGGACTTCTCTTAGGACATTTGTTGGTATTTGTGTTGAATTAAGTTTAATTATATTGAAGTGTATGAATACACAGCTTGTCAGATATGTTTTAACGGTTATACTAAACAGCACACAGGTCGGGTTCACTTGGTAGAGTAGGACAATAATAACTGCCTGCGATTATTATTATTCCTCCTGATTGCCTACGTAGGTAACTCAAGAGAAGGGTACAAAGTAATAGATATAAAAAACACAGGGTCCAGCCAGTGTTTTTGTTTAATGTGAATACACTTAAAAATTGCATTGTTGGGCTTCCCTGGTGGCGAAGTGGTTGAGAGTCTGCCTGCCAGTGCAGGGGACACGGGTTCGAGCCCTGATCTGGGAAGATCCCACATGCCACGGAGCAACTGGGCCCGTGAGCCACAATTACTGAGCCTGCGCGTCTGGAGCCTGTGCTCCGCAACAAGAGAGGCCGCGATGGTGAGAGGCCCGCGCACCGCGATGAGGAGTGGTCCCCACTTGCCGCAACTGGAGAGAGCCCTCGCACAGAAACGAAGACTCAGCACAGTCATAAATAAATAAATAAATAAATAAAAGAACGTGAATTTCTAAAAAAAACAAAACAAAAAAAACCAAGCTTTAAAAAAAAAAAAAAATTGCATTGCCATGTACCAGTCTTAAAGCATTTGAACATATAGGTATAAAATTATATTATTTAAACAGAATCAAAAATATAAATTGCCAAGTACTTCCATAATATTCATGAAGAAAGTTTTTCAAAATTATAGAGATAACCTAAATTAGTGAAATGATAACCATGTTCATGGGTAGGAAGAATTAATATGGTAAAATTTTCATTTTTTCCACAAAACAATATATAAAATTAAGGCAATTTCAATTAAAATGCTGAAAGTTTTTTCCTGGTACTTAAAATATTGATTCTGGAATATGTAGGGAAAAGCAGAAGAACAAGAATAATTAATCATGCTTCAAAGAAGTACAAGTTTACAGAATTTGTCTTATCAGATAATTATATGTATTATCAAAGTACAGTAATGAAGAAATGTGGTATTGACACAAGGATAGAGAAATAAACCAATGTAACACACTTAAGACATCATAAACAGGCCCTCATATATATTGCAGACCACTGGAAAAATCATGATACTTTCATGAAAAGATGCTGGAACAATTAGCTATCTACTTTTAAAAAATAACAGCACAATAGTTTCTCCAAATACAAAAATTCAGTTACTAGAGATTAAAGAATGATGTCAAAATAATAAAGTTAGAGCTTTCAGGAAAAAAAAGGTAGAATATCCACATCACCAGACAGATTAGTTATGTATTTCTTAAGTAGCACAAAAAACAAGAGGAACCTTTTAAAAAATGACATTTTAATATTAAAACATAAAACTTCTAGGGACACAATAAAAGGAGAAAACAAGCTATTCATGGAGAAGATATTTGCACACATATAAGCAACAATTATTAGTGCAGAATGTATAAAAACTTCTACAAATCAGTATCAAAGCACTAACAACTCAACAGAAAAATTGGCAAATGTTGAAAACAGGCAATCAGCAGAATAAAAGTACAAACGGAAAATAAACATATTTGAAACAAAAAAGTTCAATTAAAATTAGAGCAAGATATGATTTTATCTTCATCAGAAACAGAAAAGTTTTAAAAAGTTTAGCACACCAAATCTTGGCAAGGATTTGGAGCAATAGGAACTTTAATACAATGCTGAGGGGAGGTATACAATTAAAATTCTTTGGAAGAATTAGACGAATTTCAATAAAATTGACAATGTGTATTCCCTATGACTCAATTTAACTCAGATTGTTTTAAAATTTTTTAGACTCTATACCAAAAATAAAGGTAAAGTAATAGTCTAAGCAGAAGTGTTTGCCTTTTATAAAAGGAAAAAAAAAACCTAAATTTTCATCATTAGTGAATTATAGACCTACAAAATAAACTTGAATAAATCTCAGATACATATTATAATAGAAAAAGGAAATTCACTAAAAAAGAGTGATGAAACAAAATACAAAACTAATATTTATGTAAATATTGATATAGATGTTATAGATAGATTTAGATACAGATGTAGTGGAGAATCACAAACTAATTGTTTAATGATTATTTGGGTAGTGGAATAATAAGTGATTGTGATAACTTTTTAAATAATACCTGTCATTCTTGTTTTGAAAGTATTTTTTATAAAATAATCGACATCAACATCTAACAGATTTTTCTACAGAAAATCTAACAGATTTTCTATAAAACTATTTGGTGAGCACTATTTTTCCAGGAATTTTAGATATATTATTTCTTTTACTCTTTACAATAGATAGCTTTATGTTCATTTTGCATAAATTGCCCATTGTTTTCCATAAATAATAAATTACTGAGTTCTTAATTCTGATTTCTTCTGAACACTGGAAAGTGAAACAAATATTACTTGCTACCCCTTTAATAAGCAAAACTGAGAACAAGCAACAATAACTTCGCTGTTAGCTCCAGAATTTATTTGCTGCTGGAAGTTAAGACGAACCAACTGAAATAGATGCTTTATCAAGACTTCCAGATTGCCCATCAAAGCTCCCTCTCCTCTTTCTTCCACCAATCCAAAGTTGGCATGTTATAACTTCAGCCCAATACCAACCAGTTGCCCGCCTTGCAAAACCACTGTAAAATCACTCAGCCTGTTAGTATTCTCCCTTCTAATTTCTTCCTTACTGCAATAGTTTAAATAAAATCAACAGATTGGTTTGGTGCTTTTGGGGAGGGGTTAGCTGACAATCCAGAGCACCTGTTCTATGTTTTATTTCTAGAAACCAAATAATAGGTGATTTTAAACTTCTTAATATTATTCTAACTTCCCCTCCTTTTGAGATGTCTTACAAAATATTTTTTTCAGTTGTTGAAACAATATATTTATCGTTGATATACAATATTATGTTTCAGATGAACATAGTGATATGATATTTTTATAGCTTATACTCCATTTAAAGTTATTTCAAAATAATGCCTGATTCTCCCTGTGCTGTACAATATATTCTTGTTGTTTATTTCTTTTATACATAGTAGTTTGGGTCTCTTAATCCTATGCACCTATTTCCACCCAACCCTTCCCTCTCCACACTGGCAACCCCTGGTAAACCACAGAGTTTATTCTCTATATCTGTGAGTCTTTTTCTGTTTTGTTATATACATTTGTTTGTTTTATTTTTTAGATTGCACATATAAGTGATAACATAGAGTATTTGTCTTTCTCTGACTTATTTCACTAAGTGTGATACTCTCTAGGTCCATCCACATTGTTGCAAATGGAATTTCATTCTTTTTATGGCTGAGTAATATTCCATTGTGTATATATACATATATATTATATATATTTTATATACCCAGCAGTGGAATTGCTGTATCATCTGGTAGTTCTATTTTTAGTTATTTGAGGAAACTCCATACTGTTTGAAACAATGTTTTTTTAATAAAGGAAAATTGAGATTGAGTTTTAAATGAGGAATTATTTTCTAGTCTTTGTGCAAATGAAACTTAATTAGTGGTAATGATGGTATCTGTTGCTGCTTTCTCCCTCTTATGGCTATATTTGTATAGAACATGTTAGCTAAAGTTTTTATCCATAGTATTAGAAGGCAGTGGTGTTGGAAGAGGATGAAAAAAAAAAAAATGCTGAAAAGAGTTGTGTGTGTGTGTTCTTTAAAGAGGACATATTTTCTAGGTCTTCTTGGAAAATGCTCTTTAAAACACATATTTAATCAATTTGGACTCATCCAATTTGATTTCTTTATTATTTTTTGTACCATGTGCCTGAATTTTGTTCAGTTTTGTTTCTTTCAATTCTTAATATCTTTCTGCCAATTTGTGTAGAGTACTACATTTGAGGAAATGTGAAAAGTACTGGATGGAGAAATGCTAAATATTTTTCAAATTGTATCAATAGGTAGTGACCATATGGAACATTGTGATTAAAAAAAATGAATATTGAGGGTTATTTGAAAGGATGTGAGGAGTTGGGATGAGCACACCCTTCAATGCCTGATATTTGGGTGACTTCTCTATCACTGATTAATAAATAGGTGTTCTCTCAGTTTCCAGAAAGCTCACTTTTGTTATATTGCTATGATGCTACCATATGAAACTAATAATTTCATTGTGGAGAGAATACCTATTTTCCTTGATTATCAGATAACAAAACTTTTATAGTAATCACTCATTATCAAATCTCTCATTTCAAAAATTGTCTGCATGTCTTCATCTGCAACCAGATCTCCTACACTGCCACTCACCTTGCAAACTTTTGTCCGTACTCCCTGCATTTCTAAGTCCATGAACTTCTTCAAGTAAGAATCCATCTACACCCTAGCCTTTCCCTGAACCACTCAAGTAAATCCTATTTATTCACTTAAATTTTATCTTCCTTAAGATGAAAAAGTGTGATCAGCATTTCCTTACTTCAAAATATCATTCCAAATTGTTTAATCCTCTTTTAAAATTTAATAGGTTCCATTATTCCAAAAAGAATATTACTCTGAGATTCATGCTCACTCGCTAATCTATCTTCTCTCACTTGTCATTGTCATTATTTAGGCATATGAATGTCTTCCATAAATGTAAGACAGTGGCTTGCCAAACACTAAATCTTTGACACATTCATTTCAAGGTATAAAATCAAGAGGTGTGTCTCACCTTTTTGTCTGAGAACTACCTCTGTGAGGTTTAGTATGAGGCATTTCATCATATTTAACAATGGGAAGAACTAATTTCCATGCTTAGCAAAACATGCTTTGAAAAACCCATTGTATTAAACCTAATAGTGGAGATTGAATTATATCTAGTATTGCACAAGCATTAGATTAGAAGCTCATTACCACAGAACACTGTTGTAGTCTGCATGTGAAATGACACAGAGTACCGCAGATTGATTTTTGTAGCTGGGATAAGTTGGATTGATTTAAAAAGATAGATTAATAAATGGGTGGTCTTGATGGAATTTTTCTCTGCATTTCAGTGAGCTATAAAACATTATTCTTTGGCCAAACCTTGGAAAACAGGAAGGATTTTAACAAATGGAAATGTAGAAGACATATTATTTCAAGCAGGGGTAATCATAGGAGAAAATGAATGAGGAGGGGAAAGCATGAGCCATTTATTTTCTCAAAGGTTGTAAATAGTAAGTGGATTCTATGAATGGAAAGTGGTTTGGATCACATTTTAAAAGACTGAAGAGTTTTATTTTTCTTAATTGGATCAGGGGATTTTTATCAGAGATGTGTTTTAGAGAGCTCAGTCTGTAAGTGGAACTCTAAAGGAGGAATTAGAGCAGAAAAAAGCAACTGGTGTTGGCAAGACAATTATCAAGCCTTTACAAGAGTCAAAGTGAGAGGTACAGAGAAGTTGATTTAGGAGGGTGACAATGGTGAAGGAAAAAAGAAAGGAAGGGCATATGGGGAAGCAAATAACAACTGACTGGAAAATAAGGGGTTAGAAGAGAGAGAAAAAAAGTGCGGTTTATTTTTAACTGAAAAATGGAAATTCACTTAACAAAGATTTCATGTTTAGATCATAGTTGTGACATCCATTTTGATATGTAGGCACTCAGGTGCCAGTGTGCTCATTCAGGTAAAAATATTCACAAATTGAAAACAAACTTTGAGAGCTGCCTGATCTAAATGAAGGACCATGATGACCAGCACATACATGACAATATTTGGTCAAAGTAAGAGCCTGACAGCCTAGGTCACAAACAGAACCACTTCATTCACCCAAGGACACCATTGTCTAAAATACGCCCATTTTTCTCACTTGCCAACATGAGGCTTTATTTTCCCTTTTCCATCCCATAATCTTAGTCTTGGATGATTGAAAATATCAACTGCTTTTGAACATTAGCAATTTTCCTCAGTCATTGTTTTAAATATAGCCTCGAATTTAGTTAGCTTGTATCCTCTCTAGGCAACAACTAACTCTACCTAACTTCACCCTGAGATTCCAGCAACAGAATTAGACTTTAGCCTGAATGTCAAATTCTTCTCTCTCTCTCCCTTCTCACTTTAGGCCCCATACCGATCAACCTCTACAACTAGAAAGTGGGGCACTGGACAGGAGATAAGAAGTATACTAAGGCCTAAATTTTTAATATATTTAAAAATTCTCTCACAGAAGAAATTACTGACACTGGGTCATAGACTGCTGTTATGCACTGAGTTGTGCCCCACCCAAATATGTAGAAATCTTAATTTCTGGAACATTTGACTGTGACTTTATTTGAAAATACGATATTTGCAGATGTAATCAAGTTAAGATGAGGTCATACTAGTTTAGGGTAGGCCCTGCTCCAATGATTGTGGTCCTTATAAAAAGAGGAAAACCTGTACACAGACACACAGGTGAGAAAGCCATGTGAAGATGGATGAAGACATTGAATAATGCATCTACAAGCCAAGGAATGACAAGGTTTGCTGGCAACCACCAGAAGCTGGAAGTGGAAAAGAAGGATTCCTCTCCTTGAGCCTTTAAAGAAAGCATGGCCCTGCCAACAGCTTGATTATAGACTTCTAGCCTCCAAAACTGTGAAAGAATAAATTGCTATTGTTTTAAGCCACACAGTACGTGGTGCTTTGTTACAGCCGCCCTTGGAAACTAATAGAGCCACTGAGTGGCATTTGTAGTATTCTAAAACTCCCCACATATTGATGCCAAGTATCTTGCAAGGTCACTATTTAAAGACTTTTGTAGTTCTTTTGACCTCCCCCATTTCGTTATGATGTCTCATTTAGAGTTATATGTGTTTTCATTTGTTTATTTCCTTAAACTTCAAGTCGCCCACTTTTTAAATATTTACTTATTTCTTTATCATCGACAAAGAACCTTATTACTCATGGCAGAAGCAGAAGGCAGACTTCACATTTGAGCCAATTACCCTTGGCCTCCTGCCCACTACCCTCACCCCTCAACAAGAGAGTGACACAGATGGGCCTACACGGACTCCAGCACAAACAGTGGGCTGCATTGTAGGAAAGGAACGCTGAGTGTTGGGGGAGTCGCTGCTTTTCTAGTGAATGGTAAGCAGACCATGCTCTTTATTCCAGAGAGACACTGCCTTGTATAATTACTTGCTGTAAACACAAAGCTGAGAAACAGCCCAGGTAAAGAACTGTTAAGACCTTGCGTTCTTGGCATCCCAATCATGAGCATGTAGGAATGCTCGGGGCCCATGGCATATTGTGTCCTTTCTAGTGTACAAGAGTGAAAATCTCCCACGGGGAATTTAAGGGCCACTGTGGCTTATAAGTAGAGAAGATAAGACACAAAATGAAGGTGCCGGTTTCAAGCCACCACAGTAGAGGTTTTTTTCTGAAGAAAAATCTTAGGTCATGCCAAATCAGACCTATACCCAGAAGTTGAAACAATGCTCTCACTCTGTTGTACATTGATCAAAAACTACACCTGAGGTACAGTATTAATTCTGAACGTCATATTTTACACTAGCGTATAATACATTACATTAGATTTAAGTGGTTGAAAAAAAGTTGAAAGAAGAATATTTCCTGACACGTGGAATTCAAATTTCAGTGTCAATAAATGCTGTTTTAGTGAATATAGTCATACTTATTCCTATAAGTATTATCTGTGGCTGCTTTCCTGCCAAAACAGCAAACTTGTGAACCATAAAGAGACTACAAAACCTAAAATGTTTACTATCTGACCCTTTATAGAACAAGTTGATGAATCTGCTTGTACACAATGGGGTAGGGGTTTAGCTCTATTGGCTAAGCCAAACACCAGGCAAATTAATAAAAGGAACAGCTCTCATAGGATATGGGGGAAGGGAGTGAGAATGTTAGGAAATAAAAAACAGTTAGGAGAGCTTTGAAGCATGGAAGTAAAGGGGTATATTGGCACATCACCAGAACTCCAGGTTAAGAAGGAAAGGATGAAGTTTGTTCAGGAAACAAGCAGCCAAAGCTGTCCAGAGAACTCTCGATGAGCCATGACGCCCTCTGCTGACCACTCCATGCCTGTGCGCCTGAAACCCTTTCTGTTTTGTTTTGTTTTTGTTTGTTTTTTACATATTCATGTATCTATTCTTTTTCAAATTCTTTTCCCATTTATGAAAACTTTTCTTAGTGAGGCTGGAGGCAGGCAGTAGGTGGAGAATATGAGAGGGTTATTTGAGAGGGTTACCTGGGATGGGTTTTAAATAAAGATGACAAGATAGTTTTCATTGAGAAAATAAGCCACATGATAATATTTAAATGAAGTAAAAGAAGCTGCACTTATTTTTTAAAGATCCTAAATGATGGAGATGTTTGGGACCATTTGTAAAACGTGTTAGGCTGTCAAATGTGAGGATATAAACCAGTATTTTTGTGAAGGTATTGAACCTATCTCTAGGAGTACCATTTCAACTGCTGAATTAAAAAATTAGGCACAGCTTTTATTAGAAACACAGAAAATGCATTACTTCACAAGTGATCACATTCCCTTTGAAGTATCTGAATAGAGTTTAATTAAAAAGTATCACAATTGGATAATCAGTAGTCTCTGCCACTAAAATTATTATCATGCAGAAGATGCAGGCATACCTTTTGGAAGAAATTTTCTCACTACGCTGCTTAATTTTAGCCATTTTCCCCTCAAACTTCTGGGATTCTAACACAATAAAGTAAATAATAAAGATAAAGGAAAATTTTAGTGCTGAATGGACTTAATAGTCAACAACAAAAATGCATTACAATATATATAAATCAAGTTTCAGCTAAAAATATGTAAAGGTTTTTTTGCCAAATGATCATTTAAAAAATCATTTTTGAATTCTTCATTGCTAACACAATTAGATGTTATTGACAAATGTAGGATTAAGTCAAGCAATTTGTCCTAACAAGTGAAGATTATAGTTGAGTATACATTTTGCTGTATATATAAACCATGTAACCCAAAATATAACTGCATAGAGTATCTAAAAGAAAAAAGTAGCAAATACCACATAACAAATTAATACTTTATATAGGTATAACTAATTATTTAATAAATATTTTTACAATATAGTCCAGGTGGTTTACTTTGTTCCCTTACCCTTTTCTTTCCTTAAAAATTGCTCACATTAATTTATTATATTAAATAAACCCTTAACTAACTGATTAACTGTCAAATTTAGGGCTTAAACAATCAATGCAAGTCTCTTTTATAGTAAATTACTTTCTACCAGGGACTAAACCTACTGTTAAAACGTATATGTTTTTATGAACTGTCCATATAAGGTGTTTGGGAATCACATGGCCACTTAATTCCACGGGATTGAATAACTAAAGGACATACAGTTATCTCTTTTTCATTGTTGTATTTCTTTTTTTTTTCTTTTTGACATGTGACCATAATATTTTTATATTTTGGAAGTGCCCGTAAGGGTGTTCTGAATCCCTTTCTATCCATACAAATGGCTTCTCTGTCACTCTCAAAACTTATTATGAAATTCAGTAATATATGGAAATATTTTGTATATTTCAGAGGAAAGTATTACTTTATATCTTTTTTCTAGGCTCTTCGACCACAGATAAGTTACTATATATAATTCAAAATTTTGTAAATCGATTCTTTCCTTCTTGCATGCAACTTATTCTTTACTCTTTGATCATCTTTCATTTCCCTGAAGCATGTTCTATGGCAAATATAAGTAGCTTCTCAAACTTTTTTCTTATTTCAAATCTGAAGTTAGTATTAATACATAGACCTCTCTCTCTGTCTCTCTCTCTTTCTGTGTGTGTGTGTGTGTGTGTGTGTGTGCGTGTGTGTGTGTATGCATGTGTGTGTGTCTTATATCGCTAGAGATAAGGCACTGGATATATTTACACAATTTACTCATGTATATCTCATAAAACAAACTTAACTGAAAGGTAACGCAAATTAACTGATCAGAAGAGCAGGTTAAATAAGGCCAATTTCTATACTGAGAAAGTATAATATAACATGCTCATGATATGGGAAAACTTAGGTGACCAATATAATTTTGAAAATGCAGTCCGTTAAAAAATAATTCATCTTAGGAAGGCTAGGAAAATATGGAGAATAGACACTAATATTTTGAAAATAACATTTAAAATTCAATTTTAGTGTATAAAAGTAAAAAATGCTATTGGTTGATAAAATATATTTCACAAATAAACAGACATGTTCTTCCTATATTAGGCTTTTTTCTCCCTCCAAATAAAAATGTTCATTATAGCAAAGAATGCCACAATATAGTGAGGTGTGGCTTGTCAGTAAGACCCCCATTTTATTAACCTGCCCCAAATAATAATGGTCTTAATGAGTTATGCTAAGTTTTTTTTCAGTCAACTATTTAAAAATCTTTCCCCTAAAAATGTATTATGAAATGTGTTACAATATGAGAAATTCATGGATTACATGAAACACATTTTTCTAGGTAATGATTTGAAATTTATTCTAATAATTCTTTTTCATTTTATTATGTTCTTATGAAAGGAGATAAAAATAGTGATACATTTTTATAAGACTATGAAAGCAGTGGTACAATCAGATTATTAAATTGGGTTCTGAGATCAGACAAAAATATATTGAAAGATGCCTTTATCACTTACTAGCTACGTTACTTTGAGCTTCAGTTTCCTTATCTCTAAAATGTATAATAGTAGTATCTTATTCATAAGAATGTTTTCAAGATTTAATGAATATTGAAAGTTCTTATCTCAGTAACTGGTTCACAAGGCTAAATAATGTTTAATGAATGATATTGTTTTCATTAGCATTATTGATAATTAGGATCATTTAAGTGTTATCGTCCCAATTCCTTTTCTTATTGGAGATCAGTTTGCCTTAGTATATATAATTGTTAATTGTAAGATAATAATCCTTTTCTTAATGTATGGTAGCCTAATTTTCATTTTTAAAATTTCATCTGAAAGTGAAGAGACAAGTGGCGAAAACTATCTACTACCTGTGTAGCTATGGTCTTATCTTAGCTCAAGGAGGAAAATGTGAGGCTCCCTTGTATATACATGACAGAGAAACCTGGGCTTTCATTTCTCCATGATAGTGTGAGAAGAGATGGAGAAGATTGTGAGAGGAGAAGTGGAAGGAAAATGACTCCTTACTTACGCAGCACTTTTGTGGAGACACATTTGTCACTGGTCCCTAGTTAAAGCCACTTCAGATGGTCCATTTTTCACCCCCAAATTGAACACTTTCAAATTGAACACTTTCCCTGGCTAAATTGCTCACTCTCTCTCTCCATGCTTTGTACGAAGATCTTGCATCTGACGTTTCAGGTGCAGAGCATTTTTGCCATGAATAGTGTTCTTTGTGTATTCATGCCAGAGGCTCACGTGTATTTATGATTATTTTTCTTTCCTCAATCACTGACCAAAAAGAGAGCAAGACTCTGATGAATGTCAAGTAACTCAGAGATATGAATACCAAGTTGGTCTGAGTGACGTGAGAGAGATGAATTATTGAACATAAATGGATCATGTCAGCAAGAATTGACTGGAATATGTAAGAGTTTATGCTCTTTTTCTTTTTTTAAGTTTAAGTAATCGGAAATGGGAAAAATACAGATATGATGATTAAATTATACATTTAAAGAGGAACCATAAATAATTATGAACCAAATAAAATCAACACCTTACTAGTACTTCTGAAAATTTAAAATGTGGCTGTCAGATGAACTATACAGCCTGTTTACATCTAATTTTATATAAATATTTAAATATTGACTATGATTCACAAGGTATTTAAGTCCCACGAATAAACAAGACATACACAATCAAATGGAATATAGATTTACGTATATGATATAGGCTTGCTATTCTAGTAAAAATTATTTAGGTTCTTATTACATTATATATATAAATGAATAAACTAGAAAATAATTTCCATTTGGCAAAATGCATTATAGATATATTTATTTTAAATACATTTTTATTCATTTAGTCCTTACTAATTAGATCAGTGTGTTCTCATTCATTCATTTGACAAAGCACACATATAATTTGCTGGTATATTTGGGATTTTTAAAGTTCTGTTATTGATTATCTCATTTTAGAGGATGATGCAATAAAAGCTAACTGCTAACCTATTTCTGGAGAATTTCCTACATAAATTATATCTCATCACCGAAGGAGAGAACTAGGGAGAAAAAAAAGTATTTAAAAGTGGATAATGATAATTTTAAGTGAATAGAACTGTTGGCTGAATTGGATGAGACTTGTCTGTACTTTTCTTTTTTAAATTTATTAGTTTCTATTAACTTAGTTGCAGAAAGAAAGGAAAACCAATTGAATTAATAATAGCTATGTGTCAATCCTATAAGTGATTCCTTGAAAGAGAAAACAATGAGCTGCTAGCTCCTTCTTCTGAAGTAATGGCCTTGGGAAAATTTGATCATTATGGAATTTATGCAGTCTTCAGAGTTAAGAGTCCGGAGGAGGCAGATGATAAACATTCTGAGGCATCATCGCAATATAAGGCTGCTATGGTTGCCTTATATTTACCTTGTTCAGAGCATACCTGAAACCCATTCTCTGACTACCCTTCTCAATAAGAGGTGGGGTCTTCAGTGGCTTAATGTGGCCAATAAATTATATAGGGAGCTATTAATAATCATATTCTTCATTAAGTACATCCATCCCCAGCGGGAAATGGACTTGAGGGCAAGACCAAGTGAAAGGAACAAGAGAGCTGGCACCACTTATTTACCCCTTCCTTCTTTGACAATTGCATTATTTAAGTTGTACTATTACCACTCACCTTCACCTTTACCCCTCCCCTCAACCCAAACATAACTTCTCTTAAGCGTATGCTGCTCTTGCTCAACTTGACTTGGATAATATATTTTTCTAGTTAACTTAAAAGTTATTCTGTAATAGTCAAACACTGTGTAAATGACATGCATGTAATGGTGTTAAAGCAGACATGGCCTATTCTTAAGGCAGTAGGGGAAGATCATTTCACTGAAGTCAATTTTTTCTTAGAGGCTCAGCTGAGTAATTGGAAGGTTAAAAAGGGCCATGTGCAGAATCTTGATAGTCTATAAAATTACCTTAATTCCCCATTAGAAAATGCAGAAGCCTATACGAGATCTTGTATTTCAGAGTATCTCTGTCCGGTAGAACTTTTTTGCACTGATGGAAAGATTACATACTCTGTACTGTCCAGTACAATAGGCATTAGCCATATTAAGTTACTGGGCTCTTGACATGTGACTTGTCTGATTGAAAACTGAATTTTAAATTTTATTTAGCTTATATTGATTTAAAATTAACTTTAAATTGACATAGTTGGCTTTTAGATTATATATATATGTATCATATGTATATATGATACATATATATATATAATTTTAGGCTTACAAAAAGTTTGCCAGATAATTCCTATACATGTCATACCCTAACACTGACATTTTACTTAACCATACTACAATTTTCAAAATAAAACAATTAATATTGGCATCATACTGTTAGTTAAACTAAAGTCTTTATTTACATTTTATCAAGTTTTTCATTCATGTTCTCCTATTTTTGCTCTAGTATCCAATGTAGGCTTCCATATTGCATTCAGTTGTTACTTCTCCTTAGTCTCTTCCATTCTGTGTCAGTTCTCAGTTGTTCCTTATATCCTTGAAGAATACTGTTTAGTTATTTATTTGATAGAACGGCCCAACATTTGGGTATATCTGATGTTTTCTCTTAATTAGATTGATTTAGGTTATGCATTTTTGGCTAGAACACCACAGAAATAATGTTCCTTCTCAGTGTATCACATCAGGGAATACATGATGCTGATCCTTATTTACCTTGTTCAACTGGTTAAGATGTCTTCTATAAGACTTCTTCACACTAAAGGTATTCTTTTTTTCTTTCATGATTAATAAATATCTTGGGGGAAAATAACATGAGAATGTGCTAATAACCTATCTTTCCTCTAACTTTTTGCCCAGTAATTTTACCACCTATTTATTTCAATCAGAATAAACTCATAGACATTTATTTCATTCTACGAGTTATAATTCAGTATTATTGTCATTTATTACTTAAATTGTTCCATCATTGGCCTTTGGGAGTAATATATATAAAAAGAACAAATGATCTATTAAATAAGTTGTGCAGTTATGTGACTGAATGACTACTATAAAAGTCAAGTTTCAAGCTTTTTAATATTTAATAACATTAAACATTTAAAATTACTATTTAATAATGTTGAACCTGTATAAATCAATATTTTGAAATTCTCTAAAATATTCAAATATTGTTGAAATTTAAAAAATACAGTGGGATTCTGAAGATATTTTATAAAATATCTCATTATTTTACATAGGTGGAAAATTAATCTCAAAATGAAAAAGTAAATGGGGAAGATCATACAACTGCAGAATTATAAATAAAAATAAAGATGTTGGTTTTGATCAGTTTCTATAATAACTCCATCTCTTTTTTTTCCACTTCTTCTTCTTCTCTTTTTTTCTTGCTTGTTTTATCTATTGTCTAATTATACATATACCCATACACATAAATGCATAGATTGCTTAATATCTAAACTTTTTTCAAAATTTTATTTTATTCAGCCTTAAACTAGGTATCCTAATATTCTTTAAATACTTTTGTCCTTAATATATTGTTTATCTAAGTGGTATGTTATTTTCTTTTTAGTAGTTACTCATAATTATTTGCTTTTTGTTTAGGTGGCAGGCAGCTTTAAGGCCTAAATAATTTTTTGCTATCCTGCAAAGGAATTTTTGCCTATTGCAGTATAGCAAAAAAATTAGAAAGTTAAACTCCTTTATGGAGTTATCATTTTTGAGTAATAACTCAAGGTTGGGAAAGCCATGGTAAAATGGACTCGAATTGGGCATTTATACAGGTAAGCATGGAATTTGGGCACAACATATTTGTAAATTTGGAAGTAAAAGGTAACTTATATAACAAAATATCATTTAACATCTATGCCATACTAAAACTATCAATAATAGTATGATTATTAACTCCAAGTTATATTTACCAAAATACGATAAAAGCAAAGGACAAAAAGACGTGAAAGTGACTTTACATATAAGCTGCTCAAAAATTATCATGTTATTTTTTTCTTTCAAAAATGTGATATAAATTAAATACTGATGTGAATACTTGGAAACTATTCATGATGCAACTTAAACAAGCAGGTGTATCTACCAAAAAAACACTGACTATAAGAACATAGATTATTGCAATGTATATTTCTTTCCTGGATTAGTATAATGTTTAAAGAGATCACATTTAGGTGCCAGGCACCTTTATGATGCTCTTTTTTTTAAAAAATTTTTATTGGGGTATAATTGCTTTACAATGGTGTGTTAGTTTCTGCTTTATAACAAAGTGAATCAGCTATACATATACATATATCTCCATATCTCCTCCCTCTTTTTTTCTTAACATCTTTATTGTAGTATAATTGCTTTACAATGGTGTGTTAGTTTCTGCTCTATAACAAAGTGAATCATCTATATATATACATATATCTCCATATCTCCTCCCTCTTTTTTTCTTAACATCTTTATTGTAGTATAATTGCTTTACAATGGTATGTTAGTTTCGGTTTTGTAACAAAGTGAATCAGCTATACATATACATATATCTCCATATCTCCTCCCTCTTTTTTTCTTAACATCTTTATTGTAGTATAATTGCTTTACAATGGTATGTTAGTTTCTGCTTTATAACAAAGTGAATCAGCTATTATGATGCTCTTTGATCTCAAAAGCTTTAGAGCTGAAAGGATTTGGAAGTTGACCTCAGCAACTGCAGAAAGCTGCCATCTTATTTGATATCCCTTTGATATTTGGCCTCTTTTTAGTTCTATGGATTCAGAAGTCTTTTGGGGTCATGCATTAATATTCAGTGGACAGTGCTACTGTCTTCATATATAGAAGAAAATATTTTAAAATATTTTTAACATCAAATACTTTCTTTAGTTCCAAATTATCAAAAATCCCATATAATTTAAACTAATTTGTCTTCTCCACCTTCTTTTCCTTCATCAACCTAGAAACAGTATAATAGTTTCCTGTCCTAACTCCAGTTTTGTCACAATCCCAAGCAGAGGGATTTAAGTTTATCATTTTTCACCAAGTAAATGGGGTAATATAAATAAAACAAAACAACAATAATGTAAGAACAAAATGTCAATAGCTGAGCAAATTTTCTCCCTTAGTTTTATTTCCCTAATTCAATTGGAACTCATAAAAGTTTCTATACAAATAAAAAGTCAAAATGAAATAAAGACTTTAAATTGGTTTATCAGAATTATTACCAAAGTCATCATTTCTTTTGATAGATTCATTAAAAAGTGGAATGAGAAATAAAATATAAGCTTATTTGAAGTGTTATTTATTTTATTTTTGTAAAGATCTGTTTTCTCTAAGAAATAATCAAGCCTTTTTTAGGATTTCTAAGTAACACAATATTTACCAATGCCAGCCTTACTAAGCTTAACATAAAGCTTAACATTTTTAAAGGTAGAAAAATAGAAGTTATATCTTTATTTTTAATGAATTTGAATGTCAGGAAAGATGACAGCTTTTTAAGCATTACAATAAGAAAGAGACAACTGCTTGGTCAGAAGTATTTTTCTGCATAAAATTCATGCCTTAATTTTCTCCTATGCTCTTCTCAAAAGCTAAATGTACAACTGCATGCCAATCTACTTCCCGTTGTCTGATTATACATTCTGTATATATAAATTTTCTCACAACGTTTCACCAATTGAATATTTTTACTATCCTCATTGTCAACCAGATCATAAAAATCTTATACATTATAAATTAACTGCACATTTAAAAATATTTGAATTCTGTAATAAGCATATAAAAATATATACGTAAGCCATGACACATAATAATAAAATGAAACCATGGAAACTTTGGCCATGAAACCACTGCTTATCTTGAGAATTACATTATCAAAACCCTGGTATTTAATTATGTGCTGTACTTTATTCAATCCTTTCACCTGACACAAGAGGCAGCTAAGATATAGAATTTTGTATTTGTTATCATCTTCCTCTATGTTATATACATTTATCACAAATGTATACATCCCCACACAATATAATGTGTAGCTTAGGTTATTTTTAAATTTTGTATAAGCATTTTAATATGTATGAAAACTTTTTTTTCATGCAACATTAAATATAGTAGATATGTCCACAATGTAGTATTTCATTGTAATTCATTTTCTTGGCTTGGATGCTACAAGATAATCATAGTTGCCTTGTTTATTTAGATACAACCCTACATTCTCTCATGATATGACTACTATTACTATAAACTCACTCTTCTCAATAGAACTTTCTTGATCATAGTGTGAGTAATTTAGTTTTCAGAATTTTGGACACATTTAAATACAGAATATTTTAAAGGTTTTTGGTCATGGGTGTCATAACTGTGCTTTATTTGAAATGTTTGAAATTAATTTTTATAATCATTTGTTTTTAATTTTTTTTTCCTAAAAGCTTCATGTGTTTTCCCCTTGGGCTTTCCTGAAACCTAAGATGTCAAAATTAGTACTACAAATATTTATTATTTTTACTCTTATGCCAAAGGATTCATCTTTTGGGGCATAAGCAAATCTATTAGGTAATTCCAATACTATACTCTCTAACTTCTCAGGGATAGAAAATAAAATTATATTTGATCATATTATCTCATTTTAACTAAGTGATACTTCCCACAGCTATCTCTCTTTGGTATTGAAGCCTATGGACAAGTACTTCTCTGTGGTTTTTAGATTCTGTCAAAAAAAACCCCCAAACCAATCAATTCTTCCACCTAGCTGGGAGATCAGCAAAATACCCCCATGACGTGTAATTTTTATTTCATTCTTTTTCATTTTCATGAAAAAATTTTTAAATATTTCTAGAGAATGAATAGGAATTAATACTTCTTAAGCACTGACTGAAAATCGTGCTAACAACACTTTATAGACTATTTTAGGATAAAAAATAGTGAAGCTTTAAAAAGATCTGACTGGTTACTTTTGCTATAGGTGAATAAATGTTTATTATTTTGACTTACATAGGGTTTGCTGATTTTTCTCTAACAGGTGAGAAAAGAATGAACAGATTTGCCTGTTTTGGAGCTGCACTGTAGATTCTTCAAATAGTTCTTTTTTTTTTAATATTCCTTTTTTTCTCTAAGAGTTTATACTTATTATCTGAAAGAGTATTAGTTCAATATCGGTTACTTTGCCATTCTTGGAACAGAAAACACTTCCTGAAATTTAAATTTTATTTTATCTTCATATTGTAAATTCCTCTTAAGAAACAATCAAATAATGTAAATCTATGAACATTGGAATAATATGTCTAAGCTTTTTACTCATACTGTCATTTCTTAGGGAAGAAAAAGAAGGGCAGTTTGGAAAACATTATGTAAATAAAAATTTTAATAATGTTTTTTACTAATTTTTTCTAATTAACGTTTACAAACATAGCAACTAGTTTATATTTATAAGTAACTAGATAAAGATTCACTTAATTTGTGATTCCCTAGGTAGTTTTTATGTGAGCTTTTTCCATTTTTTAAGCGAAAGATGCTACTGCAAAGCCTGACTAAATATAGAAAGCACTGCAGATGGAAACATACCATCACTTGATTATCAACATCAATATTTTAGTGACATCTGACAGGGGCAAATGCAAACAAAGAATTAATGCTGATATTGAAAGGTATTGGCTATGATTATCAGGGAATAACTAGTTGGGCTACACTCTTAAATAAGACGCCAGTGAAATGTCACTTCCTAGAAAACGAAAGAACAACAACAAACACTCACCTAAATGGTTGTTTTATTGCAAGTAGAAAATGATTTTTAATTGCAGTTTCATTTGGGTATTTCCATGTAATTTGTTGATTGTTTAACAAGTTTTAATGTGATATAAAAATTCCCTGAGACTCCTTTGTAACTGTATATATTAAAAATAATATATATAACATAAATAATCCTTTGCTATTTTTCTTGTCCTTGAAACAGAATATTTATATCTTCTGGGATTTTTATTCTGGTACACTTAAGTATTTTCATACAATTTTATCCAACATACAGAAGAATATAGTTAATATTATGGAAATGATTCAATTTACTGAAATGTAATGGTCATTTACTTATTAAATACAAGGTCACAATATTATCATGTCCTCTTAATTTTTGACATATTCCACCAACTTTTCTAGCTAAAGATTGATCTTTAGCCTCTGCCTGCCATCTAGATTGTCAGATATATAGTTTTATTAGGATTGACGTGTCAACCATGAGATGTTGTCAGCCACAACCCTGGAAAGTAAAAATTGTTTATATTTTTCCAGAGCTCCAAAATGTGCTCAGGCAAATCTTCTAGTATGTATGCCCCATTATAAGGTATTCCCTCAATGACCATTCATTTTAGTTCAAGGCCAAGACCCTTAAATTAAAATGAATATTTGTTATGCATCACATTTGGCAGGTGAGTAGAACTGTGGTTAGATGTAAAAAGACTTCTTCTAGGATATAGCATGTCATATATCCCTGTAAATAACTCATTTTATGTGATAAAAGTTCCACTGTGAGAAGGATTATTCCCATAGATTAGGATATATATATTTTTTCTGTTTTCTTCTATTAGAAGTTGTTTAGACCTTGTAGAAATCACTGTTTGTATCCGATGGAAAATTCTCTAGTTCTTACATTTCCAAGCTTAGAATGCACTGCTTTACTGCTAAGGTAATTAGCTAATATATATTGTTACCACATGCAAATAGTCATGCTAGATATTGTGAGACAAAAATAATTAAAATAATAAATAAAGCAGAATCCTTGCTTATGGAGCCCATAACTTAATAAATATATATCTCCCCAATGCCTCTTAAATTTTTTGGCAAGAATTGACCTTTAAAATATCTGTCCATGTAACATCTAGCATTAAATAAGGGTGCACTGGTGTTTTTCAAAGGCTAAAATTGAAGCTTATTGCCTTGTCCTACTGTATTTTCTAATTCCCTTCTTTAGCATCCAATTTCTTTCCATAGTTACCTATGCACAAATCACACACATTTGACCTAATGCTTCCTGCAGCTCCTCTTCTTTTGGTTTAATTTTTACTGGGCAGCCAGATGGTGTCTGGCCCTCACTCATCTATAATGCCCAAGCCAGCATCACCCCTGGTCTAACCCCAAACCTACCTCCTGGCTGGACTTCTGGAAGGGATCATTCTAAGCAAGCAAAAGAGAATAGGAGACTTATAATCCATTAAAAAAATTATTTCCTAATGATTTATATTAGTTTTCATGAACCCCATAAGAAATATAAAATACTTTGTACTTATAGGGGTATATTACTAAAAGATTTTTTTTGGCCAAATTCATCAGTTCCATTTCTCTTCTTTCTTTTATCCTTTAATCTACTTTATTTAATGCACATAAAAAGAATCCCTGACTGAACTATATGATTTGTGTTCATATATTTGGTAGAAGTCTTGTTTTGGGGTGGATTTGGAAGACTGCAAAGAGTTAGGGCATCTCACTGAAGGTCGCTATTTCTGTGGGCATTTAAAAAGAAGCAATGGCTGAGTCAGAGTTCATTATACCTTTATCATCTAAAATAATTATGTCTGATTTGAAGAAATGTGAGATGGAATAGTCATGATGTGGTCCCTACCTATTATTCCAGTTTCTTATTTTGCTGTATTTTACCACTTTCCAAGCATCCTTACACATGCACTTGCATTCTTGGATTATCAGGTTGTTAATACTTCCCCAAAGGCATCATGAAGTTTCATACCTCTGTGTAAATATATTTATTTTTGCCACTTAATCAGGAACCCCTTCTTATTCTTTTCAGCTTAAGGGCCTTATATTTAGGCTCTAAACTTAGGTCAGAAGTTATGTTTTCTATGAAGCTTTGTTATTACAGTGTCTACCTTAATACACTCCTTTTATATTTTGCGTATACTTCTAATGATATATATATATATATATATATATATATATGAAACTGTTGAATTTATTTATTTGGCTGTTATCCTATATTTGAGCTCCTTGAAGGCAGAAATGGTATTTTATTCAGCAATCTGTCTTCAGTTAACAGAAGTTATTACACATAAGATGCTCAATAAAAAATTAATCACCAACTGACTGACTGAATGAGTGTGTGGAATGGTAGTTCAGATATGTATGCAGGCTGTAAGACAAGCATGTTGATTTGAAGAATGACTATCTTTCCTTCCAAATGGAATATTACCAAGATAGTGCCCTCCTATCCCTGAATTATGAACTTAACGTCTACATATTTACTATAATAGTATATATTACATATAACTTTATAAAACATACACTCTTTTAAAAATTCATTCAGAGACTAAAGACAGCAGACTTGACTCCTCTCTGGCTGGGAACAATCTCTAGTTATGTTGGATAGCAGACCATAGTGGAGATTGCTACAGGTTGCAAATGTAACAGTATAATGTGTACCTACGTGACCATGGCATTTGAAAGACTGAACATTTACTAGACGTTGCTATATTTTAGAGCCTTGAAAATAATAGTACTGATGTTGGGGGATTCAAACTCTAATTCATGCTAAAACATCATTGCCATCTTGCTCCCTGCCAAAATGTTAACTCAAGTCACGGGTCACTAGATAAATCTTCAGATGCTTCTAAGATCTATGCAGATCAGTTGAATGTGAAGGTGTTGCATCCTACATGAAATAGGCTTAAAGCTTCTGTTAAATGAGAGTATACAGAATGCCTTCTTAAAAACATTGATATTAAGAAACAAATAAACACAATCCCCAAAAATCTAAAACAAGAAATCTTCGCATTGACCAAATCAGATAAAACGTTTGGCTAAGCAAAACAAGACAAGGTAGGATGCCATAATGATCACTGCTAGACCAAAAGCAAAGAATTCTTATCCACAATTTTTCTTACTCTCGACTTGAACTATTTGTCTCCTTGCAATTTCTAGTTCTGCACACTCACTTTGCTAGATGATTATCATCTCCCTCAGTTTTTAAAAACTTTTTAAAACAGCTTTATTGAGGTATAATTGGTATCCAAAAACTGCACATATTTAATGTAAACAATTTGATGATTTAGGATATGTGTGAACACCCGTGAACTACAGTCAAGATAATGGACATAGCCATGAATTCCAAAAGTTTCCTTGTATCCCTTTGTTCTTTGTTTCTTTTTAAATTTCATTTTATCATTTTGTTTTCTTTTTTGTGGTAAGAACACTCAAGATGAGATCTACCCTCTTAACAAATGTTTAAGTGCACAATACAGTATTGTTAATTATAGGCACTACGGTTACACAGTAGATCTCTAGAACTTATTTGTTTTACATGACTGAAACTTTATACCCATTGAACAACAGCTTCTCATCCTCTTCACCTCCAGCCCTTGGCAACCACCATTCTGTACTCTGTTTCTTTAAGTTTGACTAGTTTAGATAGCTCATATAAGTAGAATCATGCATGATATGTTCTTCTATGAATGGCTTATTTCATTTAACATAATGTCCTCCAAGTTCATCCATGTTGTTGCATATGTTGGGATTTCCTTCTTTTTTATGGATGAATAATATTCCATTGTAGGAATATACCACATTTTCCTTATCTATTCATCCATCCATGGACACATAGGTTCTCCATATTCTGGCTATTGTGAATAATACTGCAATGAACATGGGAGTGCAGATATCCTCTTCAAGATCCTGCTTTTAATTCTTTTGTCTATGTACCCAGAGATGGAATTGCTAGATTATATAATAGTTCTATTTTTAATATTTTGAGGAAATGTCATACTGCTGTGCTTTCCACAGTGGCTGTATTATTTTACAGACCCACCAACAGTGTACAAGATTCCAATTTCTCCAGATGCTCACCAGCACTTGTCTTTTCTTTATAGTAGCAATCTTAACAGATGTGAGGTTATATCTCATTATAGTTTTGATTTGTATTTCACTAATTATTCCAAGATAATTAGTGATCTTGAGCAACTTTTTATGTATATGTTGGCCATTTCTATGTCTTCTTTTGAGAAATGTCTAATCAGGTCCTTTGCCCATTTTTATAATCAGGTTATTTGTCTTTTTGTTATTGAGTTGCAGGAGTTTCTTATATACTTTGAATATTAACCCCTTATGTGATATACAATTTGTAGATGTTTTCTCATATTTTGTAGGTTGTTTTTTTATTCTATTGATTATTTCCTAAAATCACATGATCATCTCAATATATACAGAAAAAGCATTTAAAATAATTCAACATACTTTCATGATAAAAAAAACTAATCATCAGGGAAATGCAAATCAAAACCACAATGAGATATCACCTCATGCCTGTCAGAATGGCTATCATCAAAAAGAACACAAATAACAAATGTTGGTGAGGATGTGGAGAAAAAGAAACCCTCCTACACTGTTGGTGAGAATGTAAATTGTTGCAGTCACTGTGGAAAACAGTATGGCGGTTTCTCAAAAAACTAAAAATAGAACTACCATGTGACCCAGCAATTCTACTCTTGGCTACATATCAGAAGATAAAAACCCACTAATTTGAAAAGATACATGGACCCCGATGTTTATAGCAGCATAATTTACAACTGCCATTGTGTGTGTGTATATATATATATGTATAAACACACACACACACACACACACACACACAATGGAATACTACTCAGTCATAAAAAAGAATGAAATTTTGCCATTTGCAGGAATATGGATGGACTTGGAGGGCATTATGCTAAATGAAGTAAGTCAGACAGAGAATGACTAATACTATGTGGAATCTAGAAAATACAACAAACTGTGAGTATAATAAAAAAGAAGCAGACTCACAGATAGAGAACAAACTAGTGGTTATCAGTAGGGAGAAGGAGGGAGGGGAGGGGCAATATAGGGGTGGGGAAGTAGAAGGTACAAACTACTGGGTATAAGATAGGCTGCAAGGATGTATTGTACAACACAGAGAATATAGCCAATATTTTGTTACAACTGTAGATGGTGTGTAACCTTTAAAAATTACATAAAAAATTAAAAACAAGCAAACAAAACAAAAAAGACTCTTAACTAATTAGGTAAAGAGGAATGTGTCCTAATATAATAAAATATGACAAGCCCACAGCTAACATCATGCTCAATGGTGGAAACTGAAAGCTTTTTCCCTAAGACCAGGAATAAGACTCACCACTTCTATTCAATATAGTACTGAAAGTTCTATCCAGAGCAATTAGGGAAGAAAAAAAACAGCATCCATATCAGAAAGTAAGAAGTAAAATTATCTCTGTGGCAGATGATATGATCTTATATGTAGTAATCCTTGAAGACTCCACCAAAAAAAGATTAGAACTAATATTTACTGAAGTTGCAGAATATAAAATCAACATATAAAAATTAGTTTCATTTCTATACACTAATAATGAACTATCCAAAAAAGAAATTAAGAAAATTATTTCATTTACAATAGCATCAAAAATAATAAAATATGTAGAAATAAACTTAACCAAATAGGTGAAATATTTGTACCCTGAAAACTACAAAATATTGATGAAAGAAGACACAAATAATTGGAAAGATACCCAACGTTCATGGATTGGAAAACTTAATATTGTTAAAATGTCCATACTACCCAAAGTGATCTACCGAATCCATGTTACCCTTATCAAAATCCCAATGGTATTTTGTAAAGAAAGAGAGAAGAAATCCTAAAATTCACATGGAACCACAAAAGACCTAGAATTGCCAAAGTCATCTTGAGAAAGAAGAGCAAAGCTAAAAACATCACATGTCCTGATTCCAAAATGCATTACAAAGTTATAGTAGTTAAAACAGTGTGGCACTGACATAAAGATGGAAACATAGACCAATGGAACAGAATAGAGAGCCCCAAAATAAACCCAAACATATACAGTCAACTGATTTTGACAAGGATGTCAAGATTACACAATAGGGAAAAGAGTCTTTTCAACAAATGATGTTGGGAAAACTGAAAATTCATGTGCAAAAAAATGAAACTGGATCTCTGTTTTACACCATACAGAAAAGTCAATTCAAGATGAATTAAAAACTCAAAGACCTGAAACTATAAAACTACCAGAACAAAACATAGAAGAAAAGCTTCTTGCTGTTGGTCTTGTCAATGATTTCTTGGATATGAAAGCAAAAGCACAGATAACAAAAGCAAAACTAGACAAGTGGGACAACATCAAACTAAAAATCTTTTGCACAGCACAGGAAACAATCACCTCTCCGAGTTTTAAGTACTCCACTATGAATTGTTAGCTTTTTGACCTCAACATTTCAATACAGCTCAGCCTGCAAATTACATTTTATCTTTGTAAGTGTGAAAACTAATTTCCATTAACCCTAGGCTATCAAAAGACCTCCATCTGTACTGGGTTGGGCTCTCCATAGTTATCACAGGATAGGAGAGAACACTGAATTATCTGAACGGCACTCAAAAAATTATGTTACAAGAACAACTTTATTTTGAATATTCAAGAGGTTTTTTTTTTCAATTATTCTAAGTCAGTAGGCCAAAAGGTAACATCAGATTTCAGTATGCTTCTTTCACAAAGAGAGTTGCACAAAACATTCTCTCTGTTGGGTAACACTGCAAAATAGTTTATTTTTTATATTTTCTGCTTAATTTGCTCCATATCCTGTAAGTTCCTGATGTTTTGCTCACAAATAAGTAAAATGTCAACTGTCAACAATTGGCAACATATATCATTTGGACAAATATACCATAATATTGACTTAAAGGAAATATTTATAATGATATTTAGCTGTGAAAACCATTTCTTGAGCAGACCTTCATACTGGGTTCATTGAGTATTAGAATTGATATTGAAAATATATCTCTAAAGTAAAAGTAAAGAATTTTCATAAAGTTTTTCTTGTAGTAAGTTACATCCAGGAACTCTAAGAGAATGGCCTTAAATCACTTCTTAATGAAAGCAATTCTTTGGTACATCAAGATAATTTGATCAAAGTAAAAAGTTTCTCGTGTCATTATTGAATTATGAATCCTAGACTAACAAGAACAGATAGATTCTCTATTCTTAAGTAATTCATGAAGTCCATATTCTTACATGAAAATCAAAGAACCTAACCAACATTTCAACCGAGAAGACAATTATTCTGTTTTGATACTGGAGTTGGGATCAAATTAACTAAGGTAATTTAATGGTGTAAAATGAAAATTGATGAATGATTAAATAGTTCTTTTCTCTTATTCTGGAATAAGAATACACCTATTCTTTCCTATTTCCAGTGATTTAATTATTTCCTTAAATATAATAAAAACACAAATTTTAAAAATCAGTAAAGTATAAAACTGAGCCATATATTAGGCAGAAAAATGGAATTTAGTTGCTTATTGTATTTTCTATTTTTCTGTAGTAAATGTAACACATTTACCTTCTTTAGTATAGATACTTTTGGATATTTCAGCTTTGGATAGTGAAATTATTAATACTTATGTATGTTTCCAAATTTACTCATCATCATAATGAAGGTGAATGCCTGCATCCTCATTTTCATGCATTTTGGGAAAAGGCACTAATGTTATGAGGTGGTACAACAAATCCACATAAGAATTTTTGCTTATTAAATATAGCAATTAGTCAAAAGTCTTTGTAAAGTTCACCTATTTGTACTCTGAAAGAATATTTAATATATAAGTCTGTTGCTTAAAGTGCCTACCACTCCTTTTTGGGGGCAGAAATCCTGCTAGCTTCTTTTTTCCCTAAAAAACATATTAGATTTGTTTTTTATTGTAGAGCACACATATCAGGGCAAAGTGATGCACACACAACTACAAATCATTCTGGACAAAAAAAGCTTAAAAAAAAATAAATCTGCAACTACTTTAGTTATGCAGTTCCAATCTGAGGAATCCATACTGGCAAAGGAGATTGGGGCCCTAAGAAGGGCTTCTTGATGGTGGTTGCCCCAGATTTCTGCAGCCTCAGGCCTGGACCTCTGTAAGACACCTGTAGGACACCTCTGTAAGACACCACCCTGCGGTGGTGGCAGCCTGGGGACTGGAAGGGCTTCTGCTTTCAGCAGGCCTGGGTCTTGGCCCTGGCTGGCAAGGAGACATTCCTAATGAATCTAGATCAGCCAAACTTTATAGGCTTCAAGGAACTGAGTAGGTGGAAACTGTCAAAGACTTCACTTTTTGTTTTTTCATTATTATTTAAAAAAAGCGCCTTCCCCAACTCCCATACAACTGAGGCAGAGGAGGTGTTACCAAACGAAATTTGGGTTCATTTGCCTTCTTGGAGTAAAACCAATCTACTGATATTGGGTTGTGGTAAAGGAAAGTGCAGTGTTTATTGCAAGGCCATTCAAGGAGTAGGGCCAGCCAATGCTCAAAAGAACCAAACTCCTTGATGGCTTTCAAGGAAGGGTTTTTAAAGGCAAGGTGAGGAAGAGAGTCACAGGGTGCGTGATCAGCTCCTGCACAATTCTCTGACTGGTTGAGGATAAGGTAACAGAGTGATGTCACAGATGTCAACATCATCAATCCTCAGGCACCAGCAAGCCTGGGGGCTGCATGCTCATGGTCATCATGCAGTTAGCTTCCTCCAGCTGGTAGGGGTTTTAGTATCTGTAAAACAACTCAAGAATGTTCATCATACACTGTTATCTATGTCCGTCAGGGAGGAACTAAAGATTCTGTTACTCTACTATACGGCTGATCTATTGTTTAAATTATTACCAGTTCTCCTGACCCAATTGCCATCTTTTGTTATTACATGTTCATATTCTTCCAGTTATTACCTCTTGAGCCAGCCTTTTGTGTCTCAGGGGAGGCCTGGTAGACTAACACTTCTACAAACAAGACGCAGAGGACATGGGGGGGTACGCGGTCTGTCTAGGGAAGGCCCCACAGGGTCCTGCTCAGTTACACAGGCACCTACCCAGTCTGTAGGCCTGAGAGCTCTGGCCTTGGATGCATGCTGCAGGCGGACAAGGGGGCAAATGCCTTCCTAGGGGATGGCAAGGGGAGAAGCCCCAAATTGGCCAATGTAGGAGAAAGAAAAGGGAAAGAAAAACGCCAGGAGACAACAGAAAAAAAAAAAAAACGCTCAAAACTATTTCCATAGTTCAGGATGAAATATGTCCCTGCTTTACTCCAAATAAGCAAAAATGGAGTTGTCACTGTTTTACCATATTACTATAAATTGTGACCAAGGAAAAGACATGAGTGCTTGAAAGTCTCTCCTTACTAAAATTCTTCTTCTGCAGTCCCTAAAGTAGCTATTAGTCTGCAGGAAGATGCATCTCCCGCCACTCCCAGTCACCCACAGAGTATCATAAGCATAGGGGCCTAGGGCTGCCTCAGCAGCTGAAGATTTCCACCCTCCGGCAGAGCACTGATTGCTGTGGTTAGACTCTATTCAGCATGTGGTTTGGGCATTTGGTAGATTATAAAGAGCACATGAAAATAAATTACTGACTTCTATTTCTCAGTGTTCTGAAATTTCTAATTTTTCATGTTAACAGTAAATAAAATACTGTCTGCTTTGGAGAAATTGAGGAAGTCTTGATTTTAGGAGTCATTAAGATGATTCCAGAAACATGAAATAAAATAAAATGAAAATATTTTACTTATTTTGCTGTTTTGACTATCCCTAACCCTTTCCCCTAAGGTTCCCTAAAATTTTCCTGAGGTACAGCAAAAAGCATGAATAATGAGAAGCTTTATTCAGAAACCTATTCCTGAATGAAAAGGTAATCTTGTGCAGAATTTTCCTATTTTTACTCTCATGTATTTTTCAGGAGAGATCACAAAATCTGATGTGAAATATTATCCTTTACTCATTTTTCACTTTTAAATGAGAAAATTATATTCTACATGTAATATTTTACCACCTTTCCTGAGAACATCCACAGTAACATGGTTAGAACTATACTTTGGCACATGACATTAAAAAAAAATAATAGAGTTTATTTTTCAGAGAAGTTTAGGTTTATAGAAAAAATGAGCAGAAAGTACAGAGAGTTTCCATATAACCACTTTCCTACCCCCTCTCCTCCACACAGTTTCCCCTGTTATTAACATCTTGCATTAATGTGGCAAGTCTGTTAAAATTGATGACACAATATTGATGCCTGTTATTAACTAAAGTCCACAGTTTACATTAGGGTTGACACTTTGTCCTGTGTTCTTTGGGTTTTGACAGAAGCATAATGTTATGCATTCACCATTACAGCATCACACAGAATAGTTTCACTGCCCTGAGTGTGTCCTGTCCTCCACCTGTTCATCCCTTCTATCTGCCTTCCCAAATCCTGGGAAGAACTGATTTTTAAAATCATTTCTAGTTGTGTCTTATCCAGAATGTTATGTAGTTGGAATCATACAGTACGTAACCTTTTCATACTGGCTTCTTTCACTTAGCTATATGTATGTAATATCCTTCCATGTCTTTTTGTGACTTGGTAGCTCATTTCTTTTAATTGCTGAATAATATTCCATTGTTTGGGTATATCACTGTTTGTTTATCCATTTGCCTATTGGTTGTCTCCAGTTTTAGGGAGTTGTAAACAAAGCTGTTATAAACTTTCAAATGCAAGTTATGTGTGAACATACGTTTTTAACTCATTTGTTCACGATTTCTAGAAACATCTAGGAGTGTGATTGCTGGATCATATGGTAAGGCTAAGTTCAGCTTGGAAGAAACTGGTGGACTATCTTGCAAAGCGACTGTTGGATTTCCACCAACAATGAATGAGAGTTCTTATTCCGTAACCTTGCCAGCATTTGGTGCTATCAGTGTTTTTGGATTTTAGTAATTCTAATAAATAGGTGCATAGTGGAATCGCATTGTTTTAATTTGTAATTCACTCATGATATATGATATTGAACATCTTTTCATATACTTATTTGCTATCTGTAGATATTCTTTGGTAAGATGTTTATTCACGTATTTTGCCCATTTTTAATTGGATTGTCTGTTTTCCTATTCTTAAGTCTAAGAGTTCTTTGCATATTTTGGATACAAGTCCACTATCAGATAAGTGTTTTTGCAAATATTTTCTCCCAATTTGTGCCTTACCTTTTAATTATCTTAACAGCATTTTGCCTAGAGTAATTTCTTGTTATAATGAAGTCCAGCTTATCAATTTTGCCTTTCATAGATCATACATTTGGTGTTGTATCTAAAAAGTCATCGCAAACCCAGTTTACATAGATTATCTTCTATTTTAGTTTCTAGAAGTTTTATATTGTACATTTAAATCTATTATCCATTTAGAGTTACTTTTATGAAAGGTCATATTTTTACTGTAATTTATTCCTGTGTTTTTCTGCTATAATATAATCTATAAGAGAATGGGGAGTATTCCCTACTTTAAATTATATCTCTAATGCAAAGATCTGTGTTTGGGATCAATAAATGTTTTTAAATGAATGAATGGGAGAGATGATAGCATGTATATAAATTAACTCTGTAACTATACTGATTATTCCTAATTATTCAATTTTTACACTTTGAAGTACCTTGGCAAATAGCTCAGTATTTCATATTTATAGTGGTATAAGAAAGATAACATAAAGAAAAGTATTTAAAATACTAAAAATAATTTAGTCTAAAGCATTCCAGTGTGTTTTTTTTTTTTTCTATTTAATGCTTCCCCTTTGAAAATAGGGGGAAAAATAAGTGCAACAAATTGCAAGCAGTAACTATCTAGATAGAATAGATATTTACAATAATGTCTATAATGTGAAAATCTGCATAAACTTTAATCTCAAATATTTATAACATTTTATTTTAAATAAAAATAAATTTCAGAATGGAGGATACTGCAATTATCTGGATATTTAAGATATATATTGCTTACGTTATAAGATAAAAATGGAGATTTATGTCAACTATTGTACATAAATTATGCCCAAACAAGCTCAACCCCAATCTTTACAAGCTATCCAAATATTTTTATCTTTGAATATGACATATTAAGTTGCACATTTAAAAGATTAGCAATTTTGTATATCCAAAATTTTGTATATCAACATGTCTGCTCAGTATTTTAATACACCGATATAGAATTTAAACTGTTCAAATAGAAATGCCTTATATTTTAATAATATCATAAAATTGGGTCCAGAAAGCACTTTTAGGATGTTCTGAGTAATTGAAACAAGTCTTACATAATTTAAAATGCTTCTGAATGAGACAGCAGAGACTACTTAGAAGGATAATTCTACAGTATATGGTAGCTAAGGGATTATGGAGCAATCCTTATTGGAATTGACATACTAAAATCTGTATGGAATAAATATAAGAGAACAGCACTTTTTGATATCTACAAGTAACTGCTAATGTAATGAAAATAAAAAATAAGCATAGCAGAAATGTAAAGATACTCTAGAAAGACATATTTAAACATTGATTCAAACTTTTACTATTAAATAATTTGTATATTAAATATATGTTTAGGAGAAAAATGTTTATTCAATTTTATGTTTATTTTAAATTGTAACACTCAATGTATTCATGCCCAATATAAAGTAATATTATATCTTACAGTAGGAAAAAAAGGCAAAGATACGTTTTAAAGAGAATTTTCTTCTGAAACTAGTTTTATGTAATTGAATTTTTTAGTGCAAATAAATACAGTAGCATAAATCAACATGTTTAAGGCAGAGGTTTTATTCTTTTTTATTTTGAATAAAGGTTTGAGATGTTCATGATTCTTTTTTATTTGAAATCAAAGTGTAGGATTTAACAGGTATGGATATGTAAGTGTGTGTGTGTTTAATAAGTCATAACGTTTCAACTGAGGAAAGTAAATATCAACAAAATTTTGTTGAAGCATGTAGTATCCAGAAAATAATAGTGCCAATTTAATTGTTGAGCTATCAGTACTTTGCTAATATATTGAGTTGAATTCATTGATATATTCAAGCAAAGACTAAACTTTAACATTTAACATTATAAAGGAAATATCTATATTGCTTGGGAGGCTGGAGTACAGAATCACTCAGATTCTTAGATATCTAATATTTTGGGGTTTATCAGTTGTCTCTTCCTTTTTGATAGATGTGTTTCCTAAATCAAAATCATTCAGTAAGTGTATTAATTTGCATTTTTAAGTAAATACATCACATCAATAATATTGAAATTTTGTCTTTTGACAGGGCAATTCCACTTCCAGTATTATTATCTTTTACAGGTGTGAAAGGATATTCATTTACAGTTTGTGAAAACTGAATAAGTATAAATGTCTATCAAGAGTAAAATAATTAAATATATTTTGGCACTTCTATATTTTTGAATAAATTTTACCCATTGAAATGAGTTAGACCTATAGTTACTGATCTGTAGAGAAGTAATAATATCATGTTAAACTAAAAAGGGTAACATAAGAAATATGTGTGGTATGACTTATAAAAAAGGTTGGTCGATATATATGTATGTTAATGTATAAAAAATAACAGTAAAATTAAATACTTAGGAACCAAAATCATGTCAAGTTTTATTTCTGAGTATTAAATGTGTACTTGATAAATATTTGAATTCTTTTGTTTAAATTTCTCTTATTTGTGTCAATTATCAGAAGACAAAATCTTTCAAAGAATAACAGATTTTTAGAAATAAAAGGGATCATATGTAAATTTAGCCCAAGAATCATCTATGTTTTACCATAACAATTACAACACTCAGATAATCACTTCTTTGAGAAACCAAATTCCTTATGGGAGTAGCTCTAAAACATGGCCAAAGTCTTCCCAATATTTTTCCCAGTTGGTCCCAGTTATCTCTTCTGTTTTGTAGTACATGTATTCCTTCTTTCAAATACAAACAATTCAAACATCTAAGGAGAGCAGAAATTCTCAGTCTTTTTCCAGTTCATTCATGTACTGCCGACCCCCTTCTAACCCCACTCGATGCACACACACAAACACACACACACACACACACACACACAGCCTACTCTTCTTCAGCTAGAACATCTACACTTTCCACATTTATTTCATTTCAAATGTGGTTTGAGTCCCTAGTCTGTACTGGTTACTCCCTTTGCAGCTTTCAAATTTTTGTTAATGTGTCTCCGTAAATACGGAGAACCACTCTCCAGGAATGGTCTGTCTAGATCAGCCTGAAGTGTTATTATGACTGCTCTCTAGCTAACCTTACTGTCACCAAGGGAAATGTACCCATAACACAGCTGAGTTATCATTCTTTTACATTAACTAGCAATTTTGCTTGCTGTAATCAATCTTAAGCTATGCCTCTCCTGTCCTACATTGTGAAGCTCTGTTTAAACGTTTGGTTCTAATTTGGGGCTTTACAGTTTTTCTTATCAAATATGGACTTGGTTTTTGCACTCTTGTTGAGCCCTTACAAATTCTGATTCTGAACCCTCATCACATCTTCATTTTTACAAGAAATTTTACAATCAGGTCATTGTGTTTCATATTTAAGCAATTTATAAAAATACTGAAAAACACAAGTCATAAAATATAACCCAGGGATTGCAATCCTCCTTCACATTGATGCTAGTTGTTTTTTAATAACCTATATGAATTCAATTAGCTATAATTAATTTATATTTTAGCAAGGCTCTATTGTTTGCAAGAAACAAATCTCAGTCATAATAAATAATGTTTTGTGATTTTATTAAAAGAATATATGTGAAATGGTATAGGGGCTGAGTTGTAGTAGCCATTAGCCATTTATAAGTGTTGAGCCTTTCAAATATGACTATTCTGAATTGAGATGTGCTACATATTTGTTTTGGGGAAAAAAATGTAAAATATCTCAATTAAAACATTTTGTGTTGATTATATATTGATATGATAATATTTTGGATAAATAGGTTAAATAATATAATTACTTGTTTCCATTTATTTATTTAATGGGGCTGCTAGAAAATCTTAAAATTACCTATTTATCTTGCATTTTATTTCTAATTCAAAGCTCCTTTAGGGGATAACAGTTTCAAAGTCCATAGATAGTACATACAAGTCATAGGCCCTGGAAGATTTAAGGTGGTTCTAGACCAGTAAGTAACTGCAGCAGTTAATAAATCTTTCCACTAATGTTCCACTATTGTTGTCTCTGTCTTTTTGTCATGCTGCTATACACTTTCTCCTACATCTTTAAAGTTTTCCTTTACCTTCCCATTTCTGCATTTCACATAGCATTCCTCCCATTATATTTTATGCATAAGGAAAATCATAATCTTTCTACTTTAACATCTGACCTCATTGCCAATTTTGAAATACTTGAAATTTTTTTTTAAGTTTCCAAGAGAAGAAACTTGAAACTGATTGATACAGTAATATCTTCTAACAAGGGGGACATCAGAAGTTCCTGGCCACAAGGTACATTAAGATTTTATAAAAACATGGTAACCTTGTTTGACTTAACTATAGCTTGTGATATTGCACTTTTCATATTTTTACACAAATCTTGGGAAATTTAAATAAGCCACATTTATATATATACTGAATTATTCCAATATGATACAAATATGAATCTAAAGTCTTTACACATACACACTATTACTGTGCAACAAATTAATTAAATCAAAACTTTGTGGCTTAAAAGTGTATTATATCTTAGTTTCTGTGAATCAGGAACCCAGATGTGACTTAGTTTGTTTCTTCAGGGTCAGGGTGTCTCATGATAGTGTAGTCAAGGGTCAGCCAGAGCTGCAGTCTCATCTGAAGGTTTAGCTGGAGGGGTTAAATGAGTTCAATTCCAATATCATTTACATCATTATTGTTAGAATTCTGTTCAGAATGTTGGACTGAGGGCCTCAGTTCATCACTATTGGCCAGAAGGCTCTCTCTCTCAAGATAAATCAGTCCTTTTGTAACCTAATATTAAAAGTGATGTCTCTTTACTTCTGCTGTATTCTAAATCAGTGGAAACTCGCATCTCTTATTTGGTTATGTAATTCTTCTGCTTAAAATAATGCAGTGACTCCTCATTATACTTAGATTAACTGAGATTCTTGAGACCCATTAAAGTCCTCAGGTCACCTAAGCCCTACACAGGCACACCAATCTTCTTTTGGATACTTGAGAATAAAAACTTTTATTCTTGTTTTATGACATTTCCATTAGTTCATCTCCTGTTCTAAGATAATCTCTTCGTCGCTCTTCAGATGTCTGGACCCTTCCATCATCCCAACAATAGGTAAAATATTATCTCCTCAGAGAGATTTTCTTCTTTGCCCCATCTAGAATAGCTAAAAAGTCACTATATATTTCATCATCATTTTAATTTTCTATATGGTACTTACTACCAGGAGATATTTTTCTTCTCTACTTTTATATTTGATTATTTGATGCCTTATCTAATAGTATACACAGGGACTCTCTAAAATTGCAGGGAATGATCTATTTAATGAAATCTATCTTCTCAAAGCCTAGAAATGTGATCATTACATAAAAGGTAGATAATTATTAATAAAGCATAAGAAGCATTCACAGAATGCTAAGTAAAAAGAACAAAAATATAAACCTAATTGGAGAGAAAATGACAGATTAACATGTATATGGACAAAAGTGTTTTCTTTTTTTTTCCTTCATCAAAGAAAGAGGTTTCCTTTCCTTTCTTTTCCTTTCCCATCCTTTCCTTTCTTTCCCTCCCCTTCCCTCCCCTCCCCTCCCCTCCTCTCCCCTTCCCTTCCCTTCCCTTCCCTTTCTGTCCTTTCCCTTTCTAATTTCTCTCCTGATGGATACTCCAGCAACAACAGCAGCAGGCAGAGGCTGCAGCGGTCTTCAGCAGCATGAGGGTAGTGAGCTTACTGGTTTCCTACATGGCAGCAGAGCTGTTTCAATGGAATGAGTGCAAGTGGCAGAGTATCCACAACAAATGAAAGTCCTGTGTTTGAGCCAAGGTAGTTCCTCCTCCATTCTATTCTTTCATCATCCCCTTTCTCCTTTGGCTCCACAAATAAACATCATCTTCCAATATTCATCTAACCCAATTTTCTACAGTAAATATGGATGAAACCTTTAAATAACTGACTTTTCTGATAGAAATTAAGAACACATGTATTAAAAGCAATGGCCACTCATATAGTGGAAGAAAATATTTCTGAAAGGTCAATGTTTGAAGCTTGAAAAGGCTTTCTATGCTATGCTTGAATATACTACCCTAAGGCTTGAATATGCTACCAACTCCAAGGAGGGTATATGTGTTTGGAGGATTGCCATTAACAGACCTGGTCTGCCTGGTAGAAAATTAATCTACATTTTATTTTCAACACATTAATGTATTCAGTCAAAAATAATTACTGGTCTATTATTATTTGCAAAGAAATTAATATAAATATTTCAGCAATGACAAGATTGACATATTTCTTGTTCTTTTGAATCTTAAGTTTAATGAGGAAAATTATTCATACATGCGAATGAGAGAGACTAAGTTCATTGTTTCTCTACTGTCATGACAAAAAAAAAGTTCTCAGAAATATTTGTTTAAGAATTTGTAAGTTGATTAAAACATCAGAGTTTAGGTAAGAATCATTCACTGGGGAAGAACTTGGAGGCTATCATCTTAAGTCACTCTCCTGGATTTATTTTGCTTTAAATTTAAAAAAATGAATTGGGAAATTTGTATTGACATATATACACTATTGATACTATGTACAAAATAGATAACTAATGAGAACCTACTGTAAAGCTCAGGGAACTCTACTCAGTGCTCTGTGGTGACCTAAATGGGAAGGAAATCCAAAGAAGAGGGGATATATGTATACGTGTAGCTGATTCACTTTGCTGTACAGTAGGAACTAACACAACATTGTAAAGCAACTATACCCCAATAAAAACTAATTAAAAAAAGAAAATTTAAAGTGACCAAAACTCATTTGACAAATAAGAAATTAAATTAAAATTTGTTTCTTATAATCCAAAATTATGCATATTAACATGCTGATTTCTTACATGAACATAGTAGCTACTGAAAGAGGACTTTAATGAACAACAATTTGTTAATAATACAGGACATTGGAGGTGCATTGTACATGAGAATAAAAAGTGCCTCATATCAGCAACATGTGTAGCTGACCTCCTGGTAAGCATATTCAGAACTTCAGCAATTTGAGAGTTGAATTAGTTGCCACTTCATGCCAGGCCTCGTTCAAAGTATTTATTCATACATACTGAATTATGAATAGGACCAGCAACAAGATTTGTGGCACCCACTGCCAAATGGAAATTCAAGTCCCTTTGTTCAAAAGTTATCAAGAATTTCAAGATAGCAGCCATAAAGCAAAATCATTTTCCTAATGAAGGATTATCTTTCCTACAATGCCTTATGCCTAAAAACCACAAAATAGTAAAGCAATACCTGAGATTTTTATTGAAGCAAGTCCGTTAAGTAACACAAAATGTATCACTTTGGCTAATCCTTTTATAAGATGCAGTGTATGCCATTGTCCTTTCAATAAAGCGCAGTGTGTGCACATGAAAAAAAAAAAGAATTTCAGGATAGCAATAGCAGAACATTAAAGCATGGATCTTTCTGAAGAGATATTAAGAATTTGTCCAAAATCACAGGGCTACTAAATAGAAGAGCTGAGATTTGAACTCAGGTAATTTCAGACTGGAACTTGTGCTTATATTTTTTATGCTATAATGCTTCTTTCCCCACCTTATATTAGAAGACCTAAGTAAAAATGAGTATTATTTCTCTGATGCATAACTATCAGAAAAGTTATTGATCTAGAATAAACATCTGAGTCATTTCTATTTTTACAAACATATATTTAACATATGATGAAAAACTAATGCCATCAGTTTCAACACACTGTAAAAATTGTTACATACATAAATATAAAATTGTTATATATATATATATAAAACTGTTATGTATATATATATATGTATGTATGTTATTCTTTATTCTCTTCCAAACCACAGTGCTTCAGATTAATACATTCTGACTCAAGTTTAGCAAATGATTTCTCTCCTTTAAGTCTAGATGAGAACTAAGAATAAAGCTCACATTGTATTTTCAGTGGCAATAATATAATCTCTTACCCTAAACAACTTCTATTACACTGGTTACTCATTGAAAGCTAATGATTTTATATTAGAAAAAATATATAAATGCCTTTTTATATTTAATAATATATTTCAGTATTATTACACAGACCAGTAAGCTCTTTTGTTTTATAAAAGATTAATTTGCCTTCCTTTCTTTTAGAACTTAAATGTTTTGGCACGCATTTTTTTATATGTATATAAAATCTCACAGTTTTAATTAGATCAGCATGGTATGATTTAATTAATTATTGAACATGATAACATCTTGTACATAGAAAATACTCCTGTTCTAATAAATTTTATTTTATACTTGATTGGTATATATATTTCTGTTATTTCTCATATGAACCTCTCATTATCATAAGTTATTATTATAATGAGTACTAGTTTACTGGAATTGTTTTTTGATATTAAAAAATATAATTTTTGTCACTTTTCCTTAAGAACAGTAAGAGAAAGAAACAGTAAGAGATAGAAAGATAGCTAGAGATAGACACATGAGAGAGAGAGGGAGAGAGAAGTTGTAGGAAAATATATCTATTTTATCCAAAGATGAAATACTTAACTGGATTGTCCATAATAAAAAGGAATACTATGGATTCTTTTTATTTTAAAGAAGGAAAATTTAATAAATCTAATATTCATAGCTGTTAGGAATCAAGTGTTCTTCTAGGTCCTTTAAATATGCTTTTTATATATTACCTTAAAAAAAGTATGTTTATTCATGTGTTTCACTGAGGAACATAATCAAATCAGTCAAATGTGTGTAAATTTGCACCACTGTCAAAAGGCCCAAAGCAGAATTTGATTATAAGGTGATTTTTCATACACCATAGTACACTAGCATGTAACTTGTTTAACCAGAGATTTATTTTTAAAGATAATAGGAAGTAATAATACTTATGATACAAGTTAAGACATAATTTATTTAAAAATGTGTTAGGATTATAGAACATCCTCAGCTGACTGGATATTTGTTTATTTTATTGACAAATTGTTAATTTGTTCAAATCCCCTTAATTACATTGCTTCAATTTCACTGTATTACATTTAGTATGTGGAAGTTATATTATTAGCTTTTTTTCAGAAAGTAACTAATTCCTACTTTATTGTCAAACCAGGGTGATTAAAGAACACAAATATTTAATTTTAATGACTTTTTAAAACTTTATTTAATCTACTATAAATTACTTATTAATATCTTTTTAGAACTCAACCATATAACATATTCTAGCAGTGTGAGATGTTATATTCCAAGCAAAGTTTGTAGTTTTAAGGTGCTAGGTAATTTTTACTTTAATAGCTTCCTGAAAAAAGTAAATATTTTAAAAGAATGTATATACTCCTAATTGATTTTAAAATACTTGATTTTTTTCTGCACCACACTTTTGAAAACAGTTTCTTAATTTTATCCTTTACCATCTGAGTAGGCTGAGAACTTCCCAAATCCTCAAACTCTCATTTGTTTTTTTGTTTAACAGTTCTTCCCTCAATTTATTTCCCCCCTCTCACATTTTACTATAAGCAATAAGAAGAAACCAGGTCACAACCGTAACATTTTGCTTGGAAATCACCTTAGCTAAATATCCAATTTAATCATTTATAAGTTATTTTTTCTACACAAATGAATGAGACAATTCCTCTAAGCTTTCTGCCACTACATAACAAGGATCTCCTTTCCTCCAATTTCCAATAACATGCCTGTCACTTCCTTTTAAGCCTCAACAAGTTGTTAATACCCATATTTCTACTAACAGTTTGTTCAAGGAAATCTAGGCCTTTCATCATGTTCCTTAAAGTTAGCTCTTCCGGTCTTCACTCACTGACCACTTCCAAAGACACTCCCACATTTTAGGTAGTTGTCAAGGCAGGACCCCATTTCCAGGTACCAAAATCCGTGATAATTTTCTACTGGTGGACAACAAATTCCCACAAATTTAGCAGCTTGCAACAACACTAATTTATTATCTTTCAGTTCTATAGGTCATAAATCTGGTGGAGTTGGCTGGGTTCTCTGCTTATCAGTCACAGAAGGCTAAAGTCAAATTATCAGCTGGCCTGGGCTCTTATCTGGACACTGTAGAAGAATCCTTTTCGGAGCTCATTATGGTTGATGGAGTAATCCAGTTCCTTGTGGTGGTAGGTCTGAAATACCCATTTCTTTGTTGGCTGTCAATTGAGATGTGCTCTCTACATCTATAAACTACCTGCCTTGGTTCTTGTCAGACCACCTCTATCTTCAAACCAGCAAGGGTGCAGTGAATCCTTTTCACACTACTAACCTCTCTTTCTTCTGTCACCAGCCAGAGAAAACGCTCTGCTTCTAAAGGAATCATGTAATTAAATTAAGCTCACTGAGAAAATTTACTTTTTGCCATATAATACAAATAAGCACAGGAATAATACAAGACAAAAGTCATGAGGGTCATCTTAAAATTCTACCTGCCACATGTACTGATTTTTAATTCAATGATTTATCATGTGACCACCTCTTTGAAAAGCATAGTGTCAACTATACTGAAGCTAAAATTTTAGAACAGTTGATCTTCATGATGGCTATCTGATTAGATGACTGCAAGATTAACTTCATTATCAATTGATTCACACTCACCAGTCTCCAGTTTCTCCATTATTTTCCTTGCCTCACCAAGTATTACAGACGAACACTTCTTTATCTCTACTACCCAGCCCTCACACAATACTACTTACAAAAATAGCCTTTTAAGTTAGATCATAGGCTACAGCAAGTATTTGTCTACACAAAAACCTGCACACAGATGTTTGTAGAAGCTTTTATTCATAATTGCTAAAACTTGGAAGCAACCATAACACCTTCAGCAGGTGAGTGGACAAATAAATGTGGTACACCCAAACAATGGAATATTATTCAGTGTCAGAAATAAGTACACTATCGAGTCATGAAGAGACATGGAGTAAACTTAAATGCAATTTAAATGTGTATTACTAAGTGAAAAAAGCCAATCTGAAAATGCTGCATACTGTATCCAACTGCAGGACATTCTGGAAAAGGCAAACTATGGGGACAGTAAAATGTTCAGTGGTTGCTGTGGGTAGGAGGAAATGAAGAGGCAGAAGTACAGAGGAGTTTTAGGGGAGTAAAAAACTCTGATATTACTTACATGATATTACTTATAGTGATGGATACTTATTATATATTTGTTCAAAAACAAAGAATGCAGAATACCAAGACTGAATCATAATGTAAACTATGAACTTTGGGTGATTATGATGTTTCAATGTAGGTCCATCAGTTTTAACAAATGTATTGTTCTAGAGATGTTGATAATGGGGAAGGCCATGCATGTATGGGGGCAGGGGGTTTAATGTGAGATCTCTGTACCTTCCTTCTTCTCAGTTGTGCTGTGAACCTAAAACAACCCTAAAAAAATTACCTCTTAAAAAAAGGGGAAACTCATGACCTGCCTCTGCCTTGTCCTAATATGAAGTTTATTTGTAAGCTAGCTGGTATAATTTTGATGTATTATTAACTCCCTCAAACAGAATTGTATAATATAAAGAAAAACCTTGTTTTCTTATGCGTGTTCCAACAACAGTATGTAGCAAGGTCAGATACTGGTCAGAGTGAGGACAGACTACGTCCTCTACAGAATTCCTAAATTTCTTACAAACTGGTCAAATACTATCAAATTCAAACTCACCTATGCAGGCCTATGGAGGACTGATGATAGCATGTGTGGGATCTGTTGTCTTACAAGACTGAATTCTAACTCTTCATCCTATTTGTTTTGTAACATTGCACCATTAATTATCTCATCTGAGTGAGGCTTATTTGTAATACTAAGAGTTAATAGTGGAATTACTGTCAAAATATGCAGTATATTTTAGCGATCTTCTCCCTCCTTCATAATTCATCTCAAACATCTGTGATTGATTTACAATTCAAGAAACTGAGAACCCTGACAGAAAATGAAATAATTACGCTGTGATTGATACTTGCTTTGTATTATACTTCTCTTATATTCTGATTCATGATTCTGGTTAATTAATGATATAACATTGGCTGTTTTCAGTGACTAAATTGGAAGGAAATATTGCCTATAATGAACTTCTGTACTGCACTCAGATTATCTGATGTCACCTTAAAAAACTGAAGAATATCTTTTCATTTCTGCTGTCAGAGAAAAGCCTTAGAATTAACATTTAATTCAAACACACACACACACACACACACACACACACACGAATGAGATTCGTACACATACATCTCTTCATAATATTAAATTTTCAAAGATAAAATAATATGCTCAGGAAAAGCATAATATGCATGGAATTATGGCCTGAATTAGAGTGGATTAAGAGACAAAGAAATTGCTTATCGCTTGTTTTCTGCAGGGGAAAGAATAAAATGAAATATATTTCATAATACTACCACAAAGAGTTTTAGTCTATAAGAAAACAGAAAGTCTCAACTCCTCAGAAGTAATCTGAAATGAGACACAATTTGCAAGATATCACATGGCAGTGTTATAAAATTTGAAATTAGTGGAAATTCATAGGGTCTAGTCTCCTGTGAAATTGAGCAATGCATATTCCTCAGCTTGCAAAGAAGGATAAAATAGATCAATACCAGTCAGAACCTAAAGTCTGCTGTGCTATCAGCCTAGAAGAATAAACACAATATACCATGCTGTTGCTATGTGAACAAGGTCCTTTTGCATGTGAGGGATTTTTTTAAACAAAAATTCAACTAGAACTGCTAATATATGAACAACTGTAATCTTCAAAGTGAAAGAGAATTTCTAGGCATAGGTATTCATTTGAAGAAATTTCTTTTCAATTTGGATTTTATAAGTGTTGCAACTTAAAGCCTTGAAACTTAATTATAGTCAAGAAACTGAGCCACTTCGGGCAGTTAGTAGATAATTTTCTTATATACAAAGGAAATGTCAAAGTCAGAATACTTATTAGGCAAGTCTTTCTCAAAAACTGCTCTTTAGAAACAATATTTGCTTTCTTACTAGGATAATGACATAACTCTAATGCTCTTTACTAGAATTTCCTTATTCAAAAGACTCAGTGAAGCCATTAAATGTGAGATAATATTTGTAAAACATATAACTGATAAAAAGCTGATGTCCAAAATATATATGAAGATAGTGTATAAATCAAGACAGACAGACAACCTAGTGGAAAAATGGACAAGAGACTTGAAAAGATACTTAACCAAGGAATAAGTGAAAAGGTGTTCAACCACTTTAACAATCACATGAATGCACAGTCTGAAACAATGATACACACTCACTTGAATAGTTATGAGAAAAAGACTGGCAAAGCTAAGTGTCGATAAAGATATGGATCTATAGGAATTCTCGTACACTGTTGATGGGAGTGAAAATCTGCCAACTGGTACAATTCTTAAAAATATTCTGGATAAGGTGAATATATATATATACCCAATAGAAATGTTTGTAAATGTTCATCAAAATATATGAATTAGAATTCTTATTACAACATTATTAATAGCTGTCAGAGATTGAAAAAAATCCAATGTTCATCAACAGTAGAATGGATAATGGTATTTATGCTATAGAATACTATACATCAGAGAAAATCAACTAACTACAGATGTAAATGACGTAAATAATGAACTAAGATAATGCTTAATCAATGACAGCAAATTCAAAAGAATATACATTATATGATTCCTTTATATAAAGTTCTAAATCAAGCAAATAATTTTATATTTTAAGAGGCTGTGTTGCATAATAGTTGAAAACATTGGGTTTCCAGTCAGGGCTGGAGACTCAGCTTCAAGTTATTTGACCTTGGCCAGGTTGCTTCACCACCATGTGCCTCATGTCTTTATTGGCAAAGAAGTCACTGTATTAGCACTAATCTTGTATGGTTTCTACGTGCTCAATGCAATAATGCAAATAAAGTACATCTCAATCTCAAGATTCATGGCACATTGAAAACACTCAATAAACATAATTACATTAATTTAAATAATAATGTATCATTTATAATAAAATGAAATAAGAAAAGCACTAAATAGAAATATCAATGGAAATCTACTTAACTCAAAATTGTACTATGCTGTATATTATGTAATTAATTTCTACTCTCTTGAGTAGCTCAAATATTTCAGATTCCTTTTTAAAAATATTCCATTGTATTAAATTCCTTTTGGATTAAAACACATTGAATTGCAGCTGAACCCTGAGTGGCTCAGTATTTAGTACCAGACACGGTTTCAAACATCTAACCCTCTAGGATGAGATTTTGGTACTGGCTTTCTGACCTGCTCTAAGTTTAAAGGCAATGAAGACAAGGCTAACATCAGAGAATGGAACTGTAGTAGTCTAAGGAACATAGTGTCAAAATTGTCACTTAGGGACTTCCCTGTTGGTCCAGCGGTTAAGACTCTGTGCTCCCAATGAAGGGGGTCTGGGTTTGATCACTGGTCAGGGAACTGGAACCTGCATGCTGCAACTAAGAGCCCGCATGCCGCAACTAAAGACCCAGAGCAGCCAAGTAAATAAATATATATTTTAAAAAACCCCAAAATTGTCACTTAAATCATCACCTGTGGTTGCCTGGAATACAATGCCTACTGAGGGCATAGCTATGGAGGACCAAGTACTGGCCAAAATAACACTTGTGCTGGGTATGCAAGAGAAAGTGGTTATGGAGTGGGTTAAATGCTTCTCACAGCACTAAAAAATTGAAGAATGAAACCAACAGGATATTTTCAATTCAGTGTTCAAGGTATATAGAGAGAGCCAGTAAGTTTCTATGATTGCCATAAAAAAAAAAAAAATCAGATCTCCAAAAACCATACAAAGAATTTGTTACTGGTGGGTGATAACTTATTATGTAGGTTGAATTCACAAACTTACCAGATTTCTTTAGTTATTCATTTTGGAAAAAAATAAGACCTGAGAGTTGGAAGGATGAAATTTAGATAATTCCAAGGATCACAAACTCCAAATCTCACTGAACCTTTCTAGTCAGCAGAGCCAGCTCCTCTTCCACTGTCTGAGGCAATCTGTCTTGCATTAATTGCAAATCCGTTAAGACCTTAATTTAGATACCTATCTTTCAAGGACCTATCCATTTTCTTCATTCCTACCACTCCTCATTGAACTGTAATTATATTCAGATTCCAGCCTATCCCAGGGTGCCAGTTAAGAAATCGAACCTGGGATAGCAAAAGTGTGCATGGTTTTCAAATTTATGTGTTCAAAACCATAGGTAATTTGTGAAAGAGTTTGCTAAACCAAGAGAAGAGGAAAACTGTAAGTTCAAAGTGTTACATCTAGCAGCTAGGAATCTCTCTGTCTCTCTCTTCTTTCTCTCTTTCAGTTTCATCTCTAAAACAGACTCAGTGGTAGTATATACTCAGCATGAGATTAAAGTACCAGAAATTTCTGGGTATAGTCAAGAACTGTGTCTGATACAGTACTTAGTAGCCAAATGTGCCTATCAAGCAATTTAAATGTGGCTATCCAAATGAACATGTGTTTTAAGTGTAAAAAACACACACCAGATTTTGAAGACTTAAAACTCTTATATCTTGACTTGATTTTTATATATTAAAAGTAAAATATCTTTAATGCATTTTTATATTGATTACATGTTGAAGTAATGATATTTTAGATATACTGGAGTAAATAAAAATTATTGTTACCTGTTTCTTTTTAATGTGGATTCTAGAACATTTAAAATTACATAACTGGCTAACACTGTATTCAATATTATACATCTAGAAAAAAGGATCTAAAGATTTAGAGAGATTGGGGTATTGACATAAATTTATAATGTACATTTGGTTTATACAACTGTTGACTAAGACCCGTAACAGGGCCCAGAAGTCACTCTCTTCACCAATACTTGAACAGTTCTTTGGTGAGGAGAGGGACAACATTTGGAATCCTGTAGTATAGTTGGGGGATTGTAGACATTGAATTAGACCTGAGTCCTCAATGGGAAGGACAGACTTCAGCTTTTACACATCATTGGTCAGTTCTCACAGATACTGTAATGGACAGCAGAGCCAGAGTTAGGATCCCCGTGTTCTGTTGGGCTGTAGTGTAGGATATAGCATTTGTTCTAAACTAGTCACTAACAAATTCTTCTATTTTTTCCACACCCATAAGGCTTAGGTATCAAAGAGTAGCTATAGGAGAGGCATAAAATTTTGTTCCCTGTTTATGGGCCTTAGTATTTAATGCAAAAAATAATTCCACCGGGAGTAACCAAAACCGAATTAACTTTCCTTCAGCTAGACTAAACTTAATCAGTCTTCTTTGTGACTCTAGGCTGTAAATTCCTTTCCTCAGAGCATTTACTTTAGAAAATTTTTGATTGTCCATCCTTCAGCTGCCCCTTTGTTATTGCAAATCTTTTTATAAAGACTCTTGTCAATTTTACAACATAAGAACATCTTTCTCAAGGACCTGGGAACCATCTCTTTGAAATGTAATCATCAAAATAAATAAGGCTCCTTTCTCTCAATCTCTGTGGGAGGGTAAAGCAGGCATTTTGCTCCAAGTTGTAAAACTACCACCTCTCATGAAGATACTAGAACATTTATATTTCCTTTGCATAAAGCCAGTTTACAAATATAGGTGGCCTATGATCTCCCTTTGCCATCTCTTAAAATTTCTCTGACCGTTTATTCAGTATTGTTAAGCTCAGGCTGAATTCTGGCCTTTCTCCCCTATTGCAATAGTCTGGAATAAAGTATTCCTTGCTGTTTAACTTTGTTCAGTACAATTTTTGCTTTGACAGGAGATTCAACAATGCTTCCATTGTTCTAGAAGCCTAGATTAACTGTCAGCCATTATAGTCTTACCATGTCATGGGACAAATAGGCATAAAAGAGAAGTATGGTATAGACTGACGAGGTTATTTTTGTTATTCAAATTTGCTACATTATGTGTGTGAGGAAGGTTATACCAGGAATTTGTGGGGTATTCTGCTCTGCCTCATTGTACTGCCCTTTCAGTCATAAAGTTAATAAAAAACTATAGCAACACAATGCAAGCAGGACCACTGAAGGCTACGGTTATGCCTGAATGAAGATTTGAGCCATGCTATAAGGTATAACCACTGACCACCCAAAATGCATCCAGGTAATTAACTAGAACAACTGAGGACAAAAGAATGATAAAGATAGGAAAAATGAATATGGGAAGAGTCCTGTTTTATGCCACTGAGATGTCACGCAACAACTTCCTCCCTTCATGTCATTCTGCTGGCTGCTAGCATATGTCATCATCGCCTTGGTTGTTGAGAGGCAGGCCATGTTAAAAAGACCAACACTCTGTCGATATTCTATAAGAAGGATGTTTAGTAGATGGGTACCTAAATGAAGAAAAATTATATTTCTTTTTTTAATTTTGGAATTTTATACTTAAAGTTTAGAGAGTAAGATGATGGGTCACATCCAGCTTCCCCATTAACCTTCTTTTCATCCTTTGTACAAGTTATGGGATAAACTCATTTGTAAAGAGAAGTTTAAAGGCTTCAGGAAGGCTAGAGAGAGAGGCCAGTAAGCTCAGGGATGTGACTAGAGAAAAACATGGATACACTTGAGTCTTTCTGCCGTTTTGTCAACTAATTTTCCAAATCTATTTTCTGATTGATTTTGCTTTGGATTTATTATAATTATCAAATTTCTTATTTAGAAATTTATGATTTCTCTGTTTAGCCAATCAAACTCAAATAAGGGCAGCAATGCCTCTACTAAATAAGCATTTACCTCTCAAAAGAATAAACTGTCCTCGAGCCATTTTTCCCCTAAAAGCACTACATAAGATTTGTAGCTGATTTAACAAATACTTCTTAAATTGAAATGAATTAATCCTATTATGTCATTCTGAAAATAACTTTGGAAATTATCTTTCTTGACATGGCCTCAAGGTAATCCATATGTATCCTCACAAATAAATATGCAATTTAAAAGGAAAGATTATAACATAACTAATTTCCAGTGTTATCTAAAGCAATACCATGCTAGGAAAAAATGCTTAGTTATATAACTAAGTTATAGTTAGTTTTAAAATCATAAAACAATACCTACATACACAATTATAATCACAAAAGATGCAGCACATTTAAGGTAGCTTCATTTCAGTTGTACAGCAAAATAGGAGCTGTTAAAATGGCTCATTTCACTTGATGAACTTTATTCCTTCTCTTCTTATTGTAAATAACCTCTGGGCTTAGAAATGAGATATTGATTTATGTTTAATCAAGGATTAATGATTGCTTTAATTAAAATGCTTTAATTAATGTAATTAATTGAGAATTTTATGGTCTACTAAAAATCCCCAAGTTTCATATTCAGGGTTGCTAAAATTTAACAGAAATGAATTTTTTGTTGGAGGGTCTGCCACCTGAGGATTCCTTCAACTCTTTTGATCCATGTCTGTCCAAAGCTGTTCTACCTAGGGGTGTGATATAAGACTCCATTGTAGACTTGGGTTCATTCCTCACACTGTATTTTATTACTCTAGCATCAATTTCTGCATTGCAATCAGCAGAAGTACTCAGGGGTCCCTTTTGAGATATCATATAAATCAAAACAGATGATCAAGCATTATATAGCACCTATTTGAAATCTTATCGTTAGAAATTTTTATATATTTAATAAATTAAATCAGATTCTTGTTGGATTAGTATGAAGAATAATTTCCTCATCATATCTCTCTTTAGAAAGTCCTAGTAAAAATAAATGATTCATGTATTAAGGAAATCTGAGTAATATTACATCTTTGTTGCTTTACTGTTGTGACAGACCCTATTTATGAAAAGAGGTGTTTAAAATCACTCATTATCTCACTAATGATTTTTTTAAATAACTGGTTTCATATACTTTTTTTTAAAGCCTACATATATATTCTCAACTAAATAGATAGCAGTAGTATCAACATTGCTTCTCATTGTGAATTTCTGAATCACTGACTCATCCTTTTTGAAAAATTTCTTCTTTATAAAAATGTCAGCTCCATCTGAAAAATGCCACTTCTTCATCTGGATTCTTGCTGCCATGTGTTGGAGTCTTGGTGATTTACTCTCCTTGAATGAAGACCTTTGCTCTGACTCAAATCTGTTTCTCTTTTTTCTAATCCTGTACCATTATTAGTGATTTTATACTAAGTAAAATGAACATGACAAATCATCCCAAATCCTGGACTCTGTTTCTTCAACTCATCATTGCTACCCACTCTCTGATTACTGTTTCTCTAAATGTGCTTTCAACTCCCCCCAACCCCCACCCTCCCCCTGTCTCTACAGACTGTCAACCTATTCAGTTCTAAACCATTTGACTTCACTTTTTTGAGCACTATTCATCAGCCCCTTTCTGGCTTCAACATTTCTAGACTTGATTCACTGCTTATCGTAAAACTTATTCTTCAGCGAATGCTCTCAAATCACTTGTGCATCTTACACTTCCTTTTACCACATTGAAAAAAAATTCTCAATTAGTTATGACAAATGCCTCTCTATTATGCATCCAAGTCTTTGCATATTGGTTAGGAAAACCCACAAAAAAGAGGTTGCTTTCTCTTTGACTTCATGAGAAACTCTATTACTTTTCCTTTTTGGCTAAACTTTAGTTTTTCTATATAAAATTTTTATACATACTCTTCTGTCCTCTTACCTCCCAATCCCCAACCTCTACATGCATCTCAGGAGATACTGTCTTCTCTAAGAAAAAAGTGCTTAGTTTGGAATCTCTTTATCTTCCCACACTCAAACCTAGTGTATTAGTTTCCTATTGCTAACAAATTACCATCTAGTGGCTTAACACAGCATGTTTATTCTTTTGTAGTTCTGGAGGTCAGAATTCCAAAAATGTGTCTTAAGGTACTAAAACTAAAGTGTTAGCAGCGCTATATTCTTTCTGGAGGCTCTGGGGGAAAATCTGTTTTCTTGTGTTTTTTAGCTTCTAGATGTTGCTGGTATTCCTTGGTTCATGGGTCCCTTCCAGCAAGGCCATTAATCGGACCTCTGCTTCTGTCTCCATATTTCCTTCTTCATCCCAACCCTCCTGCCTCCCTCTAAGATCCCTGTGATCACATTTTGGACCAGCAAAATAATCCAGTTTAATAACTCCCCATCTCTAAAATCTGAACTTAATCACTCCATCAAAGTTCCTTTTGATATGTAAGGTAACCCATTCACAGGTTTGAGGGATTTGAACACTGGAAACTTTGTGGAGGCAAAGTTTCAGCCTACTGTACCTACATTCCTACCTGCATGTTTACCACTGCTTCTTCTTCCCTCCTATCATAATAAACAAAAGCATTCCTTCATTTATCAAAAAAAAAAACAAAAGACAAACAACAACAACAAAAACAATCACTCCACTTGTGCTCTGTTCTTTGAATCTCATTTCCTCCCAATTTCAGAACATCGTTCCTTAATTTACTTTCATTTTACTTACAACACCAATCTTAATTTTATTTAGAATTGGTCAACCACTTACGAAATTGGATATAAAGATAACCCTCCCTCCACAAAAAGCCAATACCATACTATTTCTCTTCTTTATTTCCCATTCATTCTTTAACTCACCTCAAACTGGCTTAAGTTCTCCACTTTTCTATTAATACAGTCAACAAAATCCACCATTTATTGCATGATATTAAAGTAAAATATACTATATTCTGTCATCTTTCTTTGATTTAAAGGTAGTACGTCCTAATTGTTTCCAGTTGAACTCACTGCCTCCTCTATTTTAGACCATTTTCCAGCTTTTCCTCCTCTTCTGTTTGATCCTAAATGTCAACATTCTCCAATGTTTTGTCTTTAGCTGTATTTTATATCCGGACTCTTTCCCCAGGCAGTATCATTCTGATTCAGAGGTGAGGTGTTTCCAATTATAATCTACATCCTTAACATCAGGATTTATATGTTGGCGTACTCTAGACTTCAATAGCAAACTTCTTATGTGGCATCTCTATTTGCCTCTCATCACTGCCAAAAAATAGGAAACCTTGTAGAAATTATTTTCACAATAGTTGCAAAGTATTAAACACCTCAACCAATGCTATTTTCATCCATGAAAACATATTTTGTTTCTCAGACAATTAGTTAGCCTCTTATCTGGTCTTGCCTCATCTACTCTCATCCCATCTTCCAGTAGCCAGCAGAGTGATCCATTTAGAATGTAAGCAATGGTATGTCCCTTCTGTGATCAAAATTATTCAGCATCTTTCTATATCAGACTACACTTCAAGACACTACTATGGCCTGTAAATCCAGACCATACATTATCTGATGCCTTATCTAATCAATTTCTACACTTATTCCCATCAGAGTCTTAATGCTGGCCTCTTAGCCTCCTACATTTTTCTTGAACAAATAAACCTTATACTTGTTAGTTTCTCTGCAGGGAATTTTCTTCCTCCAGGTATATGTAAGGCTTGTTCCTTTAATTTTTTATCTTCTTTTTACTTTTTCTTCTTACTATCTATTATCAGTTTACTCTATGATCCCTCCTATAGAATGTAGAGTCAATGATGAGAGTACACTGTCTGTATCCTCAGTGTCCTATTACTTGCTTAATGCACTTACTAGTTATATGGCTGTTGACATGTTACTTAACATGCATAGCGCCAGTAATATTACATCTGAAATTTAAATAATACTAGAGCCTAGTATCATAGGGTTGGAAAAAGAATTGTATAGGATAAACCATATAAAGTATTTAGCTCAGTTAATAAATGTTAGTTTATATTACTTTATCTCTGACTCCAGATGTGCTTAATACTGTCCTTATGTATCATTTATAGAAAGAGAAATGTTCTGCTTTCTTATGTGCAGTTCTTCTCCCCAAATCAATGCATTCTGATCTACTAATCTAGGCTCAGGGAATTTAGAATAGTCATTGAGGATAATATACGAGGTTGAAACTCGTATAGTTTACCCTTCTTTTCTCTCTCATTCGATCTTTTTCTCCCTGCTATGGATATAAAGCCTATAAAACATAGAGCTGTATGCCCAAAACATATAAAAAACTTAAGAAGGGAAATTCTTAATCTAATATTAAAAACTCTATGATAGCAAAGGTAACTACACATTTCCATTTTTACCTTCAAAGTTTAAGTTATTTCCTTCAAAATGACCTGTCACCTGAAAATTCCAGATGTCTGACACCTACTTATGTCTTTTAAAAAGACTGCTTGAAAATAATAGATGAGCAGCAACTAAGATAATTTTTCTATTATAATGTGCATATTGCACAATCAAGCATTTGAGCTGATATTCTTCTCACTTGACAACTAATTTAATTCATGGCAACATAATGGACTGTAAAGATTGATTGCTTATATTCCAAACTTCAAAGAAAGAAAAATATATAGTCAAATTAAAATTTCCATAGCATAACTCCTAACAAAAGTAAATAGAGAAAGTAGACATCCATGGAAGAGCATATAGGAACAAGCTGTAGAAATGCAAACTGAAGTCAAAAGTTAAAATAAGTTTCACAACTGACTATTTCTATTTGTCAAGAGAAGGAAATTCCATAAATTTTAGAGCTAATGGAAACTTAACATTTTATAAAATATCCCACTCCATATTCTTAATTTATTTCTACACTCATAAAAATGTGTAAGCAATTAGATTCAAGTATAATTGCTAATAACTTTAGACAAGAATGATAACTAGTTGATTAGTTATCAACAGAATTTCCATATTGTCTTTAGTCAAATGTGTGTATTCCTGAGAGCCCAAGTAAAGGTTTATCTTCAGCCTAATGTATAACCAAACCCACACTCAAGCTTCAAGGTTGAAGATCCACTACATGAACATATTTTTAATGTTTTATTCATAATGCTTACTTTCTATATAATGGTTCTTTTAAGTGTAAAGTTATAATGGTTCTTTTAAGTGTAAAATTATGTAATTATTAGCAAATGATTCAGTGTCTCCAAGAGAATGTTGCCAGTTTAGTAATAGAAAACCTGCATTTGGTATCACTAGTACCATATTTCATACAAGTAAATATTTCAGATAGTGCTTCCTGTTTCAAAAAAAATAATTAATTTACTTGAAGAATCTTGCATAAAAAATATTTCCCAAATATAAAACATCCTGTTGAGCTTCTTAAATGGGGTAAATAAATTTTAACTTTTATGATAATTTTGCCTTTCTTTTTTTCACATTAGTACTGAAATTTACATTTGACTTTAGGAGGTAATTGACTGGAATTTAACCCTTGGCCCCAGGAAGATTATCAGGTTCTTAGTTTCTACTTCTCACAACTGCTTCTGTACCAGCACTTTCTTTTACAATTTTCTACATGTAAATCTCTGTGGTTAAGAAAAGTCAAACCACAAAAATTATTAATAAAGTGAAGATCAATATATTTTCCTCTGAATAAAAAACATAAAATTGACTGCATTCACTTTATTTCTTCATTTTTTTTCTTTATGTATATGTTTTCAGCTCATCTTTAGATGGTCAACATCTGGTTGGTGACAGCTAGTTATGTGAGTTTCCCCTTTTTATATAATAATTTTATGTAATAACTGAAAGGGAAGTTTGGGTAGGTAGAATAATGGAGGCCAAAAGATGTTCATGCTCTAATTCCCCAACTCTGTGAATATGTAACTTTTTATTTTAAAGGTATTTTTCATATGTAATTGAGTTAATGATCTTGAGACGGGGAGATTATCCTGGATTGTCTGGGTGGAGATAGCAGGTGAGCTAGAGTCCTGGAATATGTGATGATGGAAGTAGGAGAGAGAGAGAGAGAGAGAGAGAGAGAAAGGGAGAGGGAGGTTTGAAAATGTTTGTTGCTGGCTTTGAAGATGAAAGAAGGGCCCATGAACCAAAAAATGTCAGAGACCTCTAGAAGCTGGAAAAGGCAAGGAATAGATTCTCCCTTAGAGCCTCCAGTAGAAACACAGCCCTGTTGACTAGTTGATTTTAGGACTTTTGACCTCCAGAACAGTAAAATAATAAATTTGTATTATTTTAAGTAATTAAGTTTGTGGTAATTTGTCATAGCAGCAATGGGAAACTAATACAGAAGTTGTGGGTAGATTAAATATGAAATGAATTATAATATGTAAACATGTTAGAAAATTATTTCACTTTTAATCATACCCTTTGATTACAGCAAGCAAGTAATTAAATTAATTATTGTATTAATTTACTTTTTATCATGATACTATGAGAATTAGCAGGGAAGTTAAACAACATGGAAGGAAATAGATTAAAGAGAAGTGTAGTACCCCAGTACCTGATTTCAAGAAGAGAAATTAAGGAAGTGTCTTATTATGGTATTTTAATAAAGTAGGAAAAGGACTGCTAACAAGTCTAACCATTGGTTTTCCAGAAGAAATTATTTATGAAATTTTCTTAAGCTGTGAGAGAAGAGGGAACACAATACAGTGAAATTAGCTTTATTCAAAAAATATATATATTAATACATTTACATATATTTTATTTCTTAAAATAAAACTCTCAAGTCAGAGAAAAAGTAAGATATGTGTTTCATGATATTTTAAGCAATCTTACTTTCTAGATATACATATGTGTCAAAAGTATAGGTGCTACCTCTATTTTAAATAAAATAATTTTCTGCTGGATCTAGAGGATAAAATAAGAGAATATTTATGACATTGTCATTTATAATGGTAAGAAATTTCATAATAAAAATTTATAGATGTTTTACAGAGACAAAATAAGCAATTTATAACTTCTTTGCATATTTTTATAAATAAAACAATTTCTATAAAGATGACTTTTGATAATTCAGGGCCTGATCATTTGTTTTTGAGGCACTTCTGCTGTTCTGAACATTTTTGGCATCAGAAATTTTGATTGGGTTTTGGTTCTGCCTCTTATGCCTTGGGGTGATAGACTGTGGGTGACCATCCAACTGCATCGACAACATCTGGAGCCCAAGTCCCCACTGAGGAAAAACAGCAGGGCAGGGCCAGCAGAAATGATGCCAGATGTGCTATAATTATTGTATTTGCAAAATAAGTTGGTGTTATAATAAAAGAAAAAGAACAGATCCTGGGTGATTTGTTGAGCAGACAAATTGATGCCAGCAGCCACCCTCCCACCCCAGCCTTCTCGTTAAGTGGAATAAGAAATCTCTGTATAGTTTGAGCCCTTATTAATTCAGCTTTTGCTACTCGCAGCTGATAGCTTTTCAAGCTGATAAAATATAAATATCTTGTATTAAAAAGGGACTAAAGTAATCTATTTAATTAATAAGCATTAGTTAGGATTATGTAAATTAATGAAATAACCTGAAATATATATTCATATATATTTAAATATTTCATATACATATATAAATGTTAGGATATGTTAAGTAAAAATCACGTAAGAGTAAAGAATGATGAGAGATGCTACTTTAAATGGAGGTTAGTAGAGATTTTTCCAGAGGAGATAATTTTATAATCACATGGGTGAATAGGATATTGTATCACTTAAAAAATTTAGTAGCTTTCAATCACCAAGATGATAAAGTTCTGAAATACAAAGAGCCTTCAAGGTCCAATGATGACCTGAACTCAGACACCATTTCCAACCTCTTCTCCAACGAAGGATCTCACTACCTCATACCCTAAATAGCTTCAAACATTTCACTGTTTTCCTATAATTCACTCACTCATTTACTTACTCATTCATTCATTCATTCATTCAGTAAATATTCATTGAGCACTGATTATGTGCAAGGTATTGTCACAGAAGAAAAAAAAAAAACCTTCTGTAGCTGTATATTTATTGTTATGTCTTTTTCCCAATGTTGGTGTATCAATTAGACCAGAAGTTCCACAGCAGCAGGGATTGTATTTCTTTTTGCTCACCATTTTATTCCCAGCATCTAGCAGTATTCCTGGTACTTGGCAGGAAATCTCATAGTATTTGTTAAATGCATGAGTGAATAGATGAGTCCGCCTCTGCTATTTTATGAAAACAACTGAAAGCATTTGGAAGGTTTTCTTAACTTCCTATTGCAAATCTTTGGATAAATTAGGAAATTATTGTTTCTATAATATTGAGATAATTGCAGTGTCCAAATCAAATGAATAAAAATTAAAAGATTAAAATATTTTATTATTGATTTTTGTGGGCAGTATTTAGAATATCGTGGTTTCTAAATAATTCTTAAATATTGTACTCAGTACAGGAATAATTTACAAGATACTTCTACACATTTTCACAACTTGACCCACTGGTATGCTTTGAAAAACATCTTTAAAATAACAGAACTTTACTGATTTGAATTATTACTTATTGTGACATTCTGTGTGTAGACGTTTCTTACTTTAGTCTGTATTACCAATGAGTTCTACCTTAGTAATACTATCACAAGTACTTTTTTTTTTAAGCAGAAGTTTTGAAGCATCTATAATTCTTAGAATCTTTGTGATTTTTCTTCAGAGTACCTTCTGAAGTCAAAGGTCTCCAAAAGCAAATATAGAAGCTATAGATGGACTCAGTAGGGAACCAACCACACAGAATGAGTTGAATTACACCATGGGAACCAGCTTTTGAAGATAGTCTCTTTGGGTCAGGTTGGAGTACAGTGTTAATGTCAAACAACCATCCACACAAACCAAGGTCTCCTGTGACTTCAGCAGTTGTTCCCATTAAAGTAGTCAATTATGAGTTCCATAATGACTGAGTCCATTTATATAGGTTCCAATTCTATTCCAAAAGAAAGTACGCTGGTTATGATGGACTTATAAGCTTTACAAGGGATCTCACTATGTGTTTTATACACTCTGTACTGCCCATATCCACATGTCTTTGCAATCTATGAAACTGGCTACCATAGAACCATGATTGTGAATAAAAAGAAAAATTCTGGTATTGAATGGCCTGCCTGAATCTGGCAACATGTCCCCTATTTCCTTTATCAGAAAATATGCTATTTTTATAAATGTAATGAATCATTTGAGTTACTTTCACCTAAGACATACCAAATAATAAAAGAGATGCTAACAAAATATCATATTTCCTATCCAAATAAAGATTAGTATCCAAGAAGGGAAGGAAGAAAACCATTAAATGCTCTATAAATTATAACAATGTAATTATTTGGTGGTTCAATTAGCTAATGACTAAAGTTCTCTGAGTTCTTAGGGAAAGAGTTCAATATGACTGTAAAGAAATATGATTTTTACAAGCTAAATAACTCATATCAAGAAAAAAATTTCTATAATTTGAAGACCATTTTTATTAGTTTTAAAATTATAGTTGTGATAGTAGTACATAGTTTCAATGTAGCTAGGAAAGGGAGAAAAATATTAATTACACTTATTAGAAAAGAGGTAGAGATAGTATTTTAGCTTAAGATACACAATATAGACTAGAAATTTCATAAAAGGCAGAGTATTTTAATGCATATACATTGTTATTCTATCCTTGTGTTCCATAATTGTTAAGGCTAGTTTCCTAGTATTGATGATCCATCAAATAAATTGACTTGGAATATAATTGATGTTCTACTGATATCAGTAAACTTCAATTTATGTTTAGCTATTAAAATATATATGTGGCATCTTTGCACTGATTAGCTACTATAATAAATCTATTTTACTAAAAAAATCAATGTAAATTTATTTTTAAAAATTGGAATATATTGGGTTTATCTGAATTTCTTTTTTTAAAAATCATTTGAACATTTGAAAAGCAACAAAGCAAAAATGCAGTCTAAGGAAATGTCCATGAATTTTTCCGGAGTATTTTGGTAAATTATCTCCATAAACAATTTTAGAAATAAACTCTTTATCTTTTTGAGGAGACCTGCTATTGTGATTGACAATTTTCTTGAGATGCTTGGGAAGGTTTTTTAAGTAAATGAGTTCATATTTTACTTACTTGATTATTGTCCTTGAAAAGTGCCCATCCCATTCCAAAGCACCATCATAAGCAGAACATATAAATGTCTTGCTGTTTGGCTCCAGGTTTACAATCATGATATCTCCTTCCATCTGGCTACCCCCCATCAGAGGTTTCTCACTGCATTTAGAATAAACTCCAAATCCCTTGATATAGCCCAGAAGATTCTACCTGATTGTGATGGTTAGTTTTATGTCTCAAATTAGCTAGGATATAGTACCTAGTTATTTAATCAAACATCAATGTAGGTATTGCTGTTAGCCTAGATGGTTAACATGTACCATCAGTTGACAGTAAGTAAAGGTGATTACCCTCGATAATGTGGACGGGCTTCATCCAATTACTTGAAAATCCATAGGAGCAAAACCTGAGGTTTCCTGGAGAAGAAATTCTGCCTCATAGCTACAGCATCAATTCCTTTCTGAATTTCTAGCCTGCTAACCTGTCCTACAGATAGATGTTGAACTTGCCAGTACCCACAATTGTATAAGTCAACTCCTTAAAATCAGTTTCTTTGTGTGTGTGTATGTGTACACGTATACACATACACATGTATATCCTGATGGTTCTGTTTCTCTGGAGAACCCTGACTGATATAATGATCTAACTTTGTGCTATCTCCAACCTCATTGCCCACTCCTCTCTCCCTTACCCAGTCTGCTCTAGGCACACTGGCTTGTATTTAACATTTTTGCATTAGAAATGGCTGCTTTTTTCTCTCTGGTTTCCAAGTTCCTAATCTGGCCATTTCTGTACCATGTGTCTCTATCTCTTTTAGAGTTCCAATTTTTTTCTTGAACACTGGCCAAATATATTCTTATTACAAGTGAGACTTACTTATAATGACATGAAGTTATTATCAGTTTTTCTTTTGTTTTCCTACTTTTTTGTTTCTACTTTTGCTTCAGATAGTTTAATATTTCCTTTTCAATTGCTGGGAATGGATATTTCACTTAGAAAATTAAAGACAAAAGATTTTAAGAGAAAATTGCATTTGGATGCTACTTCCTCCAAAACATTATCTATGACCTCAATTGACTCCCGCCCCCACCTTTTTGCATCTATCTATCTGCCTATCTTCTATAAATCTTTTTCTTGCAATATTTGAGAAATAATAATGATCTTCATTAAGAAAGAAATATTTGCATAGCCTGAGTCTTGATTCCACTCATTCCTTGTTTAATCTGCTTTACATTATGAAACAGGTGAGGTGAATATTTCTGGATTCTTGATATCTTCTTTGCTTTCCATGTATTTTAGCAGAACGTTTCATTCAAGTTATTAAATTAAGTATACTTAGCCAATCAATATTAATACCTACAAATATACTTAATATTTTTCAAACTTGTTTAGCAATGTTTTACCTCTTTGATCTTTGTCATTTTTGCCATTTTGAAAACATTTGGTTCTCGTTCCCAAAAGAAAGGAGTAACATCTCAAAATTACAGTGTTCTTCTAATTTTTTTTATCAGTGAACTATTTGCTTAATAGGAATGTTTTCCTGCTAAAAACTAACAATAATATAAAAATTCATAAGTGTTTATAACTAAGCCTTTCTGTTCTCTTGTTCCCATTTCTTTCTAACTGCAAACCATACTTCTCTGGAAATAGGATATTTACTCCTTAATTGGCTTTCTCCTCCTGCTGTTAATTCTTTAGCTAAAGTCATAATCCCACATTTGTGACATTATAATCATCTCTACAGTTACTAATTGTTCTAAAATGCTACTTCAGGTGAAGATATACAGCAGGGAGCTGGTGAACTACCAAAAACAAAGATGCTATTTCCAACTCTGCACATTACTTTGTGTGAAGAAGGGGACAATTCTCAAATAGAAGTTGATTACCTACAATTGTTTCAAATTATGTTGCTTTTAAAGGTTCAATAATAGGTTGTGATTCTTATTACTTTTTAGTGTTTATTATAATGATTTTTAGTCATTTTATCTGGTAACCAAGTGTAATTAATCATTGTGCACTTCTTTTCTATTGTAGGATACAATCTATGTTTATGCTGGTCCAAAGGCACACAATTTCCAATTATTTCCTGAAGATAATTACTTGGGACAATTTTGTGTGAGAACATCTAGATGAAAATAAATTATAAAATAAAGTCTGTGGAAATAACTTGGATTTTGAAATTAGAATTATATTAGAAGAAAATCAGTTACAAATGTTGGACTCTTCTTTGGTTCAGTATCTGCAAGTTGTAATATTACATACATTTATATACATTTAATATAACTTAATACAAACACTAATCTGACTGCAGAAACTATGAAGAATTACATTTAAAAAACAAGATTTCCCTAAAAGGGACTTCATGGTTTCTTACTGAGCACATTTCTCAGAAAGCTTCTTGAAATTCCTCTCTAGACATTCTTGCCTCTTTCCCAATTTGCACAGTTATGAAGATATTTACCATCCCTTGATCTCTCTTATCCCTGTGACTCTTTCAGTAATACCCCTCTCCCCTTCACCACTTCTTTAGCTTCCCATGTCATGGTGACGGTCCAAAATTGGGATTAAATTCCTCCTGGCTTCTGATCTAAGTGACCCAAAGGCAATTTTTCCTCATTGTCTCTTTTTTCTGTACGTGATATGCCATATTTTCCTGCATTTATTACTTTCCTTATAAAAACATTAATGGACCATTTCTGATGGAGTTTTGTCCATTTTCATAGAATAAAAATTCCTTCCTCACTGCATTTTTTTGTAACATCTTTATTGGAGTATAATTACTTTACAATGGTGTATTAGTTTCTGCTGTATAACAAAGTGAATCAGCTATACATATACATATATCCCCATATCTCCTCCCTCTTGCGTCTCCCTCCCACCCGCCCTATCCCACCCCTCTAGGTGGTCACAAAGCACCGAGCTGATCTCCCTGTGCTATGTGACTACTTCCCACTAGCTATCTATTTTACATTTGGTAGTGTATATATGCCCATGCCACTCTCTCACTTAAGCAATGTACCAGGTTTTCAATGTAAAACTTAGAGTAGGATATCAATAAGTGTTTATCTATCCAATCATTTGATTTATCAACTTACAAATAAGTCTAAATTTAACCTTAACCCTACCTTTTTTTTTAAACAATAGTAATCTAATCTAGAATTATAATCTCACAAGACGCCACGGCATGGTGGTCCCTTGGCTAGCTCCTTAAATGATAGGAAATGTTTTCTCCTGTACTAATTACTTTCTTTTCTATGAATTGAAACTTCTACTTATTTAGTGAAGGAAGTAGCTTTCAAATCATTTTTATATTTCAGTTTGTGAACTGCCAGTGATTTTAATCATTTGGGATTAGGTTTAATTTTCCAACCTATCATATTTTCCATTATTGAAACTCTCTATTGTTCTTTATGCAAGTCATCTTGTAGTGTTGTCTTCAGGTTACTCATCTGTTTCATGAGGAACTAATCTTAGAATGCTATAATTCTATATGTATAGTGCTATAATTCTATTATATATCTATAACAACGTCAAAAATGATATATGAGAAGACTAGAAATAAGAGGAGGAGACTAAAGATTTTTCATAGACTCTTGTTATCTTAGGCTGGGAAAGACCTGAAAGAATCTATCACCCAGCCCAACACCACCCCTTTTTGCTTGAAGTTTCTCAATACGTGACCATCCAGCCTCTGAATATTTCCACTGAAAAGAGACCCAAAAGCTCCCAAGCTGGCCAATTTCAATAATGGACAACTAATAGTCCTTCCATATGATGAATTAATTTCCATCTCCTTATGATTTCAAATATTATTAAAAGTTCTTCTCATTGAGGTAACATGGTCTAATTTTTCAGGAAATTTATTAAAACATTTGAGCATAATTATTATAGGCCCCATTGTATTTCTGTTTTCCAGATTAAACATTGTGAATTTCTTCAACTATTTAGGAAAATACATGATTAAATTTCTTAACACACTCCTCCAGATATATTCAAATTTATCAATGATCCTCTAGGATTTGGTGCCCATAAATAAACACATGGGCTCATAATCCGGATCACACGGTGGGGTGCAGTATCTCTGCCCACGACCCGCCACCACCATCTTGAATCAAGGTGTCAATGCTGCTGTTTCACACTAGGAACTCTGGTCTTAAGTGCTGGGTGCTATGACTCTGCATGTGGCACCCTGTGAGCAAGCAAAACTAGACTAAGCACAAAGGAAAAGAAAAGATTGCCATATACTCATACAAAGAGTACTAAGAAGCATACTTTACTGCTCCTGGAGTCAGAGGAACTTGACTGTAGGCTTTCCACGTGTGCAACTATAAAAAAATCAGTGGCAGCACAGCATAGCGGTTCAGAACCACTGATGGATTCTGGAGGCACATTGCTGGCTTCATATCACAGATGGACGATACTTACAGGATGTGTGATATCAGGAAGCTACTTGAGTCATCTAATCTTCAAGGAGCCCTATGTGGGTCTTGGTGCTCTGGCTGGCTGTCAGGCCTGAGCCTCTGAGGTGGGAGAGCCGAGTTCAGGACATTGGACCATCAGAGACCTCCTAGCCCCACGTAATATCAATTGGCGAGAGATCTCCCAGGGATCTCCATATCAAGGTTAACACCCAGCTCCACTCAATGACAAGCAAGCTCCAGTGCTGGACACCCCATGCCAAACAACTAGCAAGTCAGGAACACAACCCTACCTGTTAGAAGAGAGGTTGCCTAAAATCATAATAAATTCACACACACCCCAAAACACACCATTAGACACAGGCCTGCCCACCAGAAATAAAAAATCCAGCCCCACCCATCAGAACACAGGCACCAGTCCCCTCTACCAGGAATCCTAGACAAGCCACTAAACCAACCTTACCCACTGGGGGCAGATACCAAAAACAATGGGAACTACGAACCTGCAGCCAGCAAAAAGGAGACCCCAAACACAGTAAGTTAAGCAAAATGAGAAGACAAGGAAATACACAGCAGATGAAGGAGCAAGGTAAAAACTCACCAGACCAAACAAATGAAGAGGAAATAGGCAGTCTACCTGAAAAAGAATTCAGAGTAATGATGGTAAAGATGATCCAAAATCTTGGAAATAGAATGGAGAAAATACAAGAAACGTTTAAAAAGGACCTAGATGAAGTAAAGAGCAAACAAACAGGGCTTCCCTGGTGGTGCAGTGGTTGAGAATCCGCCTGCCAATGCAGGGGACACGGGTTCGAGCCCTGATCTGGGAAGATCCCACATGCCACAGAGCAACTAGGCCCGTGAGCCACAATTACTGAGCCTGCACGTCTGGAGCCTATGCTCGGCAACAAGAGAGGCTGCAATAGTGAGAGGCCCGTGCACCGTGATGAAGAATGGCCCCCGCTTGCCACAACTGGAGAAAGCCCTCACACAGAAACAAAGACCCAACACAGCTAAAAATAAATAAATAAATAAATAAATAAATTTATAAAAAAAAAAAGAGCAAACAAACAATGATGAACAGCACAATAAATGAAATTAAAAATTCTCTAGAAGGAATCAGTAGCAGAATAACTGCAGCAGAAGAATAGATAAGTGACCTGGAAGATAAAATAGTGGAAATAACTACCAAAGAGCAGAAAAAAGAAAAAAGAATGAAAAGAATTGAGGACAGTCTCAGAGACTTTTGGGACAACATTAAATGCACCAACATTCGGATTATAGGGGTGTCAGAAGAAGAGAAAAAGAAAGGGACTGAGAAAATATTTGAAGAGATTATAGTTGAAAACTTGCCTAATATGGGAAAGGAAATAGTCAATAAAGTCCAGGAAGCACAGAGAGTCCCAAACGATAATTCCAAGGAGAAACACACCAAGAGACATATTAATCAAACTATCAAAAATTAAATACAAAGAAAAAGTATCGAAAGCAGCAAGGGAAAAGAAGCAAATAACATACAAGGGAATCCCCATAAGGTTAACAGCTGATCTTTCGGCAGAAACTCTGCAAGCCAGAAGGGAGTGGCAGGACATATTTAAAGTGATGAAATGGAAAAACCTACAACCAAGATTACTCTACCCAGCAAGGATCTCATTCAGATTTGACGGGGAAATTAAAATCTTTACAGCCAAGCAAAAGCTAAGCGAATTTAGCACCACCAAACCAGCTTTACAACAAATGCTAAAGGAACTTCTCTAGGTAGGAAACACAAGAGAAGAAAAGACCTACAATAACAAACCCAAAACAATTAAGAAAATGGTAATAGGAACATACATATCAATAATTACCATAAATGTAAATGGATTAAATGCTCCAACCAAAAGACACAGACTGGCTGAATGGATACAAAAACAAGACCCGTATATATGCTGTCTAAAAGAGACCCATTTCAGACCTAGAGAAACATACAGACTGAAAGTGAGGGGATGGAAAAAGATATTCCATGCAAATGGAAATCAAAAGAAAGCTGGAGTAGCAATTTACATATCAGACAAAATAGACGTAAAAATAAAGACTACTACAAAAGACAAAGAAGGACAATATTTAATGATCAAGGGATCAACCCAAGAAAAAGATATAACAATTGTACATATTTATGCACCCAACATAGGAGCGCCTCAATACATTAGGCAAATGCTAACAGCCATAAAAGGGGAAATCGACAGTAACACAGTAATAATTGGGGATTTAACTCCCCACTTTCACCAGTGGACAGATCAAGCAAAATGAAAATAAATAAGGAAACACAAGTTTTAAATGTCACATTAAACAAGATGGACTTAATTGATATTTATAGGGCATTCCATCCAAAAACAACAGAATACACTTTCTTCTCAGGTGCTCATGGAACATTCTCCAGGATAGATCATACCTTGGGTCACAAATCAAGCCTTGGTAAATTTAAGAAAACTGAAATCATATCAAGTATCTTTTCTGACCACAACACTATGAGATTAGATATCAATTACAGGAAAAAAACTGTAAAAAATAAAAACACATGGAGGCTAAACAATACGCTACTAAATAACCAAGAGATCACTGAGAAAATCAAAGAGGAAATCAAGAAATACCTAGAAACAAATGACAATGAAAACATGATGACCCAAAACCTATGGGATGCAGCAAAAGCAGTTCTAAGAGGGAAGTTTATAGCAATATAATCCTACGTCAAGAAAGAAGAAAAATCTCAAACAACCTAAACTTACACCTAAAGCAATTAGAGAAAGAACAACAAAAAAAACCTCCAAAGTTAGCAGAAGGAAAGAAATAAAGATCGGATCAGAAATAAATGAAAAAGAAATGAAGGAAACGATACCAAAGAACAATAAAGCTAAAAGCTGGTTCTTTGAGAAGATAAACAAAATTGATAAACCATTAGCCAGACTCATCAAGAAAAAAAGGGAGAAGACTCAAATCAACAGAATTAGAAATGAAATAGGAGAAGTAAAAATTGACACTGCAGAAATACAAAGGATCATGAGAGATTACTACAAGCAACTCTAGGCCAATAAAATGGACAACCTGGAAGAAACGGACAAATTCTTAGAAAAGCACAGACTTCCAAGACTGAACAAAGAAGAAATCGAAAATATAAACAGACCAATCACAAGCACTGAAATTGAAACTGTGATTAAAAATCTTTCAACAAACAAAAGCCCAGGACCAGATGGCTTCACAAGGCGAATTATGTCAAACATTTAGAGAAGAGCTAACACCTATGCTTCTCAAACTCTTCCAAGATATACCAGAGGGAGGAACACTCCCAAACTCATTCTATGAGGTCACAATCACCCTGATACCAATACCAGACAAAGATGTCACAAAAAAAGAAAACTACAGGCCAATATCAATGATGAACATAGATGCAAAAATTGTCAACCAAATACTAGCAAACAGAATCCAACAGCACATTAAAAGGATCATACACCATGATCAAGTGGGTTTATCCCAGGAATGCAAGGATTCTTCAGTATACGCAAAACAATCAACATGATACACCATATTAACAAACTGAAGGATAAAAATCATATGATAATCTCAATAGATGCAGAAAAACTTTCAACAAATTCAACACCCATTTATGATAAAAACTGTCCAGAAAGTAGGCATAGAGGAAACCTACCTCCACATGATAAAGGCCATATATTGCAAACCCACAGCCAACATCATTCTCAATGGTTTCCACTAAGATCAGGAACAAAACAAGGTTGCCCACTCTCACCACTATTATTCAACATAGTTTTGGAAGTTTTAGCCACAGCAATCAGAGAAGAAGAAGAAGAAATAAAAAGAATCCAAATCAGAAAAGAAGAAGTAAATCTGTCACTGTGTGCAGATGACATGATACTATACATAGAGACTCCTAAAGATCCTGCCAGAAAACTACTAGAGCTAATCAATGAATTTGGTAAAGTAGCATGACACAAAATTAATGCACAGAAATCTCTTGCATTCCTATACACTAATGATTAAAAATCTGAAAGAGAAATTAAAGAAACACTCCCATTTACCACTGCAACAAAAAGAATAAAACACCTAGGAATAAACCTACCTAAGGAGACAAAAGACGTGCATGCAGAAAAATATAAGACACTGATGAAAGAAAGTAAAGATGATACAAGTAGATGGAGTGATATACCATGTTCTTGGATTGGAAGAATCAACATTGTGAAAATGATTACACTACCCAAAGCAATCTACAGATTCAATGCAATCCCTATCAAACTACCAATGGGATTTTTCTGAAAACTAGAACAAAAAATTGCACAATTTGTATGGAAACACAAAAGACCCCCAATAGCCAAAGCAATCCTGAGAAAGAAAAATGGAGCTGGAAGAATCAGGTTCCCTGACTTCAGATTATACTACAAAGCTACAGTAATCAAGACAGTATAGTACTGGCACAAAAACAGAAATATAGATCAATGGAACAGAATAGAAAGCCCAGAGATAGACCCACACACATATGGTCACCTTATCTTTGATAAAGTAGGCAAGAATATACAATGGACAAAAGACAGCTTCTTCAATATGTGGTGCTGGGAAAACTGAACAGCTATATGTAAAAGAATGAAATCAGAACACTTCCAAACACCACACACAAAAATAAACTCAAAATGGATTAAATACCTAAATGTAAGGCCAGACACTATAAGTCTCTTAGAGGAAAACATAGGAAGAACACTCTTTGACATAAATCACAGCAAGATCCTTTTTGAGCCACCTCCTAGAGAAATGGAAATAAAAACACAAATAAACAAATGGGACCTAATGAAACTTAAAAGCTTTTGCACAGCAAAGGAAACCATAAACAAGACAAAAAGTCAACCCTCAGAATGGGAGAAAATATTTGCAAACGAAGCAAGTGAGAAAGGATTAATCTCCTAAACATACATGCAGCTCATTCAGCTCAATATCAAAAAAACAAACAACCCAATCCAAAAATGGGCAGAAGATCTAAACAGACATTTCTATAAAGAAGATATTCAGCTTGCCAACAAACACATAAAAGGATGCCCAACATCACTAATCATTAGAGAAATGCAAATCAAAACTACAATGAGGTATCACATCACACCAGTCAGAATGGCCATCATCAAAAAAATTTACAAACAATAAATGCTGGAGAGGGTGTGGAGAAAAGGGAACCCTCCTACACTATTGGTGAGTATGTAAATTGATACAGCCACTATGGAGAACAGTATGGAGGTTCTTTAAAAAACTAATAACAGAACTACTATATGACCCAGCAATCCCACTACTGGGCATATACCTTGAGAAAACCATAACTCAAAAAGAGTCATGTACCACAATGTTCACTGACGCACGATTTATAATTGCCAGGACATGGAAGCAACCTAAGTGTCCAAAGACAGATGAATGGATAAAGACAATGTGGTACATATATACAATGGAATATTACTCAGCCATAAAAAGAAACAAAATTGAGTTATTTGTAGTGAAGTCAATGGACCTAGAATCTGTCATACACAGTGAAGTCAGAAAGAGAAAAACAAATACCGTATGCTAACACATATATATGGAATCTAAAAAAACAAAATGGTTCTGAAGAACCTAGGTGCAGGACAGGAATAAAGATGCAGATGTAGGGAATGGACTTGAGGACATGGGGAGGTGGAAGGGTAAGCTGGGACGAAGTGAGAAAGTGGCACTGACATATATACACTACCAAATATAAGACAGATAGCTAGTTGGAAGCAGCTGCATAGCACAGGGAGATCAGCTCAGTGCTTTGTGTCCACCTAGAGGGCGGGATAGGGAGGTGGGAGGGAGATGCAAGAGGGAGGGGATATAGGCATATAAGTATATGTATAGCTGATTCACTTTGTTATACAGCAGAAACTAACACAACAATGTAAAGCAATTATACTCCAATAAAGATGTTAAAAAATAAATAAGTAAAAATAAATAAAAAATAAACACATGACTGAAGCTGTGAGAATTTAATCCTGTCAAGTGGGACCTTATATTCTTTAAATGGACACAATCTTTAATTAACTTTGTTCAAAGTGAAAACACATTTTTAGAATAGCCCAAGCATACATTTAGTTTCTGTAAAGGCAATTCTAAACTTTGGATGTTCTTTGGAAATATAACTATTGCCCTAATGCTCTGCATTTTTATTATTTACTAATGTATTAGGTAATTACTGAATGCAGTTTCAATATGTCCATGTTTGTATATGTACCTTGAATGGAATTGAAAATAAACCATCAATTAAACTCTGAAGAGACATGGATTGAGAGAGATTTGAAAATGGAAGGGAATAATTAGACAATGGGTAAACAGAAGCCAACTATAAATTAGATGAAAGGCAGAGCATAATTCAAATCAATGTGGGAATAGGAAAATGTTATAAGAACAATGAGGATTTATTGGTGAAGGAATTAACAATCATGGTGATGTATTTCTAACAGAACCAATTAAAGTAGGAAGCCTTGCACTGGTGAGTAAAAGATGGGTACTAAAGAAGACATGACCCTCAAAGAGATTTGAAGATTATTGCAGTAGAATCTAGAAAATAATCTATTTACTTGCAAACCCTTGAGTTCAGCCTGTGTGGCATGAACTGTTCTGATATCAGAGAATGAGATAGAAACAATGCAAAATTCTAGTTACAAGAGATTCACAATTTAACAAGGATAATTACCTCATTAACTAACTATAATGGAACTCTAGAGATGAAAGTTGAACTAATTAATAAAAAACAACAAAGACTGTGTCTTTCTGGAAGTGGATAGTATATTTAAGTACCTGAAAATAGAATACAATTATAATATGATGTAATTACTACAAAAATGAAAATACAATAAAAAATAAAATGGCTAGCAGGAATAAACCATTTTTTGAGATAGTAGGAATAAAAATGAATATATTAGTTGCCATGGTAAACAAGAATGCCTTCACTTCCCTTGTTGGGGAAGCAAATTGAGCAAAGCTAAATTTATATTTTTACTATTTATAAGGAATTCACCTAAAAGTAAAATGGCACCCAAGGGTTGAAAGGAAGGGAAAAGATGTATAGTTCAATGTGTTAATGATAATAGAGGCCAAGTGTAGTGATACTAGTAACAGGGAAATCCACACCCACTCTTCTCAGAGCTTGACCAGTTAATTACATAAAAATAAAAATGCATGTAGAGTTTAATATGAAATAAATAAGAAACTTGATTTAATTTAAACACCAATATTACCTAAATATTTTATTTATGCTATAAAATATATTGCACACTACCAGCAAAAACAAAACAAAACAAAACATGAGACACTGTAGAGGAACTGAGCATTGGTTTACAACATAGAAAAATACATGTATTCCAAAATAAGAAATCATACAGGTTGTAATGTATAAGTAGAATGGGGCCCATGCTGCAGTAAGGGGGAGTAAAAACAAGTAACAAGTTCCCTTGCTAGCTTGCTCCCCGAGGCAAGGCGAGCAGGTTCCTTATATGGGGGTGAGGGTAGGGGTGTTTCCAGGGGTTGGGCAGGAGGGGTGGCTTAGGTGGTCTGCCCACCCCTTCGTGATGTTGTGTGCAGGGGGCATGCCCGGTACCCTGGTTTTGGTCCTGACCTCCTGCTTTTGCTCTGGGCTCTTCAGAAGTGACAGTTGAGCTTTTTTGGTCTTTTTGTATCTTTTGTCCAGAATTTGCCCCAGCTTTGCATGCATGCAGTTATTTTTGTCCCTTATAGTTTCTTTGTATTTTGTTGTTTGAGGAGACATCTGTCCAGGTGCAAGCATTGCAGCACTGCAGTGAAGAGTCCCAGGTCCCAGCCTGTCTCAATTTCACTGATAAATAGAACTGCATTTACAGAACACTCATGCGAAAATTTGACAAATGATTACAAGAGAAATAAAAATACAAGAGAAAAATACTAATAATGAAGCTGAAAAGCTATAAAGTCAAAGTTAAAAATAAAATTAAAAATAAAGATTGGGGATGTAATGTACAACATTATATCATGCGGATATAATGTACAACATGGTGACTATATGTCATGGAAATGTAATGTACAGCATGGTAAGTCCAGTTATTAATACTGTATATTTGGAAGTTGCTAAGAGAATAAAAGTTTTTATCACAAGAAAGAAAAAATTTTGTAACTATGAATGGTGACAGACATTAAATAGACATGGTGATCGTTTTGTCATGTATTCAAATATCAAATCATTATGTTATACACCTGTAACTAATACAATGTTATATGCCAATTATACCTCAATTAAAAAAAAAGGATTTTTGAAAAATCCAATATATTCAACAGAACCCTGGTACAGTCTTCTAACAGAAAAGAGAGAGGCATACTCATAATGCACACACACACACACACACACACACACACACAGAATTGTGTAATAGTATCTTCTACTATCAATCCTGGCCTACCAAGTTTAACAGCCACTGCTGATCTTCTCAAGGAAGCTTATGCTTCCCTCACCTCTATGTTCTTTATCATCTTAGATAAAGAATTCCTAAGGCCCTTCTGAGATCCTTTAACTATCCATAAATAGAATTTTCCAGCATAGGAGATTTTAAACTCTAGTAGTAGAAGTTAGTGGTTTTTCCAGTAGCCCCATTGTAGCTTGCACAGTTAAATAGTAGCACACACAATTGTCTGAGCCTTTTGGTCTCTTCTTCCACAGTTTGTCATGACACCTCTTACATCTCTACTTCATTAAGGTGAGGCAATTCTTTCCCCAAACTTACATGAGCTGCCCTGACAGCGTATTATAACCATATCCTGAAATCCTTTCATGATGTTAAACTCTGTATAATGGAAGAGTGACCCTGTTTTAGCGAACCGTTTTAACTTTACTTTTTACTTCAACTTTACTTTTTACTTCCTTTAATCCAGTCCCCTCAGGAGGCACTCCTAGTCCTACTCTCCCAGATCCATGATAGCCAAGTCTTGTAGCTTCTTTGGTTTATAATCTTTCTATTTCTTTAGCAAACCCAAAACTTTCCAAGTCAATTCATGTAGAGATTTGACCCTAGTTCTTGGTCTGGTGGTGAGGAGGTATGGGTAGATTCTGAGGAAAGCAGCATTACTATTTTTTTTTTTTTTAACATCTTTATTGGAGTATAATTGTTTTACAGTGCTGTGTTAGTTTCTGCTGTATAACAAAGTGAACCAGCTATATGCATATGTATATTCCCATATCCCCTCCCTCTTGCATCTCCCTCCCACCCTCCTTATCCCACCCCACTAGGTGGTCGCAAAGCACCAAGCTGATCTCCCTGTACTATGTGGCTGCTTCTCACTAGCTATTTTACATTTGGTAGTGTATATATGTCAATGCTACTCTCTCACTTCATCCCAGCTTACCCTTCCCCCTCCCCGTGTCCTCAAGTCCATTCTCTACGTCTGTGTCTTTATTCCTGTCCTGCCCCTAGTTTCATCAGAACCATTTTTTTTTTAATATTCCATATATATGTTAGCATACAGTATTTGTTTTTCTCTTTCTGACTTACTTCACTTTGTATGACAGATTCTAGGTCCATCGACCTCACTACAAATAACTCAGTTTCGTTTTTTTTTATGGCTGAGTAACATTCCATTGTATATATGTGCCACATCTTCTTTATCCATTCATCTGTTGATGGACACTTAGGTTGCTTCCATGTCCTGGCTATGGTCAATAGTGCTGCAAGCATTATTATCTTGTGAGACATCTTCTCCTTTGAGATTTTTGCACAGTCCTTAAGCAAGGTAGGCTTTCAACTACTTTTTAAATCTGCCTTTCAACTAAGAAGGGTAAAGAGTTAAGTGAATGAATTGCTCTACCTATTATGCCATGATTGTGATTATTATGCAAATGAATCTAAACTGGATTTAATATTCATGAGTTTATTGATACCCTAAGCTTACTGATACCTATGTTTATTGATACTCTAAACTTTCTTTAAATGCCAGAGATATAGGATGAGATTGGGCATTCCTTTTCACTTGTATTCCTCTGGTTCACCACAGGTGAAAGCCTTAGCAACTATTCACTGCAATGCTATGCAATACATAATGAAGGGGTTCATTGGCCAGTAAGTAATGCCACACTAGAATGCCATCCACAGAGTCTGCTTTTGAGGGCCAACTGTGTTTTTCCTCTCTTTATCTAGCATTCTTGGGATTCTCTCCTACCCTACTCTTCCAATTCCTGCCTGTACAGGCTAAATAGCTTTTGCCATTCCATTGGCATATAGCAGTCCTAGATCTTGCCTAGTTGTCTCATACAGAGATGTAGCTCTAGATTCTGGTGTGGTGGAGGGGAAGGCAGAGTACCAAATGTTTTAGGTTAGGTTTCCAAGAAAAAGAAGGAGGAATTATCCAGATGCACATAATTTATAGAATATGCTTCATAAAACCCCACCACAGAGGGAATGAAAAGAAGAGGGAATGGAAAGGAACTGGGCAAGTATGTAGTCTCAGATAAAATCTAGCTAGTGTTGCCTCCAAATAAGGAAAAGAATCCATACTCCTTTGTAGATACATCAGTGAGCCATTGGCTACTGGCCACCCCAGGTGTGGGGGTTAGGTGAATGAAGTTTCCCAGGGTAAGGTGGATCTCATAAGTTGTGGCTAATTCTCTGGAGAAGCTGGCATGGGGTTGAAAGAGAAGGAGGCGATGGTACTGAGTAGATAGTACCCAACTCTCACAGCTGCTGGGAATTAGTTCACTCTCTCTTTAAATGGGATCTGGACGGAGAATCCACAGCATCTTTTAAGAAGGTGATTCATTTTTGTTTTATATTGTTTTATATTCTTATATTATCTAGTAATGCAATTCTGAGAAATCTACTTATTTTTAGTTCTTGCATCTGAAGAATAAGGGAATGGACTGGATATTAGCTAAGGCTTAGTTATAGCTAATATTGATTCTCCTTGTCTAAATATGGGGAAAACAGTATCTTTCTCAACTCTTATCTTGATGAATTTTTAAGATAAAAATTTGAAAGGTAAATTCTAATCTCTAAACTGTTATACTTATGCAAGGTATTCTTAATTATATAACCATTATTTGACAAAAATATCCACTATCAATTTATACTAATAGATAATACTTAATGGTTATGAATGAATTACACTGCACCAGCATCTGGGCATCTCACACAGAGGATTATAGTAGAGGGGATCATCTGTTAATTACAGCAAAGTTTCTCAACCTCAACACTATTAGCATATTGGGCTGGATGATTCTTTTTGTGGAGTTCTGTCTTTGCACTGTAGGATGTTTAGCAGCATTTCTGGCCTTCACCCACTAGATACCACCAGTTGAAAACTGCTGGTTTACAGCATAAAGCACAAGAGTATATGTCATCTGTTTCTATCACAGACTACTTATGCAGTCCAAAGAGAGCACAGAGCTCTATGTGAGACAGTGCTAAGGATTTTCAGGACAAAACCTGAAAATACATTTTAATTTTACATATATGTATATGTAAATTCTCTAGTCATGGGCCAAAGTGAGCAGATATACCAAACAGATTGATGACACTGGTAGCTCAGAAAACTTGTAACTGAAAATCACCATATTTTATTGTTCAGGGTAGAACCCAGAAGCAGAAGGCCCAAATTGTTCAGTAGGGCACCTGAATATTGTAGAGATATGTGGTTGAAGGCCAAGAGCTTAGGGATGGGGACTTCCCTGGTGGTCCAGTGGTAAAGAATCCGTCTTACGATTCAGAGGACACGGGTTCAATCCCTGGTCAGGGAACTAAGATCCCACATGCCGCAGGGCAACTAAGTCCGCGTGCTACAACTACTGAGCTTGCGCACCTCAACTAGAGAGCCTGCGAGCTGCAAACTACAGATCCTACGCGCTCTGGAGCCCGCGCACCACAACTAGATAAGAGAAAACCCGTGCGCCGCAACGAAAGATCCCGCAAGCCTCAATGAAGATCCTGCGTCCGCACCTAAGACCCGACGTAGCCAAAAATAAATAAATAATAAATCTTAAAAAAAAAATGCTAAAAAAAAAAAGAGCCTAGGGATGGCAGAGCTAAACGTGCCCAAGCAACTAGAAAAGAGGAGGTATACCATATTCTGGAGGATGCTGAAATTATAATTAATTGTGCTCAACCTTTCTCTGAAAGCCTACTACCTAAAAGAGACTAAAGGTGGTAGCATTCTAGGGAAGCTAGAGTTTGTTAATAAAAGAGTATGGTTTGTCCACATCAGTTCTCCAGTGTGGCTTGCAGACGGGTGGAATTACCAGAACTATAGAGAAAGGTAACCACAATATACAGATCTGCAGAGCAGCAAAGTCAAAAGTAAGCCATGCAGGTTGATGAGAACCAGAAAATACAGGAGAACTAGGCATTACTATGGGCTGACTTAGAACTAGCCATGAATCTGACTAGCCAGAACTAATCAAAATCCTTTTTTCTCTAAATGTTCTAGGGAAAGAAGAATCCTTGCAAGTCTATGATTTTTTAAAATTGAAGTATGGTTGATTAAAATATTATATTAGTTTCAGGTGTACAACATAGTGTTTCAAAACTTTTGTAGATTAAGTCTATAATTTTTTTTTTGTATCTAAGTGGAAATATATTGGGAGAAAGACGATGGTGGAGGTTGACTGGAGTCCCACACTTAAAGTAGTTTTCCCCAAAATCTATTATCAGCAGATAGTAAAATATCACTTCTGAGGGTCACTGTTTCAGTTTTCAGGCCAGTGTCCTCTTCAGCAAAACTTCAGACCCCTGGGCTATATGCTTTGACAGTTGTCACACACATTATTGATCCCAACAGAGAATGTCCATAAAAACCCAATTCACTTATGTTGTTGTAACAGAAAGAGGAAAAGGAATAACAAAGAAAGTGTTTGGTGTCTTTTGCTGATTTATACAACTATAATAAGGTAAAATCTACTCTTAGAACAAATGCTAATATCTGAGCTCCAACTTAAAAAAAATTTACTTTTAAGTAGTTAATGAAACCTTTAAGAGCACATGTCACATCCTTCTGCTTCACTTTATGTCACAACCCTTCCTGTTCCATTATATTTTGACTCAGACCTACTCTTCCTGTCCCTTGAGGCAGAGGATCAACCTAACCTATTTTATTTAATTGCCATTTAGATCTGAAGGGATTTTCCATCTTGAAAGTAGAATTTTTATAATGAAAGATATATCAGTAAAATGCACTTTAAAAATTAAACAATTGAGGTGAACTTGTTATATACTGAATTCCATTAACCAAATCTTAATAAAAACAAGAAAAAAATAAAAAGGGTTTTCATCATTTATCACTAACTAAACAGCTTCAATAAAGTTAATTAAAAATCTTTCTCATTTTCACAGTAGGTAATAGTTTCAATCAAGACTCTAATAACTTTTTCCAAAAAATATTATAATATAAATGTGTTTTTATACCAAGTATCAATTTTCAGGTTGATTTAGTCACACAAAGTGCATAATTTTAAAGTAAAATGTATTGCTCATCAAGTGAGTCATATTAGGGGGATCTAAACACTGCCTCTTTTAGATAAAGTGATACATGAATGACACGTACAGAATGAAAGTTTAGATGCTCTTTATTTTTGCCATAGGTGGACCACCTGTTATTGCACATGCTACCTTTCATGCTAATACTAACTCACTGCCACTGTTCACTGAATGTAAAGCCAGGTGAGTACTGAGAGGAAGATGACCCGCAAGCACTTGCTCTCGTGTTGGACTTCGGTTTTGCCTGCATTGATCTCATATCCTCATTTTAGAACAAAGTTTCCTTAGTCATTAAAACTGAACAGAGCTTCCCAGAGCTTCTTCTAAGTAGGGAGTTCTTCCTCTGTGATCCAATGTCTAACCTCAGATAACCCCACCTGATGATTTTATGAAGAGGGCATTGACTTCCAAGGCATCCGGTTTAATGTTAAGAATATTTTCCTATTTTCATACCATTCTTTTTTATATTGAGCCAAATATATTTCATCCACTGCAGCTATTCTTCCCTTTCCTGTCCTTAGTGTTGTACTTTTTCTGTACTTTAAAGCAGTCATTCATTTAAAATGTATTTATCAAGGATGTACTCTACGCAAGGAAATGTACAAAGAACAACTCCAAATAATAACACACAACATTACTACATGACATCTTCTCAAATATTTGAGGACATGTGTCTACCTTATTCAGGCTTAACTTGCAAGTGTGACTTAACCATTTTATATTGATTTCACCTTATAAACATCACTGTTATCCATATAGCACTTATTCTTATCTTCATTACTGTTCTCTTAGTCAAAGTTTCCTAGTTGTCCTTGCATATACCATAGCTTCATGCTAATTCTTCATTCAACATGGACAATGATCCCTAAGACATACAAAAACTGATTCACTTTCTGTCTGGTTAACATCAATTAAACAGCTTTTCATTGCAACAATAATGCAGTGTAAAACTTTTATAAAGCATTGTACAAATGTCCTGGTTGATCTGGCCCTTGCATACTTTTCCAACACTGATTTTCACTACTCTCCCTGTTGGGCACACAGGTTTTTATTCACATTTGAAATGTTCCAAGCCCTTCCTTGCCTCCAGACCTTAGCACATGCAATTTCTCTTCTTAGATTTCACAACAGCCTACTCTTCCTACCCATCATTCTTCAGGAATGACCAGAGATGAAACCAACTTTACCTATTCATGGCAGAAATTGCTAGATGTTTACCAATATCCATTCATTCATCTTCTGAACTACGTTTCTTGGACATGTAACCAAGTGGAATGGGAGTGGAAGTGATGTGTACCACTTTGGGAACAAGACTTTAAGAAGTAGTGTGCCTTCCACAGCTCTCTTTATTTTTCATCTCCCTGAACTGATGTAGTAACAAGTCCCCAGGGAATTGAGGATCACTTGGAAACTTGGTTGCTGAGTATCAAAGAGAGAAAAGCCACATTATAACAGGAACATTCTCTCTGGACAACCAAGAAAGTTTAGTGATAACATTCCTGTCTTCTTCTTTGTTTTATTTTGGATTTGCATAAATGATACTACCATTGCCCTTCACAGTTGAAGATAATGAGCAGGATAGGTAAAGCATGCAATAAATAAAGAAATCAATGCATATTTAGTGTATTTGCAGGAAGAGAAGGAAAACAGTAAGGTGTTAAGTGTGTTAATTCCAGAGTTCATCCCTCCCCAAGAGCAACTAATGATCTGGCCACAAGAGAACTAAATTTTGCATTTTTGAATCACTTTGTTGATTTTTACTAAAAATACTAGTGGGACTTTTTGGGGAATTATGTTAAATCATTACATCAATTTGCAGAAAATGGACAGTGTTACATGTTCCTATTAATGACAATGGTATCAAGCTCTTTTCATTTGGCTCTTCTTTAATTTCTTTTATTGCTCCTTTGTAGTTTTTAGTGGAGATCCGGAATACATTTTATTATATTTATACCCATATATTCCATGTTTTGTGATGTTGTTAGAATTGTATTATTTTTTTAAATCTCAGTAATCAAATATTTATTATTGTTACATAGAAATGTAATGCATTTTTATATATTTACCTTATAGCTTGAAACATTATTAAATTCACTAATTAGATCTAGCAGCTTATTGAGAAATTCTTTGGGATTTTCTATGTATTGAATCATATTTTCTGTGAGCAGAGAGAGTTTTGTTACTTTCTTGAACTGTATGACTTGTATTTTGTTTATTTGCTCATTGTACTAGCTAGGAACTCCACTTTGATGTTAAAAATAACCAGAAAAGAGTGGGAGCCACTTCAGGGAGGCAGTCCTGAGAGAGAACTGTGGTACTGAGACCATCTGGACACAGTACACGTGACTCAAGGCAGAAATGACTTGAAGCAGAATGGACTGATTAAGAAGCAGTTAAGAGACCTTCAAAATGGTGGAGGAGTAAGAGGTGGAGATCACCTCCCTCCCCACAAATACATCAGAAATACATCTACATGTGGAACAACTCCTACAGAACACCTACTGAACGCTGGCAGAAGACCTCAGACTTCCCCAAAGGCAAGAAACTCCCCATGTACCTGGGTAGGGCAAAAGAAAAAAGGAAAAACAGAGACAAAAGAATAGGGATGGGACCTGCACCTCTGGGAGGGAGCCGTGAAGGAGGAAAGGTTTCCACACACTAGGAATCCCCTTCACTGGTAGAGATGGGGGGTGGGTGGGGGGTAATTTTCGGAGCCACGGAGGAGAGCGCAGCCACAGGGGTGCGGAGGGCAAAGCGGAGAGATCCCCACACAGAGGATCAGTGCCGACCAGCACTCACCAGCCCGAGAGGTTTGTCTGCTCACCCGTCAGGTGGGTGGGGGCTGGGAGCTGAGGCTCGGGCTTTGGAGGTCAGATCCCAGGGAGAGGACTGGGGTTGGCTGCGTGAACACAGCCTGAGGGGGCTAGTGCGCCACAGCTAGCTGGGAGGGAATCTGGGAAAAACTCTGGACCTGCCTAAGAGGCAAGAGACCATTATTTCGGGGTGTGCGAGGAGAGGGGATTCCTTCTCCATCTGGCCAAAGAAGCCAGAGCACTGCCTAAATGAGCTCCAGAGACAGGCATGAGCTGCGGCTATCAGCTCAGACACCAGAAACGGGCATGAAACACTAACGCTGCTGCCACTGCCACCAAGAATCCTGTGTGCAAGAGCAGGTCACTATCCACACACCCCCAGGAGCCTGTGCAGCCCGCCACTGCCAGGGTCCCGTGATCCAGGGACAACGTCCCCAGGAGAACACACAGCGCTCCTCAGGCTGGTGCAACGTCATGCTGGCCTCTGCCGCTGCAGGCTCACCCTGCATTCCAATTATAACTACGATACCCGTCCCTCCTCCCCGGCCTGAGTGAGCCAGAGCCCTCTAATCAGCCGCTGCTTTAACCCCATCCTGCATGGGCAGGAACAGATGCCTGAGGGCAATCTACACACAGAGGTGGGGCCAAAACCAAAGCTGAACCCCAGGAACTGTGAGAATACGAAGAGAAAGGGAAATCTCTCCCAGCAGCCTCAGGAGCAGCAGATTAAATCCCCACAATCAACTGGAAGTACCCTGCATCTGTGAAATACCTGAATAGACAACGAATGTTTCCAAAATTGAGGCAGTGAACTTTGGGAGCAACTGTAGACTTGGGGTTTGCTGTCTGTGACTGACTTGTTTCTGATTTTTATGTTTATCTTAGTACAGTTTTTAGCTCTTGTTATCATTGGTGGATTTGTTTATTGGTTTCATTGCTTTCTTCTTTTATTACTTTTTAATTTTTTTAATGTAATAATTAAAAAAAATTTTATTACAATTATTTTTCTTTAACATTTTTTTTCCTTTCTTTCTCCCTTTTATTCTGAGCCATGTGGCTGACAGGGTCTTGGTGCTCTGGCCTGGTGTCAGGCCTGAGCCTCTGAGGTGAGAAAGCTGAGTTCAAGACATTGGACCACCAGAGACCTCCTGGCCCCACGTAATATCAGTCGGTGAGAGATCTCCCAGAGGTCTCTGTCTCAACTCTAAGACCCAGCTCTACCCAACAGCCAGCAAGCTCCAGTGCTGGACATCTGATGGCAAACAACTAGCAAGACAGGAATATAACCCCACTCCTTAGAAAAGAGGCTGCCTAAAATCATACTAAGTTCACACGCATCACAAAACACATGACCGGACTCGGCCCTGCTCACCACAAAGACAAGATCCAGCCCCACCCACGAGAACACAGGCACAAGTCCCCTCCACCAGGAAGCCTACACAAGCCACTGAACCAACCTAACCCACTGGGGGCAGACACCAAAAACAATGGGGACTACGAACCTGCAGCCTTCAAAGAGGAGACCCCAAACACAGTAAGTTAAGCAAAATGGGAAGATACAGAAATATGCAGCAGATGAAGGAGCAAGGTGAAAACCCACCAGACCAAACAAATGAAGAGGAAATTAGGCAGTCTACCTGAAAAACAATTCAGTGTAATGACAGTAAAGATGATCCAAAATTTTGGAAGTAGAATGGAGAAAATACAAGAAACACTTAAAAAGGACCTAGAAGAACTAAAGAGCAAACAAACAATGATGAACAACACAATAAATGAAATTAAAAATTCTCTGGAAGGAATCAATAGCAGAATAACAGGTAAAAGAACGGATAAGTGTCCTGGAAGATAAAATAGTGGAAATAACTGCCACAGAGCAGAATAAAGAAAAAAGAATGAAAAGAATTAAGGACAGTCCAAGAGATCTCTGGGACAACATTAAACACACCAACATTCGGATTCTAGCGGTCCCAGAAGAAGAAGAGAAAAAGAAAGGGTTTGAGAAAGTATTTGAAGAGATTATAGTTGAAAACTTCCTTAATGTGGGAAAGGAAATCATCAATCAAGTCCAGGAAGCAGAGAGTCCCATACAGGATAAATTCAAGGAGAAACACACAAAGAGACATATTAATCAAACTATCAAAAATTAAATACAAAGAAAAAATATCGAAAGCAGCAAGGGAAAAGCAACAAATAACATACAAGGGAATCCCCATAAGGTTAACAGCTGATCTTTCAGCAGAAACTCTGCAAGCCAGAGGGAGTGGCAGGACATATTTAAAGTGATGAAATGGAAAAACCTACAACCAAGATTACTCTACCCAGCAAGGATCTCATTCAGATTTGACAGGGAAATTAAAACCTTTACAGCCAAGCAAAAGCTAAGAGAATTCAGCACCAACAAACCAGCTTTACAACAAATGCTAAAGGAACTTCTCTAGGTAGGAAACACAAGAGGAGGAAAAGAGCTACAATAACAAACCCAAAACAATTAAGAAAATGGTAATAGGAACATACATATCAATAATTACCATCAATGTAAATGGATTAAATGCTCCAACCAAAAGACATAGACTGGCTGAATGGATACAAAAACAAGACCTGTATATATGCTGTCTACAAGAGACCCACTTCAGACCTAGGGACACATACAGACTGAAAGTGAGGGGATGAAAAAAGATATTCCATGCAAATGGAAATCAAAAGAAACCTGGAGTAGCAATTCTCATACCAGACAAAATGGACTTTAAAATAAAGACTATTACAAGAGACAAAGAAGGACATTACAAAATGATCAAGGGATCAATCCAAGAAGATGTAACAATTGTAAATATTTTTGCACCCAATATGGGAGCGCCCAAAACATAAGGCAAATGCTAACAGCCATAAAAGGGGAAATCGACAGTAACACAATAAGAGTAGGGGACTTTAACACCCCACTTTCTCCAATGGACAGATCATCCAAAATGAAAATAAATAAGGAAACACAAGCTTTAAATGACACATTAAACAAGATGGAATTCATTGATATTTAGAGGACATTCCATCCAAAAACAACAGAATAAACTAATATTAAATACCTATGGTAATATAAAAATAATAAAATTAAAAAAAATTAATGAAATTGAGTTATTTGTAGTGAGGTGGATGGACCTAGAGTCTGTCATACAGAGTGAAGTAAGTCAGAAAGAGAAAAACAAATACCGTACGCTAACACGTATATATGGAATATTAAAAAAAATGGTTCCGATGAACCTAGGGGCAGGACAGGAATAAAGACACAGATGTAGAGAATGGACTTGAGGACACGGGGAGGGGGAAGGTTTAGCTGGGAGGAAGTGAGAGAGTAGCATTGACATATATTCACTACTAAATGTAAAATAGATAGCTAGTGGGAAGCAGCTGCATTGCATGGGGAGATCAGCTCAGTGCTTTGTGACCACCTGGAGGGGTGGGACAGGGAGGGTAGGAGGGAGCTGCAAGAGGAAGGGGATATGGGGATATATGAATACATATAGCTGATTCACTTTGTTATACAGAAGAAACTAACACAACATTGTAAAGCAATTATACTCCAATAAAGATGTTAAAAAGTAAAAAATAACCAGAAAAGTAGGCTATATACACCTTGCTTGACACTCAGTGGAAAAGAATTCAGTCATTGGACAATAAATAAGATATTAAGTGTAGAACTGTTAATAAACTTATTTTAGAATGGTTTTGGATTTACAGAAAAAATGCAAACATGAGAGGTCTTTTATATCTCACACCCAATTTCCCCTATGATTAACATCTTTTATTAGAATCGTACCTTTCTCACAATTTATGATCCAAGATTGATACACTGCTTTTTTTTCTTATGTTTCTTTTCTTATAATGTTGTCTCCTACTTTTGTTATTAGATTAATGCTGATGCTATTAACTAATTTGGGGAAATCCTCAGTCATTATAGCTTCAAATATTTCTTCTGTTCCTTTCTGTCTTCTCATTCTGGTATTCGAATTATACCTATGTTACACCTTTCATAGGTGTCCCACAGTCCTTGGCTGTTTTGTTCTGTTTTTTTCAGTCTTTGTTCTCTTTGCTTTTCAGCTTTGAAGGTTTCTACTGAGATATCCTCAAGCTCAGAAATTCTGTCCTCAGCCATATCATGTGCTAGTAAGCCTATCAAATGCATTTTTCATTTCTATTACAGTGTGTTTGATCTCTAATCTTTCTTTCTGGTTCTTTCTTAGGCTTCCATCTGTCTGCTTACAAAGCCTACCTGTTCTTGCATGCTGTCTATCCATTAAAACCCTTAGCATATTAATGATAGTTGTTTTTAATTCCTACTCTGATAATTCCAACATTCCTGCCATGTCTGGTTCTGATGCTTGCTCTGTCTCTTCAAATTGGGTATTTTGCCTTGTGGTATGACTCGTAATTTTTTTGATAGCTGGACGTGCTATACCAAGTAAAAGGGACTGCTGTAAATAGGCTTTCAGTAATGTGGTGGTAAGGTGTTGGGGGAGAGAAAGTATTCTATAGTCCTACAATTTTCTTAGTCTTCAGTGAGACTATGCCTCTGGACTGTGAATTTCAAAAGTGTTTTCAGTTCTTTTCTCCACCTTAGGTGAAAGAGGATGGCTAGAGTGGTTCCAACATCTACTTCATCACTGATTCTGTTTTATTTTATTGATCTTTACCTTTATAATGGGTTTTTACCTTGCATTTTTGTGTGTATCATATGTTTCTTGCATGCTAAATAATGTGAGGAACATTTGAGTCTGAGATAAATTATATTTATGACTTTGAATATCAATACCCCTCCTGCTAGGCCACTAATATAGGGGATTGAATTATTCCAATCAGTAATAGACTTGTGATTGGTTTTGTTTCTGTAATGTTTATTATGGGTTTAACACTTATATCAAAGGCATCTCTTGTTAGCTATAATTGGAGAGTGGCCTGGTTTGCTGGAGTTTTCCCTCAATATTCCTATTCCATCCTCAACTTTAGGACTTTTTTTGTGTATCATTTCCTCAGAGAGTATCTTTCTCTTTGTTAATCTTCCCTTGTGGTAGATGGCTGTTGCCTTTACTCAGTGAAGTAAAGCTACTCAGTGAAGCTAGTCTGTTGGAGAAAATGCAGAATCAATGAGAAATGCCTCTTCTGAGACCAAAGAAAACAGGGTATTCTAAAAGCTAAGGATGCCCAGAAATGGAGACTATCTTCACCACCAACTGCCATGTCCAAGGAAATGATATGGCCTACAACTGGCCATAGCCTGAAGGACAGACCTCTTTTCCCTTTTCCATCTCCAATACAACTAAAGTCTACCTTGTGGTCCAGAGGGTTTGGTGCCCCTCCCTTTTTAATTTCAGGATTTTTTCCTTAGGAGAGAAGAGTTTTGATCAGGTTTTTTGCCTTTCCCCTGGTGGCCGCTTCTACCTTCCTCAAGGCTCATGCAATGTGGATGACTTCATCTAGGCTCCCTCCCATCCTTCAAACTCTCGTGCATGTGTCTTGTGGTGTTTCATCATGATAAGCCAAGTATGGCTAAAAAATCTCCGATATGTCTGCCGCTCTCATGCTAAGCCACATCAGTCTTTAGCAATGAATTAAGGATTGTAACTAAATTCTTCTTACTCACTTAGAAGGCAGTACTACCTTCCCCTTCCCCTCTGACATAAGTGAGCCAGTCTTTGGGCTCCGTATCTCCTTACATTCATCTTTCTTTAGATTTTAGGCTATCTCATCGCTCTGTAATGTCAGATATTTGATGGGTTTAAACATTTTTTTAAAGATTATCTTTCTTTTTTGTTATTCTTATGATAGAAACACTTTCCAGCATTCTACTTCTTAGGCATAAAATCGGACCCTTATTTACATTTTAAATTATATTATTTATTGTTGTCATATTCTCCATTTTATAATCTCGGGATTTCTTTCATTGTATATAATATACTTTATATTTCAGGTCTACCAAATTGTCAATTGTTCAAACAATCTTTTCCAACTTCTCACTCGACAGTGTGGTCCCAATAAAGAAATAATCTATCAATCCACAATACAACTCAAACTTTGATGTGTTTTCTTCCTGCCTAATATCCATAGTAAGTCTCATCTTCCATATTCTTTCCATAAGCATTCTAACTGTATAAATTTCACAGGCATGCAGATTAAGGAAACTGCCATATATTCTTCCAAAACTAGAAATAATTGTATACATTTTAAATCCCCTAATAAGGCATGAGGTCGTCTGTGCTGATCCTTTCAAATCTAGACAAATCAGTACTGAGTGGTTTTCTGACAATTCTTAGTATTGATTCTGCCACTGCAGCTTTAAAAAGTGCTGTTTGATTTTTATTCATTAGAGCTATCTCTGGGAAAGTCTTTTCAGTTGGTTCACAACCTCTCCCTGTCTCATTCTCTCTGCTGAATTTCTATGTTCCCCAGCAATTCTCCAAGATCTATTATAAGTTAAAAATTTACCTTATGGAAACTGCTTCTTTGCAGAAGAAAGCAGGAAACAAATGTAGAAAGCAAAGACAGACTAGAACTAGAAAAACTGAACTTTGCAACACCAGTGTAAAAGTTGACTAAGGCTAAGATGCTAAATTGATGTAAAAACTTTGGGGTATAAATTCTTTGGTAATAATATACTCAAAAGGGAAAAATAAACTTTTACAATGAAACAGTTATGGCAGTTAGTACCTCAACCAAGCATTCAAAGTTAACATGACCAATAGCTATAAATAACAAAGGAAATTGATCAATTAATAAGGGACCTTTTTGGCAGTCTTAAATTTGAAGAAATTACACTATTATTTCAAACAGACAAACTAAATAATGGATATCCTTATGCTAGAAATGGTAGCACCAAATGACATCTACCAATCAGAGCATCAGCTTCTGTGTTACCTTTTATGGCTTTAAGATGGGAGGGTACAGGTGCTTCACCCTCAACTTTTATACAGTCACTGTCAACTAGAGGGCAGTTTAGAGTAAAGCAATGGCAAATTGGACTTAAAATCATGAAGCTGGTCCATATTTTTACCTGTATTTCTCTTACAAGGTATATTGTTTAGTTGATTAAACAGAATTAAAACTTACAAATGTATGTGTGTATATATATATTATATATGCATGTGTGTATATATACTAGATGTATATATACATATATACACACACACATATAAAATACATCTACTAGTATATATACACACATGCATATATAATCACATATATGTATGCATATGCATATGTGTATATATGTATATATATATATACATATATATATATATATATAGAGAGAGAGAGAGAGAGAGAGAAACTATGTACACACACACAGATTTTTTTCAAAATCACAAAGTGGAGAGTAAACTTAAAAATTAGTCAAATTCTATGAGCTGAATGCCAAAATTTATATAATCAAATGTGGAAAAACACCAGGAGTTACATCTTCAAATGATCTGATACACATATATATGGGTGTGTGCATATTTGTGTGCATATATATGTGTTTGTACATATGTTTGTGTATATGTGTATACATATAATTTTCCCCTTCCAATTTTTCTTTCTCCTCTTTTTCTGAGATTTTAATTATACAGATGTTTGACTGTTTGATATTATCTAGCTAGTCTCCTTGCTCTGTTCATTGTTTACACTATTGTTTTCTTTTTGTTCTTCACATTGGGCAATTTTTATTGCAATATCTTCAAGGTCACTTTATCTTTCCTCTGCCATCTCCTTTAAGCTGCTAAGCTCATCCAGTAAACTTTTTATTCCAGATATTGTATTTTTCAGGTCTAAAATTTCTATTTGCTTCCTTCCTATCGTATCTATATGTTTGTTGAGAATTCCCCTTTCCCTTCATCAGGAGCATATTGCATTAAATTTTATTTAGAGTAGTTATAATACCTACTTTAACATGTTTTCTGATACTTTCAATATCAGGATCTTTTCATTGGTTTCAATTTATTTTGTTTTCTTTTGAGAATGATTTCTATTCACTCATTTTTTCATATATCAGGTAATTTTAGATTGCATTCTTGAAATTATGGATATCAACTTGTGGAGAGAGGGGATTATTTTATTTTTCTCACTTGAGACTTGTTTCTTCTGCTTTAGCATTCAATTATTTTAATTGGACTTGAATCAAAAACTGTTTCTTGGGCTACATCTTTGGTCTCATTTCAGATCTTTTGTTTTTAGCTGAGTTTTCTTTTAGTCTGTTCCAGACGTGTGGTTGAGGGGGCAGACAGAGATAGAGTGTATAGAATTCGAGAATTTTTGGCTCTTTTCCTTTCACAATTTTCCCTTTCCTTTGCAGCAACCAGTGACTCCCTATATTCAGTTCCCTAATTTTTCAGGCCACAAAACTGTAGACTTCCTACTACCACTGCCCCCTCATATGCTGCACTGACGGTGCATGACCTCAAGGTAAAATCCACAAAATGTTGGAATGTACTTTGTAAAATTCCACTCCTATGAACATGTAACTCCATGAGAATCTGCTTCTTTTTGTTCACCAATGCTGTTTTTTTTGTTTTATATGCAAGTTTTATATTGGTTTCCTTTGGAGAATCAGTCAGGTCACATCTTAATCATTAATAGAAGTTTAAATCCTGCCTATACTCTTTCTTGATTACATAATATGTCATATTGTTTTATGTTTCAGGCATTTTAAATGCTGTTTCCTTTGCCTGAAATGTTTCAGTCCTTTACTTTATTGTCCTAATGTCAGTTAATCTTCAAATATCAGATTGTTCTTTTGATCAGATTGTCGTCTCTTTTCAATAATCAGCAATAGCCCCCACTGCACTTCTAACATTGTTTTATAAACACTGGTTTGCTTAATTATTTATCTTATTAAAATATATCCATCTTAAAATCTAAGTCCATATTTTAGCATTTCTTTATATCTCAAGATCTATCCAATATATGTTTGCTGGATGAATGAAAGGACGGAGATGAGTGAAATAAACTGAATCATTCTCTGTTCCCCTCCATTGCCTCTTGTTGATAGAAAACTTATTTGGTGAATGTCTTCCATCTGCAACTGAGAGAATTTTCAAAATTACCACAAGAAAATGGTCATGGAAGCCAGATGAATTCTAAGGTTAAGTGGAAACACATTGTTAAATCGAATTAAAGAAAAGAATGTGAGGAGGATGGTATTTCTGAAAGATATTCAGAACTTGCAAAATCATACTAAATGTCTCAACAAACACTTCAGCTGTCAGGAGTAGTACCCCTAGAATTAATTGATGAGCTATGCACAACCTGTTTGCTACATTATTCACCATAGAAGGAATAAGTTAATGAATAAATCATAATACAGAAATAAGGTTTGTTTTTTTTAAAGCTCCTAAATATGGTTGTGAATGATCTAAGAAAATACGTGTTTAAATGGATTTTTATTTTCTTTTTCTTTTTTTTGAATTTTATTTATTTATTTTTTATACAGCAGGTTCTTATTAGTTATCTATTTTATACATATTAGTGTATATATATCAATCCCAACCTCCCAATTCATCCCACCACCCCCGCCCCATTTTCCCCCCTTGGTGTCCATACTTTTGTTCTCTACATCTGTGTCTCCATTTCTGCCTTGCAAACCAGTTCATCTGTACCATTTTTCTAGATTCCACATGTATGCATTAATATATGATATTTGTTTTTCTCTTTCTCACTTACTTCACTCTGTATGACAGTCTCTAGGTCCATTCACATCTCTACAAATGACCCAATTTCTTTCCTTTTTATGGCTGAGTAATATTCCATTGTATATATGTACCAAATTTTCTTTATCCATTCGTCTGTCGATGGGCATTTAGGTTGCTTCCATGACCTGGCTATGGTAAATAGTGCTGCAGTGAACATTGGGGTGCATGTGTCTTTTTGAACTATGGTTTTCACTGGGTATATGCCCAGTAGTGAGATTGCTGGGTCATATGGTAATTCTATTTTTAGTTTTTTAAGGAACCTCCATACTGTTCTCCATAGTGGCTGTATCAATTGACATTCCCACCAGCAGTGCAAGAGGGTTCCCTTTCTCCACACCCTCTCCAGCATTTGTTGTTTGTAGATTTTCTGATGATGCCCATTCTAATCTGTGTGAGGTGATACCCCATTGTAGTTTTGATTTGCATTTGTCTAATAATTAGTGATGTTGAGCATATTTTCATGTGCCTCTTGGCCATCTGTATGTCTTATTTGGAGAGATGTCTATTTAGGTCTTCTGCCCATTTTTTGATTGGGTTGTTTGCTTTTTTTTAATATTGAGCTGCATGAGCTAGTTATATATTTTGGAGATTAATCGTTTGTCCGTTGATTTGTTTGAAAATATTTTCTCCATTCTGAGGGCTGTCTTTTTGTCTTGTTTATATTTTCCTTAGCTGTGCAAAAGTTTTTAAGTTTCATTAGGTCCCATTTGTTTATTTTTATTTTTATTTCCATTACTGAGGGAGGTGGGCCAAAAAAGATCTTGCTGTGATTTATTGCAAAGAGTGTTCTTCCTATGTTTTTCTCTAAGAGTTTTAGAGTGCCCGGTCTTACATTTAGGTCTTTAATCTATTTTGAGTTTATTTTTGTGTATGGTGTTAGGGAGTGTTCTAATTTCATTCTTTTACATGTAGCTGTCCAGTTTTCCCAGCACCACTTACTGGAGAGACCGTCTTTTCTCCATTGTATATCCTTGCCTCCTTTGTCATAGATTAGTTGACCATAGATGCATGGGTTAATCTCTGGGCTTTCTATCCTGTTCCATTGATCTATATTTCTGTTTTTGTGCCAATACCATATTGTCTTGAATACTGTAGCTTTGTAGTATACTGTGAAGTCAGGGAGCCTGATTCCTCCAGCTCCATTTTTTCCCTCAAGATTGCTTTGGCTGTTTGGGGTCTTTTGTGTCTCCATACAAATTTTAAGATTTTTTTGTTCTAGTTCTGTAAATAATGCCATTGGTAATTTTATAGGGATTGCATTGAATCTGTAGATTGCTTTGGGTAGTATACTCATTTTCACAACATTGATTCTTCCAATCCAAGAACATGGTATATCTCTCCATCTGTTTGTGTTATCTTTGATTTCTTTCATCAGTGTCTTATAGTTTTCTGCATACAGGTCTTTTACCTCCTTAGGTAGGTTTATTCCTAAGTATTTTATTCTTTTTGTTGCAATGGTGAATGGGAGTATTTCCTTAATTTTTCTTTCTGGTGTTTCATTGTTAGTGTATAGGAATGCAAGAGATTTCTGTGCATTAATTTTGTATCCTGGAACTTTACCAAATTCATAGAATAGATCTAAGAGTTTTCTGGTGACATCTTTAGGTTTCTCTCTATATAGTATCATGTCATCTGCAAACAGTGACAGTTTTACTTCTCCTTTTCCAATTTGTATTCCCTTTATTTCTTTTTCTTCTCTGATTGCCGTGGCTAGGACTTCCAAAACTATGTTGCATAATAGTGGCGAGAGTGGACATCCTTGTCTTGTTCCTGATCTTAGAGGAAATATTTTCAGTTTTTCACCGTTGAGAATGATGTTTGCTGTGGGTTTGTCGTATATGGCCTTTATTATGTTGAGGTAGGTTCACTCTATGCCCACTTTCTGGAGAGTTTTTATCATAAATGGGTGTTGAATTTTGTCGAAAACTTTTTCTGCATCTATTGAGATGATCATATGGTTTTTCTTTTTCAATTTGTTAATATGGTGCATCACAATGATTGATTTGCACATATTGAAGAAGCACTATTTTTATGAACTTTTAAACTACATTACATCACTGTACAATCACAAATTTGTATGCATGTAGTTGCGTTGTAAATAGTCGGAGCTTTTCACAAGATGTATAATTAACCAATGTTCAAAATTGCTTTTTCTCTCTGGACTTACTAATAGGATGCAACACATTTTGCTACAAAATTTGTCTAAAGATTATTCTGTCATATTTTAGCACTAGCTGAATTATTGAATGCATTAGGAGTCTAGGAATTTCAGCCAGAATCTACATTAATCCCCACCAAGGCTGAGTTAGACTTACAGTAGAAGCCCTGAAGGACTCTATGTCCTTAATTACTACTCCCTTCTTTCTGGAAATAGAACTCCCCTGGTGATGAGCAACTGCAGAAAAATCCATCACCAAGGCACTCTTAAAGTTTATAATTGTTACCAGTGACCTTTCCATGAACCCAGGTTTAAGGACACGTTAATCAAAAGACTATAATATTTAAGAAGCTAACATAACTAAAATGGTAAACATTAAAGTAATCAAGTTGCTTGGTATAAAAAGCAACTCCTTCTAGGTAACCTGTCAGCATATAAAAGAACAATTTTTGTTTTTGTTTCTAAGCTGAACCTTCTCAAAAGAGACCTTTATTTTTTTTGTCAGAGATAATATTATTATTATTATTTTTTATTGCACGTCACTCCTTTATCATACTGACCTGGAAAAAAGATTTACTACAGTTATGCTCAAATGAGTACTGGGCCTAAGTGGTGGGCCAAGCAACTGGAACATGATTCAGAAATCAGGCACAGTGAAAGACACACTTGGATATGATCAAGAGGCATTCTGCTGCCATAAAACAATAAGGCGGGGGAGGGATTCTAAAACACACAGCAGGATGAACTCCTACACCTTAGAAGTCAAGGACCTTACCCCATGACGGTGTAAGGAATGGCTCATTTTCTGATGACCACATGTGGGAATATTTCAACCGCCACTAGAAACCCCAGAAGGGTTTCTTTTTTAATTTATTTATATATATATATATATAAATTTTTCTTTTGTAAAAGTAAATGCAACACATAAACATTCAGGATTGATCCCAATCTTTTGGAGTCAGGGAGTAAGTGTTTGATTGAATCACCATGCAGGTTACATTCATCTTCCACTGGAATGACTAGAACCCCCAGTCACCTGAACAGAACAGTGCCCAGCTAGCCTCTGGGAACACAAATAGACTCTCTTGCTTCTCCTCATTGGTCACACCTTGGCATGGTTCCTCCCTATCCCCTACTCAAGCAGGTCCTTAGTAATAAACAAACCACTAGCAATGCCCCGCCCCAGTTACTACATCTCAACGCTCTTGGATAAGTCTTCCCTTGGCTTGGACTGAGAACCATGCCCCAGAGGTGCCATTCTGACTAGACTGTATGAAGGGAGTGGGTACAAGAGATAAAATGGCTAAAATGGAATTGGGAGCCACTGCTCCCCATCTGCAGCTACAGCTTAAGATGCCTACAGATGTTGTCAGTGTGACGTGTGCAGGGGAGAGGTGCAGAGGAATGGATGGGCTTGGGAGGAAGGGTAATCCTTGGGAAAGTAATCTGCTGCTCGACCTCACTTCTTGGCCTTGCCCTGGGCAGCCACAGCCTCCATGGCTTTACGCACGGTCTCTTCATCACCCAGGAACTGCATTGGCTTGATGGGCTTCAAGTTCTTGTCCAATTCATACACAATGGGAATGCCAGTCGGCAGGTTCAGCTCCATGATAGCCTCCTCGGAGAGACCCTCCAGATGCTTTTTTCTGTTTTTGTTTTCCTTTAATTGCTATATACTCAGAATAGTGTTTGGCACATATTGAGTACACAAATATTTTTGATACAGGAAAATTTAAAAATCTGATTTTTCTAAAAAGAACTTTTGAATCTGTTTAAGCCAAGTTGAAAAGTCAAGTATAGAAATATAAATACATTTTATAACTAAATATTCATCAACCCATATGAAAAATTATGTACTCCTAAAAGTAATAATGTATGATAATTAAAATATATTGCCAACATTCAGACCTTACATTTGTTTAAAGGACCTGCCTATTTTTTCTTATTTAATTAATTGGTTTTCCAAATTTTTATTTATATAAAAAATAATAAACCTATATAAAAATTTCTCTCTATGCCATCTTTAGCAATGCCCTTGTGGGAAACATCATGAAATTCTGTATATATGAGTCAATAACTGATTCTGCATCCCTCCCCCACAAAAATATCTTGCTGTTTTTTAATGGACAATGCTATCTGAATTTCTTGTTTGCCATTTTAAAATAAAGTAATAATAATAATTTTAGATTTTTTTCATGATATATGTATGTTATATTCAGTTTTGCATGAATATAACATAGTATAATAAATCAGTATGCTTACAGTTCTTTTACAGATGAGGAAATTGAAGCAGTGAGTTATTTAGGTACATTATAAGAGGCAAATAGCAACTAATTGGTAGAAATGAATTTAGAACCTGCAGCTATCAGAACGTATGATTTAAAAATGATGACTATTCAACATAATAAAGCCTATAAAATACTAAATCAATGCTACAGTTTAACAGAGCTATTAGAAACCTTCATCTCCATCTTTATATTTCACTGATACTCTCTTTTAATAATAGGTCATCTTTAAAGTATGAATATATTTTTAGTCATCTCCTAATACTCTACAAAAAGAAATAAAATCTGTTTAAGAAATCCCCTCCAAAATAAAAGGAAGTTTAAAACTTCAAGCCTCATTCCTAAAATATAGTAGACCAAGAAATATGCAGAATTACAATATCACATCTACCACCACACTAATTTGAGTAGTTTCATACCATACAGCATTCCTTGAAATATTATTTTGACATATTTTAAAAATATATTAATAATGGAAATAAACCATATCATGATCAGTATTTCTCTAGCATGTTACAGAGAGATGTGAATAACAAGTGTCCCCTTTATTAAATACAGTTTTTGTGAGGATTATATTAACGCTCAATAACTGATATATCAGTTACTTGCAATAAATATTAGAAAGAGTTGTTAGCACTTGCTGTATCTATATTTTCTGTTATCATTGTTGCTTGCATTACTTGCATCAAATTTTCACCCAAAACAATACACATGAACTTGTATTATTATGTTACTAATGTCCTCCCTGATACTAAATCCAAATTCAATTTTCATTTTACAACCTCACTGAACCATCAGCAAATAACCTAATTAACCTAATCAGGCCATGAGCAAAACTCAACCATGCTTGATCATTTTCTCCTCTTTGTAACGTTGGGACCTAAGAACACTATACTCTCCAGCTTCCCTCTGTGGTAAGCAGAATAATGGTTCCCCTAAGGATACCCATGTCCTAATCCCCAGAACCCGTGAATACATTGTTACATGGCAAAGGGGAATGATAGTTGCAAATATAATTGTTTTCTAATAAATGGACCTTAAAATAGGGAGATTATGCAGTATTATCCAGATAAGCCCAATGTAAGAACAAGTGTCCTTTAAATGTGGAAGAGTAAGGCAGAAGAGTCAGGGCCAGAGCAAGAACATGTGGGAAAAAATTGACTGGCCATTATTGGCTTTTAAAATGGAAGAGGGCTATGAGCCAAGGAATTCAGGTAGCCTCTAAAAGTTGGATTAGGCAAGGAAACATTCTGCCTTAAAATTGCCAAAAAGGAATGCAGCCCTGCAAACACAGTGATTTAGTTCATAAGACCCATTTTAAACTTCTGACCTTCAAAACTATAAGATAATAAAGTTGTATTGTTTTAGCTACTAAGTTGTAGTAATTTGTTAAAGCAGCAGTAGAAAACAAATAGACCCTCCTCCCTAATGACCACGGTTTCTCAATCTTCTTTGGTGATTCCTTCTTATCTCCTATTCTGTGAGCCAAATGAAAATCTGTGGACCACTCCTCTTCCTTACTTAAATTCTCTTCCACTGTTTTTATCCAGACTTTGGCTTTGGATACTCTCAACACTCTGAAAAATACTGCTATGGGTGGAACTGTTTCCTGTCCCCAAAATATGTTGAACTCCTAACTCCTGATACCTGTGATTGTGACCTTATTCAGAAACAGATATAATCATGGCTTTGCAGATGTAATCAAGTTATGATAGGTCATTAGGGTTGCTCCGAATACAATATGAATGGTCTCCTTACAAGAAGAGGAAAATCCCATATGAAGACAAAGAAACAAAGGGAGAATGTTATGATGATGACACAACCAGAGATTGGAGGGATGCAGCTATAAACCAGAGAATGCCAATTGCAGAAACTAAGAAGAGGCAAGGAAGCATTCTACCCAGTCTCAGAAGGAGTGTGGCTTTGATGACAGCTTGATTTTGGATGTCTATCTTGCAGAACAGTGAGATAATAAACTTCTTTTTTTTAAGCTTCTCAGTTTGTGATGCTTTGTTATGGCAGCCCTAGGAAACCAACACAACTACCAAATTTATAACTCTAATAGTAACTCATTCCCTGAAAAACAGATTCCTCCATCCAAGTGCTTACTGATATTTTGACCAGGAAGTTGTATAGGCATACCTCATTTTACTGTACTTTGCAGATATTGCATTTTTTTTTAACAAATAGAAGGTTTGTGGTGACCCTGAACTGAACAAGTCTATAGGATCATTTTTAGCAAACCAACAGCATTTGCTCACTTTGTGTCTTTGTGTCACATTTTAGTAATTCTTGCAAAATTTCAAATTTTCATTATTATTATATTTGTTGTGGTGATCTATGATCACTAATCTTTTTGTTACTACTATGACTTACTGAAGGCTCAGATGATGGTTAGCATTTTTTAGGAATACAGTATTTTAAATTAGGGTATATACTTTTTTTTTTAGACATAAGGCTATTGCACACTTAATAGGCTACCGTATAGTATAAACATAACTTTTATAAGTACAGGGAAATCAAAAAAATATTTTACTTGTTTTACTGTGCTATTCACTTTATTGCAGTAAGCTGGAACTGAACTGGCAATAGCTACGAGGTATGCCTGTAATGAATTATTTCTTTGCAACTTGGCATCACCAAGATTCCCTTCTAAGGTCCCCTCTGTATGGTGAGGAACAGCTAAGAACTATATTTTCTGGCATCTATTTCCCTCTGTGCTTCTGGGATAGGATTACTAATGAGAAGAACTCACAGAATATTTAGATGGTAGAAAAAAAGGAAGGTTATTATTCTCTCATGGGAGTGGCAGCCAGATGTATGGGCAGACAAGAGAGTCAGCCAGATAGGTGAGCACTTGAGATTCACCTGCTTTATTGCTACAGACTGTGACAGTGCGAGGTTTCTCAGGAAGTCGTGCGATTTGAAATTTTCCCAGTGAATATTTGAAAACTACGGGGTTCAGTGCTTTAGTGTCCATTGGCCTGACTTAGCCACAACTTCCTTGACCTTCAGTAGTGATTCCCTTGGCCATTGCACCCTACCTTCCATCTCATCCAACAACACTATACATTCTAATTTCTATATCGAATGGAGTTCTAAAGCAAATTTCTGTTTTCCTGAATGAACCCAAACCAATTCAGGAGCTCAAAAAGCATCTCATCTTTAACCTGCCCTTTGCTGATCCCAAAATATTCCCGAGCTCAGTTAATAGAAGGCTTATCTGTTTAGGCCGTCATGCCACAAATCCTGAACCCATCCTTGATTACTGTCTTTCTTACACATTCCATTCCCAATTCATTATCAAATCCTATGGAAACATACAACAGAATCTGAGCGCTTCTCACCACGCTTTCACTGCCCCCACACCGGACCACTAAAACTTACCTCTATGCTGATTATTGTCAGATTCCCTTAACCGGCCATCCTTCTGCTCTTACTTCCCTGCAGTTTAGTTTCAAGAAGGCAGTTAGAAGCTTGGGGTTTGTTCAATTAATATGGAAAACACCAATGAATTAAAGTGGTATATAACTTTAAAATAGAACTATGGACATAGAATTATATTACATTGAAATGGTGTTGTATAAAGGCTAAGGATACCCTCCTGATTTTTATTCTATCTATGTCATTTATTAACAGGGTGATCTTAGGCAAGTGATATAATCTCCTTTTAAATTCAATTAGTTCTTCTAAAGGAGAAAGCTAATAATACTTTCCCAGTGAGTTGTTAGCACAGGACCTAATAAAATGTGTTCCTAAAATGGTGGCAATAATTATTATCATTAGAAAAACTGGACTTCTGAATTGTAAAATATGACTAAAGTTCATTGTTACCAGCTCCCAGCCCCCATGCAACATTTCCTCAAGAGGCATATAAATATCAATACAGCCCATATACATGCAAACACATTTTCATTCCCAGACAGAAAAGTCTCTTTTGATGGTCCCAGAAAAAGTGTGAACAATTATTTGGGATCATTAACTCTGAATTCTGTTAAGAAGAATAAGCAAACCCTGCATGTGAGAAACTAGTTCATTTACCTTACAAAGCAATAAAAGCAAATTTCTTATGGGGAGGGTAGCAGGCCTGGCAGCAGTATGCTATAATAAGAAAATATACTGAATTCAGAAAGAGAAGATGACCTTGACTATGTATATACATATACATAATCTAGATTTACATATATAATTCTAGATAGATCAGTAGATCAACTGATAGATTTAGAGTCTATTTACTGATCAATCCATCTTCTTTGGGGGAAAAAAAGTAAGTAATATTTCCATACTTCACTTTTGTCATCTATAAAAAATCGTTAATTATAAGATTTTATTACTTTTAGTTCTTCTGAAGTATCTTCTAAAGAGTGCCTTGTCTTACCCAGTTCCAGTTAAAAAATAATTTTCAGATAGTTGAATGGGTGCTATCTTTCCAAATACTGTCCTAAATATTATACACTATTGAGGCATTTGGTTGTGTGGGGAGAAGGTAGAACAATATAGTTTTAGATGGTTGTCTATCTATGTGGTGCCATCACCAGATTTGGCCATCTTTTCTCAGAGTCCTCAATTACAGCTACAGGCAGGTTACTGAGACATGCCATTCTTCATTCTATAAAATAAGGCCTTTTATGCATTTTAGCCTATTTAATTATGTCAATTTTTCTTTATACTTCAGTGGGTATCATGGAACTCAGATTATTAGGTTGATTCAGGATCTCATTGTCCCAAAGGAAACTTGCTGAGACTGGCTAAGGCACTTAAGACACTTTCTACCTTGTATTGTCATTTAGACATTTTATGTTAATGGAATTTTTTCATCTATCAAGTTGTAACAGGGAGAGTTGCCATAAATTTCTTCTTTTCTCTCATCCTTTCTGAACTAATGGGCAGTGTGGTCAAAATTTTATCCACCCAGGGATCCACTAACATAGCAGATTTTATTTTTTTCCTTTTGATCCTCTAGCTCCACCTACTTGGAAAAGAATGAACAGATTTGGCAAGTTTAGGTTGCATTGCATCCATCAGGCAAATTTCATGTCTTAAGTTTCCTTCAGCATTGCCATCTCCCTCAATACAAAAATATTGTTCTTAATTTTTTAACATCTATTGCCTGATGCAAAACATTATTTCTTTACAGTACAGTTATCTCAATGCAGTAGCCAGCAAGATACAAAAAAGAAAATCAGATAGTATTCCAAAATATACTCCTACTAGACTTCCCATCACATTGAATCTTTCAGTTTGACTTCTGCATTATTAAAATACGCCCTTCATGTTACATTGACAAATAACCCAGTTTTCAGGGCTCTAAAGGCTTTTCAGGTTTAGAGTTGGCTTCTCTGGGTCTTAAAACTAGATACAGACATCCTAAAATGAGCGTTTCAACTTACTGACCATAGCAGATAAAACATTGTCCACTACATTAATATTTAAGGTCTTAAATGGATATATGATAACTTTAATAAGGGAACAAAAATCTTATTACTATAATTATTGTTTTCCAGTTAAGATACATTCTGTGGCTCTCTTATTCAAAAGGATCATAATATTTCAACCCACTGATTTTTTTCCTTGATAATATGTATATAGAGAGGAAGTCAGACAAATTACAGGCCAAAAAAAAGTTCATTAGAAACCTTCAGGTTTTTAAACTTTATTGTCTAAGTATATTCTAAAAAGTATTTGCTTAAAATTTTTAAAATTTAAAATTTAAAATTTTTTATGCAGTCACGGCTTTGAATGATGTCATATTTTAAAATGTTGCTCACTTAATCATATATGACCATCACTTTTAAGTAGCTAAGATTGACTTATTGGAGTCATTGCATACAAAGCTTTCTTAGGAAAATGGCTTGGTATCTGGGTTCCTAGCTTTTCAGGTGGGAAGGTCACTTCCTGTCAAACCCAGGAATCTTAGGATATTTGGGGGACCCTGAGAAGAGAGGAATTCATCCAAATCTATAGGTTTTGCAAATAAAATAAAAGGTGCTCTTGGCTTAGTTTCCTCACCTCAAGAGGATTCTAGAAGTGCAATCTGAGATTTCTTACATAAACTTCCAGCAAGGCAAACTGAAGTAAATTTTTGTAGGGTAAATTACCATTCTTGTTGCACATATATAAATGATGAGGCCAAATCTAATGAGACCAGCCTTATTTTGTGATCAAGAATAACCATTCTTCGAAATTTTCTTTGATAAAAAGGGTGGTAACTGTTGAATAACAATTGTATATTTCAGTAGAAAATCCTAGGGGATTAAGAAATACAAACTACTATGTATAATATAAATAAGCTACAAGGATATATTGTATAGCACAGAGAATATAGCTAATATTTTATAATAACCATAAATGGAGTATAATCTTTAAAAATTGTGAATCACTATGTTGTACACCTGAAACTTATGTAATATCCTACATCAATTATACCTCAATAAAAGAAATTGTAAAAAGAAAATCATAGCATATTTTTCTAGTTTACACTTCCTCTCCCACTGTGGAAAAATCAGTTTTGTTACCCACCTCTAGGTCGGGCTGGATGTTGTCAACTTACACAAATTGTCAACCATTACCAAATTTTCGATTCTTCCATTTTCCTCCAATATCTGCCTACAAAATCTGTAAACAAACTAACATTTTAAATTTTCCTCTCTGCCTCCTGACTTGGTGTCTCTGAGAACTAAAACCTAACTGTCCAGTGTCTTACTGAGGTATAAGAAGCACTGCAAGCTAAAGATCAAGATTTGATATATAACTTGAATAACTCATCATCGTCACAGACTTAGAATGGACAACTTCTTTTGCTTGGTGTTATTGTTGTGTGAGCCATTTAAGAAATTCACTGAGTCTCCAGTATTTCCCTTACTTTGCTTAAGGGAATGACATGTCTGTGGGTAATCTTAGTGAAACCATTGACACTATCACCAAAGAACTACAAAAAATTCAGGGTAGTCTTTCAAATTTGTGTGGCAGTGGACATAATTCTAGCTTCCTGTAAGAACACTTGCACAATTATCAGAGCAACTGCTTTATGTATTTTTCCCCAAACGTCCTTGGTGTCTATGCTATCACTGAAAACATTCAGACCACAATCTGGGAAATCTGTCAGATTGCCACTGTCACCCTCTGTCTGCCATCTAAGGACACTTTGGTTCTGAAATCTCACTTTCCCTCAAACTTCTCCTCAAATCTTACATCTTGGTTGTACTCACTTATTCAATCTTTAGTAAGCATTCTTTTTATTATATTCTTTGCATACCTGTTGTCTAGCCCCTGATATTTAAGAACCTATAACAGTTGTCAGTCTGACAATATGCTCGACAGCTGACACAACTTATCCTTCAAAGCCAACAGAACACAAAGGTTAGCCCATCCCTGAAAACTACTTTGACCAGTTTCAACCTCACGATGACTCCTGTTCTATCCCTAACAGTGTTAAGGGCAGACTTTATGTCAAATCACAGGAGGCACTAACCAAGGGCTCACAGTTGAGTGTAACTGAACCAATGACTTGGCTTGACTAAAGTTTAATCAACTTCTCTCCTCCCCTCAGGCTCCTGAATTTGGTTTAACCCAGGCTTATGAAAGCACTAAGGTGCAGAACACCCCCTTTCACAATTCCTTCTCAGAATCAGCTCATTAGAGAGGAGAATATTTTCTGTTAACCTACTCCATTGATGCTGTATGTTCACCCCCAGCTGCTTGCCCCACTTCCCCACAAAGTTCCTACTTACCCCAATTACCCCTTCCTATTAAAAGAAACCCTTTTTCTGTATAATTTTGAGACACTTGCAGATCCTGAGATCACAGTGTTCTCTTTTTTGAAATTGTCTTTCCAAATAAAGTCTCTCCTTACCTAAGTCTGGATTTGTTTTTTAATTGACAGTTGGCAGTAAGTTTCTATGCATGCTTTGTGATTGCAGCATGTGAGTTCATTAACAAGGGTTCTCCATTCATAGATAAGACAACTATGCTCAGCTCCCAGCTTTATAAGTTGATCAGTTTTAGCTATAACCATGCATGGATCTGATCTCCATACTAGTGTTGACCTAAAGAAACAGACTGCCAGATATTTCTCCAGCAAAGATGGGTTCATTTGGGATCAGGAAAGAATTGCAATTCGGGGTCTACAACCATGGTGAGCCATGTGCAAGTCCCTACATGGCAAGGGAAGGAAAATACTTTTGCAGAGGGGAAAGGAAGTTGGGAGGGCTGTAGTAAAAAAAAGTGTCCATGGCTTTTCATTGGCTGAATCCTTGCCAGGAAAGAAGAGGAATCTTTTTTCTTCCTAGTAGGTTCTGCTATCATCACATGGCTTGAGAGTTTTGCCTTCTGGTCTCCTGACTCTATTTAATTGAGGTTTCTGTTTATCAATTTTTTACACTAGTTAAGCATCTAAGCACATATCAAGTCAAAGTACATCCAAATGCTGGGACTTCCCTGGTGGCACAGTGGTTAAGAATCTGCCTGCCAGTGCGGGGGACATGGGTTTGATCCCTGGTCTGGGAAGATCCCACATGCCACAGAGCAACTAAGACCATGCACCACAACTACTGAGCCTGCGCTCTAGAGCCTATGAGCCACAGCTACTGAAGCCCACATGCCTAGAGCCTGTGCTCTGCAACAAGAGAAGCCACTGGCATGAGAAGCCCACGCACCACAATGAAGAATAGCCCCCGCTCGCTGCACTAGAAAAAGCCCACGTACAGCAACAAAGACCCAACACGCCCCCCCAAAAATAATAAAATAATTTAAAAAAATGAAAAAAATCAAAGTATATCCAAATGCTAATACAACTTTAATTCCAGCTTACCTCTGTGGCTTTGAGTTCTCTTTTTTGCTAGCATCTGGATATTCCCCTTTCTTGTTTTCAAGCATATATATACATATATGTATGTATATATATATGTATATATCTATAAATTGCTTTTGTTTTCAACATTTCTATATTTTTGAAGTAGTAAATCATAAAACATCAGTTAAATCTACTGTAACAAATGGAGTTACCTTTTGAAAGTTTGTAAAATAATGTGGTAAACGTTATGTCTGTTAAAATAATACAGTTGAACTCTACGAATGGGAATAGCAAGAAATATAGTTTACATTGTGCTGTTAAGTGAAAAAGTGTGTTAAAAAGTAATATTTATAACATGATTCCTTTTTGTTAAAATATCTTTTAATTGTATTTGTATAGATATGAATATTGGATGAATACATATGAAACTATTAAGAATGGTTGGCTTTAGGAATTAGGATTAGAATAGGACTAATAGTTTTTTTTTCTCAGAAAGCCTCAATTGATGTCTTTAAGATTGTTTTAATTTCCTTTTATTTCTTTTCTCTTATATCAGTGAGCAATTATGTTAGTGCTTCTAAAAGATACATTTATAGATTATGCTGCCTAAAACATGAATTGTAAAAGTATTTCAGTAAACCTTATCTTCAATGTGTCCTTTTAGAGAGTTTTAAAAAATACTGCTGTATTGTTGAATTGCATTTAAAACATGCATATATTTTGTGATTAAAGATGAATATTTCAAAGTTGCTACGAGACTACATTTTAAGTGTTCTCACCACAAAAAATAAATGTTAATTTTGTGATGTGATATAGATGTCAGCTAATGCTATGGTGGGAATCATATTGCAGTACATAAATGTATCAAAGTAACATGTTGTAAACCTTAAACTTACACAATGTTGTATGTCAATTATATCTCAATAAAAATAAAATTTAATTTAAAATATTTTTTTTTCTGTGTTTTTATTTCTGGGCAAGAAAAGTTAAGTGATGAAAAGGGAACATCTGTGCACTGTTGATGGGAAAGTAAACTGATGCAGTCACAATGGAAAACATCATGGAGATTCCTCAAAAAATTAAAAATAGAACTCAATACCAGAAGATCCTGCAATTCTACTTTTGGGCATATATCTAAAGGAAATGAAATGACTATCTTGAAAATATCTGCACTCTCATATTCTCTGCAGCATTATTTACAATAGCCAACACATAGAAACAACCTATGTGTTCTTTGACAGATGAATGGCTAAAAAATATGTGATAAAATATTTAACATTTTATATATGTGTGCATATGTATATAATGTATAATGTACATATATAATAAATATATACAATGGAACGTTATCCAGTCATAAAAAAGAAGAAAATTCTGACATCTGTAACAATATGGATGGACCTTGAGGGCATTATGCTAAATGAAATAATCAGAGAAAGACAAAAACTGTATGACCTCCCTTATAAGCAGAATCTGAAAAAACTAAACGCATATAGAGAACAGATTGGTGATTGCCGGGGGAAGGGTAGGGGGTAGACAAAAATGGGTGAAGGTGATCAAAAGGTATAAACTTCCAGTTATAAGATAAATAAGTTCTGGGATGTAGTGTATAGCATGGTGACTACAGTTAACAATACTGTATTGTATATTTGAAAGTGGCTAAGCAAGTAGATCTTAAAAGTACTCATCACAAGAAAAATAGAAAATCTGTAACTATGCAAGGTGATGGATATTAACTAAAATTGTAGTAATCAGTTTGCAATGTATACATATATCAGATTATCTTGTATACCTAAAACAATTAAAATGTTATATGTCAATTATATCTCCATAAAACTGGGGGAAAAAAGAAAGGGAAAATAAAATTACAGGGGAATTTTGATTACAAATATTAATGTAATAAAAAATATTAGCCAGAAGATCTTATCAGCACATTAAAGGAATAATACATGGTGACCAGGTGAGATACATATTAGTGATGAAAGTTTCAACATTAGGAAATCTAACATAATTTACCATTTTATAGTATAATTTACCACTTTAATAAATCATAAAAAAAAGAAAAGAAAACTAAGTGAGCAAAGACCCTCAGAGAGACCATACGATCCTGGTCCCATAGCAGGAAAAAAAGTAAGAGCATATTGCCTTGAGCTAGGAGAGACATTTTTGTTCCATTTTGTTTTTATTTTTTCATTTTGTTTTTTGTTTTATCTTAATTAGGCAAACAAAGGTTTTTTTATACTACAACTCAGTTTCATCAGTTTGTGAAACATTTCCTGTCCTTACAAAACCCCCTGGCTAATGATGGAATAAAGAATAATCCACAGAGTGTATAACTCCTCAGGTCTTGTGAATGAGCCATAAACTTCAGAGGTCAGAGGTTGAGTCACACGGTGCAGAGTGAGTAGTTTACAGCAGGGGGTCCCTAAGTCCTGGGCCACGGACCACTACCAGTCGGTGGCATGTTAGGAACCGGGCCACATAGCAGGAGGTGAGCGGTGGGCGAGCGACCAAGCGAAGCTTCATCTGTATTTACAGCTGCTCCCCATCGCTCACATTACCACCTGAGCTCCCCCTCCTGTCAGATCAGCGGCGGCATTAGATTCTCATAGGAGCGCAAAGCCTACTGTGAACTGTGCAGTTGAGGGATCTAGGTTGCATGCTCCTTATGAGAATCTAATGTCTGATGATCTGAGGTGGTGCTGAGGTGGTCCCAACACCCCCAGATGGGACTATCCCTAGTCGCAGGAAAACAAGCTCAGGGCTGCCACTGATTCTGCGTTATAGCGAGTTGTATAATTATTTTATTATATATCACAATGTAATAATAATAGAAAAGTGCATGATAAATGTAATGCACCCGAATCATCCCCAAACCACCCGCCCCCCAGTCCGTGGAAAAATTGTCTTCCACAAAACTGGTCCCTAGTGCCAAAAAGTTGGGGACTGCTGGTTTAGAGGATCAGAAGCTTGCTGACACAGAGAGACTAGCTGGCTGTCTTTTACATAATTAAAGGGTGTTTTATTAATATCACTTAAAGGTCACCATGCACATTCACACTGTTGTTGTGGTTATTAAATGGGGATTCTAACATAGCTTAATGCCTCAAAACATGCTTCATTTTCTTCCCAGGTATCAGTACCACCAAAAAAGGGTATATGAAATTTCATAAATCAGTTGGTATCTGAATTGATGTTTCAGAGATAAGCCAAGCTTTGTCAGAAGAATTCTAAGTACCTTCCATGGGAAGAAACCTGCTTGTGCAGATGGAAGAATGTGAGATGATATGGAATCTTCAGGAACACATAAGATACACAAAATTCCCTTAAGGTGGGGTTAGTGGGTTTAGCTTGGGATTTCAGGAGATGTGGATGATAGGCGAAATATGAGGCAAAAGATAATCAACCTGTTATGACATGCTAATATTTTTGTGCTACATTCTGCATGTCCCTAGTTCTAAAAAAACTAATGTATAGAAGATGGGTTGTGGACATTTTCTAAGTTTTTCATTCATTGGTCTAGGATGTGTACATTTTCAAAATTTCCAGTTCACTGTTCTGGGATGGAAACTAGAAATCTACTTTTTTGAGCAACTCTTGCAAGTTGAAAACAAATGTGTGATATATGTGCATTCATATATTAAAACTACGCTTTAGTTACAATAACACTTTTAATATTTATATTTTAAAACCAAAATAAAAAATATTTAATATGAAAAAAAAATATTTAATATGGCCAGAACCATTTAGGAATATTAAACAAAACACTAAAAATTGATACAACTGGGGCTTCCCTGGTGGCGCAGTGGTTGAGAAACCGCCTGCCAATGCAGGGGACACGGGTTCGAGCCCTGGTCTGGGAAGATCCCACATGCCGCGGAGCGACTGGGCCCGTGAGCCACAACTGCTGAGCCTGCGCGTCTGGAGCCTGTGCCCCACAACAAGAGAGGCCACGATGGTGAGAGGCCCGCGCACCGCGATGAAGAGTGGCCCCCACCTGCCGCAACTAGAGAAAGCCCTCGCACAGAAGCGAAGACCCAACACAGCCAAAAATAAATAAATTAATTAATTAAAAATAAAAAGTACTTAAAAAAAAAAATTAAAAAAAAAAATTTGATACAACCATTTCCCAACATTCACAGTGCTTAATAAAAGCCAAGGATGGGAACAGAAATCAAAGTTGCTGTTCTAAAGTAGTTTAAAACACTTTCATGCCTCTTATTCTTATCACTACTTCAGTTTAACGAAGATCTGTATTTGGGCAACACAGATAGTAATTCTGGAGCTACTTCGATAAAGTGATATAAAATTTCCCAAATTTTATTGATATAATGTCTACTACAAATGATCCACAGGTTTTTCATTTGCAGAATCAGAAACTGTTTTAGTGAAATGGTGCCAGGTGTATCATGCTGAATAACACCAAGGAAATGATTTGACTCTTCTAGGTTTTAGTTCCTTTTTTTCTAAACAACAGAAAAAAAGTTGAAAGGCAGGATCTCTAATATCCCTACAAGAGACAGTGATGCTTTAGTTTCATTACCAGTAGTCAATATAAATACCTGTGCATAAGTAAACAGATAACCAGGTGACTGTGACAAAGGAGGAAGGGAAAATACAATAGGCTGAACAGGGATGTGATTCAGGGAGGAAGTCATACAGATTGTCCTAACAACACAAAAAGTAGTTATGAACTTATTTATGTATTGGAAACATACTGAACCTAGGATATGCAGATACACACCCTCCCTTATTTTATAATATACTGCCAAACTAAAAATAAATCCTAGAAAATGCTATAAAAATATGGTAATTCAAAGCAGAAGATAACCCCATGACTTAATTGGAAGAGAGGATAGGTAAGCCCTATGACCTATTTGATAGAGCTGGGGTTTAATAAAGTACCTATAGGGGGCAGGAAGTGTGACCTTGGACCTAAAAAATGAGGTTGGAAACTAGAACCAAAATCAGTGCTGCAAAACATAATCCAAGACAGATTGCTCTCTCATGAGAATTACACTAGAGAAAATATGCACATGGACCTAGGAAAGTAACAGAAAGTCTATCTTGTGTCTTGATGCTGGGAGATGGGAGAAATGTCTCCTATGAAAAATGTAATTCCTGAATGTATTCCACATACAATTGAAGGATGGAAATTCATACTGACTGCATGTTATAGGAATTCAGGGAGGAGAAAAGAGAATGCAAAATCTAGTCCATTAACAGTAAAGTCACTGCAGCTCCACTCTCCTCCCAAAAAAGTCCATAACACCACTCACTGCTTTGGAAGGAACTTAGAGACTATAAGAGTCAAAAATAACAACACACACTCCAATCTGTTGAAGATAATTGTATTATCTGAAATTACAAAAGACACAGATATCAATCATCCATAGGGGAATACACCATAAATAATAAATTGGATTAAGAACAACAAAACAACTTATGATGAGAGAACAAGATGAAAAAGTCTATAAAATTATTTGCATCAAATGTATAAACAAATATATAAAAAATAAAACCATAATCAAAGGAAAGGAAAAAATAGGAAGGGGCAAAATTTTTAAAAGAAATGAATAGGATAACTAGAATTATTAAATGTGATTTTTGAAATAGGAAAACAAAAATTCAATGGAAAACTTAAGCTAATTTTAGAGTAAAGAAGAGATTTCAGGAGTACTAGAAAACAGATCTAAAGGAATTGGCTAGAACAAAGCACAGAAAGATGGACAGAAGATTCTGTAGTATTTAACTGAGCATAGTGACACCAGAGTTCTTAAATATAAAAGTCCAATTTTATAATAAATTAGAGAAAAAACGGTAATCCTCTTTCCAGGGCCATGATGTGAATAATTCCAGGACCACATTCCATATTCTAGCATATATAAATGGTGCCACATGGAGTTGTGCAACGCATAACCTACATGATCTTATATAGAGAACTTTCTTCCATTCCCTCCCTCCTATGCTATTTCTAACATATTTTATTTTAACCCAAATAATACAATATTTGCACAAGTAGTATAACAAATTAAATTATGAAATTTCAATCCAGCTCCTACAAAATGTCTGCTTAAGAATTCCTAGAACTCTGTTTATAGGAATTCTTAGGCATTCTTTTAGATGGTTTCAGTTCCCACTGAAATTATTTAAGTAAATTACAAGTTAATGTTATGATTTCCATTTTGTTGATATTCAATTCAAAAAGTATTCATCTGAAAACAGTTTTTGTGTCTTTAGTATATTTAGTTGAATGCACCGTGTTTGTGGTAATATTTTCTTCTTTATAAAAGGATTCACTGGATGAATCCCACTTCCTTTCTGTATGCAGTTCCAAAAGAAAACAATGCTCCTCATTCCCCAAAATATATATGACTTCTTTTGTCAGAGAGTAAATTGTCTGGAATTGGGAAAATCAGTTAGTTCTTTCTGTCACTCCAGCTGTCCTTTGAGTCCATTATTCTTTATTGAGAAGGCTCATTTCCCTGCGTATTTTAATGCAATTCCAGAAGTTATAACAATAGCTCTCTACATTTGGTATGATAGAATAATGATCTCTTCCACTTTCTGCTTCAGTGTCATTCAATATATTTAAACCTTTAAAAAAATGTATTCAGTGTGATAGGAAAGCACTTTAGTAGGAATGTTACTAATGTGTAGTAGGTATCCCAATAAATAAACCTTTCCTTATTCTCCAGATGTGGTTTTTATTCTGCATTACTATTCACAGTAAACAACAGACTAGTAAAATAGACAGTACAGGTTTAATGATTAATTAAACTGCATTGCATTGACATTCTCTAAGCCAGTAAGCTCTATATAATTGATTTTCTTTCAGAGGTCAATGTGAAACAGCAGTTTGAAAGTGACATCTTCAAATAAATTCTGATTGTTGACCCTTGCCGTAGCTGTCTTTCTGTATATCATTAGCTAAGGCATTAAACCTGTAAGTTTCTTCACCTGTATTACGTGATAAGAATAATGATTTTCTACCAGAGGATTGTGAAGGCAATTGTTGACTATACAACCTTTAAGACCTTATAGAATATTGATGCCTAGTTTTTAAAAATTCAGATAAAGTTAATATATGCCTATTTAATGATCACTGTGAATATATTTTATCTCAGTGTATATATATACAAATTATATTGTAAATTATATACATTATTGAGGTTAACTCTTCTAAAATGCCAATGACTTAACTGACTTTAAACAAATGTTAAAAGAAAACTTACAGATTGATAAATAAACAATATATTATTGCATTTGAAATGAAACATAATTTTCTTTCAACCCTACGGTTTGCATTTACCCCGTAGTTTCTGTGTCTTTACCAAAACTATAGTGGCTTACACTGCCAACATATTCTTGAAGTATATGTGATTTATACTTTATTGAAATTTAAAAAACTGAGAGCATGTTTATATTATGTCACAATTATTGTAATGATATGTTTGTGTGACGCTGAAGCTCAGTGGCATTTTCCCTGGGACAAATGCTCTGTAATTTGGAACAATTAGGAAATCCAAACAACCTAGAGAGATTTGAACAGTGGATTAAAATAGGAAAGGAAAAATGGATAGTCAAGCTGCAGCTTAGAATCCCATTGCCTGGCTTTTCTTTAAGGAAGAAAAGGTCAGAGGAGGCTAGTTGCTTCTCTTAGTTCTAAGGTATGTAAGGAGTAGGCTATAAGGCAGAGAGAACATATAGTGGGTAAAAGGGGATGTTCTATTCATTGTCTTCATCTAACTTGCTCCTTCATCCAACCATTTTTGTCAACAAGCTATACCCTGAAGGCACTAGGGTCACAAGGTCTGGGGTGTAGTAAATAAAAAAAATTTCAAGGAACAGAAGCTAGGAGATGATAACTCCTGTATGAGGTGATCCAAAAGTGAAAATAGTTAAAGGGAATGGAGATGGTGGGATTAGCAACCCTAGTATGCAGACCTTTTCATTGGTGCTTATGTGGCAACACTCTGCCCATGTCCTATTGCTTCCTGAAACCCAATGTGCCTCTGATAACATGGGGTATAGAGGAAGCGATAGGCAGAGAAAGAGAAGGTCCACAATTATCTCAAAAAAAAATATTGACACAAATTCATACCAACAAAGGCAAAAATCTGAGCCAATCTCTGAATAGATATGAATCATGATAGAAAGGGCCATTGAGTACAATTTTCAGAGGAAGAATTCAGAACTTTATCTCCCACTTCAGAAATCCATTGCTCTAATTTCACTTTGATATAGTTGTAACTGAAAAAAAAATATAGGAACAACTTCATCATTCTATTACTGGGTACAAGCTCATTTTGGAAAGCATGCTTCAATCAATCTGATTTCTCTAATCACTTCATCAATAAGACCAATCCAGTTAGAGAGGCAAAACAAACAGAATAATTTGTTTTGTAAAAATGGATACTTAGTCCAACCAGCAAGCTAGTAATATGGCCATAGATGAGACCAATGTCATTTTTCAGGACTACCTTATATCTTGGTTCTGCCTACTTATTTTTGCAAACCCCGAGCGTGTTTATGATATAAAGGGAAGCTTAATTTTTTATGAACAGACATATAGTTTGGAAATTGAGAACTAAGCCTTCTCCCAAAACAATAGTTATTAATTGTAGTTGAAGGAACGAATGCTAAACTTATCAGCATGGAACAGCTATAAAAGATGAAGGATTTTAGACTTGGTTACTAAAGTATGGGCTTGAAGAAAAAAATGAAATGGATAACCTCTAATTAGTAGTTATAAGAAGAGGAAAGGAGAGAGGAGGGAAGAAAGAGAGAAGGAGAGATGAGGGAGAGAAGAAGAAAGGAAGGAAGGAAGGAAGAAGGGAGGGAGGGAAGGAAGGGAGGAAGGAAAGAAGGAAGGAGGGAAGGAAGGAAGGAAGGAAGGAAGGAAGGAAGGAAGGAAGGAAGGAAGGGAGAGAGGGAGAAAGGAGTACATTTACACCTTGATATCACCTAAGCCATTTTATCTGGATTTATCTTTAGAGCCAAAAATGGATACCTAAATCTATCAATAAAGATTGGGGCAAGACTTTTTTAACATAGTTATCTTTCACAAATTTGATAAAAATTTTAGAATATGGAATACAAATATAATTTTTCCAGATTAAAGAGGTAGCTGTATACCTTTGTACAATCAGAAAATAGTTGTGATCAATGTATTGCCAGTTATATCCCCAACTGAATGATTATTTATGGCAGTCCATGGAGAGGGTGGCTCTGTTGACACATTAAACATATGCAAGGTTCAGCAAAAAATAAAACACAACAGAAGCTAGATTATACAACATGATCCTATAGCATTATATATTACTAGATCATGTAACTCTGGTACAGCAAGAAAATATGATCCAGGAAGCTAGAATTTATGTCCAGATGGGGTGGTATAAAAGGAATAAAATTGATCTTATTTTTCACAAAATATTAGCAGCAACACTATTCCCCTCTACACACATATACTGCCATGCTTCTAAACTCCTTTAACTGCCATGATTTTAGTCTCTTCTAAATTTCTTTAGGCTGCTGAAGCCACCAAATTTCAGGTGTGCTTCCACAGGAAACAAATGAGGCACTAGAGGATTTGTCTCATTCAAACCAACATTATCACTTATCAGAAGAGGTCCTCTAACTTACAGTATATAGGTGATTGAGCTAACAATGCACATGAACTACATTCATTTTTGCTAAACTATTCCACATGGGACATAAACAATAATTTTTTAAAAATTATAAAGTCATGATTCTCATTTAATCAAAAATGATTTTATATGTTCACCATGTATCAGGAAAATTAAAACAATGAAAGAGGTATGTATAAATACCCTGGCTTTAGAGATAGGGGACCTCACATGATCAGTTAAAGATTGCACTGTAGATAATACAACTACAAGTTGACCAAGCTTTAATATTGCCTTCCAAATTTCTGAAGTCATGCTTTTCCTACTATGTGACAGTAATCTTTATTTTTTTTGGGGGGGGGGACAGTAATTTTTTAGTGCTATTTCTTTCCTAAGATCTATTTGGAGGTATGAATATATTTTTTCCAAGATCACAGTAGAGGTGTGATTCCAAAGGTATATAAGAATAATCTGATTGGTATTACTCCTTTATCCAATAACTTTCACCTGGCATGTACTGAATGATGGTGGAGGCGGAGCTATTTCAATATTTATTTGTTTAATTATGTTCCCTTGATGCATCTATCTACTTATTTTAATTCATTCAACAAATATTTATTGAGCAACTATTATTTGTCAGGTATTATTACATTCACTTGGGATAAAGCAATGACTAATAGAAAAAAATACAACCTTCTAAGCCTCCACAGAATGTACACTCTAGCTGGTTCCACAGTTCCATCTGCACTGCACTGAATATTTGTGCTATACTGACAGGCTTCACTAGCTTGCACAAATTCTAACATCTGTGCATCTCTGAACAGGGCTGAATTTTCTCTTTAGCAACCTGACCCTAAAAAAAGACATCAGGTTAGGGTCAGTGGGACACAGTGGACAGTCAACGGCCTGCCCACCATTTCAATGGCCTCATTTATATTTGCTTTCTAATTGTGCTAATCACATTTTCTGTCTGGAAACATGTGGGCATCCAATAAATTGTAGTCCGATATATTTATTATGAACATGTGTATAAAAGTAAATCAGGTGAGCCAAAATGTGTGGCCTTCTAGGAAAAGTATAGTAAGTCTTCACATTATGTGTGATTTTAAACATGTGTTTCATAGATTCTTGAATATGCTAGGTAGAGAGGGAAAGCCTAGTAAATTGTACACGGAAACTGAGAAATCTCATTGGAAAATGGAAGCTTCATAATTAAAACCTTACTTTCCACCTGACCAACTTCAAGTTACCATAATTATACTGTTTTTACATTAACTTTGAATAATGGGCTACATTTTAGTTACATTATTACAGAATATGAGAGACTGCATTAAATGTTTTAACAGCTAAAGTAAGCCAATGGCATACATAGTTTTTCTCTTTTTTAAAAGAAGATTCTTGCCTGCTATCTCATCACATTATTGTTTTTTTCTCGATGTTTAAACTTCTGAAGATTTATAACGAAGAACCATGTAGGTTCTAATAACCTAACTTTTGTCATTATCATACCAGCTCAATCTGAGTTTACAGAAGTGGTTATTTGAGAAGCCATATTAGAGGGAAAGTATGTGGTATCAGATAACTTTTTGAAACTTGTTGGATGGAAAAATATAAAGGGGAATGAATTATGATATAATAACATACAGTGGACAATAGACCTAGTAGTTTCTGGATTTGATTAAAAGTTAAGTGTCTCAGAGCTATGGAAGGTAGACAATTTATTCATGGAGACACCTATCAAATACCCCCTTTCCCCAGCTGGAGGGAATTTAACGAACACTTTAAAAGCCAGTTGAAACTTGTCATAGTTAGGGAGGATTATAAGTTTCCCATAACTTTGCAAGGAATTAGTGATGAAGACTTAATTATGATTTGGTTGTCATATTATGGTTTAGATTCTGTCACAAAGAGGACTGAGTAAGCCAAGAGAGTAAAGACAGTCTCTTGTTTGACGAGTTTTTTTGAAATTATTACTTCATCAGGCAACTTGGTAAGAGAAGGAAACAAATATTTCATGACAAGATAATCTGTTTAAGTTGTATCCTAATGATTGACTAACAGAAGTTTAGGTCATGAAAAAATTATATAATAATAAGTGTAATATGTTTAAAAAATAAAAGTTATTCAGATGACAAAAGAAGTTAGAAATCTAATGGAATCTACAAAAAAAAGCTACTCTATCTGATAAGTTTAGCTAGATTCCAAGATACAAGATAGTTATACAAACATCACCTCTATAATTTTTTCCCCCTTCTCCTATTTTTCTTCTTGCTTTTGTATTAATGGAATATTATTGTTATTCCATTTTATCTACCCTGTTGAGTTATTATTTAAAAGTTATTTTTATATCTTTACTTCATTTCCTTAAGGTTTGAAAAATAATATCTTTTATTTATTAGAGTCTAGCTACAAAATGGTATTATACCATTTCACATAACAGTGTAAAATACCAAGAATTTATTCATACAAATTTGGTTTTTTGAGAATTATTTTTCTTACATATAAAGCCTAGATTTTACTAGCTATAAAACAAAAAAATTCAGGAAAGGGAAATATCACCTGAAGTCTTTGTTTTGCTCAAAATTTTCACCAACAGCAAAGGTCTAAAACTGGAACACAAGTTTTTCAAAAGCTACTTACAGGTTATTTGTCAAGGCAGCAACAGTTTCCATGGGGATGGAATCAAGTACCCTCAGCAAGAGGTCTCAGAGGTCTGTTAAATTTCAATGAGTGACACTTAGCACTCTTCTAATAACATAATCTAATTACTAAGTGATAAATTCAGCAACAATTTCTCAAACATTCTTTTAGAGTGACTGTCATGATTCTCTAAATGGTGACTGACTGAAAATAACTGGAGGCCAGTTTTTAAAATTGTTCCAGTGAAAACTGTGCACATTTAACCCTGTACAAAACTACCATTTTATAGAATTCACAACTCAGTTGTGTATTTAAATAAAATACTTTAAAAATAGTATCACTTCAGTAATGAAGATGAAGCAGTTGAATTCTCTGTGGGAGCTCGGACATACAAGGTCTGTTATTTGTCATCACAATATCGGCTTTCAGGTTTTGGAACCAAATCCTCTTATTTACCAAAGTGCATACTTATGATATCCTGACATGATCAAGTTATCATAGAAGTAGTAAGTCTGTATTAGATCTACTTCCTCTTGACACTGTATTAATATCTAAGGCATATTTTTTTCCCCTCAAAAATATTTTATTTACCAACATGGAGTAATATTACTCTATATTTTATTTTCTCTCTGCTGAAAAAAATATTTTGAAAAAAATTTTACATGCTCTAATACAGTAGACTTTATCCAGATGGGTGAAGTAAAAGAAAGAATGCATCAATTAGCCAAGTTTCAATCATAGGAACATATGTTAAAGCATTTGGCTGAATTATCGTTACTTAATAAAATTTTCTCTTTTATTTTGGTTGAAAACCTTTTGGGGGGATAAATAAATAAACACAACCTTTAATAAACTTCTTTAGAGAGAGCAAACAAGTATCAATTAACCTTCCCCTTCCCATTCTGAGAGTGGGTGCCTTATATTTATTCCTATCTTATGTTTATATCTCAGCTACAGTACATTTGAAACCTAGTCTCAGTTCTGATCACTAAGTATTAGAAAATAAAGTGAAGAAGTTCATGTATATTCAGTGAGTGAGAAGACTTTAGAAAATCTAAAATGAATGTTAATTACAAAATGATTGAAATAAATAGATGGGTACTGCAAAGAGCCAACATTAGAAAAAACTATATCAAGTTAAATGCCATTTACTTGGTAAAGTCACCTCCAACCTCCCCAGAAGTATTGGATTATTCAAGAGTTTCTTCGTTTCATCTCTTTGATAATATTTACCACATTATAAGATAGCTAAACAGCTGTCTTTTCAGTATGACACTACTTATTTATCTAGTTATATAGATGTTATATAAAAAATTACAAGTTTAAAACTTTATAATACATGGAAGTTAAGAAATCTAAAGTACTTAGATTTCAATAATATCAAGAATCCTAAAATACCCGAGGATGAACACAGTGAAATATGTGTAATACTTGTTCAATAACAAATACAAAATATTGCTGAGAGAGATTAAAGGCCTAAATAAATGGAGAGCTATGCGGACAAACAGCAAATATTGCCCACCATCAAGCCATCAACCACTGCAGCCGCTGCTGACGGTACACTCGGAGAGGAATTCAGGATGGAAAAAAGCAGGATACTGGCCCTAGATAGTTAAGATGCTTATCTAAGGAATAATTTCAAGGAGCTCAGAATCTTACACTTTCCCATACATAGAAAAGCTTTAAAATCACTAACTTGAGATGTCTGTTTTTTGTGATTAGCAGTAATCTTTTGATGTTCAACTACATTTTTTTTGTTCAGCAAAACTCGTATATATACTGGCTCCTCCCCTACTTCTTTGGAACAGTTCTTCAGAGATACCTGAGAGGCTGCCTCCCGGGCTGTAGTCTTCAGTAAGGCCCGTGAATAAAATATAACTCAAAACTTCCAGGTTGTGTGTTTTTCTGCAGTCAACAGCTATAACAGGATCATGGAGTCGAAGACAATATTTTTAAGATGACAATTTTTCCTAAGGTAATCTACAGAAGTAAGACAACCCCATCAAAACTGCAGTGAATCATTTTGGAAAAATTAAAAGCTGCCTCTAAAATGAATCTTAAAATACAAAGATCTGTAACAGCAAAACATTCTTGAAAAGAAATATCTAAACTGGAGGTCTTTTACTGTAGTAGACTGAAAAATGGTCTCCCCAAAGTATGTCCATATCTAGTACCTGAAACCTGTAAATTTTACATTGGAAAAAGGATCTTTGCAGCTGTGATTAATTTAAGGATCTTGAGACGAGGAGGTAATTCTATATGATTTGGGTTGGCTCTAAATGGCATTCCCCCATCCTAATGAAAGAGAAGCAAGGGGAGATTATGTCACCGGGAAGAGACCCACACCTGTACAGAGGGTAACCTGCTTTCTCTTTTTTCTTACACTACAATCCATTAATCTATGCTCACAGCTGTTCCTGCTTAACAGAAACTAAGGCAGAAGGCCACATGAGAAAAACTGCAGAACCAGCCCGAGCCAGAAACGCCCAAAATGGCAACAGTCAACCGTCCTGAATCAGTTCCAGCCTGACCATAAGGGCAGCACTGTGTAGATGAGACCCAAAGTGTCTAAAAGTTCCCTTTGCTTCATTACCATCCTAGGATCTCCACCCAAAGTGGGGACTGGTACTTTGCCAGAAACAATTAGTGCCATGTGCAAAGGACTGCGCAAGCTCAGGCTATTTCTGGAACTCTCCACCTCTTTCCACAAATTCTGGTGGTGCACCCATCTCTTACCCCTTAAAAGATTCCTGGCTTCCCTCCTTCAGGGAGAAGGGGTCTTTAGAGCATGAGCTCTCCCTTCCCCATTCCTTGATCAATGAATAAAGTTTCTGCTCTGCTTTGCGGAGCCTGGTCTTTTCCAACTGACGCGAGCAGCACCAGGCAAGGAAAGGACCCAGTCAGGGTCCACCTGATTTGATAGAATGGGTAACAATTAAACAGACACATAGACAAGGGAAGGCCATGTGACCATGGAGGCAGAGATTGGAGTGATGAGGCCACCAGTCAAGGAATGCTGGCAGCTACCAGAAGCTGGACAAGACAACGAATGGATTCTCCCTGAAAGACTCCAGAAGGAGCACAGCTTTGCTGGCTATATTTCAACTCAGTAAAACTGGTTTTGGATTTCTGGCCTCTAGAACTGTGACAGATAAATTTCTGTTGTTTTCAGTCACCAAATTTGTGGTAATTTATTACTGAAGTCATGAGTTTCTAATACAAATATGATATTCAAGGCAGTATAAAATTGGAATAAATATAGACAAATGGAATAGAATATAGATTCCAGAAATATATTCATACTTATGTGGTCAAGTTATTTTCAACATAAAGGCCAAAGCAAATCAATGGGAAAATAAAAGTTTTTAAGATAAATATTACTGAAACAACAGGCTTTCTATAAGGAAAATTATGAATTTCAACTCATATCTCACACCATACACAAACGTTAATTTATGATGAATCATAGACCTAAATGTGAAAGCTAAATTTACAAATCTTCTAGAAAAAAGGAACCTCTGGCACACTCCACAACTCTGAAGTACCTCAAAAACATTGTGTTTAAAGAAATAGACAGATACAAAAGAGTAACTAACATATGTTTAAAGGAATTAGAGCAGTTTTGCTTCTGAGGGAATGGATATTCTTGCATGAATAGCTTTGTTTCTCCTTTCTGATATTTATGCTTTTAATATTTTCATACCCATTTCATAATGTTGAATAGAAAAGAGATGAGTAATTTTTTCCCTAATTTTACGATCAAAAGGTTCAATTTAACACTGTAATAAGATGTTCAACATACAATTTTTGTAAATAGTTATTATCAGATTTTCATTTTGTATTAGTTTACTTATCATTTCTTGATGTAGGATTTTGCCAAACAATCAAAAAGCTTTTTTCTTTTCTTTTTCCTTTTTTTTCTTTTTTCCCTAGTGTATTGTGTTGTAAGTTATATTATTTTTCTAATGTCAATTAACTTTGTATTTCTGGAATAAAAACCACTTGTTTATGATATCTTGTCCATGTTATATATTGTTAGATTCAATTGTCTAATATTGCAACTGTGCTTATAAGGGATATTAGTTTGTCATTTCCTTTCCTTATAATGTTCTTATCTGCTTTTTTAAATTAATTAATTAATTAATTTAGTTTTGGCTGCATTGGGGCTTCATTGCTGTTCGCAGTCTTTCTCTAGTTGCAGCGAGTGGGGGCTACTCTTCGTTGTGGTGCACGAGCTTCTCATTGCAGTGGCTTCTCTTGTTGCAGAGCACGGGCTCTAGGTGTGTGGGCTTCAGTAGTTGTGGCTCGCGGGCTCAGTAGTTGTGGCTCACGGGCTCTAGAGTGCAGGCTCAGTAGTCGTGGCGCATGGGCTTAGCTGCTCTGCGGCATGTGGGATCTCCCCAGACCAGGGCTCAAACCCATGTCCCCTGCATTGGCAGGCAGATTCCTAACCATTGTGGCATTAGGGAAGCCCTCTTATCTGTTTTTGATATAAGGATAACACTTTTCATAAAATGAGTTGGAAAATGGCATCTTCCATTTTCTGAAGGAGTTTTTTTATTTGGTATTTGATGGAGAATTGGTATTATTTCCTCTTTAAATATTCAATAGAATTCAGTATTGAAGCCAAATAAATGTGGAATTTTTCTTTCCTATGGAAAGAATATTTATTTTTAACTGTAAATTAAAATTGTTTAATAGATACGGAATTATTCAGGTTATCTCCTTCTTTAGTGAACTTAGGAAGTTTATGTCTTAAAAGAATTTTCTCATTTCATCTAAGTTTCCAGTTTTGTTGACCTAATATGCTTTATAATATATTTGTATTACCTATTAAGGTCTGTAGGATATGTAATTCTTATATTATCGATTGGTATTTTCTCTTAAACTAAGGGCTTATTATTTAATGTAATTTTTTTATATTATTGATTGGTGTTTTCTCTCAACTAAGGGCTTTTTTTTTTTTTTTGAACTTTTCAATGAAACAGGTTTTAGCTTTGTTACTCTGTATTTTATTTCATTGTTTTGGGGGTGGTTTTTTGGCTCTAATCTTTTTATTTTCTTCATTCTACTTACTTTGGACTTGCTTTGTTTCTCTTTTTTTTTAATTTTGAGATGGACTCTTAGGTCATTTATTTTAGATCTTTCTTCCTTTACAACTTTGTGTTTTACGATCTCATTGGCCAAAGATCTGTTTCTTACTGGTTTGATACAAAATACTGACATTGACAAAGATATCATAAAATCCATTATATAAGTAAAACTATAGGATCATCTTTGATAAACTAATTACCAGCATTAATTCAGCCAGTAATTAAGACATCACAGCAACTGAAAACTTGCAGTGAGTGCCCTGTGCTTTTACAGTCTAAGTGAAAGAAACTTGGTAATGATTTAGCCAAATTTAACAATAATCCTGAATGTTTCCAGTACTGAGTTGTGAGCCCGAATGAATTTTTCCTAAACCTATTTCTCTTTAATAATGTAAAAGTAAATTTTAATCAACATGTTAGAAGAAAGAACAAACTGTCTTTCTATAATTTCTTTAAAATTATATCGTGAAATCACTGTCCTATGAAGAAATGGTCATAAACTGTGGCACTGATTTTTAGAAAAATGTATCCTACAGCTGTGTTGAGATTTTTATTAATAAAATTGTTTTGTTTTGGGGTGGCTTTTTTTTTTTGGACTTTGCTAAGTTTGTGGTTTTTGTAATTTGTTGTGATTTACTTTCTCATTCTAAACTCTTAGTCTTATGTAAATTGGTAACTGTAATTTGCATTATTTTCCTAAGAAGGCACCACAGTTGCATAAGCTTCAGGCACCTTAATACCTGGATCATCCCTTGCCTGTATCAGTCCACAACATCAATAATAATAATTATCATTTGCTAAGAGCCAGAGGGAATTTGATCTTTTCTATTGTACAACTGAGCGGACTGAGTAGTAACCACATTTACACATATAATAATTGAATTGGCATTAGAATAGAGTTCTTACCTCTAAAGTCTGAACTATGCTTTCACTATACTGCTTTTGATATACATGAATAGTTGTTTTCTGTTGCTTTAGGTTTCCATTTTTTTTTACTGTGTCATTTCCTGTGCTCATGTACCCTCTCTTGCTCCCTGCACAGCCCTCATCCCACACAGTACCCTTATCTTTTCTATTTATTTAGTATCTGATTCTGTTGTGCCTACCTCATCCTGAGCCATGTCCTCTCTCTGACCATTAAACCTTGAATATACCTTTCTCTCATCTATGTATACGGAGAGAATGCTTTCTTTCATACCCACATTAATTTAAACACAAGCTTTAATGTTTTGTTCTGTGTCCTGCTTTCTATTATGTTATCCTCATTCCTGTTTGACTAATATTATTTCATTTTTTTTCTAGTTTATATATTAACCCTGTATCCATGGCACTTGGCTCCTTATATTTCTTATTTTGACAAGTATGACGGAACTGTTTATGTTGTAGATAAGCTTGCAATTTTATAAATACATGGAGGCAATTACAAATGCAAGATAAACTGTTACAAAAAGTGGGAAAAAACATAATCACAGGCTGATTGTACTTTAAGAACTTGTAAATTATTTAACGAACTGGAAGTAATTTTATTAACATAACATGAAATTTCCTAAAACTGACATGATAGGGAAAAACTAAATGTTGATCATTAAAACCTCACTGAAAAAAAATCTTGCGTATATAGAAGACCATCTTCCTCTTAGTAAACCTGCCTGATACACACTGTCACAAACATCTCTCACTAATATTTTCTAGTGCTAATTATTAATAGTTACTATTTAATTATTTTGATAGACTATAAATCATTTTAAGTCTTGCAAACTGGAGAAGGAGTTACCATTATCCCCATTTGAAGGATTATGAAATTTAAAGTTTGGCAAATTGAATTACTTTGAAAAATTCTATATTAAGGGTCAGAATAAACTGTTGATGTATATTTGACTTTAATTATCACATTCTTAACCACTATGATGTGCCGCCTTCCGGTTAAAAGCCAAACAGAACTGGTTTTTAAGGAAACCAGTAATTAAACATAGAAGAGCTCCAGTGCTTCAAATGATAGTGCCTAATGAGTCTCTAATCACGTTAAGTCTGCTGCTTTGTTTTTTATTTGGGTGAGACAGAAATCAACAATTCACAAGGAGTATGATTCATTCAAATGTAATATAGAAAAAAGGGAATACTTCTATTGGAAATCCATAATATATTGTAGACAACAAGCAATGTCTTTCATTAAATAATTAGAAAAATGTGATATGTAATTAAAATAATCTGAGCTTTATCAACTCAATAGAGGATTTAAGCTTGATCTTTCCCACACTTCCTCCCCATGGCGTTTTTATATTTCATAAAACCATCTTTTATGCAAATGTGTTTTCTAGTAGGTGCAGTGAAAAAACTGGACTAGAAATAAGATGCATGTTTCTGTTTGTGCAGTGAAAAAACTGGACGAGAAATAAGATGCATGTCACTGAAATTATGAATAAGGATATGTAGGGTAATATTTGAAGACAAGACTTTTATGCCACTGGGTTAGAATTTTCTAGAACGTGTATAGCAAGGGATCATTGCCATCATTTCTTTCATTGCTGAATGTGCTCAGTTGAGAGGTTGAATGCCAAGAACTAATGACATTTTGAAAGGGCTATTGTGTATCATTGAAGGTGTACTCCTGTTTTGCTTTCACAAAACAAATTTAAATTAAACAAACAAACTTTGTTCTACTCTCATTTTGTAAAGTCGACCATAACTAGGATTTTATCAAGGTAGAGTGGGCTGAAATCATTTGCAGGTTTCTATATGTAGTATATATACGTGATATACATGTATATGTATGTGTTACTTGGCATACTTCTCGTTCTCCACCAGAATATATACCCTTTGGAAAGTATTAGATTTTCTACATTTTACTGACCAGCTGTATATTTAAAAAAAAATTTTGTATTGGAGTATAGTTGATTTACCATGTTGTGTTAGTTCACATCTATAAAACTATGCATGCATTTATATCCATTGGGTAAACTGTAGAAAAGGAAAATCTTTGATACCTGGTTCTCCTTCTTAGTTTTTCCAATTGTTATTCATTTTTAATGAATTGATTTAATTTAATTAATAAATTATTAATTTAAAGAATTATTAATTTAATAAATTAATGAATAAATAGTTCAAGTTATTAAGGAATGTAAATGATTTTAAATTTTAAATTAATATGAAAGGTATTTAAAATACTCTTTTTATATTAACGGGTTTCCTAATTTATTTTAAGTGATATTAAAGACCACATTCTAAAAGATTTGAAAGTGAATCGAAAATGGGTGAGTCATTAACTTTGTGATCATCGGATATAAAATTTTCTGTGTATTTCATTCACTAAGACGAGAATTGAGCCACATGAAGATGCAAAACCATTTTTCTCTTGTTTGGCTTAACTGTCCATCCTTGTTACCCGATTGGTTTGCTTGCCAGAATTAATTGACAAGGATGGCACTGGAAACATTATGCAAATTCCATCTGGTGCCTCTTTGTAAACTAAATTGTTATACAATATTGGTTAAGTGTGCAATTCCCCAAATGGAAATATGCCATAATTTATTCAGACTTCAGAATCATAGGAATATTGCACCAGGCATTTTTGCATGGAAAAGGCTCCACATAAAACCTTTTACTTGCTTCTAAAAGCAGCAATTTTTAATGGTGTTCTAAAAGAAGTTTTGACCAAAATGTTATATTTGGTGTCATTGCACATGCACATTTGTTTTGTATTGTCCTGACAACTTAAACAATGTCTATACAAACCAAGAAAATCCCAATTTTCCAATTCTGTGAAGGGCACATTAATTCTGTTAGGCATGTTTGCTGGAATATAGTTTTGATAAAGCAGTGGCAATAGCCATAATGTCCGATTAACAATCTTTCCATGTATAATTGTTGTGATCCCATTTAAAATTCTAATCTTTTCAACTGGTTTTGTATAAATTTGAAAGGTGTGCTTTATTGTTTTCTAGAATATTCTATGTAGAGATAATATTTTAAACTATAATTGTAAGATTAAGTAAATCAAGTTAAAGTTTTATAATTTTCTTCTAATTTCACATAATTTTTTTCTTTTTTTCCCTCTGGATATTTCCCCTTCATCTTTTCTCTTTTAAGAACCTCTGGAGTGACTGGGCAAAATTAGAGCAGGAAGTTGATCTTCTTTCTAATTTTTTTCTATTAATCATACATTGTTTGGCCAGTGCTATTACTTCTACCTTCACTGACTCTATATATCTTCACTCACACTCTGTATCTATTTTTTTCTGAGCTTAAATGTTTTTCCTAAACTCAAACGCAATACCGCTTTCTAGATTTGAATATTATTGGGAATAATAAGTATAAAATAATAGTAATAATAAAAATGCATTATATGTGTTAGGTACACATCTACTAAGTTTCACATGTAAAATTTCATCGAGTTCTGACCTCATCCATATGAACTACCACTATTAACCTCATTAGTATAGATGAATAAACTGATATTTAGTAAAGCTAAATAACTTGTCTAAGGTTATACAGATAGAGACTCAGGCACTTGGCTTTAAATATGTAATGTTAACCAACACTCCCTCCTGCACATATCATTTTATACTCTAATTCTTTTGTGAGTATATTGTCCAGCTATAATCTTGAAGTTCTATAGTGGGTGCATAATAAATATTAGGTGAATTAATAACAGATTAAGGGATTAAATATTTTTCCATATATAACATGCTGTAAGGAATTGGTCTATCAGACAGAGGGTTCTATCTGTGTAAGGGACTAAGTAAGTATAACTGGGAAAAGGTGCCATTTGGGTAGAATATCTGTCACTCAATTTATCACACCTCCGTCAGAGGCCCACATGCATGTCCAAAGGAAAGAATGTTGAAATGGAAATATGAATAAAGACTAAAAGAACTTTCAACAAAATTTTAGTTGTATTAGCAGATTTTTCAGTACTTATATGACAGTGACTTCAATTGTGATGCAGAATGGTACTCACAGCCTTATTTCACTATCAGTAACTTAAAAGAAGTTTCATAGTACAGGTCCTCTAGAGACAGATGTCCTTTCTAGGCTACAAATGCAGAAACGTTACGAAGGCAAGTTTCAAAGAATGAAACAAAGGACAACGTCATGTTAGAAACAATGTTCTGGAAACTGAAAGAAATACATTGAGAAAAATTGGGGGCAACTGATAATTCTGTTAGTGAGAAGATGATTAACATGGAGAGAGTTGGCTTTTTTTTTTTTTTTTTTTACAATTATTGTAATCCATTTCCCCATACTTGAGAAAACACAAATTATAGAGTGAATGGCAATTTTTGCTGACAGAAGTGAAACATCTACCACATAGATGTTAGAAGAGTTAAAATTTTAAGTTACCTACTTTGCACTAAAATATGCCAAGCAGTAAAACTGGAGACTCAAAAATTAAAATGAGGACTAATGCTTTAATCCTTAGGATTCTTCCACGATTTATTTTAATTAAAAAGTATAGAATATGTCTAAACATCCTGTGTTCTTTATTCATACAATAAAATTATCTGCCCTGCTATAGTTTATGTAAGTTGTTTTGAAAACTCCCTAGTTATTTGACCAATCAACTACTTAGCAATTCTCTACAGTTTCTCAATGAAAAGGTGACATTTCTTCATTGTTCACATGAATTTTACATTTTAGACTAATGGGACCTCTATGGCATCAACCAAGACCAGCTTTCATTTCCAGAAAATGAAATGTCTAGAAAAAAACTATGTGAATTATTATTTTTTGTTTATTTGCAGTTTTAAATAAGCTAACATAAGATGCTCATATACTTTGAGTTGGAATACAGAATTTTTTTACAATATCCAAGTAATTTTACAAATGAATTTGGAAATTTTGATTTGTTTTAAGAGCATGGGATAACATTCTTTAAATTTAGTTAGTTAGTTAAAATTGAACAAGGATTAACTCAATTTTGCAGGTGCTAAATTTGATATGCTGAAAAAGAATGTTTGTAAAATATTTAATGTTGTTTAACATAAGATCTTTAGGGAAAAAGTGTGTCTTACAGCTACTGGCAAACTCCTTTCAAAAAAATCTTTGCAATATGATTTTTTGTTGTTGAGTAATGGCTCAGTATATTATGCTTATGACTAACAATGTACTTTTACAATTCAAATCAGATATTACATAGTCAGCTTTGTGTACAAAGTTGAAATTCGTTTCCTAAATGCAATTAAATGGGGCATTTAATTCTATTGTTAACATGTAATGCTTTTGTAGTAAATATCTTTAAGTCTTATGTTTATGAATGTTATGGTAATACACTTAAGGTATGAAATTCTTATATTTATCCATATAGGATGTGATGAGTGTGTAGTACAAAAGTTGCTGTCTAGTGCGCGAATAAACTAAATTTAAAACAAAGTCTTGATGCAACAAATTGAACCCTAAACTGGTTAATATAAGTTTAAGAGATGATTAGCAAACAGTAGCTTGAATTTAGGAAATAACTGGCTCTATATGATTTATATTAAGATTTTAACAGTTAAGCCTAATAGACAATTCTCTTGGTGAAGGAATTAATCATTCATTATTTTCAGTGGAAGGATCATCCACTATTACTTTTCACTCTGTACAGATATGCTTTCCCTACTTTTCATTTTCACCACTTCAGTAAACCATACAGCTAGAGCTTTCTCCTCTCTCATTCTATCAGCCAAAATATTATCTAATGGAATGAGTAAGTGGTTGGGTGAAGATGCCTGGGGCTTTTCATTTAAGGTCACTGGGAGGGCTGAGTATTGTTAGATTGCCATGTTGTGCTATGCAGAGATTTATTTATAATCTAGAGCATACACATCCATAAACAGCTTAAATCCTTGCTGTGTGTGTGCTCCCAATAAACATTTAACATATTCTGCTCCATTTACAACAGGACTATAATCAGGGCTGTAGATGCTAGATCACCAGTGCTGCACAGTTTGGGGAATACAGAGATATTGACTGTATCGTGGGTGAAAAAACATAATTAAGGATGTTTGCAGAACAGTGGATCCCTTGCCAGCCTTAAAGCAATGATACATTGTACATAAGCTTTGGAGAAAGGAAATCTGCGCTCAAATGTTGGTGCTGCCACTGACTACTTCAGCTTGGGCATGTCAATAAGCTGAGTGTCTTTTTTCTCACTTGCAAGAAGAATGATTCCAACAAGATTATTTCTAAGATCTATTCAAATTCTAAAATTCTATAACTTCGTGTACCTTTAAATTTAATATTGTCAAATAATTTGTTTCTAATTATCTTTTTTTAATGTTCTTTGTACTTTAATAAATGTTGTAGAACACCATAAGATTAAATTAAAATATAATTTATTTTATCTTCTTTGATCAAGTTTAAGATGAGGAATTATAACCAAACCTTTTAGTTTCAAATGATCATCTTTTTAATATCTTATCCAGTTGTTTTTGGAAGCAGTAAGGCTGAAAATACCATCATTGTAGTCATTCATGATGATTTATGCATCAAAACTTATAGTATTCACTTATACACACATTAGCAAAAAATAATAAATAGATAACTAGGTTTAATATTTTTAAAATGCTAAAAACGTTTGTCACATCAAACAGATTTTAAATATAAATGCCTGTGTTTGCACTTAGGTGGCCTGGCCAAAGAAAGTTCCAGGCTCTGTCACTATTGCTATAACAAATGCATACAGTATTCTTAAGATCTATAATGTAAGCATGCATGGGTTTTGAATAAATGAATGGATGGTAAATAATGGTAATTTAAAAACGGGTAACAGTCAGTATGTTTAGCATTTACTCATATAATGCATTTTGATGATTTGATTTGCTATTTTTGTTCATTTTTCAAGATTTTAATACTCAAAAGTTTGCCCCAAATTTCTTTTGCTCATATAAGTATTAACTGAATCAAGTAGAACTCAAATGGACATAGGACTTCAGAACTATATCCTTTTCCATAGCCCCACAAGTTCCAGATCAATTCATCACCAAAGCAAGGACTAGGAAATGTGAATTACTTTTTTATTTCTTCTATTAACCTTATGAATGACCTATAATTTTGGTTCAATTTTACAAGTGGCATAAAAGCTTGAATATGAAAAATATACATAAAGGATATCTATTAATTAAACAAATAACTTCATAATGTCAGAACATTAAAAATTTTTTTTTAAATACTTTTTCTTAGTTATCAATTATCTATTCATCTTTCAGAGAACATTTCTGTGGCATTTTCCCCTCACAAGAGAATTCTGAATTGCATGCAGATACGCTCAAATGTTAATTGGATAGAAGTTCATTTGGATGTGATTTTCCCTTCAAAATGCTTCTAAAAACTCATTTCTAGCATTGTTTAAGATAATAAGTAAGAAATTTGTAATCAGGATTATCAAGGAGTTGGTGATGTCAGAAGTTGTGAATTCAGAGGCCTATTAAGGCCATGTTGTAACCTATATAAGTAAATCAAGCACTCAGACATGAGAAAATAGGGATGAGAAAGTAGGTTCTGTGATAAAAATATTGCTTATGCTTTCCTTAATTCCCCACCCTCACTTCACGGTATTTGAGCTGGCTTCCAAATGCCAGCATTTGATTCTTTTTGCCTGCGGGTTTTTTCTGGCTACGTTCTGCATACACACAGACAACCAGATGTGCTAAGATTAGGTTCCCAAGGAAAAGTCCTTAACCAATGAATGATGGACGTTTGTGTACCAACATTCCAGCTCCCTTGTCCCTTGGGAGGGATAACTCTGAGGTGCTTGTTTTATGCTTGCTCTCAGAATTCACCAGCAAGATTAAACTTCAGTTACACACAGTAGTAGCTTATTGGATAGTGCACCTGATGTTGGATCTCTTTCTTTCTCTGTCTCACATCCATATTCCTTGCCAGAGTTTTCTGTGTCACCAGTCAAACTACGTGCATTTGAATATTTGCCTTGGGATATGCTTCATTGGAACTGAAAACCAAAATACCTGTCTAAATGTGTTCAAATTAAAATAAATAAACAAAAACTCATAAAGGTCAAGATTAAATACACACATATCTCATTACTGTCATTTTACAACACTTTCTACATCTTTGCTTTAACCCTTTAGTTATGACCTACACACATGGTTCAGTCAGCAGTCTTTAATTCAATTCTTCACAGTCACAGAAAAGGTTGAAGCAAATCAGCCCAATATATATTCAGTTTGGACTCATTTTTTATGCTAGTATAACTCCAGTTCCACTTTTTTTCCCCACCCCATGACTGAATGCCTAGGAATGAGGCAAGTAATGAAACTGCTATGAATTTTAGTTTAAAAATCATAAGAGCAAGAAATAGTTCCCCTACATATTTCTGATAAACCAACTTGATCTTAATATTAAGCATTATTCCAACAGGGGGATGGAACTTTTAATCTGCACTATTAGCATTGGTCTCCTTTAGCCATGAGGGCAGAACTTGGTTTCTTGGGGCCAAAGTGTCTGAGGGTCCCCTCCAATTGTCAGTTGAATAGTAACTGATAATATCCCCTTTGTTCCTGCCCCCCATGTTCCCTTCCAGGCCACTGCTGTTCTATATTTGGGTTACAAAACTATGTGGCAAAGTTCAGAATTCTAGAACCCTCCCATGTATCACAAAGACATTTTGGGGTCCTACCAGATATTCAGTGAACAGCTGAAAATCAGGGAAGAGTCCTAAAGAGTTCTGGGATATTTCTGGAAAATTTCATTTTGGTCTGAGGAAATCTCAGACTGTCTCACAGACTCTTTCTCTTCCTCCCTTGCCCCCTCCTCTTCTTCTTTATCTTCATCCTCCACCAGCCTCCCTTGCTTAAATCACTATATTCTCTCTCATTTCAGGCAGGCTTCTCCTCAAAAAGTTTATAATGGGGAAAAAAGGACAGAAGAGAGAGTATTTTAAAGTATTTTTTGCATTCCATGTACCCACAGACTTGCCCAAAAGTTAAGAAACACGGAGCTTCCCAGTAGGTTTCCCAACAGGTAAAAAGGATATCAAACAAGAAAATCATATTTCATATCTCAACATTCTTCTTCATCATAAAGTTAAATGGAACTCAACCTGCATTAGAAATTAGCCTTTGAATTTAAGCCTGTGTAGCAGTGGTATCCAAAGTGGGGTTAGTATGACAGTATATTGCTGCATTGCAATTAATAATAAGAAATGTTATTTCTGTTTAGTTTTTATCTTATTGTGTTACTTTAAAAAAATCTGTATGATAATATACATTGTACACTGAAACAGTATTCTGAGGGAACATGCTTGCATTTTTTTCTTACTACTAGAAAACACTAAGAAGTAAAGGCAAATCTTCAGGAGCCTCAAAAACTTATTTTTACCACCATGTTTTATCACAGGTCTTAAGAGTACTGAACACAAGACCATAAACTGAGCCTCAGTACTCACAGGCAGACATCGTTGATCTTTGAATTTCCTGTAAGTATATCCTCAAATGTGTTCCCTGAACTGCTACCAAGATATCTCAGCTACTCAGAGTTACTCTACTGAGTAACTGAGCAGTGAGCAATTACAAGACCCTAATTATCACCAGAACACATGATGCTTTTGCTCACCATATTTTTTCAATTCATTTCTTGTTAATGTTTTGCTGAGTACATCCATGGGTTAATCTTTCAGAAATACATATCCTAAGACACTGCATGTCTAAAAATGTATTTTGTTTTCATACTAGTTGTTTACTCAGGCTAAGAATAGAATTCTAGGTTTAAAATTCTTTTACCTTCTCACTTTTCTAAAACAAATTTGATTTTCTTTTCTTTCTCTTTTAGTCTCTGTAAATTTTTTTTTTTAGAATTTATTTCTATCCTTAATGGATGGGATTTTTATTTTTTATTTTTATTTTTATCCTTTATAAAAGCATATGATTTATTTCAGGTTACCCTAAAAGTAGAACCTAAGACAGGAATTAAGATACGTCTAGTTTATTTGGAAGATGATACCATGAAGCAAGAGTAAGGGAGCAGACAGGGCAAGACAGAAAGGGGAAAAGGCAATATAGGGTGTATTATTGAGATTGCTGATGTAGCCACTGAATAGTCAATTACACCAGGACCTCTGAAAGGAATTCAGATGGCCTCTTATGACTGTTCATCTGAAGGACAGGAGTTTGGGATATTTACCCATTGCTCCCAAGCTCCATTGATAGAGGGCTGTCACTAAGTGTTTTGTTTCTCTAAACTTCCAAGATTCTCTTAGCTGGAGGATTAGGGTTTCTAGAACTCTCAAGAAAATACTGAGACAGAGAAGAGAGGAGATACGCATTTCTGAGGTAAGACTTGGTTAGCATACTAAGCACTGCAACTGAAATCATAGGTTAGGGTTTAACAAAGAGAACTACAGTTTAAAAAAAAAAAAAAAGTCTTCTTAAGTATATAGTTGAAAGAAAAAAAATAACATGAAATTGTTATGGAGACTTAAGTGACTCTTATCCCAAGTTTTGCTGAACTTAGAAAAATAGCACTAACAAATACCCAGTTCCTGATGGCCAACACTTATTTGTCAATTAGGCCCATCCTCTTTATTTGCTTTACCCCCATTTTCAATTCTTCGTTAATATTTGTGGGTCCTCTCTCCAGAATACAACTGAATCTGGTAATTTTTGTCACCTATACTCCTAAAGCCCTAGTCTAAGTCACTATCATTTCTCACCTGCACCCCCATCGCAATCCTGCTCAGATTTCCCAGCCTCCACTCCTGACCCCACCCATCCATTCTCTACATAGTCTAACCTTCCCAGATCTGTAATCCTTCACTGACTATACAGCAGACACTTGAACTGCCTCTATGTGTCAAGCTCATTCTACCTTTGTCCTCACTATCACTTTTATTTTTTTTGAGAATGTGATTCCCTCAAATTTTCCAAGGGTGGCCAGTTTGGGGTTCAGGTCTCAATTCAAATGTGCTCTCTGCAGTCAGGCTCACTCTGACTTTAGGCTCAAAGACCACTTCCATACTATAAGTCTATCATATCTTCCTTTTTGATAGCCTTCCCTTGAATTTAACGCTTCTGATAATAGCTCACTTATGCAAGTGTGTACATTTACAGTGCTGTCTCTCATAGAACACAAAGGACACTCTCTTGTTTATATTCTATTCCAGTGCCTGGTCTCTAGTAGGCAATTAATATGTTTTAAGTGACTAATATATCTAAATCAGTTTAAATTCCACGATCAATCACTATAATCAGTCACTTGCTTAAAACCCACAGTGACTTGACCCTCTTTCCGTTCATTGTTTTCATGCTTATTGTCTACAACATAACCTAATAACTCTCCACCAAGCTGGTACAAGAACTATTGTGCTTTAGCATATTGGGAGAAAAATACCTCTTCATTGACTGGTCTCAGTTTAATTAACACTGTTTCTGTGTGGACCTTAGCAATGTCTAGAAAAGTACTGTATTCCTTGACCTCTATCTCCCACCCCCACCCTCACTCTCCTAGTTGACCATTTACAATCTCAGACTTTTGCACATCAAACACCACATATCATTGCTGGCTTTACTTTCTTTTTTCACTGAGAAAAGAGAGACAGTTAAAAGAGAGTTTCCACAAGTTCCTACCACCATCCCTATTGTTAAAAGATAAATTGAGTCATATTGAAAATTTTAAGAGTTTATTTGAGCAAAAATTGATTTGAATCAGGCAGCATCCAACCCAGCAGACAGAAAGGAGCTTCAAGGGTCTGTCCAAAAATTAAAAAAATACTTTTATAAGCAGAAAGGAGCAGGGACAAATAAGTTATACTAGGTTTAAAAAAAAAAAAAAAGCAGGTTGGTTATTGCAAAGTTGCTTTCCTTTGGGAAATGGCAGGAGTCTATCAGTCAGATGACCTAACTAGTGCTGACTGAAGGATTACTGATTGACTGGTTTAAGATTCCAATTCTGGGAGAGCCAAAACTGTAATTATGTTACCTCTCAGTTTGCCGATGTTGGGCTTAGCGTAAACTATTTTGGGGGGGGGTCTGCTGTCCTGTTTTTAATACTACATACTTGTCTTATTTGTGGCCATAGACTGTACCTTCTCCCTGTATAAAGATGAACCATCTCAGCTCCTAGTTAAGGCCAACCTCTCTATTTGGTCACTGGATACTGTTGGGGAAATATAACTAAACACAAAACTTCCTGCCAACCCAGAAAACCACTTCACAAAAGAAGAGAAAGAAAACAGTTTTATTACTGAATAAGAATAAACCAGAATGTGATGTATATCAAAGGCAGTCCACTAAAGACAGACAGAAATCTCACCCTTTTATATAAGCCAAGCAGATACAACCCATTGCATACATGCTCTCAAGACAAACTATTCCTCAAGAGGACTTGATAGCACCATTAGTTACACATAGTTCATTCTAAAGTCACCTGGTAATTGTGACCACCTGTGTTAGCTAATTGGCTTTATCCAAAGGAAAATAAACTTCTTATATCTTTATGACATAAGGCAGTTTTGTAATTTGGAGTGTGGCATCTACTGAAGTTAGGCACCCACCTTCCCTCAGAAAGTGGGAGATAAGAGCTTTATATTCCTTGATGGTTACATTTCAAAGGGATGCCTCCTAGGTCCTTAAGAAAAACATTCCTTGGCTGTAAAACTAGCAAGGGATTTATTTAGCTTTTAAAATGATTTACATACACATCAAAGGGGCAGAGAAAGAATTTACAATAACCTAAAAAAAATTCTATCTAAAAATGTTCTAAGAAAGGGGAAGAGAGAGGGAGACTTTTTCCCTTTTATCATAAGGAAAATTATTTTTTCTTTCAATCTCTATATACCTTTACAATGCCATCCCTTTATTTCTTCTGTATCATCAGATACTTCTTTTCTTCTAATTGTTCCCATAACCATCCAAACATTCTATAATTTCTCTCACTCAATGAAAAAATAAAAAAAATAAATTCACTACCGATTCCACTTTCTATGCTTTTATAGTCCCAATCCTTCTCTTTACACAAGACTCCTTGAAAGAAATTTCCATATATGCTGTGTCCAATTTCTATATAAGCTGTATCCAATATCTCTTTCCAGGCTCCCTTGAACCCACTCCATGTTGCTGAATACTCATCTTTCTTTACCTGAACTTGTTTTCCTTCTATCTCTAGCTAATATTCCTGGGTAAACTCTGCTGGATTACCCTCATCTAAATATACCAACATATTAACACTGGAGTCTGCTCAGTCCTTAAACTGAGTATCTTTCTATCAATATTTATATTTACTCCTTTGGTGATGTCTTACAGTTTCATCATTTCCCATTTCCCTCGTTTTACATACCATATACATACTTATATTAATTATTCACAAATTTCTATTTCTAGCCTAGATCTCTCCTTTGAACAACAGACTCATGAATCCAAATGAATATCAAACAAGCATCAGCAATTTAATGCACCTGGAGCTGATCTCCTGATATTCCTCACACATCTGCTCTTTCCACAGTCTTCTATATTTTTGTAAATGGTAAACCTGATCTTCCATTAGGTCAGGTTCCAAATTTGGAGCTATTGCAACACCTCCTCAACATCCTCTTATTCTCCTTTCCCTGCTTAACTTTTCTCCTTTGCTTTTATGACCTTATGTTGTACATTTTACATATTTATCTTGATTACTTTCAACCTCCTTCAAGAAAGTAAGCTTCTTGAAAAAATATGTTTTCTTCATCACCATATTCCTAGTGTCTGGTACAACTAGTACTCAATAAGTATAGGTTGAATTAATAAATAAAAATGAATAACTTTTTCTACATTAGCCAACTTTTAATTTTAGCTGCCTGGATAATAGACTGTGAAGGAGTAAAGAAGAAATATGTTGAGCTACTAAGATGGATAACTCTGAGAAATCTAATTTAGTTAGTTCAAAAGTAAATGTGTAAAGCATTCCCAGTGAAATTCACTAAGAATTAAAAATGTCCACACCTGTTCTTGTAGCTTTAGCTCTATTTAGATGGATTATAATAATAACTGATCAGAAGGACTTTTTATACATAAAATTCAATTTCATCAGTAAAAATACATCATGTTTATTTAGAGATATTTATATCCTCTTTTGGAGTAGGTCATTTGCAATGCTTCATAAATGTTTTTGTTTCTCCCCCTCCCCGACCCCCGCTAGTTAACTTCTCTTCTATTATAGCTTCAGGTAATCTTATTGGCTCTGACAATTAATTTTTTCCCAATTTTACCTTCCTTTGTGATAAAAAGAAATGAGCTTTCCCTGGAGTGAGCTGTGAATGCTGTGGGGAATACATACCTTTCCTTCAGACATGGGTTCGCTCTAAGCACTCTAGACTGATTTCACAATGTTTAGACATGATTGGGTGATGACTCTTTAAAAATCTGTTTATGTTCTCTGTGTCAAACAAAGCTAGTGTAATCTTTAATATCTAAGTAGAGAAAATAATATTTATGAGTAAATGTGTTTTTCTTTGGCTTGAACTTCAATCATTTGAGCCCACAAAGTCACATTTCTCTTGATTATAATAAGATCTAACAGGTAGTATTTTTAAGTACGTTTTAAAATTGGTATCATTATAAGAAACCTAGTCATTCATTTTGCAATGAAATAGTTTCACTGATGTTATTAAATAACTATATTAAATTAATAAGAATTTAATCAATCCAATAGTAACATTAAATTGAGCTATGTTTTTGATTACTTACATGAGCTAAGCATGATAGTTTGTGCATGTCTAATTTAAGATATACTATGCAAGAATATCTTTTACAAGAATACTATGCAATATTACACTAATTTTATTCCCATTTTTCAAATGAATAAACTGAGCTGTAGAGATTAAACGTACTTTTGAACCCCAAGTTAGTACTAAGTAGAAGAACAGGGGTTTACAAATTATGTGATCTGACTTCCCTCTGCATGCAAAACCAGTGTATTCTTGTGCACAAAGCCTGAAGGATAGAAGCAAACACAAGACTACTATGCACAGATGCACACTTGGTGCCTTGAAGCTCTAGACACTGCCTTCTTATGATTTAAGATGTGAAAGGTATGCAGTGAAGGTGCAGTGATGCAGCCTCAAATACAATTAGAATGATGAAATTCTCTCTTTGTTCTTCCATGTGGTAGATAGGATTCACAAGCCATCATTAACTAGCAATAACAACATTGCTCATGAGTATTTATTAATTTCATTTGGTGAATATAGTACCTATATAAATTATATACTTTACAAAGCTAGATTTACTGACTAGAGTTATTTAGAAATGTGGTCGATCATTTTATGTTCATGGCTATTATAATTTATGTAGTTATTTGCCATGTCTATCCATATTTTATTTGCCTTGATATAAACCTATTTTTGAAATAGGTTTGGGGAAATGTAGCACACAAAGAGATATGTAGACACTTTTATTTGTGGAATACTCTAGGTTTTCATATATTAGAGTTTTAAGGAAAGACAGTCAAGGCACTTGGTAAAAAATACTGCAGATGTAGATAAAGATTAATGGATTTGTTTCATTAGAAAATATTCTGTTCTATAATTTAATAATCTGTGACAATAATAAATGTCACATAAATTTTACACATTACTTTGATATATATTAATGGAACAAAAGCCAAGAAGTGCAAGAACCAAAATACCCATATTTAAATGATATAATTTAAATAATATAATTTTCCCAAACAATAATTATTCTAAAAGAAGTAGTACTCTGTTTAGAAAGTTAATAAAATCTTTAAAAATATAATATTAAAAAGTAAGCATTAAAGTGAAAATAAATATGGTTTTGAATATTGGAATTTGCATTTAAAAAATCTGAATTCCATTGGGGATTCAAAATTAGATTGTGACTCTTTTTCTCATTGTGCACTATAATCACAGTTTTTCCACTGTATGTTCTAGAAATAACGAGTATGTGATTATTTTTCTGAGATTATAAACATGTTAACACCACTTAAATGGAAGATAATATTTGATCAGAAAACTCTTGATTTTAATTTAAAAATTTATGTTTTAAAGTCTACTCCTGTCAGCTTTGAATCCACAGTTGAGAACGGGAACATTCATAAATATGGTTTACATAATATACTATGATCATTTGAAACATATATTCCAGTTTCTGGTGATGCCAGCTACTATATCTCTCTGAAGGTTCATGTTGGAAGCCCTTTACCTTTTTACTGTGTTTGTATAGACAGCTGCAAGCATGTTATAAGTTTTGCTCAGATGAAATCATTCTCCCCTGCAAAATACATAGTCTCTGTATGCTACTAATATGTTATGTTTGTATCATAGGGGATTGAGAATAGCTCTGTTAACTATTTCTCTTCAAATGATATATGTATTCTTTCTGGCCTCCAGCATAATTCGTTAATTAGTAGAACCATTCTGGAAATAGAATAATCTATTCTTTTTGTTAGAGACTGAGGAGAAAGGAAATGAATAGGTCTCATATATATAATTTTATCCTGGTACTTAATGCATGCTCAAATTCAGTCATTCATTTTGCTGAATAAAGAAATAATCCTGATTTTAAAAATATTCCTATCGAATATAAAATGACCAGGCTTTAATGCACTGATACTAGCAAACCATCTAAGTTTTAGTAAGAGTAGAGCCTATATTTTATGTTTCATCATTTTCTCTTTAGTGTATACCATATTTTCTGGTGCTCAGAAGGAAGAGTTGCTAAAAACATCTGGTGAATGAATGAACATATACAAATTCTTATTCAATGCTCACTAAAAATGTTAGAAATATTTCAGAGAAAAGATTAAACGGTAATTTAAGTTTAAAATAAGATAAAATAAATACAAGTTTAAATGGACAATGGTGATATTTTCTACATAGATTTTTATGATGGAGCAAAGTGATCATAGAGATTATACCTTAAATAATAAAAATTAAGTTGTCAACACTGTAATATTTGGTGGCAAACACAATGTAATATCTATAGAGTCTTTTCACAGTTAACCATTTTTTGACTGAATGGAGTGAGATTAGATATAATGCTTAAATATTTACAAGCATAGGGACACTGAAATGATTGATTTGGCAAATACTAATTGCATACTGGTGAAAATTCTTTTAAGGGAGTAGAAGCAATGTTGATATCTCAAGGCAGTCATTAAGTGCTTCACAGTATCATGAAATTTCTAAACAGATATTATTAAAATTTATGTTATATCACATTTTTTAGAGGGGTAATAATTCTCAAATTTCTAAAAAAAATAACTTTTCCTCAATTTGTCTTTATGGATTGTTATAAATCTTAACTCAGTTGATAAAACCAAGTGATAAATAGGCTGCTTATTTTATCTAACTGCAATATATAGCTTTAGAGATTTAGATTGAATTTTTAGTTATACTCAGATTAATGTGTTACCAGGGTAATTTTCCCAGTAAAGAAGATTTACTTTAAAATGTGAATAGAGCTTGAAAGTTTTAATTCTAGTATTGTATAGCTTTCTTATTCAGGTTTCAATTTTTAAATTTCATATACACATATACATATATACACATGTGTTTACTTATATGAGATATATATATGTAAAGAAAATACAAATATATATTTTTTTCAAATAGATTATCCTTATATTGATAATAAAAGCCCATGACTTACTTATTTGTAGTCTCCATTGATAGTTCATCGTTGTGCAAACAAAATTGTCTGTGATTCTAAGATCGAGTTGAATGCAAGCTGTAATACACATTTAATAACATTAAATATATTCATTTATTTTATTCCTTTTATTTTATTTTTTTTTCTTAAGTCGAGTTGATTTACAATGCTGTGCCAATCTCTGCTGTACAGCAAAGCGGGTCAGTTTTACACATAGAGACATTCTTTTTGTAATATTCTTTTCCATTCATTGATTTTAAAATAAAAGCTTATTAAAATATCTGCATTTCAAAGTAAGAAAATATGAATATAATGGACCCAGAAATGTTTAATATTGATGGCTCTTTCTACATTGTAGTTGTTCAATAATTAACTTGCTATCTGTGAAAAAAAAAAAAGAAAACACACAGAGGATTTTTTTTTCTAATTTTATCCCTGATTAGCTATGTGGCTATAAGCAAATAATGATCCTTGCTTTTCCAACCCATAAAAGAAAAATATCAATAGAGTCCTTTTTAAAAATTTATCTTCCTTATTATTATTGTCTTACTGTAGCAGGCCACCCAAATTTCAAATTCTATGCCAATTTTCTGCCTGAAAGTACATCTCTACAAGGAAAAAAAGGGAAAGAAAACAGATAATTTTTTAAGGATTGAATAAATGATAAAGAGAACAAAAGATCACCAATGTGAAAAATAAAATCGTGTTCTAAGACATGAAAATTTTAAATATTAATATTAGTTAAAAGATAAAATCTGATCTCATCTTTCTTAGAAAAAATAAACCTAAAACAAAATATGCTAATATTTCTAATAAAGAAAACAAATGAGTATATGCCAGGCATTCCAGATAAAATTTAGCATATGTGCACTAGGAGATGTGTATCTGAATAGTCATGGTAGCCTTGTTTGTAATAGGAAAAAAAAATCTTCCAAACCTTCATTAACATCAGAAAGACTAAATATATTCTGGTGCAATTAAGCAATATAATACAAAATATTTGTAAAAATAAATGAATCACAAGTTCAGGTACCATTATGGATGAATGTCAAAAACAAAATGTTGAGTAAAGAAAAGGAAGTAATGGAACTCATAATAAAATAGTATTTATATGACAAAAACATACAAAATTTAAGAATTTACCCTTTGGGGAAATATACATATACCTAACACTATTACAAAATGGAAGAAAAAGCTGAAAACAAAATCCAGAATACTAGTTAATGTTGTGGAATAAGAGATATAAGCATTCAAGGTGGGGTAGTCGCCAAGAAATACTCCATTTTTAAACTTATTTTTTACTTGCTAATATACATTTTACTTAACTGTATCAAGTATGTAGAACAGACATAACTTTTTATTTAATCATAATGCAAACTGTTTTTCTTGTCATCCTCTAAATATATTTGTAGTAAATTTATCCTCCTTCTCCTCCTTGATAGTAAATTTCTGGTTGAAAACTCAGCAAGTTCCATGAGTTTTCTGTTTACTCTTAGTAATAACATCATTAAAGAAACTTTAAGTTGCAATATGGTCTCTGTATAGAGATTAAAATCTGCATGTTCCAGTCTTCACAAGTAGCTAAGCCTTCCCCTCTTTTTCCTTCTGCTAAGGTCTATTGATGGCAGCTACCTATTATCTGGAAAATGTGGGTGGTCAGTTTGGCTTTTTCTTTCAGTTTAACTCAACCCCAATTTGCTACTTGATAGTTTCCCTCCAGAGTGGGATGAGAGAAATTTCTTTTCAGGGCACTGGCTACTTCTTACCTAGATGAGTGGCTGCCTTGTTTCTAGGTCCCAAAGACAGTATAAAGTGCCATTTTCTTTGGGACAGTATAAAGTCCCAAAGACAGTATAAAGTGGCGGAAAATTTTAGGTGTTATTACTTTTACAACTTCTTTTAGCTTTCTTTTTTATTTTTCACTTTTGGGGAGGCCCTTATCTTTGGAGACTCATCACTGCGATGCTATTGATATAACATGGGCAAAGCATACTGTCCTTTAAAATATTCCCTCGGCTTTTGGATTTCTGGAGTCACTTACCCTCAGCACAACTCTCTATTTTAAGGTTAGCTGGTTAGAAATTTAATTCCATCTGCAGCTTTAATTTCCTTTTCCTGTGTGATGCTAACATATTTGAAGGCATAACACCAGGGATTACAATGTGCACATCTTCGGTGAGCGTTAATCTAACTATCACAGACGTATATGGAATATTTCATAAATAAACACTATCTTTGAAGATGCTGACAACACATCAGACAAATTCAAACACAAATCAAGAGTATTAATAATGCCAGCCAGTCAAGAATTCAAGTAAAAATGCATTTCTTGAAATTTTTCAGATGTAAAAGAGATAATTCTTAGTAACACTTTAATATTTCATCTTTTCAGTAATGAATAATTTGCTATCTCAATTATTATATAATTTTTAAAACTATAAGGCAATTGACAAAAAACTATTTTGATAGATAATCTAACTAAATATTTGAACCTATGTCAGATCAACAAACAAAAGTGTGAGGGCACTGAGAATTTGAAAAATATAGTATTTTTCTGAGGATGATCAACAACTGAAGTATCAGGAACTGCTGATGAGTTTGTTAAGAGATTTTCCTAACATGGTTCAGCTGAATTCAAATGCCATGATGAATTTAAGGAGGCTGAAAGAATGATTTCCGTAAATGGACATAAACATTTCATCCTTTGGAATTTGTTGTTCAACCACTCCGGACCACCTGATATCACAAATTAAACAATAAAGCATGGCATTTAAGATAAAGTTATGAACCGACATGTCCATTGCTCAAATCCTGGCTCTGATACTTATCACTCTAATTTTTGCCATCCCACTTAATTTCCCTTGTCTCTGTTTCCTCACATATACCCATTGTTGTGAAGACTAAACTAGTTAATATATATGGAATTTCTTAAAATTTTGTGGAAAGCCTTCAGTTTGTGGAAAGCCTTCAGTTAAGTTCAGTACTTAGGTCTAAGCTCCTGGGAGAGAGAGAATAATATGAGAAATTAAGGGAATTTTTTTTTTCATTCAAATTATTAATGTGTCCCAGATTCCACTACTTGTTGTTAAGATGAATTATAATTATACAATATTTAGGTCTTAGTGTATCAGAAATACTGTGCAATATTCTTCATTTTATGCTGAGTCAAGATTTAGACAGAGTGGGACTCCACAGGATACAAGAGAAAACATTATCTCTTGTCATGCTTCTTGAATAAAACCAATCTGAGAGGCTAATTATTTCCCTTCTGATAAAATTCAAGGAATTTTTCATTACTTTTGTGGTTTCTCAATACAACAACAAAAATTCCTCAGTTACTTTCAGCCTCACAAAAGATTTATGTCATCAATAATTAAATTATCCCTGGGAGGGGCAAGATGGCGGAGGAGTAAGACGCGGAGATCACCTTCCTTCCCACAGATACAGTAGAAATACATCTACACGTGGAACTGCTCCTACAGAACACCCACTGAACGCTGGCAGAAGACGGCAGACCTCCCAAAAGGCAAGAAAGTCCCCACATACTTGGGTAGGGCAAAAGAAAAAAGAAATAACAGAGACAAAAGAATAGGGACGGCACCTGCACCAGTGGGAGGGAGCACTGAAGGAGGAAAGGCTTCCACACACTAGGGAACCCCTTCGCAGGCAGAGACTGCGGGTGGCAGAGGGGGGAAGCTTCAGAGCCACGGAGGAGAGCGCAGCCACAGGGGTGCGGAGGGCAAAGCGGAGAGATTCCCGCACAGAGGCTCGGCGCAGAGCAGCACTCACCAGCCCGAGAGGCTTGTCTGCTCCCCCGCCGGGGCGGGCGGGGCTGGGAGCTGAGGCTCGGGCTTCGGTCGGATCGCAGGGAGAGGACTGGGGTTGGCGGTGTGAACACAGCCTGAAGGGGCTAGTGCGTCACAGCTAGCCGGGAGGGACTCCGGGAAAAAGTCTGTAGCTGCCGAAAAGCCAAGAGACTTTTTCTTGCCGCTTTGTTTCACGGCGCGCAAGGAGAGGGGATTCAGAGCGCCGCCTAAACGAACTCCAGAAACGGGCGTGAGCCGCGGCTGTCAGCGCGGACCCCAGAGACGGGCAGGAGACGCTAAGGCTGCTTCTGCCGCCACCAAGAAGCCTGTATGCGAGCACAGGTCACTCTCTACACCGCCCCTCCCGGGAGCCTGTGCAGCCCGCCACTGCCAGGGTCCCGTGATCCAGGGAAAACTTCTCCGGGAGAACGCAAGGCGTGCCTCAGGCTGCTGCAACGTCATGACGCCTCTGCCGCCGCAGGCTCGCCCCGCCTCCTCCATACCCCTCCCTCCCCCCGGCCTGAGTGAGCCAGAGCCCCTGAAGCAGCTGCTCCTTTAACCCCGTTCTGTCTGGGCGGGGAACAGACGCTCTCAGGTGACCTACATGCAGAGGCGGGTCCAAATCCAAAGCTGAACCCCGGGAGCTGTACGAACAAAGAACGGAAAGGGAAATCTCTCCCAGCAGCCTCAGAAGCAGCGGATTAAAGCTCCACAAACAACTTGATGTGCCTGCATCTGGTGAATACCTGAATAGACAACGAATCATCCCAAATTCAAGAGGTGGACTTTGGGAGCAGGATATATTAATTTTTCCCCTTTTCCTTTTTTTGTGAGCGTATAGGTGTATGCTTCTGGGTGAGATTTTGTCTGTATAGCTTTGCTTTCACCATTAGTCCTAGGGTTAGGTCCGTCCGTGTTTTTTTTGTTGTTGTTGTTTTTAACTTAAAAAAAATTTTTTTCCTAATAAATGTTTTCTTAATAATTTTTTGCTTATTTTCTATTTTTAGAAATTAAAAAAATTTTTAATGAGTTTTTTCATATTTTTTATTTTCAAAAATTAAAAAATTTTTTTCTTAATAAATTTTTTCTTAATTTTTTTCTTATTTTTTACTATAAAAAATTAATAAATCTATTTTTAAAAATTAAAAAAATTTTTCTGAATACATTTATTCTTAATAATTTTTTTTCTTATTTTTTATTATAATAGCTTTATTTTATTTTATTTTATCCTCTTTCCTTCTATTTTTTTCTCCCTTTTATTCTGAGCCGTGTGGATGAAAGGCTCTTGGTGCTCCAGCCAGGCATCAGGGCTGTGCCTCTGAGGTGGGAGAGCCAACTTCAGGACACTGGTCCACAAGAGACCTCCCAGCTCCACGTAATACCAAACGGCAAAAATCTCTCAGAGATCTCCATCTCAACATGAAGACCCAGCTTCACTCAATGACCAGCAAGCTACAGTGCTGGACACCCTATGCCAAACAACTAGCAAGACAGGAACACAGCCCCATCCATTAGCAGAGAGGCTGCCTAAAATCATAATAAGGCCACAGACACCCCAAAACACACCACCAGACGTGGACGTGCCCACCAGAAAGACAAAATCCAACCTCATCCACCAGAACATAGGCACTAGTCCCCTCCACCAGGAAGCCTACACAACCCACTGAACCAACCTTAGCCACTGGGGACAGATACCAAAAACAACGGGAACTACGAACCTGCAGCCTGTGAAAAGGAGACCCCAAACACAGTAAGATAAGCAAAATGAGAAGACAAAAAACCACACAGCAGGTGAAGGAGCAGGGTCAAAACACACCAGACCTAACAAATGAAGAGGAAATAGGCAGTCTATCTGAAAAAGAATTCAGAATAATGATAGTAAAGATGATCCAAAATCTTGGAAATAGAATAGACAAAATGCAAGAAACATTTAACAAGGATGTAGAAGAACTAAAGAGGAACCAAAGAGCAATGAAAAACACAATAAATGAAATTAAAAATACTCTAGACGGGATCAATAGCAGAATAACTGAGGCAGAAGAACGGATAAGTGACTTGGAAGATAAAATAGTGGAAATAACTACTGCAGAGCAGAATAAAGAAAAAAGAATGAAAAGAACTGAGGACAGTCTCAGAGACCTCTGGGACAACATTAAACACACCAACATTCGAATTATAGGGGTCCCAGAAGAAGAAGAGAAAAAGAAAGGGACTGAGAAAATATTTGAAGAGATTATAGTTAAAAACTTCCCTAATATGGGAAAGGAAATAGTTAATCAAGTCCTGGAAGCACGGAGAGTCCCATACAGGATAAATCCAAGGAGAAACATGCCAAGACACATATTAATCAAACTATCAAAAATTAAATATAAAGAAAACATATTAAAAGCAGCAAGGGAAAAACAACAAATAACACACAAGGGAATCCCCATAAGGTTAACAGCTGATCTTTCAGCAGAAACTCTGCAAGCCAGAAGGGAGTGGCAGGATATACTTAAAGTGATGAAGGAGAAAAACCTACAACCAAGGTTACTGTAACCAGCAAGGATCTCATTCAGATTTGAGGGAGAAATTAAAAGCTTTACAGACAAGCAAAAGCTGAGAGAGTTCAGCACCACCAAACCAGCTTTACAACAAATGCTAAAGGAACTTCTCTAGGCAAGAAACACAAGAGAAGGAAAACACCTACAATAACAAACACAAAATATCTAAGAAAATGGGAATAGGAACATACATATCGATAATTACCTTAAATGTAAATGGATTAAATGCTCCCACCAAAAGACACAGACTGGCTGAATGGATACAAAAGCAAGATCCATATATATGCTGTCTACAAGAGACCCACTTCAGACCTAGAGACACATACAGACTGAAAGTCAGGGGATGGAAAAAGATATTCCATGCAAATGGAAATCAAAAGAAAGCTGGAGTAGCAATTCTCATATCAGACAAAATAGACTTTAAAATAAAGACTATTACAAGAGACAAAGAAGGACACTATATAATGATCAAGGGATCGATCCAAGAGGAAGGTATAACAATTGTAAATATTTATGCACCCAACATAGGAGCACCTCAATACATAAGGCAAATACTAACAGCCATAAAAGGGGAAATCAACAGTAACACAATCATAGTAGGGGACTTTAACACCCCACTTTCACCAATGGACAGATCATCCAAAATGAAAATAAATAAGGAAACACAAGCTTTAAATGATACATTAAACAAGATGGACTTAATTGATATTTATAGGACATTCCACCCAAAAACAACAGAATACACATTTTTCTCAAGTGCTCATGGAACATTCTCTAGGATAGATCATATCTTGGGTCACAAATCAAGCCTTGGTAAATTTAAGAAAATTGAAATCGTATCAAGTATCTTTTCCGAGCACAACGCTATGAGACTAGATATCAATTACAGGAAAAGATCTGTAAAAAATACAAACACATGGAGGCTACACAATACATTACTTAATAACGAAGTGATCACTGAAGAAATCAAAGGGGAAATCAAAAAATACCTAGAAACAAATGACAATGGAGACATGACGACCCAAAACCTATGGGATGCAGCAAAAGCAGTGCTAAGAGGGAAGTTTATAGCAATACAAGCTTACATCAAGAAACAGGAAACATCTCGAATAAACAAGCTAACCTTGCACCTAATGCAATTAGAGAAAGAAGAGCAAAAAAACCCCAGAGCTAGCAGAAGGAAAGAAATCATAAAGATCAGATCAGAAATAAATGAAAAAGAAATGAAGGAAACAATAGCAAAAATCAATGAAACTAAAAGCTGGTTCTTCGAGAAGATAAACAAAATTGATAAACCATTAGCCAGACTCATCAAGAGAAAAAGGGAGAAGACTCAAATCAATAGAATTAGAAATGAAAAAGGAGAAGTAACCACTGACACTGCAGAAATACAAACGATCATGAGAGATTACTACAAGCAACTCTATGCCAATAAAATGGACAACCTGGAAGAAATGGACAGATTCTTAGAAATGCACAACCTACTGAGACTGAACCAGGAAGAAATAGAAAATATGAACAGACCAATCACAAGCACTGAAATTGAAACTGTGATTAAAAATCTTCCAACAAACAAAAGCCCAGGACCAGATGGCTTCACAGGCGAATTCTATCAAACATTTAGAGAAGAGCTAACACCTATCCTTCTCAAACTCTTCCAAAATATTGCAGAGGGAGGAACACTCCCCAACTCATTCTACGAGGCCACCATCACCCTGATACCAAAACCAGACAAAGATGTCACAAGGAAAGAAAACTACAGGGCAATATCACTAATGAACATAGATGCAAAAATCCTCAACAAAATACTAGCAAACAGAATCCAACAGCACATTAAAAGGATTATACACCATGATCAAGTGGGGTTTATTCCAGGAATGCAAGGATTCTTCAATATACGCAAATTAATCAACGTGATACATCATATTAACAAATTGAAGGAGAAAAACCATATGATCATCTCAATAGATGCAGAGAAAGCTTTCGACAAAATTCAACACCCATTTATGATAAAAGCCCTGCAGAAAGTAGGCATAGAGGGAACTTTCCTCAACATAATAAAGGCCATATATGACAAACCCTCAGCCAACATTGTCCTCAATGGTGAAAAATTGAAACCATTTCCACTAAGATCAGGAACAAGACAAGGTTGCCCACTCTCACCACTATTATTCAACATAGTTTTGGAAGTGTTAGCCACAGCAATCAGAGAAGAAAAAGAAATAAAAGGAATCCAAATCGGAAAAGAAGAAGTAAAACTGTCACTCTTTGCAGATGACATGATACTATACATAGAGAATCCTAAAACTGCCACCAGAAAACTACTAGAGCTAATCAATGAATTTGGTAAAGTAGCAGGATACAAAATTAATGCACAGAAATCTCTTGCATTCCTATATACTAATGATGAAAAATCTGAAAGTGAAATTAAGAAAACACTCCCGTTTACCATTGCAACAAAAAGAATAAAATATTTGGGAATTAACCTACCTAAGGAGACAAAAGACCTGTATGTAGAAAACTATAAGACACTGATGAAAGAAATTAAAGATGATACAAATAGATGGAGAGATATACCATGTTCTTGGATTGGAAGAATCAACATTGTGAAAATGACTCTATTACCCAAAGCAATCTACAGATTCAATGCAATCCCTATCAAACTACCACTGGCATTTTTCACAGAACTAGAACAAAAAATTTCACAATTTGTATGGAGACACAAAAGACCCCGAATAGCCAAAGCAATCTTGAGAACGAAAAATGGAGCAGGAGGAATCAGGCTCCCTGACTTCAGACTATATTACAAAGCTACAGTAATCAAGACAGTTTGGTACTGGCACAAAAACAGAAATATAGATCAATGGAACAGGATAGAAAGCCCAGAGATAAACCCACGCACATATGGTCACCTTATCTGTGATAAAGGAGGCAAGCATATACAGTGGAGAAAAGACAGCCTCTTCAATAAGTGGTGCTGGGAAAATTGGACAGGTACATGTAAAAGTATGAAATTAGAACACTCCCTGAAACCATACACAAAAATAAACTCAAAATGGATTAAAGACCTAAGTGTAAAGCCAGACACTATCAAACTCTTAGAGGAAAACATAGGCAGAACACTCTATGACATAAATCACAGCAAGATCCTTTTTGACCCAGCTCCTAGAGAAATGGAAATAAAAACACAAATAAACAAATGGGACCTAATGAAACTTAAAAGCTTTTGCACAGCAAAAGAAACCATAAACAAGACCAAAAGACAACCCTCAGAATGGGAGAAAATATTTGCAAATGAAGCAACTGACAAAGGATTAATCTCCAAGATTTATAAGCAGCTCATACAGCTCAATAACAAAAAAACAAACAACCCAATCCAAAAATGGGCGGAAGACCTAAATAGACATTTCTCCAAAGAAGATATACAGATGGCCAACAGACACATGAAAGAATGCTCAACATCATTAATCATTAGAGAAATGCAAATCAAAACTACAATGAGGTATCATCTCACACCAGTCAGAATGGCCATCATCAAAAAATCTACAAACAATAAATGCTGGAGAGGGTGTGGAGAAAAGGGAACCCTCTTGCACTGTTGGTGGGAATGTAAATTGATACAGCCACTATGGAGAACAGTATGGAGGTTCCTTAAAAAACTAAAAATAGAACTACCATACGACCCAGCAATCCCACTACTGGACATATACCCTGAGAAAACCATAATTCAAAAAGAGTCATGTACCAAAATGTTCATTGCAGCTCTATTTACAATAGCCAGGACATGGAAGCAACCTAAGTGTTCATCATCAGATGAATGGATAAAGAAGATGTGGCACATATATACAATGGAATATTACTCAGCCATAAAAAGAAATGAAATGGAGGTATTTGTAATGAGGTGGATGGAGTTAGAGTCTGTCATACAGAGTGAAGTAAGTCAGAAAGAGAAAAACAAATACAGTATGCTAACAGATATATATGGAATCTACGGAAAAAAAAAAACAAGGTCATGATGAACCTAGTGGCAAGATGGGAATAAAGACACAGACCTACTAAAGAATGGACTTGAGGATATGGGGAGGGGGAGGGGTGAGATGTGACAGGGTGAGAGAGTGTCATGGACATATATCCACTACCAAATGTAAAATAGATAGCTAGTGGGAAGCAGCCGCATAGCACAGGGAGATCAGCTCAGTGCTTTGTGACCGCCTGGGGGGGTGGGATGGGGAGGGTGGGAGGGAGGGAGATGCAGGAGGGAGGAGATATGGGAACGTGTGTATATGTGTAGCTGATTCACTTTGTTATAAAGCAGAAACTAACACACCATTGTGAAGCAATTATACTTCAATAAAGATGTTTTTAAAAAAAAAAATTTAAAAAATAAATAAATAATTAAATTATCCTGTGTAATAGTGAAACTAAATTTTGTTTAAAGATTTTCTATTTCACAGACTTGGGCCTACTTCCAGCTGGAGATCTAAATAGGAAATGGTTGTTTGGGAGACTTTTTTCTCTTTCCTTACTTTGGTCTTTTATTTTTCTCCCTTGCTTATTAAGCATGAAGTATGACCTCCTTGGGGAAACAGTGAAAGAGGAGGTTAGAAAAGAAAGTTTAAAGGGCAGAAACATTTTTACTCACCTGGTTGTATAATGATTTAATTTTGTCTCCCTCAGGGCTTGGAATTTGGCCAAAGATAACTGTATAGTAGGATACATTTTAAGTTTCTTAACTTGAAACTTGCCTGCTCAGAGAATATCGAAATTCCATTTTCTTGACCAAAGCAATGTATTTTCTTAGGCTGACTGTTTATGATTTTCTCAGTGCTTGGACATCCAGAGGTTTGCTTTTGTCTCTTCCAGACAATCGTTTGAAGCAGCGCTTTAAATGTCATCAGCCTGGTTCCCTCTTTGCAAGGCACACATCTGGTATATGAGAAACAATCCAAAATTATACAAGTGTAGCTAGCTTCCAACGAAGTCTTTCCTTTCTCCCTATTTTGCCATCTTAGGAAGATATGAAAACCTCAGGCTACCCAGACAGGAGTTGAACATTGCTTACTGTTCCCAAACTCCAGGGATATTTGTCAGCATGATGAGAGATGTCCTATCTGTCCACTCATAGGCAGAAGAAGGAAAAAGACAGGGAACATCTAATTTTTCTTTTCAAGTGTACTTTTTTTCTTTCCTCTTTAACTTCCACTCTTTTATACCCTCAATAGGGAGACAGACTGAGGATAGAAGTCAGTACTTAAAATAAATAAATAAAAAGTTCAACCACTTCTTTCTTAAATCCCTAAAGGGTACCTAGTATTCCATTTTAGAATATAGGAATACTTGCCATATTATCTTTTAGCCCAATCTTTTGATGTCTTGTTATAGATTGACTGTTTGTGTCCCCACCAAATTCTTATGTTGAAGCCCTAACCTCCAGTATGATGGTATTTCAAGCTGGGGTCTTTGGGAGGTCATTAAGGTTAAATCTGGTCATGAGGCTGGGGCCCTCACGACGCGATTAGTGGCCATATATGAAGAGGAAAAGAGAGAGCTCTTTCTCCACCACCTCTACCCACTACTGTGCACAGTAGGAAAGGAAAGGCCAAAGTCAGCTTTTCCTCTACAATGTTTATACATTTACCGTGACCTTATGTGAGGCAATCACAAACTCTGAATAAACCGTGAACTACTCATATATTCTTTTCACATTAAAAAAATCTGAAAACTGTCAAAATTATTTTTCACATTTTCGCTGAATGTAAGATAGTTTTTTAAAATGTTCAAAAATTTTGGCATTGCCACGTTTCTGAATTTGCTGCTTTAGGTGTTTCATAAGTTGACATGATATTTTCTTTTACTTGTATTCTTATTTTGTATAATTGGTTTTTCATAATGTTATCCTCATGTACAAATTGAAATAAATTATCCTTTGCAATGGAGATGAATTTAGCTTGTCAAAATTAAAATGCTTCTACAGTTTATTATCAAAATATATGAGTTTTTACAAAGAAGAATTGATAAAGATTCTCGCTGATGGACTTCCTTCTGTTTCCCCAGTGGAATATGAATGAGGGCACACTCCCAAGTGAATGCAACTGGAGTCAGCCTCATCTAAGAGAAGAAATTGACTCCAGAGTTTTATTAGATGTACTAAGTCCACAGTAAATATTGAATCCCTCAATTCAATATAAACAGTCATAACCAAATGGAAGACTTATACAGAAGAAACATTTTTAAAAGTCTGAAATATTTCTTACTTCCTTGCATTCTTGGTAATTATTTTCTAATTAGATTTTATGGACTTCACTTTTAGTTTAATGGAACAGTTTTCCCTTAAGGCCTACATGAATAATATATGATTCAAATCCAGAAGTGTGTAAACACAAGCAAAATTATTTTAGTACAGCAAATTCTTAGGAACAAAGATTAATTATTGAAGAAGACTGAATAATATTTTATTTTGCTGTTTATGATTTTAAATGTAATCCTGTAGAGGGTAGTTTAACAATAGGCAGATATTATATCTATAAAATTATAATGATTATACAGTCATTAATTATCATGGCCTTGAAAACTTTTTTGAAAATCTGAACATCACAAATAACGCATATTTATTTTTTCCCTGAGATTCAGTAGTAACTCTGAAAATTAAAACTATACTACAAAAATTGAATAAAGTTAAAAATTTGAAAACATGTTAAGCCATGACCTGGGCAGCATAAAAGATCAATGCTAGGTTAGAATGATTGACAAGTGTTATCTGATAGGAAGAACATCTGGGTTTGAACTTGGGCTTAGAAATGAGACTAAACTTAGTGTTTTATCTATATCTATCTATCGAACTTTTTCTACAAAAGTTGAACAGGATGTATTAAAAATCAAGTTTGACTCTAAGAAGCAGTGGCCTAGAATGACAAAAATCACAATTCTCTTTTTGAAAGTGGTAATAATCTTGTGTAAGAATGAGTCTAAACTCAAAAACTAAAGTAGGTTCTGTTTCTTTCCAACACTATTTGCTGTTTATCCTCTTTTACTTGGCTTTTTTTTTTTAATTTTATTTATTTATTAATTAATTTATTTATTTATTTATGGCTGTGTTGGGTCTTCGTTTCTGTGTGAGGGCTTTCTCTAGTTGCGGCAAGTGGGGACCACTCTTCATCGCGGTGCGCGGGCCTCTCACTATCGTGGCCTCTCCCGTTGCGGAGCACAGGCTCCAGACGCGCAGGCTCAGCAATTGTGGCTCACGGGCTTAGTCGCTCCGCGGCATGTGGGATCTTCCCAGACCAGGGCTCGAACCCGTGTCCCCTGCATTGGCAGGCAGATTCTCAACCACTGCGCCACCAGGGAAGCCCTTTTACTTGGCTTTTGTACCCACTGTACAATACTTCAATATCAGTATACACTATACGCCAAGATACAATATACTATTGAATACGATACTCTGATTAGTCATTAATTTTAAAAATGTCTAATTTGAGGACATAGAGGTTCAAAAAAATAAAGACGTTTCCAGGATGACATACCTAGGATAAACTTGTGTGTCTCTATACCAAAATGCAGCTTTTCTCTGCAATGTACAATCTTCCTCTTTAAGGATCACACTGTAAAATGTCGCTGTGTACATTGTTTAACTAGGAAGTTTTTTGAAACGTTATTTGATTCACCTGTTATATCTTCTTTATATAGTCTGCTCTTTTGTTTTTTTTAAATTTGGAACTTTGTAAAACGACTGTTTTTCATTGAAGTTGAGAATTTACAAAATAAACTATGTACAGTTACATAGAAGATATGATAATATTGTAATTCTCACATTATCAACACTTAAAAACAGTCTATAACTGTTCTATAAACAACTCTGGTTTGGAAATCTTCTGCCATCTTCCTAGTTGTTCTTGTTTATTTAATCTCTTTTATATTGTCCATTGTTCCCCAATAGTCTTTAGTTGTAGTTGATAGATTATTTTCAGTGCTTTTCAGTCTTTTCTCTCTATTGATACTTTAAAGTATAGGGCCTTCATTAATTCTATTTTCATAAGTCTAGCTGTTTAGTTTACTGTTTGCTACCACCATATACAATATATACAAATGCAAGAGATATGATCCTTCTCTAATAAATTATTTTCACCTTTTGATGCTTGTCTAATAGCTTGTCTTAATACAAGAAATCTGCTTCCTAAATTTAGTCTGATATCACTGTGTCTTCAGGGTGGAAAAGACGAGAGAGTTCTTTGGAGTCTCTTTTATAAAGGCATCAATCCCACTTATGTGAGCTCTACACCTCCCAAAGACATCACTTCCTAATACCATCACAATGGGGGTTAAGATTTCAAGGTAGGAATTTGGAAAGAGGCCCAAACATTCCAGTTCACAATAACTATGCTTTGACAGAAAAGTGTTGACTGCTATGTAAAAATGATTAGTTTTCTTATTCTATGGATATTTCTAATTTATTAGAAAATCTTGCTTCAACCAGGAACAACAAAATGAAAAATTACTCTTTTACTCCTCTTACTTTTATGGTTTAACTCTATTTGCTCAATTTATCCTTACTTTTGCCTTCCTGTATTTCACCAGTTCTAAATGGCCACAATAATGTCCTTTCCATTTTAATAAATAATTCTCTGCCATCAACTTCCAACACAAATACCCTAATTTTTGGATCAAGAAATTCCTCAGCCCTTCAACTTGAACAGAGCTCTTCATCTTATAAATGCCAGAAGAATTACCTTCAGAAGAATAATTCGTGTGGAACTGATTTCTGGGAAATGTCTTATGTGCACATTTTGCTATTGTTTTGATATGTTATATCCCTAACTGTTCTTTAATTTTGCATATATGTCTTGTTTCCATAGTCGGACTGTGTGTTCTCTAATAAAAGAGATTAGGGGGCGGGGGCGGGGGAGGGAAAAAAAAAAAAAGAGATTAGGTTTTGTACTCTTTAGAAATCAAAGAGCACATTGCTTTTTAAAAATTATTTGTTTAAAAATATTTATTGACTATGTATGCTGTGCTAAGCACTGTTCTTTGATCCTGAAATGTGACACAGAAGTAAACAAATGTTCTGCAGTGGGACTTTTTACATGTGATCTTTATAGTATTCATCACAATTAAAATTACATGTTTAACTGCACATTCGTTTAATATTTAGCTCCCCAAATTCTGTAAGCCAAACATGGGAGTAGACCCTTTTTAATTTGTCACTGAAATATTAGTGCCTAGGCTGTATCTGGTCAGTAAGTACCAATATCTGTTGAATGAACTAGAAGCTTAATAAACATTCCCTCAGGAAAAAATTGTGGGGAAAAACTAGATATAGTGAAAAAGAGAAAAATAGCAAATTAAATATATTTTTGAAATTGAGATCCTTGTGGCAAAATTTAGTTTTTATCTGAGAGGAAAAGCATTTTCTAAATATTGCATATTCTAAGAAATTTTAAAATATCATTGTAACACATTAGAAGTGGGTGGTGCTAGATGACACCCGGACAAAAAGAAAATACAGCAGTCCAAAAAAAAGAGTCAAACACTTTAGCTAAAACTATGATTCCTAAAGCTAAAATCAATATTAACTGGTAAAAACGTAGTTATATATTATTTTGCTTAAATTTTTAATAACATTTTCTTATGCTATTTTGTGTAAGGGTTTCTTGTACTGTTTACAAAAACAAAGCACTTTTATGGTTATAAAATTGTCTACCGAAGTTATTCAATGTTAAAAGAAAGCCCCCAATTTTTATTTAGCAGTGTATTTTGTGACTTTCAATTTCTTGTAGCATTTACAGAAAGGTGAGTAAATTGAATTAAGAATTTAGCTAAAAATCTCATTATTATTTACTTATAAATTGGTCTTAAATAGTTGATTTCTTTTTATTCCCATGTTTACTAGAAAATGGTATTGCATTTTGGATGCAGGTATTGTTGGCAATACAGGCCGTATTGGTTTCTACAGTATTTCTTTAAAGGGAGATTTTTATAGTTATTATATTTGTATTATTCAATTGAATTCAATTAATACATAAAATACTATGTTAAGTAATTTCAAGGATTGAAATATATGAATAAACAGGTCCTTGTTTCTATCATATGTACACTATACTTATAGTAATTATGATCAATTCTGGAATATATACAATTAAAGGAAAAATGGACATTTTGCCAGAAAGGGTACCAAAATGTCTTTATGGTTCTGCAAAACATAATATCAAAGTTGAAGCCTCATATTCAGGCCTCAGGCTAACTCCCTTCATGCTTGCAAAGGGTCAACAAGCTCAAGAGAAAGGACATTATGACAGGGAGTGAAAAGCAAGAACAACCATACGAACACAGGGAGCTGTGAAGATTAGCTACCGTCTGGGATGTCAGAACTGATGGAGGCAGGACAGAAATGTTTAAAATACCATGATTAATTGCTTAGTGAGATCTATACAAGTGTGGATATATGATTACATACTTTATTATTTATCTTATTTTAATGATGAAAAATCAAAGTATCTCTTTTTATATACTCTGTATAATATAAATAAGTATCTATCATTAACAAAAAAGTCTTTATGAAGAAACAAAATACTAGGTTAGATTTAAAAATAAAATATTCCTGGCCAAGCACTGACCAGTACTGGATAAGTTCAAGTCTAGTTTGCCTTTTAATGATTAGAATACAGGGAATTGGTTATACTTTTGTTGGAAAGCTGAAAGTAAGATAGAACACTGAAGCAGCAAGCAGCGACTATCCATAGTGTATGAGGAAATAGGCAAATAACAAACACAACCCCACTTTCAGGGATTATAGGTTAACAAAATTAGCATTAATTATGTTAATTTTTTTTATTTTGTTTTCCCCATAAAGACTTGCAAGTAATGTAAGAATATTTTAGTACAGAAACTTCCATCACCTAACTTGTCAAGCTTCTTCTATGGACCTTAATTTCTTTAAAGTGAGAATTTGTGGTAGCCTTTTTTGTTTCTAAAATGTTATGATAATATAATACCCACATATTGAGTAGTAAAATATTTTACACAAAATTTTGATGCAGGTATGTGCATTTTATGGGTAAACAAAAACACAAACAAAATATGGTTTCCAGGAAACAGACCTGACTGCAGTTTTACACACATGCATTCTATTCCTGGCTGGAACAGTAGCAGTAATATGAAGTTAAAGAAACTAAACTTCTGTGACAATCAAGTGGTTCATCTAAAAAAAAAAAAATAACAAAAATAACTACCTTGTAAGTTATAAGATTAGATAAATTAATATAAATAGTCTAATACATTCCTGAAACTTAGTAAGCATGTGATAAAACAGTTGCAAGACTGATGTTGGCAGTTATTTTAAGATTTCGTTGATTCAACTCTAAATCCATGAAATTTGTAAGGCAACCAAGCAATATTACAATCAACTTATTTAATCTTGCAGCCAAATTATTGATAAAATTATACAAGTTTTAATATGCAATCAGAATAATTCAGAAAAATGGCTGGATGAATGTCATTTCAAAACATTTTAATTCAGAGACACTGTAAAATGATAAAAATGCTGTTTATATGCTTTTTTTATGTGACAACTTCCAGGAATTCAGTTACTGTTTATTTATGTCTCCAGAAAAATAGTTTAAAAATTATTCAATCTCTATTATATTATTTATCATTTAATTACATAATTCTGACTTAAGCAAAACTTACTAACCTAAAATGGTAATGCAACTTAGTGTCATGAAAATCAAATATGTTTTGTTAATATTTTAACATCCTTTTATGCACATTTAAAATGCATTTGTTTACATTTAAATACTAGCAGAAACATGTGCAGTCCTAGTCACATATTACTTTGCACATATCTATAAGCATTCATTTATTTTGTAATTATTCAGGGCAGTTCCTATGTGTCTGATGCTGTGCTAGTGGTACATACTTTGAAATATACAACATTAATTTCCAAAAGAAGCACAGAATGTATTGGAGATAAATGCCAGTTATCATAAAATATGAAATATTCTATAACACAAGGATGTTGCAAAGTGAAAGAATGAGTACATATCTGTCAATATCTGGGAGATTTCACAATGCAATACAATCTTAAAAATAAGTATGAATTCACTAAGAAAGAGTAAATGGGTATAATGATAATGGTTTAGTGTGGGGAGGTACAGAGACCAAAATGATGATGAGTAGTGAGAATAATAACTACTCTAGTATAGTAGAAGCTTATATATATGAATATGTAGTATGGGTACCAGGATGAAAAGAGGTGAGTGGATGATAACAATGAAAGATATGGTGTGGAATTACAAGCCATTAAAGTTTTCTTTTTATTGTGATAAAATATATTTTGTGTTTTCCCTTTTGGTGGGCATTCAAGTTTACTTTTAACTATTTTGCTGTGTTTTTATGTTTTGGCAACACATTCATTACTACAACCAAACGTCATATACAGACATACCTTGAAGATACTGCACATTTGATTCCAGACTACCACAATAAAGTGAATATCACAATAAAGCAAGTCACACAAAAGTTTTGGTTTCCCAGTGCATATAAAAGTTGCTCATGCTATACTGTAGTCTGTTAAGTGTGCAATTTATGTCTAAAAATATATATACATACCTTAATATAAAAATATTTTGTTGCTTAAAAAATGCTAACAGTCATCTGAGCCTTCAGTGAGTCTTAGTAGTAACGTCAAAGATCACTGATCACAGATCACCACAACAAATGTAATACTAATGAAAATTTTTGAAATATTGCAAAAATTACCAAAATGTGACACAGAGACATGAAGTGAGCAAATGCTTGTTGGAAAAATGGCACCGATAGACTTGCTTGACGCAAACCTTCATTCCGTAAAAAAACAATTATTTGCAAAGCTCAATAAAACAAAGTGCAATAAAATGAGGTATGCCTCTACATATAAGCATACATTTATCATTACATATTTTAAAAATAAATTTCAGGTACATATATTGCACATCATGAAATTTCTGGGTGATAAATTTTAATTTGTCTTGACACAATTTTCTTAAGCTGATGCAGATGATCACACTTCAATTACCAACACTGACAATAACTTATGACATTAAAGTCAATGGAGAATTACAACAACCCGATTCAGGCAGGACTACTTAAATGACCCATATCTTTGAGGAATAAAAGTTTTGTTTACTGCACGACACCAAGATCAATGACCAGCTGAGGTACTCATTGAGGACAAAGAGACTATGGAGTGGGTAATGAAAGAAGGTACTTATAAATACAAGTTACAGCGTGTAACTAAGCAGTTGCGGAATGAGGACTGTAATTATTAAAGAGTATTTCTTCCTTATGAATATAAATATATTTATTTTGAATATATCTGTGTGTATACAGCATGCATTTCTGTCTTCTTCCCTTTCTTATCCCCTTATAATTTAACATAACATTCATTAATAATAATTAAATTAAATGATAGTATTTTTAAGTTGCAGGATATCAGTAAGAGTGAACATCACCCAAGGACTTTAAATCCTCTCTTGGGAAAAGTGTTAGAATGTTTTCAGTTGGATCAGAATTGCTGTATCATGTTAGCTGAACCATGACTTTGTTATTGTCTTTATGTGGAGTTTAAGTATGATTTAAAAAGATGTGCGTGGTGCCAAGGTGACAAGGGGTGGCCAGTGATGGTAAGTTTTGTGTGTCAACTTGGGTAGGCTAAAGTATCCAGTTTTTAAATTAAATGCTAATCTAGGTATTGCTATGAAGGTAATTTGTAGATGTGGTTAACATCTACAATCAATTGCCCATATGTAAAGGAGATTATCCTCTTTTATCTGGGTGGGTCTCATTCAATCAATAGAAGGCCTTGAGAGCAAAACCAGGGTTTCCCCGAGGAAGAAGAAAATCTGCCTCTAATATTGCAGCATCAGCTCCTGCCTGAGAGTCTCTAGCCTGCTCTGGCCTGCCCTACAGATTTTGGATTTGCCAGTCCTCACAATCATGTAAGCCAGGTCAAAAATAATAGTCTGCTGATACTTATGTAGGCATGTTTTTGGAATCTTTCTCATTATTGTCGTATAATTTAAATGCGACCTTTGTTCCAAGTCTGTATGTTAATATATTTGCAGAATAAATTCAAAAGTGTCCTAATTAGGATATGAAGATAGAAATAAATTGCATATTGTGACTTGAATTGATATTCAATTTTTAATTTAATTTTGATTCTGTAGATCTACAAAAAGCCACAAATTATTGTACAATTTTATTTCCTTTAAATCTTAGAAACAATCTATTCATACTCTAAAAATATTATTTATATTATCATTATTTAGTTCATAATGTGCAGATACCATATTGCACACAGCATTTGCCAAGTTATAATTCATTATTAACATTAAAATGCAACTTGAGAGGTCAGCTAGTTAATTCATCAAGCTTCAGGAATAAGTGGCAGATAAAAATGAAGAGTTACACTAATTTTCAAAACCTAGAAAAAAAGAATATTAACAACCCTGCTTTATAATACTGAAACATGCTATTAGAATTATTCAAATGTTCCACATAATGACAACATATAATAAACATTAATTAAGGAATACTTATCCATTTTGTTTATACAAGTGTGACCAGGGTAGGCAATACAATGGTAAATAAAAATTATAAAACAACTGTGATTAACTTTGACAAAGTCATCTCTACAATGTAAATTCTAAGATTTATAAAAACTGATTAAAAGAATGTACATATTTAACAAATACATGTGTATATTTGTATGTTTGTGAGAGATATTTCTTCTGATGCCACAGGCTCATAAATTTCCCTGTAAAGAACCACTGACCTTGGGCTGCCCTACACAGATATATTTGCAGGGCCGCCATGCCCAAGGCATTGTAGTGGTTACAGTGATTTACCTTCAGGTAGAGGTCAGGAAGAACCCAACAAGGAAGCAGGTCCCTGACCCCTTTGAGACCACTGAAGCAGGTTGTTGGAGGGAAGTGGGAAAGGATCATTGGATGATGAGAAGAATCTCTTGTAGTCTGCTTCCAGAAGCAGTGCCTGGAAAGGAATCTAGGGTTCTATTCTACTACTAAGGGGTAGAAGGCACCCCAGAAGGTACCTAACTCCCTTGCCAGTCATAGCACCCTCCCCTGTTTGTGTGCACATTTCCCATCCTGGTCAATGACTGCTTGTCAACGCACCACCTACTGCTGCATTTACCATCCCTTACATACCTTTGGGTCCTTCTTCTTACACACCAGGAGTTTCCCGGCACTCTCTTCTTACCAAAGTATGCCACAAACTGCTTTTTTTCATAACCTGTTGAAAAAGTAGTTGATAAGCTTCTGTTTCCTAATGAAACTTCAAAGCTTTTGCACAGCAAAGGAAACCATAAACAAGACGAAAAGACAACCCTCAGAATGGGAGAAAATATTTGCAAACGAATCAACAAACAAAGGATTAATCTCCAAAATATATAAACAGCTCATTCAGCTCAATATTAAAGAAACAAACAACCCAATCCAAAAATGGGCAGAAGACCTAAATAGACATTTCTCCAAAGAAGACATACAGACGGCCACGAAGCACATGAAAAGATGCTCAACATCACTAATTATTAGAGAAATGCAAATCAAAACTACAATGAGGTATCACCTCACTCCTGTTAGAATGGGCATCATCAGAAAATCTACAAACAACAAATGCTGGAGAGGGTGTGGAGAAAAGGGAACCCTCTTGCACTGTTGGTGGGAATGTAAATTGATACAGCCACTATGGAGAACAATATGGAGGTTCCTTAAAAAACTAAAAATAGAATTACCGTATGACCCAGCAATCCCACTACTGAGCATATACCCAGAGAAAACCGTAATTCAAAAAGATACATGCACCCGAATGTTTATTGCAGCACTATTTACAATAGCCAGGTCATGGAAGCAACCTAAATGCCCATCAACAGACGAATGGATAAAGAAGTTGTGGTACATATATACAATGGAATATTACTCAGCCATAAAAAGGAACGAAATTGAGTCATTTGTTGAGACGTGGATGGATCTAGAGACTGTCATACAGAGTGAAGTAAGTCAGAAAGAGAAAAACAAATATCGTATATTAATGCATGTATGTGGAACCTAGAAAAATGGTACAGATGAGCTGGTTTGCAGGGCAGAAGTTGAGACACAGATGTAGAGAATGGACATATGGACACCAAGGGGGGAAAACTGCGGTGGGGTGGGGATGGTGGTGTGCTGAATTGGGCGATTGGGATTGACATGTATACACTGATGTGTATAAAATTGACGCCTAATAAGAACCTGCAGTATAAAAAAACAAACAAACAAAACAACTAATACTAAACTTTCATTGGGTTATTTGTATGGAAATATGTTAATATAAATGTTTCAGACATTACATGAAATTTCTAAAAATCTTATATGTTCTGGTATAATGTTATAAGTAATAATCCTAGTTATTACTTTAAAATGTATATCTCAGAAATAACTAATTTTCTTGTCAACTGCATTATTATGAACTTTCATCAAATCTTTAACTGTGGTCATTTTTAAGTCTTTTGTCATTTACAGACAGTTCTGGGTGTACTCTGATGCTTTTGCAAATATGTTCCTATAAAAGGGTTTCATCTTCAAGAAATTCATGGAAAAGACTCTGACAAGTACAGGTTTCTGGTAACTGACTGTACTGCTGAACTGAATGAATAAGCATTTTCAGAACTCTAATGAAAAACTGATGAACTCAAAAAAGTGCTAACAAAAGATCAAGATGGAAAAAAAAATTTAATTACATGGGACTGAGTGAACTGATGAGGATTAGTATAATTTTTGTGACTTTCTGTCTGAATTAAAAAAAAAAAAATCCCACAAGGACTCAGAGGCAAAGAATATACAAATCAATTTTCACTGCAAAGTAAAGGAGCTGTTACAGTGGAGGATTACTGGACTGAATGTCAATATTATGACATAGTATGAGTGTGTTTCAGGTTTGGTAATTGCAATCATTGTTGCTTTTGTTGTGGTCATCCATGTACAGTGCTTTGTGTCAGTCTATTTATCTCTTGTAAAAATAAAATACAGTGTGTGTGTGTGAAAAAAAAAAATGTCAACAAACAAGCTTCTGTTTCCTGAAGCATCATCTTTAGTGATCTCCCATTTCATGGGCAACACTCCTCTTCCTTCTTTAAAAAATAGAGAGAAAAGCTAACTTCTTTAATGTTTCCTCTCTCTCTCTCTCTTTCACACTTTCTCCCTTTTTGGCAAGATCATTGAAGGTACCTTCTGGTTAACCCTCAAATTTCATACTTTGGAAAGAATTACAAAAGTCATTTCATTTTTCTTACTTTTATCAAACACTCAAGTGTTTAGTGAATGCTGATAATTTAGTTCCAGATATCATTTGAAAACTTTGTTTGCAAACCTAGTAGTTATTCTTTGTACAAAAGCGCCAGGTTTTCAAGAATCAATTATTTTCAAATGCAAAATGGAAGACTGCTGTGTTTTTACATTAGGAAATCTTTTATAGTAACCTTGCAGAACTGAAATTTGTAGAGTTGGACATTAACTGTTAACTGAGAACACTCAGTTATTGCGAACTCAAAAAAATATTTAAAAAATATATGAAATGTCACAGATGTGTGTCATAGTACATGGGATGATAATTTTAAAGATGTGCTCTAATTACATATTCCATGGAGAAACAGAGGTCTTCCATTTAAATACAGCAATGCCATCCCATACATTTAAAGTTCCCTGTCATATCAGCTTTCCATTATATTTTTGTGACAGGTGAAAAATAAGCAATAAACAAAAATGTTGATAAGGTCACAAACCTGTTATGCTGTCTTCAGTCTGAGACACTTGAGTGTCATAAAGATGCTGACAAAGGGAAAGGGCTTTTAAGAAAATTCAGTAGTATGATTAAGGAGCTAGGAAGTTAGACTTAAAATGAGGGATTAAAAGGATGAAATATGTACACTGAGCTGAACTGTGACAAAGTAGGATGAGACAAGTTATCTGTTTAGAAAACTCTGGAAGTTATAAATGACAAAGAGGTTGCAGTGCTATTTTGCATGCACACAAATGCAGACATACATACACATGCATATTTTCTGGAATAATTGCCATCGTTCCTTTGGTAAGATTTTAATATAACAAATTTTCAAAACTAAAAGTATTAAAAATAAAATTTCCATAATATTACCCATATAATTAATTGTATTTTTAAATCATTGATTTAAAATTCTAAGAAAAAGACACCCCCCCATATTAATTGCCAATATATCTACAGTAAAATTTTATTATGATTCAGCTTGGTGTATTAAGCAGAGTATAAGCTGTGCAAAAGATGTCCTGTTTGACAATTTCACATCTGTCACGAGCTAGCAAATAGTCTCTTAACCTCTCCCAGCCTTAGTTTCTTCATCTATATAATAAGGACATTGCATTGGATGTCTTAAAAACTTTTCTGGTGTAATACTCAAATTTTTATCAAAATAAAATTTAAAGTATTGACTGTTGGTGACATTTCTTTGAATTAAAAACAATGAGTATACAAAGTATTTTAAAATGTTTTTTAAAAAGAGCTCTTTAATAAAATATAGTGATTTAGAAAGCAGTAAGAAGAGAGGCCAAAAAAAGATTGAAGCCTTCTCTCTTTCCCAAGTCCTTAATAAAAAGATTCAACAAATAAATTAAGAATTCTCTTTTAGGTGAGGTGGAATTTAAGCTTGCCAACAATTTCTGTAGAGTATTTATTATAGGAGTTGTTATCATTGCCTGAGAAGTCAGGGAACCCAGAAACAAGTGTGGAAAAGACACACATTTATTAGGTGACATGAGAATTTTGACATGTGTATTGAATTCCTTCAGCGGTGTGTTGATGAGGATTGCACTGCCTATTGGCTTCATGAGTACATTTGAGGAGATAATTTATGGGACCCTTACATTGGAAGGAGACTCTGTTTTTGAGTGAAATAAAACTTACCCTTTGTATATGGGCAATATTTGCTTTTCCTGCACTTCATTAGGGGGAGCAAATAAGAAGCAAAATAATTGTAATTACAAAAATAATGAGAAGTTTCGAGGACTTATCTATTCATTTCCTGAATGACCAGTGGTACGGTTCCCAACATGACTGAAAAACTCCCTGCTTTAAGTAGCTTATATTTTGTTAGGTAAAATTTAAAAAGCAAACCAATAAATATTTAATATGGTAAGAAATATGTACAAGTGCTACTAATAAAAATAATATATAGAAATAATTGATAGCATGACTCTGGGAGAGAGGGATTCCTTTTGTAGACAAAGTGGTCAGGATAATGCCTATCTGAGATTGTGACATTAGTAATCAGAGTTCTTAATATAGTTAAAGTGGAAACCAGGAAATTATGTTAAAATATGAGAGAAGACTATTTCAAGCTAAAATGACTTTATGAAATGAAAAATCATATCATGTCATATTTAAAACTTTAAATATAAGCAATAAAAAACAAAACGGTCATTTCTTGGGAGTGAATTAAGGCTATAGATGTCAAAAAGATAAAATATCTCTCAACGAAGCAAGGATATGAAGAAATTAAATCTACAATTGAAAAGAAATGCATTTGAAGGAAAAATCCTAGAGACCTACTGTGCAAGTAGAAATTTTAGAATTGATAAAATGAACAGATGCTGGACTAATAAATCTTAATAATTAATAGAAGAAAATGTATTTTAGCTAAATAAATATTCCAGTGTTAGAATTGAAATGGATCTCTAAGTTCCTGGCATTTTAAGCAGAAAAGGCATATGCCCAGATGAATTATGGTGACATTTATGGATCAAAAGAAGAAACAGAAAATCTATTGCAAGTATATGTGTATATATATAATATAACAAGAACATATATATGTATATAACAAGAATACATGTATATATAACAGGAACAAATTACCTAGAAAAGGCAGACTGATAAGCTTTTTCATTTTCAACACTAGAAGCTAGAAGACATTTGAACACCATTTATAGATAATTGAGGGAAAATTGATTTTGAGCTAAGAATTATATGTACCTCTTTAGAGAAGAACAAAGATGACAAGTTCAGATGTCTAATGATTCAGATAGTAGGGCCTCTATAAACTGTAGGAAACAAAAAATTACTTAAGGAAAGTAATTAAGAACAAAATCTCAAGAGAAGAAAAGACAAAAGGGAACATTAAAGTCACTAGTGATAAATCTGTGATATTTAGTTACATCTAAATGTATCAGAGAACACGATAAGAGTTTTAGTATTGATATTAATTTCAGATTATTGGATTAAAAGGAATAAAAAGAGTTATTGTAAAAAATTTTTAAAGTTTGGTAGCTTGATATTAGCTTTTCTAACTTATTTTTGCAAGACTTAATAGTTCATTGGGTAAAGAAAAGTGCAGAGTTGGGGTGACGGCAGTGGGAAGTCAAAATATCTTGGTGCTACCAAGGTATGTATAAATTAACTCAATTTTATATAATAATAGAGAAAATTACATTTTGTTGATAGTTATGAGCTCAATAAACACGTCTTGGTGAATTTATTTGATTATTAGAAATATAATGTGTCATATTGTGTGCTATAATGTGTTCCAGGAATATTTTTAACTTAATATTCTATGCTCTTTATATTCAATCACTGATTTTTAGCTTTTTATTTTTCTGATCTATTGATCAGCATCTTTTATTTATCTTTCAAGTAGATCTTTTAATAAGCATCTTTGTTTTATTTCTCTTTCAATCAGATTTATTCAATCTTATATTAATAGATTTATTCAATCTAAAATCTTGCAATAAATAGTTCTTATTTGATTTATTTTAATTTCTATTTTATTTTATTGAATGGAATATTTATATAAATATTAATATATATCATATATAATACTAATAAAGCTTTTTAAAAGAACATAATATAATGTTTAATAAAATATTAAAAATAGTTCATTTCTTATCTCTAATTAGAGAATTATGCTTATGAAAATCAGTTATGGTAAGCTGGAAAATAACTTATTTCTTCCAAGTGACTTGAATATGAACAATTTGAAAGATTCGAGTAGGAGTGAATTCAAATAGGATAAACTCTTCTCATGTGAATTTGTGACTCTCTTTGATTTGCTCTAATTCTGATAAATCTAGGAGCTCCTTTATTTCCAAGTATATTTTTCAATTGATCTGACACATTTCAATAGAATGTTTGTCCAATGTGAGGAGCCTAATGGTTCATGAGCAGCATAAAAATTTGACTACTAATAACTAAAGGCAGTTAGAAGTGGAACATTAAAATAATTTTTTTTTGTAAAATCACTTCTCAAAGTAGGAGAGGAGAAGAAAACTATTTTTACTGGCTAATGTGTGAGAATTTATTTAATGTTCGTGTCTTTTGTAAGAAAATTTTATATCACCAAGCAACACAATCTTTATGCTAAGAGTGGAAAAGTAAGCTTTAATATTCCAGATATCTGTGTTCTAAAATTTAAATATTTAAATGATTTTATTACTACTAGTTTAATTTTAGGTTTTAACACATACTGAGTTAACTGCATTGAAATACCCATACTACAAAATAACAAACAAAAATATTTTCTTCTCTTGTATATTTCAGTTAAAACAACCCTCTCTCTAGCCTACTACTTTTCAGAATAAGGATTTTGCTCCAAATTACTATTTTAATTGTGAAAAGGTGAACACTAACTTCTTCAATTTCTATGTATTCCAACTTCAACAATTCAAAAGCAACTACTCCCTAGGGACTTCCCTAGTGGTCCAGTGGTAAAGAATCTGCCTTACAATGCAGGGGACGGGTTCAATCCCTGGTCAGGGAACTAAGATACCACATGCTTCAGGGCAACTAAGCCCACGTGCCACAACTACTGAATTCGTGCGCTTCAACTAGAGCCTGCATGCCACAAACTACAGAGCCCATGTGCTCTGGAACCCGCACGCCACAACTACAGAGCCCACATGCCCTGGAGCCTGTGTGCCACAACTAGAGAAGAGAAAACCCACATGCCACAACTAGAGAGAAACCCGCACACCACAACGAAGAGTCTACAAGCCACAATGAAAGATCCTGAGTGCCTCAACGATGATCCTGCATGCCACAACTAAGACCCGATGCAGCCAAAAATAAATAAAAAATAAAAAATAATAAAACAAAACAAAACAAAACAACAAAAGCAACCACTCCCATCTCTACACCTCCATCTGTGAAGAGTAGGCTAGAGAGGAGGTTGTTTTAACTGAAATGTACAAGAGAAGAAAATGATATTTTTGTTATTTTGTAGTATGGGTATTTCAATGCAGTTAACTCAATATGTGTTAAAACCTAAAATTAACCTAGTAGTAATAAAATCATTTAAATATTTAGTTTTTAGAACACAGATATTATTCTGAAAAGGGTCCCTTATTAAGAGAAAAAAATTATATTTGAATTCCCTTAGCGCCAGTATACTAAGAGGAAGGCAGAGTCAACTACATCATAAAGTGTGAATTCCACACTGCAGTAAAGAGACAAAAACAGAAATGATACAGAAGGTATAGAAAGCCTATTCTTTGAGAACTGCAGAGTTGTGAGCAGAAGAAAAGAGGTAGAGGAATTGATCAACCCAACTGCCTGGCATCCTGTACATGGACTGTAGTATCAAAGTGTGAGGCCTGGGTGATAGGTTGAAGGGAATACTGAAAACCATCAACTCCACATGTAGACTGAGAGACTAACCAATTAGGTCCTTCTGAGCAAACCTCAATTCTCTTTTGGCTTGAAGATTACCCAGAGAGACCACCCTGACCCCATAGAGGGACAAAGAATGCCATTTAAGGTGCTACCCATCCATGAATTAGAAATAGTGGTAGCTTGAAGGAGAATCTGCTGTGTCCTGTGACCAGAGATCCTAGAGCAACCTTCTCAAACTGAGAGACAATGAGAGTCACTGCTAGAACACAAACATATACACCAAACTGGCAACATATTCATGGGGCTAGGTGCAAAATGAAAATGAGGTACCTCTTGTTACATTTTTTTTAAGAATTTCAGTATGGTGACAGCAGCATTAAACCAAGGGTAGGGCCCTTCTCAGTGTGGGCTGTGCATGACTGCACAGATCACACACCCATGAAGCTAGTTCAGCACATACACAGAACCAGTGAGAACCCAGGTGGGACCGAGTCAATACGGAGGATAGGGATCCTATCTTGACAACTGGGCAGTCAACCACAAAGGAGAAAAAGAATATCCTAGTGGAAGCTACAGGACATGGTGAATAATACAGAGACCTGCAGATAATCTTAGGGTCCTCTTCTGCACATGACATAGTGTAAGCCCCTTCCCAAATTTCCAGATGTCAAGTTAGAAAAGAAGAAATAAGAAAGAGCCAAGAAATCTAAAAGACTAGATATGTATCCTTAAAAAATGGTTTATGTTAGTTCATCACCATATTTTGAATGGAGGGGTTGTAAGAAAAGCAATTCAATTATTTAATAAAAAGAAACTACAGGGCTTCCCTGGTGGCGCAGTGGTTGAGAATCTGCCTGCCAATGCAGGGGACACGGGTTCGAGCCCTGGTCTGGGAAGATCCCACATGCCACGGAGCAACTGGGCCCGTGAGCCACAACTACTGAGCCTGAGCGTCTGGAGCCTCTGCTCCGCAACAAGAGAGGCCGCGATAGTGAGAGGCCCGCGCACCGCGATGAAGAGTGGCCCCCACTCACCGCAACTGGAGAAAGCCCTCACACAGAAACGAAGACCCAACACAGCCAAAAATAAACATAATAAATAAATAATAAAAATTAAAAAAAAAAAAAAAAGAAACTACAATTATTTGGTTACATTTGAGTGTTATGTGTGAAACTTCAATGAAATTGTTTTGTTTATCAACTTCAGTAAAATTAAAAAGTTCAAATAAATTTTAAGTATGACACTATTTTTCTAATTGAAATTACATCCTTTATTTTTGAAAAAGAAAAAAAATGTTAACTTTCTTTTTCATCTGAATTGCCTTGTTGAAAGAACTTCACGATATGCTGCATAGGGTTTATTTAAAAACATTTAATAAAGTTTTCAGTAATGGTTAAATTAGATGACTTAGGATAAACAGAATTAACTATGAAAAACACCTTACATTATTATCTCATGAATTTTCATAAACATTCACACATTTCTTTTATAAGACTACAGTAAAAAAAATAAACAACTCTGATTTGAATGATTTTTACTACCTTGAAGATATTACACATAAAATCCTTTTCAAATTAAGAAGTTTAAAAATCCCTGGGGAAAATTTAAAATATATGAAATAATTTATAGGCACTGATATTTAAAATAAAAAATGCACAAAACCGTCAACAGAGAAGGGAGAAAGAATAGCATCTGGTTTCAAAGTAAGTTCCCAGAGAACTCCTAGTTTCTCTGTTTTGCATTTCCATGTCCCCTGTTTATTGGTTTAATGTCTGTGTTGCATGATAAACCATAAATATCATATCTGGGGTTTTACCTATTTTATACATTCTCAAATTTTTGGAATCCAACTATTTGTGCCATATAGTATGTACTTATTCCTAGTAGTAGCTGAATAAGGACTAACTGATAACACTTCATTAAAATTTTTTTTTGCTTTTTTTATATTTTTCTCATCGAAATTGTTTTCAGTTTACCAGCTTCTCTTTCACACTCCATTACATTCTTGTCATGTAAAGATATTAGTTGAATTCTGTGATGTAGGGCTGTAGAATAATACAGCAAAATATCAATTCTGATTTAGTATTGTAAAATGACATCAAGTAATTTTAGAGGGGTTCTTTCAGAGAGAAAAACGTTTACAATGAAATATAACCAGCCTGAACTGCTAAACATATCAAGTAAAAATATTGTAGCATCGTTTTTCCCCTAGTTAATTGCTTGAGCTTCCACCTGCCCCATTAACAGGAAATATATCCCTCTAGGGCTACAAAGTCTTCAAAATATCTCAAGAATGCTAGGGGCTTGTAACGTTCAAAGACATGTCAGAATCTGTTTTCCACCTCCAAGTGAAGAGAAAACAAAAGTTTCATCAGGTTGATAATGCCATGGATTTTGAAAAAGAATTAGAGAGAATCATAATGTTTTACTTTACTATTTTTACTTTTTGAAATGTGAACATTTTAAAAACACATACAAAAGTACAGAGAATGGCATAATGAGAACTTGTGTACCCATAACTCTGTTTTAACAATCATCAAGAGTCTGCCATGCTTATTTCATTGATCTCCCCCTTTTTGTAGGAGGCAGGTGGTTAGAGTGTTTTAAAGTAAACCCAAGACATCAAATCATTTAACTATTAAATGCCTCACTAGACATCTTTTGTAGGTAATGACATTTAGTAATTCTATAATACTGGTATCACATTTAATAAAAATAAATATCACTACTGACTATTTTATTTCAATTTTTTTCTGATTGACTAAAAATGTGTATTTACAACCAGTTTGTTCTAATCAAGATCCAAATGAGATCTGCTTTTAACAATAAACGTTATTGTTTTACGCTGTTACATATTAAAATTATTGGAGATTGATCTAAAATAGTACAGGTGACTTGTAAACCAAACCTCATTGCACCAGCTTGCCTCATAATCCATGGAATGCATCAGTAGCCCACTACCACACAAGCCAATAAACGTGACCATTTTGCTTTCCTGGACATTGTTCCCAGGACTCTGACTACTTCCCTTTTGTATAATTCAGGCACAAAGGGTCTGGTTACATATTCTATTTCCAATGCAATGTGCCATTCACCCTATATTTATCCTTCTGCATGCCTCAGGTTGATGAATCATTCTGAGAAAGACACTGCAGGTGATTGCTAAGTGTTTTATACTGTAGCTTTTAAAATTTGGCAGCATTAAAAACACCCCAAATATATTGGCTTCAAACAATTTGTATTGGGCTAAGCTGGGCATCTCTACTTCTTGTTTTGACTGGGGTCACTCGTGTGTCTGTATCATTCCACTCATCTATACTTTTCATCATAGGCTGGCCATTAGACAGGATGATCAGAAAAAATGAGCCATCTGTGTCTGTCTTTCATTACACATACAAGCTTGGGCTTCATTATATGGTGGCAAATGAAGGGTTTTCATTATGCAAACATTTTTCACCTTCCTGCTTGCAACACGTTAGCTATTGCTCTATTGGTCAAAAGAAGCAATGTGACCAAGGCCAGAATCAGAGTAGTAAGATACCACACAAAGGTAGGCTAGGCTAAATGCATTGGAGAATAGTATTCTGATAATCTACAACATATTTCAACCTTCTAAATAACTATATTTAGAGTATATTTTGGCACCTTCTTCATGAGAGAAAAGGAAAACAATCTCATAAATTTAATTCCAGTTAAGCATTCCTCTGTAAGATGACTTGATTAATATAACTTTGTTTTGAGAAAAGCAATATAATAACATTATATTCACAACACTAATCATTTGTCCCAGCTTATAATTAAGTAACATTGATAAAGCCCCTTGATGCCTTTGCTTGGTTTCCTTCAAATTGGAAGAGATTGTATCTGTCTATTCTTCATCAAAATGGCATTTTCAATTGCATCACCTGAACCAGATAACCACAAGCCTCTGACAGGACTGTCTTTCAATACACAATGGTGGAAACTGACAATGAAGCCCTGGGAGACTGATGCATTTTCAACAATGCAGGGATTATTATTTTTTTTTCTTAAAACCTGCCTTTTTCCCCCAACAGGGAACAGGTTTAAAACATTCAGTGAAGGATAAAAGCTATTCTACTGTTTTTTTTAATGGTTATTTCTAAAAACTTGAAAAGTTTCATGTCACTTTCAAGTACATTATTAAGAGAGGCAGAGCCAGATCAGATTCAAACTTTCGTCTCTCACAGCCAAACTCCTGCAATTGAAAATGCCAGGGTGACAAAGGAAGCTGCCGTGTAAGAATAAACTGTTCTGGCTGAAAGAACCTAACTCTCCCGATCATCCTGATGATACCTGTGTTATTTCATAGGTGTCACACTTAGATTAGATAAAAACACTACAATTAAATTGAAAACTAATGACACTACAGGAAAAATGTCAAGTAAGTCTTATTTTTCACCAATCCATGTTATTGTTTGTGAGAACCTAATGTGAGGCTTCTAGTATGATGTGCAGGAAGGCTGCCATGCATGCCATAAGCTGAGCTGAGTGGCATTATAAGCTTGATCAGGAAATTAAATGTCTTATAAATGATACGACAGAAAAATCACTATGACCCAATTGCAGTTGGCTATGGGTCACCTGTCTTCCTTTTGGCCTCAGTTATTAAAGCCAGTATCTATCTTCCTGTATCCTGTAGGATTATGTTAGCTTATACAGACTTATAAGGAAACTAGAGAGGAATTGGAAGAAAAAAATAGTGTTTCACCAATGGCTCAGTTCTTGTCTCTTCCTGAAGAGATCAGCTACCCTTCTGAAATGCTCTAAAAATACAATACAATCATTAAATTTTTTAAAAAAAAAATTTCTACTCATATTAACTGCTAGATTTCATAAAAACAGTATTAAGGATCTCTTTGAAAAGTAAATTTTAAATGATGTAATCTAGAAAGCATAGAGCAAAAGTGTTTGGAGTATATTTGTTTTATTCTTGAAAGTCAGCAGCTTTAATTTGGCAGTTATTTTTAAGATAATTTTTGACTTAAAAGAGGGTTGCACAAGAATATTACAGAGAGTTTCTGAATGTCCTTCACAGCTATCCCTGTGTTAACACCTGTCAAAACTAAGCAATTAACCTTGGAATAATACTATTAACTAAAGACATTAACAAGTGTTGATGAGGATGTGAAGAAATTGGAACCCCTGTGCACTGTTGGTGGAGATTCTTCAAAAAATTAAAATTAGAACTACCATATTATCCAGCAATCATTCTTCTGGGTATTTATCCAAAAGAATGGAAAACAGGATCTCAAGGAGATATTTGCAATTTCATGTTCATTACAGCGTTAATCACAGTACCCAGAAAGTGGAAACAACCTAAATGTTCTTTGATGATGAATGAAGAAAATGTGGCATATACACACACAATTATTTTCATAAAAAATTAAGGTAATCGTGTTATATACTACATCATGAATGAACCTTGAGGAAATTATGCTAAGTGAAATAAGTCAGCCACAGAAGGACAAAAACTGCATGATTCCACTTACATGAAGTTTGTAAAGTAGTCAAACTCATTGAAGCAGAAAGTGGAATGGTGTTTGCCAGGGCCTGAGGGGAGTGGGAGATGGGCAGTTGCTGTTCAGTGTGTAAAAAGTTGCCGTCATGCATGTTGAAAAAGCTCTAGAGAACTACTGTACTCTACACTTAAAAATTTAACAGGTTAGATCTCATATGATGTGTTTTTTCACCACAATTTAAAAAATGCAGTGATAACTGTAGGTTGACTTTGTCTCCTGTGATACTTCTAAACTATTTTATTAGTTCATATAGTGTATTGATAGGTCTTCTTTCTTTTTTAGTATTTTTATACAGTCATTTATGCCGTATGCAAATAGAAACAATTTTATTTTGTCTTATCTAGTGCTTCTGTCCATTTGTTTTGCTATAACAAAAATACCATAGATTGAATGGCTTATACACGACAGAAATTTACTTCTCAAAATTCTGAAGGCTGTAAGTGTGAGATCAGGGTAAGTCCAATTGTGGTGAAGGTCCTCTTCCAGTTGCAAACTGATGACTTCCCACTGTATCCTCCCTCATATGGTGGGAGGGGTGAGGGATATCTGTGGGAGCACTAATCCCATTTATGAGGACTCCACTCTCATGACCTAATCGCCCCAAAGCCCCACTTCCTATCACTTTGGGGGTTAGGGTTTCAACACGTGAATTGGTGGGGGGGGGAGACATAAATATTCAGTTCCTAGTATACAGTCTGTTTTCCATCTATCCCTTATGCACTGTCTACGAATTCAAGTATGGTGAAGGGGTAAGAGAAGAAAATCTTTGCCTATATTCCAATCATAGGGGCAACACTTTCAGTCTTTCACCATTGAATATGATGTTAGTGCTATGGTTTCTCATAGAGGCCCTCTATCAAGTGAAGGAAGTTCACTTGTATTCTTATTTTGCTGAGAGTTTTTATCATGAATGAACATTAAATTTTGTCAAATGCTTTTTCCACATCATTCTGTTGATCAACATTTTTTTTCTTGTTTAGTCTATTAGGGTGAAATTTATTAGTTGATTTCCAAACAGTGAAACAGTCTTTCACTCTTGAGGCAAGTCTCTACTTTGTCTTGATGTATTATTCTTTTTATATATTGTTGGATTCAATTTGCTAATAATTTGTTGAAAAAAATTTTATCTATGTTCATAAATTATATTGGTTTAGGTTTTCTTTTCTTGTAATATCTTTGCCTGGTTTTCATTTTATAATAAGCTGAGCTCAGGAATGATTTGGCAAATGTTTCCCTCTGTTCTGTTTTCTGGAAGAAACTGTGTAGAATTGATATTATTTCTTCTTTATACTCACTAGTAAAATCACCTGGGTCCGGGATTTACTTTTTTTGCAAAGCTTTTAAATAGAAATTCAATTTCTTTTATAAGTATAGGGCTATTTGGATTATTTATTTTGCAAGATTTTGTCTTTAGAAAAATTTGTCAATTCCAAGGTTTTTGAACTTATGTGCATAAAATTGTTTGTTTTATTCCCTTATTATCCTTTTAATATCTTTTTTTTTAAATTATTTATTTATTTATGGCTGTGTTGGGTCTTCGTTTCTGTGCGAGGGCTTTCTCTAGTGCGGCAAGTAGGGACCACTCTTCATCGCGGTGCGCGGGCCTCTCACTATCACGGCTTCTCTTGTTGCGGAGCACAGGCTTCAGACGTGCAGGCTCAGTAATTGTGGCTCACGGGCCTAGTTGCTCCGCGGCATGTGGGATCTTCCCAGACCAGGGCTCGAACCCGTGTCCCCTGCATTGGCAGGCAGATTCTCAACCACTGTGCCACCAGGGAAGCCCCCTAATATCTTTTTTTATACAAATTTATTTATCTTTGGCTGCGTTGGGCCTTCGTTGCTGCACGCAGGCTTTCTCTAGTTGTGGTGCGTGGGCTTCTCATTGCAGTGGCTTCTCTTGTTGCAGAGCATGGGCTGTAGGTGCGGGCTTCAGTACTTGTGGCTCTCAGGCTGTAGAGCACAGGCTCAGTAGTTGTGGTGCACGGGGCTTAGCTGCTCTGCGGCACGTGGGATCTTCCCGGAGCAGGGATCGAACCCGTGTCCCCTGCACTGGCAGGCAGATTCTTAACCACTGTGCCACCAGTGAAGTCCCATATCCTTTTAGTATCTGTAAAGACTGTGACACTATTCTTTCTTTTCTTCCTGATATTGACAACTTGAATTTTCTCTTTTTTATTCTTGGTTAGACTGGCTTGAGGTTTACCTGTTTTATTGATTCTTCCAAGAACTGAAACAGCATTTGATTTTCTTGATTTTCCTCTACTATTTTTTCTGTTTTCAATTTCATTAATTTCTACTCTAGTCTTTATTATTTCTTTCTTCTGCTTGCTCTGGGTTATGAGTTGACCTTTAACACTGAAAAATATGGACACTACTTTTTTTAAATTCAAAATGTTCCTTGAGTTCCTAGCAGAGCAATTTCATGGAAAAAAACTGGTTTAATTTAATTTTTTTCAGTTTTAGAATATGTTCCCTTGGTTGCTTATGATATGATTATGACCTGCATGTGCGTCTTTCCCTATAGCTATAGAAGAAAAGAGATGCCATTCTGAGAGTTTTCATTATAATCCCTATTGTGTAAAAAGTGGGCTGTGCCTTTACAAATCAAAAACATTTAGTGACAAAACCTTTAATATTAGTACATGATGATAAAACTTACTTTTGCACTACAAAGATAAAATGTGCACTATTGTGCATTTAGCTATGAGCCTATAATACCTCTTCTATTTCTCTAATCTCTTGAATTAATTTAACAAACCAAGAGTATTAGTAGGCTTAATATCTGCTCACATAAATAAATAATCAAAATAAAGAGTCCAGTAAGGAGAGTTGTAGCAAATGGAATCATGGTGAATATTACATCTTTTAACATGTAGGCTAAGACCTATATGACTGGAGAGATTAAATTAAATTATATTCACAGCATGAAATGCAAATGTTGTAACGTACTTAGGTTTAAAGCAACAAAAGTTCATATAAGAATGCTGATCTCCCTCTTCTTTATTAGTTAGTAAATTTATACTTCCTAAGTGGGATCCACAAAGTCCAAATATATCAATAACTACAACATTCTAATAGTTGTTATAAAACTTTTTCTCAAAATTTAAGACCAATTTAGGTATTAATATCATTTGTGAAGTCTTCATTTTCATTTGTTTTCTTCCATTTCCTATAAAAATGAATTTAGTTATTTGTTAAAATTACAACACTAGCATTATATTCTTATGAAGTATTTGTCTATTTGTCTCTCTAGAGCATTTTTTCTTTTAGATTGGAGTTTAATAATTTAATATGCTTCAGTAGGTACTGAGTTTTAAGAAATAAAATTTTCCTTATGAGAGTTAGAGAACTCTTAGGCCAACAAGTAGTTGATTAGCAAGATTTGCAGTAACCTCCAGCCCAGAAAAACACAACTGCATTTCGAGACAAAGAGGCAATTATTGCCAGTAGCATGAAAGAGCTCTCCAAAGAAAAGGTAGTCTTCCTCATTCAGCTTTATTTACACTTTCTTATTCTTCATATAGAGGTGAATATAGAGAGGTATAGGCCAACAGACTTCAATCATCTCCAATCAACAATATCAGTGCTGTTGTATGCCCTCTTTCACTCTCAGGAGGGTGCTACTTCAGCTGGGTGTTATTTTCTCTTTCATTGAGTGCTTCCATTGTTCCCCTATGTATCACCTTCCTTTTTTAGGCACCATAGATTTTATTCTCCATAAACTTGTTCCCAAAAAGTACCAAAAAAAAGCCAAAAATATAATCTTAACTGTACCTTGCATATTTTTGTGCCACAAACTATATAAGAGATAGAAAAACAGGAATTTTATATCTTGAAGACTTAAATGTGTTTAATTAAATACACACCTGCCCATCTCAACCTGCCTTTAATTAGACATGGGTTTGACTACTTTTGTAGTTGTTCCTGGAGATAAATTAGAGATGAAAATGTTGATGTGCTCAAAGTTAATCTTCTTCCTAACACCAAAAATGTTTATTTACTATGTTAAGTTTGTCTCTTATCATTTTACCATTTAGGAAAAATAAATAAGTCCCCTTTCAAAAGAATGTTGAATAGGCTTACTCCTCTTTTAACCATATAGGTCCAGACATGAGTTTCGGCTCAACCTCTTGTCTATTCCCCCCTGGCTTACTTGCATTATACCACTAATTACTACCTCATATAACTAACAGATTTTGACTTATAAAAAACAAACACATTAAGTAACTCCCAAATGCACTTAAACAATTTAATGTGCAATGTAAAATTCCAAGATATAAATAAATTTCATATTCCATGAAATTTCTGAGAAGGAAAGTCATAATCACATGTGCATATATCAAATCACTCCCATTCTGTGGTTAAAAAATTATTGCCTAAAGCACTATAAAATGATTTTTAAATGCTTATGGTATTCAATAAGAATAAAATATTTATATCATATTATGAGGAAAATCATGTTTTAATATGAGGTATGAATGTACTTGTAGTAGTTAGGGCTTATTAATTATTAAACTTTCTAATATCATATATGAAAAACTTTGGTGAATTACTTTTCAATATTCCAAGTGATGTAAAAATCTGTGGCTATATCATTAATTAATTTTGGTATCCAGGTCATTAATTTGCTTCTCCAAGTTTCACTAATGCTCTAGGCATGGATTTGAATGAATTGATGTCTAATACAGTATGATATTCATTAGCCATATTAAAGAAATTCTGGCATATCCTTTATATGAAATATCCTAAAACTTGTGCAGATCTCAGTCTCCTCTTGGAAAGAGAGGCAAATTCTGGCCTTCAGATTTAAAAGCTCTACGCCCTTATACCTGAATAGCTTCAGAGCATATGTAAAATGCGATTTCAATGATATATTTAGAAACACAAACATAGTAAGCCTTTTATACAAAGAAAATAGGAAATACTTCTTAAATACTTTATTAAATGTACAATTGTTGGTAATACAAGGCATCAGGAAACTTTAACTGAAATTTATAATAATCAATTTTTGTACAAAAAAATTTTCTACATTAAGAAACCATTTAAATGTATGTTTTGCAATTTCATATATTAAATGATTTAGTAAGGATGATGGTTTCCTCTTTCTCCTCTTAGAAAACATGCAAATATATCAGGGAGAGTGTAAAACAGGAATGCAAGCTCTACTTTTAATTAAAATAGGAAATACCTGAGACTGAATGACTTTAAGAGAAGGTGATGTCAACTGGGGGAGAGTTTATATGATGTATATGATGGCTCTCACAAATAACACTAAAAGCTGCAGAGCACAGACAAATATTGCAAAAAGCAATGCTCCAGGGTAAATGACGCACTATGAGAAGGAAAAAGGAGCAGAGATGCTGCCTGCAGGATCTATTCCACTCTTATTTTCACTGCTAAAATAATTCACTGACATACAAAACTCTGTACTAAGGATTCCTATAAATCTGGGTCACGGTCTGGACCTCCATGTCATAAAATATTTCTGGAAATAGGTGGTCAAATTAAATGAACACCATTTCAGGGTAAATAATGATAAAAAAGAAACCTGTCTAGGAGTTGCACAAAGATGCTACAAGAAAAATGAGAAAAGAAAAATAAAAGAATAGAAAGAAATGAAAGAACATCCTTAGAAAAATTTTACAGAGCAAATGAAGTTATGACTAAACAGAATGCCATGAATTAATAAAACAAGACCTCAAAACAGAGTTTCAAAAACTCAAAGACTATGATTAAAAAAAAAAAAAAAAGATGAGAATACTGTAGGGACTGTGGACTTCACTCTGAGTGGCCTGGAAGACATTGGATAGTTACTTAACAGAGATGTAATACAATATAACATAATTTAAAGACATCTTTATGGATGTCATGTGGTGAACTGGATGAAAAGGAGGAAATCATAAAAACAAGGGGAGCTATTAGAACCTATTACAAAACGTGATGGTGGCATAGACAAAAGTGTTAGCAGGGGAAGTGGTAGTTGCTGAGGATCCAAATGTAAATAAAACTTAGAAAAAATCCCCACACTCATCAATCATACTTTCCAAATCAGGGGCTCATGCAAAATACATAAGAAATATATATTATGTTTCATGGTAACAACTGTTACAGAGAAAGATAATCCAAGCTAGGAAAAAAGGAGTGTGGTTGGCCATTTGAGAGACACCTGAAAGAGTTGTAAAGCATGCCATGAGGACATCTGTGGAAAGAGCCCCCCAAGTACAGTAAATAGCACATGGAAATTTTCTGAGATGAGAAGGTGCTTGGCATGTTTAAGAAACAATGAGGCCAGCATGGCTAGAACAAAGAAAGGTTAAAGAGAACTGTAAGGATGTGGAGAGGGATGTATACTCAAGAGTAATTTTTTTTCTTTTTTTTCCCTTTATCTTGAGAAGGGAGAAATTACATTGTATGCTGATAGGAATGATTCTGAAGAGATATAAAACTGATAATGCAGGAAGAGACGAGAATTTCTAGAGCCAAAATTTGCTGAAGGGAGTCAGTGGGATGAATATGGAATATATATGGAAGAGATGGCTTGAGGAAAAACACCAATAGTATCCCTAGAAAGGAAAGCAATGTTAAAGGGTCAGATCAGATAAGTGGGTTAACATGGGGAGTGGTGGTGGAATTTCCCTAATGATTGTTTCTATTTATGGAGAAGGGAGTGGAGGTATTGAAAATTGAAGAGAATAGGGAAGATATGAAATATTAATCAAACTAGGGGTATGGTTAGTGAATGGCCTAGATTGGTGGTTCTCAAACCTGACTGCACACTGAAATTATCTATGAAATTAAAAAAAAACAGAATTGTGCAATTATACAATTCTGATTTAACTGATCTGGAGTGTGTCTCTGTATCACAATGCACAGACAAGTATGAGAATCACTGACCTAAGGAAGTGTGGTAGGTGTTATATGTATCAATATATGACACAGAAGGGTCATCTAGAGATGGGTGGTCCATTTTTTTTTAACTTTTTTATTGAGGTATAGTTGATTTACAATATTACATTAGTTTTAAGGGTACAACATGGTGATTTGATATCTTTATAGATAATATTTCATTTAAATTTATTATACAATAATGGCCATATTTCCCGTAGCTTATTTATTTTATATAGTAGTTTGTACCTCTTTATCCCCTACCCCATCTTGCCTGTTATTTCTCTCTCTCCCCTCTGTTAACCACTAGTTTGTTCTCTATAACTGTGTCTGCTTCTATTTTGTTATATTCATTTTTTTTTTATTTTTCAGATTCTGCATATAAGTGATAACATACAGTATTTGTCTTTTTCTGTCTGACTTATTTTATCAAGCATTATACCCTCTAGGTCCATTCATGTTGTTGCAAATGGCAGAATTTCATTCTTTCTATGGCTGATTAATAAACATCTTCTTTATCATCTTTTTCCATTCATCTCTTGATGGGCACTTAGGTTGCTTCCATACCTTGGCTATTATAAATAATGCTGAAATCAGCATTGGGATGCATGATCTTTTCAAGTTAGTGTTTTCCTTTCTTTGGATATATACCCAGGAGTAGAACTGCTGGATCGTATGGTAGTTCTATTTTTAGGTTTTGGAGGAATCTCCATACTGTATTCCATAGTGGCTGCACCAATTAACATTCTCACAGACAGTGTACTAGGGTTCCCTTTCCTCCACAGGTGGTCCATATTTTTAAAGTGAGACTGGTCAGCATGCTCGTGTGTTTTTCTCCATTCCTTTGTTTTTATTTTGTTGGTACAGAGTAGGTCAAGAGTGCCTTTAACAAGCATTAAACTTGGGCAGGTTTGTATGAGAAAAGGGAAAAGAGCAAAGGATAGTAGACAAAGAAATAGTTTTAATTAAGGCCTATTAGAATCTAAAATAGGAAGGAAGTGAGGTAATTAGGGGTGTTATGGACTGAATTGTGCCCCCCACCAAAATTCATATGTTGAAGTCTAAAGCCCAAGTACCTCAGAATGTGACCATAGATAGTGTCTTTACAGAAGTAATTAAAGTGAGTTATTGGGGTGGGCTCTAATCAAATATGACTGGTATCCTTATAAGAAGAGGAAATTTGGACACAGACACAGAGGGAAAATAATGTGAAGACACAGGCAAAATATAGCCATCTACAAACCAAAGATAGGTCTAGAATAGATCCTTTCCTTACAACTCTTAGAAGGAACCAACCCTGCCAACACCTTGATCTTATACTTCTAGACTTCAGAACTATGAGAAAATAATTTTTGTTTTAAGCTACTGGTATGTGATACCTTTTTGTGGCATCCTTAGCAAACTAATACAAGGAGCATGAGATAAACTAAAAAAATGTAAAATTTTAGGTTTTAGTGAAGTCACAATTATTTAGAGTAGATGTAGGATTGAAATAAAGTGACATTAGTAAATGGGTGCTCGAAATTATGATTATGGAAGAGTTGCTCTGTTAGGAAATAACAAGAACTAAGGAGTATGGCAACGGAGGATCAGTGATTGTGATTAAGTGGAAGACAATATTCATGGAAAAGAGATTAAGGGGTAGGATGCCCTGGTATTGCAAAGATGAATTAAGTGTTTATTAAATTCATCAATAATTATAATAGGACTAATTCTTGGAAATAGCGATGCTGAGCCAAAAACTAAATTTTTTAAGGAATTAGAGTGGGTGTTGCCTAGTAGTAAATTCTAATGATATTCAATGTTGTGTGATTTTAGAGAAAAGGAGAGAGAATGATCTGGATATTTTAAGAAGAGGTCCAGTTGGGATAAATTAGTTACCACTTGAAACATCGGCAAGGGATGCAACATTTTAAGGGAAATCCTGGTTTCATTTAGAATAAAAAGGGAGGAAGCATTGAAAACGTAAAACGATATAACTGTAAACTATGGTAATTTTTAGAGATAATATTGGGAAGGTTTCAACAGCTAGAGGGGAATGGAACATGGGATGGAAAGTATATGTACAGAGCTACATGGAGTTATAGGATATGGTGCAGGAAATGACTTGAACACCCTAGGTTCCTTGTGGTGACTCATGTAAACAGGTATTCAAGGCATAAATAGATTAGATCTGATTGTATAAGGCAGGTGCTAAACTATTATTTTATTTTTAAATGTATGATTTACACACACACATACACATTTCTGAGTATATTTTACAGCATATTGTTGCTTGTCATGTAATTTCCCTGTGTGCTGGGTGTTAAATTAGATTGATATCATGTTTTTCTATATGAGTTTCTATATGCTTAAATGTTTTTCAGCATGTGTTTATCATCAGAAATTAACACAGTATACAACAGCCTGGATATAGATCCACAGTTTGTATAGAATATGATAATGCTTAAAAAATAAAATTGTTCAGATTTCCTTTCCTGGATTTGTTGAAATAACTGAAGACAATGTTTAATAGGGGACTATTTTAAAAATTATTTCCAAGTCAGCTATAGGAGGAATGCATTCTTAGCTTTTAATTAGAAAGAAAGTGAAGTTATTTTTTAAAACATACCCAAAAAGGAATAGGTTTGTAATTGGAAGAAAGAAATTCAGGGTTACCCTTTTGAAAATAAACTGAGCTCAGTTTGCCTCTTTTGGTTAACAAGGATAAAAGCCCTCCACTCAGAACATGATTTATATAGAGTTCCATAATAAAACATATTATTCAAGGCCCTACTTGAACTTAAGGTGATTTATTAGACTAGATATAAAACTGGGTTAATGAATCATGGCTAGGTGGAGTCTTGGGGTCTTCAAAATTAACGGTAAATATGACAGAGCTTTAAAATGAAAAGATACATAAACCATCTAATCTTTAATGGAAATTTATATCCCTGCAATGCCTATATGTTCTGCATTAATTCCTACTTTCATTCTTGGAGCAGTATTGTTAAGCTTCTAAGAATTGGTTGCTATCATAACTGGAATGAATGATTGAATGCATGAAGAAATGAATTAAAGCAGTTACCTTCCAATCTATTATTGCAGTTATAATTTCAGTATGATATGCTATGATTATGCAAACATAGGAAATATACAAGATACAAGACATGGCTTTCATGGAAGCATTGTTCCTGAAATTTATGACTGCTTGATTTCCCCAGCTGTGTAACAACTCTTTATAAATAATGGAAGGATGCTATAATCTGACAAACTTTATAACATAAATCATGTGCTAATTGTACTACTTTTGCTCTGTTTACTTCCTTCATTCCCTTATTTAACAAGGATTTCTGTTTAATAATAGAAATATAAAACTATTTAAAATGAATTTAACTGTAACCATTTAATATAATCTATTGTTGGCATAATTAGTCATGGATTATTATAAATAATATTTGACTTTGATAAGAGTAGCCAATGAATCAAAAGATGGTCATATGAATACTATTTTTTCTAACCAAAAATAAGTAGATATTATAAACTTTTTGAATCTTTTATTTAAAGGATAATATAACTACCTAGTTGGAAAAGCCATGTTATTTAATTTACTTTTTGTTACCCTAGTTTCTTAAGAGGAATACGTGTAGAACATGTGCAGTAATATCCAGTAGACTAGCCTAGCATGTCATTATTCCCATTGTTTTAGAATGTAAAGAATTTGAATTAGTATAGTGAATGTTAAAAGAGTCCTACTGAGAGAAGGAATTTAAGCACAGCAAGCAACCCAGGCCAAATGGATAAACCCCTGCTGACATTTTCAACCCTAAGCCAGAATCCAAGGAGGGTGTTAGTACCAAATCATCTAATTCTCACTTATATATGATGCCAGATATTCATTTTTCTTAGCCTTTGTGATAATGATTTGTTCTTGTGTTTTTGTGGGAGGATTAATCTTATGTTTGTCAGTTACTGATTATTCTTCCTTCATATTAAAATTTTCTGAATATTTTATAAAACAATAATCACCAAACAACAATGAAAAGCTATGCAAAACTAAGTTGGAATGTTTATATTGTGTTCTAGAAAAATTTCCAAGTAACTTAAATAATTATCTTGATGTGGAACTCTTATTTTCTTTCCTGATTATCCAGGGTATCATGTAAAAAATACCATTTATATCAGTTCTTTTTTTCCCTCTGTTTACCTCAATCTCACAGTCTCAGTGGGCTCATGGTTGGAAAACATATTTTAAATACATATATTAATATGTACTAATACAATGTTTATTAAATATGTATAACATATTGGCATACAATGAACAGTACAATGAATTATAAAGGTTTTTTACTTCACTCTTCTTGTGATACCTACTTTTAAAATGGAAACTGAAATCTTATCAATAGAATTCATGAACTATGAAAATTAGAATAAAAACTATTTTCTAGATGAGAGTTCTAAAGTTTCCCCTCAAATCACATTATGTACTTAGTTATTAATTTGATGATGAAAATAACTTGATTAATAAGTGTTTCTAATCCTCAATATCTCATTTCTTCCATTCAACTAATGGCATAAATGGCTAAACTAAAATATATTTTACATGTATACTTATGGTATATACATATCATCAATTATTAGTAGAGACTATAATGTAGTAGATATTTAATAAAAAGCACATCCACATTTTGAGAACATTATTTTACTACTTTAAAGTACACTTTGTTATTTGTTTATTTACAGTAAGTTTGGTATATATCAACAATTGTAAAGGAACACAGTATGTTAAACCATCCTTTTAGAATGCGTGGATACATCCAGAGAAACTACTTTGTGTGAAATTTTAAATTCCTACATTAGTAAAATATAGCAAATGGACCAAGAGATTTTTACTCTATCTTAAAATAGACCTAGAGACAGAAGAGTAATATAGTCATGTATTTTCAATTATTACTATAAGTTCAGTTAAATAGATTAATATTATGAGCTACTAATTTTTTTTCTCAGGGCATTAGGCTGTCTAAATTCTTTCATTGTCAATTGAAAAGTAAACACCATTTTAAATACGATATTCCTTTAATTCTCTGTCGCTAATAGGTTTTTTGTTTTGTTTTGTTTGTTTGTTTTCCATTTTATTTCTCCCCTACCTTAGTTTTTCTCACTCTTTCTTTGGATGGTGTGCAATGACATCTAATGTTAAATGATAATCTTCAAGTTTATCAAATTAACTAATTGGTTTTCTAATTTTGATAACATACAATGTCCTGTCCAACCAAGGTTTCAGTCACATCAAAGTAAATCTGCAGTACAGCTTGAGACAGAGAGGTCTTGAGGTTTAGCTTTCCTGACTGCTTACTGTGTTGTGTATGGATCCCCCAAACAGTTGAAAGTCCCACTGAGTGGTATTCTGGAGTATAAAAGCATGGAGACACAGAGGTAGCACTCAGCAAAGGGAACACAGTGAGCCACCTGGGCCTGGACAATAGAGCCAATCTCAGAAGAACAACAGCCCAAAGCTAAGAGCTGTTAAACTGGTTAAGTCACCAGGAAGAATTACTGTACTGGGTTCAAACCAAGCTAAGTGAACCAGATCATGGTCAATACCCACTAATAACTTTGAGCACCCTTAGACTGGTCAACACCAGAAAAACAGAGGATTCAAAAGAAAGACCATGTAGAACCACATAGAGCCATGTAGATCCAAAGAAACCTTCCCCAAATCATGAGGCAGTATGAGTCCTTATTTATCTTATCATCAAGAGACCATCAAGCTCCACAGAGAGGAGCTGTGGACAGTGGTGTGGATGAAACTCTGAGAAACTTATCATTTTTACCTATGAAGATTATGTTACTTAAAGGGCTTTAAACCTAATTACACTGATGATGATGAACTACACTGAATGAAACTGCTCTTCCATTGTTGATAACTTTTGAAGGAGGACTAATCAGTTATAAACAAAGCAGCATAGCTCCATTTTCTTGCACTTCACAGCTGTACTTCAATATATTTTATGATACCACTATATATCGATATGCTATGCTGATCATATCTTTCAAATGTGGCAGAATTAATTTAGATGCTAAAGGAGGACAATCATGGCAAGTACATTTCATCATTTAGTAAAGACTCAAGTATAAGGACCTAATTACATGGACGCAAGCAGTGACTACACTGTTAATATGTATTATATATAATATATAATTATATATGTATATGTATAAAATAATAATATAATGTGTAGGGAGATAATTACATGGACACAAGCAGCTACTTACATTACTACATCTTGAGATATATATACGTGTGTGTGTGTGTATATACACACACACACACACACACACACACACACACACACACACACACATATATATTCTAACCAAAATGATCATCATCCGTTTCTATACATGTTAGACTGCTCTATGCTTAATGAGATATAGAGTCTATTTGTAAGCTAATGCACATATTTATTTTATTTAGTCCTTTGTTATTCAAATAGGTACTTCAAAATAACTTGTCTTACTCTATTATTTATCTTAATTCTTTTTAGGAAAGATTTCAACACATTTCCTGTTTTGTATTTATCGCCACTACAAAAAATTAATAACCTTAATATGACTCACAAGAAAACAAAAACATTGTGCACAAGCATTCAGAAAGTACAAGTTTAATCATGAATAATTTAAGGAGACCTAGAGAAACTAACCTCTGCTTCTTGTTTGTGAACTTAGACTAATTTGATTTGAAATTAGAAATGTCCTCATTACTGTGGTACACGGAAACTTCTGAGTATATGGAATGATGGTGGCAGATAGTAGCAGTAACAGTAATAGGCTTATCAACAATAAGATAACTTTTTCATTGCCATTCCCCAGAGATGAAAAATTTCAAGCATATATATCTATCTGCACATACATATGATGGTATATAAAATATAGACATGTAAATTATTATGCCATCTATCTATCCATTTATCTCTCTATCCAATAAATAATTGAACACTGTACAAAGTCGGTGGGAAAATGAAGGAATATGGCCCTGTTATTGAAGAAGCGCATAAGTTATTCACAAAGTAAAAATATGCCTACAAGAAAGAGTAGAAAATGATGTATGAGATTATAGAATAAAGAACATATTGTTGGAGTTGTACCATAGGATTTCAAATAAAGGATAATAAAATAAAACTTAAAGGGGGATAAGTAAACATCATGGATAATTTAGTTTATACTCATTTTTTCTTTATAGATAACTGAAGGTTATGAACATATGTACACTTTTGCCTCCTCATGTTAACACAGCCCTCTTCCTTCTTGCTGGGTGATTATTTCTACTAAGTTACTTATTATATCTGTAGGCATTAATATTCTTTAAGTGTTTACTCTTTCAATACAAGGAATGTTAAGGTCTAGGAGTTGTAGTAGGAAGGTCATTCTTACTTCTTTTGGTAATCTTTCTAATTATAAACATTTTTATTAACACTTTATGAAACATAAATAAAGTCATGATTTTTCCATTAAAAATATATTTAAAATATTGCTTAGGTTTTTGGACAAGTAGTCTTCTCTTTAAGAGAAGACATTTTTATCAAGGATCTTTTGCAAAACACTGATTAAACAAGTGCTAGGTTCAAATGATTTCATATAATATAAACCTTCACAAGCATTAAAATTCTGAAATATAATTTGGGAAAGGAAATTCTACCTGTTTCAGAGTCAACTAAAAATCATAAAATATGAATCAAGGAAAATAATCATATCAATTACATATCTTTCATTTGCAGAAAGTTAAGATATGTCATAACAACCTCAAACAGATGTAAAATTCCATCCATGTGTCTCAGAAAGTTATATGATTTCTAGATATATATGTTAATTAGTTTGTGAAATAGTCTAAAAGCTATTAGAGAAAAATAAATACAAAACAAAATATATATATAAAATTAAATGAACTAAAAATATGTTTTGGTTTATTAATCTTTTTATTTTACTTTCAAGGGCTAATACTTTACAGCATTAACTACATATTTTAGAGTAAGAAATATTATTTAATCTAACTCTATAATTTGACATTTCAGTCTTGTTTATAGTTTCCAATTTCTTCATCTGTAAAATATATATAACAATTTCCTGCCTGAAAATAACTGTAGCTTAGGTTTGCATGGTAGTAAATACATCATTCTAGTCTTTGCCAATTTGCTCTTTTTCATATTTATGCTTATTTGAAGGCATCTGATGATATTTTAATTGAAGTTTGACTACACAGTTATTTTTGTACTTGATAAAATACATAAAAATAAAATATTCATTTAAAAGATCATTTTTGTTAGAGTCGCTTGAGTTGTGTGCCCTTATGATTTATATTTTAGAGGTACGTACTTGCTCTGCTTGGAAGAACAAAAAGTTATTCCAAATGATTTAGCTGAATTTTGTTTGAGACAACAATGCAGTCAAAAAGTTATGTATTTACCTATTAAGAGAGGTTTTTATACTGTATTATGGAAGTTTTGCAGAGCACAGATTTATTCACCCAATTCTTGAAAAAGGCAACAGACAGAGAATAGTTACACTTAATTGGGACATAACATGATAACGTAAAAGTTTGAGAGTGTTTATTAACCTCAATTAACTTAGTGCTAAGTAACTTAAGTAGCTTAATCTTGAGCAATTTATCATTGATAACCTCAGTTATTTCACATACAACGCTATTCATCATGTACAGATTGTGATGGTTAACTTTATGTGTCACCTTTACTGTGCCACAGAATGCCCAGAGAGCTGGGTAAACATTTTTTCTGGGTTTGTCTATGAGAGTATTTCTGAAAGAGATTAGCATTTGAATTGGTGGGCTGAATAAAGCAGATGGTCTTCCCCAATGTGGGCACTGCCCAATCCATTGAGTGGCCTGAATAGAACAAAAAGGTGGGGAAGACTGAATTATCTCTGCCTAACTGCTGAGCTGGATATCAATCATCTCCTGCCTTTGGCACTCCTGTTTCTTAGGGCTTTAGATTCAGACTGGAATCTATACCATCAGCTGTCTCTTAGGCCTTCAAACTACATCAGTAGCTTTCCTGTGTCTCCAGCTTGCAGATGGTGGATTGTGGGACTTCTCTGCCTCCATATTCATGTGAGATAATACCTTATGATAAATATTTTACTATCTTCAGCTATCTGACCGTAGAGCATTCCTATGAAACCTTTCATAAGTGAAATGACATAAAGCAAAGAAACAATTATCTTAGGACATGCCTTGTTAATGGATGAACAAAATAAATGGAGCTAAAGCACAGATGCTCTCAGAGTTTAAAGCTATGGCAACTTGACGCTGAGATGCTGAGTATTAGTTCCCAGAGAAGGAGCTTGGCAGTGCCACTTTCACTGCTCGGCAGATATGTTGCCTCTAAAATCTGTCACTGCAAAACAAATGCTAAACACTATTTCACATTTTATCTTTTCTGTAAAATCAAAAATCCTCTTCTGATTTCTTTCAGTTAGTGAAAACAGGTACTAATGTAAGTCTTTCATAAAAGCGAAGTGGTGTAAAGTGAACTTTCAAAAAGTAGGGGATACCAGTATATATAACCTATTGATTCTGTTTCTCTGGAGAACCTTACTAATACACAGGTACAGCTTCCATATTTAGGATATCAAAATTTTTTTCATATAGGCTTATTTATAACACTTACAAAGGTTTGCATAATCAGTCCATGCAAAATTATTACTAGATTTTTATTTAGCATACCCAATCTTTCTACATGAAAAGTGTGTAAAATTTTGAAAACAAAAGTGAAATTATTGTTTTATGAAGTGACCATAACAGCCAGGACTTGGCAAAGTCAGAAACCATATCATGGCTCTACATCGTGGAAATGAATCTGTTTCTACAATCTATTTCATATATGCCAATTAAATTATATTTGCTTTAACAATGAAAAATACTACATGAAGTACAATCACTTTTTCATGAATACCATGATATTTCCTGCATTAAAATTTTGGAATAAAACATATTTACTTTTTTAATTGAAAAAAAATTGGAATAAACAGCCCTTGAATTTTTATCATCTCTAGTTTTAAACCTGCCCCTTTCCCTGAAGGAAACCATAATATATCACCCCAAAATATGACACAAAAATTGACATATTGATGTAAAAATCATTTTGAGCTGAAGGTAATTAAGAAGTATCAAATACATTAAAAGCTTTCCCCCTTCTACCTAAGACAAGATATAAATCCTTCTTTTACTGGAGATAGCCTCTTGTTAGCCCAGAGATAGCACCAGAAAAATCTGCAAGCAAACCTTACTCCATTAGTTTCCTCCCATATATTTAGTTTCCCACCATTTGCTGCCCAAGGAAGCCTGGACTGCTCCTTTGTCCTATCATTTCTCTATGAATTTATTGTTCTTTTTTAAAAGAAGCTATATAAGTTGGAATTCTCAGCCACAACTTTGAGTTACCTTTTTATTAAGGTTTTTTCTTGTGTGATGTGTGCTACACACATTAATAAACTGTTTGGGTTTTTGTTGTTGTTGCTAATCTATCTTTTTGTTACAGAGTCCCAGCTGAGAACCTAGATGAAAAGAGGTCAAGTTTTCTTTGTATAGAATTAAATAGGGGACAAGGTTCATTTCTATCCATACAGATATCAAATTGATCTAATATCATTTATTGAAAAAAACATCATGTGCATATAAAAAATATATATATATCTAGCAAAGGGACAGATATGCAATATTCATAGCTTGGAAGACAGCATATTGTTGAGATTTCATTTAAATTGTCTCTAGATGTGATGCTATACCAATCAAAATTTTAGAATTGTGTGTGTATATTCCTGTGTGTGCATGTGTGTGTTTGTGTAAATGGACAAGATATTTTTTAAATGTTTATGAAATTCTGCAAGGTACATAAGAGTTAAGAGAATATTGAAGGAAAGTTAAGGTTCAAAGGTTTACCTCTTTGTTGCTAGTATATAGAAAATAGTGATTTTTTTGTGTTGCACTTAAATCCAATGACCTCACTAAATATACTTATTAAATCTAGTTAGTTGTTTTTAATGAGGAATATGTTCTAGATACCAAAAAAATCAACTGTGACTAATGAAAGTTTTACTTTTTCTTTTCCAAACTTTAAAACTCTTTTTATTGCATAATTGCAATTGTTAGGACCTCCAGTACAATGTGAATAAAGTAGGGGAAATGGATATCATTATTTTTGCTTCTCATATCAAGGGAAAGGTGTTCAAAACTTCACCCTGAATAGGATGTCAGCTGTACTTAAAAAAATTACCCATAATCAATTAAGGGAGGTCTCTCTCTTCCACTTTATTCTTATTTTGAGAGTTTTTAGGTTTTTTTTTTTTTAATAATGCACATGTGTTGAATTTTAGCAAATGTTTTTTTTGTATAGAGATGATCATACAATTCTTTGCTTTTATTCTGTTTGTCTATTACGTTGGTTGATTTTAAAGTGCAAAACTATGCTTGCATTTCCTAAATATACTATATGAATATAAGAAGTATCAGCTTATAATTTTCTTTTATTGCAATGTCTCTATCTGGTATTTGCAAAAGGATTATGCCACTCTCTTACAAAAAGTTGAGAAACATGTTTTTTCCCTTTTTTTTCTCTTTTATCTAAGTGATGTGAAGATTAACGTTTCTTACATTAAGGTTTGTAAGATATCACCAGTGATACTATTCTGTAGTTAAACACATCCAATGTCTTAATTTCAGATGTATTTTTTAAGTTCTAGATGCGCATTTAATTTTTTTTAGAGATTAGAATTCTGTTGAAATTTTCCATCTTGTCTATTTTGTTCATTTTTTTTTCCTTTGCCTTATTTAGCATATTAATCACAGTTAATTTAAAAGTCTTGCCAGCTACCTTCAGTATCTTGATGGCTTTGAGTTTTCTTCTATTGTTTGTCTTAGTTTTTCTCACTTCAATATCAGTAACAGTTTTCTGCCTCTTCACATATCTATTAACTGTTTTCTCCTACTCTGGACCTTGTATGTAATAGAATTTTAGCAACTTCAGAGAAAGGAACTCTTTTCCATAGAAGGCTGGTGAGGCCAGATCACATTAATCCACTAAGAAATGAGCCAACACTGGACTGGTTCACAGCTTTAGTGTTACTATATATATCTCTGATTCTTGTGTGTTATCTCTCTCTTTGTCTCTCTGTCTCTCTCTCTCTTGCTACAGGCCTGACAAACTGAAGAAATCAGTCTGTCAGAATTTTTGTACTTAGTTCTTACTCTCTGCCCCACATATATTGAAAATGTGACAAATGCATTGCAAAGGGAGGCCAGCCACAAGTTTGTAGCACACTGCTTTCGCCTAACAGGTTCTCATCTGTAGCTTGGTGAATGCTGGGAAATGTTACTCAACCTTTCTGCTTCCAGCAGAAGCCCCCTGCCCTTCTCATCCTCAGCCTCCTGCCTCTTCTGAGAATTAAGCAAATATCCAGTGGGACAAGCTAGCTGTGTATTCTGGGGATATTTCATTTTCCCATTTGTAATGACCACCCCATACAACTACAAAAGTTCTGTTGCTTTATCTTTCCTACAATAAAGGCCTTCTGCCCTGACCACATTCAGAATTAACAAGTATCCCTAAGGAAGTAAAAGGTCAAAGATTCTCAGCTCACCCTGGAAGAAATCATTCATCTCTGGAATTTTAATTACTTTTTTATTACTTCTACCACTCACGGTTCCTTTTATCTATATTATTATTTTACAATCTATCTGGTATATGTCATTTAATCTACAAAACAAAGACTTTTTTCAGTAAAAAAGACTCTTTATGTATTAAGATATTCACAGATATTTTATTAGAAATATTACACTATCATTCCAAATATAAACTTCCCTTAAGATTACATTTTGTTGCTCCTAAGATTTTTTTTTTTTTAATACCTGCTATACTTTCCAATGGATTGTAACCAAGCAGGATCCTATGGGGCCTTCCTGGGACAGAACCCCCATGTCCTCTGCCTGCCTCTTTGTTGAAAAGCTTTAGCCTCTTAGGCCTTCCCCAATTCCAAAAAGCAAATTTAATCAGAGATGTGAGAAAATGCAGAAACAAAGGAAAACAGTCAAGCAACTTAAAATAACGATAGGGACTTCCCTGGTGGTCCAGTAGTAAAGAATTCACCTTCTAATGCAGGGGACGTGGGTTCAATCCCTGGTCAGGGAACTAAGATCCCACATGCCGCAGGGCAACTAAGCCCACGCACCACAACTACTGAGCCCGGGTGCCTCAACTAGAGAGGAGCCCACGTTCCACAAGCTACAGAGCCCACTCACCCTGGAGCCCATGTGCCACAACTAGAGAGAGAAAACCTGCATGCCACAACTAGAGAGAAGCCCATGCACTGCAACGAAGAGCCCATGCACCGCAACAAAAGACCTGCATGCCTCAACAAAGATCCCGCATGCTGCAAATAAGACCCAACGCAGCCAAAAAAATAAATAAAATAAATAAATTAAATAAATAAATATTTTTAAAAAAAGACAAAGTAACAATAGTTTAGCCATTAAAGAAAGTCAAGGACCTTTAGTTCCTCCTCAGGGGCCATAGATAATATCCTGAGCCATATCCTTGAGTTGTTTTTCAGTTACTGGAACCCCCACGAGGTGGACGAAGTTAACTACAAGCGTATAGACCCTAGACTGGTTGGAACCAGAAGGCTGATGATGTTGACTCCCGATTCCCTCATCACCAACCAATCAGAAGAATGTCCAGGAACTGATCAGGCACCCTGAGTTCCTCTCCCCCACCCTATATTTAAAAACCCTATCCTTGAAATCCATAGTGTAGTTCAGATCTTTTGAGCATTAGCCACCTGTACTCCTTGCTCAGTCTTGCAATAAATGCTGCACTTTTCCTTCACCACAACTGGTGTCAGTAAATTGGCTTTACTACACATGGGCAAGGAGACTCAAGTTGGGTTTGGTAACAAGATGACAAAACATTATTCTATAGCAGGAGTCAGCAAATTTTTATGTAAAAATCCAGATAGTAAACAGGCATTCTAACAATTCAAGACTGATAAATAGCCACCCACAAATAATAAATAAATTAATAGGCATTGCTGTATTCAAATAAAACTGTATTTACAAAAACAAGTGGTAGGTCAGATTTGAACTGTTGGTAGTACCTTCCTATCACCTATTCCACAGCATGAAAAATAGCAAAACACTTACTTTATAAAAATCAACTGACTTTCAGTCTCTGATCTGACATCTGAAGAGTTTGGAAGTATCACTTCTGCCCTTACAACTAGAAAACCTGGAAATACTGAAAATCAATGACTTTTCTTGGAGAATTGAAGCCACAAGGAAAATCTCCACTTTGAAATCTGTAGAGACAAGAATCTGCAAGACAGATGTAGCAACTAAATCTGGAGCTGGAGCAATAAACTGAAAAGAGAAATTAAATAGCAATTTTGATGAATTGTTGGAGTGTGAACTATTAGGAGAATGAGAAACTCCTGTGGACTGCAGTTTTTTCTGGGGGGGTTCTCCAGAAACCCCACCAGCTTCTCACAGTGAGGATCCAAGGAAGATCCCTTCGTGACTCTGGCAGAGGCAGAAGATGAGTAAGCATTTGCAACATGCCCAGAGACTTCACCTTAAAAAACGTTACTCTCCAAGAAAAAAAGGGCTTGCCAGAGCACAGTTGTAAAAGGAAGTCCTCTATCCTTTGACATCCTTCAGCTTTCCTATCCTACTTAAGGGAGAAAAAAAACTTAGCCAATATGAGACAAGCCTTCAGGAAAATATATTGAGAATGCTGCAACTGGGCTAAAGAAGAAAAATCTTATAATCTAATCAATAGATGCAGAAAAATGATTTGACAAAGATTCAATACCCATTCATGATAAAAATTCCCAAAAGACTCGCAGTAGAGGGCAACTTCCTCAGCTTGATAAAGAACATCTATATCTTCGGTTAACATCATACTTAACGGTGAGTCACTAGAAAATTTCTGCTGAAGATCAATAAAAATGCAAGGATATCTCGCCACTCTTATTCAACATTGCAGTGAATGTCCTAGCCAGTGCAAAAGACAAGTGAAAAAAAGAAGGTATATGGATTGAAAAGGAAAAAATAAATCTCTCTTTATTTACAAATATCATGATTACCCATTTAGAAAACCCCAAAGAAATTACAAAAACAACAACAACAACAACAAAAAAAACCTGCTGGAATTAATAAGAAGGTATACCAATGTTATAAGATACAAGTTAAAACACAAACTTATTTGCCTTTCCATATATACCAGACATGAAGAATTGAAAATGTAAATATATATTTAAACAGATAAAATAAACAGAAGATCTAAATAAATGAATGCATATTTCTCTGTCTTTTGTTTTCAGCATTTTTATTTTATTGCACCTTGGTGTTATTTTATTTAAATTCAACTTGCTTGGATTAGGTAGTATCTCACAACTTTGGGTTTATCTTTTTCATCAGTTTTGAAAAATTCTCGGCCATTACTACTTCATACTTACTATTTCTGTACATTCTTTCTTTGTCTTCATTTCCTTGCGCTTCAATTAAGTGTACATATTTTTGCCAATTTTCACTTTTTAATGCTTTAGTTGTTGTTTTTCATCATTTCCCCCTATTGTGCTGTAATATGTATATTTTCCTTTTAGCAGAACCCATTCATTTCCTTCTTAAGTGGATTCTATTAAAGAATGCCCATTTTATCACTATATAGACTCAAAAAAAAATTGTCCAAATTTTAATTTTCTTGAGTGTGTGTGTGTGTGTGTATATATTTTCCAGCAGTTTTCAATGTGGGACATAACTGATGTATAACATTGTGTAAGTTTAAGGTGCAAAATCTGTTGATTTAATACATTTATATATTGCAATACCATCTACTACTGTAGCGTTAACTAACACTTCCATCACGTCATATAATTATAATTTTTTTGTGTGGTGAGAAAATCTAAGATCTAGTCTCTTCACAACTTTGAAGTATATGACACAGCATTGTTAACTATAATCACAATGCCCTGCATTAGTTCTCCAGAACCTACATACTCATCTTCTAATTGGAAGTTTGTACTCTTTGACTCATATCTCCCAATTGCCCACCGCCCAGCACTTGGTAACCACCATTCTACTTTGTTTCTATGAGTCTGGCTTTTTTAGATTCCACATATAAGTGAGTTTATACAGTATCTGTCTGTCTCTGTCAGACTTATCACACTTAGCATGATTCCCTCAAGGTCCATCCATGTTGGTGCAAATGGCAGGATTTCTTTCTTTCTCATGGCTGAGCAGTATTTCCAGCAATTTAAATATCTAGGTTACCTCTTAGTTCAGTCTATTGTGTTATTTTTCGTGGTTTATGGTCATGTATTTTTGTTTTTCTGCATGGCTATTATTTTTAATAAAATATAGAAACTGCAAAATATAACAATGTAGAGTCTGGGTGATTATCTTCTTCCAAAAGGATGACCCTCTCCTTGCTAGGGAGGTCTAATGGGCATTAATCTCCTTAGTCTAATAAGATACTGAGTTACTCAAGGCCTACTTACAATAATTGTAAGGGTCCATATGCCTCTGTGTCTTACTATTACCTAGGAAATAGGCCTCTGGTATGTTTTAAACTGAGAGTCTAGGGTGAATGCTGGGGCTCCTCCTGCCTGATTCCTACTAAAGGTGATCTTTGTCTCTTCAGAATTACAAGATTCTTAAGAACACTGCTTTGGTTTTCAAATATTTCTAGCATACCTTCCTAGCATATTCCCCATGGTGATTTAGAATATGGGAAAATGTCCTAAGTAGATATTTGGCTGAGTGTGTGATTCACTTCTCCTATCCTTCCTTCTAACCTGAATCCTAGCCCCTCAAGAATATGATCTCAGTCTGCCTAGCCCCCAAGAGGTTACTTAACTATCTGTTCACATTTCTGCTTCTTAGAGTTATCCTCAGTACGTACTCTGACTCTTACTCCACACCTAAATGCCATGAATAAATAAACAGTTGTAGATGACTGATGCTTCTTTTCTGGAACTTTGTCCCCTGAAGTCCTGATTACTTTAGCAGTTCTCTTCAAAGCTTTTTCTTTTCTTTTTTTTTTGTTTGTTTGTAATTTATCAGGCTTTTCAAGTTGCTCTCCTTGCAATTAACAATAGTCTGCCTCCAACTACAACACCATATCCATAAGCAATAGTCTTGAATGACATCTTAGAAAAGAAAAAGATGATCAGATACAATTTGAAAATGATACTTTGTTTTAATAAACTAAATGACTATTTACTGTTAAAAATTTTGAAGATTAAACTCATTTGATATTGTATTCTTATTTAATTTTTTTCATCTGTTCCATAATTTATATTTGGTAGGCCAGGGCAAATCTCACACAAAGTTTAAAGAAACAAAGTTTAACAGAAATGATTGGCAGAAGGCAATTGAGCGCAGAGGGAAAGACTAGGAAAGAAGATTACCATTTTTGAAAAATAACAAAACAAAACAACTTCTGGCATTTGGTCTTTAGAAATTATTAGTAAATAAAAATAATTAGTGAGGCACAGTGACCAAAAAACATGTAATAGTAGTCCAAACTTTTCGAGAATGATTTTTACTTCAGAACATATAAACAATTGAATTTCTTTTTATCTCTCAATGATGGGAGAATAAAGCACCAATCATTAAAATATCATTTTAATATACAAAAAATAATATGATTGAGTGAAATAGAGAGTTTTTATAATCTGCATAGAACTGTGGCTAATTAAAATTGGATGAGAAATAAAATAACAAAAAAATGAGCTTAGCTTGAGAAGTAGTTACACTTTGTTCCTGTCTTTAGAATATTTGTGCCCATAGAAGAAAAAACTAACTTGATGGGAAGCAAAATTAATGCAATATCTAGTACGCAAAGCTAAGTTTGTATTATTAAAACCAATACTACCAGGGGCTTCCCTGGTGGCGCAGCGGTTGGGAGTCTGCCTGCCAATGCAGGGGACACGGGTTCGGGCCCTGGTCTGGGAAGATCCCACATGCCGCGGAGCAACTAGGCCCGTGAACCACAATTACTGAGCCTGCGCGTCTGGAGCCTGTGCTCCGCAACAAGAGAGGCTGTGATGGTGAGAGGCCCGCGCACCGCGATGAAGAGTGGCCCCCGCTTGCCACAACTAGAGAAAGCCCTTGCACAGAAACGAAGACCCAACACAGCCATAAATAAATAAATTAATTAATTAATTAAATTAAAAAAAAAAAACAATACTACAACAGAAAGGACAAGGGTGAGGTGTTTGAAATACACAAAACTTAAATAGGCAAGAAACAAAGGATTTGGAAGTTACAATTTGTGGGTTCCTTAAAACTTTTTATTTTATTTATTTATTTTTGGCTGCGTTGGGTCTTTGTTGCTGCACACAGGCTTTCTCTAGTTGCGGCAAGTGGGGGCTACTCTTCATTGTGGTGCGTGGGCTTTTCATTGCGGTGGCCTCCCTTGTTGCGGATCACGGGCTATTGGTGCGCAGGCTTCAGTAGTTGTGGCTCGTGGGCTCTGGAGCGCAGGCTCAGTAGTTGTGGCGCACAGGCTTAGTTGCTCCGCAGCATGTGGGAATCCTCCTGGACCAGGGATCGAACCCATGTTCCCTGCACTGGCAGGCAGACTCACAACCCCTGTGCCACCAGGGAAGTCCCACAATTTATGTTTCTATAAATGACTGCTAATTAAAAACAACAGATGCCTATAATTCCATCTTGTTTTATAACCGTTAGCATTTGGAATAATAATATATATCTCATTGTTTTTTAAGGAATTTTAAAAAGAACATATTTTTAAGTACTATATGGAGCCTCTGAAATATATTCACTACAAATATTTTTTTCCAAGGATCTTACATAAGATTTTGATAATTTCCGAGAAGAGAATAATGTATGTTATGATGATCAGAATATGAAAATTATACAGTGATTCAAAAATGCTGCTCAAGGTGCATGCTAGTCTATTTCAACAATGTACAGCATGGTTTGGTAACAGATAAGGAGATGAAGATTAATTTTATTAAAAATTTAGAGTGCATCTGAAATTATTTTAAACATAAACTCTAGTACCTCAAGCCACAGGAGGGTCAGTCCTGCGTGGATTTTTGCATCGAATAAATTGTTCTTGTTTATAAATAGACATAAGTTAAACAAACTTAACATAAAGTAAAATTGAGAAAATTGATGGAACTGAATCACTTTTACATTACATTCCCTTGGAAAATGAAGTAATTTTGGAGAAAAAAAAAGTTATTTCCCACAGAGTTGTGTTACCTGACTATATTGTTAAAAACAGATACTTAAAAAACAAATATTTGTGCTTACTTTTTTTTTTTTTTTTTTAAATTTTGCTGCAAGTTAACGTTTCTGGCCAGAAGCAATGCGTACTGAAATGACATAACAGGATATGAGCATTTGGTGAGTGCCAGCAGAGCATGCAATTCTGCCCTTAAATTTTCTAATGCACAAATAGAACCACTTATCTTTTGCTATGGCTCAAGCTTCCTCAAACCCTTGAAATATGTCTACCATATGGTTAGTAGGAACCTCTGGCTGTTTCCTCAATCCTGGCCTAATACCACACATAACACCAAGGATATCTTATCTGCACACTCTAAATCAAATTCTTTCTTATTGTGTATTTATTATTTTTATTAGTTTTCTCTAATCTCAAGTAACAATAACTGAGTAATTAAGAAAATAATACTTATTGAAAAAATAGGAGTTTAACAAACAAAGGCCTAGGTCAAAGTCAGACCTCAAGAAAGTAAAATATCAGTGTAACTCTGATGATCAGCAAGTGCTTGTGTCCCTAAAGTGAATAAAATGGCCAAATAATTGTTTTTACTTTTAGTTTTATTTACTTTTAGCTAATAAAAATATATCCATTTTGCAAATATTTAAAAATACACGTATGTTTTATGAATATATTAAAATATATATCACTTATACATGAATGTGTAAATGGGGAAATGGCATGAGATGGGGTTTTCTATTAACAGGAAGAAAAGAAAGAAATTTGCTAGGCAAAAAAATAGATAGTTATTAGAAGTGAAACAATAAATTGTTAATCATCATTCACCAATTAGTATTATATTGAAAGGGCTAAATTAGTAGAAATGCTAGTAGAAAGAAAATATATGTTTGTAACTGGAGACTTTAACATAACTCAATAAGAGAAAAAAATAAGCAAGGATCTATGATTAGGAAATACAGTACATCCAGTTTTTTGCCATTGCCAGTGACATTAAAAAAAAATAAATGAAAGGACCACAAAGAAAATCGAACTCAATTTAACCAATTTTTACTGGGTAGGTTTTATGTTCCAGGCACCCTGCTAGGTAAAGATAATGTAATGTTGAATGAGACATATATATAAGATTCTTAAGATCTATATCTATATATATATATATATATATATGAACAATTAATATAAAATGTAATATATATTTTAAGAAATCTGCACAAGACTAAGTAAATTAGTATGTCAGGTGATTCATTCATTCAACTATTAATTCACTCAATATACTGAAAGTTTACAATGTGATACACTTAAGGAATAATTTAATTACAAAATTAAAAGATGAATTAAAGTAGACACAAGAAAAAAACAATGAAGTTAACACATACACATATAATATCTTAAGAAACAGCAATACAAAATCTACTGAGTATAGTGGGATTATAAAAGAGAGAGAGATAAAGCACATATATAGAGAGACATCAGCAAAATAGTGGAATAGGAGTTTTCTACTAATTTCCCTCCAAGGAACACCAATTTTGACAATCACCATGGACAAGAGTACCTTTGTGGGAGTTCAGAAATCCAGCAGAGTTTCCAGAACACCAATGAAGAAAAAAAGAAAAATCTGAGTTTGGACATATTGACGAGGGTAAGAGGAACAGTTTCACTTTACCCATATCACCCCTCTCCCAAGGTGGTACAGCTCAATGCCTAGACAGACACTTTTAGCCTGTAATTTCCCCCATGGAGGAGAACTTATGAATGAAACTTTTAAAATTAAGAAAATTTCATTGAACACTTTATGCCAAGAAATATGAATATTTAAAGGAAAGTATAGAATCCTTTGCATAACTGATTCAAGAGAGAAAATAAGAGTAAACCAATATAGGTGAAATTTTATCTATCTATCTATCTATCTATCTATCTATCTATCTATCTATCTATCTCCAGAAAGCTTTCTTTTAAAAAGCTTGAGCACTGAGTTCAGCTCCCCTTGAGTGCTTCATCTTACATTTTTTCAAAACTTAGAAAAAGATGGTGAATGTTTTAAATACTTGTTGCTAGGATAACACAACTGGTGACAAAAACAAAGTTTACAAAGTGAAAGAAATTAGTGATCAGTCACATATTAAATGATATGATTCATGAATGTAGAGTAAAAATACTCTACTCCCTATCATCCCAACTTAGGGTTTTAAACTAAAAAATACTCTACTCTCTACCATCCCAACTTAGTGTTTTAAACTAAAAAATTCTTCACTTTGTGGCATGCCAGTGGTCTCTTTGGCAGGTGAATAGAATTTGGCAAACTGCATAAATACTGCATATTGGCTCTTAAAGTCTCACTTATTAAGTGTTTTGAAGTGCTTGAAATAATTAGATATATTAAATTTGTAATTGTAATCTGAAGTGTCATGAGAATGTAATGAAGTTTATAAATGGTGTTAGATGGCTAGGAACATTTAATCTGTCAAATTTACAAGTTAATCGAGCATAAACCAAAGAACAAGTGAAGACTTATGTGTACTTAATTCTACCAAAAAACTTCTTTCATTTATAAATAGAATGAGATGTGTAGATTGAGTATAAGGCTTAAGAAATACTATCTATTAATTATAACTATGAGAAAAATAAATATTATTAAAATACAGGTAAGTGGAAACATTATTTTCCTTGCATAATAAGCCTCGTCAATTAAAAAAAAATGTCTGTTTGCTTAAGTATCTTTGAGCTCCAGGAGGAAACATTTGGAGAACATGAGACTATCTTCACCTTCAAGAAATAACAGTGCAATCAAGTTAGAATGTATATAAAACAGCAGAATTAGTATTGTTCTGTTCCAACACTGAACTCATTCATACTCAGCATTTGGTCATATACCTCAAAACAGAGACATTACTGAAAATCTCATAGGAACACTGAACAGAGTATCATAACGGTATTCACCAAAGCAAAAATTGAATTTACTGTCCATTATGTAACTTAAAATCACGATCTCTTATTTTTCCCAACCTATAATATTTCTCTTCTGTCTCCAATAGACTATAAAATTTCACTCTTATCAGGAAAATGTAAAGTTTTCCTTTATCCAAGATTATCCTCCTTTCAAAACTTAGGCCAGCACCTGACAGAACAACAAAAATATTTTTAAATTAAAATAGCCTTTGGAGAGATTTATCCTCATGCCCTTATGCAGATCAAAGCATTTACCTCACAAAACAACTCTTCTTGTAGGGAGACAGAGGATGTAGCTGCTGATAAAAGATGACTTTTCTATATCATGAGATATTTGAGTGCCCACTCTAACAGAGTGATGGGCCTCAGTGTCAGACTTTGATGGGAAATTCTTGAGAAATATTTGTTTTCATGGCTAATACAAGTCTAGAATACTTTAAATTAGTTCTGTGAAATATATATTAAAATCTATAGTAGCTACTTGATACCACATTGGTTGAAGACAGGAGCTGATGAGGAGTTTGGAGAGTACTGATTAGATTCAGAATAAACACAGCTGTCAAGAGAGGCCACAAGTGGTAGTCACCAGTGGAAGTAAACTTTGCTTACCACCTACAGGTGGTCTGAGGTTATATTTCTATGAAAAATGAATGTTATGAAGTTTGAATGATATATCACTGATCAGAAACAAATACCTGGTACATATTTTTGACAGTAGATTAGTGAAACTGGGTGCATACATTGAAAGTTAAATGTACCCAAGTTATATGGTATAATGGAAAGTGCTTATAATATTCTAAATGAAAACAAGGCACTAATATATGTGATATGATAATACTATTATATATTTAACTTGTTTACCTATACACTTCTCTATTACCCCAAATTATTTATACATATAATTACAAATAATTTATAGTTTATAAATCTCTTATAAATGCATATGCATGTGCACGATGCAACAGATTGTATGTAAATATAATGCAACAGATTAAAAATGAATTAATAACAAAAGCAGGTTGAAGGGAAAATAAGAGAAAGTAAAATACAGAAAATATAAATCCACAAAATGCTCACAAATTCTATCAATTAATGAGAATGAAAGAAGAATGATTTGGATGAAATATTTTTCCTTGTCCTCAATTCTTACAGTTCACTCCAGGGCAAACTAGTAGATGAAGCAGGCCTTAGTGAATAATTTGCATAAAAATAATTAGAGCAAGTCATATGAATAGATTTTGTAAAGGGGCAAATAATGTTTTCTAAATATTCAGCTCATTGATGGTACCGTTTGATCCAGGGATATTATTTAATATATCAGGAGAAAGGAGTAAACTGTGCCAACAACTCTGTTTAAAATAACCTCACATTATGTCTCCTAAATAATAAAAAAATAAAATATAATTAAAAGCAATAAACCAGACTACTGACAGCGATGTGTTTGAGCATTTAGATGGCTGCATATGAGTGTTCTCCTTCTGAGTTTGTAACCATGTGTTGTAACTAAGATAAAGCAAGAATCTTTAAGAAATAATTTGCTGTCTTTGAGTATATATCATAAAAAACCTGATTCATTGAAAATTAATACAAATGATGGTTTTTTTTGAATAATTAACACAAAATTTTTATGGCAGTAATTTGATAGTTTGGCTAGTTGTAAATTAGACCTCTCAACATTTGTGGTTATCAAATCCTATCATCTGTGTGTAAGCATATTAGAATGGTGTGTAAAAACTCAGCCGGGAGACTATGGCCCCAGTCTCACCTCTTACTATCATTATAACTTTCTGGAACATCAGTTGCTCTCATTGTCTTAGTTTCTTTTTCTGTAAAAATGAGTTCCTTTATCTTTGAAATTCCTTATAATAGTTATAATAAATCAAAGATGTATTATAAGGATTATGTCAGTCAATGTTTGTAAAGCTACTGAAATAGTATGTAGCACATAGTAGGCACTATGTTAATCTTAGTTATTATGTAACGATGATATTAATGAGGAATATCATGGAAGGGGGGCAGACAATATGCTTATTTTATCCCAAAAGTATTTTCATGAAATAAATCTTACTGTAACACTGTTAGCATTAAAAGAATAAATATGATTGTATAAAAATGCATCTTATTAACATCTTTAAAGGTACTTAAAATGATCCCTATTTTAAGGAATATTTATTAATCAATATCTATTAAAACCTGATTAATGATTACATTTGGAGACAAGGATTGGAATGCGTTTGCGGGATGGTAGTTTTTTCACTTCTTGACATATGCCTCAAAAAGTATTTTATTTTTCATTAATTTTTACTTATATCTTGTGTATATTCCTAAATTTTTCTAGTCAAAATTATAATATACACCTGTTTGTGTGTGTGTCTGTGTGTGTGTGTGTGTGTGTGTTTGCAGAGAAAGAGATAGAGTGAGAGAGAGATATCAGATCTTGTGCCAGTTATTAGGAAAACAATGAAGAAAGAGATATTCTAACTATTCTGGCTTTAAGTAACAAAAACCTAATTATGTAAAATTGAGATTCTTTGCAGCAATTTTCTTTCTCTGTCTTTTTATACACACACAAACATACAAACTCCTATCATAACTTCAGTAGATTGATCTGGATCTACAGTCAGTGCTTCATTCCATTAATCTGTCTTTATTTCCTAACCTCAGGTTTATCTCAATACTCTTCTATAAGTATAGTTAGATAATCTGAGCAAATATTAGAAGAAATGTTTTACTGGCTGGTAATATGTTCAGGTGTTGCCCTCACACAAATAGCACTGAATACATAATTTGGCTTTCAATTACTAGGGCAGCATCAGCATGGAATTTTTCCCTGAAGGAAGTTTGCATTTTTTTCCTGTCTCTGAAAGCACATCATATAGCTAGGCTGAATAATATTTATCTCCAAGGAAGCTCACAATTAAAATGATCACGTGACATGTTCAATGTCTTACTAAGTTGGAGTCAAGAAGAGAATGCAGATATTCTGAAATCCAGTTCTGTATTGAAGGTCACTTTGTCCTGATGACTGCTTATATGCAAGTGAGGAACAGATCCCATTCATTTTTTTGGGTTCTGAGTAAAAGTGTTTGAAATAGAAGAAATACATAGCTTATACCTGTGGATTTTTGTTGTTGTTGTCATTGTTGTTGTTGTTCTTTTGTTTTTGGCAAGATTTTCCCTTTATCTAGACCTTTAATAAAGAATAGTCTCACTTGTATAAATCATTTTCTGTCAAGTTCATATAGCCAACCTCTGAAACTAGGATAAAGAAGAACATTTATTATTTAAAGAAAACTCATTCTGAGATATTGTTATGTTTTCAAATTCAATATTATGGCAGTCTTCATCACTAAGAGATAATGCATTTCACACTTTTTAAAAAGTTTTTATTCATAATTAGTTTCTACTTGTTTAAGTGTGAATAAAAGATAGGTGTTTGTTCAAAGATTCATGTAATAATGTATACAAGAGACATCAGCCACACTCAGAACTTTCAAATATTCTGACAGGCAAAGGTGCCATAAAGGAAATCCAACACAATAAAAACCTAGTTCTGGAGAATAATTACTTCTATTCCTTGATTTTACTTTATTGAATGTAGGACAATGGGAAGGATGATGCATTCTCGAATACTTACTGAAAAGTATTAGGAAGTATGCTACTTTCCCCATTTCAGATAGTGATAACACATATTTAATGTTAGATATTACAACTACGTATGACAAACACCACAGACTCCAGGTTATTCATTTATTTATAATGCAGTGCAATTCTCAGTCTCCTCTAAGGTATCTGAATATCCTTTATTTTACGTTTGTGTAGAGAGAAAGATGATCACTTCCTATGCTCCTAGTCCAGCTCTTTATTTATAAAGAAAAATTTCACAGAACTCTGTCTACCTAACAGGAAAAATTCAGTATCTATTTGCTGATGTTTCCAGTGATTTTTAAAATTTCTTTATTCTTATGCCATAACACTGTTCTTCATAAACTACAAAGTTTACAAACTGTTTGAACAAGAAATTATGAATTTAAGATTATTAGTTTTGATATAATATTATCCTTTTTATTGAATTATCTGTATTGCAAAAATACTAGCAAATTAAAATTATGTGCTGTTGTTTATCTTGTTTTAATTTATTACTTTATTTTCTTCAAGATATGTGATAGAGCCTTTGGTCTTTTATGTAATATTACCTTTTGAAATTAGAATATATTGCAATTTTATGCACTCCACATTTATAATTATTTTTCACATATGAAATGTCTTTAACACCAAATGATCTAATCTTTGGTTGAATATTTAATTTATCTTCTTTCAAAAACTTATTATTATTACCCCCTACTTTAGTTCTCCATCATCTCTTGCTAAACCACTGAAATATTTGGCCCACTAGCCAATATTCTTTCTCAAAATTTGTATGTAGACTTGGTTGATGGAGTGACTAGTTAAACAGATAAAATAAGGTCACACCCATGCTTTAAAATATTTCAGTAATGCTCATTTGCTTCTCTATAAAATCCCAAATTCTATAAATTATCAATATATAAAGTCTCTGTCAAACTCTGAGGCCATGTCTCTTCATATACCTGGCTTTGCTCCAGAAATAATAAAATGTTTGCAGTTTCCAACAAACAACACACAGCATCTTTGAAAGCTTTGCTCTCCCCTCTGTCCTTACTACCTTTGACACTACTTTGTCACAGTATTGCCAAATTTAGCAGACATTAATTACTTCCTCAGGAAACCCTCTGCATTTACCTACTGTTGTATAACAAATCATCTTCAAACTTACTAGGTTAAAACAACCATTGTTTTTAATTGCTCCCAATTCAGTGGGTTAGCAATTGAACTTGCGTCGGCTGGGCACTACTTCTGCTGGTCTTCTCTGAAATCACTTGTGAGGATGCATTCCTATGGTGCCTTGAGACTTGAGCTTTATGATCTAAGATGGTCTCACTCTCATGCCTGGAAGTGGCACTGTCTATTGGCTTGGAAACCTTAGTTCTTCTTCATAAGCCTTACATCCTCCAGTAGGCTAGACCTCACTTCTTCAAATGGCCACTTCAGGATTGTGTTCCCAGAGGGCAAAAGTAGAAGCTATAAGGGCTTCTTGAGGCCTAGGCTTTAGACTTATAAAACCTCACTCCTTCCACATTCTATTGATCAAGACAAGACACAAGGCCAGTCCAGAATGCAGAGGTGAGGAAATTGTCTCTACCATTAATAAGAGGAGCGGCCAAATCACACTGCAAAGGAGCATGCATAGAACCATTTTGCAAACAAATCATGTTACCGCTTGCCCACTCAGTCTAGTTGGAACTTCTTTTATTTTTTAAAATTACCCATAATTTTTCTTTTAATAATTAGAATTTACACTGTTTCATAACATTTATAATTCCTTTTTCTCCTATATAGATTGGGAACTCTGATGACTAGTTTTCATAGGAAAATATATTTATATATTATTTATAACATATTACATATATATAATATGTCTTTACTTTTTCGCCTGATAGTCTCCAGAGAGATCAGATTTATTTCAGGTATACATGTTGGATACAAACTTGTAGTAACATTATATTTGTCTAATCAGTACATGGATTTTAAAATAGATAGCTCAATAAATAAATGCATTCTTATTTAATAAACATATGTAGTATTCCCCATTTTAAATTGTATCATTTACTTAATTAATTTATTTTTAACATCTTTATTGGAGTATAATTGCTTTACAATGGTGTGTTAGTTTCTGCTGTATCACAAAGTGAATCAGCTATACGTATACATATATCCCCATATCCCCTCCCTTTTGCGTCTCCCTCCCATCCTCTCTATCCCACCCCTCTAGGTGGTCACAAAGCACCGAGCTGATCTCTAAAATATATCATTTTAAAATGTATCACTAACTTTCATTTTTGTAGTTAACTAATATACTGAAATATTAATAAAATTTAGCTACAGTATATTAGGAAAAACAACAATCATTCAATCTCAATTTAAAAGACAATTTTATTTATTGTTATTATTTGTTTGTTCTATGACAAGCCTTGGTAAATCAGTCCAATTCCTTGAAACTCATTTTATTTATTGATTAAATGCAAGTAGTAAGAGCTGGCATTCATGTTATAAGGCCAAATTAGGTTAATGTACATGAAAATGCTTTACAACATCCTTGATAAAGTTATAGACATTAGATATTTCATGGATAGAGTTTTAGTAATAAAAATATAAAAGTATTATATTTAAATATTTATCTGAGTCGAAACTTGCGCACTTTCATTTTTTTAACAAACATTTAACTAGAATGGGAAAAACACTACACTAAGCATAGGAGATACAAGGTCACAATGTCCCTGCTCCCAAAATAGCTTCAATTTACTGAATGACTTCTATTTTTCTATTTTGTTCTGCCTTTTTAAAAGTACTCTATTACAGTTCAAGAATGAAAACATCTTGGACACTCAGTGAAGCAGAGTACATTATGGCTGTTTTGAGCACATCTGGCAGAAAAAACATTAAAATCACATATAGCCACTGAATCAAACTGTGATAATCAGTTTACATGCAATTGCTTATTGTATGTTATTTATGGATTCTTCTACTAAGAGGATGCACATTTCTGAGCTGTTTTGCTAAAAGTTATATCTGGTATAGAGTGTGATATATTAAGTGGACGTAGCCTGTATGATAACCAAATGAAAAACTGTACTCCTAATTTTCAGCCTATTTACTAAATAAATATTGTACTGCGAAAGTGAAAGTAATGAAACTAGTTTTAACCATTATGTACTACACAACATAAAGAAATGAATGACTCACTGCTGTTATATCATGTCTTGGTGGAATGCGAAATTTTTTGATACATTTTAGATAGATGGGGATTATTTTTATCTTCGCATTTTTATACTTTAAAAAAGTAAAATTATACCTAATCAAACTCTCAGTGACACCAGAAAGTCATTATTATTAGTATATTTGTTGGATAAATAGTGGATTGATGTTAATATAGAATATCCTTGATGTTTAACAATACTTTTGGTACTAGATTTATTAATCTTTTATCATTATAAATACAATGTGACTTTTAAAATGTACCATTTCCTATATTTTTTGTGATTCAAAAACTTTCTGTGCAAATATTCAAACCTTTGAAAATTTACCCATACAAGAGATGTGTACAGGATGAATATTCCTTTGCTGCGGAGGGTTGTAGGATGTGTTTATCGGCACACCTGGCCTCTATCAATTAGATGCCAATAGCACTGCCCCCTTTAGTGTGACATCCACAAATGTCTCCAGATATTGCCAAATAGCCCTTGGGCTGCAAAGTCACCCCTGGTTGAGAACCTCTGAGTTGGGTCATACCCAGGATCTTCTCTCTTTAATGTCTATAGAACTTCTCTCAGCAACTCTATTAAGGGACTGTGCATTTATATGAGTACTGGAACAGTACCGTGAGTGTACTCTGACACATTAATTAAGTGAATTAAGCCTGTCACAAAAGGACAAATAATGTATAACTAAACTTATATGAGGTAATTGGAATTGTCAGCTCACAGACAGAATACAGAATGATGACTGCCCAGGACTGGAGTGGAGGGAGATGGGGAGTTATTATTTAATGGGTATATGGTATGGAATCAAAAAAAAAAAAAAAGTACTGATGAACCTAGTGGCAGTGCAAAAATAAAGATGCAGATGTAGAGAATGGACTTGAGGACACGGTGGGGGAAGGGGAAGCTGGCACGAAGTGAGAGGGTGGCATTGACATATGTACACTACCAAAAGTAAAATAGTTAGCTAGTGGGAAGCAGCTGCATAGCACAGGGAGATCAGCTCAATGCTTTGTGACCACCTAGAGATGTGGGATAGGGAGGGTGAGAGGGAGGCTCAAGAGGGAGGGAATACGAGGATATAAGTATACATATAGATGATTCACTTTGTTGTACAGCAGAAATAAATACAACATTGTAAAGCAATTATACTCCAATAAAGATATATAAAAAAAATGGGTATATGGTTTCAATTTGGGAAGATAAAAAGTTTTAGAGATGGTTGTTAGTAGATTGTGCGACAAAGAGAATGTGTTTGCTATCACAGAACTGTACACTTAAAAATGATTAAATCTGTAAATTTTATGTCACATTTTACCACGGAAACACAAAATTATGATCAGAATACAGTGGGATTATATATTTATATTAACAAAAGATAATATTATCAACCAAGTGTTCTAAATCCAGTAATACTCTTAATCAAACATAAAGGAGAAATACAAATATTTTAATGAAAAAAAAGTAAGAAAATCATCTCTGCATTATGTCACTAAGCCATCAGGATGGCTGAGAGGAGTTAGAATAAGCTAAAAGTAAAAATTTATTTTCTGGTACTGCTGAAAACAAATATATGTAAGTGGGTCACACTTTCTTAAGGCTTAAGTTATTGATAAATCCATTGAGCATTCTACAATTGGCACATGAAATGTTTAAATGACAATTATTTATAGAATTTTTTTTCTGTTTAGTCAGCCCTACTTAGCACAATTTTCAATCTACTCCTAGGATTTGTGTGGACAGTGACACAGCTTCACAATATCAAATGACACTTCTAACGGAAAGCAATTTAAGTTATTGCCTGGTTTGTATACCAAATACCATTATTAATCCTTTATTGAATTTGTGTATAGCTAGTCATTTTCTTTATAATATATTGGCAGAAAACTTCATTTTTTGTAGCACGTATGATTTTTCCTTTGAGAAAGAAATAGGATTTTGCTTTACATGCAATTATTCACTATCACCATACTCAGTTATTCTTTGCAAATAAAACAGAAGCTTTAATTCTAGAGTCTCATTCTGTGTTTTCAGATTTCATTTATGGTACATTGACTGTGAACAAAGTTTCATGTTATAATTTGTGATTCTTTTAACAGGACTTTTTTGCAACTTTTGAAAACAAATTCTGTTTGGAAATTATAAATTTTCTTTATTGATTTTCTCTAACAATATGGGTATGTTCCATAAACAATTTATTTTCATCCTTCTTAATTCATCTGTTAACATGAAAATTTGGTAGTCATTTAGATATTTTATATTTATTTTAGTTTTCTATAAAATGTCCATTTAAAAACTTTATATTTTAGACTTATTACATGATGTACTTATTTGCTTTGAGTAATTTCTAAAATTGTGTGATTATCTAATCTCTGCTCAAGTGGAAGATTGACTTTTCATTGGAACAAGTTAAAAGTTATGTCATTTTTACCCTCAAAAGAACCACATATTGGAGAATCTATTTTTTAATGAAATCAAGTTTCAAGGTGTCTCATGTTATATAGATAGAAAGTAAAGAGGCTAGGAATCTAACCCAGGCTCAGGCAGAAACGTTTAGTAATTTAAAAAATCATTTTTGTAGGCTTTTTTATTAGTCTTATGTGATACATATCAGAATAAGAATGAAACATTTAGAATTAAGGAAAGATTGCTACTCACTGATGTGACATTTTCAATGCATACTTATAACCACCTTCATACAAAAACAACAAACAAAAACGATCCCTCATGTTGCTGTGTGGGGTGGAGGTTGGGATGCCACATGATGATAGGAGTGGACGTGATGAGAAGTGGTCTGGTCTGAGATACATTTTAGAGGTAGAACTAACAGGACTCGCTAATAGTCTGAAGGGGTGTAAAAATATCTATTCAAGTTCCTGCTTTCAATTATTTTGGCTATATAACCAGAAGTGACATTGCTGGATCATATGGTAATTCTATTTTTAATTTATTGAAGACATTTCACACTGTCTTCCATAACAGCGGCACCATTTTACATTCCCATCAATAGTGCACAGGGTTTCAATTTCCCCACATCCTTGCCAACACTTGTTATTTTCTGCTTTTTTTAAAAATTAAATAATAGCCATCCGGATGAATATGAAATGATACTTTATTGTGGTTTTGATATGCATTTCTGAAATGATTAGTGGTGTTGAGCACGTATTCATATGCTTGTTAGCCATGTGTATATCTTCACTGAAGAAACGTCTGTTCAAATCCTTTGCCCTTTTTAAAATGGGCTATTAGTTTTTTTCATTGTTGAGTTGTAGGAGTTATTTATGTATTCTGGATATTGGTCCCCTATTAGATATTTGACTTGCAAATATTTTCTCCCATTCAGGAGGCTGCCTTTTCACTCTGTTGAATGTTTCCTTTGATGCACAGAATTTCAAAAATTTGATGCACTCCCATTTGTCCATTTTTGCTTTTATTGCCTGTGCTTTTGATGTCATACCCAAGAAATCAAAGCCAAATCCAATGTAATGAAGCTTTTCCCCTATATTGTCGTCTAGAAATTTTATAGTTTTAAGTATTCCATTTTAATTCATTTTGAGTTAATTTTTATATATGGTGTAAGGTAATGGTCCAACCTCATCCTTTTGCATGTGTCTATACAGTTTTCCCAATACCAGTTGCAGGGGATGAAAATGCTGAAGGCCAGCCTCTCCCTGAGAAATTCTGTAACTCTTGACTGAAGCTGAAGGGAGAGGAAGACACATCTTCCTGGCCATACCTACCAGAATGAGTAAGAGTTAGTCTATCCAGGACCATCCTTATTTGTTCATATAAGAGATACTCATTAAAACCTTCATTGTTCATTTTACTTCTGATAGAATTATTTTTACAATATTAATTGGAGAAATAGCAGGTAAAATTTTTTATCGTACGCTACATTATCACGTTAATAATAACAAAAATTTAAAATAACAGTAGAAAATGCTTATATAGTGCTTACAACATGGAAGATATATCTCTATAACTCGCAATTTATTAACACATTGTATCCTTATAACACTTCTATGATATAGGAATGGTTACTATCCTTAAATTATATTAAAAAGTAATGAGGTAGGAGAAATGTAAGTAATTTACTCATGGCCATGCAAATCTTAGGTCAGACAGGAATTTTGTACATGCAATCTGTCTCCAGAGCCGGTGATGTTAACCACCACAAAGTTACTTCCGTAATAATGAACATTTAATGAGCATTTACTCTATGCTCAGTACTGTTCTAGTCACTTTACTTTGTATTATCTTACTGAACTTTCACAACATTTTTAAAAGCTAGATAATATTATTATCTTCAAATACAGATGAGAAAAATTTTCTGGAAGCTTGAAATATAATTAGTACACAGTATACAATTTTATTCACCAAGCTGATGAACTTTAACTATAATTTTGTGTCACTGTTATTGTACTAGGTGAAACCACCATGCTCTGGGACGAATTTTCATATGTTAAAAGCTTGAGAGAAGACTGAAGTAAACAAAGAAGGGATTTGTCCCAGATAAGCCTAGACAAGTAATTGTGATCTGGAAGATATAGGGCTTTATAACACAAGCCTTTATTTTGGAGCAAATAATATGGTAAGCAGCAGGTATTGGTGACATGCGCTTATTTCTCTCCCCACCTCCCAACAAATAAACAATAAAAGCAAAAAATAAAAAATAAAAAGGCACCATGACTGTATCATGAAGAACAATTGTGGCACCCACTATACATGTATGCAGATCAATTAGATCATTATTACAATACCCAAGGCAGGGTATGATAGAAATGTAAACCAATATTTTCTTCAAAGGGACACAGAGGAGTGACTGATTCAAGAAAAAAATCAAGTTAGTATGTTTTAGTGAACAATTGGATTTGGAGGTATTTAGGATGAGGGAGAACAAAGTGTGAAGGATTGTGACATCTAAAAAACACAATAGGTGATTTTTCCATTCCTGAGAGAGAAAACAGTAGAAGGGGTGCTTTTTGAAGAGAAAATCAAAAAATCATTCAAAGTACTTGGTACACACTAGACACTGAGAGAAATTAATTCCTTTTCATAATTTCATGTAAGTTTTTTCCTATGATTGAAAGAAGAGAAAAACAGGTACTTCTTAAAGTCTTAAAAGAAATTCTAACTTATATAATAGGGAAAACAAATTTCATAGGTTGCTTCACAAAATGTATTGTAAAGAAGATTTATACTGCCTAAATATTTTATATTATTCTTTGGAACTCTTTGTTTCATAAACAAAATGTCTTATGACAACAAAAGCATTTCCCGGTTATCAATGTTCCATTTCATGCTTTCTGTTGTATTATGGCTTACATACGAGGTATGACATTTTATTCAGAGTCATTCTTCACATTTCCAAAATTTATTCCTTGCAAAGCATTTCATCAAAATATATCTATTTTCATTTACAATTCTTTTCAACCTTGAAATATATGTTTTACTTTAGAGCTTAGGTAATCTCCATTCTAGACATATTTGATATTGTGTGTTGTTACTATCATATGTAAACTCAGACATCTATTTGATTTGTCAGATATTGTTTCATAAATTAGTACATATTTGACTGGTACATTATGTCCTCAATGCTCACTTATTTTTTTTTTTTTTATTATTCCCTAAAGTATTTTGTTAAATGTCAATGTTTTATAATTAAGTTGCTGGGTTTTTTTAAACAGAGACAGAGAAATGAATGAGACTGAGAACAACAGTGAGAGAGAAAGAGATAATTTATTGCATCGGTAGGCAAATAATTTTGAATATATTTCAAAGCAAAGTATATATGTACATATATATATATATATATACACACACACATATATATATATATATATATATGTATATTTATATATATAACTTCCAAGAACTTTTCATTAGGGGTATTCTTATTGCATTAGCAAAATCATTTCAGTCACTCCATGGTGATATTACTACAAGGCTTGCAGTATTATCTTTAAATATATTCATCCGCTTTGACAGATCATTTTTATTACTTACAATGTACAACTAAAATGTGTTAATACTACTGCTAATCATCAATCAATGGGAACAAAAGCCAGTGGATAAATATATCTTCCTGTCAGGTACTCAAGTGTACAATTCTGAGAAGAAGTTTCCATCTACCTTAAATGGTCTCAGGTAGGAACTGGTCTCACTTGATTGATCCCCAGTTTTCCAGTGACCCTGACAACATGCTCAATAACACAACTAATATTAACTTTTTCTCATTCACTCATTCTCACAAGTCCCTCATTCCTCTTCTCTGAAGTGTATACAAGCCCTTATCTCAGGCTCTAGTTTTGGGGGAAACCCAGGCTAAAACTATAACCTTGGGTGAGTATTTGCTGCATTGAAACTAAGCTAATAAGGAATCAGTTGTGATAAGAAAGTGTGAAGTTTCAGTAGAAAATGCTATATGATGCCAAGGTCCAGGCTTCACCCTTGGAGAAGTACACTAGTGTGGATACAGGTAAGCCAATGTTGCTGTGGCCCATAAGCACATGCAACACTAGGACATTGGCAAAAGTGACCAATCTTCTATGGAGTCATCTTTTAATATCTACACCAAAGCAAACAGACAGCAAAAACCTTCACAAATGGCCTCCCTCTTAGTCTTCTTTAGTACAAACAGGAACATTTTACAAATTTCTCTGGAATTCTATGTAGTATAGGGTTCCTCTAATGTCTCACTTTAAGAATTAACCTTTCTCTTTCCTGGATATGTATGTTAACAAGGCCCAAGAGCCATAGTATTAATAAAAACAAACAAGACATCCAACAAGAGTAATAATATTTCCCCAGTTAGTTTCATTTCAAATGACCACCTAATCTAGTAGTTGTAAAGGAAAACAGTTCCAGGAAGTTCCAAAAAGCAAAACTTGAATTTGCTGCATGCCAACAACTATTTTTTTAAAATAAATTTATCTATTTTTGGCTGCGTTCGGTCTTCGTTGCTGCGTGTGGGCTTTTTCTTGTTGCGGCGAGTGGGGGCTACTCTTTGTTGAGGTGCGCCTGCTTCTCATTGTGGTGGCTTCTCTTCTTACAGAGCACATGCTCTAGGTGCATGGGCTTCAGTAGTTGTGGCACGTGGGATCAGTAGTTGTGGCTCATGGGCTTAGTTGCTCCGCGGCATGTGGGATCTTCCTGGACCAGGGCTACGAACCTCTGTCCCCTGCATTGGCAGGAGGATTCTTAACCACTGCGCCACCAGGAAAGTCCTGGCCAACAACTATTTACATAGCATTTACATTGTATTAGGTGTCATAAGTAATCTAGAGATCATTTAAAGTATACAGGAGAATGTATGTAGGTTATATGTAAATACCATGCCATATTATATAAGGGACTTGAGCATCCACAAATTTTGGTATCTTTCGGGAGTTCCTGGAATCAATCCCCTATGGATATCAAGGGATGACTGCATCATATTCTTATAAAATTTAAAGTAAAAATATTTATATCACTATTTTTAATATTATGGATTAATCTAGAGATTTAATAGATCTTAAACTATTGATAAACAACTAATAAAAAATTTCAGAGAACAATTTTAATACATTTTTATTCCTTTGTATAGCTCTAAATGGTGCAAATTTAGAATTCTTTAATGAGTTTTCAATATCTTAGTATTTTAAATCAAATGCTAAAGTTTATTTTCATTAACAAATTAAACTACATTTATTAATCATCTTAAAAATTATGGTGCTTCCCTGGTGGCGCAATGGTTGAGAATCTGCCTGCTAATGCAGGGGACACGGGTTCGAGCCCTGGTCTGGGAAGATCCCACATGGCGCGGAGTAACTGGGCCCGTGAGCCACAACTACTGAGCCTGCGCGTCTGGAGCTTGTGCTCTGCAACAAGAGAGGCCGCGACAGTGAGAGGCCTGCGCACCGCGATGAAGAGTGGCCCCCTCTCGCCGCAACTAGAGAAAGCTCTCGCACAGAAACGAAGACCCAGCACAGCCAAAAATAATAAAATAAATAAACTAAAAAAAAAAAAAACTTTTTTTTTTTTTGAAACATCTTTATTGAAGTTATAATGGCCTTACAATGGTGTGTTAGCTTCTGCTTTATAACAAAGTGAGTCAGTTATACATATACAATATGTTCCCATTTCTCTTCCCTCTTGCATCTCCCTCCCTCCCACCCTCCCCATCCCACCCCTCTAGGTGGTCACAAAGCACCGAGCTGATCTCCCTGTGCTATGCGGCTGCTTCCCACTAGCTATCTATTTTACATTTGATAGTGTATATATGTGCATGACACTCTCTTACCCTGTCACATCTCACTCCACCCCCTCCCCATATCCTCAAGTCCATTCTCTAGTAGGTCTGTGTCTTTATTTCCGTCTTGTCACTAGGTTCTTCATGGCCTTTTTTTTTTTTTTTTTTCCCTTAGATTCTGTATATATGTGTTAGCATACTGTATTTGTTTTTCTCTTTCTGACTTACTTCACTCTGTATGACAGACTCTAACTCCATCCACCTCATTATAAATACCTCCATTTCATTTCTTTTTATGGCTGAGTAATATTCCATTGTATATATGTGCCACGTCTTCTTTATCCATTCATCTGTCGATGGACATTTAGGTTGCTTCCATGTCCTGGCTATTGTAAATAGAGCTGCAATGAACATTGTGGTACATGACTCTTTTTGAATTATGGTTTTCTCAGGGTATATGTCCAGTAGTGGGATTGCTGGGTCATATGGTAGTTCTATTTTTATTTTTTTAAGGAACCTCCATACTGTTCTCCATAGTGGCCAGATCAATTTACATTCCCACCAACAGTGCAAGAGGGTTCCCTTTTCTCCACACCCTCTCCAGCATTTATTGTTTGTAGATTTTTTGATGATGGCCATTCTAACTGGTGTGAGATGATATCTCATTGTAGTTTTGATTTGCATTTCTCTAATGATTAACGATGTTGAGCATTCTTTCATGTGTTTGTTGGCAATCTGTATATCTTCTTTGGAGAAATGTCTATTTAGGTCTTCTGCCCATTTTTGGATTGGGTTGTTTGTTTTTTTGATATTGAGCTACTAGAGAATGGACTTGAGGACACAGGGAGGGGGAAGGGTAAGCTGGGACAAAGTGAGAGAGTGGCATGGACTTACATATACTACCAAATATAAAATAGATAGCTAGTGGGAAGCAGCTGCATAGCACAGGGAGATCAGCTCGGTGCTTTGTGACCACCTAGAGGGGTGGGAGAGGGAGGGTGGGAGGGAGGGAGACACAAGAGGGAAGAGATATGGGGATATATGTATATGTATAGCTGATTCACTTTTTTATAAAGCAGAAACTAACACACCATTGTAAAGCAATTATACTCCAATAAAGATGTTAAAAAAAAATGTTAATGCTCTATTGTAAAAGGTGATCAATATGAAAATTCAAATGGGCAATTTAACCAGAGAGATAAAAATTACAGGAAAGACTAAAATGGAAATGCTAGAAATAATAACCAGAGTAAGAGACATGAGAGGTGCTTTCGATGTGCTCATCTATACTCTAAACTGTTGAGAAAAGATTCAGTGAACTTGAAGATCGGTAAATAGAAATTGTGCAAACAGAAACACAAAGAGAAAAGTGAGTGAAAAAGTACCAGAAGACACTATCCAAAAGTCATGGGACATTGTCAACCCATCTAATATATGTGTAATTTGAATCCCAGAAGTGTGGGGGAGAGAAAGAGAGAGAGAGAGAGAGAGAAGGGAATAGAAGAGATTTATGAAGAAACAACGGCTACAAACTTCTTAAAATTAATGACACACATCAAACCACAAATCCAAGATCATAGAAAACTAATGAAATGAATATACAAACTAGCACATCCATGCAATTGAATGAATGAATGAATAAATAAATAAATAAAACGTCATAATAGTCAAACTGAATGAGCCCAAAATGTGAATCCATACTTGCATAAATAAAAACTGGATAAATAAACACATGGAGAAGTGGCAACTCTTTCTTACAGAAGAATTTTGCCTCTTAGATATAGATGAAAACAGAAAACCCCCTTTAGAATAACTTAAGAAAAACTGTTGCAGGCAAGATCCAATGGTGGATGATAAATTTAGGGGATGAATGTTTAAGCAGAAATAGAGTATTTGCATAATCTCAAAATCTCTCTCCAAAACACTTAATAAGTTCCAAGGAAAACAGTAAGTTTATATCATGGCAGATACCACCTTAAACAAATGATTGAGATTAATATCACCAGTAACATATATAGACATAATGTAGCCCCTAATAGGACACAATAATGAAACACAACCTCCCTGGTATCTTTCTTAAATTATACATAGCCTCAATTTAATAATAAGAAAGTAACGAGACAAATTCAAATTGAGGGGCATTCTATATAATAACTGGCCCGTATATTTCAAAAGTTCAAGGTTGTGTAGGACAAGAGAAGACTGAAAGCTGTCAAGACTGGAGGAGGTTAAGGAAGTGTGACACTAAATGCAATGTGGGATTCTGGGTTGGAGCTTGGCCAGAAAAGATTATTAATGGAAAAAAACTGGCAAAATATGAATAAATTCTGTAGTTTAGTTTATGGCATTATACCAAAGGTAATTTCTTAATTTTGATAATTGATCTACAGATAGGCAAGATACTAACATAAAGGGAGTTGGGTTAGATGTATGTGAAAACTCCTTGTATATTTTTACAACTCTCTGTAAGTCTAAAATTATCTCAATATAAAAAGTTTAATGTATATTTTTATATTAGTCAAAAATATATACATTTCACTGAGTAAGTAAAGAACACTATATGAACAATGAGTCAAACAAATAATGACAACATCAACAATAATGAAATTTAACACCGAAACTTAAATAACAAGATTTTGGTAAATAATTGGTGTTCAAGAAATGGAAAAAAAAAAAACACTTACAATCATGATTAAATATACTAAGCTTTGACTCGGCCAGACATGAAACTATCTCCTTAAAATAAGTTTTTCTCCCTTAAAAGGAAAAAGCTTAATTTGGAAAAGTAGATAACATTTATTTGAGGATGATGCTATTTGGTGATAACTCCATATGAGACACAATTACAAGTATTAAAAAAGATAGAGAGTAAAAGGTATTCAGAGGAACAAAAAATCTTAAAGCTGATCCACAGGTAGAGATACATCAATTATACACATCAAAACTTAAGGGAGCCAGAACAAAAAATATATAAAACTATAACTGCAGAGATGAAAATCTATGTACCTAGCTAAAGAAAAGGTGGGGGAATACTTTTATTATATAGTAAAACAGATATATTTACTTTTATAATTCAAGAATTAGAAAAGTGAATGTGTGGGTAACCATCAAGATAAACTAGGATGCTAAATCAACATTTCAAATTCATTGTAATGTGAATTCTAAGTATCAAATTGTTTCACTGTTCCCAGAAAATAGATTATTGCCACTTGCTTACAAACACTGATGGATCTGTTTCAGTGTTCAACAAACACTTGGAGTACAGTTCAGTGCACTGTGTAATGTGAAAAGTTAGAAAGCATGACTTGTCATAATGTAACAGAGATTTACAAGAAAAAATGTTTAGTGTATTTAGTGATATTTTATCAGAATTGATTTTTAAAAATGGACCTGCTCAGAACTGGACAATGTCTCTTATACTGAGCTAACAGGTGAACTGTGCTTGTTTATACTACAGCTGTTTGTTAGTACCTGGAAATAAAATACTAGATATGCAAACTGCCTAGAAATAAAGTGAATCTACATGAAACTTAAACTGGAAATAATGTGGCGCAATTTCAGATTTTTATTTTCTTTTGTGGAAAAACTACAAGCAGAAAATAAATCTAATTAAAATGAGGGAAAATGTAGAGCTGCCCCAGTAAATATTTCTACACATTTTGGAATAACAAAAAAATGATATTGGATTTATCTCATGACAGTATCAAAAGCCAATCTGGAAATACGTCCTCGAAATGAAACAAGGGCATTTGAATGGGGGGAAAAATTAAGAGTGTGATGTTTCTGTATCAAGTATTGCCTGGCTTTTCTTCTATTGCTTTTGTATGTCAGCGTGCATTTAAAAAAATGGGGAAAAGAGATCAATTGGAATGAGTCATTAGTTCTTTAAATGAATCATCGCAAATTTCATTCATTAAAATATTCCCAACATTTCAAACACCAGACACTTTGAAGAAAGTAACTATGAATTGAATGGTCAGTTTCCCTTTTTGACTAGATTTATTTTATATTAACTCTTCTTGCATATTAAAATATTGTTTCTAAATTATCTACCCCAAACTTCAGGGTTGATGGTACTCGAGGCTTCCTATTCCTGATACTAGTTTATCTTTGCTTACCTTAACTCCCTCTGTTAGAGTTCTATTTGGGGGAAACATGCTTTAAGAGGCTAATGCAAAGAAGAAATATATAAAAAAATACAGGAGCAAGAGGGAGGAGATATGCGGATATATGTATACATATAGCTGATTCACTTTGTTACAAAGCAGAAACTAACACACCAGTGTAAAGCAATTATACTCCAATAAAGATGTTAAAAAATATATAGGAAATACAGAGAACTGATGGTGTTTGGTAAAGATTTTAAAAATCACTGATTTTTAAGATGTAATACTAACAGCTGTGCAGTCATAATTAAACAGAAGTAGGATATTATCTACTATTTATGCAAATATTCTATAAGCAGCACTAACAAGAATTTCACTATTTTCTAATATTTGCATTCTAAATTTGAAAACTGTTCATGGTTTATGATTAGTTGACACCAGTATATGCAATATTAGTCACACAAAGAAGAGAGTCTGTCTTTGAGGGGGTGGAATGCATCCACCATGTTGAAATTAACAATAAATGATTCATGCCTTAAGTCCCAGAGAATGGCATTAGCTCAGACTTTGCAGGTAGGGAAAGCAAACCTGTTCCCAGAATAGGTATCCATCCTCTTCAAAGATGAGAGAGGCTCAATATGGTCAATTTTCCAAGTGGCCTTTTGGTCTCTTTTTAGGGATAGTGCCATATTAGGGTTTGACCAGTTAATCATTCAGAGGCAGCAGTAACTAGGTCAGATATTCTAAGTGGGAGTCCAAGCCCTTGGGTCCAAATGTAGACTCCAACCTTGCCATTCTGTTTATGTGAGAAATGAGCCAGTTTTGGCTTAACTGATATCAAAGCCTGGTTAAAATCTACTGGCAGAGCAATTGAGCTGCAACCTTGTGCCAAAAACAATCTGGGCTTCTCCTACGAACAGGGATGGCATCCTTTTCACCCACCAGGAAGGGAGTGGACAAGTCCCAAATCCCCACTTCACCACTGATTTTCTTAGAACATCCTTTGTACCACTTGTTTTAGTTGGGTAATACGAGAAACAGCTATCAAGATGGCATCAGACACTCAAGAGGGACAAGAGATTTACTGGGGTAAATGCCTGTGAAGGAAAAGAAGAAAGGGCTTAAGGAGGTTGGGAGAGCCATTAGACTACAATGAAGATCTGATCTTTGTGAAGGAGAGGGAAAAAGGAAAGGAAGCTTTTAGACTACAAAATTGATAAATCTTGGGGCAGGCCACCCCAAAATATGCCAAGGTGGCATATTGATTATTTTTTTTTAAACATCTTTATTAGAGTATAATTGCTTTACACTGGTTTGTTAGTTTCTGCTGTATAACAAAGTGAATCAGCTATACATATACATATATCCCCGTATCTCCTCCCTCTTGCGTCTCCCTCCCACCCTCCCTATCCCACCCCTCTAGGTGGACACAAAGCACCGAGCTGATCTCCCTGTGCTATGCGGCTGCTTCCCACTAGCTATCTATTTTACATTTGGTAGTATATATATGTCAATGCTACTCTCTCAGTTCGTCCCAGCTTCCCCTTCCCCCCGCCCGTGTCCTCAAGTCCATTCTCTATGTCTGCGTCTTCATTTTTGTCCTGTCTCTAGGTTCATCAGAACCATTTTTTTTTTTAGATTCCATATATATGTGTTAGTATACAGTATTTGTTTTTCTCTTTCTGACTTACTTCATTCTGTATGACAGTCTCTAGGTCCATCCACCTCAGTACAAATAACTCAATTTCATTTCTTTTTATGTCTGAGTAATAGCCAGGACATGGAAGCAACCTAAGTGTCCATCAACAGATGAATGGATAAAGAAGATGTGGCACATATATACAATGGAATATTACTCAGCCATATTGATTACTGTGAATTAAAGTTACTTGAGAAAAAGCTGGTACAAAAAGAAAACTCTAACACCCCTCTGTTCTCCTTGAAAGCAGGAAACAAAGCTCCAATGGGAAAGTGTCCTCCCTATGCTGGGAAGAGGATGGCATACTTATCATCAGCAAGAGGGAATTCAAGGCCAAGAAAGCTGTATAAACAAATTTTGTTACTTCTTCATTAATTTGCTACCCCAAGCAAAACCCCTTTGTTTTGTCAAATCTTCACAAACAATTGATTCTTTGTCTAAAAAGACATATAAACAGCCTGCTTTAGTCACTTCTTAGGTTCTATACCTATGGGGTCTCTGAATGTACAAAGTTAAATTTATTTATTTTTCTCCTGTTAATCTGTCAATTTGATTATGAGATCAGCCAAAAGAACCTAAAAGCATAGAGGAAAAATTTTCCTCCCCTACCCAATGCAATATGAAGAAAAATTGGCAAGGCTTATAGGGAGTCCTTGAGCAAAAATCACCTATCAGAGGAATCCCATAGCTCCCAGGAACAGACATAACGATACCATCCCGCTGTGCTTGGTCACTGGTTGGAACAACCATGGGAAGCATGTTCTAAGCACCACCACAGTGAAGAATTCACATTATGGCAGCAGGGCCCATTGATCCATATTTCTCCTCACAGTAGGATACATGAGACTACCGTGGACTAGCTCATTTGAAGCCACCAGAATTGATGATGGCAAACAGAAGCAACAAAAAACAGAAAAAAAAAATATGTTAGGAAGTATAAGAATCTTCAAAGCAAAAAGGACTTACAAGGTCAAGATCCCAGAGAGAAAGGAAGCAGAGAGGGGAGTACAAACTTCGATTCTGATTTTGCCCTCAGGGTACCTCCTAATATAAAGCAGCTCTTTCATTCTCAGTGCACCTGAGAAAAAGCAGCTGGTACAAGTTTAATAGGTGGAACAAAAGTGACCAATCTGGTGCGTGGGGGATTTTGAATATCAGTGCCTGCCAAGAGATGTTTGTAAAATAGGAAACCAGTGGTAAAAAGGGGATATTTTGAACAACTGCATGCCAAAAAGTTTGAAAATGTAGATGATATGGACAATCTTTGAAATAACATATGTACTTATCTTTCCAAAACTGACACAAGTAGAAAATGAAAATCTGTATTCTCCTAAATATATATAACATATTTCATCTTTCATTTAAAACTTTCCCACAAATTTCAGGACTAGATGTCTTTCACTGGTGAAATTTTCCCTATGATCTGGTTTAAGGGAAAAGACACTTTGAACTTTAAAATCCAGAGACATCTGTGCCTACTCCAAAAGAAACAGCTCTATTTTAGAACAATATACGCCTGTATGTTTAAGAATTCTGATTACTGATTACACAGGCTCTGTATCTCAGGAAAAAGAATAAACAAATATAACACTTCAAAGGTCCATATACTCCGTGCCAGACACTTATGAAATAACAATAAGAGTATTATAATATGTAAGGAATCTACCTAAATTCAATTAAAAAATAGACATCATACATATATCTGTATCAGTTAAAGAAACTGAACCTATAGTTAAAATCTTTCCTGTAAATAAAATTGCAGACCCAGATGACTTCAACAGTGAATTCTACCATTTAATGAAGAAATAATACCAGTTCTGCAAAAGTTCTTCCAGAAAATAGATGGGGTAGAACTATTTCCCAAATATTTTTACAAAAGCAGTAATATTCTGATATTACACTGGTAGAGGAACATATCATGAGCAGAAAGACCTCATCAGGAAAAGCAAACAAACAAAAACTACAGCAAAATATTCCTGGTGGTCATAGTTGAATTAAAATATGGTTTTATGGGGCTTCCCTGGTGGCGCAGTGGTTGAGAGTCTGCCTGCCAATGCAGGGGACACGGGTTCGAGCCCTGGTCTGGGAAGATCCCACATGCCGCGGAGCAACTGGGCCCGTGAGCCACAACTACCGAGCCTGCGCGTCTGGAGCCTGTGCTCCGCAACAAGAGAGGCCGCAATAATGAAAGGCCCGCGCACCGCGATGAAGAGTGGCCCCCACTTGCCGCAACTAGAGAAAGCCCTCGCACAGAAACGAAGACCCAACACAGCCATAAATAAATAAATAAAAATTGAAAAACAATAAAAAATAAAAAAAAAAAATAAAATATGGTTTTATCCAAACAATAATCTAAATCTGTAATGTCCAAAATCTGGAATAAACAAATGTCTAACACAAAAGAATGAACTACTGATACATGCAACAACATGGATGAATCTCAAAAGCATTAAGATATGTGAAATAATTTAGATACAAAAGACTGCAAATGGATTGGTTGTATTTTTATGACATTCTGAGAAAGACAAAGTCTATGAAGTAAGATCAGATGTGAAAGGACAGACTTGGAAGGGGAGACATGACTGCAAAGAAGCAGGAGTGGACATTTTAACTTGATGGAAATGGTCCAATTATAGTGATGTAAAATTATAGTGATGGTTGCACGACTATATATATATATTTCAAAACTTTTTAAATTGTACAAATATAATTGATAAATTTTGCATGTTTTTAAATCTAAAATAAATATGTTTTTAAAGCATATGCCTTAAAGAGTTTGCTTGAACAAACTTTTAATTTTATACATAATATGACTTGGGAAAACATAAATCTAAGCATTCTAAATTAAAAATAGCATCATAGATCGGCTACTTAATACAGCTAGGTTAGCAGTTTCTCCATTTCTCCAGACCCAGTGTATACTAGTCTGACATTCTAAAACCTACTCAAAATAGTTTTTCGGAACATAGTGGAGGGCTTTTTTATTTCATTCGTAGAAGAAATATGGTTCTTAGCTAAAGAAATAATGCTTAACATTTAGTCTAAGGAATGAAACAAGGGATTTTCCAGGAGACCATATCAAAGGATAGGAAAAGCTGATACAACTTAAATGGGGAGAACTAAGTGAGTTTGAACATTATAGCTTCTCTCTCTCTCTTTCTCTCTCTCTCTCTCTATATATATAGCCTCTATATATGTGTGTGTGTGTATATATATAGCCTCTCTCTATATATATATCATGAATGTAATATAATCAAATGTTTTTGTAATTTTCCTGAAAGCAAGTTAGTTAATTTATGCTGACAGAAGGTCAAAGCAAACTCTGTAGTAAACAGATACAATTCTCACTGTGCTTTGGTATTCTTCCATATTTTATCATTTCAAACATGTTTTGTAACATTCTAATTATAAGAAATTTTTTTAAAAAACTATTGAAATTAGAATTTCGTATGTGGAAGAACAGTTTGGATTTGACAAGAAGAAAACTATGAACTCTGAGCTGAAGCTCATTATGTATTCGGATTTCTGTTCCCAATGCAAGTGGTAAATTTCTTCTGCCTTTCTCACATAACAATTAGTGTTGTTATTTGCTGCTTTATCATAATGCTATGTACATCAATTATTATCCAAACCATCTAAAACTGCAAAATGAATGACTGTAGTAAAGTGTAATTTATTGATTAAAATTTTCATTTTGTGTGTCCTAATGCTGAATATAGGATGAATTTATCCTACTTATGATATTTATCCTACTGGTGAATGCAGTCCTTTGCTCCACTGAGATGTCAAATCCTGCAGGATATCATGTTGAGCTGGAAAAATCTAAGAATAGAGATGATTTGAGTGAACGTAGCATTGTAATTCTTGCACATTCTTCTTTCCCAATACTGTGCATGAGGATTTAGAGTTAATAAAATAAAGAAAAACCATTTGTCAGTTTAAAAAGAATAAGATGGAATGTACTGTTAATATCATGCTGACATGATGAAAAGCCCTCAGTCAAAGATCTAAACACTAGGAAACCTAAAAGTCATATATAGTGTTCTTTAAATGTGCATTTAAGGAGATAAATATATAAAAAATATAATCTTCAAAAATCAAACAACCCATATGCTAAGTGAATGAAGAATAATGCTGATAATATACTTGTGCAAAGGATTTAGCTGGTTAAAGAGAGCAGACAAAAAAAAATATGAGCATTGTATAGGACTATGTATGAGTTAAGTACAGCAAAAATTTACTAGTGCAAGCAGCATGGAACCCTCTTCTTCTGTTTTGCTCCCATTATAATAATAAGGATACAGCTGGATTTTAGAATCCAATTTTTTTGCTGATGAATGTAGAAAGGCAATATCGAAATATTGATACACAATGAAGTGGACCAACATTAAGAAGGAGAAGGAGAAGGAGAAAAAGAAGAAAAAGAAGAGAAGGAGGAGGAAGAAGAAGGAGAAAAAGAAAGTAAAATCACCATAGGCGTCCTATGTTAAGATTATCGGGCATTTGCTACAGACCTGTGCAAGAAATGCTGCTAATACACAGGTCTGTTGATCTTACTTATGAATGAGAAAATAAAATGCTTTTATCTGTTCTATATTTCTCTTCCTCTTTCTCCTTCTATCTCTCTCTTTCTATATGCTCCCCCTCTTCTTACAAACCCTTATTATCACACGATGGCTGCAAAAATGCCAGGCATCATGCCCTCACAATGTAATGTCTAAATGTTGAAAGGGGCATTTTTTAAATTCTCTTTTAAATGTCAAATGTTATTCATAGAGTATGTTGGAAGGTTATTTTATCCTAGATTCTAAAAGCTTTTGAGTGGCAAGTGTTTTGCTTTTAGAATATGAGCTAAGTAAGTATTCACACATTTCAAAGAAGTGAGATATCCACAAAACTAGAACAACAAAGTAGTAGTCATCATGAAAAATTTGTTTTAAAAAAAAAAAAAAAAAAAAAAGAAAAATTTGTTTTTAAATCATTGGTAGGGTTTCAGAAAGTGAATCATACAGAAAATGATATGTTTTATATCATTTTCAGTACAAGAGGAGAAATATTTGTAAACTAGTTTTCTCCAAATTTAAGTTTTAATAAATACACGACCCATTAAACGCGCCTGGAAAAATACTTCATTGCCAATGAAGCTTGAGAAATATAAATCATATCCACTTATTTAGAATTCCTGGCAACCATGCTATAGAAAACATTTTAATGTTTTCAACCCACAGAAATAGTGTATTTGTGTATGTGAGAACTGTTAACAAAATATTCCTTCAGTTTATGAAATAATAATCTTTAAGAATAAAAATTCTATAAAACTTTGAATTAAATATGAAATTTTCTTATGATGATGATGATTCACTAAATAGTGCATGTTTTCCACCCTCATTACATATTTGGTGACAGTCATAACTAGATTGACGATAATATATTAACAAATGGTCTAAACCTAAATGTCCATTGACAGATGATGGATAAAGTAGATGTGGTACATATACACAATGGAATATTTCTCAGCCATTAAAAAGAACGAAATAATGCCATTTGCAGCAACATGGATGGACCTGGAGGTTATCATACTAAGTGAAGTAAGTCACAGAGAAAGACAAATATCATATGACATCACTTATATGTAGAATCTAAAAAAATTATACAAATGAACTTATTTACAAAACAGAAACAGACTTACAGACTTAGAGAAAGAACTTACGGTTACTGGGGGGGGGGGGGGAAAGAATAGATACATGTATATGTATAACTGAATCACTTTGCTGTACACCTGAAACTAACACAACATTGTTAATCAACTATGCTCCAATATAAAGTAAAAAATAAATAAAATAAAATAAAATCAGATTAAAAAATTAATAAGTAACTTGTTAGTGGACTAGACTATGTAGCTAAGAACTTTTCTATTTTGTCAATATTTAAACAAATCAATGTATAAAAGCACCTATTCATGATCTCTTCTGGAGACCAAATTTTAATGAGTGTTTTAAGGTCTTTCATTTTAAAAAAAATAGGAAAGTTAAAAATTAGATTTTTTCACTTGTTGAATCAAATTAAGTACTTTATATTTTCTCTAAAATATAAATAAGGAAACCAAATGGAAACCCTAGAAGTAAGAAACAGAATTTCTGAAAATAAAAATTTATTGGGTAGACTTAGCCAGAAGGACATAACAGAAGAAAGAATAAATGAACTTGATGATAGAACAATAGAAATTACCCAAGAGAAATAACACAAAGAAACAATATTGCAAATAATAATAACTGGAGCCTCAAGGACAAGTTAGATGGCATCATACGGTCAAAAGTGCATGGAACTAACACACCATTGTAAAGCAATTATACTCCAATAAAGATGTTAAAAAAAAAAAACAGTGCATGGAATGGGAATGACAGATGAGTGAATAGGACAGGAAAAAAAACCAAAAAACAAAAACACCTTGAAGATGTCATGGAAATTTCCCAATTTCTTAGGAGAAAAATTTTTATATAGAAGTTTTAAAAATGCAAATAAAACCGAAGGAGACCACCATAGTCAGGGTGTTTAAAGTCAGAGAGAAAGAACAAATTATGATAGCAGGAAAAGACAAATGACATATACAGTGAAACAACAATCCAATTAATGAGTGAATCAAAAATGATGGAGGCTAGAAGGAGCAGATATCTTTAAACTGATGAAAGAAAAAAATAATGTCAACCCAAAATTCTAATTTCAGTGACAATATAATTCATTACTGAAGGTAAAATAAAGACATTTTTTGATAAAAAGAAAACCAACAGAGTCAGTTACCAGAAGAACTGAACTAAAAGAAACGTAAAGGAAGTTGTTCAGCTGAAAGGGAAATGATATCAGATGGTTTAAATCCCCAGGAAAGAACAAGGAGCATAAGAAATGGTAAATACATGGATAAATGCAAAACCCCTCCTTTTTTGGACAATTTCTATTTTTATAACACATATAATTGACAAAAACTAAAATTATAACACTGTCTTGTGAGCTTTATCATGTAAGCTTATGGGTTACACGTGATGATGATTATAATGTAAAGATAGGTTGTAGTTTTGCCAATTTTTAAAATAAACTTATGGTTACTGGGGGGTAAGGTGGGGAGGGATAAATTGGAAGATTGGGACTGACACATACACACTACTATATGTAGAATAGATAACTAATAATGACCTACTGTATAGCACAGGGAACTCTACTCAGTACTCTGTAATGGCCTATATGGGAAAAGAAGCTAAAAAAGAGTGGATATATTTATATGTATAACGGATTCACTTTGCTGTACACTTGAAACTAACACAACAGTGTCAATCAATTATACCCCAATAAAACTTTTTAAAAAGATTGTAATCTAAACTGAATCAGAGTATGGGATAAAATAAAAACTCTCCAAATAATTTTATGGAGTTTGCAATAAAAGTACTCAAAAATGAAATTATATTTAAAGTGTGTCTCTTATAGACCATACAAAAGTGGGCTTTGTTTTATTTAGCCACTCTGAAAATCTCTGCCTTTGATCAGAATGTGTAGTCCATCATTATATGTATGTAATAACACATACATATATATGTGTAATTATTGATATGGTTGGGCTTATGCCTACTATTTTAGCTCTGTTTTCAATTTTTCTGCTCTCTTTCTTTTTTGTTGTTTCTCTCCTGTCCCTTTCCAGTCTGGTTTTGATTATTTGAAAATTCTCTTAAGTAGAACTTTAATTTGCATGTTGTATTTTGGTAGTGGTTACTCCAGGGTCTATAACTTGTATCCCCAGGAGGTCTCAGAACTGAAGATATTCTGTCTACCAAGACATAATAAAATAAACTAAATTTCCTAATTTTGTTTCACATGCACAATCATACACAAAATGTGAGGGAAATGTATATCCCATAATAATATTTATTAAAATTATTTTTTCCCATCAACATTCTGTACCCACCATATTTCTCTTATAACTTTCCTTTTACATACCAAATTTTTTTCTCTCCCCTTTCATTTTACCTGTTATCTATCTAGTCACCCCACTTCTTCTGATTCTATCTCATAAAGTCCCCAAACAATTTTGCACTTCAAGGATTCTCCTAGAGTGGATTATAGTGAGGGAATAAAGAATAGAAGGGAGTAGAGCCTGTTCTCCTTAGTGGACAAGTAAAGGAGAAAACAGCTAAAAACAATTGTGCATTCATTATTTTGTATTCAGTTCCAATAAACATTTTTATAAAATAATACAGAATTATTTCATATGTAGGTAGTTTCAGTTCTTACTTAACTTAAATTTTATTTCTATGGATGTAATTTTACCTGCGTGAGTTGTTATTATTGTTATGGACGTAATTTTACCTGCGTGAGTTGTTGTTATTGTTATGGTTATAATCCAGTCATATTTCTAGGGTGTGTCTATTTTTGGCCTTTTAATTATTATAGTTGCTTGGATTGTAGTTGCTTGGATTATAGTGATTTGATACACAGTGATCTGCATACAATTTTTATTTTACATATGAGAACGATTCAAACCAAGTATGTTGTGAATTTTTACTTTTTTTTGAGTTCTCCTATTACAAATTTTTCTGCATATTGGCTCTTTTCCTATTCTTATAAGTCATTTTTTTCTCATATGTTTATCCCTTTGAACTTCTTTTCTATATTCTGGTAATGCTATTCAAGTTTGTCCTACATATTATTGATTTGATTTTTCCACAAAATTACCTCTCTTCTACCCAAAGACCAATTTTCTCAGTTCTAGTTTTTCCATTGACCTCTACTATTGCTCAGTTCACTTGCAAGCATTCCTCATTACTTCCTCGTCTTGCTTTCTCAGCTTACCGTCTTTTTACAGAGGCAAGTTATTTTATACTGATTTGAGAGTGACAGTCTCCTGAAATGTCTTCCTGCATCTAAATGATTCTGTTTTAGAAGTATCTGCTTCTTCTGGGTCTCCTAGATTTATTTGGCCTTCCCTTTTATTTATTAAATGTTTCTAATTAGCTTTCTTCTAACCTCATTACAAATTCTGTGAAATGGTGATATATGTCTAAATAATTAAACCACATTTCATTTTGAATTATAGAACATGTAATACAGGACAATGATATAAGGCCATAATTACAAAAATAGACAACTGTGTGAAAGACGTGGGAAAGGAAAACTCTACTAAACTTTTTGTATCATAAAATTCATATTGTATATGACTTGGACATTTAAATCAATGCAGGAGGAGCAGCTCAGCTCAGTGTTATCTGATATATTCTTTAAAGTATACTTTCACCTTGACAGTAGATTCGAATATTTCCTAGTCTAATGCCTATTCTATAGCAGTTTTCACCCACTCTCTTCCATTCGTGTCTTGTTTTTGTCCCCTCTTCATGGGTCTTTTTTACTCTACATAAGTAAAATATGTAGAAAATATTAATATATAACTTCTGCTGCTTCTTGAATTACTCTTCTTCCTTACATCATAGGTTACCTACAATCCCTTTCCCTAAAAATACCCCTATAATCCACACACATTGCCGTTTATTGCTATAAATTCCCATAATGCACAGTGTTTTAATCAGTGTTTCATTAACTGATTAAGTGAAGTTATTTTCTTTTATTTCAATATTTTGATTATCAAATCTTATGGTAGAATTTGAGGTGGTGAAGAAAGCAGTTCTTTGCCTCACAGAGTAGTGAAGGAGACTAGATTTTCTACACAAAAGTAGACTGGATTTTAGAGTCAGGGACCAGATGGTAGGAGAGGCATTAAGTACCTTCTTACCTATTTAATATGGTATCTCTTTCATAGAGTAAAGCCTGGGTATGCCAAAAGCAAACGCCTAGGTTGACTTTACCTCCATCCCATTCCATCTGCTTTTTAATTAGTGTCAATCCCATCTAGATTTTGGTATTAATTGCTTATGAGTATTGGCTTCCAATGCTATTGGGAGTGTTGGACTTCTTCTGTATTTGCATAGATTTTTTTAATGACAAGTCAGTAGTGGATGAGTTAGTTAAATTCCATTTTAAACCTGAGAAGGATGCCTGTTAGATTTTAAAGGTTGGATAATAAATTATTCAATGAAGTAGTACAAATTATTAATTAAAAATCCATGTGAGGTAAAGGTAACTTCGTTCATTCTTCCAACTAACAGTTTAAGTGCTTACCATACGCCGGGCATGTTTTGATTTTTATGGTGGACCAAGAACACATGTTTTTAGCCTCATGACACTTAATACTTATGGGGAAGCAGATAAAATATAATCACATGAAAGGAAACATTTAACTCTGGTTAGTACAATAAAAAGTGTGGTGTATGGTAGCATATTATGAGTGGATATGGTCTAGTTGGGGATCTCAGAGAGAGTAAACTGACATATAAAGGATGAATTGGGGCAAATTATCACAGGAAAAAGGAAATCACCCCAAGTATGGATGTACAAAGGTCTGTGGTGGAATGGAGTATGGTATACTAAAACTGGTAGAAAGAGAGTGAGGTGGATTCCTACTGACAAAGAGGATACCTGCTAAAAATGCTTGGGGAGTCTTATTGGTTATGTTAAATGCTTTAATTATTTTAAGAGAAACTTGATGCCATGACATTAAAAATTTAGTTTTTAGTACGACTATATTATCTAGAACTGTGGTTTCCAATATATTAGCTACTGTGCTTGTCAATAAAGTTGCACTAGTTGTTTTCAACTGTTCAATAGCTACATGAGGCTGTTGGCTACCATACTGGATGGCACAAATATAGAATATTTTCACTATGGTGAAGGTTCTACTGGACAGTGCTAGTCTAGAGAATACATTGTGAAGTACATAGGGACCCAGATGGGTAGAGAGAACCCAGCAGCAAGGTGTGTGGTTCCCCAGGTAAGAGACAGTAGGAGTTTAGTGTGTGTATTAGTTTACTAGGGCTGCTGTAACAATGTAGCACAAACTGGGTGGCTTAAAACATCATAAATTTAGTGTCTCAAAGTTCTGGAGGCTATAAGTCTTAAATCAAGGTATTGGCAGGATCATGCTCTCTCTGAAGGCTCTAGCAGAGAATCTGTTCCATGCCTTTCACTTAGCTTACAGGGTTGCCAGCAATCTTTGGCATTCCTTGGCTTATAGACATATCACTTCAATCTCTGCCTCTATCATTGCATGACCTCTTCTCTGGGAGTCTATGTGTTTTTGTCTCTTCTCTTCTTATTAGAACACCAGTAATACTGGATTAGAGCCCACCATAATGATCTCATCTTAATTTAGTTACATTTACAAAGACACTGTCCTCAAATAACGTCACATTTACAGGTACACAACATTAGTACTTAAGCATCTCTTTTGGTGTGGGCAGAATTCGACCCATAACAGTATGGAGTGAAGAGAAGTCGACAGATATGAAGAATAAGAAGCAGATTAAATATAGAAAGGAGTCAATGAAAAGTATATTTTAAAGAAAGTTATAGAAGGACTTATTAATAAGAGTTGCTCAAAGATCATCAGTTCTATCTCTTATACAAATAACAAAATTTAGCCTATATATATAGGTCACTGGTCAGAAAATGATCAGGATACTTTTTAAAGAGCTCCAGACCTTGGAGGCTGGGGGTGGAGGGGTTGTAAAACATTGTGTTCTCTTCTTTCACCTAAATTTCTAACTCTCTGAAATTGGAGACAGAAAAATCAAAGAATCCTATGCCTGACCCTTTCCTGGGAAATTCTGAAAATCAGAGGCCAGTTTCATCTCCCTGTAACAACAGAGATGGGAGAGTTAATGTGACATGACCAACATGGGGCAAAGTTATGTGTTTTCTGCGGGCTTACCTAGGTCCTCTGGAAAGAACTCAAGTTAGAAATTTTTTGAAAAACCCTACCCAAGAGGACTGGCTTTGGAAAAGAGGCATCAAAAGGAAGGGTTGATCTCAGATCAGGACATGAGGGAGTCATATATGATCTACAGGGGAATTAACAACAAACAGTAAGTTTAGCTCCCAGATAACAAAGTTCCAAAGAACCTACAAAAGTAACCCACAAGAGAAAAATGTATTTGAACATTTGCAATTCAGGATGTATGAATGAATACCTGATGTGAAATATGCAGAACACTCTCTAATAGAAAAATATTAGAAAATATACACTGATAGTGTGTAGGTACTACAGAGATCTTCCACGTTAGACTTGAAGTCCATCTCTCTCTTGCCTTAATAAATATACATCTTCTACCCAGCTGGAAAAAGGAATTCTACTTGCTAGAGTCATTTCAAGTTTTGGAAATAATGAACATTTGTCGATAAAATACAATGAATTTGATGACATCCTTCATCAAGTTCTGAAAATTTAATGTGGAGACCCAATGTGCATTGGGTGTTAAGGACTGGAAAAATCACTCATAACTTGTGAACTTTAATACGTAGTGCATGAAATAGATATGATGCAGGAGATATTTAAGCTACCATAACTTCCATTCAATAATCTGCCCAAGACATGTCTATATGTCTGGATAATTCAAAATAAAGCAAACATAGCAAAACTAGCCAACAGGAATACTTTCAATATTTGCATATCATCTGGAGTGATTTGAAACAGGATAATATTCTATTTCTTATGAAAACTTTTATGGCAGTCAGTTCTACTATTCATTTGTTTAATTATTACCTAACAAATATTAATCAACTATCATCTGTCAATCACCTGTTTATTCAGTGCATTCTCCATGGACCTGCTGATTACAGGGACTTTTTAAAAAAATTCTCAATGACTTTCATGCAAGAGTCTGGCATCCTGCTGCAATTTGTTTCTTTATTTCTAGCTAACATGTGTTCACTTCCATAATTTTAGTTTTAGTTCCTTGTCCATTACATTCATATTATATTTAATTCTTACATCACAACCATTTGATAAAAAATATTATAATCTCATTTAGAGATGGGCAAACATATGTTCAGAAAGGCAGGTGACTTTCTAAATGCTGTTAAGTAAAGCAGGGATTAGATACAACACAGATTTATTCCATAGTCTTACTTCTTAATTTCATGTGCAATATCTTATTTTTGATCTGCTCTAATTCTGACTCTCTCTTGGATATGTTCCAACTTTTGTGACAATAACTCTCCCATCTAAGCTCATGTCTGATCCCTGTTTTCACATTCAGAACCAATCTGTCTGAGTTTGCTTCTTTGTTTTCAGAACTTGGATAGACTGCTCCCTTACTTCTCATGCCTCTTCGTGTCTTTGATGCTCATTTCCATGACTACATTCTGCCATTGTCCTATGAAATTCTAATGAAAGCAGTTGAAGGCATGAGGGACAATCAGTTCTTACAGATCATTTTTGACATTTGCTATGATGAAAAAGAAAATGTCCCATCTTAAAGGAATACATCATTTATCAAGGAAGATAACTATTAAATCAAAAATAATATAATGAAGCAAAATATGGTAGGATTAAAAAAGATACACATGTTATTGTTTTCTCCGGATATATGCCCAGGAGTGGGATTGCTGGATCATATGGTAGCTCTATTTTTAGTTTTTTAAGGAACCTCTATACTGTTCTCCATAGTGGCTGTACCAATTTACATTTCCACCAACAGTGTAGGAGGGTTCCGTATTCTCCACACCTTCTCCAGCATTTATTGTTTGTATACTTTTTAATGATGGCCATTCTGATGGGTGTGAGGTGATACCTCATTGTAGTTTTGATTTGCACTTCCCTAATAATTAGTGATGTTGAGCATCTTTTCATGTGCCTCTTGGCCATCCGTATGTCTTCTCTGGAGAAATGACTGTTTAGATCTTCCACCCACTTTTTTAATTGGGTTGTCTGTTTTTTTGATATTGAGCTTCAGCAATCCCACTCCTGGGCATATATCCAAAAAAAAAATGATAATTCAAAAAGATACATGTACTCCAATGCTCATTGCAGCACTATTTACAATAGCCAGGACATAGAAGCCACCTAAATGCCCACTGATGGAGGAATGGATAAAGAAGATGTGGTACATATACACAATGGAATATTACTCAGCTATAAAAAAGAATGAAATAACGCCATTTACAGCGACATGGATGGACCTAGAGATTGTCATACTGAGTGAAGTAAGTCAGACAAAGACACATATCATATGATATCACTTATATGTGGAATCTGAAAAAATGGTACAAATGAATCTATTTACAAAACAGAAATAGAGTCACAGATGTAGAAAACAAACTTATGGTTACCAAAAGGGAAAGTGGGGGGGGGGGATAAAGTGAGAGATTGAGATTGACATATGCACACTACTATATATAAAATAGATAACTAATAAGAACCTACTGCATAGCACAGGACACTCAATACTCTGTAATGAACTATATGGGAACAGAATCTAAAAAAGAGTGGATATATATATATGTATAACTGATTCACTTTGCTGTACAGAAGAAACTAACACAACATTGTAAATCAACTATACTCCAATAAAAATTAATTTAAAAAGACACACATGTGAAAGAAATTTTTAGAAGTTACATCACCATACTTTCTCATTATTATTACTTTTATTCTTTGTACCATACAATTTAGAACTTAATATATGATGCTTAGAATTATTTTCTTTTGTATTATTGTTACTCTTGTCTTCCTAACTAAATTACAAATAAAGTGAGACTTTTAACCTAACTACATACCTAAGATAGTGCTAGATAAGTATGAAACATTCACCATACATTTGTTGATTGATCATCACAATTAAGTGTTAATGATATATTCTTTGGAATCAATTTTTCACAACAGAATAATGTAATCTTTAAATATTAAGTAAATATTCTTAAACCAAGTGAGTATTTAAAAATGAATTCCATATCCTCAGATTTGAATTTCACATAGAAATATAAAATATTATTTTTGGCATATTTTGTTAACTTAAAATTATCAAAAGTTATAAAATAAATGATATAAGATCCACATGTTTAGAAAGAAAAATTTTGGAAGCCAACATTGTAGAAATTAAGATGCCTGATTTATAAAAGTATTTAGAACATTAGAAGAATACTTTTAAGTCATGAATAATAATGAATAATGTGAAACTTATTATCCTTCACAGAAGTATAAGCCAAAGAGCAGCTGCTCTAGTCAGAGTCATCAACATGCCATGAAATTTATAAAAAAGGGGACTTGTCAACAGTATGTGTCATGGTCTGTCTGAACACAGCTGCAGTTGGGATTTTCAAGCTGACACCCATCTGGATAGGACTATGATGCCTTCCTGAAAGATTTTCAACAGAGCCCAAATGACCAACAGAGTAGGTCAAAATAGAAGGACAGATGGTAAAATAACTGAACAAGACTTGATAATTTTCAACTGCAAAAAAAAATCTTACTCCAATGATTTCCTAAAATTATCCTAGTATATGAATTTAATGCCCCATAATAAAGAACTTGCTTGAGGTTTTGAGGAAAAGGGAGCTATAGGTGAATTAAAAGATGGAAATGTTCTTTTTTTATAATATTTAGAGTCCATAGCACTATTCCTGACTTTAGGATCTGCAGAGTCATTAAGAAGATCCCCCTAGGAGCCAATTGTTTAGTCTCTGCTTTCAGCTAAAATTTATCTTTAATGTGATTGCAGACTAGACACATATTTAACATTTTAAGTGATAGTTTCTAAACAAAATGTGCAAATCTAAATCTCTGACTTTCACATTCTAACACAAAACCAGTATTTTGTAAATATTCTAGGTATCAGAATTTGAACTGAAAGCTCATATTATATATTGAATACATACTGCATAATAAAAAAACTTAGTACATTTTAAACCACTAAAAAATGCATGTTATAACTATATGTTTTATATATATAGAAAATGCCTGAATTTTCTCTGCTATAAATTATGAGATGAAAAAAATGTATACTTCATGGTTTTTGTGTGTGATTATACAGTATAAGCTTATTTTTTTGTTAAGGCAACTAGAATCTACCTAGAAGATTGCTGGAGCATTCATATATTATTAGCATAATTCAAAATATTATAATTTTTCTATTTAAAATACTGCATTTGAATCCCATCTTATATGTACATTATGCTATACAATTTACATATTAAAATTTTCAAAATTACTAAAATAAACAATTTTCCTAAATATAAAAATTTCTTTCATAATTTTACACATTGTAAACCCATTTATTTATGATATAGTTTCATAGCATTCACTGAATTTACACACTTTAATACTTTACTTGTCGGGCGTTTTGTCATCTGCACTGAAACAATGTATTTATGTAAATTTAGAATAAGCTATAACTCTACTGATTACAATTTTTATTATTTTTTGAAATAGCACTAGAATTTATGAAGCTGCGCATCTGTTTCAACAATATTACTATTTCTCAAATTGTGACTGCCTTTAGTGCTTGCACAGTATTTTCTGACCTTCCTTAATAGTTGCAAACATTTACCTTTTGAGGGAGCAAAAGGCTTTGGAGAAAAAAAAAAACCATCAACCAACTCATCCGTACATTAAAATCAACAGGTAAACATTTGGTAAAGCATGGAATCTGAGAACTTTTAGCTGTTCCTCTATCAGATTATTTAGGTTATTCACTTGAAGGTCTTGAATTTCTGTTTCATTATTAATGCAGAGGGAACAATCTGTCTTGTTTTAAAAACTCGAAATAGTAGATATATGTAAACTACTACAAAGTACTTTGGAAACTGCTGTTATTTTAGTTTGTATCATGGTGTGATTGCAAGTTAACGGGAAATATGTTTTAGATAGTATAAAATAAACTTGGAAGACAAATAATCTAAAGATAACGTGAAAAGGAAAATTCCAAAATGTATTGATCAAAAAAGGATGTGTGACCTAAAGTTCTGTCATAATTATCAAAGGAAATTTAAAGGATTAATATAACAAGGGATTAAATAAATGAAAGAGAGGCAGAAACAGACCATCTAAAGACAGTTGAAGGAATACAAAGTACAGCAATAAGTTCTGTGCTAATTATTAAACCCTGGTATTTTAGCATCTAGTTGCTAATGCAAAGTAAAATATACACTTTTTATTCTCTCACCCAAGAAAATATATGAATTAATTGCAGTAGCAAACTTTAAAAATTTATCATGCATATGTTATATAAAAAAAATAGCTTAAATATATGTTTATAAAGAGTTATGTAAATAACCACCATTAAAAATCAGTATAAAACAAATCCTACTGACTTATTTTTCTTGGTACTTAATAAAATATATTACTCAAACCCCGCATTATATGTGAAATATTCCTACATAATTTACATTTACACCTTTCTTGTTAGCATTTTCACAGATGGGTAAAGAAAACACACTACCTAAGTATTTTCCACATACTCAGTGCTTTTGCATCATGCTTCAGGGCAATCATTTTCCATTATCTTGGTACAAGGTATATCCAGATCTTAGGCACTGAAAATGCCTTTAGAGTGCATATTCGGTTCACCACACACAGAATGCCTTAATTCTCCACCAAAAGTTTTTACCGATACCGAAAATCACTTCCATGTACAAAAGCAAACAATTAGCACTTTATCCCACTGCCTGGAATGTTTAAACACAAATTCTCTGAAGTGTGTAAAACAACTCTTCAGGATCTGGCCCTTTCCTTCCTCTCCAAACTCATCCCGTCATTTCTTGCATATTATACTCCAGTAGCAGAACTACTTCCAGTTCCCCAAACTATAGTATTTATCTTGCCTCACTGCTTTTGCATATGTTCCGTAACTGCCTGGATGTTTTCCCTTTACCTTAACTGGTTACCTCTCACTCCCCCTTCCAAGATGGACTTTTTGTTTTTAATTTTGGAAACTTTCTAACACCTTCCAAGATCTGAGTTACAAGCAGTTATGTGCCCCAGTAGAACTGACAGCATCCTCTTATAACGTTTCTGTGCTTCCCTATGATCTGCAGCTTAGGGGAGAGCAAAGGCCATATTTGTCATGTACCTTCTTGTTCTCCAGAGTTCAATGTAGAACTTAGCAAAGAGAAAGTACTTTATAAAATTTACCAAAAGAAAAAATGATTTCTGATAAATATATTAAATGGAGATTTACCCAACATTTAATTTGAAGAAGTATTTTGATTAAATGAAATTAAAAATAAGTGAAATGACAGAAGTGGTCATTTGATAAGCAAATAAATGCACGCTAAATGTTTTTGTTACCACTCTTTATAAATTCCATTCATTTGTTTTTGTTTCTGTATCTGTGTATGTTTGCTTGCTCAGCACTCAGAAATCTATTTGATATATTGTAAAGTGATAATGCTTTTTGAGTAACTATTTCATATTTGTCGTTGCCTGAAAAGGCTCTTTCAGAACATTATTACAGAGTTGTATTTATATTATGCACATGGCATTATATGTGAAACTCCGCTGATTAATCATTAATAGTGGAAATAAAAGGTAAGAATGAAAAAATAACATAAGGAGGTCATTATCTATTTTAAAAAATGAGCAAAATCACCATTCTATTAAAATATATTCTATCATAAAAATTTAAATAATATTCTACATGAATACCATGGATAGTTCTCTTAACACACGAACTCTCACACAACATAACCCAATATATTTACTGTTTGGTGGTCAGAAATTAATACCCAGCATCTCCTATCTTATACTTGTCCTACTCAGTGGCCCTCAACCCCCACTCAAAAATAAATTAATCCAGCAAATGATCAGGAGGATAAATGTTAATACATGAGAGTGGATGTGCTTCTTCATTTTAATTTTAATTAGTTCTATATTTGAAAATTCCTTGTTTTGGTACTCTAAACCTTCAAACATACTACAGTTTTGTTGTGTATGTTTGTGATTTTAATTATCATATGCCTAACTAATGCATTATCATTTATTGTGGGCAACATTATATCCAAATACTATAGGATTTGTCAAAACACAAAACAAGAAAGCACAGTAATAAAGTTTTCTAACAACTGGGTGGATTGCCAATGAGTACTTAACTCTCTAAACTAACATAAGAATACTAATGTACTAAACTAATGTAAGAAAAAGTGAATTGCTTAATATATATTAAGATATTCAAGTTCATGTAAGTAGCTTCCAAATTGATCTAGTTTATAGAAGCACGGTCAGAAAATGCATTATTAGAAGTTTAAAACATGCTACATAATCACTTTTGTCATCCTAGTCTACGAAACTTCCCAATATATTGATTATCATGACTGTCATTCTTCATTAAGGAAATAGAGATATAACCATATTAAATAATTTCCCCAGTTTCAAACAGAAAATTTTAGCAAAGCAAACACGGGAATACTACTTTTTCTGAGTTTAACTTACTTGTCTTTTTCTTATACGATGCTGCCTAAAATGTGTGTTTTATATAATTTTGGCTTTGGAGCAGTTTGCCAAAGAACTAGAGAAGGTTAAATTTCTGGCCATTATGAGATAAAATATTTTACTGTTTCACTTATTAGTAGAAGTTACTCTAGCCAGAAGTTGTGATAAACATTTAAGCTTTTTCCAACGTTGAATATACATGAGTAACTAATTTATTATGTGATATAAAATATTTTATAAAAAGAACAAGTTTACTGAATACAAATATTATAGAATTGGCACTTGGCAATGGGCAAAAGGAAAAAAATGTTATTTTATCTATAAAATCTTCAAAAGAAAGAAGCTTCAGAAAGGGATTGCATTTTCTTATGAGTTACTGAACTTGGCTTTTAATTTGATGAACCATGGCAGAAAATACTTTGATGTAAAAGTATAATCACTAACCCTTAGGCAACCAGCCCATAGTACTTTCCCTTTCAGAAGTGTTTCAAATAAACTAAACATATTTAAGTAATCTCAAGTTTATATAAATTTCACTCCAATGGGAAAAAACATAATAGACTCTGCTTATATTTAGGATGTAGAAAGAACATGGCTATTCTAACTAAACAACCCGCTGGTGAAAAACAAATTGAAAAATTATTTACCTTGATTCGAGTTTTTGGTGATAAGTTTCTATATTTTCATCCATTCCATCCATCATCTCCTATTTATTGAAGGTATATTTTTCATCAGGCACTATGCTACCTGTTGGGGATACAAACATGTTTAGGATACAACTTCTTTTCACATAGAAACTGAAAGTAACTGAGCAGAAAGGCAGAGGGATGGTATTTAAAACCGAATAGCCTGCAGGTACAAGGATAATATGGCCCAAGAGTGAAATCAAAAATGATATATGCTTATCTTAAAACTTACATTTTAATTTAAACAATCTTCTATAATCTTCACTCAGCCCAGCGACACTGGTCTCCTTGTTATTTCTCAAGGACACCAGGCATTGCCTCTTTCTGTCCATAATTCCAAAATATTTGCAATAATTTTGCTTGAATCACCGTCTCAATGAAATCTACCTTCTCCATAGTGTTTTAAGTTATAACCCAAAAGTTATGTTCCTCATCTCATGTCTAATTTCTTGACCCACTCTCTTCATGGCAGTTATTTTAATAACAAAAAATATTTATTTTGTTTAATTCCTCTGAATCACTCAGTAGAATATAAGCTACAGAAATGAAGGGATCCTTGCCTATTATTTTCACTTTTTATAACAAATTGTTAGAACAGTGATGACCTAATAAATGAAGTCATACAATTATACACTCGTTTGTCAAACTTTGTATGGAAGACAGAGGCCTCTTCCTTAAATATAGCTCTATCTAAAATATAGCTCTTCCTTAAATATAGCCTTAAGTATAAAAATAAATATGACTAGTATTCTGCATAATCTTTGTTGAGTCAAGCTTGTCAATTTTGTCTCATTTAAAATGTTGGGGGACTTCCCTGGAGCCACAGTGGTTGAGATTCCGCCTGCCAATGCAGGGGACACGGGTTCAAGCCTTGGTCGGGGAGGATCCCACATGCTGCAGAGCAACTTGGCCCATGTGCCAAAGCTACTGAGCCTGTGCTCTGGCGCCTGTGAGCCACCGCTACTGAAGCCCGTGCGCCTAGAGCCCGTGCTCCACAACACCGTAATGAAAGGTCTTTGCAACGCAACTAGAGAAAAGCCTGTGCATAGCAACAAACACCCAACACAGCCAAAAAAATAAATAAAATAAAATAAAATAAAATAAAATGAAATGAAATAAAATGCTGGGGACTTCCGTGGTGGCTCAGGGGTTAAGAATCCTCCTGTCAATGCAGGGGACACGGTTTCGATCACTGGTCTGGGAAGATCCCACATGCCGCAGAGCAACTAAGCCTGTGCGCCACAACTACTGAGTCTGCACTCTAGAGCCTGCGAGCCACAACTACTGAGCCTGCGTGCCACAACCACTGAAGCCCGTGTGCCTAGGGCCCAAGCTCCGCAACAAGAGAAGCCACTGCAATGAGAAGCCCGTGCACCACAATGAAGAGCAGCCCCCGCCTGAGGCAACTAGAGAAAGTCTGCTTGCAGCAACGAAGACCCAATGGAGTCATAAATAAATAAATAAATAAATAAATAAATAAATTTATTTAAAGAAAAATGCTGGGTTTTAATTTCATTGCAGAGAAGTGAGAATGCAAAGATCTTCTACAGTAATATATCTACGTGGAAAATACATAGGATGCCTGAAGAATCTCGAATTGTGGGCATATTACATTATTATTTAGATGTGGGGGGAAATAGGCCTTGGCCTTAGGGTGTATTGGTTTCAAGACATTTGTACACATCAAGCAGAGGAGAATATACCTTTTATAAAGTCAAAGAATCCCACATAAAATGAATGGAAAATAATAAACGAATTACTTCCTATTTTTCCAGGCTTTGGAAACATTCTGCAATTGTCATAAGCACATCCAATGTGACATATATTCCTCACTTATTTTTTTTTCAGAGCATACAGGTCAGATTTTTATGGGGAAAAAATTCTCTTTACATTTATAATGCATTCATAATGTATAATATCTAACTGTATTTTAGCTTATTAAATAAATGTTTTTGTCCTTTTTTCTATGATCTTCTGCTTTTACAATGTTGTAATAAATATAGCTATTTACTTTTATATACCTCAGTAGAATGTCTATTATATTGACAATCAGAAAAAGTAAGTATCATTAAATTAGATTTAACTAAGCATCCATTCCAAGGTTAAAAGTATATGGCCATAGTTTTGGACAGAACACTTTATATCTTCTCTATTAGAGTACACATAATTTTTCTGGAAGAATTCATCAAAATCTATCTTTGAATTAAGCCAAAACAGAAGAGAATAATGTATCAAGATTGAAACCTTTAGTATGACTTTTAAAAACTATTGTTTTTGACCTTCAAGATGGCGGACGAGTAAGACGTGGAGAACACCTTCCTCCCCACAAATACATCAAAAATACATCTACATGTGGAACAACTCCTACAGAGCACCTACTGAACGCTGGCAGAAGACCTCAGACTTCCCAAAAGGCAAGAAAATCCCCACATACCTGGGAAGGGCAAAAGAAAAAAGGAAAAACAGAGACAAAAGATTACGGATGGGACCTGCACCTTGGGGAGGGAGCTGTGACGGAGGAAAAGTTTCCTCACACTAGGAAGCCCCTTCACTGGCAGAGACAGGGAGTGGGCAGCAGGGGGGAAGTTTTGGAGCCACAGAGGAGAGCGCAGCAACAGGGGTGCAGAGGGCAAAGCAGAGAGATTCCCACACAGAGGATCAGTGCCGACCAGCACTCACCAGCCTGGGAGGTTTGTCTGCTCACCCGCCGTGGCCGGTGGGGGCTGGGAGCTGAGCTGAGGCTCAAGCTTCGGAGGTCAGATTCCAGGGAGAGGACTGTGGTTGGCTGCATGAACACAGCCTGAAGGGGGCTTGGGTGCCACAGCTAGCCAGGAGGGAGTCCGGGAAAAACTCCTGACCTGCCTAAGAGACAAGAGACCATTGTTTCAGAGTGTGTGAGGAGAGGGGATCCCTTCTCTGTCTGCCCACAGAAGGCAGTGTACCGCCTAAACGAGCTCCAGAGAAGGGCAAGAGCCGCGGCTATCAGCTCTGACACCAGAGACGGGCATGAACCGCTAATACAGCTGCTGCAGCCACCAAGAATCCTCTGTGCAAGCAGAGGTCACTATCCACACACCCCCCCTCCTCCCGACCCCCCTGCCTGGAGCCTGTGCAGCACACCACTGGCAGGGTCCCGTGATCCAGGGACAACTTCCCCGGGAGAACACACGGTGTGCCTCAGGCTGTTGCAACGTCACACCAGCCTCTGCCACCACAGGCTCGCCCTGCATTACAATTATAACTACCATACCCCTCCCTCCTGCCAGCATGAGTGAGCCAGAGCCACCTAATAAGTCACTGCTTTAAACCCCACTGTCTGGGCAGGAGCAGAAGCCTGAGGGCAACCTACACAAAGAGGTGGGGCCAAAACCAAAGCTGAACCACAGGAGCTGTGCCAACAAAGAAGAGAAATGGAAAATTCTCCATGCAGCCTCAGTAGCAGTGAATAGAATCCCCACAATCAACTTGAGGTACCCTGAATCTGTGGAATACCTGAACAGGTAATGAATCAACCCAGAATTGAGGCAGTGGACTTTGCAAGCAACTGTAGACTTGGGGTTTGCTGTCTGCGACTGATTTTTTACTGATTTTTATGTTTACCTTAGTAAAACTTTTAGTGCTTGTTATCATTGGTGGATTTGTTGATTGGTTTGGTTGCTCTCTTCTTTTTTATTTTTTAATACTTTTTAATTTTAATAATTTTTTAATCTTTTTATATTACTTATTTTATTTTATTTTTTAAATTTTATTTTATTATTATTATTAAAAAAATTTTTTTTTCTTTCTTTTTTTCCTCCCTTTTCTTCTGAGCCATGTGGCTGACAGGGTCTTGGTGCTCCAGCCTGGTGTCAGGCCTGAGCCTCTGAGGTGGGAGAGCCGAGCTCAGGACAATGAACCACCAGAGACCTCCTGGCCCCACCGAATATCAATTGGCGAGAGCTCCCCCAGAGATCTCTGTCTCAAAGCTAAGACCCGGCTCCACCCAATGGCCAGCAAGCTCCAGTGCTGGACGCCCCATGCCAAACAACTAGCAAGACAGGAACACAACCCCACCCATTAGCAGAGATGCTGCCTAAAGTAATACTAAATTCATGGACACCCAACACACACCACCAGATGCAGCCCTGCCCACCAGAAACACAAGATCCAGCCTAACCCACCAGAACACATGTACCATTCCCCTCCACCAAGAAGCCTACACAAGCCACTAAACCAACCTTACCCACAGGGGGCAGACACCAAAAACAACGGGAACTACGAACCTGCAGTCTGCAAAAAGGACACCCCAAACACAGTAAGTCAAGTAAAAAGCGAGGGCAGAGAAAAATGCAGCACATGAAGGAGCAAGGTAAAAACACACAAAACCAAACAAATGAAGAGGAAATAGGCAGTCTACCTGAAAAAGAATTCAGAATAATGATAGTAAAGATGATGCAAAATCTTGGAAATAGAATGGAGAATATAAAAGAAACATTTAACAAGGACCTAGAAGAAGTAAAGAACAAACAAACAATGATGAATAACACAATAAATGAAATTAAAAATTCTCTAGAAGGAATCAATAGCAGAATAATTGAGGCAAAAGAATGGATACGTGACCTCGAAGATAAAATAGTGGAAATAACGACTGCAGAGCAGAATAAAGAAAAAAGAATGAAAAGAATTGAGGACACTCTCAGAAACTTCTGGGACAACATTAAACACACCAACATTCGAATTATAGGGGTCCCAGAAGAAGAAGAAAAAAAGAAAGGGTATGAGAAAATATTTGAAGAGACTATAGTTGAAAACTTTGAGAACATGGGAAAGGAAATAGCCACCCAATTCCAGGAGGCACAGAGAGTCCAATACAGGATAAATCCAAGGGGAAACATGCCAGGACATATATTAATCAAACTATTAAAAATTAAATACAAAGAAAAAATATTAAAAGCAGCATGGGAAAAGCAACAAAGAACATACAGAGGAATCCAGATAAGGTTAACAGTTGATCTTTCAGCAGAAACTCTGCAACCCAGAAGGGAGTGGCAGGACATATGTAAACTGATGAAAGAGAAAAACCTACAACCAAGATTACTCTACCCGGCAAGGATCTCATTCAGATTTGACAGAGAAATTAAAACCTTTACAGCCAAGCAAAAGCTAAGAGAATTCAGCACCACAAAACCAGCTTTACAACAAATGCTAAAGGAGCTTCTCTAGGGAGGAAACACAAGAGAAGGAAAAAAACCTACAAAAAGAAAACCAAAACAATTAAGAAAATGGTAATAGGAACATACATATCAATAATTACCTTAAATGTAAATGAATTAAATGCTCCAACCAAAAGACATAGACTGGCTGAATGGATACAAAAACAAGACCTGTCCTGTATATATGCTATCTACAAGAGACACACTTCAGACCTAGAGACACATACAGACTGAAAGTGAGGGGATGGAAAAAGATATCCCATGCAAATGGAAATCAAAAGAAACCTGAAGTAGCAATTCTCATATCAGACAAAATGGACTTTAAAATAAAGACTATTACAAGAGACAAAGAAGGACATTACACAATGATCAAGGGATCAATCCAAGAAGATATAAAAATTGTAAATATTTATGCACCCAACATAGGAGCACCTCAAAACATAAGGCAAATGCTAACAGCCATAAAAGGGGAAATCGACAGTAACACAATAAGAGTAGGGGACTTTAACACCCCACTTTCTCCAATGGACAGATCATCCAAAATGAAAATAAATAAGGAAACACAAGCTTTACATGACACATTAAACAAGATGGACTTCATTGATATTTAGAGGACATTCCATCTGAAAACAACAGAATAAACTTTCTTCTCAAGTGCTCTTGGAACATTCTCCAGCATAGATCATATATTGGGTCACAAATCAAGCCTTGGTAAATCTAAGAAAATTGAAATCGTATTAAGTATCTTTTCCAACCACAATGCTATGAGACTAGTTATCAATTACAGGAAATAAACTGTAAAAAATACAAACACATGGAGGCTAAACAATACACTACTAAAAAACCAAGAGATCACTGAAGATATCAAAGAGGAAATCACAGAAAGAAATCAAAGAGGAAATCAAAAAATACCTAGAAACAAATGACAATGAAAACACGATGACCCAAAACCTATGGGATGCATCAAAAGTAGTTCTAAGAGGGAAGTTTATAGCAATACAATCCTACCTCAAGAAACAAGAAAAATCTCAAATAAACAAGCTAAACTTACACCTAAAGCAATTAGAGAAAGAAGAACAAAAAAAAAACACAAAGTTAGTAGAAGGAAAGAAATCATAAAGATCAGATCAGAAATAATTGAAAAAGAAATGAAGGAAATAATAGCAAAGATCAATAAAACTAAAAGCTGGTTCTTTGAGAAGGTAAACAAAATTGATAAACCATTAGCCAGACTCATCAAGAAAAAAAGGGAGAAGACTCAAATCAACAGAATTAGAAATGAAAAGGGAGAAATAACAACTGACACTGCAGAAATACAAAGAATCATGAGAGATTACTACAAGCAACTATATGCCAATAAAATGGACAATCTGGAAGAAACGGACAAATTCTTAGAAGAGCACAATCTTCTGAGATTGAACCAGGAGGAAATAGAAAATATAAACAGACTAAACACATGCACTGAAATTGAAACTGGGATTGAAAATCTTCCAGCAAACAAAAGCCCAGGACCGGATGGCTTCATAGGCAAATTGTATCAAACATTTAGAGAAGAGTTAACATCTATCCTTCTCAAACTCTTCCAAAATATATCAGAGGGAGGAACACTCATTCTACGAGGCCACCATCATGCTGATACCAGAACCAGACAAAGATGTTACAAAAAAAGAAAACTACAGGCCAATATCACTGATGAACAAAGATGCAAATATCCTCAACAAAATACTAGCATACAGAATCCAACAGCACATTAAAAGGATCATACACCATGATCAAGTGGGGTTTCTCCCAGGAATGCAAGGATTCTTCAATATACACAAATCAATCAATGTGATACATCATATTAACAAACTGAAGGATAAAAACCATATGATTATCTCAATAGATGCAGAAAAAGCTTTTGACAAAATTCAACACCCATTTATGATAAAAACTCTACAGAAAGTAGGCACAGAGGGAACTTACCTCAACATAATAAAGGCCATATATGACAAACCCACAGCCAACATCATTCTCAATGGTGAAAACCTGAAACCATTTCCACTAAGATCAAGAACAAGACAAGGTTGCCCACTCTCACCACTATTATTCAACATAGTTTTGGAAGTGTTAGCCACAGCAATCAGAGAAGAAAAAGGAATAAAAGGAATCCAAATCGGAAAAGGAGAAGTAAAGCTGTCACTGTCTGCAGATGACATGACACTATACATAGAGAATCCTGAAGCTGCTACCAGAAAACTACTAGAGCTCATCAATTAATTTGGTAAAGTAGCAGGATACAAAATTAATGCACAGAAATCTCTTGCATTCCTATACACTAATGATAAAAAATCTGAAAGAGAAATTAAGGAAACACTCCCATTTACCATTGCAACAAATAGAATAAAATACCTAGGAATAAACCTACCTAAGGAGACAAAAGGTCTGTTTTCAGAAAACTATAAGACACTGATGAAAGAAATTTAAGATGATACAAACAGATGGAGAGATATACCATGTTCTTGGTTTGGAAGAATCAAAGTTGTGCAAATGACTATACTACCCAGAGCAATCTACAGATTCAATGCAATCTCTCTCAAACTACCAATGACATTTTTCACAGAACTGGAACAAAAAATTGTACAATTTGTATGGAAATACAAAAGACCCCCAATAGCCAAAGCAATCTTGAGAAAGAAAAATGGAGCTGGAGGAATCAGCCTCCCTGACTCCAGACTATACTACAAAGCTACAGTAATCAAGACAGTATAGTACTGGCAAAAAAAAAAAACAAACCCAGAAATATAGATCAATGGAACAGGATAGAAAGCCCCGAGATAAACCCATGCACATATGGTCACCTAATCTTTGATAAAGAAGGCAAGAATATACAATGGAGAAAAGACAGCTTCTTCAATAAGTGGTGCTGGGAAAACTGCACAGCTTTTTACATGTAAAATAATGAAACTGGAACACTCCTTAACACCATACACAAAAATAAACTCAAAATGGATTAAAGACCTAAATGTAAGGCCAGACACTATAAAACTCTTAGAGGAAAACATAGGAAGAGCACTTTTTGACATAAATCATAGAAAGATCCTTTTTGACCTACCTCTTAGAGAAATGCAAATAAAAACAAAAATAAACAAATGGGACCTAATGAAACTTGAAAGCTTTTGCACAACAAAGCAAACCATAAAGAAGACAAAAAGTCAACCCTCAGAATGGGAGAAAATATTTACAAATGAAGCAACTGAGAAAGGATTAATCTTCAAAATATACAAGCACCACATGCAGCTCAATATCAAAAAAACAAACAACCCAATCCAAAAATGGGCAGAGGATCCAAACAGACATTTCTCCAAAGAAGATATACAGATTGCCAACAAACACATGAAAGGATTATTGACATCACTAATCATTAGAGAAATGCAAATCAAAACTACAATGAGGTATCACCTCACAGTAGTCAGAAGGGCCTTTATTAAAAAATCTACAAACGATAAATGCTGGAGAAGGTGTGGAGAAAAGGGAACCGTCTTGCACTGTTGGTGGGGATATAAGTTGATACAGCCACCATGGAGAACAGTATGGAGGTTCCTTAAAAAACTAAAAATAGAACTACCATATGACCCAGCAATCCCACTACTGGGCATATACCCTGAGATAACCATAATTCAAAAAGTGTCATGTACCACAATGTTCATTGCAGCAGTATTTACAATACCCAGGACATGGAAGCAACCTAAGTGTCCATTGGCAGATGAATGGATAAAGAAGATGTGGTACATATATACTATGAAATATTACTCAGCCATAAAAAGCAATGAAATTGAGTTATTTGTAGTGAGGTGGATGGACCTAGAGTCTGTCATACAGACTCAAGTAAGTCAGAAAGAGAAAAACAAATACCATATGCTAACACATATATGTGGAATCTAAAAAAAATAAGAAAATATGGTTCTGATGAACCTAGTGGCAGGACAGGAATAAAGACCTAGACGTAGAGAATGGACTTGAGGATACGGGGAGGGGGAAGGGTAAGCTGGGACTAAGTGAGAGAGTGGCATGGACATATATACACTACCAAATGTAAAACAGATAGCTAGTGGGAAGCACCTGCATCGCACGGGGAGATCAGCTCGGTGCTTTGTGACCACCTAGAGTGGTGGGATTGGGAGGGAGATGCAAGAGGGAGGGGATATGGGGATATATTTACACGTATAGCTGATTCACTTTGTTATAGAGCAGAAACTAAGAGAACATTGTAAAGCAATTATACTCCAATAAAGATGTTAAAAATAAAGATTACATTTGAATCTTTTTTATTATAGTTAATGCTTTGTTAATTTTATGTTTAAGCACCTTACGGTTTTGCTATAAGTAAATTTTTTGCTATATTTTTTTTCCAGGGAAAAATAAGCAGCTCTATTTAATGTTCCCTAAATATAAATAATACCACAAAGCTAATTAAAATAATAGTGAACCAAAAGGTTTTTAATGAATTAAATTTTAGATAATATAAAAGTGAAAAAAAGAAACAACTATAGTTTTCTTTGATATTCTATAGTCATTGTACCATAAAGTGACTTTAAAAAAGAGGTCAATGCTATCATTTGGATTTTATTCTTTGGATGATTTCCATGTCAGAGATCATTATAGTTTTTATCATGTCTTCCTTATGTAGAATGGCAAAAATGTAATCTTTTTTTCTCTTGAGTAAATGATTTTGTTTTGGAATTGTTGTAAGCTGAATAATGACCCCCAATGATATCTAGATTCTAATTCCTAGAACCTGTACATATTACCTGATATAGCAGAGGGGATCGTAAAGATGTGAGTAAAAATTTTGAGTTGAGGAGATTTTCCTGCATTATCCCAGTGGGTCCTTGTAAGAGAGACACAGAGGGAAATATGACCATGAAAGAGGAGAAAGAGAGATTATCCCAGAAGCAAAGGGACAGAGATTTGAAGATGTTATACTGCTGGCTTTGAAGATGTTCAAGAAAGGGGCCCTGAGCAACGACTGCAGCTTTAGAAGCTGGAAATGATAAGAATGTGGATTTTTCCCTAGAGCCTTCAAAAGGATTGCAGCCCTGCCAATACTTTGTTCAGAGCAGTAAAACCCACTTGGGACTTCTGACTTCCATGACTGTAAGACAGTAGATTTTTGTTATTTTAAACCATTAAGCTTGTGGTAATTTGTTAAAGTAGCAATAGGAAAGTAATGAACATGGTGAATCATGGAACTATTCATGTAGATTTTTTGTCTTTGTCTTTAAAATGCTAGGATCAAATCGCTATCAAAATTTTAATCAGCACAGTTGGTTGGTCTTAACGGTATGCATTTTACCCATGGATGTTATCCTCAGTTTCACCTCATTTTCCCTTCATCATTTATCACTTCTCCAGCCCTTATAGTATTTGGTTGCATTGTGTACATTATATAAGGTCAGCCAAAGACATCCAACAATTTCATTTACTTTCCTTGATTTCCTTTCTTACCATTTTCAACTTAAGTATTTGGAATTCTGTAATGGATTTCTTAAAATATGAGGGTTCTTAGTGACATTTGCAGTATCACACCAAGGGGATTTTTATCTCCCTGTGGCCCAAGGCACTGCCTGGTAGTAAGTTAAGGACTTAAGAAGACACTCTAAATCTTACATATTCTAGAGTGCCATTAATGACACCGAAGCAGTAGTACACTAAATATACTGTTATATATTCAGCACAACACAAGCTTCTCAGCAGGTTTCATGATCTATATGTTTTACTCTTCCTGAAAATCATATTGTAGAGAAAGAATGTCAAAACACATACCCATTCATCTTGTACTTTGTGTATATCTCTGTATTGTTAAAGGAAAATATATTTATGTTTCTAAAGCATGACTATGAGCTTGTGCTTATGTAAAGGAGATCAGACTTCATTCATAACTCATAAATTTTAAGAATTTTAACACAACTCTGCACTAAATGACATAAATAGTTACAAGATTTCCATCTCTATTTTTAGTTTACTTTTAAATAGTTGGAATTTAAAAATTAAATGAAACTGTTTTCATGCACATATGGCATTCTGCCATATTTACTTCTAATCACCCTTGCTGTTTTGATTTTTTTTTATTTTAAATATTATCTTGACTTATTTATTTATTTATTTATTTATTTATTTTTGGCTGCATTGGGTCTTCATTGCTGCACACGGGCCTTCTCTAGTTGTGGCGACTGGGGGCTACTCTTCGTTGCAGTGCATGGGCTTCTTGTTGCAGTGGCTTCTCTTGTTGTGGAGCATGGGCTCTTGGCGCACGGGCTTCAGTAGTTGTGGCGTGCAGGCTCAGTAGTTGTGGCTCGTAGGCTCTAGAGTGCAGGCTCAGTAGTTGTGGCGCACGGGCTTAGTTGCTCCACGGCATGTGGGATCTTCCCAGACAGGGATCGAATCCATGTCCCCTGCATTGGCAGGCGGATTCCTAACCACTGTGCCACCAGGGAAGTCCCTTGATTTTCATTATTAGGTCTTTGATACAACTGGAATCCACCTTTTCATGTATGATAGAGATCCAACGAGGACAATTTTTCTACATAGACGCTACGTTAGTGAAATTTGAATGAAAATTGAAAGAGGCCAACATTAAATTTATTTTGAAATTGTTGTTTATCATTATTTAAAAACCGTGTTTTCAGTCTGGATTAGCCTATCAACACTTCCATTATTGCCTTTCCTGTGTGTCTCTAGTTATTGGAATTCTTATTCTTGGTCTTGCAAAGATTTCTGGAAAAAGTCAATTTTTCAAACTACTAGCTTGAGTCACAACAAAAGCATGCTAATTCAAAGCCATTGCAAAAATTATCACTTGGTGTGAAGAACCACTTTCTTTTATAAAAAATGAAGTTTTGCTTATCTTCATTATTTTAAGTAAAAAAGAAAAATGATATGAATAATGCTACTAGAAAATGTTATTAAATTATTTTGGATGTTTTAGTCCAATATTATCCATTTGATAAATTGTTTTTTAAGAACACTAATTGGTAATGTACTTTCAGTAGATCTGTAATTTACTTTTTGTTTTTTCTCACAGTGAGACATGACAACAGAGAAATTAAGTAATTGAAATGAAGAGTAATTCAAGTTGAAATTAAAGAGTAACTTCATGATGGGTTAGAAAATTAAATAAAACTTTTGGAATAAAAGTAACTTTGGAAAATCCTTTTATGTAGCAGATATTGGAAGTTTATGCTCCACAGACAAAACTTGAAGTATGTACTCCACAAGGTGTAGGGATTTCTGGCTATTTTACTTCTGTTTTATTCTCAGCACCTGGACTGCAATGGGTACATAAAAGGTGCTCAATAAAATATGTTGACTAATTAAATAAATAAATAGTGCTACGGTTAGATAGCTGGATTGATATTAGGATGGAAGCACTATTGATTTAAACTCTGTAATTTTACTTATTTCTATGTCCATATCTATATACATTTCTAAAGGGATGAGAATTTGGGGCAATCAGCAGGATAGTTGAAAAAAAACTGTGATGGAAGTCTAAGGATCTTGGTGAAGGTAAATGGGATTAACTCTTTGATTAGCCAAGAATAGGTTATTAACATAAAGAGAAACAAAGTGAAAGTGACGATTGGAAAGAAAAAACGAGAAGAGGAGTCGTACATGGAATATCACTTGCTGTCTTTTTAAAAATTTTATAATGCACACTAATTGTGGCAAATCTAGGTTCTGTAAAACTTACATAGTATTTTGATAACTCTTACTGCCTTGATAAAACTCAGATGTTTTGTCTGAAGCAAAATTATAATATTAAGAGTCTGAGCTGTGTTTTATTTCTCTAGATAAAGATATGACTACAACTATATGAATATATCTAACACACTAGCACATAGAATACGCAAGCATATATATGAGTAGCCATTTGGTATACATCCATGCCATAAAACTTGCAAGATATATGAATTATTTAACATCACCTAATTAGCATTTCAGAGCACATACAACTTCCTTAGGAAAATCTTTCAAAGATTAAAAATATTTCTTTCCTCAGAAATATGACAACCTAATTATTAGTACCAAATGGTATTATATGATCTATTTTAAAGAGCAGTTATTTGCCAGAACACGGTTAAAGAGAAAACTTGATTTCATTGAGTTTGAAATCTAAGCAGGAAAACAACAGACAGCTTTGAAAATAAATGCATTACTTAGAGAAAAAGAGAAACATAAAACCTCAATCAATTAAAATTTAATTAGTCAAATGTTTTTTCATCCATTTTTGATAAGGAAGTATAAAGTATCTGTTTATTGATTTTTAAATACATAAAAGAGTTCAGGTATGAAAGCATCAGTCAGCATTCATTTTGGTTTTCTCATCCTTCTTTGGCAATATGGGTCTGCCTTTCTCACAAGCTCTGTTTTTTATTAACACTCAGTCAGTTCTCTGATTAAGTTTATGACTTAAGTCAGCATCAGTCAGTCATATGAACAATTCAACAAGGCATATTCATAGGTACAGGCACACAGAATAGGACAGCAATGAACATGAATGAAGATTCACATTACAGGCACATGATGGTGACTGCAAGTTTTAATGACTATTCTAGTAACTGTTTTACTTGAATCACCACGAACTTTATGTGGAATACAATAAAGTCATCACTGAAATTTACCAGATATATAAATCAAAAAAATAAAACATTTAAGCTTCATTAAAGTGTTAGTATCAATGTCTTTGTATAAATAACTTCTCTTATAAAATTTTTACTTTTTATTTTTTTAATTAATTAATTAATTATTTTTTGGCCACACCACACAGCATGTGGGATGTTAGTTCCCCCATCAAGGTTCCAACCTGTGCCCCCTGCAGTGGAAGTGTGGAGTTTCACCACTGGACCTCCAGGGAAGTTCCTTTTTTTTAAAAAAAAATTTTAATGGCATATAGTTGATTTACAATGTTGTGTTATTTTCAGGTGTACAGCAAAGTGAATCAGTTATACGTATACATAAATCTGCTCTTTTTTAGATTCTTCTCCCATATAGGCTATTACAGAGTATTGAGTAGGGTTCCCTGTGCTATATGGTAGGCCCTTATTAGTTATCTATTTTATATATAGTAGTGTTCATATGTCAATCCTAATTTCCCAATTTATCCCTCCCCCCTCATACTACCTGGTAACCATAAGTTTGTTTTCTACATCTGTAACTCTATTTCTGTTTTGTAAATAAGTTTATTTGTACCCTTTTTTTTTTTGTTAGATTCCACATATAAGCAATATCATACGATATTTGTCTTTCTCTGTCTGACTTACTTCACTCAGTATGACAATCTCTAGGTCCATCCATGTTGCTGCAAATGGTATTATTTGTCTGATGTTTCTTGATGATCTCAGAAATGTGTTCTTAATTTTTTCACCACTTTAAAAATCAGATCACTAATATTTTAATTGGTTAACAATAAACTTTCTTCTGAATACAAACTAGACTAAAATTATGGTATATTATGTGCCTCTGCCTCTAGCACTTCCTTTTGACTAGTAAAATATTTGCGATCCATTATGACTAATCCAGTCTTCTTGCAGATTTAATATGCACAGATTTAGCTGTTATGGGAATAAAATTTCATGATATAAAACTCAACTATTCATTCATATGTCCATTGAAAACATTACTGAAAACCTATTAAGAGCACTGGGTGAGGGTAAAAGGGAATGTAATAGACACTAATATGCTCTACACAAAGGAGAAGAAAATCTTGTTCTTAAATATATTTAGGAGGAGGCCCATATTTAGACTAGAGAGTCAAGGTAAGACAGGTCTGATGTTTAAACAGATATTATTAGTGAATAAGTGTTAGTCAATTCAAGCTTAAGGCAAAGAGTATTCCAGATACAGGAGAGAATGTCTGTTAAAGCCATAAAAACAAACAAAAAAGCTTGGCATGCACTGAAAGTAGATCCATATGTGATGTGTAACCAATAATGCGTGACCAACTCTGTCACCAACTCACAAAGTATATATTGTGGGACTGTAGCAGATACAATAAATTGTATTAGTTTGCTAGGGCCACCATAACAAATTATCACAGACTATGTGGCTTAAACACCAGAAATTTATTTTCTCACAGGTTTGGTGGCTAGCAGTCCAAGATCAAAGTATTGTCAGGTCTGATTTCTCCTGAGGTCTCTCTCCTTGGCTTGCAGATGGCTGTCTTTTCCTAATGTCCTCAAATGGTTTTTTCTTTTTCCTAATGCATCCCTGGTGTTTCTTTTGTGTTCAAATTTCTTCTTGTTTTAAGCATACCAATCATTGTATTAGGGACCACACTGACGGTCTTTTTTAAATTTAATCACCCATTTAAAGGTCCCATCTCCAAATACAGTGACATTCTGAGGCACTAGGGGTTAGGGCTTCATCATATGAATTTTGGGAGGACACAATTGAACTCATAACATAAAGATAATTTAAATGTGGCATAAAACTGAATCAAATGTTAGAGTAATTTCAGAGTCCTCATCCCTCTCCTCCAACTTTCTCTCAAATACAGAAGAGAAGAAAAAAATGAGAAAGAAAGCATGGGAAATGTAGCAGCTATGAAAAATAACACAAAAGCAGAATATGTTAATCAATAACTGTACAGGATGTACCCTGAAAATAGTGAGATCCACGAAACCATCTGCTTTTTTATTGAAAATAAGGTGATAGTAGGGAAATATGTGAAATAGATTTACATATACAGTGGCAAACCTTTTAATAAATCTGCTTGATGCCACGAGACATTTTTCTTTTGGAGTCAGGGCTTTTATTCATAATTGCGAGAATGAAATAAAAGTATCTGAACTAACAACACATATCAGCTCATGTAGTCCATGGGAGATGGAACATTCTTTAATATAAAGGTCTTAAGTGAAGCATGCATTTGTAAAAAACAAAATAAGAAACATGCATTATCATTTTTATTAATAGATACATAAAATTAAACATAATATTTAAACTAATTAATTTTAAAAGATGAAAAACTGATTTTGGTCATTTGTCAAAACAACTACCAATACGGACAAATTTTGCATGAAGAGTTATTTTTTAAAATCTGGTTTAATTTTGTCTCAAAGATTCACTTTATAATGATCAGTTGAATATAAAAAAATATAGTGTAATATAAAAATATATAGTGGGGAGAGTGTTGAGATTCAGAGTTTCAGTGGGAAAATATCAAGCTTAATATTATGTGAAATTAATTAAGCAGTATACTACTGATGATGAACATAAAAATTATTTATTAAATTCAATCTTTGGGCCCACTGCTGTGACAATATGGGATGTGAAAAGAGATACAAAAGCAAAATCCATGTTCTCAAATCTCAGTTTACTAGAGAAATATAATAAATATAAAACAATTAAAGAGTAAGTGAAACCATGACAAATTTACTGGCATTAAATACAATAGGTCACCAGAAAAAAAAGAAACAAAAACACAATAAAAACTCCTTCCTTCCTTTCTTCAATCTACCCTTTCCCTTTGTATTTTATTTTTCTTTGTATCCATTTACTTCCTTCTAAAGTAAATTCATCCAGTATTATGTGAGAAGCATCATATTAGAGACTCAAATAAAATTTAACCCATATAAAACATCTGTTCTCAAAAACTTACACTCTAATGGGGAGTCACAAGCAATCCTTATCACCATGGTAACTACCTTCTTCTATGTTTAGTTTTCTTAACATCCTCAACAGGCAAGAAGTACACATTGTAATGGAGCATTGATATAAATTAAAATATATTTTATCATAAGGAGTGAAACAGGTTGAAAGTGGTTATAGTCAAGCAGAATGACTGATTAATGCTACCTATCTTATCAGGAAGAATCATGATAAAAACAAGTTTGAGAATATGGCCCATCAGTGGAACTTGAAGTGTGAGAGATATTTTAGGTGAAAAAGAGAGAGAGTTCTATTTATGTCAATATTTAGAACTAGACAATCTAGAAACAGTCCCACTCAAAGAACAGAAAAGATATGTAATTTGAAATGTATCTCTGAAATATCAGGTGATTGAAAATATATATTTGAGCACACAATAAGGCAAGGAAATAAAACAGCAAGAGCAGAGACAAATAAAAGCACTGACATTGTGAGAAACTTGACTTGCTGGGGTGAATATATTTGTGTAACCAAAGTGTTTTGAGTTTATAGTCCACAAAGAAATTAGACATAAATTTGAGCCCATAAAAAGTGAGAATTGGACATGATATTTGTGTGTAAGTATAATAGCAAAGCCACATTAAAGTGATGCAACCTCAGTGAATAGATGAATTAAGAAAATTAATTTACTTACCAGCACAGAAAGAAAAAAGGGAGATTCGTCTCTCTAGTTCTGAAACCCAGTGTAAAATGTTTTCATATTCTATTCATAACAAAACAGCAAATATCCTTTCATTTGAGGCTTGCATACATAATCCCTGGGCTTTCCAATAAAACTTAGACAGAAATATTTACCTAAAATATCATCACATTGGGTCATACCATGTGGCTACCTGACAGATAAAAACCTAAAACTACTGTAGAGACTATCATACAAGATCCCAAAGTCTTTCCAAAGTTAAAGACTTGAAGAAGACGAATTTAAAATAGAAAGTGTAAACACTCAACAACATAATCATTCAAAACTGAAAGTCAGAACACAGAATGGATTAAACAATTAGAGAGCCCAAAACTCCAGATAATAGAATTACCTGATACAGACTAAAAGAGTTATGTTAAAATGATTACAGACACAAAATAATAAAAATTAAAATAATAGAAAATATTTTATGAAAAGATCAGTATAAAAATAGCTGTATGGAACATAAAGCAAATAAAACTTATAGAAATGAAAAATATAATAATTAAAAGTAAAAAAATATATATTTTAAATGAGGGAAGATAGACTGGAAACACTATTCTCTATCTCACTAATTATATATATATATATGCTCACATTACATATAAAACACATATAAGAAAACTTTGAAGGTTAGAGAAAAGGAGGCAGTCTAGCTAGGGACATCAGGATCTGAGGAATGACACAGTGATAGATTCCTTGGGTTTTCTGTTTGCCTCATATATCCCAAGCGTGGAGCTGAAGAAGCTGGCAATTTGTTAACTCTAACAATTGTAAATAATAAAAGCTCCAGCAAAAGCCTTCTTTCTCTATCCAAAGGACCAGAAAAGGAGCACCAAGAAAGACAGAAAATATTTAGATAATAACCACTCTACTCCAGCCAAACACCACAGAAATAACTGTTGCCCCACTCCATACCCATACCAGCAAAGGGGAAGAGGGAGGCAAGACTCCATGCTCCCCATGCCCAAACCTCTGCCATCCTAGTCTCAGAAAAGCCAGAGTAGGGACCCAGGATTTTTATTCCCACCCATATAAGGCAAGAAGACCTCACGGGCAGCATAGAATTCCACCCTCGCCAAGCACTGGAGAGATGCTGTGCCCACTCCATGCTGGGGCGGTGTCAGAGGAGGCCTACTGGAGAGGCAAGATTTTTGCCACTGCCCACTCCTAACAAAGCGACACAGACCACGAAGAGAGTGGAGACCATGTGAGAAGCCAAAACTCCCACCCCTGCTCAGCATTAAGAAGGAGGCCTCCTCTCTTGTATATCAACTGAGGACAAGTGAGGAACCTAGACTTCTAGAAATAATGAGGAAATACCCTGCCCCCTCTTGCTTTCACTGCTAGAGAGGGTTAATAAAAATATAATTTCTATACTATGTAATCAATATGTGTTCTTTTTTTTCTGAATAAAACACAATTATTTGTAGGGTCTTGTAGAGCCCTTCAGATAGGTATAACTTGCTTTAGGGACCACTGTTAGAGACACTGGAGATATTCCATGTGTTATTTTGTTCTTGTTTGATCAGAAGTAGCAAATTTATACTTAATAACAAGTCATTATTGAATGGATTATTGATAAGATTAGAAAGTACATTTGTATGCAAAATACCAACAAAAATATTATTTCTTCATCTATTAGTTACATGCCCTTAGCCCTATATCTCCAGCAAATTGTTACTAAAGTACAATGAAAAAAGCAAGAATTGGTGCCATAATCAAGTGGCACAATTTTTACTTTGAAGGAAAATGATTACTTAAGGAAGAGAAGAAAGACAGTTTATTAATATGCTTTTTTTTTCTTTCTTTTTTTTTTTACTAATAAGATCATCAGACTGCTACACGGATTAAACACAAGCAATGTGTAAGCTACCAATGTATGTGGCTAACTGGCACTATAGTTCAATAAAATTCTGTCTAATACTAATATGCTTTATCAAAATGACCCAACACAATATAGGACATTAAGAATGAATAAATGTATGTCCTGTGTTTTCATGTGCCTGAAAATTAATACACTAAACAGGGACTTTAGGGAGATATTTATTTTACGTAATAGTCATTTCCTCAGTGTGTTAGTCAACTTGGGTTGCTATAACAAAATACCAGAGACTGGGTGTCTTAAACAACAGACATTTATTTCTCACAGTTCTGGAGTCTGGGAAGTTCAAGATCAGGGAACTGGCAGATTTGGTTCCTGGTGAGAGCTCACTTAGAGGCTTGCAGATGGCTGCTTTCTGTTATGGCTGTGTTCTCACATGGAGTAGAGAGCTCTGGTCTCTCTTCTTATAAGGACACTGATACCATTGTAGGGAGTCTCACCATCATGAACTTACCTAAACCTAATCACCACCCAAATAGCTCACTTCCCAATATCATCACATTGAGATTAAGTAATGTATGAATTTCGGGGGAACACAAGCATTAAGTTCATAACACTTAGTACATATAAGAAACAGAAGGCAAGAATATGATTACAAAATAGTTAATATCATTTGAAAGAGACTGTAATGACTATAAAAGAAAATACCAATTTCATTTCTTTACCTCAAGCTTTCTGTTGAGTTTGAAACTTTGAAATATAAATGATTATGTTGTTCCTGTTTGTGTATTTTGCTTTCCCTAATAGAAAATATTACAATATGTTCATGATTATTAAAATACCAGGTCATAGGTTGTGTGTTTCAGTGTTTTATATTTTCCTTTTGTCTTTGCTTTCTTTTTTACTTTAATAAATGTGGTATATAAAATTATAATATGTATAATATATAATTTAGATATATATATCATTACCATAGTAAGAACTCCCTAACTTTATATATTTCATTTATCTTTTCATTATATACTTTTTATAATATTAACTCTCTTGCTTTATTACTGCAGCAATATTTGTACATTTTATATCTTAGTTTAAGGTACAGTTTTTCCTGAGTGTAACAATTTTCAAATTAATCAACTTGAGATTATGAAAATTCCTGACTCCTAAATTCCTGACTCCACTACTGTAACAATATCAGTATTTTCACGGATTAGATTAAACATTCAGAATCTCAGGATAGTTGGGGTACACTTAATGCATATGATTTTGGATCTAATTAACACAACTGACATTCCTTGTTGGTATTTTCATTTTTAATGAAATTAATCGGTATTTTAATTATTTTCATTTTTAATTAATTTAATTTTAAGTTTTAATTAACTAAAAACTGCCTACTACAGTATGGTTGAAGAAATTCAAAAGATACTGCATGACAAAAATAAAATGCTTCTGAAAAATACACTGAGTGGTATTCATCTTGGGCACATCTATAAAAGATAGTGTATAAAATATCAGTTTTAAAGGAACCTTATGATTTTTATTTCTAGTCATTGCATTAGAGAAGGTATTCTTACTCTTCTTGTCTTTAGAATTTCTAATTCTGAACAGATAAAACTGTTTGTACAACTTAGATACAATTTTTCATCTGCACCCTCAGTGCCCATACATGAAAAGACAGTCTCCTGTTTTCATATATGAAAAACCCATTCATGGAACTTATTGAATATTCATGTTTTGACTATTCAAAATGTATTTTAATTTCCCATCAAACCTTCTCTAATTCACAACTCCATTCTTTTCTTCTACAATTTACTACTACATCTAGTTTCTTTCGTTTTACTCTTATCACACTGTACTGCAATCACTTTTTTCTTTCTCCTTTATTAAAACATAATTTTCTTGAGGCCAGAAGCAAGTTATAATGAATGAGTTCTTCATATGTGAAAACAGAAGAGGGTCTTCACATACATGGACACTGCAAGTACAGATGAAAATTAGCTGCAGCCTGAATGGAAATCTGTGCCCAGAATGGAGGTTGGGAGCAAACCAAAGCAAACCCAAACAAGGAAACAAATGAAGTACAACAAAAAAGAAAACAATTTGCCTCTAAGTCTATCGTTGGCCTCTGAGTCTAATGATTCTAATAGAACTTGTAAATGCAAATTTCATTTTTAGAGGACACTTGGTTGAATGACCCATTTAAATAAAGATGTGCAGATAACCAGCTAAAATGGTAAACTGAATATAACTATACTCCTTCCAAAAATTGTCCAGCTAATATTACCAGGACAGCAAAAAAATTAAATCTTCACATATCTAATTAGGAGAAAAATCACTTAGGAGAAAAACTGGAGAGAATATAGATAAATATTAATTTAGCATAGAAATCAAGATACAAGCTGATGCACTGCAGAATACCAATATCAGAAATTGGAGTGAGACTGCTGAATGTAAAAGAGAAAATAAAATTATTTTTGAAATTCTGTTTAAGAATAGTTATTCCTCCATATTCCACTCCCATTCCTCATAAATGGGTAATCATCTTATTTCAGTCAAGTAGAGGATTAGAAGTTAATTCTTTAGGGTGAGTGAATTAGGGAACTTAGAACAGGTAGAATCAAGGCAAAGCTGAGGGCATTTTCTGGAGAGGGGAATTAAATGAAATTTTAGATAGTGAAGGTTAAACCCTTTTAGTCCTCTTTCCTCACTCAAATCCTAGAATTCTGAAAAACAGTATTATATTCTTAAACTTTTCAATCAGGAGACTAGAAGAGCCAACCCATGAAGTTCAAACTGCAAATAACAGAAAACAGAAAAAAAAGACAAGAAAATTATTAAATAAATAATTCAAAAAAGCCCCCAAACTGAAGAATGTAAGTATCAGGGTGTTATTAGGGCCATACACAATGGATAAAAACTGCCTTTCACCATGGCATGTCAGAAATTGTGAAATTTCTGAACACTATGGATATAGACAAATTCCTAAAAAGCTCACAGGAGAGAGAATAAAAAAACACAAATCATATATATAATACATATAAAGTACTTAAATAGTGCTTGGAAGATAGTAAAAGTTTTATATATATATATATATATATATATAGAGAGAGAGAGAGAGAGAGAGAGAGAGTTTTTTAAATAATAGCAGTGATGATAGTAATATTAGTGATTGTAAATGAAAAGTATTTACACTGAAGTATTTCCAAAAATACAGTTGTGAAGTTACCTGTTTAGACAAAATATCTAATATTATTTGGAGTTGCTTAATATATCCAGAATTCAATTGTCTTAAAATATATTTGCAATAATGCTTATTCTGCTTAGTAAGATTCTGAAATTAAAACACACACAAGGCCATACACGACAATGTAAGATTATCCTTGTAAATTTATTTTAAAATTGCAGATATGGCTCTGGTAGCTGCGTGTAAAGATGAAATTGCTTCCTGCTAAAAACACCTGAGGATTAAATTAAACATATTTTAACTGGGCTATGCCTACAGGATGTCTCTGAACAGTCTGTTTGTGTAGAAAATGTATGAATTGCTTTTCTTACCTCCTGAGGTGCTCCATGATGATGACCTCTATTGAAGAAATATTAAGTGCTTTATAACTTCTCCAGAATAGAGGAAGAACCAAAAAAGGTAAAATAAATAAAAATTTAACCTCAAAATGATTTCAAATGAGAAGAGTTTCTCAAACAATTTTTCAGTTATCAAAGCCATTAACTATTAATAAAAAAGCATGTTTCTTATAGAAGGGTTTGTATTTTTTTATTTAAATTTATTTTCTTCAAGGATTTTTTAAATCTTGGAAAACATTAGCTTAACCTATACAGCTTTGGCCAATAATGAATCAAATTGTTAAATAAGAACAACCTATCACAGATTAAGGGAAAAAGTTAGTTATTGGAGACAATAATACATTTATTTATAGTAAGATAGATATTGAAATAAAAATAAAATAAAACATAATATGCTAAGGCTCATTTTAATGCTTACTACATAGAATTTTAAATTTTGTTTGGGTGCTAAAATGGTATTGCGTTCCTTACTATAATTTTAAAAAGTAAAGTGCTGGGTATATTTTTAAAGTGCTGGTATTATTTTTAAACTAGTTACTGTCATAGAGAAATCATGAAAAGTGTTAATTAAATGAGTAGCTCTAGCATTTTATTCCCCAATTTAACCTGAATATCACATTATTGACATTATCACTTTATTTATATAAATCATCATAATGGCTTAAAAATTAACAGAACAATCTTATCAATAGCTAATGGTTATAATCATATATCATATTTTGATGGCAGATTTTAATATAAATGGTTATAAAATTATATTAAATTTAGTTTTATCAAATTCAAAGAGCCAAAATATGTTAAAAATTATAAAACAATGTCTGAATATTGTTCAAATTAAATAAATCAATAAACACAGTATAATTTCCGTGTAGGCCATAGTGAAAGCACTGGAAAGCACACAAAGAAAAATTTTTAAAAAACAGACTTACCTAGTACATATTCTACCTGAAAGCTTAAACCTGAGGATTGGATGGGTGTTAAAGAAAAATCAAAATTTCAAATTCTAGCAGAAGACCACAATAGACAAGGTGTTATAGGGAAAGTACCACTTTAACTTCATTTGAATTACATAGACAGTATCTGCTATAAGAATTCAGTGTCTGAGCTATCACTTTAGGCCAGGCTATTATCACAATGAGCATATGATAAGTTGCTATACAGATGATATCTGGAGATCCCACAGAGCAGGTGATTGCAAAATATAGTTGCACGTACAAAAAGAAAAAAAGAAAAGGTAGTAAGTGTAGTTTGGCATTTATCATCAAGAATGTCCAACGGTAATTAACTCAAGAACTCCTTGAGAGTCAGAAGGAATTTTGCATTGCACAGTGCCCAGCTATATGAAAATAACACACCTTTAGGTACATTTTCATCACTACAAACACCATATTATGTCCATGATGGGAGAGACTTTTGCCTTTTTTCACTGCTAGACCTCTAGTATCAAGAACAATGACAACAATGAAATATGTACTTAACACACTATTTGTTGAAAGAATTAACAGTATAGACTACAAACAGCCACATGAACAGGAAATAATTGAGACTAACACAGCATCTTACAACTCAAGAATAGAACCCAATGTCTGGAAAGATTTGGGAAATGTGGTAGAAAATGTGGAACTATGACTGATTTTCAGGGGGTTTAAGCAAGATTGCTACCTGATACCTTAGAACTGAGAGTTCAAGACCACAGGCAAACAAATAGCTGGGTTTGATTTGGCAGTTAACTATTTGGCAGGGACACTTATAACAGTATAATTAAAATTCAAAAGCTTAAATTCAGTCCACTGATTCTATAATAGTTATACAGATGTTTCAGAAGAAATGTGGTTCATGATGTTGAGTGAGATCAAATATTTTTCCAATACCTTTCATTAGCTTTCTGAAGGGGCACCTGATGCATTTTATCAGTTAAGACCAGCAATTTACATTCTCCTTGACAATATGGTAGAGTTCTTCAGTTCTGGGACTCAGAATTCTGGCTCACCTTCTCATAAAGGTGAGACCAAAGTTAGACACTGATGAGTAGTAGAGGACCTGGGTTTTCTAAGAGAAATGAAAATTGTTTTCCAATTAGGTAAAATTATGTGAGGAAACTAAACAGGTTCGAAAGTATAAAGCATATTCAAGATCAGAGATTAAAGTAAGAGAGTAGAGGAAGAAATAAGTTATATATTTTAAAATCATTCTATGATCTTTGAAACTAAAATTTAGCAAAATCCTGTTGAAGACACATTTAAAAACAGTCTCAACAAACAGAAGCCTGAACAATTACAAAAGTTTTTACCCACAATCGTGTGGCACTCTCTTCTCCAAAGCTACTTATGAGAAATAAAACTTTTGAATTAAAGGAAGTTCAAGACGGCTTTTTCTATGATAAGAAAATAATTCCCTACTAAGTTGGGAAATATTTTATAAGTTATTACAATAATTGTTTCTGTACAATTTGGTAATTTTTCTGATCAAAATTTAAATTAGACTCTCAGGATGTGAAAAAATTGAAAAAGCTCTAGGAGAAGTTTGCATGGATTTATCATATTTAAAGGGACAAAGACTGATACCGACTGCATTGTTGAATAAACTTAGCTTTCTACACTCAAAGAAATTCTCACAACACAAAATTATGTTATTTTTAAATTTAATTTTGTTTTTTTAAAATCTATACTATATCATAAAACCAAAGTAAAACCATGTTAGTGCAAGTTAAAAGCTACAGTAGTTTTTGTATGTTTTAATCAAAACAAATAAAATTATATTTTTCACATAAATTTCCACTTGTACAAAAATGTATTTCCTTGAGACACTATTTTGTCATGGTTCAGAACTATGTTCTATGTGAGCTATAGAAGGATTCAGAGAATCATAAAGCACTTTCACCCAACACCTCCCCATATGATCTGTGTGTACGGTGGAGGGGGGCGGGTACTGGGAATAGTTCTCTATATTAAAGGTTAACATTTTTTAAAAAGGGACAGATAGTAAATATTTTTGGCCCTTTGGGTCATGTGGTCTCTGTTGCGTATCAAGTAGTTGTAAATACTTGTGAATCAAGTAGTTTTACTTGATTGTGCTATTGTAACACAAGAGCGGCCATAGAAAATATATCAAAAATAGGTATGGCTTAAGAGGGTAAAACTTATTTTAAGGGTTTTTATCACACACACACAAAACATAATAATAATGAAGGGGGTAGGAGGAAACTTTCAGAGGCGATGAATATGTCTATGGCCTAGATGATGGTGATGGTTTCACAGGTGTATACTTATCCCCAAACTCATTGAGTTGAATACATTAAATATATACAGCTTTTACAAGTCAATCACATCTCAATAAATGATTTAAAAGTATAAAAAAATAAGTGTAGCTGTGTTCCAATAAAACATTATTTACAAAAACAGCTATTGGGGGGGCTTCCCTGGTGGCGCAGTGGTTGAGAGTCTGCCTGCCAAAGCAGGGAACGCGGCTTCGAGCCCTGGTCTGGGAGGATCCCACATGCCGCGGAGCGGCTGGGCCCGTGGGCCACAATTACTGAGCCTGCGCGTCTGGAGCCTGTGCTCCACAATGGGAGAGGCCGCGATAGTGAGAGGCCCGCGCACCGTGATGAAGAGTGGCCCCCGCTGGCCGCGGCTGGAGAAAGCCCTCGCACAGAAGCTAAGACCCAACACAGCCATAAATTAATTAATTAATTAATTAATTAAAAATAAAAAAAAAAAAAACAGCTATTGGGTCAGATGTCACCTATGGGCTATAGTTAGTCAATACCAGATCTATATGAATGCATCCAAATGAATTAAATACGCATTAAATAGATTCCAGTATTTTGTGAAGGAACAAAAACTTAGTAATGGAGTGGTAAAGGAAGGTTTCAATTAGATGATGAGATGGAGCAAGGTTTAAAGATTAAGAAGATTTGGCTAGGAAAGGAACAAGGGCAAAGACTCAAGTCATGAAAAGAATTAAGGAAAACATGGTGATAGGGGTCAAACCACACAATTTGGTCCAATCGCCAAAGAAAGCCTTTGATGAAGAGTAAGGGAATTAATAATCAGTTTTGAATATTTCTTTCCATTCAAAGGACTAAAATGTGTCATCTCTGTCCTAATGAATTTCTGGAATTAATGTAACACTGTTTTTTAAGAGTTCTGTCTCCCTTCTCTCAATGACATTTTCTACTGAAACTACAGCCCACATCACTGTGGACAACTGCAATCTAAATATGAAGATCGACTGCCTTAATCATGGGGAATGGTTTAGTGGGTACTCAGGACCGATCACAGCACCAGTGATTAATTTTCTTTCCAGGCCTTAATCTGGAATTCTTTCTTTATAGTATGTTGACCTTGAACAAATAGACATGGCCAGTTATTTCTCCATCAAAAATGGGTTTACTGGGGATCAACAAAGAACTGCAATTTGGGGTCTGCAACCATTGCAAACCAAGTGCAAGGCCCCCACAAAGATGGAGAGGAGAACTATTTTAAATGGGGAAAAAGAAGTTGGGAGGGCTATCTTAAACAGAGTCCATTGCAGGTATTGAGACTTGAAAATATAGTGGCTTTCTCATTGGCTGAGTTGTGACAGCCTCTCATTAGCTGAGCTTTTGCCAAGTAAGGAAGAGGAAGTCTTTCTTCCTCCTGTTCAGCTCTGCTATCATTGTAGGGCATGAGAGCTCCCCTTTCTGGCTTCCCAACTCTATTTTAATTGTGGTTTCTGCTTATTAAAAAAAAGAAAGAGGATAAAAGCCCACACAGCAGAGGGGGGTAGAAAAGTGTTTGTTGAGCCCAGGCAACAGAGCAGAGCTGGCCAGAATACAAAGTACTCACATTAGCTCATCACGGAGCAGAGCTATAGCAGCCTAGTGACAGCCAGGGGAAGGTCACTTCTGAGGTAATAAGTAACTGGCAACGGTGTAATTTTTGGAGGAAGCAACCTTTTCTAATACAATTGAGAAAAATGTTTATCCTTATAGTAAAGTCTGAGCAACTGCAGAGAAGAGATAAAAGAAGTTTTGGTAAACAATAAGTCCTCTGAAACAAGATACTGGCATGACAGACTCTTGACTTGTGTTAGGAGTCTTGTGGGGTAAACAGAGAAGATTAGCAGAATAAATGGATGAAGAAAGACAATCTGGAGCAGACTCAAAAGAAACAGTTTTCTTAATCACATGGAATTTAGGGTTTTCAGGAGGACCTGACCAACACAGCCTTTAGGTTTCCTTCAGCTTGACTCAATTTAGACAGGCTTCTTCCTGACTCTAGGCCCTGATGTTTCTTTTTTTGGAGTGTATTCTTTAGCAAACTTGCAATAATGAATTCTTTTTCTGCTTCTATGAGATGGAAATCTTTTAAAAGCCTCTCGCCAATTTTATAAGCCAAGAATGTCTCAAGGACCTGGGAGCCATTTCTTTGAAATGTAAAGGAAGTAAGGGCCCTATTGCTCAATCTTCGGTGGGTACCTTGCTCCAACTTATAAAACTACCTCTGTCATGGAGATAGAAGAACGTTTACTTTCTTTTGGGTAAAGTCAATTAGCAAAAACAGATGGTCTGTGATCCCTGTACCCCAGTTCTTAAAAACACTGCACCCCATTCTTAAAATCTCCCTTAATCACATGATGCTCAGGCTCAAGAAGGAGATGTCACTCTACCAAAAAAGTGACTAAATTTATTCCCTATATTCTGCAAATGTCTGGAAATGACTGAGTTAAGCCCACATTAGTGAGATTGTGTTTCCTGCCCAACTGTCCAACAAATACCAGTTATTAAAACTAGACTATCCAGAGTCACGTTTCCCAGAAAATAAACTGATAGTGTTGGGGAGGGGGCGATTTTCCCCTCTACCCTTCTAGAGTTCTGTGGTGGGACAAATAATAAAATTAACACAAGAGAGATTATTTAACAGGAGAAAAAGAAACAAATTTTAATTTCTGCACATGGAGATGTCATTGAAACGGGACCTAAGAAGTGGCCAAAGCAGGCAGTTTTCATACTTTTTAGCCAAAGAAACAATAAGCTTGAGAGGAATTGACAGGAAAAAGAAACAGATTTGGGTGCTTAATTAGTAAAGAATTTAAGCAAATTTGGGCTTGGGGTAGTAAATTAAAGTAGTAAGGTTTTTTTATACAGACTTCTCGGCCCCAAATTCCCTCTCTCTGGCAATAAGGTTATCCATCTATCTCTGAATGCTGGGAATACACCTTTCATATGACAGATTTATTTTCTGCTTTCAGGGAGAAGGGGAGGGGGGCGAAGGCCAAGGTGTCCCTCTTGCACTGGCTCTTTGTTAAGTAACTTTAAAGCCAAATAATCAATATGCCATCAGGCATATTTTGGGATGGCCTGCCCTGGGTTCTAACAATAGCATCCTGTGATAACTGTCCTGATAAAAGGGGTTGGGGTCAAAAAGAATTGGGAAATGCTTAAAAATATACATCACCTTTATGAATTTATTGCCAGTAACTTAAAATTAAATGGAGAAAAATGAAGACTCCTCCTTAGCATCTCACTGAAGTTCATTAAGATATTTATATGAGAAACATTTACTATACATAATTCACCTGATATATTCACTCTTATTTAAATATAGTTTTTCAGAGAGCATTTTATTTACAATTCTATCCAGGCATCAAAATATGAAAAATTTTTTAAAAAGGAGAAACGGGGCCTAAAATAATTATTATATCACTGCCCAAGGTACTATTTTAAAATAAAATAATTCATAAACAATGGATAAAAATAGCATAATTTCTGGAATATATCCTCACATTTTTCACTCCTTCAAAGTTGCATTCCTCTAATAATTTCATTCAAGCAACATATAAATAATTATACATGATGTGAGACTGTGCGTGCATGTGTGAGTGTGTACACACAGGTAAAATGGTCATTGCTAATATTTTAACTAAAAAAATGTTGAAAGACTGATGAAAAGCAAACTTAAAATCATCTTGATTTTTTAATCAGTATAACTTGCAATGAGTTTTTAATATATCTATTGAAAAATAACTCTGATATGAATAATAGTAGACATATGAAATAATAGGGCAGGGAAATGAGGAGGACTTCCTCTCAAAATTCAGATCAGATTAATTCTAGCAAGTAATATGGCTACACAGAGTCCATAGAGATCACCCTCAAATGCAAAAACACTTCTTAATTGTGTATGGTCAGCACTTTATGCATGCTTCAGAGTACAGAATATAAAATAAAAGCTATATTCATTAGTAATGAAGTCTGTGTTAATATACTTTTCAATATATTAAGTATACTATATTTAATTTTAGGAAAATGTAAAGTATTAAATGTGTAATTCTTATACAATGAAATGATAAGTTAAATCCAAAAAGAGCAGGAATTTTGAATGAAATACAGTCTACTCACTGGATGATTCAGACAAGTAAATCAAATGATGTAAAAGTCAATTTTATCACAATTAATTTCATGAGGCCAGATTACCTGATACCAAAATCAAACTAAGAGAGTAGGATAAAATAAAACTACAAATCTCTCTCATGAATTTAGATGCAAAAACCCTCAACAAAATTTTAGCAGCTGAGTCCAACAATGTATAAAAAAAAAAATACAACAGGACCGAGTAGGATTTATATCAGATATGCAATATTAATTTACTATTTGAAAAGCAATAAATGTAATCTACCATATCAATATCCATTCGTTATACATACCTGTAAAAAACTGGAATAGAAGGGGCACTTTCTCTACCTCATAAAGGGCATCTACAAACAACCTACAGTTAGCACAATACATACTGTACAGCTCAGTCATTCTATTCTTATGCATATGTTCAAGAGAGATGAAAACTCATTTTCAGACAAAAACTTGTACATGAATATTCACAGCAGCTTTATCCATAAGAGCCAAACATCTGTGGTACATTCATACCATGGAGTATGACCCAACAATAAAAAGGAACAATCTATTGGTATAAGCAAATACTTAAGTGAACTTCAAGGATATTTGTTGAGTGAATAAAAGCCAGCCTCAAAAGGACACAGACTAGGAGATATGGGGATGTATGTATATGTATAGCTGATTCACTTTGTTATACAGCAGAAACTAACACACCATTGTAAAGTAATTATACTCCAATAAAGATGTTAAAAATAATAAAATAAAAATAAAAAAATAAAAACACATAAGCCAATTAAAAAAAAAGGACAGAGACTGCATGATTCCATATAACATTCATTAAATAATATGTAATTATAGACATGAAAAGCATTTTAGTGGTTGGCAGGGAATAGGGATGTAGAGAGGCAGAGTGGGTGTGACTGTAAAAGAGTAGTAGGACAAAGTCTTACAGTTATGGAACAGTTCTGTATCTTGATTGTGTTGGTGAAAACAAGGAAGCTACAGATGTGATCAAGTTGCATAGAACTACACACACATAGACACACACACACACACGAAGTGCATATATAACTGGTGAAATCTGAATAAGTTTCACACTAAGGCCAATTTTCTGATTTTGATATTGTACTTTCATAATGCAAGATGCTATCACTGGAAGAGGCTTAGTGGAGGATGCATGAGATCTCCCTTAAATATGTTTAAACCTTCCTACGAATCTAAAATTCTTTCAAATATAATGTTTTTAAAAATCACTTTTAGGTAATACAAATATAATAGAAACTTCAAAATATTTAGTATTACATACTTGCCTAGTCAATGGGAACTATATATTAAAAACATGCTTCGGATTATGAAAGAATAAAAAATACCATCTACAGACATGTCAATATTTGCAAATATTTCTAAATGGATGACAGCCACCCAAATTCAATAAGCATCAATAAAAGGATTATTTTATCAGACAATGGGTTTCACTACAGATCTTGAGATTCAGTTTCTGATTAAACATATTGTTTTGCCTCAGTCCTAAAGGAATTTCCCTGGAGTCGCACCCATCAGGAAACTTGCACAGCCTCCTAGATAGCCTCATCCAACAGAGGGCAGACAGCAGAAGCAAGAAGAACTACAATCCTGCAGCCTGTGGAACAAAAACTACACTCACAAAAAGACAGACAAGATGAAAAGGCAGAGGGCTATGTACCAGATGAAGGAACAAGATAAAACCCCAGAAAAACAACTAAATGAAGTGGAGATAGGCAACCCTGCAGAAAAAGAATTCAGAATAATGATAGTGCAGATGATCCAGGACTTCAGAAAAAGAATGGAGGCAAAGATTGAGAAGATGCAAGAAATGTTTAACAAAGACCTAGAAGAATTAAAGAACAAACAAACAGAGATGAACAATATAATAACTGAAATGAAAACTACACTAGAAGGAATCAAAAGGAGAATAACTGAGGTAGAAGAACAGATAAGTGACCTGATAGACAGAATGATGGAATTCACTGCTGCAGAACAGAATAAAGAAAAAAGAATAAAAAGAAATGAAGACAGCCTAAGAGACCTCTGGGACAACATTAAATGCACCAACATTCGCATAATACAGGTCCCAGAAGGAGGAGAGAGAGAATGACACGAGAAATTATTTGAAGAGATTATAGTCGAAAACTTCCCTAACATGGGAAAGGAAATAGACACCCAAGTCCAGGAAGCGCAGAGATTCCCAGACAGCATAAACCCAAGGAGAACCATGCCGAGACACATAGTAATCAAACTGGCAAAAATTAAAGACAAAGAAAAATTACTGAAAGCAGCAAGGGAAAAATGACAAATAATATACAAGAGAACTCCCATAAGGTTAACAGCTGATTTCTCAGCAGAAATTCTACAAGCCAGAAGGGAGTGGCATGACATATTTGAAGTGATGAAAGGGAAGACCTACAACCAAGATTACTCTACCTGGCAAGAATCTCATTCAGATTCGATGGAGAAATCAAAAGCTTTACAGACAAACAAAAGCTAAAAAAATTCAGCACCAGCAAACCAGCTCTACAACAAATGCTAAAGGAACTCCTCTAAGTGGGAAACACAAGAAAAGAAAAGGACCTACAAAAACAAACCCAAAACAATTAAGAAAATGTAACAGGAACATACATATTGATAATTACCTTAAACGTGAATGGATTAAATCCTCCAACCAAAAGAAAGAGGCTCGCTGAACGGATACCAAAACAAGACCCATATATATGCTGTCTACAAGAGACCCACTTCAGACCTTGGGACACATACAGACTGAAAGTGAGTGGATGGAAAAAGATATTCCATGCAAATGGAAGTCAAAAGAAAGCTGGAGTAGCAATACCCATATCAGATAAAATAGACTTTAAAATAAAGAATGTTACAAGAGACAAGGAAGGACACTACATAATGATCAAGTGGTCAATCCAAGAAGAAGATATAACAATTATAATTATATATGCAACCAACATAGGAGCACCTCAATACATAAGGCAACTGCTAACAGCTCTAAAAGATGAAATCGACATTAACACAATAATAGTGGGGGACTTTAACACCTCACTTACACCAATGGACAGATCATCCAAAACGAAAACAAATAAGGAGACACAAGCTTTAAATGACACAGAAGACCAGATAGATTTAATTGATATTTATAGGACATTCCATCCCAAAACAGCAGATTACAGTTTCTTCTCAAGTGTGCATGGAACATTCTCCAGGACAGATCACATCTTGGGTCACAAATCAAGCCTCAGTAAATTTAAGAAAATTGAAATCATAACAAGCATCTTTTCTGAGCACAGTGCTATGAGATTAGAAATCAATTGCAGGGAAAAAAACACAAACACATGGAGGGTAAACAATATGTTACTAAATAACCAAGAGATCACTGAAGAAATCAAAGATGAAATCAAAAAATACCTAGAGACAAATGACAATGAAAACACAACGATCCAAAACCCATGGCATGCAGCAAAAGCACTTCCAATAGGGAAGTTTATAGCTATACAATCCTACCTCAAGAAACAACAAACATCTCAAATAAACAATATAAACTTACACTTAAGGGAACAAGAGAAAGAAGAACAAACAAAACCCAAACTTAGTAGAAGGAAAGAAATCATAAAGATCAGAGCAGAAATAAATGAAATAGAAACAAAGAACACAATAGCAAAGGTCAATAAAACTAAAAGCTGGTTCTTTGAGAAGATAAACAAAATTGATAAACTGTTAGCCAGACTCAACAAGAAAAAGAGGGAAAGGACTCATCAATAAAATTAGAAATGAAAAAGGAGAAGTTACAACAGACACCACAGAAATACAAAGTATCCTAAGAGACTACTACAAGCAACTCTATGCCAATAAAATGGACAACCTGGAAGAAATGGACAAATTCTTAGAAAGGTATACTCTTCCAAGCCTGAACCAGGAAGAAACAGAAAATATGAACAGACCAATCACAAGTAATGAAATTGAAACTGTGATTAAAAATCTTCCAACAAACTAAAGTCCAGGACCAGATGGCTTCACAGGTGAATTCTATCAAACATTTAGAGAAGAGCTAACACCCATCCTTCTCAAACTCTTCCAAACAATTGCAGAGGAAGGAACACTCCCAAACTCATTCTACGAGGCCACCATCACCCTGATACCAAAACCAGACAAAGATACTACAAAAAAAGAAAATTATAGACCAATATGACTGATGAATATAGATGCAAAAATCCTCAACACAATACTAGCAAACAGAGTCCAACAACACATTAAAAGGATCATACACCATGATGAAGAGGGATTTATCCCAGGGATGCAAGGATTCTTCAATATACGCAAATCAATCAATGTGATACACCATATTAACAAACTGTGCAAAAATCCTCAACACAATACTAGCAAACAGAGTCCAACAACACATTAAAAGGATCATACACCATGATGAAGAGGGATTTATCCCAGGGATGCAAGGATTCTTCAATATACGCAAATCAATCAATGTGATACACCATATTAACAAACTGAAGAAGAAAAACCATATGATCATCTCAATAGATGCAGAAAAAGCTTTTGAAAAAATTCAACACCATTTATGATAAAAACTCTCTAGAAAGTGGGCATAGAGGAAACCTACCTCAACATAATAAAGGCCATATACGACAAACCCACAGCAAACATCATTCTCAATGGTGAAAAACTGAAAGCATTTTCTCAAAGATGAGGAACAAGACAAGGATGCCCACTCTCGCCACTCTTATTCAACAAGTTTTGGAAGTCCTAGCCACTTCCTAGTCCTAGAGAAGAGAAAGAAATAAAAGGAATACAAATTGGAAAAGAAGAAGTAAAACTGTCACTGTTTTCAGATGACACGATACAATACATAGAGAATCCTAAAGATACCACCAGAAAACTACTAGAGCTAATCAATGAATTTGGTAAAGTTGCAGGATACACAATTTTTTTTTTCACATTTAATTTTTTTTTTTAATTTTATTTATTTATTTATTTATGGCTGTGTTGGGTCTTCGTTTCTGTGCGAGGGCCTTCTCTAGTTGTGGCAAGCAGGGGCCACTCTTCATCGCAGTGCGCGGGCCTCTCACTATCGTGGCCATTCTTGTTGTGGAGCACAGGTTCCAAACGCGCAGGCTCAGTTATTGTGGCTCATGGGCCCAGTTGCTCTGTGGCATGTGGGATCTTCCCAGACCAGGGCTCGAACCCACATCCCCTGCATTGGCAGGCATATTCTCAACCACTGTGCCACCAGGGAAGCCCCAGGATACAAAATTAATGCACAGAAATCTCTTGCATTCCTATACACTAATGTTGAAAAATCTGAAAGAGAAATTAAGGAAACACTCCCTTTTACCACTGCAACAAAAAGAATAAAACATCTAGGAATAAACCTACCTAGGGACACAAAAGACTTGTATGCAGAAAACTATAAGATACTGATGAAAGAAATTAAAGATGATACAAAAAGATGTAGAGATATACCATGTTCTTGGATTGGAAGAATCAATATTGTGAAAATGACTATACCACCCAAAGCAATCTACAGATTCAATGCAATCCCTATCAAATTAACAATGGCATTTTTTACTGAACTAGAACAAAAAAATCTTAAAATTTGTATGGAGACACAAAAGACCCCGAATACTCAAAGCAGTCTTGAGGGGAAAAAACGGAGCTGGAGGAATCAGACTCCCTGACTTCAGACTATACTACAAAGCTACAGTAATCAAGAGAATATGGTACTGGCACAAAAACAGAAATATAGACCAATGGAACAGGATAGAAAGTCCAGAGATAAACCCACACACCTATGGTCAACTAATCTATGACAAAGGAGGCAAGGATATACAATGGAGAAAAGACAGTCTCTTTAATAAGTGGTCCTGGGAAAACTGGACAGCTACATTTAAAAGAATGAAATTAGAACACTCCCTAACACCATACACAAAAATAAACTCAAAATGGATTCAAGACCTAAATATAAGACTGGACCGTATAAAACTCTTAGAGGAAAACATAGGAAGAACACTCTTTGACATAAATCACAGCAAGATCTTTTTCCATCCACCTCCTAGAGTAATGGAAATAAAAACAAAAATAAACAAATGGGACCTAATGAAGCTTGAAAGCTTTTGCACAGCAAAGGAAAGTACAAACAAGACAAAAAGACTACCCACAGAACAGGAGAAAATATTTGTAAATGAAACAACGGACAAGGGATTAATCTCCAAAATATGTGAACAGCTCATGCAGCTCAATATTAAAAAAACAAACAACCCAACCTAAAAATGGGCAGAAGACCTAAATAGACATTTCTCCAAAGAAGACATACAGATGGCCAAGAAGCTCATGAAAAGCTGCTCAACATCACTATTAGAGAGATACAAATCAAAACTACAATGAGGTATCACCTCACACCAGTTAGAATGTGCATCATCAGAAAATCTACAAACAACAAATCCTGGAGAGGGTGCGGAGAAAGGGTACCCTCTTGCACTGCTGGTGGGAATGTAAATTGATACATCCACTATGGAGAACAGTGTGCAGGTACCTTAAAAAACTAAAAATAGAATTACCATATGATCCAGCAATCCCACCACTGGGCATATACCCAGAGAAAACCATAATTCAAAAAGACACATGCACTCTAATGTTCATTCCAGCACTATGTACAATAGCCAGGACATGGAAGCAAACTAAATGCCCACTGACAGACGAATGGATAAAGAAGATGTGGTATATATATATACAATGGAATATTACTCAGCCATAAAAAGGAACGAAATTGGGTCATTTGTGGAGAGGTGGATGTATCTAGAGACTGTCATAAAGAGTGAAGTAAGTCAGAAAGAGAAAAACAAATATCCTATATTAACACATATATGTGGAACCTAGAAAAATGGTACAGATGAACTGGTTTGCAGGGCAGAAATTGAGACACAGATGTAAAGAACAAACGTATAGACACCAAGGGGGGAAAGTGGCAGGGGGGGTGCTGGTGGTGGGATGAATTGGGAGATTGGGATTGACATGTATACACTAATATGTATAAAATAGATAAATAATAAGAACCTCCTGTATAAAAAAATAAATAAAATTCAAAAATTAAAAAAAAAAGAAATTTCTCTGGAAGTAGTAAAAGATTATAATTTCAGAGAGAGCATGTCTTCTAGTGTGTGTGTGGAGGGGAGTGTGAAGTGTATGAATGCAAAACTGGTATAATTAAAAGCATAATGCCAATAGTGGCAATGTATAAAAATTTTACAGAAACCCCTTCAATGGGCTTCCCTGGTGGTGCAGTGCTTAAGAATCCGCCTGCCAATGCAGGGGACACGGGTTGGAGCCCTTGTCCGGGAAGCTCCCACATGCCGTGGAGCAACTAAGCCCGTGCGCCACAACTACTGAGCCTGCGCTGTAGAGCTCGCGAGCCACAATTACTGAGCCTGTGTGCCTAGAGCCCATGCTCTGCAATACGAGAAGCCACTGCAATGAGAAGCCCGCGCACCACAACAAAGAGTAGCCCCCGCTTGCCTCAACTAGAGAAAGCCCACACGCAGCAACGAAGACCCAACACAGCCAAAAATAAATAAACTAAATTAAATTAAAAAAATAAGAAATCCCTTTAATGAAATTCTATGTGTGGAAAATGTATGTATTCATATTTTTCGCTGGCTTTCTTAATGCTGGGAGCTGACCCATTGACTAAAATAATTTATTCTTTTTAAAGAATAAACATTACACAAGCTATTACACTATATTTTCCTTTTTGTGTTGCCAATAAACATATTTTTGTTCATTTTGTTTTGGCAGCACCAAGAAAAAATATAATCATTTTTCATAAAGTATTTCAATTAAATAAGTTCTCCAAGGATATACAAAAAGTAAGCTGATACTAATTAATACCAAGTTGACTACAAATATACATGTGTATACTCATTTATTAATACCCTATTGTCCTATAATTGTGAAAAGTTTGTCTAAGTTGATCTAACTTCTTGACTACTGTTGAAATGTTTAATCACGTATTTGCCATACAAAAATAAATGTATGTATGGAGAAAATATCAGAAGAATGTACCAAAGTGTATGAGATGTAGAGAAAGATACTATTGTTTCCATAGTAACAGCATGTTTAACCAGTTGCTGTAGCACCATGGTAACCGAAGAATAAAGACTGTGGAGTACATACAAAGCATACATTTACAAAATTAAAAGATTCATATTGGCAAAGTTGGCATCTAACTATGAAAAGCCACCTTTTCTTAATTTTATTTGGGATCAAGACCCTGCTTAGTCTTGAGAATTTAGCTTATGAAGAGAGGTCTATTGTTGCAATTTTTATAAGGGCTGCCCTAGTTAATTGCTGAAATATGCTTGGCTGGTCTCTCTGAAGGTTGTTGCAAGAATTAAATGAAATGAGATAGTGTATGAGAAAGTGCTCCATAAATTGTAAAGAGCGACACTAATTCATCATTATAATTCTTCTGAATCTTGATAATAAAAGTCTATCACTTCTCTTGTTAGTAATACCACTAGTTCTCATATATATCTTTTCATAAAAATAAATTATTTTGCTCATTTTATTTTACACAGGAAGTTTATTTCTTTAAAGTTTCTTCCTAAGTATTTAACTCTAGGCTTCTCTTTTACACTAGGAAAACTGAAAACTAATACATACTTTATATGAGGTATGTAATGGATGAAAGGATAGAGTGAGCCTATGGCTTGTGACCAATTTTCCTAGAATAGAAAAAATTAATGAATCAGATGGTCCAGCACCATGATAGATAATTTCTTGGCTTTTTACTTGCAGATCTAATCTAAATGGAATATGTTTGAGACTAACAATTTCTTCACATGATGATTACATTTAAGCAAGAAAATAATGTTTTGGCCATTGCTTTTTGTCTCTAGTTTCAAAAATTCTTTTAAACACAGTGTTTCATTATACTTTTCTATCACTATACGAAAAGCATAAAAAATTTTATGTGAGTCAGTGACATGGTAAAATTTTACTTTTTATTTGTAGTCACTTTGCTATGCATGGCGATGTGAAGAAGTCTGAGTTAATTTTCTCAAAACAGTAGTTCTTACGGCATGGAAATAGAAAGTAGTGGTTAAGCATTTCGAGCTTGAAGATGCACCGCGTGGCTGCCGGTCCAGCTCTGGTGCTTACCACTTCTGACACGGGGTAAATTACTTATGCTCTCTGCCTCATTTTACCATCTGTAAGGATAATAGTATGTACGTCACAGGTGATTTGAAGACTAAATGAGCTAAAGCATGCAAAATAATTTAAAAGGTGCCCAGCATGAAAACAGCACACAATAAATGATAATTATGAATATTAGGGAAACGTTTATCATTTTGGCAAATATTTCAGTTATGCTGGGCAAGAAAATACACTGCTAAAGATGAAGGATACATACAGAAATAATAAATATGTAATTTCCTATCATATTTCCATCTCCTCTTAATACAAAGATAGGAAAGAATTACTTCTCAGGTATATATATATACAAGTCACACAAATAAACACCTATTCCAGCCAAGTATTTGCACTCTTTTATACTAGTGAAATTTTGGATCAACAATTTTAATTTGATTCTCATAGTATTTTTTCCAACAGTACACAGTTTATTCATACCTTGTTTTCCTATATTCTAATGTCTAGTATTTCCTCTTCCTTAAAGTATTTTGCATTTTCTAGAACACTGTTATCTACAGGTAAAGACTAGAAGTTTTCTTTTTGATTCTTTGAGGGATTACTAATCTTTAAACAGGAAATTTAGCTTTTATCAAATATAGTGTTACGTTTTGAGATTTTTCTACACTTTAAGGTTACTGGCTGTATGTAAATTACTACTTCAGGTAAGATGGAGAAGAACAAGCAAATAGTATGATTATGAATAGTAAATTATTTAATGTATCATAGTGTCATTATATGTGTTGTTGATAAAATATCTCTAAACCTAAATCAACTCATTGAAGAAATAATCAACTTTGTGAAAATATATTAAAGTTTGTTTTAATTTAAATTAGTTTCACTGAAAATTCTGAGGTCTTTTCATTATCCTAAACTGCTGCATTACCTTCTCTCTCTCTTGCCTTACCTATATGCTTAATGGATTGCTTTCTAGTTACATGCCTATGTATCTTTCTCAGTAACTAATCAGTGTGTCATCTGAGGGCAGAAAACATTTTGTAGTGTCTGTAAATCCAGCACGCAGCAAATTTCCTGGCGCAGAGTAGGTGCCAAATCTGACCTAGAAAAAAACTCTATTTGTCAAGAAGCACTGTTCTATTTAATCTGTGGGCAAGTTTCTTTTGCTTTTTTCGAAGACTTTCCAAGAAATAAAATACTTTTGAATGCATACATCATTCCATTTTGGCATGCCTGGAAGGATTAGTTGAAACCCTGTAACTAACACAATCAAGGTAGTGTGACTTAAAGGATAAACTGACTGGTAAGGCTCAAGCAAACATTTGGTAACCTTAACTAAGCTCACTGACATGAACTAAGAGGTTTAATAGTTCTGTCAGAATGCTGAGGTACTTCTTTGAGAGATGCTACAAATTTTTTTGCACATCAACAATAATAGATATAATTTATTATTGTTTCTATCATGTCTTAAGAAGTCTGATCTACAGAGATTCTTATCAGTTTTGTTCAAAGGTTATTCCCATGTAAATGGGGAATGCAAAAAGAGCATCATGGAGTATACTTGAACTCTACAGTTAGCTGCATATCAAATCATTTACACTTTTTGGCAGCTTCCTGGAGTATAGCAATGTTGTTTTCTGCCATTAACAGATGGAGTCTCAATGTGAGAACAGCTACTGTAAAACCTGCAATATGTCAGGTTAAAGATTAAGTGAAATCAATGTTCGAAGGTGCTATCATATTATATATTACAATCGTATGTACTGTGCCAATTAAAAGCTTCATGAATTTACTTATTAAAGATCAAGATTTATGGCAAAATCTTCAGTAGAGATAAGGTGCTGTATGGAAACAAACTTATGTCCCTAATGTGAGTGACAGTTGCTATGGAAGCTGCAGAACATCATGCTACTCTGCTTTCCAAATTAAAGATATACAAAACAAGAACATTTTTATGGGTTGCTGTTAAGGTTGATGGACCAAGAAGTTGACAGCCTCTAAAATGTTTTAAGTGCATACAATTGCATAATCAACATCAAGAATTTTTCTTCCTTCTTTTTCCAGATAAATGGCTTAATAATTTCAAAGAGCACTGTTTTGAAATTCATAATTTTATTGGGCAAGTTGTTTATAATATATGGTTTTGAGATGCCTATTTTATATTTATGTTTAAATTCAAATACCTTTGTAATAAGGCAAAGGATTGGATTGTCAAACTTGACTCAAACAAATCAGAGACCTTACCCATTACCAAGCATTATTAATAGTTTTAGTGATCCAATCAATAAGGAGGTACAGGTGAAACAGAGAGGCCTGAGCCATTCCTTCCTTCACATATCAGACATGGGATCTTTGGCCCAGGGTAATGAATGGGATCTCTATCTAACAAGGTGTACCGGTTATTGCCTCACACAGCAGGGAGTATATAGGTTACGAAACGGCTCTTTTTTTTTTGTCCCGGATGTTGTACAGCTTATGTGATATTCTACAGAAAGCCAGACATAATAAATCCATTAATCCTAGGTTTTTTTTGACATAAACAATTCTAAATTAAGGACATCCTGCTCAAAGCGTTTCATAACAAGGTCTCTTCATCTAAAAAATATATTTGCCTATTTACAGGAGGATAATCATTAGCAAGTGTGTAAAGAAATTGGGCTATTCATCTACGTTCCTTTTACCCATAGGGTAATCAAAGAAAAATGAATCAGAGACCATGTGCATTATTACCTCTTCTCCAACTGTCAGTAAGTCCATTTTTCAAGAATTTTGTAATCATGGAAAAAAGAAAGTTGCCATCTCTGACAAGTGGTCCCATATGCTGTACTTATTTAGTATATAGAACCAAGAAAACAAAAATTGTATAAAATCACATTTAATACCTAAGTTTATTTAATTAAATTTAAATGCAATAAAATGATTCCAGAGCACATTAAGTATTTAATATATTTATTAATATATATGATGCAAAGTTACTTCTGTAGAGGTATCATATACTTATAAAACCCTTACAATTTTAAGAAAACAGAAAACTGCAATTTATAGAACAATTCTGCAATTGAGTCAGATATTTTGAGGAAATGATTCTGTTTCTTCTGGGGAAAAAATGACCTATTACAAGACTGGCATTTAATTTATAGAAACAATTAGAAAGTTAATCAGACCTCATCCTTTCATCCATATTCCACAGAACTTGAAAATGGGCAATCTGCTTTCATTATTAAGTAATAGTATAGTATAGTGCTCCCATTCACTTCGTCACTCTACAGAGTCAGCATCACATGTATGCCACCAGTAGAGTTGCACAAAATCCCATGTAGAAAGAATTTAATGGTCTGTGGTTACCATCTTAAAATTCTTAACAATTTTATCTTTGAATTTGTGCTCTACATGTGAATTCAGATGGGACAATGACTCATATGCCTGGGGAGTGGGTCCCTAGCTCACACATGGACCTATTTCCCACTGCCTCCCTGATGGCCTGAGTCTGGTTCTTAGCTGTCGATTTCCTGACCCCTGGTGCTCCAATCCCTGTCCATACAGGGACAGTACCGTGCGACTTTGCTGTTCTCTGCCTCAGTTTGAGTCTGTGCATGACCCAGGGAAGGATGGGGTGCCTACCCTGAGGCATCTCATGGAAGAGCGTGTCTGGCAGCACCATGACACACCTGGCAGAAGAATAGGTGGGGCCTCTCACCCACAACCAATTCTGGTACCAACTGTGTTGTATAATATACAATTGTTATTTATAATTTTTAAATTGTAAAATTTAAATCCAACCTGAAGGCTATACAGCAACATCAAATTGAGGTTATCTGAAACTAAAAATTTGGAAGAGAGGTTCCAAATTTGTAGGATCCATGCCTCTGAGAAATGATGCCATCTAGATGGTGATGATATCTGTGGAGCCTGAAGGAATAGCTTCACAAAGGTGAATTCTGAGCAGGTGAAGGGTCCTTGCTAGAGGGGAGTTTCTAGGAATAGCAAGCAAAGTAGAAGAAGCAAGTCCCCTCTCCCATCTTGGCCTGCAAGTCTACATCTAAAGCCAACAAACTGCAGAGCATAACAGGGAGCTATATGGCAAAGGAAGAGAGGGTGTGAGTTTGAGGGGTGAACAAAACTTTAATTTCTAAACAATCTGTAGCCTCAGTGATCCACACTTTCATTGATTCCTATCATATTTCATTAACTTTTGCTAATGGGCATGGTATTTACAGGTGCCTCATTCAAAATGTATAGAAGCAAACTAATTTCTCAGAATAATTAGGATCAATTACCCCAACCAATACAGTAACCTCCTTCTTAGCCTTTGGTCAATGGAATAAGGGGGCTCAAAGCTACAAATGGTTCTCTTGACTTCAGGTTCAATGGCATACTGTTGCATCCTCTGGTAGAAGTACTCTGCCCCTGGGAACCATGTCTACAAATGTACAGAGTTTGAAGATTCATAAATAGAAATCAACACTTATTCAATGGGAAACAGAGCTGCTCCTACTTCTATATTTTGTTTCCCATACTTGTACAGTATGACAGTAGGAGAATAAAAAAAAGCATGTATTTGTCCCTGATTCAAAATATACATTGCCTCCATTTAGTACATCTTACACCTGGTGCCATAAATGAATCTTCAATAATCTATTCCACTGGGTGTAGATATATAGGAAACAACTTGAATGTCATGATTTATTAACTTCTTTTATTTTTAAAGAATATTTAAATCAAGTTGTCACGTAATTTTTTAAGTAGAATTTTATCAGCTAAAATTTTCTAATTCTTATATTGTTTCATTATTTTAGTAGCTTGGCTAGCTCCTTGACTGTATTTTTTCTATTCATTTTAAAATGTTTTAACTTTTCCTGAACCAGAAAGTTAGAATGGTAGTTAGGGTTAGATAGCATTCTATGGTTCTTAGTTCATGGGCATCTTTTGCTTTTAATGAAGTTAGTACAATTGCTTTAAATGATACTGCCTTTTGAAGCACAGTGGGATAGGGTATATTTTAATTTTATAATTTATATTTGTTTTTGTAGGGCCCTTGATTTTCACTACTTGCTTCTATTTTGCCCTTTACTTCTGAGTTCCAAAGTATATCTCCTCATTCCAAATTGCCTTATTCCCAACTCTGTTCTTCAATAATAATTTATTTCTAATATTATCATCTCTCAGTCTAATATTTTTGCTTTTATTATTTAATCTTTATGGTGTTTTTGAGGAAAGTTTGAGAGATTAGGATTTAGGCAACCAGTATTATCCTACAGGAACCCAAAACCTTACACATATTTTGAACCCTATAAGATATTATCACTGCTATTAGATTTTTTGTTTTTATTTTCAGTCAACATTTTAGAATTATGCATGTATGTGCCCCCTTTTTTGCTCATAAATCTTGCCAACTTTTCCATGTATTTATTTGAAATAATTTTCTTTCTACCAATATTTACTGCAGTTCTATAAGTGACAAATTTGTTTGTTTTTGTTTGTCTTGAGAATGCCTTTTTGTAACTTTAACTTTGAGGGATATTTTCATTAAATTTAGATTTCTAGGTTGGAATATACTTTTTTAACCCTTTGAAATATCAATTCCAGTGTCTTCTGAACTCCAATGTTTCTTTTGGAAAATCACCTCTTAATGTCAGTGTTGATACTTAAAGTAATATTTCTAACTTACAATTAAGAGTTTCCCTTTATCATTATTTTAAAATGTTTAATCACTTAGTATGATATACCTAGATATGAGTTCCTTTTTATTTATCATACCTAAGATTTGTAAGGAATGCTCTATCTCTGGGTTGATATCATTCAGTAGTTTTGGAAAATTCTCAACCATTATTTCTATTAAGTACTGGGTTTTCCCAATTCTCTCCTTTTCTTCTAAAATTGCATTATATATATGTCAGATCTTTTCACTGTTTCCCATATGTCTCATATGTTCCTGCCATTTTATTCTCTATTTGGATATTTTCTACTGTTATTATTTCAAGTTCACATATCCTCTGCAGTGACTTATCCTCTGTTAAGTCCATCTATTGCATAATTAATTGGGTTATTGTGTTTTACAACCTTTGAGTTTAAAGTTAATAGCTGAATTGATTCCAATTCCTGGTGAAATCCTGTATCGTCTCATCTATTCCTTAAACATATAAATCACAGTTATTTAAATATCATGTATGATAACTTTAATACTCAAATTACCTATAATTATTTTTCTCTTTGTTGCTTTTATTTAACCTTTCGGACATTTGGACTTGTGCCCAGAAATACCTGGTACTTTTGGTTTAGTAGCAGACATTATGCATGAAAAAAATACTTAAAATTCTAGCAGATGTTATCTTTATTAAGAGAATACTGATTTTGTTTTATGGAATACTATTAGAATTAAGGCAGATCATTTTTACAGATTTATTGAGCTAAAATTGACATGTTACATGTATAATTTAAGTGGACAATGCGTTGACTTGATACACATATATTGCAATATAAGAACCACTGTAGCTAACACCTCCATCACATCACATAATTACCATATTTTAAAATTTTATGGTAAGAACTTTTAAGATCTGCTCTATTAGCAACTTTCAAGTATATGATACAGTATTGTTAACTATAATCACCAATGCTGAGCATTAGATCCCCAGAACTTATTCATCTTCTAACTGGAAGTTTATACTCTTTGACTACCATCTTCCTTTCCCCCTACCCTCCACCCCTGGTAGCCACCATTCTACTCTCTCTTTCTGAAAGTTTGGCTTTTTTAGATTCCACTTACAAATAATATCATACAATATTTGTCTTTTTCTTTCTGACTTACTTCACTTAGCATAATGCCCTCAAGATCCAACCACGTTGTCACAAATGGCATGATTTCCTTTCTCATGGCTAAATAATATTCATAAATACTAGGATTGCGTTTTCTATTTCTGTCAAGAATAAGGCAGATGATTTTAATGCAGTCTTGGACAGAGCTCACTTGATTCTTCATTTCAGGGTGTGTGTGTGTGCACTCATTGTTACTAATCTATATTTAGCACAACTAGGACCCCCACCAGGTCCTAGTTAGAACCCTGTGACTTATCTAGAGACCTCCCTCCTTAGATAATCTAGTTAATTCTAATTTTATTTCTCTAGGTAGCCCTGTGAAGCTGGATCAAGTTCAGTTCAGTGTACCTCCTTCTTAAGTCCATTTTGTGCTTGATTTCTTAGATGATATAGAATGTAGGAAATACTCCAAGTTACTTCCTTTTTCTCTGGAATCCTTCCAATCTGATGCTTGCTGTCTTAGTAGCTTTCAAGTTTTCTCAAAAGATGCAATTTGTATTTTGTCCCTTCTTTTAAATTTTGCATGATTTTTCATAGAAACATGATTTATGTGTAGAAGAAATTTTAAAGCCATTTTCCCCCAATGGTGTATAATTTTGTAATCCAGACATCAATACTTTCAATGCAACAGATATAATTTTAAATTATAAGGTACTGCCAGTACTTGTAGATAAAAGTAGCATATCTCCCCCAAATTCAGAAGTAACAACAAAGGTTTTCTTTCTAAATGATATTTATACAATCAGCACAATGATGTGTTAGTATGGTTGCTGGGTTGTTATCTAGTTTTAAACACTGATAACTAAGTAACTCTTAAATGAACCTCAGAGCACAAGATTCAAATTCAAAGATCCATATAAAATAGATAACTAAAAAGAATCTGCTGTATAGTACAGGAAACTCTATTCAATATTGTGTAATGACCTATATGGGAATATAATTAAAAAAAAGAGTGGATATACATATATGTATAACTGATTCACTTTGCTGTACATCTGAAACTAACACATTGTAAATCAACTATACTCCAATAAAAATTAATTAAAAAAATTCAAAGCTCTGTCAAATCCTAGATTCATACACATCCAAAACTTCAGATCATTCAGGATTAGCAAAATTTAGCTCTCTGTCATACATAATAGTAACAATGAAGCACAAATAATAGTTTTTTCCAATTTTCTTGAACTCCATCAATTAATCAAAATTAGTACTTACTACTAAAATTTTAGTAAAGTGAAAGAGGCAGATTTTTGTAGTACATTTGATACACAGTGCAACTCTCTGTCAAATATAAATGAATCACTGCTCCCCATGTCTTCCCAAATCTCTTACTATTGGTCCCATTACAGAATGCTCTTATTTTCAGTGAGTAAATTTATTGGACTATTATATTATCTCTGTTGAGTCTAAGTCTTTGCTTACTTGTTCAAATTTGAGGAGATAAGCTCTCTAGAGGGCTCAGAATACATCCTCTAAAGAAGGAAGAGACATACTTTATTGATATTCATCTTTCTAACATGCCATTTCCTCCTGCCATTAGGCTACAGAGCCCTGATTTTCACTAGTTTGGCTGCTTTAATGTTGTTCCATTGGAAGTAGGAAAATAGTCCTCATTCAGTTTTTAAATAAACAATTTATTTTAGAAAACTTTTAGATTTACAGAAAAGTTGAAAAGATATGACAGAGTTCATGTATTCACAAACCCAGTCTGGCCTATTGTTAATATCTTACATTAGTATGGCATATTTGTCAGAATTATTTAAACCAATATTGATACATATTAACCTATATCCATACTTTATTCATATTTCCTTAGTTTTTTTTTTTTTTTTTTTACCCTGATGATCTTTCTCTGATTTAGGATTCTGTCCAGGATATCACACTACTTTTAGTCATCATGTCTCCTTGGGTTCCTCTTGGCTATGATATTTTCTCAGACTTTCCTTGGTTTGGATGACCTTGACAATTCTGAGTATTACTCGCTGAAGCAGTTCATAGAATATCCCTCAAAGAAGAATTGCTTGATGTTTTTCTCATTACACCTGGGTTATGAGTTTGGGGGCAGAAAACCACACAGGTGAAATGCCATTTTATCACATCATATAAAAGACACAAATTATCAACCTGAATCAATATTACTGATATATACCTTGAGTGCCTGGTTGAGGTAGTGTCTGTCATGTTTCTCCACTGTCCTTTTTTTTTTAACCACTTTCTATACTGTGATATTTGTATTGAATTCACTATGTGCAGTTCACATTTAAAGAGTATAGTGGAGACACCTTAAAATAGAGTATTCTTAATTCTTCTGTCTCTTTTGATATTTCACTTAGCCGTTTCACATTACCCAATATATTACTATTATTAATTTATACAGTTATACTTTAGATCAATTAGGAAAAAGTTAACATATAATTATTTATGTTATCTTTATTTAATCCTTCTTTGATGCTCGTTATTTATTTAGATGCAAGTTTCTGACCTATATCATTTTTTTCTGCCTAAATAACTTCTTTAACATGTCTTGTTGGGCACATCTTCTCATGATGAATTACCCCAGCTTTTGGCTGAGAATGTCTTTATTCCTCCTGAAACTCTGAAGGATAATTTTGCTGGATATAGAATTCTAGGTCAGTGTTTTTGCTTGTTTATACCAACACTTTAAACATTTGACTCCACTCTTTCCTCTCATAGTTTCTGACAAGGAGTTTGTTGTAATTCTTATTCTTATTCCTCTACAGGATCCCCATTCACCACCCCTCACTTCTTTCAAGATTTTCTTTTTGTCGTTGCTTTTCTGAAGTTTGAATATGATACTCCTATATGTGTTTCTCTTGTTTTTTATTTTGCTTGCTGTTTTCTGAGCTTCCTGGATCTGTGGTTTTGTGTCTGTCTTTAATTTTAGAGAAGACAGTTCTCATCTCTTACTCCTTCAAATATGTCTTATTTGCTCCCTTCCCCTCCATTCCTTCTTTCCTTTCTTCCTTCCTTCCCTCCCTCCCTTTCTTCCTTCCTTCCTCTCTCCTTTCTTTCTTCCATCTTTTATCTCTCTTTCTCTTTATTGTTATTTTCTCTCTGCTCTTCAGCTTGGAAAATTTCTCTTAATGCATCTCTGACTCACTGATTCTTTCCTCAGCCATGTCATGTCTACTGAAGAGCTCATTAAAAGTATTCTTCATTTCTTAGTTACTATGTTTTTGACTTCTAGGATTTCCTTTGTTATTGATTTCTTTTTTGTTTAGAATTTACATCTCTTTGCTTACATTATCCATCTGTTTTCTCACATTGTCTGTTTTTTCAATTAGATCCCTTAACAGAATAATTATAATTATTTAAAACCCTCTGTCTGGTAATTCCAATATGTGTCATAACTAAGTCTGGTTGTTTTGCTTGCTTGTGATCTTCAGATTGTTTTCTCTCGCTTTTTAGCATGTCTTGCATTTTTTTGTTAAAAGTTGGACATGATATATTGGGTAATAGGAACTGAGGTAAACAGGCCTTCAGCATGAAATTTTATGTTAATATGGCTAGAAGCTGGGTTGTGTTTAACATTTCTCCATAGCTACAGATGCCAGAATCTTCAAATTCCTCTAGTGTCCTTGTTTGTCCTTGTGTCTCCCCTCTTGACTTTGGACTTCCTAAGTATTCCTTCTCAGAAAGAGTCTGTATCATGCAGCTCTTTCATCTGTAATCCACTGTTATTATACTGGAGCTTTGCTGGTGTTGTTTGAAAGGTGTGGGGAAGGGGGGAGGACAGTCTATACTCTTACGAGTAAGTCTCAGTATTTTAGTGGGCCTGTGTCATTTCACAATTGTTTTTCCCTGCCTCTCTTTGATCCCTTTTTCATTCCCTCACTGCAATGTTCCCAAACTACTTTCTTTAAATTCTGACCTCTGTTGATTGTTTCCCCCAACCTTTTACAAAAATACCTGCAAAATGTTAGGCATTTGACAGAAAATAATACAAAATATTGAAGAGATGCAGAATCACAGAAGAAATAAATGGTGGCTCCTATTAGAGAGCTGCTTAAATTTTTTTGCCAGCAAATAAATTTCACCGTCCCTATGCAACCTAAGCCAAGTAGCACAAAAGCCTTTCCAGAAAATCCTAGATCTGTTTTATCAATTAGCAGATGTATGTGATCTAGTACACATTATGGCAGATTGTTATGAGCATTTTTTATAACAAAAATTCATGTCTCAGCAGGTGTACAATGTTCTTAATTATTTTTTCTTATGATTGTACAGATACAAAGCTACATGCTAGTTTTCTAGTTTCTAGAGTTCTGTCAGAACCAGTGTTGTAATGTCTTGTTCATCAGGATTAAAATCATCAGCTACTTGAAGAAATCCATGTTTATAATACTTACAATGTGACTCAATTCTAAATACCAAATAAAAATGTGACCCTGTTCTAAGAAAACAAATAATCCACGGCTATTCTATTCACAATTACATTATTTTCAACATCTTTCAATTCTTGATTCATTAGTGCAGTAGCCAAACACATATGATTTAGAAATTCATTTTAAATGCTGGTACAAAGAACTGTATATCCTGATGATGTATAGGACAGTGAGATCAATAATATCACAAGTCATAGGATCTACATGGGAAGGATACCGAGATTACATATGTCCTATTTTACATAAGATGTTATTATTTTGGAACAAGGCACTTGGATCTTTCAAAATCAATTTAGCAAGATAACATCACCCCATGCCTTTCTTAACCACCTCTATTTGACACAGTGCTTAACATACCAAAGTACTGTTTTCAGTACTATTTACTGTTATTGTTTTCATCTCATTTAGAAAGTTTCTCATTTATAAATATTATCAGGATATCAGAGGCTTTATCACATCTGAATGTTCAGTCATAACACATTCACACACACACAAAAAGTTTTATTTCTGGGTTAGTCTTCTTAAGGGAGCAGTCTTTCTTTTCCTTTTTAGACTTTCAAATAGTGGTCTTTAGTTGTCATTTCAGGATTTTTAAAGTCTTGTTTTGTAAGTGGTCACTGGATTGTGGTGGAGAACAACTGATCAGATTCCAATGTACGGTTAAACCAGCATGAAGATGCATGGTCAGTAGATTTTGATTCTGTTTCAACTGAAGGTGAAGTCAATCTTCAATCACAGAGTTTGGAAAGTTATGCAAAATTTCCCTTTGAGATGATAGGTTTTTGTCAATTTGCTGCAGCCACTTTGAAAATCAGGCTGCGATGTAACTTGCATGGCTTTTCTGACCAGACAGTAGCCCCTCACCTGTTTTTGATTGTCCTTCAGCACTTCTCTGAGAGGATCAGAGCATGAGTGAGAGCCAAACCAGCTGCTCCATTTTCTTTTATTCCAGGCACAAACACCGGGTCTTTGGGTTCATGTGTTTGGCCTCTTGCCACTTGGAAACTCCACCAAAGGCATTTGGTCAGATGACAGTCACAGCAGTGGCAGTGCCACTCATTAACTCAGGCACAGCTGAATTTCTAGTCAAGTCCATTACACAGACTGTGAGAGAAACTGGTAGATTTTCTGTCAGCAAGAAGCTTAACCTCACTCAAACCTTAATTTGACCCACTAGGAAGAGATTTATCCTCTATCACATGTCACATGGTTTTGTCAAAAGACTATAGTTTATTTGACCCCTTTACTCGGGCATCAATATATCTCCATTTTCCCCTTTCCAGTCCAGTTGAACTTTAGCAATCAAGGGTTATAATTTAATGCAAGGACAAATTTGTTCTTAGAAAAAGGACAAATATTTATATTTACAATCCAGCCACATAAACCTTGATTACTTAATTTAACATAGAAAATGGACAAATGGATGCATCTGTGACTGCCAGGACTTGTATTATCTAATGAGTAGTAATGTCTCTTCAATCCTCTAATCAATTAGATTTTTCTTTTGGTTAATTAATTTTATAGGGCCCATAATACCCTTTACCTGGGGGATTCTAGGCACATTCACATCAAATGGCATTAGAAGACAAGGAGTAAAACCAAGGTGTGTTAAATTGAGCTTGTGTATCCCTAATTACTTTCTATTCACAGTATACTCATTTAGATAATTGGATAAGGAATATGATTAAAGTATTTCCGTTTGATGGTAAAATTTCCCTTATTGTGGCAATAAATTCTTCTACCTAGAATACCCATTAAGTTCATTGATTTGGCTGAGGAATGCGTACTTTTCCATTCTGTCCACCCTAAAATATTCTTTCTCATAAAGTGATCATCAGATCTTTTTCATCTAGTGTAAGCTACATCTGTAACTTGCTGGATGAACTAAATGTTTTAAGACATTAAAACAATTCCAAACATGTTTGTGAAACAGGTTTCTTAACAAAAACTAAAAATAAAACAAAAAACAAACCATAATACATTGAAGAAAACTATGGTACACCTTGGGGTTCCAATTAGAGAGCTGTTCCTCTTATCTCCGCAGGAAAGACACCTCAACTTCTGTAAGTATCACTAGCATAGTTAGTGTGGGGGGGGGGGGACTGCACCTCAGTGTTTTAAGTGGGTTCCTTCTACTAGCAGTAGTCCATGCACTATTAAACAAAAATTATATCACAGCCTGGCTCTGTAGTGCAATGGATAGCACACTGGACTTCTAAAATTATATCACATTGTTAAGAGCATTTGTATAATAATGATTCAGGGACAAACAGGTAAACTTAACTCTTATTCTACAATATTTTTACAATTGCACAGGTGTGCACCTCAGAAAACTATTCAGAACATTGCTTCTCAACAACTGCTACATGGTCTAGGTCTTGCAACTATGAGATCCCAGATGAGGAAGAGGTGAGCAGTAGGGAAGGGCACTGACTAAGTACCTGGCTTGTGCAACTGCATGGAGAGTTTTGTCATTCTCTGAGATAAGAAACCTAGGAGTACTATATTTGGAGAATAAAATGGTGTGGCGTGTTTTATATATATATAGGTTTTGAGTGCAAAGGTAAATATTTAATAGGTAAGTGACAATGGTAGTGTGAAGTTTTAAACACAAATGTGTGCTGTTGTATACTGGGGAGATATGAATTAATGCATACTAGTTGAAGTTTCAGAAATTAATAAATCACCCATGAAGAGTATGTAGAGTAAGAATATAATTTGTTTTGTTTTGTTTTTTAGCTACCTCAGTTTTTCTCAACCAGTTCCTGTGAGAGAAGTAAGTTCCAAGGTCTAAGGCACTGACTATATAATGAATTAATTTATCTCCTATGTAACTCTAACAGTATTAGCTATGTATCAACCATACAAGAATGTAGAAAATAGTGATACAAATAATTTTCTGTAGAGCTTAATTTTCCTGCAAACCCTTGGCGGAGAAAGACTACTCTAGAGTTTACAATATGTACCCTTAACCTATAAAATCTCATTAGAATTAATGTTATGACAACTTACATAAAATACAAAGAAAACCCTACAAAAGTATAATTCTAATTGTTACTGGGGTGTGTTTTTTTGGCTATAAATTGATACATTTTACTTCTACATGTATTATAAACCCTACATTAATTTTTTTTGTCTTAAACATGCAGATGTCTTTTAAGGAAATTAAGAATAGTCTTTTATACTTGCACATATTTACCATCTCTCGTATTCTTCTATATTTACTGTACATTCAAGTAGCCGTCTGGTTCTATTTCCCTTCATCTTGAAGAAATCTTCACAACATTTATTTCAGTGCAAGTCTATTGGCCTCAAGTCCTAGCAGATTTGGTTTATCTGAAAATATATTTACTATCATTTTTGGAGAACATTTTCATTAAATACGGAATACTAAGTTGATAGATTTTTTTTTGTTTCATTGCTCAGCAATTTAAACATGCTTTTCAATTAATCTCTATTCCCCACTGTTCCTAATGAGAAGTCAACCATTATTCATTTTGTTGTTTTCCTACATGTAATATGTCTCTTCACTGCCACTTTCGGGTGCTTTCACGATTTATTCTTCTTATTTTACTTTCAGCTTTTGACTACGATGTGTCTAGGTATATTATTCTTTGTATTAAAATGCTTAGGGTTAATCAAACTTCTCGGAAATGTAGTTTGATGCTTTAAACTAAATTTGAGGAATTTGTTTTGACCATTCTTTCTTTAAATACTTCTCTCTCTTTTCTCTCTGAGTGTCACTGAGGCTGTTTGTTTTTCATTATTTTTCTCCCTTTCCTAGTAATTAGACAACTCCTACCAATCTCTCTAAGTTTATTGACTCTCTTATTGCTGCCATCTCCCATCTACTGTTATGTTCAACTAATAAATTATTAATTTCTGATACTGTATTTTTCTATATTTCCCATTTGGTCCTTTTACAATATATACTGTCCATTAAATGTTTTAAATTTATCAAGAATTAAACTACCAAATTTATTAGAGGATCTCCTTAACCCTCTCTGAGTGGTTGTAGTTTTTGTTGAGACTTGCCTATTTTGGTGATATCCTTAATCGTTTTTCCTTATCCTAGGACATACGTCCTTACTCCTAAGGTATGGCCTTCCTGAAGTCTCTACTGAATGCCCAATGTACTCAGTAAGTCTAACAAGGCTGGGACAGAATTCCTGCTCCTCGCAGTCCCGGATGACCTCTGGCACCTCGTTCAGTTCCTAGTCCTTCCGAAGCAGCTCATCCATAATAAGCCTTACGGAAATTCACCTTGCACGTGTGCAGCTAATTCCTCAGTCAAGAACCACTGGTAATGCCCACTTACCCTTGGAGCTTCAAATCTGTGCAGTTCTATCCTCTCCCGTATTCTCCCTATAAATTCTAGCTTAAGCAGCACCAAAATCTGACCTCAGCCTTCTCAGTTCAACAAGACTGATCTGCATGTGTATGGTCCAATATCTGAAAAAAACTTTTCTCATATTTTTTTCCAGTTTTATAGTTGCTCTGAGAGGAAGACAAGTTTGCATAAGTTACTCAAACATGGCTGTACATCACATCCTTTGTAAATGCTGTTTTTCCTACATGAATTTAACAATTTAAATCTGTGGCTTGCTATCTTTGATGAAGCTTTGAAAATTCTTAGTTATTTTCTCTTTAAGTATTACTTCTGTTCCAGACTTCTATCATCTCTCCTTCTGGACTGTGATTCAAGTTATGTTAGATTTTCTCACTATATCCTTTATATTTCTTACCCTGTCTTCTTAATTTTTCATTGTTTTGTTTTTCAGTGTTGCATTATTCAAGTTAAATTAGGGAGTCTCTTTTAGTTCATTAATTCGATCTTTAAATTTATATTAGAGACAATTTTTAGCATGAATGTATATCTATTCTTTTTAAAATTGGCCTTATCTTCATTATATTTTCTAGTTTTGAGCTGAAATTGTGAACATTCTAACTTCTTGAAGTTAACACTCTCAAACATAACTAGAGTTATGTAAATGTCCATATCTTAGCATTTTAACATCAGAAACCAACTTCTGTCTCGTGAGACACTAAGGCTGCCAAAGCCCTACTCAAACCCCAAGGCATCTTTCCGAATAGGCAAATAATTTCATAATAAAATGGCTCCAAATACTAATGTCCCCTGTTTTGTATGTTTATGTGTTCTATCACTGATTGCAGTCTATTCAATTTATAAGCAAATTTAGTCCACACATCTATGTGGTGCCTCATATACATTTTATTTATCAACACTGCTATTATGTTTACTATATTTTAAGTAAGTTTTCTTTAAATAGGCAAATGATATGAAAAGATATCACATACATAAAAGAAATGGCACAAAAACTCATAAAATACACTTAATACAATTACAAATAAGGGAAATAAAAATTAAAACCATGAGATATAACTACACACCACTAGATGAATTTTTTGTAAAAGATAAAATATCAGTATGTTAAGCCACAGGAACTCTTAAGATACTGCTTCTGTCGTTTAAAATTTTATGTGTTCAAATTTTTGGTGATACTAAAAATATATATATATTTTTCAAGTTTTACTGAGATATAATTGATGACTATAATTAACAATGCTATACGGTATATTTGGAAATTATATTTTTACATTGATTTTCTGACTGTTTGTTGCCAATATAAGAAATTCAGTTGATTTTTGAATACTAGGTTCACATCCAGCAACCTTGCTAAATTAACATTGATTCTAGATGTTTTATAGGTTCCTTTGGATTTTATGCATGTATTGGGTTGGCCAAAAAGTTTGTGCGGATGTTCTGGAAAAACCCGAACGAACTTTTTGGCCAATCCAATATCATTCTATCCCTGTAAATAATATTAGTTTTATTTTTACTTTCAGACATTTATATATTTTATTTATTTTTATTGCCTTATTGCACTGGGTAGGAATGCCAGTATAATATCAATTTGAAGTGGTGATATGTGTCTTGTTTCTGAACTAACAGAAGAAGACAGAGAAGTGATTATTATCCTATTTTATTTTACTTAGACTTAAAAAAAATGATAAATAAGTGTTGAATTTTTCAAGTGATGCTTTCTGTATCTATTGAGATGAACCAAAGGACTTCCTTTGGTTTTAACACACTAGTACATTTAAGATACATTAATACATTTATTATTACATTAAAACATGTTAATACATTTAATATTACATTTAAACATCAATATGTTTTGTATTAACATATTAATATGTGTTAATGTGGTAAGTTATACTTACTGAATTTCAAATGTTAAAACAACCTTATATCCCGATAGTATATTCCACTTAACCATTATATATTACTCCTTTTGGATACTACTGGATCTGTTCTGTTAATGTGCTTTAGATATTTTAAAAGAGTGTTTACATTTGTGTTCATGAAAGATATTGGCCTTTAATGTCCCTATATTTTAATATGCTTGTCTGATTTTGCTATTATTTTTTGCTGCCTCATAAAATGAATTGGAAATAGTTCTTCTCTTCTATTCCTTGGAATAACTGTGTAAGATTAGCATTATTTTTTCTTTAACTATTTAGACTGTCACTAGTGAACATATTTGGGCCTGTAATTTACTTTGTGAAATTTTTAAAAAAAGATATAAAACTATTTAGAACTATTCATACTTTTTAATTTTCTATTTTTTGACAAAGCATGTGTTTTCCATAAAATTAGTCCATTTCATGCTAACTGGAAAACTTATTGTGATACAAGTAGAAGCAACTCAAAGGTTTCAAGTATTCATACAATGGAATTCTATTCAGAAATAAAAGGGAATAAAACATTGGCATTTGCAATAGCATAGGTGAATCTCAACTGCATTATGCTAAGTGAAAGAATCTACTAGGCTACACACTATATGGTATCACTTACATGACGTTCTGGAAAACATGTAACTATAGGGACAGTGTTTGTGAGGGGCTGGGATTCAGGATAGGAGGTTTGAAAGAATTTCAGAGACTGATGGAACTATTCCATATATTGATTGTGGTCATGGTGACATGACTGTATACAATTGTTAAAACTCACAGAACTGTACACTATAAAAGGGTGCATTTTACTACATGTAAAATATGTCTTAATATATTTTAAAAATCTAAAGTAAAAAAAGCAAAATAAAGTAAAAAAAGCAAAATGAAATAAAAAAAACTGTTGCTTTGAAGTTATTCTTAATATGTTCTTATCAATGATTGTACCTGTAATGATAATTTATTTGTATTTCTTTTTTCAGTGATTTATGACCCTTCTTTTTTTAAATAAATTTATTTATTTATTTATTTATTGGCTGTGTTGGGTCTTTGTTGCGGTGTGCAGGCTTCTCATTGTGGTGGCTTCTCTTGTTGCAGAGCATGGGCTCTAGGCACACGGGCTTCAGTAGTTGTGGCTCGCGGGCTCTAGAGCGCAGGCTCAGTAGTTGTGGCGCACGGGCTCAGCTGCTCCGTGGCATGTGGGATCTTCCTAGACCAGGGATCGAACCTGTGTCCCCTGCATTGGCAGGCGCATTCTTAACCACTGCACCAGCGGGGAAGTCCCGACCCCTCTTTTTTTTTAAAAATCCATTTGGGTTATGATCCTTGAACATCACAAGGCAATGATGAGTATAAGAACTGTGAAGCTGCCTGGCTTTATGTGACTGCTTTGGAAGCCTTAAGGAAATGACAGGTTCAGGTTCACCAACTATCAAGTCAAGGCACACTCTAAAAGTCGGGAGAGTTCCTAGCAGCATTTAAGAAAACCCCAAACTCTTGCAGCTTCAGGACAGCCTGTGCTGAAAATCAGCCTCAGGATCAAATGAAGATAAGAAAGCTCAATGAGAGATTGCACGTTCAGCCATGACAGATATTCTATGTCAAAGAGAGATAGGTAAGAATAGCCTTAATCTTACATGGGAAAATCTGGATAGCAGAGTCTGAGAATCTTGAGTTTTCTTGAAATTTCTGCTGGCAAAGTAGCTCTTTTATTTTTTGTGAAGAGCAGGTTCTCCTTATCTAAACACTTTCAGAATCACATCTGAAGCAGGTGATTTACAAAATAACACTTGGCCTCCTCATGATTCTTCCTTGCCTTCCCTAATTGGGTCGAGACAATAATTCACGCTGGTCTCAGCTCAGTCTCAGTGGAGAGAGTCCCTAGTAAGTAAGAAATAGTTTAAACTTCAGAGGGATTCCAGGACACTACAAGTACATATTTGGATGAAATCCATTGAACAGTACGGGAGAGCTTCCGGATGATAGCGGTTCTAGGGTAGCAAAATGTAAACTTAGATGCGGAAAACTTTACTGACATAAGAACATTCTCCATTAACACGAGATTTAATTTCCTAGGAAGGATGTCTGGAACTGTCCTAATATGCTGCTGGAATGATTTCTTGAAGCTTGAATATGATGATGACCTAGAGTAAATGAGGTGGACTGGACAGAAATGCTTTGATGTAGTAGTATTACAAACGGTTGAGAAACTAAGGAGGTGAAGATATTAACCAACTTTTACGTGAAACAAGAGAAGCCACCATCTGACTATGTTCCTTGGGAGGGCCCAGGTGACACCGCAATTTAAAAGATTATTTGACTTAGCCTAGGTTTTCCTTCAAACCAACTGCCATGGCTAGTTCATTCATGAGCCTTTTGCGTCGGCACTAGAGTGACTAAAGGTGGAGGATGGCTAACATTCAACAGAGCGAGTCACTCCAATCTCTTGGCTATTGCGTGCCTCTTTTTACTTCCTGGAGAGCAAAATGTCTGCACACTGAGAGCTTAGAAACACATATCACTCTTTTCAAAATGTCCTTGTCTCTTTCTCTCTCTCTTTTTTTTCTTTTTCCTTCCAAGCACTTGTACTAGGCAACATATGTGCTACTGTCTAAGACTCCATATTTACCTATATCTTCGGCCCTTCTCCTTGAATTCAAAGTGAACGTCTATTATTACCACTCTTCAGTTCTGCCTATATCCTTTTCCACCATATTTTAGGCAAAATCCTTAAATAGGTCTATCCCTAGTATCAACATGTCACGTAAATCCCTGGGTGAGTAAACCAGGCCCAACTTTTTCTTCTTCTGATGATTGGTCCTAGGAAAGCTATTATGTGTCCATAAGTGTGAGTTGAGAAAAAGGCACCAATTCAACAGACTGATGTTACAAGAACCCGGGCCTCTTGTCCATATGATTTATTTTTGATGTCCGAATTTGTTTGGGCCTAGATGTACCTTTCTATCATACAGTAGATTAATGCAGTTCCCACTCATTACAGACTGCACACTTGTGTCCGCCAAAGTTCATATGTTGATATCCTAACTCCAATAGGATGGTAATAGGAGGTGGGGCCTTTGGGAAGCAATTGAATTATGAAAATGCAACCCCCATATGGGGGTTAGTTTCTTTATAAGAAGAGGAATAATGTTAATCTCTCTCTCTCTCTGTCATGTGAGGATACAATATCAAGACAGCTATCCGTACACCAGAAAGAAAGCTCTCACCAGAACTTGACCATTCTGGTAACCTGATTTTGGACTTCTAGCCTCAGAACTGTGAGAAATAAATGTTTCTTGTTTAACCCATCCAGTCTATGGTAATTTGTTACAGCAGCCCATGCGGGACAAAACATCTCCAAACTTAATGACTCAGTGGATCTGTGAAAACCCAGCTCATGGTGAAAAACTCCAATCATCACTTGATTTATAGACCCTACTAGAAAGCAGTAGCTGTTTTCAAGAGTGATTGATTCTCTGTCATGGAGGACATGGTTTTGCTACAGAACCTTGGAGGTCTATATTAGAGTTCTCCAGAGTAACAGAACCAATCTGACTGACAGAGATAGAGATACAGATACATAGGAAGAGACTTATTATGAGGGAATGACACATGAAATTAACCATTACAGAGTCTTTATGCCACTTTCTTACTGGGGCCTGAAAAAGATTCCACTTAGCATCCCCATCCTCCTTGTCACCTCTTACATAATATGGCCCATCTGGCAGAGCAGATTTCACAGCAGGCTTAACCTCATCCAGTAGTCTCTCTCATTTGAGCCCTACTAAAAGAGATTCAAATCCAAGCCTCAAATTAACTGTGAGATACTTTGAAAATTATCATGTTCCACCAAGGTTCTGTTTCCTGAAATATAAATAGGATACAGAAGAGACCCTACTTTCTAAAATTACTGGGAAGAAAATTATATGAGTAGTTACCTGAACTTATACTTTACTGCTAACATGACCTATAACAACAGTTTAAATGGTGGGGAAAATTTAGACCTGTCTAATTGGTGTCTCATTATTAAATCAAATTAAAATATATTTTTTAAATTGAATTATTTTTTTTATACAGCAGGTTCTTATTAGTTATCTATTTTATACATATTAGTGCATATATGTCAGCCTCATCTCCCAATTCTTCCCACCAACACAATCCCCCTACCCCTGCTTTCCCCCTTGTTGGTCATACTTTAGTTCTCTACATCTGTTTCTCTATTTCTGCCTTGCAAACAGGTTAATCTGTACCATTTTTCTAGATTGCACATATATGCGTTAATATACAATCTTTCTTTTTCTTTTTCTAGCTTACTTCACTCCGTATGACAGTCTCTAGATCCATCCATATCTCTACAAATGACCCAATTTCGTTCCTTTTTATGGATGAGTAATGCTCCATTGTATATATGTACCACATCTTCTTTATTCATTCATCTGTCAGTGGGCGTTTAGATTGCTTCCATGACCTGGCTATTGTAAATAGTGCTGCAGTGAACATTGGGGTGCATATGTCTTTTTGAATTATGGTTTTTTCTGGGTATATGCCCAGTGGTGGTATTGCTGAGTCATATGGTAATTCTATGTTTAGTTTTTTAAGGAACCTCCATACTGTTCTCCATAGTGGCTGTTTCAATTTACATTCCCATCAACAGTGCAAGAGGGTTCCCTTTACTCCACACCCTCTCCAGCATTTGTTGTTTGTAGATTTTCTCATGATGCCCATTCTAACCGGTGTGAGGTGATACCTCATTGTAGCTTTGATTTGCATTTCTCTAATATTAGTGAGGTGGAGCATCTTTTCATGTGCCTCTTGGCCATCTGTATGTCTTCTTTGGAGAAATGTCTATTTAGGTCTTCTGCCCATTTTTTGATTGGGTTGTTTGTTTATTTAATATGGAGCTGCATGAGTTGTTTATATATTTTCGAGATTAATCCTTTGTCTGTTGATTCATTTGCAAATATTTTCTCCCATTCTGAGGGTTGTCTTTTCATCTTGTTTATAGTTTCCTTTGCTGTGCAAAAGCTTTTAAGTTCCATTAGGTCCCATTTGTTTATTTTTGTTTTTATTTCTATTACTCTAGGAGGTGGATCTAAAAAGATCTTGCTGTGATTTATGTCAAAGAGTGTCCTTCGTATGTTTTCCTCTAACAGTTTTATACTGTCTGGTCTTACATTTCGGTCTTTAATCCATTTTGAGTTTATTTTTGTGTATGGTGTTAGGGAGTGTTCTAATTTCATTCTTTTCCATGTAACAGTTCACTTTTACCAGCACCATTTATTGAAGAGGCTGTCTTTTCTCCATTGTGTATCCTTGCCTCCTCTGTCATAGATTAGTTGACCATAGGTGTGTGGGTTTATCTCTGGGCTTTCTATCCTGTTCCATTGATCTATATTTCTGTTTTTGTGTCAGTACCATATTGTCTTGATTACTGTAGCTTTGTAGTATAGTATGAAATCAGGGAGTCTAATTCCTCCAGCTCCGTTTTTTTCACTCAAGATTGCTTTGGCTATTCGGGGTCTTTTGTGTCTCCATACACATTTTAAGAGTTTTTGTTCTAGTTCTGTAAAAAATGCCATTGGTAATTTGATAGGGATTGCAATGAGTCTGTAGATTGCTTTGGGTAACATAGTCATTTTCACAATATTGATTTTTCCAATCTAGGAACACGGTATATCTCTCCATCTGTTTGTCATCTTTGATTTCTTTCATCAGTGTCTTATAGTTTTCTAACTACGGGTCTTTTACATCCTTAGGTAGGTTTCTTCCTAGGTATTTTATTCTTTTTGTTGCAATGGTGAATGGGATTGTATCCTTAATTTCTCTTTTTGATCTTTCATTGTTAGTGTATAGGAATGCAAGAGATTTCTGTGCATTAATTTTGTATCCTGCCACTTTACCAAATTCACTGATTAGCTCTAGTAGTTTACTGGTGACATCTTTAGGATTATCTATGTATAGTATCATGTCATCTGCAAACAGTGACAGTTTTACTTCTTCTTTTCCAATTTGTATTCCTTTTATTACTTTTTTCTTCTCTGACTGCCATGGCTAGGACTTCCAAAACTATTTTGAATAATAGTGGTGAGAGTGGACATCCTTGTCTTGTTCCTGATCTTAGAGGAAATGCTTTCAGGTTTTCACCATTGAGAATGATGTTTGCTGTGGGTTTGTCATATGTGGCCTTTATTATGTTGAGGTAGGTTTCCTCTATGCCCACTTTCTGGAGAGTTTTTATCATAAATGGATGTTGAAATTTGTCAAAAGCTTTTTCTGCATCTGTTGAGATGATCATATGTTTTTTATTCTTCAGTTTGTTAATATGGTGTATCACATTGATTGATCTGCATATATTGAAAAATGCTTGCATTCTTCGGATAAATCCCACTTGATCATGGTGTATGATCCTTTTAATGTGTTGTTGGACTCTGTTTGCTAGTATTTTGTTGAGGATTTGTGCATCTATATTCATCAATGATATTGGTCTGTAATTTTCTTTTTTTTGTAGTATCTTTGTCTGGTTTCAGTATCAGAGCGATGGTGGCCTCATTGAATAGGTTGGGAGTGTTCCTGCCTCTGAAATTTTTTGGAAGATTTTGAGAAAGATGGGTGTTAGCTCTTCTCTAAATGTTTGATAGAATTCACCTGTGAAGCCATCTGGTCCTGGACTTTTGTTTGTTGGAAGATTTTTAATCACAGTTTCAATTTCCTTACTTGTGATTGGTCTGTTCATATTTTCTATTTCTTCCTGGTTCTGTCTTGGAAGATTATACCTTTCTAAGAATTTGCCATTTTTTCCAGGTTGTCCATTTTATTGGTATAGAGTTGCCAATAAAATGTAGTAGTCTCTTAGGATGCTTCGTATTTCTGCGGTGTCTGTTGTAACTTCTCCTTTTTCATTTCTAATTTTACTGATTTGAGTCCTCTCCCTCTTTTTCTTGATGAGTCTAGCTAAAGGTTTATCAATTTTGTTTATCTTCTCAAAGAACAAGCTTTTAGTTTTATTGATCTTTGCTATTGTTTTCTTTGTTTCAATTTCATTTATTTCTGCTCTGATCTTTATGATTTCTTTCCTTCTACTGCCTTTGGGTTTTGTTTGTTCTTCCTTCTCTAGTTTCTTTAGGTATAAGTTTAGATTATTTGAGATTTTTCTTGTTTCTTGAGGTAGGATTGTATTGCTATAAACTTCCCTTTTAGAACTGCTTTTGCTGTATCCCATAGGTTTTGGATCATAGCGTTTTCATTGTCTTCTGTCTCTAGGTATTTTTTGATTTCCTCTTTGATTTCTTTAGTGATCTATTGGTTATTTAGTAACGTATCTGTTTAGCCTCCATGTGTTCGTGTTTTTTACGTTTTTTCCCCTGTAATTTATTTCTAATCTCATATTGCTGTGGTCAGAAAGGATGCTTGATATGATTTCAATTTTCTTAAATTTACCAAGGCTTGATTTGTGACCCAAGATGTGATCTACCCTTGAGAACGTTCCATGTGCACTTGAGAAGAAAGTGTAATCTGCTGTTTTTGGATAGACTGTCTTATAAATACCAATTAAATGTATCTGGTCTATTGTGTCATTTAAAGCTTGTGTTTCCTTATTAATTTTCTGTCTGAAAGATCTGTCCGTTGGTGTGAGGTGTTAAATTCCCCCACTCTTATTGTGTTACCATTTATTTCCTTTTTTATAGCTATTAGCATTTGCCTTATGTATTGAGGTGCTCCTATGTTGGGTATATATATATATTTATAATTGTTATATCTACTTCTTGGTTGATACCTTGCTCATTATGTAGTCTCCTTCCTTGTCTCTAGTAACATTCTTTATTTTAAAGTCTTTTTTATCTGATATGAGTATTGCTACTCAAGCTTTCTTTTGATTTCCATTTGCATGGAATATCTTTTTCCATCCCCTCACTTTCAGCCTGTGTGTGTCCCTAGGTCTGAAGTGGGTCTCTTGTAGACAGCATATATATGGGTCTTCTTTTTGTATCCATTCAGCAAGCCTGTGTCTTTTGGTTGGATCATTTATTCCATTCACATTTAAGATAATTATCAATATGTATGTTCCTATTACCATTTTCTTAATTGTTTTGGGTTTGTTTTTGTAGGTCCTTTTCTTCTCTTGTGTTTCCCACTCAGAGAAGTTCCTTTAGCATTTGTTGTAGAGTTGGTTTGGTGGTGCTGAATTCTCTTACCTTTTGCTTGTCTGTAATGCTTTTGATTTCTCCATCAAATTTGAATGAGATCCTTGTCGTGTAGAGTGATCTTGGTTGTAGGTTCTTCCCTTTCATCATTTTATATATATTGTGCCACTCCTTTCCAGCTTGTAGAGTTTCTGCTGAGAAATCAGCTGTTAACATTATGAGAGTTCCCTTGTATGTTATTTGTCATTTTTCCCTTGCTGCTTTTAATAATTTTTCTTTGTCTTTAATTTTTGTCAATTTGATTACTATGTGTCTTGTCATGTTTCTCCTTGGGTTTATCTTGTGTGGGACTCTCTCTGCTTCCTGGACTTGGGTGGCTATTTCCTTTCCCATGTTAGGGAATTTTTCGACTATAGTCTCTTCAAATATTTACTCGGGTCCTTTCTCTCTCTCTTCTCCTTCTGGGACCCCTATAATGTGAATGTTGGTCATTTAATGTTGTCCCAGAGGTCTCTTAGGTTGCCTTCATTTCTTTTCATTCTTTTATCTTTATTCTCTTCTGCAGCAGTGAATTCCACCATTTTGTCTTCCAGGTCACTTATCTGTTCTGCCTCAGTTATTCTGTTATTGATTCCTTCTGGTGTAGTTTTCATTTCAGTTATTGTATTGTTCATTTCTGTTTGTTTGTTCTTTAATTCTTCTAGGTCTTTGTTAAACATTTCTTGCATCTTCTCCATCTTTGCCTCCATTTTTTTTCCGAGGTCCTGGATCATCTTCACTATCATTATCCTGAATTATTTTTCTGGATTGCCTATCTCCACTTCATTTAGTTGTTTTTCTGGGGTTTTACCTTGTTCCTTCATCTGGTACATAGTCCTCTGCCTTTTCATTTTGTCTATCTTTCTGTGAATGTGGTTTTCGTTCCACAGGCTGCAGGATTGTAGTTCTTCTTGCTTCTGCTGTCTGCCCTCTGGGGGATGAGGCTATCTAAGAGGCTTGTGCAAGCTTCCTGATGGGAGAGATTGGTGGTGGGTAGAGCTGGGTGTTGCACTGGTGGGCAGAGCTCAGTAAAACTTTAATCTGCTTGTCTGTTGATGGGTGGGGCTGAGTTCCCTCCCTGTTGGTTGTTTGGCCTGAGGCAACCCACCACTGGAGGCTACAAGCTCTTTGGTGGGGCTAATGGCAGATTCCGGGAGGGCTCATGCCAAGGTGTATTTCCCAGAACTTCTGCTGCCAGTGTCCTTGTCCCCATGGTGAGCCAAAGCCATCCACCGCCTCTGCAGGATTCCCTCCAACAATAGGAGGTAGGTCTGGTTCAGTCTTCTATGGGGTCACTGCTCCTTCGCCCTGGGTCCTAATATGCACAGTACTTTGTGTGTGCTCTCCAAGAGTGGAGTCTCTGTTTCCCCCAGTCTTGTCCAAGTCCTGCAATCAAATACTGCTAGCCTTCAAGTATGATTCTCTGGGAATTCCTCCTCCAGTTGTCAGTCCCCCAGGTTGTGAAGCCTGATATGGGGCTCAGAACCTTCACTCCAATTGGTGGACTTTTATGGTACAATTGTTCTCAAGTTTGTGAGTCACCCACCCAGCGGTTATGGGATTTGATTTTATTGTGACTGCACCCCTCCTACCGTCTCACTGCAGCTTCTCCTTTGTCTTTGGATGTGGGATATCTTTTTTGGTGAGTTCCTGTGTCTTCCTGTTGATGATTGTTCAGCAGTTAGTTGTGATTCCAGTGCTCTCGCGAGAGGGAGTGAGATCACCTCCTTCTACTCTGCCATCTTGAATCATTCTCCCTCAAATTGATATTTCTGAGTATATATTTTTGTTAGTTGTGATGCAAGGCATCCTTGTTTTCTGGTTTTCCTCTTTCTCACCAACGTTATTTACAGGATAGTGGCAAGGTTTTAGATTTTTTTGGTAATAACTTTGGGTAACTTTTTTCACACATATAGAAAGAAGATATTTCTGAGGTTTCTGTCTATGGCCTTTTTCAAGTCTCATCTACATTCTGTCACCTTGGGTGATCTAATTGATTTGTGCCTTATGTTTTACTTCTCAACTAAATGCTGATGACTCACAAATGTTTATCTCCACCCAGGTGTCTCTTCCCTGCAGAACATTCACATATGTATTTCCACATCTTCACAACATCTTCCTCTCATGTTACTCTCATATTTTTACTTCAACTCACAATTACCAAATTTAATAATTCTTATTACATTTTCCTTGTAAATTAGATTATAACAAAACATTTTATTTTTCCTAAATCAAATAGCTTCTAATATCCATGGTGTAAAAAATTAAATCTCAGTCCTTTTGAGAGAGAGTCCTCTCTCTCTCTCGGGTCTTGAGAAAGTTTGGAGAAAATGAGTTTTTCAGAACACTCTCACTCAGTCCTGTAGTTTCCAGGCCACACTGTGTTCTGAAGACACATTTATTGGCTGAGGTCTCTATGTAGGTGGCTACTCTGACCTGTGCCATACTGGATACAAGCATCTTTGAAAAATTTAACAGTACACTGTCTAGCCAGCCTTCATGGGGCACAGTCTGCCTCCATTCCTCTGCAAGATCCTGGCTGTTGCATATAATCTTTGCAAAGGAATGTGTTTAAAGACTCTTAACAGCCACAAAATTCAAAATCACAGTCTCCTTCCCATTTTGACTCTTGAATACTCTCTTGTACCCTGTCAGCAGTTTCTGCTTTGTTCTGCCAATCATTTTCTTCAACACCATCCAACTCTGTGAAATTCTGCATAATCTCCTTCTATGACATTCTGGAGTGAAATCAGGAGAATAAGAAGTGATATGTCATCTTTTTATTTTCTTTATAATTCACCTTGTTTTATCAGTATATACTGCTGCTCTCAATTTAACCACACATAAGAATCATTCAAGGTTCTTTCCTCTCAGTTTATCATCAATTCTTAATGATTCTATCTCTAGATATCTCTCAAACCCATCCCCTGCTCTCTGCCTTTACTGCCACTACCTTAGCATAAACCCCTATTACTCTTCCCTTACTAATCTCATTGCCTCCAGCCTCAACTCCCTTCAAACAACAGTCTAGTCTCTTGACAGAGCAGTATTTATAAAATGCAAATCTCATGTTGCTACCACCTACTCCACCTCCGCCTATTTAAATCCCTTATTGGATCTTATAAGAAAAGCTGTTTTTCTCTATTTTTGTTTTTGTTTTTTCAAAAAATTTTCCTTTGCTTGGCATTTAATTAATCACCTAGTTAATGATAGCTGCTATGTAGAGGCTTTATATCCCTTATCTCTTCTGGCCTACACTACCCTGTGACATACATTATTCTAAGATGAGGAAGCTGAGCTTAACTAATTGGGCCAATCACCTACTAAATCACTGAAGGAGCCAAGATTCCTACCCAGGTCTCTCTTAGCCACTTATCAGCCACATATGGATATTCCCTCTTTCTTCATATCTTTGCCAATGCCTGTCATACCACCTGTGTTCTAGCCAAAGTACATACTTTATTTTCCCCTTAAATGCCTGTCATAACTTCATCTCTTTGAATGTATCTTTCACTCTACTTCAACACTAATTGTAGATACTTTCTCCACTCAATTCAACTGGTACTTAGGGCAGTGAAATATCACCATCTCTCGGAAAACATCTCTAAAGCTGAGCATTGATGTCAAGTGCCTCTTTCTTATGCAGCTGGAGATTCCTACATACAGCATTATAAAATTTGCCCCGCACATTTGTAATTGTTTTTCTCTTTAAATATTTTCTGTAGTAGAAAAGGAGCTCCCTGAGAATAAGAATCTGTCTAATATTTTCACAGCACCAGAGGATGGCAAATGGTGCCAGGCATCTGGACACATATAAAGACACATTTATTGAGTGAATGAATAAATGAATGACTATATCTATTTTAATGTTGGCTGGACCATACTAAGCTCTTATTCCTGAGTTACCAAGTGGACTTGTGATAACATCCTTCATGGACAAATGATATGTGTTTGGATCACGAGGCTCTTTTTCTAAAGGCCTCACTACTTCTGTTAAGGTTTCTGTATAGATTGTAAAACTCTGGAGTGCCAGCTTTTGTATATCTTTTTTCTTTGGAATCTCAATTCTCCACATCTCTCCTACTTAAACACTTCCTATTTTATAAGAATTATTAATGCCTCAATATTTTAGTATTATTTCATTCATTCTATTCAAGAATTATTCATCTTCTTTGATAAGATGAATGAATGTGGCTTTTTAAAAGTTTTCTCAATCAAGGCAATATTAATTTTATTGACAACATAGCTTCCCATTGTCTCAAATTTCTAAGATGATCCCTAGGATTCCTGCCACCTGCTGCATACACAGTACAACTTCCCCTGCTTGAGTGTGGACAGGACATCTAAATATGATGGGATGATCACTCCATCCATCATAGCAGGCTAGAGGAGATTCTTCTGCTGAACTTGAAGATACAAGTTTCCATGTTACAAGAAGGGTATATGGCTAGGACATGAGGGAAACCTGTAGGGGCTGAAAACAACCCCTAATTTACAGCCACCAAGAAAACAGGAACCTCAGTTCTATAACCAAAAGGAACTGAATTCTGTCAAAATTCACCAGAACTTAGAAGTGGACCCTGAATATCAGATGAGATGGTAGTCTCTGCCAATACTTTGAATGTAACTGGTGAGACTCTGAGCAAAAGTTCTAGCTAACCTGTATCTGGACTCCTGAACCATGATACTGTCATATAATGAAAGTGCATGTTCCAAGCTATGATTGTGGCAACCTGTTACACCACAATAGGAAATGAATGCACTGGTCCTTACTCCTGTCAGTAATCTTATGGGCATTGCTAGTACAGTACCTCACTGACATTTTACAGGTATTGTATGCTCTACTCTTTTTCTAATGGATACTAACTTCAAAACTGTGTATATGCTGTTTTTTACTCGTCTCCATCAGATCTCAGAGTTCTTGCTTAATAATGCTTTCCTCTGCTCCACTGACTAGATACAATACTGTCTGCTTCTAACAAATTGCCACCATTTATCAGCAATTAATGGTAGCCTAATATAGAAGAGAAAGAAACCTCCAAGGATTAGAGAGGAAAACTTCACTTTCTGACCTTCCAATCTGTGCGTTAAAGGCAAGCTTTGGATTTGTGTGTTTCTGGAGTGTTATTAAATGGAGTACTTAATCTGAATAATACAAATTTATATTTGCCTAGTAATTTGAACATTCATCTTCACAATACAATTGTGAGAAGTTATGAAATAAGTTATTATCTTCATTTTATCATTTATTTGACTTCACCAAGGTTATTTAAAGGATAATGGCAACACTGATCCTAGAGTCAACCTCTTTTTATATACCATTCCTATGAATGCTGCTCATCTGCCTTCCCTGCTTCCTAACAAAATATAATCACCCATTTTATGTTTCTTTATCTCAAACTTCATTGGATTCATGAAACTCTTATGGAGCCTCTATCTTTCTTTAATTTGTTTGTTCTTTTCCCAAATATTTTACCATACTGCTTGTATTATCTATCTATCTTTCTATCCATCCACCCATCATTCCATCCTATTTTTGATGTATTACAAATTAAATTTCAGACGTCAGTAGAGTTCCATTAATAACTTGCATATCATCAGAGTTCATCATTTAAAACATGTTTTCTTTTGATGTAAGTTTTACATACAATTGAATGCAAAGACCTTAAATGTACATTGCCTCAGTTTTGACAAAGGCACGCACCTATTTAAGGTACCCAAAACACACTGGCAACTTCTTTCAGGTTTGCATAAAGATTAAGATTTTTTGTGCAACTCCTCCATCAACATGACCCTAGCATGCTGCTAAAACCAAAACTTGCTTAAACGGTCAGTTTTTCTTGTTAAATCTGAAACTGCAGAACATACTACCCCAGTCTTGCTTACCCTTAGACCATTTACTTTTGAGAACTGCTTTTTCTGACACACCACATTCTTGTTTCCTTGTTCCTTTTATTCTAGATCAACCACCTACCCTGAGTCATATAAAACTTTTGCTTATGGCCAGAAGGCAAGGGGAATCTTGCTTTCACAATGACCCTCCTGCTAGTGGTGAATAAAGACCCTCTCTTTGTGGTTCCACTCTTGTGTGTTGGGGGGGGCGGTTATTCCAGGGCATTTTGACAAGTGGACATAAAACTCTTTCCTTTATGTCACAAAATCATACCAAATTATTTCACATTTAGTGGAAATGTCATTGCCAATTTACTGAAACATAAATAGATGATTAATAGATAGTCTTATTTTGTCATGTATTTTTCTATATTCTTATCTTTCCTATTTAATTGTTTATAGACACTTGCAAGCAAGAAATAGTACAGAAAGAGCAAAGCACCACTTTCAAAGGGATAGGGGTTTGTTGCAGATTGAATTTTGTCCCGTCACACACTCTCCATCAGAAATTAAAATAATCCTCAAGTAGATATTTGAAGGTGAAAAGAAATTGCAAATGGGTAGTTAAAAATATGTGACTATGTGTAAGTGAATCCTAGTTCTTTTTTAGCACCTGGATCAGTCAACATCCAGTTCACAAAACAAGATTCTAGTTACTTTAACCAGTAAGGGATTTATTACTATAAGTTTGGTGCTTATAAAAATTATGGAAGGTTTGAAGGACCAGATCCTTGGCTGAGCCTCAAAGAATATTTCTCAGAATATATAGAACTGGCTCTAGTCCACCTTTGGTGACATACTGAAATCAATAAGTTCCTAATGCTGTCAAAGCAACTGCATATTGACAGCTAGGAATCTGGAGAATGGACAGCATAACTCCAATGCAAGGATTAAAAGTCTATAATAAAGAAGTTGCCACTCTAAATACTTCTGCCATTGATGTTGTCTTATCTGCACACCAAATAAACACAAAACATTCACACATGTTTTTCCAAACTCATTTAGAATAAAACCAGGGTGGATAACGGCCAACTCCTGTGGCAGGCTATCTAATTAGTTAAAAAAAGATTCCATTTAGATCTGAAAATGGACGTGCAAACTAATATGGGATCTATAGTTCTTAGATCACAAATATCTCCAACTAGAAAAAAAAAGCTGGAATGGATTGAATGTTCCAATCTACGCTACCATAGATGCTATGACCTACTTAAGACCAATAGTTTATTGTATATTTAAGACTGCATATAGAAATATTCCATTTTTAAATAAGAGAAAAGTATTCTTTATAAATCAATCTTCTTATTCTGAACAGGTCATGTTCACATAATTTAAAAGAATCAAATTAATTTGGAAAAGTGGATGGCGAGACAATTGATGTGGAATTAAAATGACTGCTTTTGAAGTGAAAAAATATACAAGTTAAAATATATTTCCAACGAATTGGTGTAACAAGAGCTAAACTAGTGCAAAGAGGCAAAACAGTTTCCAGTAATTAATTTTTTTAAACAAAAGAAATGGCATAGGGCTTCCCTGGTGGCGCAGTGGTTGAGAATCTGCCTGCCAATGCAGGGGACACGGGTTCGAGCCCTGGTCTGGGAAGATCCCACATGCCGCAGAGCGACTGGGCCCGTGAGCCACAATTACTGAGCCTGCGCGTCTGGAGCCTGTGCTCCGCAACAAGAGAGGCCGCGATAGTGAGAGGCCCGCGCACCGCGATGAAGAGTGGCTCCCACTTGCCACAACTAGAGAAAGCCCTCGCACAGAAACGAGGACCCAACACAGCCAAAAATTAATTAATTAAAAAAAAAAAAAAAAAAGAAATGGCATAAAATGACCATACGTTTCCCTAGGAATTTCTGTTGAAGCCTTTGAAACCAGGTCATAAGGGATGCTCCAAGCTTACCCTTCCTCTATTAAGCTAGTTGATGTCATTTGGCAGAAAGTGAGAACAAAGGGGTTAACCCGATTTCAAGTTTGTCTTTATTGCACTACCAAATCTCCTCCTGTGATAAATGAAAATGAATTGCCTTAAGTGGTTAAAGAGTAGAAATAGATGAGAACAGTTGATCTCCTGCTTCGGTAAGAGGATGGTTTAGCTTATTTCTTCTTTAGAACAATGTGTCTTGGTTGATTGTCAGTGTCTGTTTGAAACAAAAAGACCTACTGAAGCAAATTCATCTTTCAACAAATACAGTCTTCTCCAAGAAAAACTACTAATCGGAGATTATATGTTAATCACATGGCAAACATTATGTTTATTGGAGAGGGTTCTTGTAATTTAGTACTTTCTGTTTCATGTGCTCTTTTATTGAATACTAACAGAGGCTAGAAAAGGCAACAAAATTGGCAAATTAAATTAATTATGCAAAGTTATAATTGGAAAATACCCAAGAATATTTCACAGTAGCGAAAAAAACTGTTTTGTCTTTGAAAGTGATCAGTGTTGCATTTCTCATAAAGATGGCTCCCTATTAATTATGACTGAAAGTGTACAAAATACCCATAGGGCCCCAAAGATCATTTACCACAATCCCTTTCAAATAAGACCTCTATTTATCTCAAAAGAGGCTTGAACAACATGAGCAGGTCATTATTTACAGCAGAGCATATTCTGATTCAACCTATCATGATGAGGGTTATGGCACACTGCTGCCCTATAAGTCTCTATCACATATCACCTAATTTTTCACATTTGCCCACATAACAAAATAACTTCAAAGACATGCAGCAATTGGTGTAAGGACAGTAGCATCAACATTCATTTATTCAAAAAGCTCAACTGAAGATTTTAAAAGCAGCAACAGGGTAGTTATTGCATGTCCCCATGTTCCTTCAAAAAGTAGAGTAGGGCTTCCCTGGTGGCGCAGTGGTTGAGAATCTGCCTGCCAATGCAGGGGACACAGGTTCGAGCCCTGGTCTGGGAAGATCCCACATGCCGCAGAGCGACTGGGCCCGTGAGCCACAATTACTGAGCCTGCGCGTCTGGAGCCTGTGCTCCGCAACAAGAGAGGCCGCGATAGTGAGAGGCCCGCGCACCGCGATGAAGAATGGCCCCCACTTGCCGCAACTGGAGAAAGCCCTCACACAGAAACGAAGACCCAACACAGCCATAAATAAATAAATAAATAAATAAATAAAATATTAAAAAAAAAAAAAAAACTTTTAAAAAAAGTAGAGTAGAACCAAAAACCTACAGGTAAAATGCACTCTTAAACTAGAGAACAAGGTATCCCCATAAACTCTAAAACATGAGTAAATGGTGACAAACAATACCCACATGACAGCAGTATCTGTTTAGGAGGAAACAGAGCTGAGACAACTGGGCTTCAGTAAAAGAGGAAATTAATTCCCATGTTTTAAAGCACTTAATATGTGTCTAAATCCTTGTTATTTTGAAAATTTATAAATAAATGACAAAAAATCTAGCATATGTTCTGCCTTCCCTATATGAATTGTACTTCATGGAACCTCATAGTTGATGTGAGATACTTCAATTTTTATAAGTTGTCCAGCTAACGAAAGAATAAGGCATGATAGAATTACCATTCTGCAACCACAAATGAAGAAATAAATTTATACAATAATTATTAATATTTAAAAACAATGCAGAAGGATAAACAACAGAACATTATTGTTTGCTTCTTGAAATATATATCACCTATTAAGTATTCTTGACCCCTACTTCCCCCTACCAAAAAAATCATACCTTAATTTGATCAAGACTTTAAACTATATACATAATATATAAGGAACTGAGAGAATGCTATATTACACTATTTAGATGCTATCAAAAATATCAAAAGATTATGAGAAGCTCTATAGTATAAATGACCCAGAAAACTTGGTGAATATCCTCAATCTACAGATCCAAGAACTAAGGGTAACCAGAGCATGATAAATACAAAGGAAATCTAAACTACGCTCACCACAACCACATTGTCAAACTCAATGAAAAAATTCCAAAATCAACTGGAGAGGTTAAAAACATGTTACACACAAAGAAAAACAATTACAGGAACAATGGCTGACTTCTCATAACCTTGGATGCCAAAAGGCAAACGAGGGTAAAAAAGTTAATTCAGAATGCTATCCCCAGTGAAACAATCTTCTAAAGATAAGGGTGAAATAAAGATATTTTAGGATAGGAAAAGCTAAGTGAATTCATTGCCAATGGATCTGTGCTACTAGAAATGCTAAATTAAGTTCTTCAAATTTAAGGGGAAAATTTACCAGATGGAAACTCACATATAAAAAGAAAAATGAAGAATGTCAGAAATGATAAATATATGAGTAAATATAGACTATTTTCCTCTTCTTTCCTTCAATTCATTAAAAGCAACTGAACTGACTGTTTAAAGAAAAAGTTGCAGTGTGGGGTGCATTATATGTTTAGAAGTGAAATATGTGACAATAATAATATCAAGTATGGTTAGAGGTGCAAGAGAATTGTACAGCAATAAATGTCTTAGATAATACCTCAAGTGGTACAATATAAGCTCTCAGTAGATTGTGATAAATTAAAGAATTATGTTTAGTCCCTAGATTAAACACTAAAAAAAGTCATTCTAAAAAGCAAATTGCAGAAGCAACATGGAATAAAATAAAACAACTTAAAATACGTACAAGTGGAGCAAAAGAACAAAAAAAGCAGATGGTCGAAAAGGCAACAAATAGAAATAGTTTTGGTGAACATAAAGTACTAATCACTCCAATTTAAAGCAAGACAATACCAGCTTGGCCCACTATATGCAAAGATGGATGGAATGTAAAAAGATGGAAAAATAAACTGTACAAAATGTAAGCACAAGAAAGTTAGAGGCCATATTAATATCAATAGAAAAATAATGGACTTTAACACAAGATGTATTATCATAGATTAAGAGATAATGTCATGTATTAAAGAGGTGATTTCTTTAGAAAAACTTAATACAAAATGAGTTGTAATAGAGTTCTAAAATATATTTAAAAAGTAACAATTAAACAGAGAAATAGAGAAGGTCACATCATATTTAGAGATTTTAACACTTCTTCCTCAATAATTGATAAAACAAGTACACACACGAAAATCGGAAGTATTTATGCTTTTCGACAACATTGTCAACATGAACTAATTTAAATATATAGAAAAATACTCCCACCACTGCAGAAGATACATTCTTTTCTAGTGCACATGGAATATTCACAAAGATATACCTAATTGGGGCCATAAAACAAGACTCAAATTTCAAAAGAATAAAACTTTACAGGATGCTTTTTTTGGTTCAAAATTAAATTAAATTAAAAACAACAATAATTTAAAAAATAACTCTGAAAGCATCAGATTCTTGAAAATTAAACAAAACATGTCTAAGTAACCTACTTGTCAAAGAAGAAACACAAGGAAAACTAGAAAATATTTTCAAATAAATGAAAATGAAAATTACACTAGCAAAATTTGTGAGATGTACTGAGGGAGTACTTAGAAGTAAATTTATAAATCAAGTGTTTATATTAGAAAAGAATAAAAAGGTTTAAAATCATTGAGCTAATGCCCACATTAAGGAACTAAAAATTATATGACTATCTGAAGATTTGAAGAAAAATCTTCTGAAAAAAAATTCAACACCCATTCACTCATAATAGAATCACTCCGCCAAAAATAATTAAAATTTCTCAGCCTGAATAAAAGCACCTGTGAAAAACTTACAGCTAACCTCATACTTAAAAATGAAATATTTTCCATCTGAGATAGGAAAAAAAGGCAAAGATGTCTTCTCTCAATGTTTCCATTCAACGTTGTCCTTGTTAAGAGGAGAAAGCAAGAAGAATAAATAAAAAGTATAATGACTGGAAGGGAAATAGGAAAAGCATTTTTCCACACAAGTTATGATCAAGTACCTATGAAAGCCTATGAAGTCTACGAAATTGGTAATTGAAAAGTAAATTTAGACAGATTACAAGATATATTACAAGGTTTATAAAGAAAAATCAGTTGTATTTCTATATACTAGTGACAAAAAAAAGGAAAATTAAATTTTAAAAATACAACTTACAATAACATAAATATACAGAAAATATTTTAAAATGATTCTTAAAATGTGCAAGATCTCTACATTTAAAAGTTCAAAATATTACTGAGAAAAATTAAGGAAGACAAGTAAATGATGACATATAATATATTACAGATAGGAAGATGCAGTACAGATGTAATACTGTTAAGATGTCAATTCTCTCAAAATTGAGCTATACATTCTATGCAATACCAAGAAGAATAACAACATATCTTTGAAGAAATTGTTAAACTGTTTATAAAATTTATATAAAAATAAAAAGGACCTAGAAGAGCCAAAAATATCTTAACAGAGGAAAATATAGAATGATTTTCTGACTTTCTATAAGGCTACAATATTTAGAGAAGTGTGTGAATGATATAAAAATAGATACCTCAACCAATGGAAAAGAATGGAAAGCCCAGAAGTTAACATCACATAGAACGTCATTTCAAGATCCACAGAGTTGCCAAGGCAATTGAATTGGGAAAGAAAACTCTTCAAAATCTGGTGCTGTAATAATCGGATGAACACTAAAAAACAAACAATATCTTGATCCTTAGTGTATAGTGTATGCAGATATTAATTTGGAATTTCTACAGATCTAATAGTAAATTAGAGTTTTTAATCTTCTAAAACTACTAAAACTACTTCTAAAATTCACTTCTAGAGTAAATTAAAGTTTAAATCTTCTAAAATAAACTATGGTAGACTATCTTTGCTATCTTTTAGTAGTCAGTTATTTCTTAGAGAGAATAAAAAATCACTAACCATAAACACAAAAATATATAAATTGGACATCAACAAAATTCATTTTCTCATCAAATAGCACCTTAAAAAATAAAACTCAAGTCACATATTGGGAGCAAATATTTCAATATATCTAGTACACATAACTCTTACAAAGAACACGTATCCTAACATGTAATGTAACATGTAACAGGGAACTATATATATATATACATATATATACACATACATGTGTATATATATATACACATACATGTATATATATACATGCACATCATATGTCATGTTATAGAAGGCTATATAATAATAAATATTAAACTTTATTTTATTATAGAATGTTAAACTTTTATTTTATTATACTACATTATGGTATCTATTTTACATTATATAATATATGGTATACTTTATATCTGTATATGTATTACATATTATATGCCATATAAAATCAATATTTACAGTATATTCTCTTCTATATATCAAATATAAAGAGCCAAAAATCCAGGTTGACTTTGGCCATGATGTGAAGGAACCGAAATGCTTATGAGAATAAAAAGTGAAAAATACTCATTGAGAGTTTTTTATATAAAGTCAAATTTATGGACCTATGACCAAGCAATTCCACACCCAACCCAAGAGAAATAAAAGTATATGTCCAGAAAAGTAATTGTATATATCACATGTTTATAGAAGTTTTATTAATTACAGCAAAACATCAAAAGTAACTCAAATGCCAATCAACATTAGAGTGGACAACATTGTAATATATTCATATAGTGAAATATTACTCATCAATAAAAGATTGCTATATGGAAAAACATGAATGAATCACATAAACATTTTGTTGAGAGAACCTAATCACAAAATAAGCCATTATGTATGGTTTCATATATATGAGTCTCTATATAAGACAAAATTAATTTGCAGTGGGAAAATCAGAACTATGGGATGATGGTGATTAACTTGAAGAAGGCACAAGGGAAGTTTCTGGTATGATGGAAATGTATTTTGATTGCGGTGTTGGTTACATGGATGTATATATTAATCACAACTCACAGAACTGTTGTTTAGTATCTGCATTTCATTGTACGTAAATTTTACCTGATTTGAAAAAGTAAATGGAGAGAGAAAATATAGATTAGAACATCAAGAAGAGAACATCCTATTGTAATATATGGACATTCTTTATATTCAGATTCAAAGATATAATATGTTAAAATCACATAAAGACACCATGGGAAATGTGAATACTGGCTAAAACTCAGTGAAATTACTGTTAATTTCTTAGGCACCTTGCAGAGTGTAGAAAGCTACCCTCAAAGATGATAAAGAAATTCTAAGAGATCCCCAAGTCCCTAGTATCACTGGGGGCTCTTGTACTAGCCCAGGACTATTTCTCCACTTCTAGGTATGTGGAGGAAAATGACCATCTGTTTAAGTCAGTTTATCAGGCTCTTGGTTGTGAATAGATAGTTCGTCTGACTGACTAGATCTTAAATGCCCTTGTTACAGATTCAATTTATAGTCTCTATAAATTTAAATAATAATCACTCTGGCCAATCTACTGGCTTGTTTTAGGAGGCACAATTGATAACCTTCTTAATAACCAATGGGGGAATTAAGGTAGAAGGTTTTCACTGCCTGCTTCACCTTCAGCATCACTTAAACCATGCCAGAAGAACAAAGGACAAAAAGACAAAATAATTTTACAGACTATTTACCCCTTTATGGGCCTTCCTGGAAGCCTCACTCTGTGAGGTCTAATTACATGTCATTGGCCAGAACAGAATTACTTGATACCCTGAGAGTAATGATTACATTTTGGATAGTGTCACAGTTAGGAATGAGAAGAGCAGGTGGTCATCAGTGAGGCAAATCTTGCCCAACCTCTCCATGAAGTTATATGTCTATATGTGTGTATGAGGGGTTAGAATGACAAATTAAGACAAGTCTCTTATGAAAACAAGTCTATACACTAAAATCTCTTCACCTTCCTGGTTCTTAGGAAGCGTTGACTGTCAACTGACACACTAGGAAACACTGACTTTAGTCCTATGATGGTTAAAGCTGTGCTGGTGCATCACAGAAAGCAATAGAAGCTACAAAGCATTTCCCTTCTCTTTTATACTCTCATTTTCCCATTCCTCCATGCACACATGCACATCTACATAGATTACTTTTTAAAATTTATTGAGTGATAGCTTACTGATTACAATGCATAATGTGAACTATTATTTATTGTAGAGCCACTGCTTTTTAACTAGGCTTACACCTACGTAACCCCCTCACAAGTCAAGCGCTCCAAAGATGCTCTTGTGTTTCTTCCCATTCTATAGCCTCTTCCCCAAAAGTAAAGTAACCACTCTTTTAATAACTATTAACATTGACTAGGGTTGCTTGCTCTTGAAATTCATATAAATAGAATCACACATTACGTACTCTTTTGTACCTAGGTTCTTCCATCTAACATAATATCCATAAAGTTCTTTCATGTCATTATGTGTGTAGACATTTCATTCTTTCCTATTGATTTTGTAGACAGGTTCCTTCTGCCATTACTGCTATTACTCATGTCATGACACCTTCAATGGCATATATCCAGGCACCTTATAAGTTACAAAATCAGGCTTAGAACTACTGGAAGCATTTTCTTCCCAGAAATCATTGACTCAGCTGCTATTACCCCAGGCAAAATTTTGAGTTAATTAGTTTATACAGTTTAACTGCTTTTCTGCCTATTCTGCTTAAATACATTGAAATTGATTTTAATGTTTTGGACATTAATAATTTGCACATTCCCATTCAATAGTAAGTATAAACAAGGACATATAGGTTAACTTACTTCTAATAGCAAAGTGTATGCAGAAATTCACATTATTTATGCATTTATTTAATTATTTTAAAAATATACATTGAGATCTAACAAGAGCCAGAAACTGTTATGTTCAGTTAGGTAATGAATGATAAAGAAAAAAATATCAACTATAACAAGAAATTCGTTTCAGGCACATTTTTTTCCTGAGGCCCACAAGTGTTGTAAAATCTGACAACACAATGTGGAAAATGTTAGGACAGAAGCATATATTTTTTGCTAAGAAGGTACTGATGACACAGGATTAAATGTGCTGGAGCTGGGAAGGAGAGGCCGAGGTAGCGAATGGAACCATTAAACAATTTTCAATGGAAGGGACAAAAGTAACCTTGCATATTATAAGACTAAAATTGTCGTAAGTTTATGGCTTAATAACCATGCGTTCTCAACAAGAAAATTAAAAAATAAAATGCATGCTATACATGTCTATATAAACACAGGCAAGCCTCATTTTTAAAATACACATGAATTAGAAGATATTGGGGATTAGTCAAAACAACTTTTTTTTCAGCAGTCACAATATCATGGAGTTCATTCATACTAGTTTTGGCTAGCACCCAAGCTATATCAAAGTTTGATTAAGTTGATCATTTTTTAACTGGTCTTTGTACCTGTTTTTCCCCATAACTATGATATATTATTATAAATAATACTACAAAATATTTTGAAATAATTGGGTTTAAATAGTACCACATAAAGGCACTCATGTTGAAATATAATTTCCTGTATTTCCTCTTTGTTGCTATTTATTCCTAAGTGTGAACCAGATCCTTGTTTTGTGATCTCAGACTTTAGAGCAATGTTAGTCTTAAAAAAATTAGGTGCAAGGGTCTACTGAAAATTTTTTGGTCAACCTGAAGATTTTTCTGATAGATCTGCTTTCTTACAGAATACATTATTTCAGTGTATTTCCTTTTGTAAAAAAGATATATCCTTTATTAATGGAGATTTTAACTGTATTTTTAAACAGTAAGAGAGATAGCATCCTCTTCAGTTATATGTCATATTCACTTGTAAAGAGCTCGCAGATCTCTGTTAAAAATTTTTAACCGATCAATTTCAATACTGGTAATTGGTCTGTTCATATTTTCTATTTCTTCCTGGTTCAGTCTTGGGAGATTGTAACTAACACAATCAAGTGTATTGTTAACATTAATGATTCTAATAAAATGCCAATAAGAACAAACTGCAATAAAGTTTTCTGATAATAGGCAGCTTTGTCTGAAATGATTTAGGATTAAGATTACTTAAATGTGTATTCAAAACCTCTCCTAGTATGAAAATAGATTCTTATGGGCTTACTGATTTTGAAATTTTAAAAGTACTTACTTTAGTTTCCTTATTAAGACAAGGGAAAAAAGGAAACTTGGTTAAACCAGAAAGAATGTTAAAAGCCATGGCTGGGGAACTTTTATTTTTGAAGGCTTTTATAAAATATTTACCCACAAATAAATACAATGAAGGGATCACAGAGTTACAACACTTAGATCCTTCAGTTGCCAATCTCCATCAGAGTTGCCCTCAGCCTCTCAAGAGAAAGTTACACATCAAAGGAAAGGTGACGAAGTTCTCATCAAACAGTTAAAAACCCCTGCAACTCTCCTTGACTTTCTTCTCTCAAGATGGTTTAGAAGTGATTGAAGTAAGTAATATTCTGTCAAAATTGTGTTATGTGAAAGGAATTTCTTAAGAAAACCTAGCTGTTACACATAATTTTCCCACAGTTTCCATCAGACTTTATACCTAGCACTATTTATTCAAGTAGGATTTATTGAATTATGAACACGCTTAATCGGCAAGGTTCCATCTGAGTTATAATTAAGAAACTATAGTAGTTCTCATTTTAAAAAAAACTTTCTGAAACCAAATCAGGCCCATGTTGAATTTTGGATTCTTTAACATATGCAATTTTCAATAATTGTCAGGTTATTATTGCATTATTTTCCTTTAAGAGTTTAGTATTAAGAAAAGAAACAAATGTTTTGTCATTTGAAGTCTAACTTTTTGATATTTTAAAAAGGCTGAATAATAATATATACTGCATGGCTGACTGGCTATTTTATTCACTCAAGAAAAATACCTTACAATTGTTTATCATATATACCTCCTCCAGTAGTTCAGGTAAGTTTGTACAATCTTTCTCTTCTGTGGAGGGAGATGCCAAACCCTTTTGATTATGACATAGATATATTTGAATGGGAAATAAGACATTACTCTTCCCTTGAAAAATATTTTTTCTCCCCAAATCTAGCTAAATAATGATTTCAAAGATAGGAATATTGTTGTTCCTGAGTTTGGAATGGAAGAAGCTTTAGAGACTTAGAACTATGTAACCTTCACTCCTGTAATTCTTATGGTACTTTTTCTACAGGTGAAATTAGAGAAGTAAAACAGCCTACCAGTCATACTCTTTTAGTGCCTTTTTTCAAACACATTAGTTTTCTATTAGGATATCCAATACCCTAGTATCCTCCTTTTAAATAAAAACCTCTATTAACATAGTGGCTTTAGAAAGGGAAACTCCATATACTGTACTTGGATTTTAGAATATAGAATTATATTCAGAATTACTTGGTGCTGAATAACATGTACCAATACACTCACTGTTGGCCCACATGTTATCCCAATGAGAAATGCTTCTTTGAGAAACAGGTTCTCATGGTAGCAAACACAAGTTTTTACTTTGTACAACAGAACTGTAAAATCTGAAAATGCTAATTTTATCATGCTGTAGTTCAGAAATAGATAAATGAAGACTCAAAATTTAATTTTCGATATCAATAGGAGTTTAAGGAGTAAAAATAATTACACGACACCTTTACCAATTTTAAGAAGGTGATTTATCAGATAATAATGGGCTCATTTCTCTCAGCCAGGCTCCAGAGGAACTGATAAGGTTCCTGCTAGGAAACTAAAGAAAGAAATGTATACTTCCATCCACTCAAGAGATTTACTTGGCTGCTGCCAAGACTTTGTTTTAGGCTGTGTCGGTAGCTAATAAAAGCAGTTATTTCTGTACATTGAAATTCAATGTTTTACCTGGACATCATGTTGCTAGTTAATAGCTATTACAGGCTTGCAAGCATCTTGTATATAGGAAGCAAAAGAAGCTAAAGGCTAAGTAAAGACAGAGGTGGTCCTCCAAAAAATTATGATGATATTTTAAAAGCACCACCACTAGTGTTACCTTTCAGTGATATTTATATTCATTTGTTTCCTGTTCTCTCCCTTTCTCTTGTGAGTGCCTGAATTAATTGCAAGATAGAGAACCTCACTTAAGATGTCTTACAAAAGGGGCATTTCTTGTTATTAGGTAGTCCCTTTCCATTTCTTTCTCCCTTGATTGCAGGGTCTCTCTTTTCTGTTGTCTTCTTTATTTTTACATCTTTTTCTCTATACCAGGTTTTCTACAATAATCTTAGCTCTGGTTCATTCATAACAATTTCTACAGGGGGTTTTGAATTTTCATATTTCCAACAGTGGCTTTATTTGTAAATGACCATTAAAGGTATTGAGCACCAATGACATTACTTAAGTCTCCCAAACCACCTCAAACTACAGAAGAGCTCATCCTCAGGAGTTAACAGTCAACCAGTATCTTGATAACTTTTCTCTGAAGAAAATGAGTACCTGAAACACTAATCCAGTTTAGTACATTAGATACAAACTCCATAAATGCCTCACTTCTCTTTTTACTGAGGTCCTCACTGGAAATCCAACTTCTTAGGTCCTTTTATATCAACCAATTCTAATGCTTGTAATACTCTGTAAACACCAAGTCTAAAACATTTGGGCTATCATATGCAACTCCCTTTAAGTTTTATTTAGCTTTCTAAATGTTCATATTCTTTCCCTAATGTACTGAGTTTCTGTTGAAAACACCTCTCTACAGCTCTCTTAAGTAGAGACTTTTTTTTTTCTTCCCCTAACTTATATTACTCAGGTCTTAATGGAGAGGTATAGGATCCACACTGCTCTCCATTACCCCTTCCAAATCATTTTCTATCCTCCTCCTTCAAAACTCATAGGTCATTTGATACTCATGTCAAAATATTATAGTATCCAAAATTTATCTATGCAGTTGTTATCTACATCCTGGTCACTCTCCCTTATTGTTTTTTATCTAGCCCTCCTTCTGTCATTAATCTAGGTGATTTTTATCTTCATTCACATGAAAGATCTATCCAAAAACCAACCTTCTGAGTTCCTTAACCTCTTGGATCCAATAACACTTCTCCAACTCATCTTAGCTATCAACTCCTACAGTCACTTTTTTGCTAGTAATAACTGCATCAAATCCAATGTCTCAAGTCTTCTGACTATAGTATTACCACCCTAGCAACTCTGCAACCTCTTCCAAACCACCAAACCTTTAATTTTACCTGTTTTTAAAATTTTTAAATAAATTTTTCACGATGCCTTAAGAAAGCACATTGTGAACAATTTAAAAACTTATAAGCTACTCCTAAATTATTCTCCTTAGATGGATCAGTTTTGATTCATTTATCTATTCTGTTTTCATTTTGTTATTATTAACAATGCTATTGTTTTCTTTCTACTTTAGGTATATGATATATAATTACAATTATGGGAGATGAGACTTTAACACTAATGGTTTCTAGAACACATAATGCTAATCTACAAATCAAATATCACATTTTTTAGTAAATCATTATTCATTGTTAATATTTTATGAGTTTGTAAATATCACTGAGAATTCAGTAATGGAGAGTATAATTTACATAACAATATATGTATATTCCTTTCTTCTACGACATTGTTTTCCTTTAGAATTAAGAAATTTCTTTTTAAATGAATACATGGTTATTGCCTCCCTTGCAATTAGATTTGGCCATATGACTCCAATTGAGCCAGTTAAAATCAGTTAAGAGTAGTCAACAACTTTTGGAGAAATGCAGTTCACTGGAAGTGGCTGTGAACACCCTGCACTCCCATTCCTTTATTTCTCCCTGATGCAAGGAGTATGAAAATGATTACTGGAGCTTGAGCAGCTAATTTTTGTTTTTTGTATTTGTTTCGCTTGATTTCGGCACCTTTTCTTTGATAAATGCTGTCCATCCTTTTAATCTGTCTTTATCTTTCATTATCTTTTGTTTTTTCCCATTGTCAGAAGAACTCCTAACCAAGAGTTCTAATGTTCTAATTTTAGCTCCTTTTTCTTCCTATCTTTCCTATTTTTTTTAATTTGTTGTTACTGTTGTCCTATTTTCTAGAAAATTTCCTCCACTTTATTTCCCAGTCCTCTTGTTAAATTTAATGAAAGAAATAAATTTAATGTGTGTCTCTTGATTTTATACTTAGAGTGCTAACATTTAACGTTAAATTGCTAGACTTAAAAACTGAAAAGCACTTTTTTCTCTCAGAAATCAGAATTGTATCCCAGAGGATGTAATATTGTACTTCATGTATTTAAGGTTTATTGAAATAAAGACATTATAAAATAACTTATCAGGAAATTATGAAATTGTTTGTGTACTATGTGTGTTGGTGTTGGTTATGAAGGAGACAATAATATTTTTAAACATTTTTTCTTTTTTCACTAAAGAAAATGAGATAGTTGAGGTAAGTCTTATCACTTTAAGCATTATCTGCTTATCATGAAGGCAGAATTTCTAGAATTAAACAGAGGAAAACATAATAGATGTATTCTTAATAAACAGGCATATTTAGTTCTTGTATTTATACTGAATTACTAGATACTATATGACTATGCTAACAATAAAAACCACTAGTTTTATATATTTTTCCTTATGGTAAAAGATATGTATTAAACCTGATTACACATTTTAACACATTTTAACACATTTTCTGCTTAGGAATTTATTTCAATGCTATGCACAATGCAATATTTTTAGACTTATTTTAATTCAGAATTCATCCTTTTTTTCATAATTTTTAAATAATTTTTTTCATAATTTTTTCACAATTACTGTGATAATTTATCACATTATGTACAGTTGAGCTGATTTATCTGTAGATATTGAAATTGTAGCAGTTAGACACCTGAGCTTTCCAGAAGTTAATAAGTATAAACCATAAGGAGAATATATCCCCTATCTAGATTTTATTAAAGAAAAAAACAACAAAAATGATGCCGAGGTCCATTGCATTTTTTAATTAAGATAATAGTAGGTTAAATTTTGAAAGTCTATTGATAGAAGTCTATACAAGAAATCATAGGTATGATGGATAAATAATAACACTTGGCTACAAACGAAAAATAGTTTTAATTTTGTTGTTTTTCAGATTCCCATAGCATCTCTCTCAGTCTCTCCCTTATCTCTCTCTCTCTGTCTCTCTCCACCCACCCACCCCCACACACACATACTGTGTGCACTATATATATATATATAAATTATATACATATATACATATATATATGCAATTTATACTATTCTTAAATGTCCTGCTTGTAAGGTTTTCTTCTGTGTCCTGAGACTCATATCCTAGAATTATCCAGTCTAAACTGTGAAAATCCTCATTTCCACTGGGAATTTTATGTTTAGATTTTCACTCTCCATCTATCTGCCTTTGAGCAATCTTCTGTGCTTCAAGCATGAGCAAGCAGTATTAATCCAATTTCTAGTTTCTGTGAAGCACATTATGTTAGATCATATGCACTTCGGTGCTTCTTCTTAGAAACTTTGTGTTTATTTAACTGTTTCACTATCAACCTTTATCAACAAGAGTAGCAAAGAAATACAACAAACTAGGTAAAAATGTGATTAAGTTTATTTTCCATCTAAAATAAACTCTACTGACTCAAGAACAATGGAGTCTCATGATATGATGATATACTCTCTGACAGAACAAAATTACACATTGATAGTTGAGCAAATATCAATACTACAAAAGCTAGCTGTTGTTCCAATGCTCATATACTTCAATTATGTTTGAGGGAGCATATGAGAATTTCTTCAGTATTAATAAGACAACACCATTTTATATGAGCTCATTATGATTTATATGCATTTATTTCCTTCACTTAAACTATTTTGAGATATTAGAAAATACAGTATGTCCACCCTATGTGTACAATTTAGCCTTTAATATTTTCCAAATAAGTCAGCGCTCCCAAAACAGATTTAGTATGCCTGCATGATACAAATTTTTGAATAAATATTAAAAATTTGATTAAACATTAAATTGTATTGATGAAAAATCTGAAATGAATGAGCTTTTCATTATTCCCAAATTTCCTGGGTAATTCCAGAGATATTAACAAGGTTTATTGTTTTATCTAAGGGTAGTGCAATTTGAGCATATGGTATCAATCTATCAATATATTTAGTAGTGCTATAAATAAACAGTTGGTCCTGAGAATTTCATGCTAGGAATTACAGAACATATGTTCTTCAACTTAAAACAATCTGTACAAAATTTAATTCAATTTCACACATATTTAGGTAATGACTAAGTAATAGACACTGTAGTGTAAGCTGTGTTAGTCAAATCCCTCAAAAAAACAAAATCACTGCATGGAAATATAATGAAAATAAAGTCTAATACAAAAGGAAAATAATAAAATGAAATCATATGCTCATTTTTTCTAGTTTACTGAGGGATAATTGACAAAAAATGTGTATACATTTAGGTATACAACTCGATGTTTTGATACATGTATACATTGTGAAATAAATGATCACCAAAAGCAAGCTAATTAAATATCCATCACTTCACACAGTTATTTGTGTGTGTGTGGTGAGAGCACTTAAGATCTACCCTCTTAGCAAATGTCAAGTATACAATACAGTATTGTTAGGGTTCCCACTCTATACTATATATTTGATCTCCATAACATATTCTTACATAACTAAATCACTGTACCCTTCGGCCAGCATCCCCCCATTTCCCCCTCCCCCCCAGACCCTGGTAACTACCTTTCTGGTCTCTGCTTCTATGAGTCTGACTATATTAGATTCCACATATAAGTGAGATCATACAGTGTTTGCCTTTCTGTGTTCAGCTTATTTCACTTAGCATAATATTCTCCAGGTTCATCCATATTGTCACAAATGCCAGAATTTCCTTGTTTTTAAAGACTGAATAATATTCTATTATGTGTGTATACATTTATAAATATATAAACGTATGTACATAAGATAACACAATAAGCATTGGCAAGAATGTAAAGATATAGAAATACCATTTTATTTAGAAATGTATCTGTCAACAAACATTTAGATTGTTTCCACGTCCTGGCTACTGTGAATAATACTGCAAGGAACAATAGAGTGCAAGTATCTTAGATACTGATTTCATTTCCTTTGGATGAATACCAAGAAGTGGGATTACCTGATCATATGGTACTGCTATTTTAATTTTCTGAGGAACTTTAGTACTGTTTTCCATAATGGCAATCACATTCCCATCAGCAGTGTACAAGTGTTCCCTTTTCTCCATATCCTCACTAACATTTATCACTTGTCTTTTTGATAACAACGATCTTAACAGGTGTGACATGATAGCTCATTATTGCTTTGATTTGCATTTCCTGATGATCAGCAATGTTGAGCACCTTTTAATATACCTGCTGTTCATTTGTATGTCTTCTTTTAAGAAAAGTATATTCAGATCCTTTGCCCATTTTTAATTGAATTTTTTTTTTTTTTTTTTGCTTTTGAGTTGTGTGAGTTCCTTACATATTTTTGATATTAAGCCCTTATCAGATGTATGGCTTGCAAATATTGGGGTGGCCAAAAAGTTCAGTCGGGTTTTTCTGTAAGATGTGATGAAAAACCCGAACGAACTTTTTGGCCAACCCAAAATTTCCTACCATTCTATAGGTTGCCTTTTCACTCTGTTGATTGTTTTCCTTGCTGTGCAGAAGCTTTTCAGTTTAATATAGCCCCATTTGTCTATTTTTACTTTTGTTACCTATGTTTTTGGGATCACATCCAAAAAACTATTTCCCAGACCAATGTCAAGAAGAATTTTCCCTATGTTTTTTCCTAGCAGTTTTATGGTTTCAGGTCTTACATTAAAATCATTAATCAACATTTTGAGCTGATTTACATTTGTACATGCATACCTCTGAGATAATGCAGGTTCAGTTCCAGATGATCACAATAAAGCAAATATTGCAATAAACAAAGCCACACAATTTTTTTGCTTTCCCAGTGCACACAAAAGTTATGCTTACACTGTACTATGGTCTATTAAGTGTGCAACGGCATTATGTCTAAAAAACAATGTACATACCTTAATTTAAAAATACTTTATTGGTAAAACATCTGAGCCCTCAGTAAGTCATAGTAGTAACATCAAAAATCACTGATCACAGATCACCCTAACAAATATATTAATAAGAAAAAAGTTTGAAATACTGCAAGAATTGCCAAAATGTGACACAGAGATATGAAGTAAGCAAACACTGTTGGAAAATGGTGCCAACAGACTTACGTGATGGAGGGTTGCCACAAACCTTCAATTGTAAAAAACACAGTATCTGCGAAGCACAATAAAGCAATGTCCAATAAAACTAGTTATGTCTATATATATATGGCGTGAGACAATGATCCAAGTTAATTCTTCTGCATGTGAATGTCCAATTTTTCCAGCACCATTTACTGAATAGATTATTTTTTCCCTCATGTGTACTTTTGACACCCTTGTTGAGTATCAATTTAAAGAAAATTCATGGATTTATTCCTGAGCTCTCTGTTCCATTCCATTGGTCTAGTGCTATATTGTTTTTATTACTTGGTTTTGCAATGTATTTTGAAATCAGGAAGTGTCATGCCTGCGGCTATGTTTTTTTCTTCCTCAAGATTGCTTTGGCTATTTGGGTCATTTGTAGTTCCATATGAATTCTAGGATTGTTTTCTCTATTTCTATAAAGAATGCTATTGTTTGAGATTTTCATAAGGATTGCACAGAGTCTGTAGATAGTTTTGGGTAGTTAAGGACATTTTAATAATATTAATTCTTCCAATCCATAAACATGGGATGTCTTTCCATTTACCTGTGTCTTCTTTAATTTCCTTTCTCAATGCTTACAATTTTTAGTTACAAGTCTTTTACCTCTTTGGTTAAGTCTATTCCTAGGTATTTTATTCTTTTTATTGTTATGTGTGAATGTGATTATTTGCTCATTTGCCTTTGTGGATAGTTTGTTGTTTGTATATAAAAACACCAGGTTTTTGTATGTTGATTTTGTATACTGCAACTTTACTGAATTCATTTATTAGTTCTAACAATTCTTTTGTTGAGTCTTTAGAATTTTCCACAAATGTTTTTTAGTGGTTAGAAACTACCTGCTCTATCCTCACAATGTCCTTATTCTGCTATGTATTATCCATTCAAAGTATACTTTAAATTAAGGTGATTAATCATTTTTGAGATCTCAGATCAACAAGTGCTTGTCGTTGACATAAAAGTTTAGGTGTTTAATAGGTCCTTGCAATATGAAATAATCAAAGACAGAACTCAGATCAGGTGCTGATCTTCTTTCTTAAATTGCGGGGCTCTTCCCAGCACAATACCACTGCTCAGTAGACATATTAGGATATTACCTGGGAGGGGGTACTTTGATCTATTTATGAGCTATTGTCACTCATTTTAACCCTGTGGGGGGATTCATATAACATAAAATTAAAATAATTTCTAGTGAAAACCACTTTTAAAGTGGAGGAAGGAGGATGAAAGAGATGAGAAGGACAAACTGAATACAATGTCCTTGACAATCAAGGATACAGTGTGGACTAGAGATACTAAACCAAGGCCATAAAAACAAAACAAAACAGAATAACAAGAATTAAAAAATAAAAACTCACACCATCAAAAACAAGGATACAATTTGGATTGGTGACAGCCCTGGAAGAAAATAAAAATTGCTTCATACGATTAATATAAAGAGATTGATTAAGAGTTACAGGCAGGGTTAAAGAAGCAAATAAGATACAGTGAGACATCCAGATACTAGCAATGTTAGGGAGCCATTACTATCTGTACACTTGAAGGGAGGAGGACAGAAAATACTTTAAAACTCCTCAGTGAGACCTTGAACTAGTGGAGGAAGGGCTACCCAGCTCCAGCTGCGGAGAGAAGCTGCTGTACAGAGAAAAATGTATACTCAAAGCAAAGAAGAATGAAGAATCTCTCTCTACTCTCGCCTTCTAATCTCATGTTAGTGCTTTCTATTTGTTAAACTTAACCAGAATCCCGTGAGCAAGGAGCCCCTGGTGATGCTGTCCACAGTGGCTGACCCCTGATGCTTAAGTGGCTAAGAACCAAATGTGTGGGGTGGGCAAGTAGAAAATCACGTAATTCTTTTATTGCTCACATTTTCAAGGTTTACCATGAAGAAAAAAAAAGACGACTTTGTTGGTCTTTTATAGTTACATTTTTATGAATTCATTAGGGTAACTACAAGTGGTCTAGAATGACCATTTCCAGTTTGGCAAGTCACTAGCACTCCACGCCAAACAATGTCCAGGATTTGGAAGACAGAATCAGTGTGTCAACGGCACTGTTGATTTAAAACAAAAGACACTGTACTTTGGGGAATTTATATCGCCTCACTTTCCTCACCTTCATTGGTACTGAATTTCACCTTTTAGTTCCTATTTCATTTAATATGCTTATTTTTAGGCCCTACTTAACAGTGAACAAATTTTATTTTGTAAAACCTTTGCTTATAGATGGAAAATTTAAAGGAACTAAATATCTTTTTGTTCCTTTTGGGACAATTTACATATAACTTGAATTTTGAAAAGTATGAAATACTTTGAAAAGTATGAATACAGTTCCTGAAAGGGGAATATTATCTGAACTCTGGAATAGATATTTCATTTTCTTAATTATATAGTGGTACTTCGTCAAAATGTTTATATATTTTTTATCTTCAGGCTCACAAAGACAACTAGGTATAGAAATGGTGAAATCTGTCTTGATAAGCCAAGAATGAAGGAAGCAGAAGAGGAAGCAACTTCTGCCCTACTGTTAATACATTTTCATATATTATTTATTAAGAGATTTTTAATTTGAATTGTTTAATGAGTCTCCTCTTTCAGTGTCGTCTGGCATTAACAGTACATTCATCAAAAACTTACATTAATGTTTTTTTTCCAGATTTTAAAGTTAAATTAAAGGTATAGTGGAAATAGTATTATATTTGGGAGTAGGACATATCTGAGCTAAAATCCTGACCAGTCCTCTTTTTCAACCCTCCCTCCGACACCCACAAATAAACTTGTCCACAAACTCATATTCTTCCTTTCTGGCTCTGGCTTTGTGCAATGATAGCAACATTTGGCAGCGAACATCCTCTTCTCCCTTCTAAGATTAAAGCAGATATTGCTGATTCATGAGGAGTCATTCTTATTGAATACAGATGCAGCCAAAGATTTCTTCTCATCATATTCTGCAGTCAGAATGAATTCATAAGTAGTTGCAAGAAAGTTGAAACCTACTTTTCTTCCCTGAGCTAGTTACTCAGCTTTTCCAAAATTTGGATTCTTTGGTGATAAATTGAATTAGAATACCTATATTTCAGAGTATTTGTATTTCATAAGATGATGTATGTAAAGTGTCTGACATTTTACAGGTATTTTATAAATGTTAGCTTAGGCCCTACTTTCTCCCTCTACCATCAATACCATCAAAAATAGCTACTTAGGGGCTTCCCTGGTGGCGCAGTGGTTGAGAATCTGCCTGCCAATGCAGGGGACACGGGTTCGAGCCCTGGTCTGGGAAGATCCCACATGCCGTGGAGCAACTGGGCCCGTGAGCCACAACTACTGAGCCTGCGCGTCTGGAGCCTGTGCTCCGCAACAAGAGAGGCCGCGATAGTGAGAGGCCCGCGCACCGCGATGAAGAGTGGCCCCCACTTGCTGCAACTAGAGAAAGCCCTCACACAGAAACGAAGACCCAACACAGCCATACATAAATAAATAAATAAATTAATTAATTAATTAAAAAAAAAAATAGCTACTTACACTATCTCATTGTTTTTATACCATGTTACTACATGATTGTTTTTATGTTTAATACTAATAATTTTTTACATTTATTTCATTTTACATAATTTATCAGTTAACATAAAATTTAGTGAATGACTAATTTACCATATATATGTGTGTGTGTATATACATGTGTATATATATGTATATGTATATATATATATATGTATATTTATGTTTGGTTAGTTCAACAATTCAATTCTAAAATATTTCTGGTGCACTTAGCATTTAGACAATATCAGAGCTCCCTGGGAGAGACTGATGTTAAAAAACTACTAAGGCAACATGCTAGAAGTTCCAAGAGTTCAAATATTGAGAGAGGAGAGACAGATACATAAATCAAACACATTTGGCATCTTTGTTGATGTTTCCATTGCTTTTTTACATTGGTTTTAGCAAAAATTTCTCCTTCCACAGTCAATCTATAAAGGTTGACCTCCTCTCAGATTAAAATGTCACTATCCTAGTCATAGTCAGGTTAGAATAACAAGTGGGCCTTAATGGAGTACTAGGGAATTATCTCTTTTTCACAGAATTCCTTCATGCAAACCAGGAGGGGCCCTAGGCACTTTAACTTTGTACCCTTAAGTTGTTTTCCAAAATTCAAATGGCATCACAAACATTCTGTTCCTCCAATTTTCCAACTGTTACATGTTGAAAATCTCTCTCTCATATGTGCCTATACACATACATATTCCTCTAGAACAGTGCTAACTCTGTAGAGGAAAAAATAAACACTTTCCCAATTATTTCATAACTTACAAGTTCACATAACTATAATGGAGTCAGTATGGCCTCATTATTATGCATTGCCATGATGCTTCCTCTCCTTCATCTTTCCAAACCACACCCCCTTTTCAAATGTGCTATTTCAGATCTACCTGGAATAATAAATTGGCTAATGTTGACCCATAAATCTCTACAGCATGCTACCTTAGCTACACTAAGACCAGGTGGAGGCTTTGAAATTACTTCTTATATATGCTTGATTAAATTCTTAGCCAAGGGCCATTCTTCTCCCCTATCTCTCTATGGGGAAGAGACAGTCATTTTCTTCTTCCAGTTATAAGAGCTTTTCAAGAAGGAACAAGTGGTCTGTGATTTTGATTGCTATGGAGAGGTCTAGTCAAGTAAGGACTTAGAAGAGACTGCTGAATTTGTTAATTAGTAGGTCGTTGGTGAATTGAGCTCTCAAAGACAGTAGTTTCAGCAAATTAGTAGGAGAAAAAAATAACAAAGAGTAAGTTGAGACTGGAAGAAAAAGCAGTGGAGGCAATAGTACTGTTTTGAGAATTTTTCCAGGGAACAAATTTAAAGAGAGAGAATGGAGATTGGGGAAAAACTGGTCTCAAAAGTCGACATTTTAAGATATCAAATTTGAGAATGTTTAGTATTCATGACTAATGAGCCATTATAGGTCTTTCTTTTTTTAAAGAACCTGAACTTTAAAAAAATATAAATAGAGGCAATTTGTATACAAACCAACTTCTCTTTTGGAATGGTTAGACAATTGGTATATCCTTGTTGGAGAGTGTGTACAAAGTATTTTGAATGTTGGTCTGATTTTCTCTTGGGACTTGTTTGTCAAAACCATTATCAAACTCCTAGGACTGGTTGGGGTGTCTGCCACACCATTATCCCTTCACCTTTAGGGGTGGAAGAAGTACTCCTTAGGTCTCTGTGAGGGTACTGGGGCAGCCCTGTAGAAAGGATGAAAAAAATTGAAAGCTTTCACAGTTTTGGCAATGTCCCAATGGCCTGAGAGATGAGGTTATTAACAGGACACCCCAAGTCTCATAGAATAGGGACTCTATGTTACTCTTATCTCCACTGAAACTGCACTCCATATGTCAAGGATTCCTCCTCAGCAGGGCATGGAAACAAACTGGTAACTCAGGAGAGCTTCCTTTCCTCATATCAAGAATAGTGGTAATGAACTGAGCAGCAGGCATCTTCTCTCATCTCTTCTGTGGTTTTCCACTGACTTGGGCCTCTACAAAACCTTGCTCATTGCTAAAGTCCTAAAGCAATCATTCCTGCTTATAAGCATTGCATAATGAAGGCTGATGTGGGGCAACGCAGCCACTGATCACCAGAGAATGTGGACTCCAGGGTCAGTTTGCTTCAGTCCTGGTCCTGCTCTGTTGCTTGCTGGGAAATCATAGTCAAATACCTAACTATAGAATTTTAAGTCTCCTCATCTATGACATGGAGGTAATGGTGATTTCTTTGTCCTAGGGTTCTTGTGGAAAATAAATGATACCTATTAGTGATGTCCTTAGTGCAGCCAATGGCATGGAGTAAAAAATAAATTTAAAGCTATTAAAATTGTCTGCCCTCTTATTTTCTTTTCTCAATCCTCTATCTATATTAAAATAAATTAATATACGTTTTTTCTAACGTTCACCAAAGTGTACTTCGTATTTGATCACCGACCAATTGTGCATTCATTGCTCAGACCACAAGAAAAGCGAGTTCCAAAGTCTTTGGGCAAATCTATAGAAAAATAAGCCTGGCCAAGATTAAGAATAACCATGAACAATAGAAAAACATATCTGTGTGTGTCTATGTGTATAGAGTACTGGATATCATATTTATCCTTTTGTTAGATACATTTCTAAAAATAAAAATTACAGAAGGTGGGGCTTCCCTGGTGGCGCAGTGGTTGGGAGTCTGCCTGCTAGTGCAGGGGACGCGGGTTCGAGCCCTGGTCTGGGAGGATCCCGCATGCCTCGGAGCGACTGGGCCCGTGAGCCACAATTGCTGGGCCTGCGCGTCTGGAGCCTGTGCTCCGCAACAAGAGAGGCCGCGATAGTGAGAGGCCCGCGCACCGCGATGAAGAGTGGCCCCCGCTTGCCACAACTGGGGAAAGCCCTCGCACAGAAACGAAGACCAAACATAGCCATAAATAAATAAATAAATTAAAAAAAAAAAAAATTACAGAAGGTGAAAAAATGAGAGGAAATCAGCATTATTAAATACTAAAAGATGAGATGCTTTTTGATTATGTTTGTTTTCAAAACAAGATTATATGAGTAGAGTATCATTTCCTATTACATTCTATAAACTATGTTTGTCTGGAGTTGCTTCTTAAGGAAAGGGCTGCATCATCAAATGTGACTGAAAAGAGAGTTGTGCTCTTTGCTCCCATGGAGACTTGGAAAGCACATTATATTAAATAACCTGAAAGAAAAAAAAAAAACTTTACAAAAGGAACCTGATTAATTTTATCAAAAATTTACCCCCAAATATTGAAATCTCACAGTACTAATGTTTTGTTCTATGTACTCTGTAAAATGCTGAACTAGTTAGAAATAGGATGTCTTATTCCATCTCTGACCACTCTAAAAAATTTCTGAATATACAAAACCTATGCTCCTACTAAAAACTCACATGGATGAAGTAGGTACTTGACTGTAATAGTAAAGATAATGGAGAAAAAGACACAAAGAACAAGATCAAACTGTGCTATGTGCAGGTCAGTGGTCAGGGCTATGAGGAAAAGGCAACTTGTTAGAAAAGTCTAGTTTCTTTTTTTATAATATACAAATAAACTCTGTCATTCTGCCTCAGAGAGTGTTTCGTTTTCTGTAAAATTTGTTTATACTTTGCACTCTTTCCACAATTTCTAAGAGAAATGAGTTAGGAGGAGCCAAAGTCATCTGCTAGTTCTTATAGCTCTGACTCCATAACCCTGGTGAAATTCACCATTGGAGATGTCTCCATGCTGAGCTATTACACTGCAATTTGACACTACTTTGTTGAAAAAGAAAAACAAATTACATGACTATGCTGTTTAGAAAGCAGCATTTCCAGACAAAATCTCCTTTGATGTCTTCTATTCCACAGTGATTGAAACATTTATGATACCCATTTTAAGCAAAAAGCTGTTGGTCATGGTTTGGCACCAATTACAACCTTGAACCCCATATACGTATTTCTTTCACCATTATGGTTTTTGAGATTGAAAATGCTTTTGAAACCTCAAGAAATTTAGTTGAATTTTTATCTTCCCCCTAGTATATCATCCTGAAGGAGACTTTTATTCTTCAACAGAAGGTGAATCTAGATAGTTCTCTTTTTTAAAAGTAAAAGGCACTGGTTTATTTGCACGTTATTCATTATTTTATTGATTTATTTAGTGTTAACAAACTGAGTTTCAAAGATAAAAGGTGTAAGTTTTCTATCTCCTCAAATATTACAGATTAATAAGACATTTTCTATCTCCTCAAATATTACAGATTAATAAGACAGACTTTTATCAAAATAATTCCAGTGAAGCATGTGAAGTATCATAGTAGAGGAAGGTATCAAGTGCTAAATATTGTGGTAGCACAAAGGTTGAAATAAGCAGTTCTCCTTACTGTGGAAGGGACTGAAGAATGGATTGTAAGCTGGGGTTGACAGAAGACAGTCTTCACAGAGGAGAGTACTGAGATGGAGCTTAACAGGTCAATAGGATGTCTGATGTTATAAGATGTGAAAAGTGGAAAATCACAGAATCATGTGTAACATATAGATAGGAGTTTCACAGTTATTAAGATAAAAATGCTGGGTGATATGATATAAAAATATTAAGTCTATAAACTGAAAATAACTTATAAGTTAACTACATCTGTATGATTGAGATGCCAGGTACATAGTTCCAGGATGACATATAGATTTAAATCTTGGGAATCTAGATACTTTGTTGAATTGTTAACTCAATCTAGTCCACAAAATCATTAACTGCTCTGGAATATTGAAGAAATATGTAGTTTCATGAAAACATGATATGTTTTGATATTGCCATGTTTGAGGTGCCTGTGTGTATGCAGATGGACTATCTACTGGAGGAATTAGATATTTTGGCTTGAATCTCAAAAAAGAGGTATGGTCTATAGTTGAAAATTTAGGAGAGATAATCTAATTTTTAATGAACTATTTAATATCATTTATAAGGTAGATACTTTAATAGATCCTAGGAAAATATTTTGTGGACAAAGCAGACAGGTTCTCTATCTCTTTGGATTTGACAATATACTGGGTACAGAGAAAAATTTTTGCTTCCATGTGCATTGTACAATACACTCTTCAAGGCTATTCAATTCTAACCTTTCCTTTCTTTGGAGTTATTTTACAACATTGTAAGTTGTAGGTATGTGATAGCAGTGAAAAAATATTACTGCTGATATGCAAAATTCTTTCCAATTCAGTCTATTCAATTGACTTCCATCCAGCACCATGTAAACGTCCTTCATTGCTTCCATATGCACAATCATTTTGAAATTCCTGAACAATAAATGTGTCTGTCCTTTGGAGTCTCCATTAACCTGGTTAAAACATCATCTTAATAATTCATTACATAAAATCCTAAACATATCTATATTTTATATTCATATGGCACCTTCTTTTGAAAATTATCTTTTAATACAGAGACTATAAACACTGAATATACCTTGACATATGGTGCATCCTTTGAAATGAACCACAAGTCTAATTTGGTAGTATACCACATGGACACGAGCCTTTGTCCTCCTTATGAGACAGTACAAAGATGATGACAAAAAGGTTTGGTAGCAATTAGCCAGATGAATTATGGGAGGGTTCAAACAGAAGAAACAAAAAGTTTAAGGATCTAGAGGCAAATAAAGAACGTGTTGAATTTAAAGAATGGATTCCAAGTTGGATGGAAGAAAGAAAGGGGGAGAGTTTCAAATCTAAAAAGGCAGTCAAAACCAGACACTCAAGCTCTTCCAAGGATATATACTTGTTCTCAAAGGAAATAAAATGACATTCAAAATGGAATGTAATGATGAATTTTACCTTTTTCTTTCCACTCTAGAGGCAGATAGGAAAAAAAAATTAATGGTGACAAGGTGGATACATGGAAACTGATTAGGAGTAAGTAGAAAAGAAACACTACACAGATATTTATAAGAACAGCATCTTGAACATAAAGTTTATTAAATGAATGAATGTAAAATGAGGAATCCAATATAACTCCTAGAACTCTGGATTATGCAATTGAGTGATGGGCAGTGTTATTTACTGAGCTAGGTTTTATGATATAAGAAAGCCTTAAATTTACTTAAATGGTGATAATATAAAATAAAAAGTTAAGAGAAGATGAAGAGACTGCATCCCTTTTCCACTGTGAAAGGAGGGAGACAGCGTATGGTACAAATTTATTTAGGTTGGTGCATTTAAGATGTGAAGGTGTTGCTATATAATTGCCTCTATTTCATCTGAGAAACAGAGGCAAAGTCATGTCTCGAGAGAGAGAAAGGGCATGGCACAAAAAAAGAGTCAGCACAATTTGAGACAAGTGTAGAAAATTAAAACAGACATTGTGAAAACTATAATGGAGAATCAACAGAGAAAAACTGAATAACATGTGGCACTGCTGAGATCTAGTTGTGGCTGGTGATCATTATGGATCCTATGCTGCAAGTTGTATTAATTACCCCCAGAATTGTCAAGCTGCCCAGATGCACTCACAATAGCTGCTGATATTCAGGTATACATGACTTGGGAGTTTCACCAATGAGATATCACACAAGGAAAATCAAGTAAGCGAGGTTAGGAAATTAGAAAGAAAGCAGTTGAAATGATTCACCATGGATCTAAACTTCAAAGAGAAGGAAGTAAAATTAGAAGTTCTGTTCAATAAGGAGGAAGTAGGGAGATCAATATTTTGATGGGGCTGATGAGGTCAAAGAAAAGGTGAAATAAGAGAGCCTGAGCAGGCAGGCTGGTTACAGAAATGATTTATGAATTAGTGAATTAAAGATACAGGAGCATCTGATGAAAACAGGGAGTTTGCTCATTTCAGTACCCACTCCCATTCTACAACTCACTAGCTGTATGACATCGGGCTGATTGCTTAATATTTCTGACCCTTTTCTTTTCAGTACAATGGCATAAATCAGAGTTTTTCAAATTTTAGTTTTATAAGAATCACCCGGATAGGTTGTTAAGCTACAGATTCCAGAGACTGATTTTTTTGATCTGGGATAGGGTCTCAGAATATATATTTTCAACCAGTTTCCAAATAATGTCAGGCCACAATTTTAGTAGCACTGCTATGAACAGTGTGATCTCACAGATATCATAACCTAAAGAGATAACGTATATAAATGTTACTTGGTAGAGAGCAGGTAATCAAGTCATCAATTACTTTTCTCTTCTCAATGAATATTTACTTGTTGCTATGATATGAAAAGGTGAAGTATAAAAATGTAAAGAAATGTAATAAGAGGACTAGTAGAAGGAATTCCAATTACCCAAATAAGTTGTCTCTGAGTCATTTTCAAGTTCTTACTTTTGACATTCCCAATCTCTTAGTCAAGTGATGAGAGCCCAGACTATGACAATAGTACAAAAGGAGACTTCACAAATATTTCTGAGGAGTTTTGATATAAACACTGATTTTGTGTATCATTGAGATAATATGGTTTTTGGAATTATTCGTTTATTCCCTAACCATTTATCTTATATTCCTTTGCCAAATACCTCTTCACTCTGATAATTCCTATATAGCCATTGTCACCAATAGTTACATAATTCTTGTTCTGCTATCGTGGCCCCCCTACAGACCCAATTCAAAATTCTTTATAGTTCATAAATAAATTATTTCAACAAATATGAGCTAAGCTTTAAGGAAGCAACAAAAAGAAGCTGATTAGCCCTAGTTTTCATTGAGCTATGAGTACTGCTTCTATGTTGCTTCCTTCCAAAAAGATTTGGGTGATGGTAAAAAATACATTCAAACAATAAAACTGCTAATATAGAGTACTTATGAATAATACTATGGAAATAATGGAGAACAATACATACTATCGGACATATATATATATATATATATATATATATATATATATATATAGTCACTGTAATTGAGTATTCAATTTAGCTCTCAGATTAGCTACAGACAAAACTATATTGGCTTCATATAATTTTCATTACATAATAAAAGGAAAAAAAATCAATTCCTCAGGATAACTAGTATTATTTCTTAGAAATGACTTTTAAAAGGAATTTATCACTTGGGACCTTATTCAGTGGATATTGAACAAAACAACAGACGATGCAGTTAAAAGTACTTCTGCAGTTGAACAGAGGTCATATAAAATGAATGTGGAATTTAACCTGGGCTCTATGTTCCCAGAGATGAGTGATGCTTAAGAACTCCCACCCCCATCCAACACACACACTTTCACGTTGAAGAAGGAGCTAATCTCAGAAGAACCATCCTTCACAGTATGACTTACTGTCCATTCGTGCTCACAACTCCTGTAAATTCACATATGACTTCTTTGTTTATCTGCCTCTACAAAACCCCGAACCCTCTTCCTTTTCTTTGAGACCTTCCTCATTAATGATCATCTTCCTATACAATAATCTGCAATAAAATCATCCCCTTAATCATGTGGGTCATATGGCCCATCGCATATCCTGGTGCTGCATAGGAATTGGGAATAAAATATTAAAGCATTTTTCTGTTCGGGGTCTTAACCTTGTTGACTTGGCTAACTTCTCTTCCCTATTAAAAAAGTTTAGAAAATAGGTCAAACATCGAATTCCCATTACTTTAAAAAAGTTTAATTTTTACACATCTATTCATGAGTCTTGAGGCCTTAAACATCCTGAAGGCCTCATGTTTCCATCTGTACATACTTACTGTTCTAAGTCTGAGAAAATAGCAAATAATTTTTGAAAAGATGAAGGAATGATGAGGTCAAATTGAAGAAATAAAAAAGAATAAAAGAATAGCTTCAGGTTTTTGTTCTCTCCAGGTCTTCAGGCTTGAATTGCTAATTTTTACAGAATTTTCCATCTATGAGCTAAATATTTTATAGTAGCCATCTCCACAGAAATGAGTTCATCATGAGGCTTCTATTTGCATATTCTGGTTTACTGCCTGTACTGCCTGTACTTTTCTGGTGATAATGAATTATGAAACAAAAAGTTCTGCTCCCAACGTTTATAAATTTGGGTGTTGGCACTTCCTGTCCTTAGGTTTACTTTTCAATTCTCTTTTTTACTTCATTGTCCAACTTACATATTTTACACACTTCTTCCCTTCAGAAAATATCAAAGATTTTCTTCACTCTGTTTTCCTTTCAATCTGAAACTAAAATGAGCTATTACAGAAAACAGGAACAATACTCTGTTCACATGAGAAATGCTTTAGCCTTGCAGCCTTAGCTGGACTTTTGCTCAGGTGCCTTAACCAAGACCTCTATAGGGTCAGTCCCAAACAGTCCTCATGTTTTCTCCTCATTCAGCCTCCAATCCCAGTTTCAAATATTTGATACTCATTCTCAAAATTTTACATAGCAACTATATAAGCTAAGAAAATGTGACACCATTGCACAATAAGGAGCATTCCACTTGTTTACTGATACAGAAATTGATCTGTCACCAACACATAAAATTCTGGCTGGCATAGGAGTCAGAATTTGTTTTTTACTTCCTATACAGTATTTAATATTAATCATTACTATACATTCTTATTCTCACAATTTGTTGCATGACAGCAGGTTTATTTCTTATAAAACTTGGTGAATTGTATTTGCTGGGAGCAAAGGAGACATGACCTCTGTTTCATCCTAACAAAATTATTCTTGCTCTGCCATAGTAACTGTAGTTATTGTAAGTGATCCTTAAACAGCTTTGAAAGAACAAAATAAATAAATAATGCATTATATTATCTTTTCAAATGTTATCTCCATTCATATTACAACTGGATCTCAAGAATGGCATTTTCATACTGTTTAATTATATTAAAAATAACAGAGAAAAAAGAGGTGTATAAAGGGAGATGGAAGTTTTAGCAAAATATTCCAAAACAAAACATTTATAACACTGCATGAAAATATCCTAATGAAAATTGCTACATATTTAATATAAACATTTCATAAAAATTCTGAAAGAAATGTGAAAATATTTTACCACTCGAACTGCAGGCACTTTTACTAGCCACTTCACCATAAACTAATGCTCATTTTAGGTCTAATATTTACTTGTCAAGTTGATAATCAAGTGGAAATTATTCTTGTATAAAATACATCATTATCTTACAAATATTCAGTTAAATTTGAGTTAGTCATAGTCTTGATGTGCACAGTGATTCAGGAGGAGCATTTGAAACATTAGATAGCTGCCATTTATAAGTATTCCTTTTACATTATAAATTTTTACTAAAGTCAAATTAAGTGTGCTGAGAACTTATTGTTCAAGTTGTTCATAGTCAATCAATCTCCTTAGGAAGTATTATTTAGGCTGCTAAAGATCTAAATGAAAAATAAAAGGATATGTAATTAGTATAATGACCTGGGAAAAAGATTATTATGAATAAAAATCTGTCATTAGGGAACTCCATTTACTGATGGGCTTATTAGTAACCTTAATTTTAAAACTCTAGAATGAAAAAAAGACCAAAAACAAACTATTAAAAAAGAGCACAGTACCTGAAAATATAAATGTTCCCCCTTATTTTATTTAGGCAGACTGAAATCTAAAACAATTATACCCATATATAACTTGGTTTAGATTTCACGTAGCTTATTTCTGACTACAGAAAAATAAGTAAAAATGAATGTCTTCAAGAAATTTTGGAAAGCAATCATGAGTTGTTTATTGAATCTACTAGGCTATCTTACAGTGATAAATGCATATTCTCTTTGGCCAGTTATTCACTTTTCCCACAGAAGTAAAAGGAATAGTTACTAAGGATCTCACAATATTGATTTTGATAACAAAAACAGGCAATGCTCCTAGTACCCATCCCTAGGGAGATGGTTAGATAAATTATACTCTACCTATGCTATAAAATACTTTGAAGCATTTCAAATGAATAAAGTAGATATATATGTACCAAAATGCAAATGGAAACATGATACATTTAAAAAAAGATATGAATACTATATTCAATATTCATAAGAAAAATCAAGTGTGTGTGTGTGTGTGTGTGTGTAGAGTGGATACAAATCTCTCCTTCAAACTCCCGCATTCAAAAATATAACTTAAAATCTTTTCTGTAATTCAATTTAATCTTTACATTGTCAGTTGGCAAAAAATTAATCTCAGTCAATTTGAGAGTTCATCAGTCTATTTAGCCTATGCTCTCTCTTTTATGGGTCCCGTATAATCCTGGGATCTTCCATAATTGCACTTTCCACATTCCATAAGGCACTGAAAAAAAGTGAACATCTAACCCTCATTCCTTGGCAGGTATCCACGATGGAATCTACTAGGATTTATTCATCATTTATTTGATCTTCCGTTGTCACTCCACACGGCTGGAATTTATGGTTCCCTTGACTATGAGAGCAAATCTCTTACAAATAAACAACTTTTGAGTAAGGAAGTTTGGGAATGCTTATGCAGCAAAGTTATCCATGTGGGACATGGCCAGGTAGTCACTCTTCTCCCAGGATTAAAAAACAAAACCAAAGTGGCAGGGGGTAGGGGTATATCAAATTAGTCTTTCCTCCCTCAATTTAACATCAGCCAATATTAGTTTAAGCTAAGGTAACTACAGGGTAGAAATATAGGCACATTACAACTAAATTTGCTACTGAAAAACTCTCTGTAAACAATACACCCTTTTAACATAAGGTAGAATTTTATTTTATTTTTTCATTTAGAGCTCAAGAGAGAATGTGGCAAAGAAATTCTTTCAAAGCACCTGCCAAATTTAAGTGGAAGCTGGAAAGTCCAGCACAAAATATCTAATCATGAGCTAAGAAGCTGATCACCAATTTTGGCTGTCACAGATTTTAGGCCCGGGAGATAAAAATTAGAAAACATTCCAAACAGGATAAATAATAGAAAAACTGAATAGTCCCATATCAACTAAAATACAAATATGTGATTAAAATATTTACAAGTTATCAAATCCCAGATGTTTTCTCTGCCAAATTTTATGTATATATAAAATCACAGTTTTTGTACATGTACACAAAGACACACACATATGCATTTCCTTCTCACTTGGTTTTATGAGGTTAGTAAATTCTCAATTCCAAAATCTTACTAGGATATCAAAAGAACAACAATCAGAGGCAACCTCTCTCATAATCACAGTCAAAAATCTTAACCAATATATCATCAAATTGAATCTATCTATATATAAAAAGAATAATATATGCATCATGACCAAATGCCGTGTATACCAAGAGAATGCAAGAGTAAATATCATTTAATTCACCACAGAAACAGAAAAATGGGGAAAAAAAACAATCACTTCAATAAATACAAAAAACTAATATGATAAAATTTAACACCCGTTAATGATAAAATCTGCCATTTGCAACAAAGGCATTACGCTAAATGAAATAAGACAAATTATGGATGATCTCTCTCATATGTGGAATCTTAAAAATAAATAAATAAATAAACCATACTCATGGATACAGAGAAAAGATTGGTGGGTACCAGAAGCAAAGGAGGTGGAAGAAATGGGTGACCTGTTTTTGTTTCTTCCTTTTCATTAGTTTAAATTAACTGAAAAAAAAAGAAAAAAGTGCTCAATGGTCCAAAGGGGATTAATAAGCTTTATGAGATATGGGGTCTCTCTATAGTCAAGTATCTAAAAACAAAGCTGCTAGCAAAGTAGACTAAAACTAAGTTAGTTGTTGTTTTTGTTTTTGTTTTGTAAGACATTTATGTTTATCAGGGGCCAGAAGTCTTGGAGTAACTTTAGGACTGCTTACCATTGGTACCTATCAAAAATTGTCAGCATTCAATGTATTCAATGGTGAAATATTTTTTCCCTAAGAATTTTCACTAAGATTGAGAAGGAAACATGAATGTCCATTCTCACAACTTCTGTTCAAAACTCTAACTCCTAAACAATGCAATAATGCAAGAATAAGAAATGGAAAACACAAAGATTAAAGAGGAAAAAATTAAAACATCAGTTTTGCAAACTCAAGATTGTACACATAAAAATTTCAAAATAATCTACCCCCAAACTATTAGAATCAATAACTAAATTTCTGAAGTGTGCTGAATTAAACATCAATATACAAAGTTCAAATGTAGTTCAATATACCATTATCAAATAATTAAAAATGAAATTAATAAATGAAACCATCTATCAGAGCATCAAGAAACTTCAATACCTAAAAATAAACCTAATGAACACTGTTCAAACATTCAACTCAAAATAACTAGAAAATAGTGAAAATGAATGAAACCTTTATGTTTTTACTGTCCATGTTCATGGATTGGAGTGCTCAATGTTTATAAATGTCAGTTCTCCCAAAATTACTCTATAGGTGTAATGTATCCTCAAACAAAATCTCACAATTTTGTTTTGGATTCCAAAATTCATACGGAAATCCAAACAACCAAAGAAATCCAAGAAGCTTCAGCATCAGCAATTACGGCAATGTGATGTTGGCATTTGACCAAAAGAATATGTAAATGCCCTTGAGACATGAAAAAGGTGCTCAAACTCATTAGTCATCAGGAAAATTCAATTTAAATCCCAATAATAGACCACATCAACAGAAATCAGCAAAATTACAAAGACTAACAAATAATAAATTACAAAGATAGTGGTACTATTTATGCTGAAGCTGGTGGGTTGTATATTTGTACAACCATTATGGAAAACTATTTAACAGTAGCTTTATAAATTAAATAATTTGTACCTTTTAGAACCAGCAGTTCTACTCCCTGGCATATATCAATCACACATATAAAAATGTGGACAAAATGATATATATGTATGTTTACAGAAGCAAAATTTTTTATAGCCACAAACTGCAGTAATGTGGTTGAATTACACACACACACACACACACACACACACACACACTACTGCCTGAAAGAAGCCAGAAGAAAAGGTACATATTGTAAAATTTCAATTGGTATATAAATTTCAAAAACAAGATAGCCTGTACTTTTCTGAGTTCTGTAAAATCACTGATCCAACATCATCCCTCCATGTTTGGTGATTACATCATCGTGGTATGGTACATTCTCCAAACTTGTATCATGAACTTCTATTCTCAACACAAGGAAAATGATTCATTCCTTTTCTAATTGAAAATGGTCCTTGTGACTCACTTCCCTTTGGCTATTCTCTGCTGTCCCATCACTATTCTGTAAAGAAACCTTGTGGTAAATCAGGAGCCACAAACAACTGGTCTCCAGCTACATAGTTTTAAGTATATTTTTAAACTATATATTTTATTTGGTATTTACAAACACATGCTTCTGAAATCTCCTAAAAGGATGGAAAACCCAGCTAAAAGCAGACAATCCCACACAGCAACTGCTGGCCAAGGGCTGAACAATAGCTACCTAGTAGGACACACACCCCAGTTAACAGAATCCCTTCTTGACATAATGATTGCATAAGCATTTATCCTTGCCACACCTCATTTATTTATGTTATTTCATGGCCACAATGGGGCACTTGAACTAGTAACTCCTATTAAAATTCCTAACGAGTTACCCAACAGCTCTTTCAATTTCCCTTACTGAGAGAAATTTAGAAATTTCTCTTGCTTCTGAAACTAACTCCTTATAAAGGCAAGAAATGGTTTGTCAATTAGCTATTAAAACCTGCTTCTGGTTTACTTTCCTGGTTGGGCTGAAGATATGTCATCTCTCCCAGGTTGATTTTCCATGATTCTCTTATGTGAGAGTTATTTGATAGCAACTAAGGTGTCGATTACTTCCTCTAAACCTCTTTTCCTTCACTGAAGTCTGTCATTAAGGATATGTGCTACACAGTATTTTAGAAAGTTACCTTTCCATTTTCCGCCTGAAATCAGTTTTATATTAGTTTTCTATTCTGGTATAACAAATTACCAAAAACTTAGCAACTGCAAACAGCAGACATTTATTATCTTACAATTTCCGCAGGTCAGCCGACCAGGCAAGGCTTACCTGTGTCTTCTGCTTAGGGTTTCACGAAGCTGCAATCGAGGTAACCTCCCAACTGTGGCTCCATGGTTAGAAGAGTCCACTCCCAGACTCGTGGAGATGGCTGGCCCCAGCTTCTTTTTTTTCAAATTATTTAATTTATTTTTGGCTGCGTTGGGTCTTCGTTGCTGTGCACGGGCTTTCTCTAGTTGCGGTGAGTGGGGGCTACTCTTTGTTGTGGTGCACAGGCTTCTGACTGTGGTGGCTCCTCTTGTTGCAGAGCACGGGCTCTAGGCGTATGGGCTTCAATAGCTGTGGCTCACGGGCTCTAAAGCGCAGGCTCAGTAGTTGTGGCGCGCGGGCTTAGTTGCTCCGCGGCATGTGGGAACTTCCCGGACCAGGGCTCGAACCCGTGTCCCCTGCATTGGCAAGTGGATTCTTAACCACTGCGCCACCAGGGAAGCCCAGGCCCCAGCTTCTTGCCGGCTACTGACTGGAGGCACCTTCCGCCCATAGTGAGCCCTCAGCTCCTGGAGGCCACCAGCCTTTCCCGAAGGGAAAGGGCCACTGCTTCTTTAAGCCCCCCAAGATTTTCTACAGCAGTCTGCTAGCAAGATGGAGTCTGAGGTGACGTATTAGCACTGAGCAGCGTCCGGCGCTTTGCTACAGCCCACGGTTAATAAGCAAGCCAAGCAGCCACCAAGCGCTCCCTCCGGTGTTTCCGGCCTGGCGCCTCACGGAAAACGCTGCCCGCGCAGAGGCTGGGCTCTCGGAAAAGACGCCACACCCCGCGCGCCTGGAAGCTTCCTTCCCCGGAAGCGCTCCGTCCACTTCCTGGGCCTGAACCTTGAGGAGCAGCAGGTCCGCGAGGGCCCGTGGGTGCCGCTCTTCTAGGGCGTCGCCTGCTGGTGACCCTTCAGCCTCGGCCATCACAGCTTTGGTCACCACAGCCTCGGCCGGCCCCGGGGAAGGCTTTTAGTTCGGCTCGGAGGTGGAGCCGAGACGCTCCTGAGATGACAGACCGGGACTGCTGGGGAGTGTCCCCCACCGACAGACCGAGCCGCAGGCAGGGACACGGTGTGAGCCGAGGATACCCGGCTCCTCTCAGGGCTCAGCGCCCGCCCGCCTCCCGCTCCCAACGCGCCGCAGGCCGAGACCCGCGCTCCTGGCCGGGACTTCCGGCCGCTCCCATGGCCGCAGCACCTGGGCCGAAGGTTCTCACACGAAGGTAGGAAACCAAAATCCGTTTTCATTTCTTAAAGAGTTGAGAACTGCGTTCCAAAACTTGGCAGACAGTAAAAGGGTGAATAAACTTACAGGTGTAAACGCAAACCGTTTTCCAATTCAAGGCAAGTAACTGCCCGCAGGGTTCTGGCGGGAAAACCTCCGGTGGGAAAGGAAACCGGGTCCTAGGGCTCAGATTTGAGGGCGGTCGTGGGATTCCACAAGGGGGTGAACAGCAGGAACCTGAGAAGTCCCTTTAGAGTCACAGCGTATGGCAGAGTGTTTCCCCAGCTTTATTGAGGTCTACTTGTCAAATAAAAATTGCACGTATTTAAGGTGTACAATGTGACGCTTTGGTACAGGTATACATTGTGAAAGTGTTACCATAATCAGGCTAATTAACGTAACATGTCCATCACGTCACAGAGTTATATTTATGTGTGTGTGTGTGTGTGTGTGTGTGTGTGTGTGAGGTAAGAACCCTGAAGATCAACTTGCTTAGCAAATTTCAAGTGTACCATACAGGATTATTAACTAGAGTCGATATGTTTCTTGGTCTGTTCTCTTTTAGCCTTAAAATTAAGGCTACTGCATTAGTTACATTGACTTCCCACAGTATTGAAGAAACCAATTAATGAATGACATTTGGTGTAAACAATCCGATTTCTTGACCTCTCTCTTTTTAAAATTAAAACCAATAATCGCAATTTAGGGAATAAAAATATGACCTTCTAGATAAATTAAGTGACACACTGTTTTCCACATATAATATGCCAACATTAATTTGTGTAAATAGTAATAAGTGGCGTAACTGGAAATAATGATTGACTTAGATGCCGTTATAAAAGAAACACTATTCCTCTTGTCTTTCACACAGATGAATAAATGTAAATATATAATTTGTAATCAATAGAGTCAGGAGAGTCAAATAAGGAAAAGCTGAAGCTATATATAGTTTCACTGAAAAATAAAGAATGATGTAATGTACTAGTCTGGATTTATGCATAGAAATTCAGGAAGTTTCAAAGCAGGAATTTGGGGCAGTAGATTTTTATCATCGAGTTTTTATAAATAACCAGAATCTATAATGATAAATAATATAGAGGAACCACAAGTGTAAATGCTTTCAAGAAGCACTATAAAAGTCTTTTAGATTCTGTTCAGAAAATCAAAGTGTGTGTGAGTTTGGAGGTGGAGGGGATGTCAACCAATCTATCAAAGCTGCAAGGCTTTTTAAATGGTTCAATTTAATACGCCTTTGAACTTAGTGTCTAATTTATTCAGATCTGTTTTCTTTCTCCCTGTCTCTCTCTCTCTCTCCCCCTGTTGAAGTTAATAGACTATCATGTAGTGGATAATAATGTAGCCTCTAGGTTCAAACGTAGCAAGTCTGAGTCTTCACTTTAAAATATATTGTATGATGGTTTGGTAATTAATGGGATGGTATGCCTATTAAGTTGTATAACAATGCCTAGTACACAAAAAGTGCCCAATATATCTTGACTATTTTTATTGAGGAAGAAATATGCACATACACATACACATATGAATGTATGTGCATTATACATATAGGTATAGATATACACATACGTATGCTATCATATGTAATATTCAACAATATATATACACATACCCATTTTGTCACATAAAAATTAATGAAAAAATATAGGCCAATATATTTTTAGTTGCCTTTAGCATTTCACAGTAACTGAACACACAAAATGTTGAAATGAGTTAAGTGTTTAAGCAGCAGTAGGACTTGAAAACTTCCAAAAGTCAAAGTGAAAGAGAAAAGTGTCATTGGTAGAAACGACATTGTGGACTACTTAATGCACTTTGACTATTAGCTAAGGAATTCTTAAACTGTCAAAGGTGAATAATTGTCAAATGCTTCCCTATCCAACCAAATTTATAACTTACTTTAGTATTAGCTCTTAGCTTAGTATTCTTCCATTATTGATACTAAGACATTTTATTATAAACTTTCCAAATAACAGCAGTTTTATTCCTTCTAATGCAGTTCTGCAGATTTTGTCTGTGTTCTGTCAATTATGTCAAAAGCATATGCAGCAACACATTACAATTTGAAAAATAACATTTTTTACTTAAATATACTATATTTGCAAATTTGAGTACCTTAAATTTATCATTTATATAAATATCTACTCCAATAATATAATGTGCTGTTAATATGACCTGTCTCACCGAGATAAGGCTAATTACTCCACGGTAAAATGCAATATGTCACCAAATGGTGGTGAGGATAGAGAGAAACGATTTCTCATACATTGGTGGTGAGAATGTAAAACGGCACAACCACTCTGGAAAATATTTTGGCAGTTTTTTTAAAAAACAACAACGGAAACTAAAAATGCTCTTAACATATGACTCAGCAATCTCAGTACTAGCCTTTTATCCCAGAGAAAACTTACGTTGATACAAAAACCTGCATGTGACACTTTATTTGTAATAGCCACAAACTGAAAACAACCAAAATGTCCTTCACTGGATTAATGTGTAAACAAACTGTGGTGCATCCATATCATGAAACACTATTTGACAATAATCAGGAACTAACTATTTGTACCCAGAACAATTTAGAGTAATCTCAAAGGAATTATGCTGAAAGAAAAAAAGCCTTACTCAAAAAGAATATGTATTGTGTGATTGCGTTTATGTGACATTCTTTAAATGGCAAAATTATAAGGATAGGCTGGAAGAAGATGTGAATGAAAGGTATAAACTATGAAAAGGTAGCAAGAGGGATCTTGTGGTGATAGAACAGTTCTGTATCTTGAGTGTGGTATAAATTACATCAAACTACAAGTGCATACATGCACACACGCACACACACTCCAACATACACACACAAGTGCAGGTAAAACTGGTGAAATCTGAATAAGGTCTGTGGGTTGTACCATTGTCAGTTTTCTGGTTTTGACTATGTCAAAGATAGACAAATCTGGATACTAGTTAAGATGGTGAGGACAGATTTTAATTAGTATGTACTATTGCAATAGGGAAAAGAGTCCAGCATGAACTGAACTTTTGTTCTTTTCATAAATGACTGGGTATTTTAAAGGGAAAATGAAGGATTATGGAGGGAGATGAACAGGGGCTCAGTAGAGTCAGGAAAGTGAAAAATTACAAAAGTCTGGAAATGGGGGTTACTCCCTGTGAAACACACTTGGGTTTGCTAACTGATCCTTATCAAAGTTCGGCTCCTATCTTCCCACAGAGACTGGGAGACAGGGGCCCTACCTTCAGCTGTTGACTGGAAGAAACAGTAACTTCTTTTGGCAACCTTGAGTTTTCTCAGGCAGGCATTTTATGAGAGACTATGGTCAATCTAGTGATGAGGCCTTTCCCTGTTAGAATCTAGTGTTTGTTCAAGTCTTTATAGGCCAAGATTGAGGCCTAGTAGAGAAGAAGGCTCAGAGGAGCCTGGCTAGAGTTTGATCAATGAGAGAATGTTTGTCAACTGTATTTACGTAAGATGTCACCAACCGGGAAAAACTGAGTTAATGGTACACTATCTCTTTACTATCTTTACAACTTCCTGTGAATCTATAATTATTTCAAATTAAAAAGTTAAGGGACTTCCCTGGTGGTGCAGTGGTTAGGAATCTGCCTGCCTATGCAGGCGACACGGGTTCGAGCCCTGGTCCAGGAAGATCCCACATGCCGCGGAGCACCTGAGCCCATGCACCACAACTACTGAGCCTGCACTCTGGAGCCTGCGAGCTGCAACTACTGAAGCCCGTGTGCCTAGAGCCCGTGCTCTGCAACAGGAGAAGCCACCGCAGTGAGAAGCCCACGCACCACAACAAAGAGTAGCCCCCGCTCGCCGCAACTAGAGAAAGCCCGCGCGCAGCAACGAAGACCCAATGTGGCCAAAAATAAATAAATAAATAAAATAAAAATAAATTTTAAAAAAATTTTAAAAAATAAAAAGTTAAAAATATGCAATGTGTTATATGTTTATAATTTAAGATTGATGATCTTAAGATGTTTAGAATGTGCCATAATCATTAGCAATAAAAAGGATAGAGAATTTTATGATCTGCCATTATTCATTTAGGATTCATAAAAAGTCTTTTTCTTACCAATATATTCTTAGCATTAGGTAGTGTGCCTTCCACCTTTTAGGTGCTTAGTTAATTTTGTATAGTAAATGAATATATGGATGGTAAGCTTATTAGTATTTATTAGGATTGTCCAGTTCTCTTTAACATGACTTTATATTCACCAAGAATTTTATATTAGCCTTATTTGATAAGAAGCAGAGCTTCTTTCTTATATCCTGAGAGAGTGCACTGTTCACATCATAGTCTAGGAAAATAATGCTCCACCCTGTATTTGCTATTTTTCAAACATATATATTGATTCATTTATTTTTCAATGTAAATCAATAAATTGGTATTAAGTTTCATTCAGTGGTCACCTTTTTTTTTTTTTTTTTTTCTTTTTCTTTTTTTTTTTTTTCCTTTTTTTTAAAAATTTATTTATTTTTGGCTGTGTTGGGTCTTTGTTGCAGTGCGTGGACTTCTCATTACGGTGGTTTCTCTTGTTGCGGAGCCCAGGCTCTAAGACCGCGGGCTTCAGTAGTTGTGGCTCACAGGGTCTAGAGCACAGGCTCAGCAGTTGTGGCGCAAGGGCTTAGTTGCCCTGTGGCATGTGGGATCTTCCCAGACCAGGGCTCGAACCCGTGTCCCCTGCATTGGCAGGCAGATCTTAACCACTAAGCCACCAGGGAAGCCCAGTGGTCACCTTTGAGTTACAATACAGCAAGTCAGTTTTCTGGATTAGGTTCCTACATTAATGGAATCAGCATTCCATACAAGAAAACTGAAAGTCATATCCTAGGCCAATGATAATGATCCACAATCCTATGAAGACATACAAGAAGCTCCTTCTATTTTTTATTTCTTATCTTTAAAAAATAAATGTACATTGTTCTTATTAACAACTTTTTTAAGGTGAATTGCTTGTGGAAAACAGTATTCAACAGCAATCTGCATATTGCTGAAGTAGGGTTGGCAGTCATGGTATGGTGACCAAGAGATGGAGAGTATGATGAAGGAAAAGCTAAGTTATTTGAGAGTTCCCTCTCACCAGGAATTTCACTAAAGTCAGACTTGACCTCAAACCACTCAAATAGGATAATCAAATATTATAGGATTTCTAGTCTGCTGTGAAATATTCCTGAATAAAGCTTACAACTTTTACAGTCTTCTTTCTTGCATATTTTTATTTTCTGAGGTACAAGCACAGTGGTGTCGGGTGTCCCAGCCCCTCAAGGGGCAGAGCCACATGTACAGTGCAAGGTCTGTATGTTGGCTCAACTCCATATTAGCACACTGTCAAAATAAGGGATGATGTATAAATCTATATACTCTGCCAACAACAGCATATAAACTACCTGGAGTTCATCCAGCTCTACATAGAGGGCACCTTTATTCAGCAAGCCCAGAATATTCTTATGATGTCATGTTGGTGAAGGATGCTATCAAGGGTAGAAATTTTTGGAATTTTCGACAGTAGTATACAGCATATCTTTCCAATTGTTTACATTCTATGTATCCTTTGTATTACAAAAATAAGTATTTTGTGTTTGTTATATGGTTTATTCATACAATTGTATGTGTTTTAAATATAAATTCATAATGCATGGAGATATATTATGTGTCAGAAATATTAAAAAGCACTTGATGTAGGTGAAAACCAGGCTTCTGTAAATGGAAATAGATTATCACAAGAAGAATTGTAAGAGAATAAAGAATGAGTTGAGAGGGAGACAAAAGATTGATACAGTTAAGCTCAGGTGATTTCTAGTTTTCCAGTACATGGAGTGTAGCTACAGTCTTGGGTTACTAGAAACTGTCATTTGAGAAACTTCTACTTTTTACTTCGAAGTATTTCATTAAAATATAAATTGAGGTAACTCTGGAAAGATGAATACTCCATCAAGCATTGGATCTACTTGCAACTGAGGAATGATAGCAACCCAAATATTGCAGAAAGCCAGATGGAGAAGTTAATGATATATAGCTGTTCAGAGCTGACCTCTGTAACCATGATTGTGATGAGATTTTTCACACTGTAATAAAATCTGATACCATTTCTGTATGGACCAGATATCTACTTCCCTAGGCAGTGATGTCCAGGTCCGGGTAGGAGGATGCGGGAGGAAAGGTGCATGGAGTGCAAAGAACTATACTGAATAAGGAGCAAAAGTAAATTTAAGGCTTATAGTCATAAAGATGGAAAAACCTTTAATAGTGAAGTTGCTACTGGTGGTGAGAAAATCAAAAGAGAGCTTCCTATCTAAAATGTCCTTCCTGTTTTCCTCATAATAACTTCTTATGATTCTGAGTCTGAGACAAGTTAAAAATACTAGAGTTGCTGATTCCTTTAAACAGTTTTCAAAAATGAAGGGTGATTCTGGGCTGTTCTGACCCTATCCATAAAGTCTAGAAGCATTTCTCTTTCTGATATTTTAAGAAGGGAACTTTAAAAACCAGGTTTTCAGATATTTTGAATATGAAAAAATGGAGGAGATATAGATCTAAAAATGCACACTTTATTACACACAGTGAAATGCCACACCCCATGCTATTTTCCATTTCCAAAAATATTATCACTAATAGGAACAGATAGAACAACAGGACCATTTGTAGCTCTTTGCCTTTAAAATTGGTAGAATATAACACCTTTTTAAAAGGAAAGTTGTATAAAATATAATATTATTATCGTTTCCAAACCACAAATTTATAAGTAGTATATACATTGTGATATTTGTAGGGGAGAAAAACTTTTCCTTTCTTCTCAGCAAGGTTCTTTGATTGGTCTAACAATTAAATTGACATAAAACAGATTAACAAGAGAAAAACAAATTTAATTTCATATGTACGGGACCCCCAAATATATGAGACTCAAAGAAGTAACCAAAGCAGGTGGCTTCTATACCTTTTAGACAAAGAAACACTAAATTTGTGAACAATTGACAAGACAAAAGTTTGGGCTTGGGATAGTAAATTAGGGAAGAAGTAACATGTTTATTTATACAGCCTTCTCAGCCCTAAATTCCCTGTCCCTGGTGATAAGGATGCCTTCTACCCTCCTGGTACAGGGAGGGTATCTTTCACAAGGGAGATTTATTTCCTGCTTTCGGGGGACAAAGGAAGGTCAGAGTGTCCTTCTTGTACCAGCTGTTTCTTAAATAACTTTAATTCAAAATAATCAATATGCCAGAGTGGCACACTGTCATTTTAAATTATTGAGTACTTTTTAGCATATCCAAATGTTAATTGATTAATCATTTCTGTAGTTAAAACTTCTTAGTTTAAAGCACTCATTTTGCTTCAAAAAAGTTATTGCTCCTGTTTTGTCAGAAATAAAATGGAAAAGAATAATCTCCCTTATAAACTGAAAATCCTTTTTCTTTGAATTCAAATGAGGCTTCTTCCACATCCAGAATTTGAATTCTCTGAAACATTTAGATGTGTTACTTGAAAAATATCCTTGACTTAAAAACAGCCACTGAACTGTTTAGTTATAAACAAGCAATTTGTATATTTAGTTCAAATATTTAAAACCAATTTATGTATTAATCATAAAATGAGGACAGAAGTGCAATCTCATTACATGCTTGAAAAAATACTGATCATTTACCTTAAGAAAATTTACGTTTAAATTGTATTTCTATCCATGCAATTCAAATAAATGGTCTTCTTAAATTTCACAAAAGTATTTTTATATATTCTAAAAATCTATCTTAAGCAAACAAGAAATCCTTCTTATTTTTATTCCACAGCTGTTGAACTGTAAGGTACAAATAACAAACTCATTATCACACTTCAGTTTGTTTTGGAGAACTATTATAATTTAGTGGAGTGAAGAATTTCAGTAGAAGGATAATGTGTAACTACCAAATGTAGCATAGAATATTTAGGTTGTAAATAGTAAAATATAAATGATAGGTTACCACTGTTCTATTCAACTTACTCTTAACTCAAGAAAACTTTGGTGTGTAATTTCAAACTCTATAAATTCCTGCAATTTATTACTTATTACTTATGGATTCAGCCCAGGAAACGTGCTGCATTCTGTTAAATCATTACAGATTTCCTTCTAAGAACTTTTAAGTACATAATACTGTTTTTGCAGATAGATGAACTAAATAAAGATTTATTGCTATGTTTACTTTGCCTGAGGCTAAAAACTCTGATTGGATGAAACAGAGTTCTTTTCCTGGTGCAAAATTTTATTGTTCTGATTGAAAGTGTTTCTTCTTTTCATTATAGTAGCATGAGGTAAGGCACTTATTAAGCACCAACTCTCTTACAGATACTCTGATAGGCAGTTTTATAAATGTCTTCTCAATTTATATTAATGAAAACAGTCATTTATTACAAAAGCAAGTCATTTATTACAAAAGCACTGCTGTTAATTTCTGTTTTATTTTGCTGAATATAATATGGGCTAATAGGAAGCATAGTTTTTCACATATTTACTGCAGAACCCAGATTCTGTCCAATAAATCTGAGTATGTTTTGGGAACTGTTTATACAATCTAGCACTGCAGGGAATAAATGCTCATACGCAAATTAGTAAAAAGTATAACACTTTAAAAACATTTTCTACATATTAGAATGCATTAAAAAATGTTAAATGCAATAGGCAGTATATATAAAGTCCCCAAATCAAGGAGCATCACTGCTATAAACTTTGCCATAAACTTCAAACATCATTTTGCACACAAGTTATTTTTAATACCTGCCATTTCTTTCCTTTGGTAATTATATTTAGATAATAGATTCTAGCCTTAGGTACAGTTCTACTTTTAATTTAAGTGGAAATATAAAAGCATGAAATTCTCCTTTGTAGACAGTATTTTGCTACTGGACATTATCATTAGAGGGATGAGCCATGACTGACCTTGCAGTCTTCATGATAAAAGACCTCATTTACAGTTATTCACCTCACACCAGAGAAGAATAACACCTCTTCAAAATTTGAAGATATACACAATATTTTTATATAAATCAAAAATACTTTTAAAAATGGAAACATTTAAAAATGGGGAAATGGTGTGGGGTTAGCAACCCTTAACATGTTTCTCCTAAATTATCATAATATATCCATGACAACTTGGAAAAGATGTATCTCTTGAAATACTTAAAAAATTTAGACTAATAATAACTGTTGCTAGAATCTGAGAGCTTTCTGAGCTATAATCAGAAAATTACTGGAGCAATTCTCAAAATTTCAACTATTAGCTCGCAAGATTTTGGCATTTGAAACATTTGCCATTTTCTATACAGAAAGGTAAATATAAAGAGATTTTACCACCACTAAGGGGCTCAGTTTCTATGCCAATCTGTAAATTAGATAGGGAGCTCTCTTCTAAAAACAGTCTGTTCAGTACCCTGGTACACTTCTCCCCAGTAGCTCTCCTTGGGCAGCTGGGGTTTTTGTTGAGGACCAATTCTAGAATATAAAATAGTGTTTCTCATTCAGTGTTGTAATGACAGACACCATCCCACCCATCTTCTGGTCCTTTGTGATCTCAAGCCTAATTCTCCAGGGAGGAAAAAGACAACAAATTAACAACCAAAATTGAAAAATAAATAAACACAACCAAACAAATCTATGAAGAGTGGTTTTTTGTTTTTTGTTTTTACAGTGAAGATACTATGTATCTCATCCAGCAGTGTCTTAAAAACAAATCTTTGGATGACATTTTACAACAGATTTAGAGTACAGTCAATCTAAAATTCACTACTTAATAATTACTAGAACAAAGCGACTTGATGATCTCAGAGATGCGGTGAAGAAAGCCTTACATGCTTCAGTCAACAATAGAAATGAAAAATGTTATGGAAAAAATTTGGCAATATAACTTGTGGTCTAGATGTGAAGGAAATTAAAAGGTTACCTGACTTTATGCAGTTAATACAATATTAAAAAAGTGATTAAACTAATCTCCTTAGAACAAGTAAGTTTTAGAGAAAGCTGATTTTGTGTCCTCTATAAGTCCAATAATATTGTTATTCAGCAGGTAATATTTACATCACTATATTGTAATAAAAAGTGTTTATGACCTTTTGTTTTTCAGAATCAAAGACAGAGTATGAAAGAATTATAGCCATGTAACGAAATGTAAATGTTATAAATACTGACATTGTGAAAGAAATGATGTCATTCAGGAGCTGAGAGGAAGAGGGGCGGAGAGGTTGGAGAGATACAGCAGTGCTAGTTTTAGCATTTCATATAAAGAGAAGTAAAAATGTACTATGTAAATTTGATGGTTCAAATTACATTGTAACCCAGTATTCAGATTTATAAGAGTGATAAAAAGGAAAAACAAAATAAAAATAAATCTAACAAAGATTGGAAGTAATGAGCAAGTGGGAGGAGAAGATTATGCAGGTCAGCTACCTATCTCATCTCTTGTAGTAGAGTATAAAAAGATAGGCTTGATGTTGATAGATAGGAAATAATTGTAAACATATTACTTACAATTAAAAAGGTGATTACCAGAAGAATAAATAACAGAAGTTATCAAATATCATGATTTCCAGAAATAGGATTAGGGATTAGGAGAAGTTTTTCAACACTGTTCTTTAATTTTTAAATGCTTATATCAATTTTGGAATTTATAAAAGAAATGAAGAAAATAATAAGTTCTGAGTTAAATCACAGGCCCATAAGAAGCTGAGATGAGTAAGCACTAAATTAATGTTTTAGTTGAATTTATCCACTCCATAGCAATAAAATAGAGTGTATAAATAGTGAATAGTCATTTAAAAAAGCATTTAGCTCATGTTATTTATTTCTCCCTATAATCATTAGCTATTGAAAGCTGCTAGATAGGGCATGCTTCTCTAGGCCAGGATTACATTTGTAAAAATCTAGAACCATGAAGGACAGCAGAATACAGAAGTGTACATAGGACAGTGAAACTGCAACACCCAGATGGCTGCAGTCAGCAGGAGTGTTAAATTCTGGGACAAAACAGTTATACATAGATAGAATAACTGTTTTCTGCACTTTGTGAAATACTTTCCAGGTATGACTTAGCCTAGATGTTGTTTTCTTTCCCCTAAAACTAGGTCAATCTTTATAACTCCCCTCTTGGCATTGGAGTGCAAAGATGAAATTTTTCCTTTGAGGTCAAAGGCAGTTGTGACAGGCACAGTTTTATCAAAACTGAGAGAAAGAAATATCCCCCTTTAAGTTTCCAGATAAGATGATATTGTGCAGCAGATAATAGGGGAAAAAAGGGGGGATATAATCAGAGCTCTAGAAAATCAGATGATGAAGAACCTATACTCAGCACCTGAATTTCTTAAAACTATAGGCAAATACATTGAGATAGCTTGGTAAAACGTTTGCTGTAAAAAGAAAATGATTACTGATGAAGACTGATTTGAGACAAACATGTCAAAATTTAGAACCAAGAAACAAAAGAGAACAATAAATATCAGATGCAAATAGAATTGTGAAATTACCCTTGCTCACATCCCTCAAGAAGAGAAATGTTGATTCCCAGATGAGGCTGAAAGAGTTAAAAATCATCTTGTACTTAGATCTGTATATTAAATTTTAGCATGGATGGATGGATGTGAATATATGTGTGTGTGTGTATGAATCTTCTAATATGTGTTTTAATTCTGATACTAAATTATATATTGTTCATTGCTTAGTATTAATGTAGTCAATCTCCAGTGATGCTTGTGTGTACATGATTCTATAACAGTGAGTACAAAGTTAGTTATTAGAGATATGGAAAGTTGGAAAATATTTTAAACTGATATTTTAAGTCAGATTCTGAATAAAAAACCTTTGCAGCATTCTTAAAGAATGCTGACTATGACAGGCAGAATAATGCCCACCTAAAGATCTCTACATTCTAATCCCTAGAACCTGAGAATGTGTTAATATAAATGTAAAAACAAAAAAGACCTTACAAATGGAATCAAGGTTAAAGACCTTAAAACACGCAAAATATTCTGGATTATCTGGGCAGACCCAATGTAATCATGTGGGCCTTTACATGTGTTAGAGGAAGGCAGAAGAGTGGGTCAAAGAGCTGCGGCAAAAGAAGAGGTGGAAGAGATTGAAGATAGAGGAAAGGGCCATGAACCAAGAAATATAGGCAGCTTCTAGAAGCAGAGAACAACACTCAGCTGAGAGGGAAATGGGGACCTCCATCCTACAGCCTCAGTGAACTGAATTCTGTCAACAACTCAAATAAGTAAGGAAATAGATTCTCCCCTAGAGCCTCTAGGAAGTAACTCTATCTTCCCAACATACCTAGAGAAACCCGTTAGGCTTCTGACATAGAGAACTACAAGATAATAAACGTGTGTTGTTTTAAGATGCTAAATGTGTGATAATTTGTTGTGGCATCAATAGAAAACTGCTTCCAAACCATTACTCTGTTATAATTATATGCCTAATTATATGCTTACTATGAATTTACTATGTGAACAGTGCTAGTAAAGTACATCACATAAGTCTAATCTCCACAAAATTCTATGTTTTAGACGTTATTATTTCTATCTAACAGATGGGAAAACTGAAGTCTAAAAAGGAAAAGTAACTTTTTAAGAGCTACACAGCTGGTACACTCTGTGACTTGTATTCAAAAACAAGACTTGAAATCAGATTGTGTTTTAAACCTCTGTGATCTACATTTATACTTTTATGTACACATACTTCCACACATACCCACAAATTCCTACTGCATTTACAGAAATTCATCACAAGAATCTGTAAGTAACATAATGGTTTATGGAATATTGATCAAGTATTTTATTAGAGTGCTTCTCCATTTAAATAAAAACTTATCTTGCAATGTGTATTTAAATAAGTGTAAATTACTTTTCTTAATCCCTTTGAATACATTTACCTTAAAAAGTTTGTAAGCATTTTTACTGTGTTTAAGGCTAAACATTTACTTACATAAATTTTGAAACTGCCTCAGATTGCTAAAAGTAATTTTAGCAATGTAAATAAAATATGTGCATTTAAATATATGCAACATAATCCCCCAAATTAAATGAAGTTTAACAATGAGTGACAAGCTAAAATAAAACTAATTCTGGGTCACAAAAATCATAGAAGTAACAGAGACAAACCACTTTCATATAACATATCTGAGGCTTAGTTTGCATATTAGACAAAAAGTTGCATTAACATTTCATTATCTAATTTTTCCTGAAGTTTATCTTAGCATTACCATTACACCGCTTCCATCATTACCCGCTTCCCCTCAGAGAGGACTGAATAGTTCAGCTCATGCTAGGGGCAGAGTCTCAGTGTGGACTGAAATCTTGAGAGCCAGAGCTGAAGCAAACATTGGCTCCTTGGGATAGGGTGAGACACCAGATGCAGGGATGAACCAAGCCCTCTGTGGGAATAGAGGTAACATTGAAAAGTGAGAGTAGAAGTTAGGGACATATAGAGAAGAGTTATTTTTTTCAGAAAGAGACAAGACAAAATAAATGCTAGTTACTTGTATCAAAAAGAGTGTAAATGAGAGTTTGCAATTTAGGTAGAATGGTCAGAGAACACACTAGAATGATTTTTTTTAAAAGTCATGCCAATATCAAGGTGGTGAGTTTTTATATGAAAAGAAAAATATGCACCCCTGTATCATTGCAGCATTATTTACAACAGCCAACATATGGAAGCAACCAAAGTGCCCATCAATAGATGAATGGATAAATAAGATGTGATATATATATGAATATCACTTAGCCTTAAAAAATGAAATCTTGCCATTTGCGACAACATGGATGGACCTAGAGGGTATTAAGCTAAGTGAAGTAAGTCAGAGAAAAACAAATACTGTATAATTTCACTTATCTGTAGAATCTAAGAAACAAAACAAATGAATAAACATAACTAAACAGAAACAAAGTCATAGAGAAAACAATCAGATGGTTGCCACAGGGAGGGGGCAGGGGAGAAGAGAGAAATAGGTGAAGGAGATTAAAACTTACAAACTTTGTTACCAAAAAAAAAAATAAAGAGTCACAGGCATGAAATGTATGGTGTAGGGAATATAGTTAATAATGATGTAATATATTTGGTGACAAATGACAATTAGACTTATCATGGTGATCATTTTGAAGTGTGTAGAATACTAAAGCACTATGGTGTGTGCCAGGAGCTAGCATAGTGTTGTAGGTCAATTATACTTAAAAACAAAAAAAGCAAAAACTCATAGAAAAAGAGATCAGTTTTATGACTACCATAGGCAGGGGGTGGGGGAGGATTAGATGAAGATAGTCAAAGGTACTAGGGATGTAATATAAAACTTGATAAAGATAATTAATATTGCTGTATGTCACAGATGAAAGCTGTTAAGTGAGTAAATCTTAAGAGTTTTCATCACAAGGAAAAACAATTCTGTTTTTCTATTTCTTTAGTGTTATATCTATATGAGATGATGGATGTTCACTAAGCCTATTGTGGTCATCATTTCGCGATGTATATAAGTCAGATCATTATGTTGTCACCTTAAACTTACACAGTGCTGTGTGTAAATTATATCTCAATAAAACTGAAAGAAAAAATATCCTAATGCAGAAATGAAAAATGTGACTGGAAATGGGTGAATGAGTTGGGTGGGGAGAGTAATAAGAGATGACATTGGAGGTTATGTAGACAGGGATTAGACCATATAGTGACTTGTGGAACATGATACATAGTTTGGACTTTATTCTAAGTTCAATTGATAGTAATTGAAAATGTTTACTTAAAAAATTTAATTTATTTTATTTACATGATCTGATTATATTTTAACATACATGGGAATATTTCCAGAAGATAATACTGGCTACAGTATGAAGAGTAGATTGTAAGGAGTCTGGAGTAGAAGCAGTAGACCTTCCTGCTACTGCAAGTGCCATGAGGGATGCTGCTGCTGTTTGGATTAGGAGTTGAAGACAGGGCCTGTTAACATATGACATAGTGGATGTGAGAAAAATAGAGGTATTGAGAGTGACTTTTTTTGGTCTGGACCAATAAGCTGGATAGGGCCATTTGTTTATTTGAAAATGACTGGGGTAAAGAACAGACATTTAATAGATATCAATAATATTGACTTTACAGTAAAATCCCCACTTAAGGAAGCAGTAATGCCCTTGGAAGGGAGGGTGTGAATAATTGCTACTGTCTCCATCTGGGTAGGAAGAATTCTAAGAAGGCCCCCAATATTCCCATTCTAATAATTCCCTCCCCTTCAGTGTGGGTGAGAGCAGTGAGTATAATGGGATATCACTTACATAATTAGGTCACTAAGCCATTGACTTTGAGGGTAGCACTGACCTACCCAGGTGAGATCTTTAAACGAAGATGACAGAAGATCTCCTGTAGGCCTGAAAGAAAGCAAATAACCATGTATGTTGTAAACTACCTATGGAGGAGGCCCCAAGGCTAAGACCTGAAGGAAGCCTCTAGAATCCTCTAGGAGCCAAAAACTAGCAAGATAGGGATCTCAGTGCTAATGCCACAAGGAACTGAATTCTGCCATTCATCTGAATGAGATTTGATGAGGACCCAAAGTTCCAGATGAGAAAAGTACCCCAGCTGGCACTTTGATTTCTGTTTCATGAGGTCCTAAAAAGACAACCCAATTATGTTATTCTTGGAACTTCTGATCTACAGATACTGGGAGAATAATTTTGTGTTCATTTAAGCTGATAAATTTGGGGTAATTTGTTACAACATTAAAATAAAACTAATACAAATGTGGGTATTTTGGAAGTGGGGTGCTGCTAATACAAACACTTAAAATTTGGGAGCAGCTTTGGAATCAGACAATAGGTGGGGAGTAGAATAATTTTGATGAGCATAAGAGAGAAAGCCTAAATTGCTTGAACAAACTACTAGTAGAAATTGGTGCTCTAAGGATGCTGCCTGAGAAGGCTCAAATTGAAGTCAAAAACATGTTATTGGAATTTGGAAGAAGAGGTATCCTTATCATGTAGTGGCAGAAAACTTAGCAAAACTGCACTCATGTTGAAAGAAGAATTTTGAAGTGATGAACTAAGGTAGGTAAAGAGATTCTACTAGGGATGTAATGTAAAACATGATGACTATAGTTAAGGCAGCTGTAAGGGATATTTGGAAGTTGTTAAGAGAGTAAATCCTAAGAGTTCTCATGGTAAGGAAAATTTTTTTTTCTTTTTTTTGTATCTATATGAGATGATTGATGTTAATTAAACTTACTGTTGTAATCATTTCACAGTATATGTAAGTCTAATCAGTATGCTGTATACCTTAAACTTAGTGCTGTATATCAATTATATCTCAATAAAACTGAAAAAAAGATAAATTTCCATCAAGATCAGAAAATAAATATATTAAGTATTAAAAAATAAATTATATTTTTTGGTTTTAAAAAAAGAAATTTCTAACCAAAGTGTCAGTGGTGCTATTTGGTTTCTTCTTGCTACTTAGAATAAAATGCATGAGGGGAGATATAAATTGAAGCAAGAGCTGTTAAAAAGGAGACAGGGATGTATGATTTTGAAACTTTTAATTTCTTTGAATGGCAGAAGATTCTAAAATTCAGAAATGGCTACTAGAAATTTGGCATAGAGAAAAAGCTGATGTGTCACTATATAACCTTTTGCTAAAATCTCAGAAAGACCAAAACTCAAAGTATTCAATAACATAAAGGGACTTTTCAAGAGATTAAGGATGTGCTTTACAAATCCTCTCAGTCAAACTAGAGGTTCTCTAGGAAGCTTAAGGGTGTGTACCTCAACCATCCACTAAAAAGCAAAGATAGAGAAGAGATTATCTCAAAAAGTCTTATAAGTATGCCTTTGACTAATGGAGCAAAACCTGGTGAAATTCATACAAGATCCAGAAAGCTTTTGAGAAAAATTTTTCTAGCAGAAATACCAGCTTAGACTGAAAGCACAGAATAAAGATGAAATTAAAGTAAGCTTTTGGCTGAATAATATTCCATTGTATCTGTATATACCACATTGTCTTTATTTTTTGATGGACACTTGGGTTGTTTCCATATCTTGCCTCTGGTGAATAATGCTGCAGTATATTCAGATATCTTTTCAATATCTTGTTTGCATTCCCTTTGCATATATACCCAGAAGTTTGACCATATGGTAGTTTTATTTTTAATTTTTGCATACTGTTTTCCAATGTCTGCACCAATTTGCATTTCTACCAGCAGTGCATAAGGGTTCCCATTTTCTCCACATCCTTTCCAACACTTGTGATTTCTTGCCTTCTTGATGATAGCCATTCTGACAGGTGTGAGGTAATGTCTTATTGTGGTTTTGATTTTCATTTCCTTGGTGATTAATGCTGTTGAGCATCTTTCCATGCATCTGTTGGCCACGTAGATGTCTTCTGTGGAAAAATGACTATTCAGTTCCTCTGCCCATTTATTTTAAATTGGATTGTTTGTTTGGTTTTTGTTATTGAGTTATATTGTTTAAGGGTACAAACTTGCAACTAGTAGATAAGTTCTGGAGATCGAATGCACAGTATAGTGATTGTATTCAACAAAACCATATTATAAACTTCAAAGGTGTTAAGATATTAGATCTTAATTTTTCTCACCACAAAACACCAATAATGTGATGTGATAGAGGTGTTAGCTAACACTATGGTGGTAATCATATTGCAATATGTAAGGTATCAAATCAATAAGTTGTACACCTTAAACTAACGCAATGTTATATGTCAGTTATATCTCAGTTTTAAAAAATAAGCTGTTGGACCCCCAAATTTCTAAGGAGAAGAACACAAGTAGAACTAAGCCTCAAACACATGCTGCCTTCCATGAAAAAGGAAGGAAAAGTGGAGTCAGGAGCTCAGAGACCTACAGCAAAGGCTGTGGATAATTACTCCCATGCCTTTGAACCTAATGATGACACTGTTGGGTTTTCCTGGCTGGATTTCACAACTGACTCGTACCAATAGTCCTTCTTACTTTCCTTTTCCCACTTTTTGGAACCAGAATGTGTGTAACTGTTAATCTGTGCCTGTCCTGCTATTGTACATTAGGATCGTTGAGAAGATATAATCTGTCTCCTTAGTTTCACATGCCCACAGATGGAGAGGGCTTGCGCCTAGCAGCTGTACTTAATGAATTACATGCAGATGCCTCATCCACACCTGATTTAGATGATTTAGATGATGAGAGTTTAGACTTTCAGCTTCTGTTATAATAGGATGAGACTCTTGGGAGTGTTGGGAGTGGGGGTGAATGAATATGAATGGGGGTGAATGAATTTGCTTGTGGGAGTGACATGAATCATTGGAGGCCAGGAGTTGGACTCTAGTAGGCAGAATTCGAAGATGGCCCCCAAGGTTCCCACCCCCTGATGTATGTGTTCTGTATATCCTCCTGTTCAATGTGGGTGGCACCACAGAAAATGATGGAATATTACTCTCATGATTAATCAATAGAATATGGAAAAGGGTTTTTTAGATTTAATCAAGATCCCTACACAGTTGACTTTAAGTTAATCAAATGAAAGACTCTCCTAAATATGCCTAAGTTACTCCTGTGAGCTCTTGAAAAGAAGGTAAAGCATTGTTGAGTTATTCTCCTGCTAGCCTAGAAACAATCAAACAACCATATTGTAAACTGCCTATGGGAGAGGCCACATGTCTAGGACCTAATGGTGGCCTCTGGAAGTGGAGAGTGGCCCACAGCTGACAGCCAGCAAGAAAACAGGAACTTCATTCCTACACCTGCAAGGAACTGGATTCTTGAAGACAAACAAGCACAAACAGAGATTAGGGGAAGACCCTGAGCTCCAGTGGAGCATTGAGCCTTAGCTGGCACTTTGCTGTCAGTGCTAAGATCCTGTGCAGATAACCTAGCTAGACAGTACCTGAACTTCTGAGCTACAAAGAATATGAGATAATGAATTTGTGTTGTTTTAAGGACCAAGTTTGTGGTCATTTGTTTCACAACCATTAGAAACTAGTACACCACCAATGGATGTTTTGAGTGGGAATTGCAGTTTTCCTACATTTCCACATCATGGGCCATTGACCCAAACTGAGCTATCACTCAACCTCATCCCAAGGCAGAGTGATTGCTGAAGGTCATATACCTCAGTCAGGCTGGCTACCTGCCATCTTTTACTTGGGTTTCTTACATTGAAATAGTTGTCTCTTTTCTATCTGGAAAAGAGACATATGACCTTGGAGCTTCCTGTGGCCATGTTTCCTGCTGGATGAACAAAGCTTATCACAGAGAAAGAGTAAATGGAGCCAGGAGTCAGAGAGAAGCATAAATAAATGACATAGAAAATAAGAAGAATAATGGTGTCTGTGTTGCTGTTCTAACCCTTGTCGGCCTGTGAGTTTCCCTAGATCATAAGTTCCCAAGACTTTCCCTTTTACTTAAAAGCTACTCTAACATTCAACCAATAAGTTTATTGTTGTATCATTGTTTTTGATCAAATTGGGTCTCTTTTACTTGAATCTGAAAGTGTCCTGGCTAATATAATTTAAACTACTATAATTTTGGCTATTGACGACCACACCCGGCTATCCAAATGTTTACTTCTCTTTCAGATTCCTTTGTTTTATTAATTTTGGCAGATGTTCACCACCTTGTTTAATGAGAATTAAATTTCTCAATCTCTCCCTCTCTCTTTTATCCCTGTGTTTTTCTTTCTCCCTTGAAAACTTTCCTATAACATTAAACTGCTTTTTACCTGTTTTTTTTTTTTTTTTTCCTGCTTGTAAGGAATATGTCACTTTCCTTTGTTTTCAGACTAATGACATCTTTTTTATACATTAAACTAAATGACTTCTATTGCCTCTGGGGCCTTCAGCCTCATTCATTCCCCCTCATCAGTTCTCAAGCTTTCTCATTCCACTAGCATTTCCTTTCTGTCCCCAAACATCCTCAGATCTTCCCTATGCCTTACATCAGTTATTTTAAGTCAAGCCTGTCTCTCTTCTCCTTACTGTCAAGTCACGTCTATCAAACTATATTGAGTCTCTACTTATTTCCTCAATACATACTCCCCCTGTATCAGAGTTCCATCGAAGAACAGAAGTTACCCAGTTATTGTAACTGAGAGAATTTGATGTAGAAATTTTTACCCAGGTATAAAGCTAAAAAGGTAGACAGAAAACTCCAATGTAGTGTGGAGGTAGCAGCTGTAGAAAGTAACTATCACCCCTAGGGCTAGGGGAACCAAGGAAAGATGTTGGAGTTATTAAAACTTAAAAACTTGAAGAGTTTGTCTGCAGAGATGAAAGTTAAGACCTCTGAGGTTGGAGGAGCTGTTCCGCTGGTGTTGATGGACCTGAGCTTGGAGGAGGGCCCTGTGGGAGGGGGCTCTGCTAGTTGTTTGTTGCATACCAGCTACAAAGCTGGTATGGCATATTCTGGGAAAACTGGTAACTGGATTCAGCTGCTGCTACAAAAAGAAATACTTGCTGCAGGAGTGAACATGCTGTATTGGGGTAATGCTCATGTGAACTGGAAGCCGAGAAGAATCCCTAATTAGAATCCAGGCAGGACAAATCCTTTCTTTCTCTTCCAGCCACAGAACCTCCTTCGAGCACTCATTGTTCGCAAACCCTAATAAGAGGTATCCAAGATCCCAGCTCCAGTACCACAAAGCCAATATTGAAGGCTGACTTTGGTGCTGACAGTAGCTTATTTATTACATGTTGGCTTTAGTGATTATACTTCCAGAACAATATCTTTCTCACTACAATTGCTGCATTTTTAGAGATTGCTTATAAGCTCAAAATGCCTATATCCAATGACATTTTATCTGAATTTTCTCTTGTCTGATGACTGATCTTCTTGAAAGAGTTCACAATTGTCCTCTCTGATATTTGACTTACAGTTTACATACTGTAAATCTAGGTATCAGCTTTCTAGGTTCTTAAGTGATTTACCATTACCTTTTACCACTGTAATATATAATATGTATTTATTCTTTCAACAAATATTACCTTTAACAAATATTAATTCAAAGCTCATCATTGACCAGCCACTGTGCTACTTGCCAGGTAGAAAATGATCAAGATTACTATAGTTCTGCCCCTGAGGATTTTACCTGAAGAAACAATTATATCAGTAATATTCAACTGCAGTTTGCAATAAGGACTAAAAAGCTAAAGCACAGTGTTAGTGAGAGATGACAGGCACATATATACACATATATACATCTCTCTAGTGTGCATGTATGCATGTATACATGTATATATGTATGTATATACACTACTATCTTTCTGTGTGTATATGTATATGCATGTATAAACACAGACATATATACATATCTCTGTGTATGTATGTGTGTATACACACACACGTATGCGTATATATGTATGTTCATTAATATATATTCCAGGACAGTGTGTTTGTATGTGTGTATGTGTTGTAATAAAACTACCTGAATTATATTTAAGGATCAGACAGGGCTTCCTTGTAGCAATTTTATTTTTAACTTGAAGAAGAGTTAACTTTGTAAAATAATGTATGGAATTGAGAAGAGTTTCCAAGAAGTGTGTAAAACAATGAGGTGGGGGGTGGTTAATGTCATAAACATCCTAAGTATTTAGTTTATTATTTTATTTTTCTGTCAGTTGCCTGCATCCACTGTAATTCTTCAGGAGCTTAATTCTAGGTTTTTGTTTTTCAATTTTGCGTTAGGCTTTGATGCTGTTCACTCCTTTCTTTGTTTGAGGATCCTTAATTTTCTGTTATAACAACACAAGAGACCAGAAAAATACCTGTGGCCAGTCAGCTGATTAAAGCTACAAAATTCATTTTGATAACCGATACGTTTATCCCTGATAATGTGTCTATTCTAGCATTTTCAGGTATCTATTTTCCCCTAATTTTAAAAAAGCTTATAAGTGATTTTTCATGTAAGAGAAAAAGACAAAAAACACCCCACATTTTTCAGTGTGTAGTAAATAATTTAACCTTGCCCAAAGAGAAGTCTGACCTTTGCCCTTGGTTCCTGAGAAGTAAACTCTATGGCCTTGGAATGTCCTGCCTAATAAAAGTGTCTTTGTTTGCCAGGATCCTTGGGCCATGCTAGCTAATCTAACAATGTGATTTATGGTGGGAGGATTTGAGGGACAAAGTATCAGCTCAGTAACTCCAGAGGGGCTGGGGGCCAGGGTCAGTCTTGTGGGCTGTCCACCGTGTCTACCTGAGAGAACCCAATAAAGACTCAGGACACCAAGGCTTGAGAGGACTTCCCTGGTTGGCAGTGCTCTGTGCATATGGCCATGCATCATTGCTAAGAGGAGTTAATGTTGTCCACAACTCCATGGAAAGAGCAAAACTGAATGTTGCACTTCTGGAATCCTCCTCATGTATCTCTTCCCTTGACTGATTTTGATCCGTGTATTTTCACTGTAGTAAATTGTAACCATGAACATAATAGCTTTCAATGAGTTCTGTGAGCCCTTCTAAAAAATTACCAAACATGAGGGTGATATTAGGAACCCCCTAACTTGCTATTAATGGCAGAAGTGAGGGCCATCTTGGGGAGTGTTCACTAATTTGTGCTCAGTTTATGGAAAAATATTTCATATACTTTTAAATACAAGAAAAAATAACATTTAACTTAAAGTGGCACTATTTTAGAGTGGCAGTATTTTAGTATTTCTAATATGATAAAGGAATTAAAGAGGACCATATCATTTATGTCTCTCTTGATGTCATTTCAAATATTACTTTCAGGAATTATTGAAATATAACTTTAAAAGAAACATCATTGCTATTTTAGATACTCCAGAAATTTTAAAAACATTTCATTATTCTAATATTACTAACAAAAGGTAGGAAATCAAAGACCATATCAATGAGAACACTAGGCACTGCACAGAAAATCAAGGTGTGTGAATTTCAGACTTAACTCTTCTACATATGAATTCACAATTCCTTCAGCATATCACTTAAACATTTTTCCCTCTTCTATTATAATTTTTTTTGAAGGATCAGTGGTGTACGACAGTATAAAGGCATGGGAAAACTATTTTTTCAGGGACATTTTCACTGTAACACTTTTTACTTCTATGAATTTATCTTTTTCAACCAAATCAAATTATGCAGAAAAACATTAAGTAGGAATGACTGATTCTTATAAAGTCTAGAAAGTACAAGTTGCCTATAGAATACATGAAATGACTCAAAAGCATCTGAGAATGGATTGTTTTTCATGTAGAAATACCCACTATTATTAAGAATGTCTTTTCTAAGCCAGATAATCATTTGCATTACCTTCAAGCACTTCCACAAAATTTCGCTCAAGTTATATATCCTGTTTTTAGGTAATAAACCACATCTATGCTCTTCCCCTAGTGTTTTGGCCTTTGCTAGTTAGAAATATTTTTATTATTTTTTTAATAATAGAACAGTTCTCAATTCCTTTCCAATAGGTTATAGACTACTCCTCATCAAGGCTTTAGAAGTCAAAGGACGCATTTTCATCATTTTCAGAATGGAGAGAAGTTGGGTAATCCAATTTACAATAACTGCTGAACATTCACACTATGAACAGGGATTGTTCTTGAGCAAAATTCTCTGTTCAGTTCACTAACAATGCCACATCCTGACAGTAACAGTGTCCTACAGTGTTCTGTAGTTGGACCCAATAGTGCCCTTGTCAAAGCTCTGAAACAGTGTGAGAAAGGCCAATTCAAGCTGCTGATTCCCTAATTAATTTAATACATGCGTTGTGTTGACGAAGCACTTTCACCTAAGTAACAATGAGTAAATCTCTCCCACATGCCCTGGTCCACAGTGGTGTCCTGATTCTGCATTCTGATTCTAGTAACCTGTCCAGTTCCCCAGTCTTTTCCCAGAACTTGTTTCCTATCTTTTTTTATAGAACAGATTTTTTTTAACACTATTTTTATTTATTTATTTTATTCATTTATGGCTGTGTTGGGTCTTCGTTTCTGTGCGAGGGCTTTCTCTAGTTGTGGCAAGTGGGGGCCACTCTTCATTGCGGTGCGCGGGCCTCTCACTATCGCGGCCTCTCTTGTTGCGGAGCACAGGCTCCAGACGCGCAGGCTCAGTATTTGTGGCTCACGGGCCCAGTTGCTCCGTGGCATGTGGGATCTTCCCAGACCAGGCCTCGAACCCGTGTCCCCTGCATTGGCAGGCAGATTCTCAACCACTGCGCCACCAGGGAAGCCCTGTTTCCTATCTTGCTTTCTCCTATTCATTCTCCAGAAATTGAAGTTCATTCCCAAATACTAACTTGTAGTTATCTGTAGGAAGACAAAATGAATGACAAATAACAGTTTTTCTGCACTTATAATAATATATCTTATGTTTTACTTGCCAAATGGGACACCACTATCTTGCATCAGATTCCTTGATGTTGCATATTTTCATGTCGGGTCCTCTGTTATACTGTACTCTGCTTCCCAAATATAACCTGCCCTTACTACCTGAAATCTAGATGGTTTCCCTAACATTTTTCCTGCTCTTTTAGGCAGGATGTTGCGACTATTGATTTAAGACACCATTAACACACTCCCACCCCCCACATATAGATTTAACTGCCACATAAAACTGATAAATTCTGAATTGTGGCTACACTTCATTAAAGGTGCAAGTAGTTCTATAAATCACAATAAAATTTAATGTAACACTTTCAGTATTCAATAGTCTATGAATATATCGTATCATAATAATTCTTTAGGAATATTCTTTACTTTGATTTCACTCTCAGCAGTGCTGATCAGTGTGAAATCTCAATTCTCCTAGAAATAACTGAAAATTCAATTTAAGATACAGAATTTAGCTAGATCAAACCCAATAGAGGTTGTAATACTTATACTGAACATGGGAAAAAATCAGTCAGAAAAGATGTAATGCTCATATATAGAGATACAGATCTCTGGGAACATCAAAGGAAAGTTAGATGATGAATTAGTTTGATTAAAGTAACATGAAAAAGTTTGAGTAGGAAGATACCAATGAAATTGATAAATAATCCACTATCATGCTCACTGGCAAACATGTTTCAAGAACACTGATGCTGAGTAAAGTGAAAACAAATAAAATGCCCTCAGTCAGATGCAGACTCTCCCTCATTTGCAATAAAAGTGCCCCTGAATATATGTTTGAAAACCAAACATTAAAAGTGTAAAAGTTAGACTACAGAGTAAATGGGGTCCTCTTTCAAGGACGCCAATAAACAATTCTAAAAATTACTGTAATATTTGCCTCTCCTTCTTAAGCAAATTCAGCAGATGAGGGATAAAATTTATGAGAACTCATATCATGGAAGCAAAGACATTTCTCCATCTTTAAATCCTCATTGGCCATAATCCTTTAAATATCTGGAGTGAAATGGGGTAGAGTAAATTTCTCCTTCCACTGGACAACATATTTGGCTTGTTGCCTTCCTGTTCCTATATGGCCAGAAACTCAAGGAGAGGCTTCCTGAATTCTTTACCCACAATGCCTGAAAGAATGGTAAGAGAAGATAAAGACCTATAAGAACCAACCAACTCTGGATACCTATTATAGGAGATTCATGTAGTGCAGAGCTCTGAAGCACACTGAAAAGAAAAGGGCAAGTAAGATTTAAGGCCAGTTTGTGGTAAGGCTGGTGAGAAGTCTGCACATCAAGAATCCTCTTCCTTAAACTCCATTGTATAAACATTCTTTATATCTCAGTAGAAGCCATTTCTCCTACTCTAACTAGACAAGAGAACCATCACAAAATAGGTCCAAATTACCTTTTGACAACTGAGACATGAAAGACCAAACTGAACATAAAAATAATAGTTAGATAATATTAATGAAAAGTTATATAAAACTGAAGTTATATAGACTGCATCAAAGTTAAATATAAAATATATTAGAGTTAAATGTCAGGAAATGAGATGCTGAGGATGTACAATATGCATTTTAGAAAAAAAAATCTGATCATGACTTATTTGGTCAGAAAATAAATAACAGCCTGAAGAAATGGAAGAGGGTTTTATGAACATAATTGTGAGCAGAGCCGTAGATTGCAGTAAAGCCATCTTGTCATGTACATATTAAATTGTTGAACAGAGTAAGTAGGGTTTTCAGTATTCTGTGAGAATGCAGTTTTCCTTAAGGGATAGGGTAAAATTAAATTGAATTTAATGCCTAAATGAATGTTATCATCCATGGGGATCATGATTGGAATGGGATGACCCCAACTTTGGAACTGCTACTACATGTTGTAATAATTTAAAAAATAAAGAACAAATCCTGTTAGTTTGATTCTATATTTATATTAACCATATTGTGACATCAAACCTAACTAAAAGATACAATTGAAGATGCAGCTAAGGGTCATGAAATAAATTAAAACAAAATAAAATATTAAAAACAAACACAAAAGCAAAGAAAAGGGAGAAAAAGGAAGAACTCTGAACAGGGTAAATGATTACCAAGATATCTCTGCTTCAATGTCGTGACATTTAACTCTATGAAAGGCCTTGTACACATACAGGGCTAGTCTCTCTTTCAGAATGTTTACTAACCTACTACAGGTGAGTCACTGTAAACTAAGAGAGAAACAAAGACTATTAATTTGAGGTTACCTAGACAGAAAAGCCAAAAGTGTACAAAACAATGTGTGAGCTAATGGAGAAAACAGAAAATCAGAGATGAGATTAAGAGTTATATGTTATGGGGGCTTCCCTGGTGGCGCAGTGGCTGAGAATCTGCCTGCCAATGCAGGGGACACGGGTTCAAGCCCTGGTCTGGGAAGATCCCAAATGCCGCGGAGCGGCTAGGCACGTGAGCCACAATTACTGAGCCTGCGCGTCTGGAGCCTGTGCCCTGCAACAAGAAAGGCCACCACAGTGAAAGGCCCGCGCACTGCAACTAGAGAAAGCCCTCGCACAGAAACGAAGACCCAACACAGCCTAAATAAATAAATTAATTAATTAATATTTAATAAATTAATATTAAAAAAGAGTTATATGTTATTATGAATGTTCCCATTTATAAGATATCAACAATTACATTTTGTCTCAGTAACCTCTGATTTATTAAACATATATATGTGTGTACATCTGTTAATATGTTTAGCTACCTATCTATAATTATATTTATATTAACTGTTTATACTAACTTTTTTTTTATTTTTTTTTATTTTTACAAGAGATAAATAGACTGACACCAAGCATTGTTGTACATGGATGACCACAACAAAAGCAACAATGATTGCAATTACCAAACATGAAACACACTCATACTATGTCATAATATTGACATTCAGTCCAGTAATCCTCCACTGTAACAGCTCCTTTACTTTGCAGTGAAAATTGATTTGTATATTTGTATATTAACTTTTTGAGCTTTGCTTTAAAATGATTAAAATTAGTCTACCCCAGCACACAGGTCTTGGTTTCTAATACCATTTTCAAATAATAGGAAAAAGTGGCTGATTTTAGACCAGGGGCAGGGAACATACAAGATGATCCTGGAGTATCTTGCAGTGCCAAGCAATAAGGAAGTGCTCAGAAAAAACGAAATGATGGGGGCATGTAAAAGTGACACATGTGCCAACCTGAAGCAGCTCCCAATGACCAATGTTGGAACAGTTTTGAGAAACAAAATAAATAACATAATACTGAATTATAATCCAGTGTATACAATTAGTATTTGTGAGTCTATACTGATATAAATAAATTATTCACTAAATAAATGAGGCAGCATAGGAAAATTTCTAGTGCAGAAAAACTATACTCCATGAAGGTGGGATATTACTCTTAAGCCCTTAAGTATGGTCTGGGCATAGTGACTTCATTCTAAGGGGTGCTGTTTGTAAAGAGGGGGGAGTAACTTTATAGCAGAGAAACCTGACAAAGACTCCCTTAGCGAGGTGGTCAAGGTTAACATCAACAGTTGTAATGCATGTCAGTAGCATATACCCTTTATATGATGCCAGGAGGATGGCACTTCTCCTCTGTGGTCTTCTTCCCCAAACCCCATAATCATAGTCTTAGTATGAGAAAAGCATCAGATCAATCCCAATTGAGGGTACTCTAGAAAATACCTGATCAGTATTCCTGAAAACTGCCAAGGTCATCAAAAAACAAGGAAGATTTGAGAAACTGTCACAACAAAGAGAAATCAACCTAAAGAGTTATGATTACTAAAAGTAACGTGGTGAAATCTAGATGTGGTTCTGGGTCACATACAGACACCAACGGAAAAAAGTGAGGAAATATGAATACAGTATTGACTTTAGGTAGTAACAGTGTACCAACATCATTTCATTAATTATGACAAATATATCATAGCGATGTTAACAATAGGAGAAATGAGGTATGGCATGTACAAGAATTCTTTGTAAAATTCTTGCAACATTTTTGTAGAGCTAAAACTATTCTAAAAATGAAGTTTATTAAGCACTTAAATAATACATAAAATAAAATACAAGACAAAATGTTTAAAACCAATGAAATAAACTAATTTTATATTCCACTGAAGTACAAGAGTCATATTCTGTCAAATGTCTACAGTGCTTACTATGATATAATGCACTTAATGTCGGAGAGACACTATGAAAAAAGTAATATCAAGGAATTAGAATGACAACTACACTAGATAAGTCTTTTGATTTATAAGCAACTGAGCATCAACTCAGGATGCCTTAAGCAAAATGTTGAATTAATTGAATAGCATAGCCAAACCACAGCAAGAACAGGGCTGGAGATAGCCTTAGGAATCACTGAATCAATGATTCTAGTACCATCTGCACTCAATCTCTCACCTCTGTTGTTTTCAAGTTACCGATCTTATTATTTTGGTTAATCATTCTCTATGACTGTTCGCATTTTCATTCACAACTACAGAGCCTGAGAAAAAGAACAAAGAGGACTCCTTCCTTCCAGTCATAGTTAAACAATCTTAGGCAAGATCACTGGTTGGCAAGTCTTGGGTCATATGTGTAGCAGAACCACTCACTGTGTCCAGAGTGGTGAGCATGTGTCTATATATCAGCCTGTTATTGCAGCCCGGAGAGTAGGGTCATGAAAGAAAAAGTAGCTGCTAATCAAACATGGCTCTGTGGAGGGAGAAGGAAGTGGAGGAACAGTTTCTCAAAGGAAGGAGGGGGTGGCACTGGCAAGTGGCTGTAGCTGAGGCCAAACTTTTAAACCAGATATGAAATTTGTATAATTTATTATATTTATCATTTTCCCCAAACGCCAGAAAATTCAGAGTGAAATTGGAAAGTTATACTTTAAAAATATGTTTATGGTTTCCATTTAAAATATTTTACTGGTTTGTAGTTGTTTATTAGCCAGAATCTCCTTGGTCAGTATCTGTATATCTTCTTGGTCTTTCAGATCTGTCTCTCACATTTTCTTTTTTTAAACCTGATTCTGTATGTGTTGATTTTCTTCTGTTTTTGACGACTCATATCAACTGCTTTTCAGGATTAGGGAATCCATCAGTTGGGATTCTCCAAGAAACAGATGCCAAGACAGGATTAGAAATGCAAGCAACTTACTAGGGGAACTGGCTGTGAAGGAGAGAACAGAGGAAGCAGGCCTTGGCAGAGAGAGCCTGCAGACTATAATACAGGGCTGGCCTGTGACAGGACAGGGCAGGGGAAGAGGATCTTGCAGTTATAGCGTCTCAGCAGTTTCTGCCATGACGGTGAGGAGTTCGCAGCCAGGGCTACCTGTTAGAGCACTTCCTGTTAGCGCTACAGGAATGGGCCAGCACTCCCACAGGGACCCTGCCCAGGCATTGGCTGGGAGTAATCTCAGGTAGTGGGACCTGAGCAGAAATATGGTGCTTGATCCCCAGGGGTGACAGCTGGTACTGTCAGTTAGCCACATCCTATCCCTAATGGGGTTTGAGTGGTACATTTTTATGGCTTCCACCAGGAGGGGAAAAAAATTATAAACAAGTAAAGTATAGACTCCCCCAAATTCAATAGTACTATAATTAAAAGTCATCAAGCAAAGGACAAAAATAAATACCAATGCATGGGCTTGGGGGACAGGCTGGGAGTCTCCCAGAGAGATAAGCACAGGTGGAAGCTGTGTTCACAGGGGTAGAGCTGGGGTCTCAGTGGTGCTGGGCTCTGGCCTTGCCAACAGGTGACAGATGATGCAGGTTCGTGTGCTGGCTGTTTAAAGGGGTTCCAGGCACCTGAAGGCCTCATGACTTTCCTCCCAGCACTGTTTGGAGGAGAACTTTTCTCCTCTTCTTAGCAGCTAGACAGACAAGCAGAAAGAGTGCCTGGGTTGTTCACCAAGCACCCTCTTTTCTCTTCCCAGGTGTGATCTCTTCAAACTTGTAAACCATGGGATTAAGACAAATAAAAGAAAGTATATTACTCCCACAATAACAAATGTCAATCCAGAGCTTCCTAGAAAGCAGGGTTTGGAGAGTTTCTGAGTGTGCTCTGAGAACAGAACATAGATGTTTTAATATAAGTACAGTAAAGTTCATGTCTGTGCTCTTTCAGAGAACAGATCATCCATTTTCAACATCTTGTTATCAGAATGCTGGTTATGTGATTTTTCAAGGTGACTTTCTTAATAACCTGATTGCATTAGGCAAGGTTCTCCAGAAAAATAGAACCAATAGGCTATATATAGAAATATATAACAGGAAATTTAATTTAGGAATTGGCTTCTGTGGTTATGGACCCTAAGAAATCCCAGGATATGCTGTCTGAAAGCTGAGAACTAGGAAACAGGAAGGTACAATATAATTCAGTCCTAGTCTAAAAGCCTGAAAAGCGGAGGGTCACTGGTGTAAGTCCTGGAGGCTGAGGGCCAAAGAAAGAATCAGGAACTCCAATATGGGAGGGTATGCCAACTCAAAAAAGAGAGAAATTTCACCCTTCCTTTGTCTTTTTGTTCCATTTTGTGCCCAGTGGATTGGATGATGAGGGGAATCCACATTGGTGAGGGGAATCTCTTTATTCAGTCTACTGATTCAAATGCTGATCTCTTCCAGAAACACCCTCACAGACATACCCAGAAATAATGTTTTACCAGCTACACGGGCATCCCTTAGACCAGTTAAATTGACATATAAAATTAATCAACACTGATTATGATGTACTTGTGAGTTTCAGGAGTGGAAGAGGCAGTAATGAACGATTAGATGAATCATCTTCTGAAGGACCGAGTACAGATTGTTGGGCCCTGGGCTCTACACAACAGAGAATGACAGCCAGGCAGTGCTCACTTTGCAGGGATGTTGTTACCATTATAATAAATCACATTCTGATCATTCATTCCAGTTCTGCAAATCATATTTTTATGGCCCTGTGGTTTTCAAAGGGAAGGACAAATGAAGAAGAATAGTGGTTGGGGGTATGGGTGGTTTATTTCCTTCTGTACCTGAAGACACATCACAACATCACAGCCTGTGACAACATCACAGCCATTTCAGAATGAGCAAAAAATAAACAGTACAGACAGCAGGTGGTATCACATGTGTCAAATTAACTTTGCCCAAATAAATATTTTCTCTACAATCTCCAACTGTGTAGAAAAGTAGAAACCTATGAGAGTCTCCCCATGATGACATTTAAAAAGAAGATGCTATGGGTGGTGCCTTGAGATATAGCAATGAGTTTATGTTTGAGTGTTTAAGGAACTTTTCCTTTTTTCTCTCTCCTTTATTTATGCCACAACATCTGCTGTGATTTCTTTCATCCTTACTATTAAAATTCCATGCTGGTAGTTATAGTATAATCAGGATCAATGATGGATAATTTTCTCCCTTCTCTGCCTTCCTTGCTATTATTTCTTAAGATGGAACAGAAGCAGAGATATATTTAGAAAATAAAATGTTAAGAATTGGGAGGGACTTAAGGTTTATATATATAAACACCCTGTGCAATATTCTCAGAGGCTTTTGTCGATTACCCAAAGTGACAGCTATTGGGAGCCAGGGTTGGATATAGTATCTTCGTATTTTCTGCCCAGTGGCTCCATTCCTCTACCCAATATAGATGTCTTCACTCTTTCTGTTATGTCCCCATTAATCTTTTCAGTAACTCCCTCTTCCCCTGAATACTCACACTTCTGCAGAGGTATGACTGACTTCCCCAAGTAGGCCTGGCTATATAGACAGTTATCAGGGAAAACTTTCTCCACTAAGCATGAGTGAGTTTCTGACAAATTACCTTAGGTCCCTGCTCACATCTGCATGGAATAATCTCAATGACTTGGCACTCATAATTTCCATGGATATGGTTGTCTTGAGTGTCTAAATCCAAAGAACATGATAGGAAATGAAGATGTATGTTTGGGTCTGAGCGAGAAATGTTTAGGAATGTATGTATATGGTGGGGGTGTAGAATGAATTAGATGGTGAGGCTTTTCTAGGATACTTCTCCAATCAGACAAAAGTGTTGGTTTGACCCAAGCCTAAAGTCATCCACAATTAGGAAGTAAAAATGATCTGAAACATGAATGAGGTTCCTTAAAGTTGGAAAAATCAATTTAGTACAATGTTCAATTTGTGTTTTCTTCTCTAGGCAAACATCAAGAGAACCAGTTTAGTACAGTTTAGAAGCTGAAGAAAATGAACGTTAATTCTAGAAAATAACATAGAATTGTAATCCAGTACAAGACATGTCTTATATTCCAAAAAAAGTGGAATAATCCGTTACATTTAAATAATAATTTACAAAATATCAAGGTGAAAATTAGATATATTTCTTAGAGTTGATTATTTGTGTGGAAGAAAATCAGGCTACAATCAAACCTCTTTTGCACACAGGAAGCACTCTGTAGATTTGTTAAATTGAATTACATTGAACCAATAAATGTTGTGAGTTAAAGTAAGATTACCTTGGTAGGAATAACTAAAATACTTTGTAAGTAGTTTCACTAACTAACACAATGATCTAGTCCTGTAGTAATCACTATTTGCCCCTTTTACTGTAAGAAATGAAGAACAAGGCAACTATAAGAATATCATGGTAACCATTATGGAATCCAAATGAATTTAAGCCTCCCTTAGAATGAAAAAGAGGAATATAGTTCAGCAGAGCTGCTATGTTCTCAAAAAGCAAAAACACATGCACATGCATATGCATACACAGGTACAGTTAGAATAGTGAATTTGGCATATGGTCCAGTTGTCTATTCTCTGCTCCTAAAACTTTCACGGGAATTTAATGGGGTTGCTGAGGATCATGAACTTGTAGTCATTTAAAAACCTTTCCCCTCTATCACAAATCTCAGTGTGTTGAAATAATCATAATATTTTGAGTGTACACATTTTAAATTCTGTTCTGTAGGGAAAAATTGCCAAAATATCTTTACCAGGAAATTAAATGGAGATACAGCTATTTATTTTTTTAATCCATTTCCTACTCTCCAAGCCCTAGATTTTTCTTTTGTTTCACTCATGCAAATAAAAGAGAAAACTACACTTAAAATCAATTAAAGTATCTAAATTATACAAGTTCATTGCAGTGTATATGGTAGGTTTTGAAATTTTAATTGAGGATAGTATGACTTAAATCATGTGAGGAAGAAAGATGTTGATCCATATTTTCTGTTATGCTTATATATAAACAGTAATGCCAGTATAGGTCAATATATTTGCTTTTTAAAATTAAATGACAGATAAGTCATCCAGGAAAACAGCAGAAAGAGCAGACTTTTTCACTTTGACACTTCAAATGGCATTTGCAAGTGTGACTGATCATAATGTGATAAAATGACTTCCTTCTGTCAGTCTCTACGTGAGAAGTAAAATTGGAAATAGTGTGAAAAATTTCTCCCGTGTTATTTATGTTTCAATTCAAAATCAGAGAACAATGGAACAGCATTTTCTATGCATGAAAATGTGTTGAAAGAAAAAGGTAAATGCAGTCCTGAGAATAGGCATTATCAGCTGCCTAACGTTCAGCAGAACACATGGTTTAGAGCATTACAGTGAGACGGCTTGGGTTCCCACCACAGCCTCACCACTTCTAGCTGTGCCACCTCCAGCGAATTACTTACCTTTTTAAGACTCAGTTTTATGATGATAAAAATTAGATAATAAGTGCTTCTTAAAAATTTATTATAAACATAAATGATGTAATAGGCTTAGCATGGACTTGGCATATTTTATTGAATTAATGTTATTTTTAACTTGCTTTCATGAAATTAGAAGACAGAACTTTCTGTGTTTTTCTCTAGCAATGTTCATTGCTGGCTGTGGCTATTATTTATATGAGCTTTTCTTTAATGCTTATATGAATAATGTTTAAGAATATCTATATCTAAAAGTTCTTACAAAAGATGATTCTTAGCTGTTAATTCACATACTCCTGCTTTAAGAAAGAGTCAGGCACCTTTGGAAAATCTAATGCAATTTTACACAGAACAGTTAAATGTGAGCAGCAAACTCCTTCCTTCTCATTAACAATGTTTTTTATATGTGAAACTATCTCCTAACTTGCAGATCCAGTATCATGTTTTTAACATGTAACAATTTAATATTTAAGAAATACTAAGTTAAAAAAAAGTGGGGGCGAAGCATTGAAAAACTCCCTACTTACTATGAGTTAACTTCTTAATTTACAAACATGCTAAAGCATACAAAGAGGTGATTTATAAGAAACGGGGGGGAAAAGCTAATATGGTGAGTACTTCAGATATCATTAAAGTTATATACATGTATTTAAGATTCTTTAATATGAGGTAAAAATAAGCTACTTGAGATCAACTTAAAAATATACTGATTGTTTTTGTTTGGTTTAAACACAATTATCTCCACACAGAAACCTAAACAAGTCATAATATACCTGAATGCCATTATACACCAATCAGGATTTTGTGGATCTGTCATGATTCCTAGTATATTAAGATAGAATTTCCTCGCATTAGGACCAACATGTTCCACAAAACCACCATTATGTGTTTAGTCTTACTGGGTCCTTGCTGCACGAAGGCAGATTTCATATGGATTTAAACATTCATAGCACAGATGTTCTGTGGCTTATACATCACACTCCTGTACTACCCGGTGCTGTTTGTTTTCTCTAGCTGTTCAGGCATTTATAATCATTTTTATAATTTTCACAAAGGTCATAAGGAACTGCCAGCATTTGCAAATATACAGTTATGGGGGCTCAGCAATATTAAAATGCCTTTGACTACATATTAACAGAATGTTCAGATGACTGACTAGGTTATATAAAGATTTTTGAAAGTATAAAGCATAACATGAATGAAAGTTTGGTTATATTTATGTTTAGTCAATTAGAAAGCACACAGTAAAAGACAAGTAAATTAGATTTCCCTAAATTCAAAGATCAAAAATAAATGTAAGAAAAATGCTATATTGTATGCAGAAATATTTATTAATGAAATAGCTTTTAGGCTACCCCAAATATCAAAACCATGCTTAGATTGTTAAAAGGAATCAATTTCTTCAAGTCTTAAAATATTTAAAAGGAAATTTTTATAAAAGTAACCTCGTGCACTGTGGAAGTATATACTGAGGAGATGAACACTTGTATAAGGGTATAAGTAATGTCAATAATCAGTAATTAGAATCCTCCCAGAAATTTCCTTTAAGGTCTGGAATAATATATTTTCCAAATAATCTATCATATTTCCATGTTATTATTTTTTTTCCACAAATTCTTAAAGCTAATTTAAGCTTTTAGAAATTTCAAGAGCTCCAAAAAGTGCACAAGAGATTGCGTTGCCATTGCTAGATGGTAGGAAAAAAAATAGAGTATCTAGAATCTGGAGAAAGTTGTCAGTTAGTTTAATTCTGGGTAAAATGCTATTGAAAATATTTAGTCCCTTAAATAACATGTATTTTTATTAATCTTTTCCATTTTATGCATGTATCACATATATTCTTAATTATATGATCTTTAAATTTATTTCTTCTGTGTTAAATACATCATGAAAACAAAGATAATAAATCTTTAAATGCAAACCCTCAGACTCTGCAATATATGTTGTTGCTGGAATTGTTAGAAAATAATACTCTTTGTCGTTTCTATTCTTATACTTCAGTAAAGATTAGGAATAGCTCTCCAAAGGTTTGAGTGCTGCAGACACAAAGGGCTATGGCTACTTCTGATTTAGAGCAGAGGACAGACTAAAATGGCCCTAGAAGTTTCTATTTGGGCATAAGAGTAAACCCACAACAGAGAACTCTGATGAATGCATAAAAGTCTTGTCAATCTTCTTGTGAAGAAAGGGACCGATGCCAAAATTGCCAAATGAGCTCCTGACAGAAAATGATTCTACCACAAAAGCAAGACTTTCATAGCTCCCCATTTTGTTTAATTTTAATTTCCAGAAAAACTGAGTAAATCAAGATATTAAAGTGATATCTTAAGTGTGATTCGATTTCTAGAGAGTTCACAATATAGAAATAAACAATAAGCTCATTACACCAGCTGCCTCAGAAATTATTTTGATTGCTATATTTATAGAACTTCATGTAGCTTCTTTAATTTCATTATTTTTCTTCACAGCTGAATGTATAGTTGACTAGTTTAAGTTCAAAAACTGTCCATTTGAGGCTAACGATTTTAGACATGCCTAATGAATTTCATTTTTATTCTACTTTTATCAAAGATAAAAAACCATGCTTTTCAAGCTGATATTATAATTTTATATGTCTTCATTTTCCACTCATTGTATAAAGTTATATGAGAAGAATGATATATGTCATTCAAAAATACACATATACTGATATACTAAGTGGTGATTTTGACGAAACTGAATTGTTACAGCCAGCAGGCAACAACATATAATAGATCAAAATGTTCTTTCACTAGCTGAGGTATGAAAATCCGAATCTGGCATACAGAAGGAGATAAGGGGCCAATGTGCAATGCATGAATGTTGGAAGGATGGGAATGAAGTATATTTTACTAGACAGGCTCATCCCATCTCTTAAAGAAGTGGAAAAAACATACTCACACTTACAAAGAAAAAAAATGTTAATCTGAATTAGTACATGTGAGAACAGAATATGTCATGAAAGAAATAATTCCAAATGGTTTAAAACCCATTTTCCTCCCCCTGTTTTCTTGTCTTTTGCATTTGCTATGGATGTTTACTATTTAGAAACTCATATGAATTAATATTTAACTCTGATGTATACTCATATGTCAAGTCCCTTGCTACATTCTTTCTTTATATACAATGTAAGTTGGCTATGGTTTGCATGTAGGTGTTTGACTCTATTTAAAAAATGAAATTCTTCCCTATCTATTATTATCTTTCTATATTTTTCTGATTTTTCACAGTTCCTTATAATATATGGAAATCACTTTTATTTGAAAGATACCTCAGTGCTTTGAGATATAATGTTTTTCTGGAATAGGAGATGAACCCAAATACAACTTTAAAGCCATTTTTGTGTTCTTAAAATATTTTGAACAATTAGTCCATAAGCTAGGAAATTATAATACATGTTTGAGGGACAAAGACCAGTCAGATTACAAGGAATATAGAATTTATATGAAGAAATAATAACCGACAATGTTAAAAGGAAAAGCTGAGGAGTGTATAATGGCAAACCTTAAATAGAAAACAAAGCTTGGTTTTGTCAACCTTAAGTAAAATAATTGACAAATTATAAAAATGCAAAATTAAGTTTATTCGGGAATGGCAGAGGAATTGTAACCCAGGACAAGAAAACTATGGCAAACCACAGGCAAGTCCGAAGAAACAAAGAGAAGATCAGCTTTTATAAGGTATTAGGAGGAAATTGGAGAGGGTTGTTTTAAACAAATTTTATTGGAGCAGAACAAGAGTTTGAGGTTGTTGCCATTTCTCATTGTCTTCAGGTAGTGGTTAGGGTGTTGTCACTGGGGTAGGGAGGGATCTTTCTTTTTTTTCTTAAAAGCAGGAGATAGAATTCCTAGGTGAAAAAGTCTTCCCTTGCCCAAATAATTCTTAACCTTCTTTCTCCCTGCTGGTGATGTAGGGTGCAAGGAGTTGTACCTGCTGAGAGCTTCCCCTTCAGGGCTTCCCTACTCCATTTTAAGTGAGGTTTCTTTTGTCTTCACAGCTTAATTCAGTAAACAATAGAGAATCACTGAAAGTTTGTTGGGCAAGAGTTGATGTGATTATGGAAGTTGAATATGACACAAATGATTGAGAGCCAAGAAGAAGCAAGTTAGAACTATTTGTAGTAATTATGGAACAAAGTGAAACATGTATAAATTACATTGATACAATTAAGAATGCATAAGATGGAAAAGAGAAAACAGAGCACTTTTGCACAGATTAATAATGATTTCAATGACATTCACTTAAGGCTTTAAATGATGTTTACTCTTTCTATGTAAGTGAAGGAAATTCTGTATTTTCATAAGTTCCCAGAAGATAATGATGATGCTGTTTCAGGAACCACATGTTGGTTAACATGGCTTTGAATTTTAACCATATGAGCATATAATCATGTGTTTCACTTACTTTGAAAAAAAAGTCAAAGCATTTAAACAAGATCTCCTGAAAATTTGTTTGCACATTAAAGAGGAATATTTTCAAGAAAAATCAACTTTTTTTGAAAAAGAAATTTGTACTTCTCCTAAACAACATGGTAATAATTTGTGTGATTTCAAAATTCAGAATTCATTATCTGTCTGTTATCTATCTATCTATCATCATTTATCTCTCTCTGTTTATTACTCCATTTCAAATTTGGGGTTTACTTCTTTTTGTTTACTGATAATTGAGAGAGGGTTTGGAAAGAAAGGTGAATAGCCAATCATCTATTTTAAATTGGATGAAATGTACTAATGGAAGTTTAAAGATAAATATCTCACTGAAAAATGTTGACAATTGATTATAAGCTGTGAAATAAGGCAAACAAAATTGCTCACAAAAACAAAGATAACATTCAAAGGCAGCAATGAAAAAGTCGTTCCAGAGGTATTATAATTGAATGAAAAGGGAAGCCTATTTGAATCAGAAGAAAATTTTGAAGTTGGGACTTCTGAAGTTTAACGAGCTTGAATTACTTGAAGGTGATTACAAACATGGAAGTCATTACACTGAGAAACTTGTTCTAATAATCTGATCTCATACTTTTAAAACTACATTGTTTATTTAGCAGAACATTTTATATTTGCATTTCTCATAAAATCAAGGTAGCATCTAACATGATTTATCTTTCCAAGAAACTGATGGTCTAATAAGGGAGAGAAAAGTCACAAATATGATATACAGACGTTAAAAGTTACACAGTGAAATGCACTCCAGAAGGTTAGTAAAAGTGGGTTTAGTCCTTCAAATTACTTGTATTTGAGGACCCAGAACCCTTTTTGTCAAAGAAAAGTGCTTCTTCTGTTTTTAGATATTTGTTCTTACTAAAAAATTGATTGGAGATTAAGAAATATAAAATAGAATTTGGAATAAACATAATTTTACTATTATGAGTATACTTTATTATGAATACACTTTTATTCTAGGCATCAAATTAATCCTATTATCATTGTTATCAAGTCTAATTAAATACTTTGAAGTCCAAGATGGGAGCATGATTATTTCAAAAACAGAGACATTTTAAAATAATGTACTCTAGAATTCTATGACTTTTTCAAAGATAGGTATATATAAAGAATATTCCAATATCAAGGTAATATTAGACTCAGAAAGTCTTTATATAAAATAAAAATTTTCTATTTCTTGAATTTTGGAACAACCTACTATGAAATTTGGTTGTTTTACAGATATCATTCCTAACTTATATCTTTGTTTTTTTAAGTTTATTTTTATTGTTTTATAACAGGTAGCTAGTTTATCTTGAATTAATTTTAAAAATTTATATTTTCCTACAAATTGTCTATTTTACCTAGGAGTTTAAATTTGTTGGTAAAAATATTCTCTCATGATTTTCGGTTTATGTCATATTAGCTTATATTATTGAATACTCACATCAGGTTTATTTATAAACCTATTACATTATCCTTTTTCTTTCATGATTATTTCTCAGTTCGTGTTTTCTAACATTTTATAAGTACACGAACTGAGAAATAATCATGAAAGAAAAAGGATAATAATAGATTAGCCATTTAAAAAGTTTCCAAACTCTATTGATAAAGTAAATGCTTCCTTTGGATAGCAGATAATTTCTGTTCATTTACAATAGTCTGGATAATGGAAAAATATAAGCATTTGCAATTATTTTCTGAACCTAACATTAATTAATATAAAAATTTAGTAAAATGAAATGAAAAATTTCAAATAAAATTAATATAAATTCACATACAAATGTTATATATAAAACATTAAGAATTGAATCCAGTAGAGATTCAAAATAAGGCACCGTGAAAACTTATTCCCCCCTTTCCCCAACATTAAGACCAAAGTTAAGATCCTAGTAACATAATTCATTACATGAACAAACAATGTTATCAATACAAAATATTTGATAAAATTTAGGAGTGAAATGTAATATAATGTCTAAGCCAAGTGGAAATAGAAAGAAACCACTTAATTATCATTAGGCTTACACAGCAGTAAATAACAAACATTGGACAAAACTTCTGAGCCATTTCTCCATTAAAATAAGAGGAGAGTCAGAGGTGTACCTTAATCATTATTATTCAGAATTATTTCTTTTTGATTTTCTCATGGTTAGTATAATAAGATTTTTTAAAGCATAGCCAATATATATATTGAAAAGAAGAAATGCCATTATATGAAGAAAATAATTCTGAATATCTAAAACCTACAATAAACAATTTAAAAAACCACAAATATAAAGAGAATCTGAGATGGTTGTATCACATAGTAGCTTTCCCTATGCTACCAACAAATACTAGCTTTACTATATGCCAATTATGAATAGAAATTTATCTTCTTCACAATAGTAACTAAAAGCATGTTAAAGAATTAAATATGAGTCCAATGTGAACAAAAGTCTGTGGTCTTAATTAAAGACAAAAAATGGGACCTGAAAGTGTGGAGAGATGTCAGGCTGCCAGATGAGAACACTTACATGTCAACCTTTCGATAATTAATATAAACTTTAAATGTAATTCCAATCAATAACAGAATGGAATATTTTGAAAACTGGATAAAATTGCTTTCAAGTTACTATGGAATGGAAAATGTCTGAATATCTTGGAAAATATTGGAAGAATAATAGTAAAGGTGTACTTGACTCACAAGAATTTAAAAATTTTTAAATGCCTTTCTAGTTAAAGCAGTTGGTAGTGAACTTGAAGAGACAGCAGAACAAAACATACAGGCTAAGTCCATGTGATTATAGAAACTAAACACATAGCATGAATAAAACAAAAAAGGAATAATTAATTCAATGAAAAAAAAATGGTCGATTTAATAGGTGGTCCAGGCAAAACTGTCCCTCATCTGGAGGAAAACCCAAGTAAATCCCTACTTTGCTGTATACATAAATTCATACCTGGTGGATAAAGCTTTAAATATGAAATATTAATCACTGAAAAATTAGAAGGATATTCAGTAGTGTTGGGATGAACTCACTTCCACAGGCAAGAGTAAAACTATAGAAGCCCAGAAGGAAAAGATGCATGTATAGACCATATGAAAATTAAACGTTTCTATGAGCCAAACTAAATCATAATTAAATTCAAAAGAGAAAATTAAACAATAATCACAACCCATTATATACATCATAAAAGGTTAATAAAAAATCAGTATTTTTACACATTAATACAAAAAATATAAACAACACAATAAACAATATTTAATACATATGTATAAACAATTTACAGAGGAAAACAAGTGTGCACCCCACCTCATGAAAGAGGAAAGGTGTCTTATTTCTCTAGAAGTTATGATTGGCATATTATAACAAGCAAAAATTATACAGTTTACCTTTCGTTCATAAGAATACAAACATTATTTGCAGAGTGATAATATCCAATATTTGTAAAGATTCAGAGGGCTACATACATACTGATATCAAGAGCTAAGAGTGATTGTTAATTTCAAGAGAAATCTAGCAAGATCTTTTATAACCTAAGACATAAAGCAGGTTTTGAGTGACAGTTTTTCTTTTGGAGATTTATCCTATTACTACACAACCCCACACCAATATTTAAGGACATGGTCATAAGGCTATTTATTACATCACTGTTTTGGAATTGTTAAACAGACATAAATATTAATGTCCACATCAGTTCAAGAATGAATAAGTTAATTGTCATTCATTCAATACAGAAATCTACACGTCTACAATTAACTTGAAAGAATGACCATGGCAGTTTATCAAATGAGAAAAACAAGTTCTAAAGTTGGTATTGAATTTGAGATCTGGAAAAGTTATTTAATATAAGCCTACTCCTTTACCTCTAATGAACAAACACCCTATTATACACTTAATCATATTTCTCCACTATTCAAGATATTAAATTCTAAACCTGAAAACTAGATTATCCACTTCTATTAATAGTGCAGAAACCTACACTACAATAGGTATTTCTGTACAGAATTAGTTAAACCATTTTTCTTCCAAAACTTAAAAAATAGAGTAATATGACAGATATCAAAAGGTAAATCTAGCAGGCAGGTGTTAGTTTTCTGTCTGATCAGCAATTATATGAAATAAATGTTGTATGAGATTCAGCCATTGATATTTGCATCATTTATTTATTACTCAAGCAGTACCACCGTAGGGAGGACAAATGACTTTCACCTAAGCATAAAATCACTATCTCACAAAAAATTTGTTATTAAAACATTCCTCACAAAGAATGTCTAGAGTATTTTTAAGGAAGGAATGTTTCCTTCCCAGTGAACTTCCCCCCACTCCCCCAAAATGTCTTTCTTTTCAGTTCTAAAATTCCAACTATCCTTCATTGTTCGTTCTGCCAATCAGCAACTCGTAAAACTTTTTCAATCATCATGGTGCCAAGTTTTCTCTGTTTTCTCTGAAGACAAATAGGTTTTTCCTTGTGCTTATCTTGTACTCTAAATATCTGTTTATATGTCTTAATGCTTTTACCTGGTAGATATATGGACCTTGCCTTCCTGGATAGTTATGTGATGCATTACTGAGAACATATGCCTTAGAGCCAGGCACATATGGGTTCAACTTCTGTTTCCATATTTTCACTTCAAGTGGGATTTTGAATAAATCACTTACTTGCTCTGAGGATAACTTTTCTCAGCTATGATTAAAATTACAATAAATATACATTTAGCATTAAATGAGAACATGGAATATAATAAGATGGTGTTCGTTCTGTTTCTGTACTTTTGTACTAGACTCATTTCATTGAAGTTGGGGACATGTTTTATTCATATTCATATCTATCACAGTGTTTATAGCACAACTATTTTCAAACTTCTCAGTAAATATTTCCTTAAAAATAAATTTAATAGTTCATTTTATCTGAATAATAGAAAACACTACCCCTTGAATTACAAAATGATACTGTGCAAGATAACAATATTGATTTTATCCAGAGAAAATGTATTGAATATAATATGTAAACATTTAAGACTCATTCTCTAATATTTTTGTAATAGCTATTTGTAATCTGTATGTCAGGATGATACTTATCTGAGATTAATTTTCTCAATCTTAGATATTTTCTGTTCAATGATTTTACTTAGTTTGATACTTAAATGTTTTCTTAAATATTAAATAACAAGAACTACAATCAAGGTTTTACAAAGTCTTATGTATAACCTTTACAACAGTGTGAATTCTAATGTACAGCTTAATTTGATAGCCATGGCACATAACATAAATTTAAAGGTCACTATTAAGCCTTGGTATCCAAAATAATAAAGATCACTTTCATGACTCCATGTTAAATGTTTATATATGATTTAGAATGAAAATTATTTAACTTGTCATTTCTGATATGTTGCTTTTCCTATTAAAGTTTTATCTATTTTACTTTTTTCAAGTTTTATAATACATAATAAAGAGTTATTTAGTAATTACCTCTTTCACAGTTAAAAAAAGCAAGTACAGATAATTTCAGTTACAAATTCATGTATGTGTGTGTGTGTGTGGTTTATTTTTTTTTGGTGCAATGAAGATAATCAGCATTTGAACAAAAATGTCCTAAGTTTACTTCATTCAAAATTAAGTGGAGGTAATCCTTAAAAGTATGGAATCACTATGTTATAGACCCAAAACTAATATAATATTGTAAGTCAACTATACTTCAATTTAAAAATGAAACGGAGGTTTCATGGATGATTATTATTTTTATTTTTTATAAAGAAGCAACAACCAAAGCCAATGTTCATTTTCTTTAGTGGAGTAGTTCAATTGAAGGTAGTTTGGTATATCTGAGTCACTCAGTTCCTCACCTTGGTGTGGTTTCCTCTCCACCAACCAGGTTAAACACCTGCAGTGTGAATTCATAGCCATCAATCTCCTTCCACATCTCTCTCTTTCTCTATTTAGTAACATTTTCACTGTTCTACTAAAGGGTTTTTAATTTTGCTAAGAGTTAGTTATCTTTAGCTGTTTGCAACCTTTACATAAATCCTTGCTTTTAAAAAATGATCTCAGATAAAGACCTAATTTATTCTCATATGAGTATCTGAAAGAATTGTTTCAGAGAAAAAATGGTAGGGTAAACTGTCGTGAGAGAAGGAGCATTTTTCTGAATTAAGGAAGATATTTAAGAATGACTTTAAATAACGCAAGAAGAGAAGCCTTAACTACCCCTCCTCACATATCCAATGCCATTCTGCTTTGTTCCCTGAAAAGACCAAGGTGAATGTGAACACTTACTCTAAACACACAAGAGAAGTCACACATCTGACAGTTCACATGGGTGTTTATACTGATAGTTGGGGTTGAGTTGGCAAAGGATCGATAATTCATTAATTTTCATCATATCACCTCTTGGACCTAGTTGAGCCTAGAGAGATGGAACTCATTTTCTTGTTTCTATGTAATGAGCAGGCTCATTTAGACCTGTTCTGCAAACCAGTGATTGACTTTCTAGAATCTACTCATTCTAGGTTTTGCCTGCAAGTGGGTAGATACATGAGGTTGACACTGCCTTATGAACCCAGGTATCATCAATTCAAGGTGGGAGAATGAGGACTTATACACTAATTCTATCTGTTTATTACCAGATTCTCAGATTTGTGATGCTAACAGGTTACTTCTTGCCTATCTATTGAAACAAATCATTGGCATTCACTTGGCAATTAATGTACTACACAAAGACCTAGGAGGGATATCAAATATTGTATTCTGAATACAATTACCAAGTTTATGCATTACATCAATAGTTTGACTCTCATGAGATGATCAATAGCAATATTTCCTTATAAAAAAGATATCAAACCTCAAATCCAAAAGTTGGCTACATGTGTGTGAAAAAGAGATTTTGACTCAGAATAAACTAACTATGAGTAAATACTCAAGAACTGTTATTTTAAGTGTTACTATACAAAAATAATATGAAGAATGACTGAAATGTTTTCAGTACCACTCTCTTGTGTCCTGGTCATGGTATACTTAAAGTGTTGGGTTCATAAGTAGTCATTAATTTATGCTTGCATTGAGCAGTTCAATGCATGTTTATTGTTATCTCTTATATAAGAGGCATCCAAGACTAGATGTGAACAAGAGAAAACAGCAGACAATTAACAAGAAGATAGACAAATAATTAAACATACTAATAATGATTAGGAAGCAATCAATTGAAATAAAATTATAGGGCCTGACAGATAGAAACCCAGAGGTTTGGGGGACAGTTATTTAGAAGGTGACAGTAAGCCAAACAAGGCTGAGAAACAGCCTTGCCAGCATGGAAAACACAGGGAGGAGCATTTCAGGCTCTGAGTGAAAATCCAGAACTAGGAAAAAATGCGGCAGCTTAGAAAAATTAAACAGAGAGTATGCATTGAGTCTGGAATGCAGTGAATGAGCAAGAAAGTAAGAGGAAGCAGAGAAGGTAGAGTCCAGTTTATGCTGTCTTTTTCAGTCCAGAAAGAATAATATTAAACATTTACTGAGCAATTACTGTGTGCCAAGAACCATTCTAAGTGCTGCATGTGAATTAATTTGTTTATCCCTCACAACAGTCTTTTGAGAAAGGAACTATTCCTATCTGTATTTAACAATGAGGAAATGAAACACAGTTTAAGTAAATTGTTTAAAACCGCATCCTGAGTAAGCCTGTGAGTCAGGATCCTAAACTAGCAGACTTACTTACAGAGAGCCTTCTTTCTTTTTTTAAAATTATTTATTTATTTATTTTGGGGTGCTTTGGGTCTTTGTTGCTGCCTGCAGGCTTTCTCTAGTTGCAGCGAGTGGGGGCTACTCTTCATTGCGGTGCAGGGGCTTCTCATTGCAGTGGCTTCCCCTATCGCAGAGCACAGGCTCTAGGCACGCGGGCCTCAGCAGTTGTGGTGCACGGGCTCAGCAGTTTTGGCGCACGGGCTTAGTTGCTCCGTGGCACGTGGGATCCTCCCGGACCAGGGCTCAAACCTGTGTCCTCTGCACTAGCAGGCAGATTCCCAATCACTGCGCCACCAGAGAAGTCCCGAGCCTTCTTTCTTAACCACTATGGTATGCTTACTGCAAGTAGAAGATTTCATAGGTTTTATTAAAGGCATTATGTAATACGCTTCAAAGGTCATAAACAATGGATTATACAGGGCACAAGGATCATGCAGGTTATGACTCTTTTATCTTTAATATTTACCAGAGCTAATATGCAAAGAAAAATGGTTTAGAGGACGAGAGTACAAGCAGGGAGATCAAAAAAGAAGCTGTCATATTCATTCAGACCTGATGGTGGCTTATGCAGGCAATAGGAAGGATAGACCTCTGATATTTAAGAATAGAATTGATAGGACTTCTCAATAGAGGGAAAGTGAGCAATAAAGAATGTTACTGAAGATTATAGCTGGAGCAACTGTATGAATGATGTTTCCACTGACTGAGATAACAAAGACTAGAAGCATTCCAGGGTTGTAAAGGTGTTCATTTGAACTCCCTATGAGGCATTCAAGTTGTCAGTGGTTTATGAGAAATATATTTATAAATGAGCTGCTGATAGTTGAGGGGAAAAGAAATAGCCAAAAAAAAAAAAAAAAATCACGAGGCTTAAGCTGAAAAAGAAAAGCTGAAGGGGAACTATAAAAACAGTATAAGAAGGCAGGAGCAGGGAGAGGGGGAATTGGATGAAGGTGGTCAAAAAGGTACAGACTTCCAGCTATAAGATAAGTAAGTACTAGGGATGTAATGTACAACATGATTAATATAACTAACACTGCTGTATGGTATATATGATATATATATATATATGAAAGTTGTTAAGAGAGGAAATCCTAAGAGTTCTCATCACAAGGAAAATATTTTTTTTTCTTTTTCTTTTATTTTGTATGTATACGAGATGATGGATGCTCAGTAAACTTTTTGTAGTAATCATTCATGATGTATATAACTCAAATTATTATGCTGTATACCTTAAACTTATACAGTGCTTTATGTCAATTATCTCTTAACTAAACTGGAAGAAAAAAAACAGTATGAAAAGACTTCATATAAAATAATAATTCTTCCATATCAGCATTGTTCAATATGGTAGCACTAGCTGCATGTAGCTATTGTACCCTTGAAAGTAGCCTAGTATGACAAAGGAACTGAATTTTTAATTTAATTTCATTTTGATTCATTGAATAATTTAGATAGCAACATGTGGCCAGAGGCAATGTATGAACAGTAAAGACATATATAATTTTAAAAAGTAAAAATTTAGATGTTTTCTCAGCCTAAGGTAGACATTTCTAGGGAACAGGCAGGGGTGTCTGAAAAGATAATGAATAATCTTCCTACTTGACTATTAAGATTTCCTTACATACTGAAATTTGTGTACTATGGGACAGTCTCTAACTCTTGAAGCTGATATGGGCCTCTTGTTTGAACTGCTGCCACTTTTATAATCTGTTCATTTATCTTAGCATAGTCATTAGCCCAATCATGATGAAATTCTTAAGCAGAAAAATTCAATGGTTGGGTAATCCTTACTGAGTCATACATTATTGTTAAGATGCGGAGATTAAAATGATTACAATGGGGGGAGGGGAGGTGACTGTGAGATCTACTGTAAAGGACATTGGATCATTGCCTTTCATCCTATTCTCTGGTACCTGAGTCCACTTTATGCAATAGAGAGGAGCACTGCAAATTCCATCCAAATACATGACTGATCTGTGATTACCTATCCTAAACATTCTAAGCAAGTTACAACTTCAAATTATTCATTTTGCTCAAAGTTTAAAAATTTAATCTTCAAGGAAGGTCCATACATCATTATTATAAATGTTTATTTAAATTTATTATTTATTGCCCATTTATATTATATCATTTGAGTATACATTTGCTTAAATTTATTGTATTTGCCTATTTTGATTAAAAGGATGTATATAACTGTAATTGTCTTAATTTCAGCATATTTGAGAGTGAGTTATTTTTTTAGAATCAAGCTGATTCTTAGCACCACAGTGAATCTGTAGTGCAGAAACATATTACCCACATAAAAGAGGACATTTTTTTACTACAGCCTCATTTTCCTAAATGTGATCAGGCTCTTGGTGGCAGAGTTGATAAACAGTCTGGAGACAACACAGATGGAAACAAAGACACATTGATTTGTCACCATATATTGCCCATGTGGCCTACAGTTAAAATGTCTACTACATAAAAATCCCGGCAATAGGGTCATTTCTAATCATATATATCCTGCATAACATTATTAATCTGCCCTGAAAAATCTACGACTTTCCTTCATACATCCACTGGTGCTGATAGCATCTTTCATTAACCAGAATATATTGATACCATATAAATGTCTGGTCATAGGTCGATAACCTCTTAGACTCCTTTATCATGATATGTTCCTGTCCCTTAGGACCTCAAGCACCCATTTGAATTTTAGGTAAATAATCTATCAGTTTGTTCATGACAACATCTAGCCTTAATAGTGTATTCAACCAGGACTATTGAGACAAATTTATAATTTATAATTGACTACGTAGGTAAAAATATAGAAATGACTCTGTATTATTTTAACACTAAATAAATATTTTTCATTCTAGGAAATAATGGAGTTACAATATCTAAAAAGTTAACCAAGTGATTGGGCTCAAAAGGTGAAATATAAAAAATAATAATAATAAATTTTAACAAGGGAAACTCTCTGCAACTATAGGAAGTAATAAAAACCCATGTAAGGCTACAAAACTTTGTACAGTTAGAATGACTCTAAGGAGATTATAGTCAAATAACAAGATTATTTAGAGTTTAATGGCAGACTTTATAATTCAGGCATACCTTGGAGATATTGCGAGTTTGGTTCCAGACCACCTCAATAAAAGCAAATTTTGCATTAAAGCAAGTCACAAAAAATGTTTGGTTTCCCAGTGAATGTAAAAGTAATGTTTATACTATGCTGTATTCTATTAAGTGTGCAATAGCATTATGTCTAAAAAACAATATACGTACCTTAATTAAAAATACTTTATTGCTAAAAAATGCTAACCACCATCTGAGCCTTCAGTGAGTCACGACCTTTTGGCTGGTGGTGGGTCTTAGCTTGATTTGATGACTGTTGACTGGTCAGGGTGGTGTTTGTTGAAGGCTGTGGTGACTGTGGCAATTTCTTAAAGTAAGACAATGAAGTGTGCCTCATCCATTGACTCTTTCTTTCACAAACGACTTCTCTGTAGCATGCAATGCTGTTTGATGGCATTTTACCCACCGTAGAACTTCTTTTAAAATTGGAGTCAAGGGACTTCCCTGGTGGTGCAGTGGTTAAGAATCTGCCTGCCAATGCAGGGGACATGGGTTCGAGCCCTGGTCCGGGAAGATCCCACATGCCGCGGAGCAACTAAGCCCGTGTGCCACAACTACTGAGCCTGCACTCTAGAGCCCGTGAGCCACAACTGCTGAGCCCATGTGCCACAACTACTGAGCCCACGTGCCACAACTACTGAAGCCTGCACACGTAGAGCCCATGCTCTGCGACAAGAGAAGCCACCACAATGAGAAGCCTGTGCACCGCAACGAAGAGTAGCTCTGGCTCACCACGACTAGAGAAAGCCCGCGTGCAGCAACGAAGACACAATGCAGCCCCCAAAAAACACAAAAAATTGGAGACAATACTTTCAAACCCTGCCACTGTTTTATCAACTAAATGTATGTACTATTCTATATCCGTTGTTCTCATTTCAACAATCTTGACAGCATCTTAACCAAGAGTAGATATCATCTCAAGAAACCATTTTCTTTGCCCATCCATAAGAAGCACTCCTCATCTGTGAAAGTTTTATCGTGAGATGGCAGCAATTCAGTCACATCTTCAGGCTCCACTTTTAATTTTAATTCTCTTGCTATTTCTACAACATCTGCAGTTACTTCCTCCACTCCACGGAAGGCCTGAACACCTCAAAGTCATCCCTGAGGGTTGGAATCACTTCTTCCAAACTCCTGTTACTGTTGACATTTTGACCTCTTCCCACGAATCATGAATGTTCTTAATGGCATCTAAAAAGGTGAATCTGTTTTAGAAGGTTTTTAATTTATTTTATCCTGATCCATCAGAATAATCACTGTCTATTGAAGATCTAGCCTTATAAAATATATTTCTTAAACAATAAAACTTGGAAATCAAAATCACTCCTTGATCCATGGGCTACAGAAGGGAAGTTGTGTAAGCAGGCATGAAAACAATGTTAATCTCACTGTACATCTCCATCAGAGCTCTTGGGTGACCAAGTACATTAGCAGTGAGTAATATTTTGAAAGGGACCCTTTTTTTTTTTCTTTTTAAAAATTTATTTATTTATTTATTTTTGGCTGCATTGGGTCTTCGTTGCTGCATGCGGGCTTTCTCTAGTTGCCGCGAGCAGAGGCTACTCTTTTTTGCAGTGCGCGGGCTTCTAATTGCGGTGGCTTCTCGTGTTGCAGAGCATGGGCTCTAGGCACAAGGGCTTCAGTGGTTGTAGCACTCAGCCTCAGTAGTTGTGGCTCGCGGGCTGTAGAGCGCAGGCTCAGTAGTTTTGGCACACGGGCTTAGCTGCTCCGCAGCACGTGGGATCTTCCCAGACCAGGGATCGAACCTGTGTCCCCTGCATTGGCAAGCAGATTCTTAACCACTGCACCACCAGGGAAGCCCTTTTTATTTTTCTTTTTTTGAGCAGTAGGTCTCAACAGTGGGCTCAAAATATTCAGTAAACCATGTTGTAAGCAGACATGCTGTCATCCAGGCTTTGTTGTTCCTTTTATAGAGCACAGGCAGAGTAGATTGAGCATAATTCTTAAGGGCTCTCAGATTTTTAGAATGGTAAATGAACATTGGTTTCAACTTAAAGTCACCAGCTGCATTAGCCCCTAACGAGAAAGTCAGCCTGTCCTTTGAAACTTCAAAGCCAGGCATTGAATCCTCCTTTGTAACTCTGAAAGTCCTAGATGACATCTGCTTCCAAGAGAAGGCTGTTTTGTCTACGTTGAAAATGTTTTGTTTAGTGTAGTCCCCTTCATTAATTATCTTAGCTTGATCTTCAGGATAACTTGCTGCAGCTTCTACATCAGCACTTGCTGCTTCACCTTGCATTTTTATGTTATGGAGATGACTTTCCTCCTTAAATCTCATTAATCAACCTCTGCTAGCTTCAGACTTTTCTTCTGCAGCTTCCTCACCTTTCTCAGCCTTCACAGAATTGAAGAGAGTTAGAAATTTGCTCTGGATGAGGCTTTGTCTTAAGGGAATGTTGTGGCTGGTTTGATCTTCTACTCAGACCAGTAAAACTTTCTCCATATCAGCAATTAGGCTGCTTTGCTTTCTTATCATTTGTGTGTTCACTGAAGTAGCACTTTGAATTGCCTTCAAGAACTTTTCCTTTGCATTCACAACCTGCCTTTCTCACAAAGCTTTATCTTTTCTAGCTTCTGATTTAAGCGAGAAATGTGCAACTCTTCCTTTCACTTGAACACTTAGAGGCCATTGTAGGGTTATTAATTGGCCTAATTTCAATATCTTCATGTCTCAGGAAATAAGGAGGCCAGAGAAAAGGGAGAGAGATGGGGTAATAGCTGGTTGTTAGAGCAGTCAGAACACACACATTTATAGATTAAGTTCACCATCTTATATGGGTGAGTCTCGTGGCACCCCAAAACAATTACAATAGTAACATCAAAGATCACTGATCACAAATCACCATAACAAATGTAATAGTAATGAAAAAATCTGAAATATTGTGAGAATGACCAAAATGCGACACACGGACACGAAGTGAGCAAACATTGTTGGAAAAATGGTGCCAATAGACTTTCTCAATGCACGATTGCCACAAAACTTCACTTTGTAAAAAATGACATATCTGCGAAGGGCAATAAAGCAAAGCGTAAGAAATGAAGTATGCCTGTATATATTCTTATTATCATGTATTACACAGGGATCTATACCCATGAGTAATCATTTTGTCATAAGAGAACCATTGATCCCATTACTTTATTTATTTAAAAAAAAGGCAAAACACAAACTATTTATGGCAAAGTTTTCAATTTTATAACGAAAAATAAGAATTTGCCCAAAAGATCAATAGCTAAAAGTAAATATGAGCATTCTCTTCAGTGCTCACTTAATCAATGCTATAAACTTCTGTAGTGTACATTTTTGCATGTTTTATTCTTTTTAAACTAACAACAGTGATAGCTTTTGATATTAAATAACATAACACTAGTGGATTAATAAGGATTTGATCATAAAGAAATGGCACAAGCAAGTGTAAGGTTGTAAGCATTAGTCATTTGCTTAGAGAATTCAATGTATGTAGGTTTGTTAGGGATTTCAAGGTTGACATTTCTTCCAAGAAAATTTATTTAAATTAATTAAATTCTTTGTTTCCAAATTATAATGCGAGGGAGAGCCCTGCTGGCAGACTTTTATAGATACAGCAAGTGGACTCATAGTTGGTGCAAACTGTCTTAGGAAACATAACAGTAAAATGTATAATATATTTTATTGTTTTTTGGCTCTGTATCTTTTATATTCTAGAATTGAATCTCACTAACTTTTAACTCGGCGTGCACCTTGCTTTTGAAGCTATGTAGCACATTTCCTGCAGTTTGCTAATTAGAATAGTCTGGAAATGTGGAGTTAACTTTCCATGTGGATTTTATACATTTAGGGATACATGATCTGTTTTTAAGTATGACAAAGCAATTCTACTGAAACACTGAATTTCTTAATATCTATGTTACTCACTAAATGCTTTTAAAACATCTTGACTTTTTGATTTGCTCAGTTTATTTCCTGAACTTAACAGCTCTTTTATAACTAGCTCTAGAGAACATTCTTAAAATAGAGAACTTTGCACTAGACTGAGAGAAAATAGCTGATTTCCTATGTAAAATTGCATTTAGATAGGAGCTAAGTAAAGGAGAGCAACAGAAAACTAGATAGAGTATAATAAATTTTCTATTAGTTCTTCAATGTGGATTACTTGTTATTTGTTTGGAGTGAACATGCAGAAACAGAAAAATATACATAAATTAAATACAAATGGAAAAGCTTTCCTAGTCAGGTGTTTAATATTATTTAAAACATTGCATTGCACACCTCACTACTCTTTATATTTGAGTGAATATTTGAGAGTTAACTATATATTTAGGAAAATGGTGGTAACAAAACTTTATACTTGAAGATATAAAGCTGAATAATGTATTAATGTTTGAGGCATTGTCCTGAGAAATGGAAAATTGAAAGCTAGCAAATATATTAATACAAAATCAAAAAAAGGAAATACATTTTGTATCATTAATCAAAATTTTGTAGTTGCTGGTATGGCAACATAGTAAGCAGAATTTTACCATGAAGGAACTGATGAGCTACAGTATTAATTTTTTTCTATTTTAAAATGTTGACCTATGGAAATTTTGAAACAAGGTGCTTAGGACAAAATAGTTTCTTTTAAAATGGAGAGACTAAGAGATCACAAGGGAAACTTGAGAATTATTTTTATTTATACTCAATATTTATTAAAATAAAAATTGTGTATTATTTAGTAAAATCAATATGATAATAAATAAGCAGAAGAATTTATCATATATTTGTAGTTATGAATGATCCAATATAATAGTTATATGTCTTCAAGGTCTATGATGCTATGTGTGCAATAATCAGGCTTTAGCATATGCATAAGGTTGGTTTGATAAGACAGAAGCGACCCTTCTGGTTCCAGAAGTTGCTTTAGTTTAGTGTTATACATGAAAACCTGGCCTGAATTGGGGCACTAAGAGCTTCAGAGTCTCTGAGGGGGTGGGGGGGGGGGAATTGGAGGAAATTTATTATTTCAAAAAGACAGCAGAGCTTCTTAGTACTCAATTTAGAGAATATTGAGTCTCTTTATAGTCAGTTCTTGTCATTTGAGCTTTGGGTTGTAATATTCAAATATCCAAGCTTTGGCTTGTAATTACTTAGACTTCATTCCTTCATCTCTTCCAATGATAAAGAAAAGATAAAAAAGAGGAAAAGGAAGAGAAAGAGAAGATGAGGAGGAAGAGGAAGAAGAAAAGAAAAAGAGGAGAAGAAAGAGGGGAAGAAGGAGGACAAGGAGGAAGAGGAAGGGGTTCGGAGAGGGGAAGGGGAAGAAGAAAGTTATAAAATAGCAGTCAGCCTCTTAAGAGCAGCTATGAATGGTCAGTTCATGCTGTACCAATCCACCTTATTACATAGTTTTATCTCCTTGCTCTTGCTCTGTGCATGTGTGTATATGTGTGTGTATGTGTGTGTGTACATTGTGCAAGCATGGGTGATAGACACTGTGTTAGAAGGAAGGGGCTGTGTCTATGGGAAATGAATCAGATTTTCCCTTTACACCTTCTGTGGCCACACCTAAACTTGAACCAGCATCATACCAGATACAAACATCTGAGGAATGAGATAAATTATAACATTTTTGTAATATAATGCCTGTGCAATTTTGGCTTTACCTTTATAAAATTTCAGAGCTCTCCAGCAATATGCTTTATGTATATATAGTGATTTTCCTCATAGTTTCTAGCTTCTTTTCCTTGATGATTGTCACAGACTTTTTTATTTCTACTTGCCCTTTAATGGTAGTAATGCCCCTCTCACCACCCTGCCCTTATCATTCTGTGTGATCTCTCCACAACCCCTTAATGGAGTAGCTGAAACTGCTTAAAATACTCTTAAATATTTACAAAAACATGGAGCAAAGTAGTTAAGACTCCTTTAACTCTTGTTTCAAAAAACATCAACAACAAATAAGATATTAAGACATTAGCACAATTGAATCACACACACAGCAAATAAAAGCTTGACACTCAGAACCTGCACCTGATTTATCAGAATGGAAGCCACCTAGTATTCCTTACCAAAGTGACCTGACTCTGCACCAATCCTGCTTTAAATATCACATCAGTGGATAGCCACAATCTATATGTGCAGTTAAAGCTTTCATCAAAACTACAAATCTGCATAGCCAACCTCCTACCAAGTAAGTACAAATTAACTTCATCTAAACACTAACAATTAAAGCCAGCTTTCCAAAAAAGAATTAATCCTCTCTCCCAAACCCCAAACTGGAACTCATCTTTGCTCTCTTTAAATTGCAATATCTATCATAGCATGAGGCACAGCCATCAACTTGTCATTTAAGCCTGATGCCTATAGTCATTCTGTGCTCCACATTTTCACTACAGTTCATTCATGCACAGAGTCTCTTGATCTTTCTTACCACAACTATTACATAATGCCCTAATCACTTTTTGCTGATATCCCTTCAATAACCACACTGCTTCTAGAGTTGCCTGACTCCATTTCATCTCCCATTATGTTATTAGCGTGATACCCCTAAAAAACAAACCCGATCATGTTGCTCATTTTTTTAAAGCATCTAGATCAAGCACAGTAGCTTAGTCACAGAGCCCTTTATTCGTAGCATGTTCCTGACTTCTGTTCCAGTCTCATATAGTGAGCCTCTCTCTCCCATTTACAGGACATCTCATCCCCCAACCAAAACAAAATGGTGCTGCACCAATCTCAGTGCTCTTCAATTCCATCAAATACCATGTTTTCTTTGCTCAGAATGCCTACCTCCTTTCCTTGGTAACTAATCCCTATGTGTCTTTTGAAGTTAAACTCACTTGGATAGTAAACAGTTTTCAGTTTACCAGTTTTGTGTTCTAGAACACATGTTTAATTCTCTGAGATTCAGTTATGTCTTGTGTAAAATGGGGATAATTACAATATTCTCACAGAGCAAAGGTCAGCAAAATTTTCCTATAGAGGAACACGTGGTAAATATTTGAGGTTTTGCAAACTATACAGTGTCTGTCACAATCACTCAACTCGGCTATTATAGGATGAAAGCAGTCATAAATAATAAGAAAACGAATAGGCCTGGCTGTGTTTCACTAAGATTTACAAAAACAGCTGAGGGCCAGATTTGACCTGAAAGACTTAGTTTGCCTACTTCTCTCATGAAGTCATAACACTTAGTGTCCTTTTCATGATATAACTAGTCAAAGTTGTTAAATGCAAATCCATAAGCCAAATTTTGTATGTGAAAGTCAAGCAGCAAAATGAGTTCAGAAAAATATACTAATATCAATTTTCCAAAACCTAAAGTATTTCCAAATATATGGTTAAAACGTTTTTTTCTTTGTATTTCAAAATGTGGAATAAATTTGGAACATAACACAACAATTTGTGGGATGAACAAAAATGAAACATATCTGCTTTTTTCTTTGAAGGAAATCTTCTGCCATATGTATATCTAAGAATACTTGAAACAAGTATCAAATATTCTGAATGAATAAAAAAATGACATCTTGCATGACAGAATAAATTCAACCTGGGTCACATTTACATTTTACATTGATATTTTAAATTATTTTTTATTCCAGTTTTATTGAGATATAATTGAGATACAGCAACGTAAACTGTATGAGTTTAAGGTATACAGCATAATGATTGGATTACATGTATCATGAAGTGATTATCATAAATTTAGTGAACTTTCATCATCTCATACAGATACAGAATTAAAGAAATAGAAAAAGATATTTTTCCTCGTGATGAGAACTTTAGGCTTTACTGTCTTAACAACTTCCATTTATTATAACACTCAACAATTTAATTATATTTATCATGTTGTACATTCCATTCTTAGTGCTTACTTATCTTATAAGTGGAAATTTGTACCTTGTAACTGCCTTCATCCAATTCCTCATCCCTCAACCCCCGACCTCTGGAATCACAAATCTGATTTCTTTTCCTATGAGTTTGTTTGTTTTTGAAGTATAATTGACCTATAACACTATGTTAGCTCCTGTTACGCAACCTTGTGATTCAGTATTTTCATGCATTTCAAAATTATCACCATGATTAGTCTAGTTAAGATATGTCACAATACAAAGATATCACATAATTATTGACTATATTCCCCACAGTGTATATTTCATACCCATGACTCTCTTATTTTACCACTGGAAGTTTGTACCTCTTTACCTCCCTCATCTCTTTCTTTCTTCCCCCACCCCCTCCCCTCTGGCAACAACCTATTTGTTCTCTGTATCTATAACTGCGTTTCTGTTTTGTTATGTTTGGTCATTTGTTTTGAATTATTGGTTGGAATGAGTATTGAAAAACTGGCTTTATATTATATTTGACTCTTCCTTTATAAGTTGCCTATATTTTAGATAGAAGTAACTTTAGATCAGTTCTTTTATTATGGAAAAACAATACATGTAGTTGGCTTGGGACTCATGTAAACGTTAGGTAGGTTTGAGAGTTAGCAATCATACATTGCTTCTAATCTACCTAAAATTCGTTAAATTTAACCTGTGTCTCACAATTTCATACTCTCTTGGTAATTAATCTGCTCGCAAATGTAGATTAATCATTTTACTAATCTGCAAAATCCAAGGGAGCAAAGGGCATTGGAAATAGCTACTGTTGTACATTTAGTAAAGGGAAAAAGTAACTGAGATATATGAGGTGAGGTGATCTGTGAGTGTGGAAAGGCCATTAGAATTATAAAATCTCCTTATTTTTCTAGAACTCACTATATACTGAGGGCAACCAACTCCTTCTACTTGCCGAGAGGTGCCATTTTAACAGAACCTGAATAACAAAACATCTCCACGTCACCACTGTGAGAGGAGCTAAGCCTGTTTTGAAGAAGAGAGCGTGTTTTTTTTAATAGAACCCAACTTTTTCCCTCATCTTTCCTAGTAATGGAGAAAGGATGTGGTAAGCTTTCTTCCTTAATCCAGGGCAGAAGCCCTAAGAGAATCATTCAAAACTGTAGGGCAGATGTAAAGAGGGAGGCTTGCTTACCTGGCCATTAATACAGAAAATATTGGAGGAAGAAAACTTGAAGAGATGGACAGGCAGAGAGGGATAAGGACCATCCTTTTGTTTAACTCGTGTTTGTGTTGTGTGGAAAATAGGACATTCTCATACCTTCAGAACCCAGAGTGGAAACACTGGACATTCTAAGCTTGCCAGCAATGCAGTGTGAGGCAAAGAAGTTCATCAATCAGAAGTACATCAATATGAGATCAACAGCTGGGGAACGTTCAGAGGGAATTTCCAAATTTTTCGCAAGACCACCAGTATCTAGAGAGGCTGCTTTGGACTATACCTTCATCAGCAAGGCTAGTTAAAGCAACCATTTATTCACATTAAGTCCATAGACAATGGGATAAATGCTTGTGAAGTGGAATTCTTTACTGCTGCACTTTTCAGAACTATTAATGTAATATATACTGTGACACTTGAATGGAGAGAAATTACATACAACATTCCCTAAACTTGCTTTGGTAAACATAATTTGTACTGCATTGATACTGATATGATTGAAAATCAAGATTAGAGCAAATGAAATACAATTGTGAAACAAAAAAAAAAGCAAAATAGTTGAAAATTAAATTGAAAATTGGAGTAACTCAGTACTATGAATAACTATTCAAACTTATCTGCATACCTTTACAACTCAGAATTTTGCTTTCCATACCTCAAAAATGATGATGTGAATGAGATAATCTATGAAGATCCTTTTAGTGAAATAATCATATATTTTAAATTTATACAGGGCAGATTTTTTCTGTTGTCCCTGTCATATGTAAATTACAGAAAATACCAGGTCATGTTATGAATTTGGACACTGTAAATTTTACTAATTTACACAGAAACAAAAATCAGTATAGAGAATTCAATGAATCATCAAGTAAATATAATAGGAAAAAAATCAATCAAACATATTGCTTCTTTGAACTAATAAGCTTCAAAAGTAGAAAGTCAATCTAGAGAACCCTAAGAATGCACAATCACTGGAGATTAATGGAATCACTTATGAAAAGAAAAGAAAAACACCTGAGAATTGTAGGTGAAATGAAATAATGTATTTGTGTGAATAGCATGCCAAATTCGTCAAGAGATCTGGTGCAAGCATGACTTACATGGATTAAATACGTGAGCATAGGCAAGAGATTTAATCTTTCTGTGTTTCACTGATCCCATCCATAATAAAGGAAAATTTTAAATTCAGTGGTTTATCAATTTCTTTAACTTTTTAAACATTGGACACCATTCTGCAATTTAACTATTACAAAATTCTTAATGTCAGGCCTTAAGTGAAGATTTGGTTGGAGATGCAGAGGACAAAATCTGGAGTTATTGCTTGCTCATTTCCCTCTTGATTTCCTTAAGGAACACTCTTGTGAAATAGAAAGAATTTCTATGGACCCATGGCACACAGTTTGGAACATGTATTTAAAATTACTTTTGCCTCACTTGTATTCTTATCCCTCTTGCCCTACTTTGTAATTCTCCATATAACTTATCAGAATGTGACATACTATGTTGATTTGTTATTCACTTATTTTATATAAAACTCCCTACAATATAAGCTCCAAGAGAGCATGGAATTTTCGCATTTTAATCACTACTTTTTTGTCAGTAGTTGAGATCATAGTAAACCATCAATAAGTATTTAGTGGAAGAAATAATGATTTTTTTTTTCTTCAGTGCTCTTTTTTTTCCCCTAGCTCTTTAATATTGTTAATAAAATTATTTTTAAGTTCATGTAGAAAATGTACTTTAAAAAACATATTTTAATAAACTATGAAGAAAACTAGAAAAACTAAATCTAGTATTTAAATATTTACAAATTGTTACGAAATGGAAGTTGGAGGAGTGGTAATTGTCCAGACCTATTATAAGAATCTGATGGTAGAAAAGGAGATATATGTTTTCATGTTAAATCAAGACAAATACTATTTAAATTTCTTTTTTAAACAGAAAGGTTATATCAAAGGGTAAGTGATACAAAAAATTTGAAAAAAAGTTTGGTTGTCACATTACAAAAAATCCTTACAGACACAAATGAAAAATAGAAATATCTTTAACATAGTATGTGTCCTTGTCATCTACTGCTGTGTAACAAATCACTGCAAAACATATTGGCATGAAACAATGACAGTCACTTATTATGCTCATGAATTTGTAATTTGGATTGAGTCTGGTGTTGACAGTTCATTTCTGCTCCACATAGCATGATTAAGATTCTCACTGGGGCTTAATGATCTATTTCCAGGATGGCTGACTCACCAAATTGGTCAGGTTGCACTGGCTTTCCTTTTTTGTGTACAACGGTCTCTCCATGAGGTAGCCTGAGCTTCCTCATGGCATAGTGACTGTGTTCCAAATGAAGCACTAAGAAACTCTATCACCTTTTCTGACATAACCTCACAAATCACACAGTATATCTTCTTCCATAGTCTCAACTCCCACCACAAAATTCAAGGTGAGGAAAACATCTTAATAACAGGAGTGTCCAAGTTACAGTGTAAAAAGAACATGTGGAATGAATAATATCTGAGTGGCCATTTTGGGGAAAATACAGCCTTCTAGAGTAGGTAAGGGATAACGATGACACAGAAAAGGGTCCAGAATTTGTACTGTCAGTGTGAGACAGGTCTTGTCACCATAGAAAGATATATGGTACACCAGTTATTCTTAGAAGGTAAGTCTGGGTTCTTCTTTTGGGAGGAGGGGGATTTATTCTTTCCTAGAAGCCCCAATTTTTCCGAGAGGAAATAACAATTCATGCTAAATGCTACCTGTGGATTTGGTGTAAATCAACTGTGTATAATAAAACTGCTGGAAAAGAAAACATGTTTCAGTGGATCATTTGAATCCATTTTTCTCATCAGCTGGGAGCTAGAACAACCAATAGCAAGAATATTCTTTTTTTTTTAAATCAGCAATTTTAAAATATATTTATTTATTTGTTTGGTTGCGCTGGGTCTTAGTTGCAGCAGGTGGGCTCCTTAGTTGTAGCAGGCAGACTCCTCAGTTGCAGCTGGAAGGCTCCTTAGTTGCGGCATGCGAACTCTTCATTGCAGCATGCATGTGGGATCTAGTTCCCTGACCAGGGATTGAACCCAGGCCCCCTGCATTGGGAGCACAGAGTCTTAACCACTGCACCACCAGGGAAGTCCCTAACAAGAATATTCTTGTATGAATTCTGTGGATCAGGTGAACTGATGGTCAATTACCCAGGCACCTCTATAGTCTGATTGTCCTTAAGTAGGAATAATTAGTAAGCTTTCATGAAGGCAAAATACTATCATTCCTGCCTTTGTTATGCTGATAATTATATGGGCAAGACTTCAAAATGAGGAAAAGGATTTTAAAAGTTTTCCTGAATTTAACATGGTTAGCAATAAAACTATCTGGTGAATTACTAAAAAAAAAACGTTTATTGAGACACTACCTATAAAATATAGATAGACATATATGAGCTTGCTTACAATCAATTTAATAGATGAACAAAGTCAACAGCGGTTTGAGTTTTTGTTTTTAACAAAGGAAAATACTGGAAAAAAAACTTTATCTGGAAAAAATCATTTTTAATAGCTCATGAATTTGTCTCATGGGTTTGAAGATATGGGATATGAATCTAGAAAATCTCATTTTTTTTAACCAAATATTCTTTAAAAAAGCCATGATGTCTCTATTTTTCTCATTAAACAAATGAATTTTTAAAAATTCAAAATTAAAAGTTCTTTTATATAATCCAATCTAATTTACATGTATTCTTAAAAACCAGAGAACCTTTCCTTGCTATGGTCAGAGAGAGAAATTGACAGTTGAAGGGTCATAGAGATATGACCTAGTTGGTTTTGAAAATAGGGGAAGGGGGCTTACAGGCAAGAAATGTAGGTGGCCTCTAAAACCTGGAAAAGTCAAGGAAACGGGTTGTCCAGAAAGAATGCAGGTCTGTTGACATTTTGATTTTAGCCCAGTGAGACCCATATTGGACTCCTGACACCCAGAACTGTAAGATAATAAATTTGTCTTATATTAAGTCATTAAGTTTATGGTAATTTGTTATAGCAACAATAGGAAAAAATATACAGTGTAGGAAATAATATTAAGAAATACCACTATAAATATTTTTTAGAAAGCTTGGTGACTATACACTGTTTTATTATTTCTCTAGAACAAGGCAACTCACTTAAGAAATATTAAAATAGTCAATGAATCCTTTAAACTTTTTCTCAAGCTTTTAAAATTATATTCACCTTCAGGAAAATACAGTAAATGTATTTCTACTCTACATATCATTTTAATAGCTTACATACAATTACAAGATAATTTAGTGCAATATCCTTAGAGGTTCCCCCTCAAAAATGGAGGTAAATATCTCTGCATTTGAAGTATATAAAAATCCAGGGATAGGAGGAGCCAAGATGGCGGAGTAGAAGGACATGCTCTCACTCCCTCTTGTGAGAACACCAGAATCACAACTACCTGCTGGAAAATCATTGACAGGAAGACACTGGAACTTACCAAAAAAGATACCCTACATGCAAAGACACAGGAGAAGCCACAATGAGATGGTAGGAGGGGCGCAATCACAGTAAAATCAAATCCCATAACTGCTGGGTGGGTGACTCACAGACTGGAGAACACTTATACCACAGAAGTCCACCCACTGCAGTGAAGGTTCTGAGCCCCACGTCAGGCTTCCCAACCTGGGGGTCCGGCAGCGGGAGGATGAATTCCTAGAGAATCAGACTTTGAAGCCTAGTGGGATTTGAATGCAGGACTTCAACAGGACTGGGGGAAACAGAGACTCCACTCTCAGAGGGCACATACAAAGTAGTGTGTGCATTGGGACCCAGGGGAGACTGAACCAGATCTACTTGCTAGTGTTGGAGGGTCTTCTGCAGGGGTGGGGGGTGGCTGTGGCTCACTGTGGGGACAAGGACACTGGCAGCAGAAGTTCTGGGAAGTATTCCTTGGCGTGAGCCCTCCCAGAGCCTGTCATTCACCCCACTAAAGAGCCCAGGTAGGCTTCAGTGTTGGGTTGCCTCAGGCCAAACAACGAACAGGGAGGGAATTCAGCCCCACCCATCAGCAGTCAAGAGGATTAAAGTTTTACTGAGCTCTGCCCACCAGAGCAACAGTCAGCTCTACCCACCACCAGTCCCTCCCATCAGGAAACTTACACAAGCCTCTTAGATAGCCTCATCCACCAGAGGGCAGACAGCAGAAGCAAGAAGAACTATAATCCTGCAGCCTGTGGAACAAAAACCACATTCACAGAAAGACAAGATGAAAAGGCAGAGGGCTATGTACCAGATGAAGGAACAAGATAAAACCCCAGAAAAACAACTAAATGAAGTGGAGATAGGCAACCTTCCAGAAAAAGAATTCAGAATAATGATAGTGAAGATGATCCAGGACCTCGGAAAAAGAATGGAGGCAAAGATCGAGAAGATGCAAGAAGTGTTTAACAAAGACCTAGAAGGATTAAAGAACAAACAAACAGATGAACAATACAATAACTGAAATGAAAACTACACTAGAAGGAATCAATAGCAGAATAACTGAGGCAGAAGAACGGATAAGTGACCTGGAAGACGGAATGGTGGAATTCACTGCTGCGGAACAGAATAAAGAAAAAGAGAGAAAGGAGCAGAGAAAATATTTGAAGAGATTATAGTCGAAAACTTCCCTAACATGGGAAAGGAAATAGCCACCAAGTCCAGGAAGCGCAGCGAGTCCCATACAGGATAAACCCAAGGAGAAACACGCCGAGACACATAGTATTCAAATTGGCAAAAATTAAAGACAAAGAAAAATTATTGAAAGCAGCAAGGGAGAAATGACAAATAACATACAAGGGAACTCCCATAAGGTTAAGAGCTGATTTCTCAGCAGAAACTGTGCAAGCTAGAAGGGAGTGGCATGATATACTTAAAGTGATGAAAGGGAAAAACCTACAACCAAGATTACTCTACCCAGCAAGGATCTCATTCAGATTCAGTGGAGAAATCAAAAGCTTTACGGACAAGCAAAAGGTAAGAGAATTCAGCAACACCAAACCAGCTCTACAACAAATGCTAAAGGAACTTCTCTAAGTGGGAAACACAAGAAAAGAAAAGGACCTACAAAAACAAACCCAAAACAATTAAGAAAATGGTAATAGGAACATACATATTGATAATTACCTTAAACGTGAATGGATTAAATGTTCCACCCAAAAGACACAGGCTTACTGAATGGATACAAAAACAAGACCCATCTATATGCTGTCTACAAGAGACCCACTTCAGACCTAGGGCCAACTACAGACTGAAAGTGAGGGGATGGAAAAAGATATTCCATGCAAATGGAAATCAGAAAAAAGCTGGAATAGCAATACTCATATCAGATAAAATAGACTTTAAAATAAAGAATGTTACAAGAGACAAGGAAGGACACTACATAATGATCAAGGGATCAATCCAAGAAGAAGATATAACAATTATAAATATATATGCACCCAACCTAGGAACACCTCAATACATAAGGCAACTGCTAACAGGTATAAAAGAGGAAATCAACAGTAACACAATAATAGTGGGAGATTTTAACACCTCACTTACACCAATGGACAGATCATCCAAAATGAAAACAAATAAGGAAACAGAAGCTTTAAATGACACAATAGACCAGATAGATTTAATTGATATTTATAGGACATTCCATCCAAAAACAACAGATTACACTTTCTTCTCAAGTACGCATGGAACATTCTCCAGGATAGATCACATCTTGGGTCACAAATCAAACCTCAGTAAATTTAAGAAAATTGAAATCATATCAAGCATCTTTTCTGACCACAACGCTATGAGATTAGAAATGAATTACAGGGGAAAAAAACGTATAAAAAACAAACACATGGAGGCTAAACAATACGTTAGTAAATAACCAAGAGATCACTGAAGAAATCAAAGAGGAAATCAAAAAATACCTAGAGACAAATGACAGTGAAAACACGATGATCTATGGGATGCAGCAAAAGCAGTTCTAAGAGGGAAGTTTATAGCTATACAAGCCTATTTCAAGAAACAAGAAAAAATAAACAATCTAACCTTACACCTATAGGAACTAGAGAAAGAAGAACAAATAAAACCCAAAGTTAGCAGAAGGAAAGAAATCATAAAGAACAGAGCAGAAATAAATGAAATAGAAACAAAAAAACAATAGCAAAGATCAATAAAACTAAAAGCTGGTTCTTTGAGAAGATAAACAAAATTGATAAACCATTAGCCAGACTCATCAAAAAAAGAGTGAGAGGACTCAAATCAATAAAATTAGAAATGAGAAAGGGGAAGTTACAACACACACCACAGAAATACAAAGCATCCTAAGAGACTACTACAAGCAACTCTATGCCGATAAAATGGACAACCTGGAAGAAATGGACAAATTCTTAGAAAGGTATAACCTTCCAACACTGAACCAGGAAGAAACAGAAAATATGAACAGGCCAGTCACAAGTAATGATATTGAAACTGTGATTAAAAATCTTCCAACAAACAAAAGTCCAGGACCAGGTGGCTTCACAGGTGAATTCTATCAAACATTTAGAGAAGAGCTAACACCCATCCTTCTCAAACTCTTCCAAAAAATTGCAGAGGAAGGAACACTCCCAAACTCCTTCTATGAGGCCACCATCACCCTGATACCAAAACCAGACAAAGACACTACAAAAAAAGAAAATTACAGACTAATATCACTGATGAATATAGATGCAAATATCCTCAACAAAATACTAGCAAACAGAATCGAACAATACATTATAATGATCATACACCATGATCAAGTGGGATTTATCCCAGGGATGCAAGGATTCTTCAATATACGTAAATCAATCAATGTGATACACCATATTAACAAATTGAAGAATAAAAACCATATGATCATCTCAATAGATGCAGAAAAAGCTTTCGACAAAATTCAACACCCATTTATGATGAAAACTCTCCAGAAAGTGGGCATAGAGGGAACCTACCTCAACATAATAGAGGCCATATATGACAAGCCCATAGCAAACATCATTCTCAATGGTGAACAACTGAAAGCATTTCCTCTAAGATCCGGAACAAGACAAGGATGTCCACTCTCACCACTGTTATTCAACATAGTTTTGGAAGTCTTGCCACGGCAATCAGAGAAGAAAAAGAAAGAAAAGGAATACAAATTGGAAAAGAAGAAGTAAAACTGTCACTGTTTGCAGATGACATGATACTATACATAGATAATCCTAAAGATGTCACCAGTAAACTACTAGAGCTAATCAGTGAATTTGGTAAAGTAGCAGGATACAAAATTAATGCACAGAAATCTCTTGCATTCCTATACACTAATGATGAAAAATCTTAAAGAGAAATTAAGGAAACACTCCCATTTACCCCTGCAACAAAAAGAATAAAATACCTAGGAATAAAGCTACCTAAGGAGACAAAAGACCTGTATGCAGAAAACTATAAGACACTGATGAAAGAAATTAAAGGTGATACAAACAGATGGGGAGATATACCATGTTCTTGGGTTGGAAGAATCAAAATTGTGAAAATGATTCTACTGCCCAGAGCAATCTACAGATTCAGTGCAATCCCTCTCTGACTACCAATGACAGTTTTCACAGAACTAGAACAAAAAATTGTACAATTTGTATGGAAACACAAAAGACCCCGAATAGCCAAAAAAATCTTGAGAAAGAAAAATGGAGCTGGAGGAATCAGGCTCCCAGACTACAGAGTATACTACAAAGCTACAGTAATCAAGACAATATGGTACTGGCAAAAAAGAAATATAGATCAATGGAATAGGATAGAAAGCCCAGAGCAAAACCCACACACATGTGGTCACCTTATCTTTGATAAAGGAGGCAAGAATATACAATGGAGAAAAGACAGCCTCTTCAATAAGTGGTGCTGGGTAAACTGGACAGCTACATGTAAAAGAATGAAATTAGAACACTCGCTAACACCATACACAAAAATAAACTCAAAATGGATTAAAGACTTAAGGCCAGACACCATAAAACTCTTAGAGGAAAACATATGGAGCATATGGAACACTCTATGACATACATCACAGCAAGATCCTTTTTGACCCACCTCCTAGAGTAATGGAAATAAAAACCAAAATAAACAAATGGGACCTAATGAAACTTAAAAGCTTTTGCACAACAAAGGAAGCTGTGAACAAGACGAAAAGACAGTCCTCAGAATGGGAGAAAATATTTGCAAACGAAGCAACTGACAAAGGATTAATCTCCAAAATATACAAGCGGCTCATGCAGCTCAATATTAAAAAAACAAACAACCCAATCCAAAAATGGGCAGAAGACCTAAATAGACATTTCTCCAAAGAAGATCTACAGATTGCCAACAAACACATGAAAGGATGCTCAACATCAGTAATCATTAGAGAAATGCAAATCAAGACTACAATGAGGTATCACCTCACACTGGTCAGAATGTCCATTATCAAAAAATCTACAAACAATAAATGCTGGAGAGGGTGTGGAGAAAAGGGAACCCTCTTGCACTGTTGGTGGGAATGTAAATTGATACAGCCACTATGGAGAACAGTATGGAGGTTCCTCAAAAAACTAAAAATAGAACTACCATATGACCCAGCAATCCCACTACTGAGCATATACCCTGAGAAAACCATAATTCAAAAATAATCATGTACCACAATGTTCATTGCAACACTATTTACAATAGCCAGGACATGGAAGCAACCTAAATGTCCATCGACAGAGGAGTGGATTAAGAAGATGTGGCACATATATGCAATGGAATATTACTCAGACATAAAGAAAAACGAAATTGAGTTATTTTTAGTTAGGTGGATGGACGTAGAGTCTGTCATACAGAGCGAAGTAAGTCAGAAAGAGAAAAACAAACACTGTATGCTAACACATATATATGGAATCTAAAAAAAAGAAAAAATGGTTCTGATGAACCTAGGGGTAGGACAAGAATAAAGATACAGGTGTAGAAAATGGACTTGAGGACACGGGGAGGGAGAAGGGTAAGCTGGGACGAAGTAAGAGTGTAGCATTGACATATAGACACTACCGAATATAAAATAGATAGCTAGTGGGAAGCAGCTGCATGGCACAGGGAGTTCAGTTCGGTCCTTTGCGACCACCTAGAGGGGTGAGATAGGGAGGGTGGGAGGGAGACCTTCTACTTATTTAGCAGACATATAAAATTTTAGTGGAAAATTTAAATTTGAGTAAATAATATTTAGCTTGGTCTGAAAAAATATGTGGTACAGTTTCATGCAGTTCGAGCCAATTGTACCATTTTTATCATGAGAAATGACTGTGAATTTATACTGTTTCACTTTAAATGTCATAAACACACAGGAAATATGCAGTATCTTTGGGAATTTGGCTCAGATTATTTGAGTCTTATTCTTAAAACCAATTCAAAATGTTATATATACTTAGAAAAGCAAATTTATATTTACATAATATTTTACTTAACATAAATTTTATTCTTGAAAGACATTGACTATTTAGAAAGAAAAGTTTTTATTAATGGTACAACAACCTGTACGTAGTCCCTCCTTATCTACTTAGTTGGTGGTTGGAAGTATCTCAGTTCTCTTATGTTCACTTCTGCTTTTTGCTCCTAGTGTAACATATCCTATTCTACTATTAAAGACTACCATTAGAATGTTCAGTGGAGTCTTGAGAGTACTGTGAAAATCACTGGTTCTAAATATTCTTATTTGTGAAGAATTTATACAAATTGTTTATAGTGTTATCAGACCAGAAACTATGTCAAAAATGCATGCCTAGGGAACTATATTCAATATCTTGTAATAACCTATAATGGAAAATAATCAGAAAAAAAATACATACATATATATATGTAAAACTGAATCACTTTGCTGTACACCTGAAACTAACACAATATTGTAAATCAACTGTACTTCAATAAAAAATTGTAATGCATGCTTATACAATTATATAGGTAAATTTAAAGACACACACACACACACACACATACACATTTCAGTCTTTTTAAGTCTTCCTGAAATTGGACTGTCTGCTCTCTCTGCAGTAAGGCAGAGTATCTTCATGATTCATCGGCATTTGATCAGTTTTTGAGCCATCTTCCAGCTAGAATTCACAAGGGCTTTACTAAATAGAAGAAAATTCTCAGTTCAGAAACATATGTATCACACTTTAAAATACGATCACTTTGAAGTAACATCCATACAAAGTCAGTGTAGAGGTAATATTTTGATTATAAGGTTCTGTGTAAAATCATTTTATTATTTAATAATAAATTATGTATAACATTAAATTAGTACTATTTTCATGCTTTCAGCCTTAGTATGCACAAATTAAATTTCAACTAATCAAGTGAACCATTTAATGACTATTAGAGATAGCATCAGCATCTTCCATGTCATGCTAAGAAGTATCTAATTCTTCTGGGGGATTTGCTAATGGAAAGTACAGACATTCACTGGAAAACTGTGAAGTGCAGATATCAGATATATTTGCACTGTAAGTCATAAAAATTACCATCAACTTATGTGTATGTTGAAAAACGGGTTCATAGTATATGTACCCTTTGATCATCATTCAAAATACTGGTATTAGTCAAATTCCCATTGCCATCTCTGCTGTTTTGACCAGAGCATAGTGAATGCTTAAAAAAAGCCATCTCATTTCTAATTCTGAAGTCTCATAACATGAATTACTTAATTTTCTTTCAGCTGCTTGGCATCACTTATTTTGTAAATTTTGCATTTACAGCAATTATTCCAACAAGTTATCTGCAAGAAGCCATTTTAAATTTATTTCTTAATTAGAACTACTCTGGCAGAAGAACAAGGAAAATGGCAGATTGGAGTTTTAACATGATTTCATATTCATCTTGGCTGCCAAGGCTAAACTTGTAATTAAGGGATAATCCCACAGCAAGACCAGACACATAAGCAAGTAAACACAACACAAGCCTATGTTTATGGGGCATCTTTATTTAGTTCTTGATTCAGAGAAAGATTTTTACAGGGTTATGAAAATAATTACCATAATAACACACTGTACTTTAAGAAGCCCCTTTTATGCTGAATCCTAATATATTACCTCATTCATTCTAAGAGGAATCTTTTTTTTCAATGAGAAACTGTTCCTAAATCATAACTACAGTTTAAAAAAAGAAGTAAACTAATACTAACTTCACTAAAAGCTAGGCTTCACAAGTTTTAGAATTGGACAAAAGTTGGCTCAGTCACTAACCCTCTTACATAACTTCTTTCTTAATTTTTCTTAACCTGCTCTAAAAAGGGGATACAGTATAAAGATTAAATAAAAGATAACGTACTTAGTTTCAGTTATGACTTATATGTATCTGACTTAGTCTCCTAACATAAATGATTATAGAACAGGAAAATATATATGAAGTAATGTTTATGGTATTGAACACTTCAGAGATGTGATGTTTTATATAAAAACAAATAAGGCAAACTCCATATCCATTCCAATACTCTAAGTGGGGGTACTTTCCAAACCACAGATTAAAGAGATGTGACCTCAAACAGTAAGCAGTGTTCTAACTGGATGGAAGTAATAGAGAACAGAGAGTGGACTGCTGATTTGACTGGAATTTAGTCTAGTTTCTGGGGAGAATACCATCACTTCTGGGGATTAGGATTTCAACATATGAATTTTGTGGAGACACAGACATTCAGACCATAGCACTGACATGATAGGAAATTATCATAAAAATATAGGAAGAAGTTCTAAGAGGAACGGGAAGATTTTGTACATAGGCAAAAGGAGTAACTTCTGATTCATATGGTAATAATGTAAGGGCTGAAAAAAGACATAATTTTGTGGAGAAATGACATGGGTTAAAGCGACTATGAAAATGAATTCAGAAGTGTTATGGCCAAGATGGCCTTCATGTTCCTCTCAGCTTGACTTAACTTTAGACAGTTTCTTCCTACCCTTTAAATCCCTTTTCTTAGAGCATTTACTTTAGAAAACTTGTAATTGCAAATTCTTTCTGTAGCCCCTTTGAAAAATGTTTATAAATCTTAAAGTTTCTTGCCAACTTTAAGACCCAGAAATGTCTTTCTCAAAGACCTGAGAACTGTCTCTTTTAAATGTAAACCTTGAAGGAGATAAATTCCTATCTCCAGTCTCTTTGGGAGAGTAGGAGCCTATCTTCAGTAGGTGCATTGCTCCATAATGTCCAACTACCTCCTGTCATGAAGATAAGAGAAAGTTCACTTTTTCTTTGATTAAAGCTAGCTAACAAATGAAGGTGGCCTATGATCCCATCACCACCACCTCAGCTATTAAAAACTCTCCAGCCCATTGTTTCAAGGAGTTCATTTCAGACTCCTTCCCCTGTTGCAGTAGTCTTGAATGGTCTTTCTTGCCTGTTTAACTTTGTCCAGTCCAGTTTTTACTTAGATAACTGCTTACCTTCCTTGCATTCTTCTGGAGAGTTGTACATCACCTAACTCAACTTTATGCCCAGGGAGGTCTAGCTTGCTTTCATTAGCCATAGGGAGACTCCCTAAACAGTGCTCCTTGAAACACAACATTGATGTGCTTATAGAGAAGAGTGATAAGTTGGTTTGGGGCAGTTACCTAGAGAAGAGGCACATTATCCATCGGGAGTCAAAATCTGTCTTAAGATAAATGATTCTTAAGTAACAGTCTCTGTTTCATCAATACTATAAGAAATCTTTTCTTCCCAGATGCTGACGGGTCCTATTTAAGTAATCATATAAACACGTGTGACTGACATTTAATGAGGCTGCGTCTACAAGTCACATATATACAGTACTTATTTCTTTGAGTATAGCTTCATAGTCATAGAAATCCTAGAGACTCATATCTGCTTTATCTATCCAGGCAGTTGGAGATTGACTGCTTCATTAGCAAGTCAATGCATGTCCAAGATTCCTACTGATGCTGTTTCTATCAATGCAGATTGTTCTCTAATTGTAGCTGAAGTATGCTGTTTAAATGTTCCAAAGTGGAATATTACCAGTTATGTCAATAGATATACTTAGCAAGTGTGTATATTTGCAAATGTATGTGTCTGTATCTATCTTTCCTTTTTCAAGATTTCCAAATTTGCAAATCAAGCACACCAGAGAGCAAAAGTTCTAAATGGTTTAATTATTCTATCTACTTTGAAGAAATAGAAAGAGACAATGCTTCAGATAATCAACATTCAAGTTACTTAGAAATATACAGGCTGGGTTTATCATTTTGAATTGCTCTTGACATCTAATAATTTTTACCTTGAAATAATTTTATTTGCTTTGATTTTCATGCTTTTCGGCCTTTTCAGAAGTATAGTTTATTCAATTACATCAGATAATCTGTACTATTAGAATGGTTTACAATTTTCAGATTCTCTTTTTCTAACTTTTATGTTTTCTTTTTGCTATTTATTATATATTTTTTTACTTGAAGAACTCTTTTTCTGTTTACTTTAGGCCTACAATCTACCTGCTAAATGACCATCAGATTATTATGTGCACATATAAGGCTACCAGATACAATTAAAATACTGTTAAAAAATAATATTTTGATATAATTGTTTTTCAACTATTTGTTTACAATACATTTTATTATAATTTTTAGTAAGCTGCATAAATTTAAAGCATACTTGTCAAAATCTTGTCTAGCCTCTTACAAGGTACAACTGAATTAACAAGTCTCCATCCTGGATACTCAAATAAAGAAAGGTTACTTATATGTTTAAGCATTGTGAAAAAAATACGTTTAAACAAGAAAGGAAATTATTAACCCTCTATTCTCCCACCCTTAATCCTAAAGTAAAAGGATATGGTGCTTTGGGTTTTGTTTTGTTTTGTTTTTTTCCTTATGATGTATGTTACCAGCAGTTAAAGTGGTGTTAATAACCCCTTCAGGAACCTAAATTGAGTGCTTTGGGTCCCACACAAATGGATTAGTAGGTTGTTGACTTGTACTCATGGGAGAGGGTGTGCATTGCTGAGTTCTGTTTCAGAGCATTACCTGAAAAAACAAGGATTCTGTCTTTCAACTGGGGCTTAATCCTTTTGTATTACTTTCTTGAGTACTCACCCATGTTATCAGTTCATTACATCAGAAGTCAGAACCTGTCTTTTGTTGGCTTATTTCACACAAGACCTGATCATAGGAATGGAGGAAGTCATCTAATCATTGACCTTAATATTACAGGAAATTAGTTTGGTCTGATGTCAGACATAGAATGCACAGGGTAATTAAAGAGATGCTTTTACACAGTCTGCCGCAATAAAGAGAATGTTCGTTAATGAGGAACATCTCTAAGAAAAAGGAGTCCTAAGGCTTTATAGAGGCAAGCAAACAAGGGAGTCATCAAGAAGTCTTAGGATAGTCATGTGGAATGATGGAAGTGGGTATTAGATTGTGCAGCTTTGGGGGAACAGTGTGGTCCTCTGTGGTTAGTTATTTCCTAGAACACAAATGAGTGGGGGGATTTCTTAACTCCTTCCCTTTTCTAGGACCAAAACTCAAAGTTTAACATTGTCAAGGGAAATATCTGTAAGATCATTCTAGAGTGCAAAGTTTTCTCCTCCTCATAATGTATATAAAGCCTAAAATTATTCACTCTCTGAATCATTAACTTAAGGTGATTTTTTTTCCAAAGGAAGTAAGTATAACTCCCCAACCTCCCCCATTTGGGTTAATGACACAGGCTTTTTCTCTTTCCAGTAGAAATATTAAGAAACAACAAGCACAATTCATTTCTTAGAGACATATACACAGTTTGTGGGAGAATATCTCGGCTTTTGTCAATTCCTTTTTTACAAGCAATATAAATGATTTTAGGCGAATGGAGTAGCTCACATTCTGTAGAAACATATTTTGGGAAAACTAATGCCAAGTTTATAGGCTCTATATCTTGCAGATGACAGAAAGACTCTCATATGGAAGATAGCCAATATCTTTTTCATAAGATGCAGGATTTTCAAAGGGTCTCTGGCTATAGGTAGTCTCCCCTACTCGTATATAGTTCTTTCTCTTCCTCCTGTTTATACTGATGACTTGTTTATTCTTAATGATTAATATTTATTGAGTCTTTCCTATGTATTAAATTGGTACCAACAGAAATATATACTCCTGAAACTTATACTTTTTCCCTTCCATCACTGATATTTTATTTTCCTGAAACCATTAAAATATTTTTTTCTTTCTGAAACATCCCTTCTTTTCTGTTTGTTTGTTTGTTTGTTTGTTTGTTTATTTATTTTTGCTGCTGTTCTTTGAATATCTGGTGATCTCTTGATGACAGTTCATTTTTAGGAATGAGGAACTAAGTCAATTGATTAATATTGCTGTAATGGATTTCCTGTGTTTGTCAGCTTTCCCATGAATGAAAGAATTAGCAATGTATTTATATTATATTAAGATAGGGACACAATTGATGTACTTACTTTTAGGGTATGGATAAGAAACTGGCAAGCAGGCTGTTACTTAACCCTATGCTGAAAGAAGAAGGGCTTATGCTAGAGACAGCCCAATCCTTAAAGCCAATCCCTAGCTTCTCTCTGACAGGCCACCAATTTCAAGGATTTTTTTCCCTCCCACTTAGGGAGAAAACTCTACTTCTACTTCTGTTGAGGAAGGAGAGGTAAATGGTTAAAGTTTCAAACATCACTTTAATTCATCATGTTCTCTCCTTCCAGCTTCATTTGTTAAAACAATTAATTTGATGACTAATGTTTTATTAAGTTTGATGCTTCAGTAATTCAACATATATTTATTGACCAGAACTGTTCTAGTTCTGAAAACCTTATCACTGAAGAAATTGTACCTAAGTTCAAGCCTCATAGTAGGGTTCCTCTCTGGTGGGGTTCAGAAAAGTAAACAGGTTATAGCAATAGAATGGGGTAAGTTCTTCAGCAGGTGAAGTAAAGGATGTTATGGAAGCAATAGGAAACATTTCTGGTGCCAGCTTTGGGGACAAGGTCATAGAAAGCCGAGACATAGGGTAATCAGGAGTCAGCAGGGCAAAGGGGGTAGGCTGGGAGAGGAAGAGTAGTAATGAACAGAAAAGGAACTGCATGCACATGTGAGGAACTTTCCACAGCCCAGTGGAGTAGGTAAGAGTAAGCTCAGGGAGCAGTGTGGGCAAAAGCCAGACTGAGTCATTAAGAAGTAGGATTTGAAGATAGTTCAATGAGTTGGTTGTGATGAGGAACATAGGGACCTATTGGCATTGAATTATAGAAAATGAATTCTCTTAAGTCCTCTGTAAGTCCCTCAATTCTGGTTATGGATCTACATGCAAATAAAAAGTTTTAAAACTATTAAAATATGACCAGTAATTTCATAGGATATGCCTTGATAAGATAAAGAGAAACAGCTTAGGAAGATTATATTATATAGTGAAATGAATTAGATTCAGTAAAAGCCAATTTATGTTCTATAAGCAAACATATAGTGGGGGATAGCCTTGAGACAAATATCAGAGTGAGATGGCAGACTGTTTGCCAAAATGCCTTTTTTTCTAAATGGAAAGGTTGTGGGATGGAGAGATGGAAGGGAACCCCACTGAAAATTTGGCTCAAATGTTGAGACAGATAACACCAAACATGTGTGATGAAGGTAGGAAAAGTCTTATTACTCATCTAATAAGGCTTTCTGGAGAAGACAAATAGGTCTACAGTAGGTCTAATAAGGCTTTCTGGAGAAGGCAAATAGGTCTAAAAATGACTTGAGAAAGCAAGAAGATGTGATGGAATTGGGTTTTATTCTTGGGTGGGGTCAGAGTGAGAATTTCGTCTCATAGGGCCATGGCTTCCTGCTCGTGCCAAAGGAAGAAGTGTGCGGGCTTTCTTATCAGCTTGCCCACTGTGGTGCAGAAGGGGCTAGGAGAGTGCTGGTCTTAAAAACTGCCAGTACTCAACATTAAAAATGAAGTCAAATTTTTATGCAGAGAGAAATCTTTCTAAAGTTCTAAATGTGACAAAATGCTTTTTCTCGTTCCATGCTGATGCATAAGACTGAAATAAATTTTAAAATAACAGAAATTTTAGCCTTTAGTTCTTCAACCATTTTCTGGTGGGGGGAAAGGAATCACATTTCACGAAGTCACCTCAACCTAAATGTATTCAACTATTAACTTTTTTGACAGAATAGTTTTAGTTGAAACAGCAGCTGTCTGCTGAGACTAGCAGCCTGAGCTCTTCCCAAGATATAACATTTGCAGTTTGAGGTAAGACAACAACCAGTCCATAGCAAGTCATTGGCATTGGATTATAGTTTTCTGATATTCAAGACTAAGTCAACACCAGGATCAGGACTAGAAAGGGTAGAGTTGGACCATAAAGGAAAGTAGCTGAGAGTCTAAATTCACAAGCAAAGAGACTTACTGTGAATGGCGTACAAGTGAATGAGAAGTAGAGTTGACTTAGCTCTAGAAAATCAAGGAAGCTTTGTTTAGATTATTCCAAAGGGAAAAGTGAAAGCCTTTTTGGAGAAGACATCATAAAAGTGGCATAATTTTCATGATATAACATCTAAAGTTTGATAAAGTCATCTTTCAAAAACTCACAATTAAGCAAAAATTATACCCTTGACACCATTCCTCCTTGTTGAGTTGGACAATCTTAGAATAACCATAAAAGAAAACTGTTGCCTATATGATCACCAGATCTTTAACACAAGGATCTTTAAATCACTAGAGGAAGGGAACACCCCAGTTTTGATAGTTTTCAACAGCACATGTTGCTTTAAACACATCAAAATTGCCTGCCTCATCTGGATTAAAAACTTCGGCAAAGACAGAATTGATACCATTTTGGAAAGTATTTTTGGATTTAAACTCTCATCTCCTATTGAATTTTTTAAAATTTGCTTCTTGACTTTAGAATCTTCAAGAACGCTTACATAGAATTAATTTATAGTAAGTGAATTATTTAATAAAGAGAAGTGGAGAAGTGTTAATTCAGACCCACTACTTATTGATATGCAATAAGTAATATATTAGTAATAAGTTAGTGTGGTTACAGGTGGTTAATGATTTGAATACACCTTCATTCCTAAAGAAGAGTAAACACTTGGGAAACCAGAGAATCAGCCACACTCAGAAAAGGTGAGACTTAAGACATCTTGTTGTTAATTACATTACAAAATTAATTGCTGCTAAGCACAGACATTATTTGGAAAGTAGAAATATCTCAATGTGTTTTGTTATGGATAATGATGAAAAATCACCTTAAAAATCAACCATACCTATCAAAATTAGAAGCCAAAATCAATAACTTCCTCTAAAAATATGGTAGACAAATTAATTACCTGTACTTGGATTGGCTGATTTATGGACTTGACACTAGCATATATTTATTTTGACATTTTTCTTAAATTGCATTATATTATTCTACATGAGGGGTATTAATTCCAGTGGATTTGTTATGAGTGCACACCACGGGTCAGGGATGAAGATTTTATGTCTACTGCTGCTACTTGCTAGCTATATGGAATTGGCAGGTTAATTAATCTCTTTGTGCCTCAGTTTCTTTATCAGTAACATGAGAGTGATGTTATACTTATCTCATTTTGTTGCTGAGAGGACTAAATGCATACTAAATACAAGCAAAATGTCTCCCACCCATAAACATCAAAATATTATGTCTTTTTAAAAGGGTGTTTTCCCTCTGTTTAACATGAAAAAGACTCTTAAGATGAAAATACTGACTCTTCTTATTATAACGTTTATCTTCACTGTTTCCCATGATTCAAATAAATGTCTTTAGGTTTGTATAGTCTTTTTGCTATTTAATAATATGTTTAAGCTCATGGATGCTTCCCAAGAAAGTTGATCTTGCCAAAAGGAAGACATAAACCCCCTATTTGATTAAAAAAATAAGTAATAATATAAAAGAAGAATATAATCTGTAACTAATGATAGATCTTTCAGCCTCAGAACTTCATTTGGCACATGGAAAGTACTTAAAAATAGTTGCCTATTACTATCAATATTATTTGATCATAGGTATTAATTTTATTTATGATTATACAATTAATTTTAACTACTTGACATGTGGCAGTCTTAAACTGGCATGCTAAAGACTATGGTTATATGTTTTGTTTCTTTCATTTTCTCCTTTTTTCTGACAATTATTTACATGCTTTAATTCTAAATTCTTTGGTTCAGAGTTATGACTGCCAATTTTTCATGCTGAGACTTAATTAACATAATAATAAAAAGGTCCCTCTATGTTCATGTAATATTTCACTTATTTGCTTCTACTTGTGTATGTTCCTTTTCACATTCCTACATTGTTTTTAATGTAGGAGTTGTGTGATATACATTTTATTATCTCTTTAATTTCCAATCCCTAAGTTTTTGTACTTGCATATTTACTTTTGTCATTCATCTCTGTCAACTACCTTGAATTCACAATTTTATTGCTTATTATTTTTCCTTAATTTTCATTTTCTTAATATAATCTATAAGTTGAGACCCATAATATTATTGCTTTATATTACACCTTTTAAATTTCCATGTTGAAATTTATGTTTTATAATTAAATTAAAATAGCCATATATCCTGCATTGCTCATTAGTCGGCGTGTTTTTAATACAAATTCACTATGTGTATATACTCTAGCACATGAAAAGTAGCTGTCATATGGAATTATTGGATGAAAACTTTAGTCCTTGAAATCTTCTGTTCCTAGCACCACTGCCTTTTGTCATTTATTGATGCAAAATATAAGTTGAAAGGGAACTTGGTTTTTGTTCAGTTACAGATTATTCAATATTGCTCTGACTCTCTTTGTTTGATGAACTGCTGTGCACCAGGGAAGCATTTCATTTCTTGCTTTGTGTTTGACCACAGTTCTGTTCCAGGAAGAAAGTGTGGTTGTGTCTGGTCTCCTTGTTGCTCTGACTCTCCATGTCATTGAAGAACATCTAGTAAAGTCCAATGAACCTGCTTTTCTATTGTTTTGCCCACCTCTGCCCTTTGGTCTCCCAGTACTATGTCAGGTGACTGAAATTAATCTACAGTGACAAAAGCAGTTTCAAATGGCCTATTTCCTATTTGACCTTTTGTCTACCTGGATTTTCTGCAGTAGTGGGTGATATTTAGATTTGTAGCAAACACCTTTTATGTCCTATGTCATGACCCCTCAATTCACTAGAATTTCAGTACAACTGTGGTAAAGAGCTTTAAACACTTTGACCCACACTCCAGCTCAAGTGCCCTCCACATTGTCTCTCCACTTTCACACCTCAGATTTCTCTCTAAAGTTAAAGAGAGGGCACTAAGCCCTTCAAAACACAAAGTTAACACTCCTGGGAAGCAGTTCTCAACAGATGGGGAGAAGGAGTTGATTCATAAATGCCTCAAGTTCCAATCCCTTGCAGGATGATTTTGATAGTTATTCTGTAAGGTTTCATTTTGGGTTTTCTTCCTTCTGTGTCTCACTCATGCCACTCCTTCCCTCAACTCTATGGGATTTACTTTCAAATAAATTACTAGCTCTGAGGTGTACGTGTCAGGAACTGCTTTTGAGGGAACCCAATTTAAAACCAGGTCCTTCCAGTTTTCTCTTTCAATTTCTGCAACACCATTCTACTTTGAGTTAGGAGAGGTTTGAGTTAGGCTTTATCTTTTTCCTTCAATATAGTATTAAATGTACTCTATGTAGCAGAGATTCATTGATGTTTCTGGCATGTAGCAAATATGAAGGTGCATTATTTTTATTATCATTTCCTGTTTATTTGGTCATATTCAACATCGAGGTGGGAAATTCTGCCTCCACCCAAGATATAGGAACGAGTATCATATTTATCATCCACCCTTAAAAAAATCAAAAAGTTGAAAAAATAAATAATGGTTCTTAGACATTTGATAACAGGCAGTACAGAGCAGTGATCTCTGAGAAATGGGAAACATGAAAGCCCTATGATTGCCCGTAATTTGATGGCTAGAAAGAAGGGTGGCATAGGCAGAGCCAGGGGTATCCCTGAGTTGAGGGTTTTAAAAGGCCATGATAACTACAATCCACAAAGGCAGAGAATCAGAGAGGAGGAACTTGCACAGAGAGAAGACTCTGGAGATTTTCAGAGGATCCATTTCATCAGAGTGGTTATCAGCTAATGCATGTGAAGAGATTAAGCTGGGGCAGTATTGCAAGAAAGAGAAATTAACAACATATGGCTACATATAGAATCTCTAAGAACCTCCAAAAAAAAGTTAATAGAACTAATAAGTAAGTTTAGTAAAGATGTAGGATACAACATCAATATACAAAAATCTATTGTATTCCTATATATCAGTAATGGGTAATTGGAAGTTAAACTTGAAAAGTCAAAATGTTTTGCGATAGCATCGGGAAACATGAAATATTAGGTATACATCAATAAAATATGTGCAAGAACTGTATGATGAAAACTGAAAAACACTGATGAAAGAAACCAAAGAAGACATGAAGAAATGGAAAAGTATGTCATGTTTATGGGCTGGAAGACTCAATACTTAAGATGTAAATTCTCCCAAACATGGTATGTAAAGTGAATGCAACTCAAATCAAAATCACAGCAAGAGTTTGGCAGAAATGAACAGATTGATCCTACAATTTATGTGAAAAAACAAAAGAACTAGACAAGTCAAAAAATTTGAAAATGAAGAATGAAGTTGAAAGACTCACACTATAAATCCATAGTAGTCAAGACAGCATAATATTGGTAACAAAGATAGACATATAAATCAATGGAACAGAATAAAGATTCCAAAATACACCCACACATATAAGGGCAATTAATTTCTGACAATTCAGTGCAGAGAAGGTTGTTTTTCAACAAATTGTTTTCATACAATTAGAATTCCTTGTTAAAAATAAGTAAATAAACTTTACCTATATCTTGCATAATATTAAAAATTAACTCGAAGAGGATCATAAGTCTAAATGTAATACCATAAAGCTTCTTGAAAAATACAGAACAAAATTTTTGTGGCTTTGGGTTAGGCAAAAATTTCTTAGATATGATACCAAAAACACAGTACCATAGTCCCTCTTTATCATCAGGGGATACGTTCCAAGCCTGCCCCAGTGGATGCCTGAAACCATGGATACTACCGGACCGTATATATGCTATGTTTTTTCCTGTATATACATATTTATGATTAAGTTTAATTGATAAATTAGGAACAGTAAAGATATTAACAACAGTAACTAATAATAAAGTTGAACATTAATAACAATATACTGTAATAAAAGTTATGTGAATGTGGTTTCTCCCTCAAAATATCTTATTGTACTGTACTTACTCTTTTTCTTATGATAATGTGATGTGATAGAATGCCTATGTAATGAGATAAAATGAAGTGAATAAAACAGGTATTGTGATGTAGCATTAGGCTAATTTTGACCTTCTAACAATATGTCAGGAAGAGGATCATCTGTTTCAGGTGATCCTGGATCATCAAGTCATGACGGAGTAGGATAATGTGAGATTGCATCACACTACTCAGAAAGGTGTGCCCTTTAAAACTTATGAATTGTTTATTTCTGTAATTTTCCATTTATTATTTTCTGATCTCAGGTAACTGAAACCACAGAAGTCGAAATCGCAGATAAGAGGACACTACTATACATTTAAAAAAAAAAAAGACAGGTAGTTCTTTAGAATAGTATAGCCCTTAATCCTTAGCTGTTGCCTAGCGTCTCAACAATTTAAGATGCAAGAAGAAGCTTGTGTAGTGTTTGCACTGAATTATTTTTAAACTCTTATGCAAAGTTGTCAATTAATTAGAAATTGCAAGATATTCATTCCAGCTACTCCCATTTCGATCCTTAAAAAGTATTCTGGACAGTCCATTGTGTACTGCTATTATCCAATTTAATACAGTTGGCTTTCACAGTTTTTCTAAGCTGAGTTATAGCTTTATCATTTTAATTATTTTTTGTTTTCAATAATTTCTTAATATCAGCAAATGTATTATAATATGAGGATCAGCACAGTTATACATTACAAGTGGAGACAGAGGAAGCATATAAAGTCAATTTGATTAAATTAATGGCACTGGTACCTGAAATGCCCTGTGACTTATTGCAGTGCACCCTTCCCTTTTAACCTGTTCCTTTCTGGAATTTCGCAAGTACAATTCATCCTCATTGTTCAAAGTGTGGAGAAGTGAATCTCATAAATTATTATAAGCAAATTACTTTCCTTCCATTTATTACGCCTTGTACGTTCCACAGGAAGTAGTACACACAAGGTCATTGCCAGCAGAAAAAATCACTTTGAACTCCACTTGTATTTACCAGATTCTCCTAATTTACTCCAAAGAAAGGGCAAGCAATTTTCACTATCCTTTCAGAAAATATTGTAATTCTCTATATCATTATTTAATTTTATTCTATATGTGACTATTTAAACACACACCTTTCCAAATAATAGTAAGATCCTGTAGTTAAATGTTTGAACCATATTCCCTTGAGTGAAATATGGTGAGGCTAGATACAGATCAAGAGAGGGAAACTGGAAAGAGTTTTATAGTTTTATTATACTCACAGTTCCCTGGGGAGAGCACAGCATGCCACACAGAACCACTCAGGGAAGCACAGTGGTCGGTCACAAGGTAGAAAGAATGGAACTGTAAGCAAAGTACTTTTATTGTGGTTTCCACAGGAAGGAAGGCTAAGGCAGAGTGAGTAGGTTTAGGATTGGCTAGCTGTGTTTGAAAGTGGCACCCCTACAAAATTCACATTTACTGAGACCGTTAGACCATATGGTTTTGGACTGTCTAAAGGCTCCAGATGTTTTTGGGTGATCCAGGGTTTACTGGGGAGGACCTTGTGGCCATTTTATAGATGTTAAAACATAAATTTACAGAAATTAAAAGTAAATTAAATACATTAAGCCCATGAGAAAATGGAAAACAATAAGATACTTATCTGTGGTATTTATAACATAATGATTTATTATTTACAATTTAATGGTTATTTATATATTATACTTTGGTAAATTCAATAGTAAAATATTAATTTCCACATTTTCAGATTTGTCCCTTTTGATTTACTTAATATTTTTTGTATTATAATGTTGATATCCTAAGATCATGTGAATAAAACTATGTATTTTTGTGTTCATGTTTTAAAATTAATATTTGCATCCAAATAAAAATCTATAAGTGAATAGATAATATTATAACATATAATGTCTAAGACTATCCTGTCTGGAAAATAGTTAAAACTTCATAATAGAGCTTATCAAGATAGATGCATGTTGACCGATGCCTTAAAAATCAGTAATCTAAATGTATCAGATCTTGTAAAAAGAAAACCAAGAAGCCATACCAATGTAAATATTTGGCTTGTAGGCTTTTAAATTAAAAATTAACATTTCAGCTTAATCTTTATAACTGAACACTTGAATCCAATCCAACACAATAATAAGAATACAAGGCAATATACACATAATGTGAGCAATCTCACTATTGAGGAATAATTTATCATGTAATATTAAATATTCAAGAATTTTCTGAATAGAAAAATTTTAGAGTG